>NC_135478.1:86570695-87788195 GCF_052094955.1 Ictidomys tridecemlineatus | reverse complement strand
GTCCTTGATTAAGAGACCCAGGGTGTGCACTTCCTGATCCCTGGACTTGTCCGTCTTCCACTCCAGCTGCCTCTGGGCGGCTGGTTCCATGCAGGGTCGGAGCAGATTGCACACAGGTGGGACGATATGGGATGTATACAAGGACCAACCCACCTCCTGTGGCGTGCAGCCTGGAGACACAGATGCCTACCGGCAGGCACCTTTGATGGACAGGGGTGTGAGCCTGGGAAGAGTGCCTGCTGCCCCTCAGGGTGGCCTGCTCGGGGACAGGCTTCCTACACTGGCTCTCCTTCCTTCCCCGTGCTTGGCTCGTCTTTCACTTGCCACCAAAGAAGGACACAGAAATGTTTTTCTCACTCTAGTTCTGGGGAAGCCAAGCTTACAGAGTACCGAAACTAGTATTTTAAACCTTGATTATTTTCCCCAACGTCCAGGTTTGTATTCCTCACTAAAGAGCTTAAAATGGCTCCTGGCACATAACAGGTGCTCAATAAGTGCTTAATGAATTAATGCATAAATGAATTAATGATGCATTTATAAGGAAAATCTATCTATCAATCATCTATTGATCTATCTACCTATTTATCATACATGAGCTATTGGATTTATGGCCCCAGGTAGAAAAGTAAGCAGGTTACACTTTGAAACTGAGTGGTAAGGTCCAAACACCAGCACTGTCACATATGAAGCATGTAAGCTCCTGCAAGTTACTTGACCACCACTCCTCAATTCCTTGTCAGTAAAGTAGATAAAACAGTGTGTGAAGCACAGGTGGACCCAGAGTCATCCTTTATGTAAATAGGTGACACATAGTAATCAAATCTATCAATAAAATCATTCTTCGCAATAGTAGAACTTCAGATAGTACATGAGAAAGAATGCATTGCAAATCTCAGTATAGGACTCAAAAGATGCCCTCCTTTATGCACACACAACTCACATGATAAAACTGAGAACACTTTACAAAGCATGGATGGTCCTAGAAATGGAAAAAGACTTCTTTTCCTCTCTGCAGTACCCAAGGTGCCTGGGACCAAATGGAAGGCAGAGCCCATGGCTGTAACACAACCACCCCCCCCCCAAAACACACACACACAGAACCAGTCCTCTGGGAAGATGGAAATCCATCCATTGTTTGCAAGTCATTCCGGAAAAGTGATCTCCCTCCCTCCTGGGGGACCACAGTAGGATCACCTGCTGAGATGCGAATCCCCGGGACAGGAGGAGGAAATGGGGTTCCTGGAGGCCCCAGAGGTGAAGCTGGCAGGATATTTTACATGTGGCGTGAGCCCAAGATCGCCCAACGAGAACGGGATTTTTTTAAAGGCCATGCTTCTTTTACCCTTCAACTTTGCCCCTTGGACCTTTGGTCAGAAGCTGGTGTTGTGTGCGGCCAAAGAATTCCTGGCATTGGAAGCCACGTCATTGGATGGAAGCTTAGGACGGATTTCCTTTCACCTTGGAGCTGAAAAGAGGTGGCAAAGTCCTCATTGGGCCGCGTGTGTTTCTGCCTTAGTATACACAAGGCGCCTCTCTCATCTCACTGCAGGATGATACATGTATCACATTATAATGGATGCACTGTATTATAATGTTTGGATGGCACTGTATGCATTGCTTATTGTATTGCAGTATCACACGCATGTATATATTGTAGAGCATGTATTATAGGTATTTGTATATGCTGTATTTTGTGTATCATATTTATATCCTTCACTCCAACCCTCCCCCCACTCTAACCTCTGCCCCTAACTAAAGGCACCTAAAGGCATTTACTCCATGGGTCTAAAATATGCCCTTAAGCATTTTTCCTTATAAAATATACAGTACATGTGCTTAATAAATCTCACTTTGTTATTTAACTTTTTTTTGGGGGGGGGTACTGGGGATTGAAGCCAGGTTTGCTTTACCACTGAGCTACATCCCTAGAATTTTTTTTTATTATTATTTTTAATTTGAGGCAGGATCTCACAAAGTTATTGAGAATCTTGTTAAGTGGCTGAGGCTGGCCTTGAACTTGAGATCCTTCTGGCTTGGGGACCCCCCCCCATCAGTTGCTGGGATTATAGGTATTAACCATGCACACATCCAAATTGTTGCTTAACATTTTTTACTCAGCACCATGCTTTTAAGATTTCTCCTTGTGGCCGTGTGAATATATTAAAATGTATGTTTGTATCGTGCACGTGTATTTATTTGTTTGCAGTCAATGCACGGTTCTGCAGTGCACTCTCCGGAGTGTCAATGTCATTCCCATAAGGGTGGATACCCAGGCGGTTCCCAACTCCCCCCACCACAATCAGCACAGTGAGGTCTGTGTAGGTTTGTTTTGGAGGTAGATTGTTGAATCCTAAGGTACATCTTCCTTAAATCAGAATAGATTTTCTTCAAGTCATACTGAAATCAAGATGCCCAAACCACTTGGGTACCTTCCCATGGGCTCATGAATTTGCACTGAGTTTGCATGAGAAAGATCTCTCAGGACTCACTCTGCCCAGACAAAGATCCTACCACTAGTTTTCAAGACAGCTGTGTTTATCAAACAAATGCAAGGAAAGCTGGACAAAATATGGTAGTCCATTGTCCAAATATTTGGAAGTAGCCAGATGTTCGGCGTCTTGTAGACATTGCCTCTGAGACCTCGGTTCGTGTTCTCAGGTGGCCATCTCGGGGGTATTTGTGGTTTTTCCATTTCCTAAGGACTCTCTCCTCCTCCTCCTAGAGTTAGTGTAGGGGCAGGCTCCCTCCCTCTCTCCCTTTCTTCCTTCCTTCTATCATTTCTATCATCTATTAATAGATCTGTTTATGGGGGATCTAATGTTATGGGATTAACGTAGCACCGACTCCAGACTCGAGCGACGTGGTTGAAATGCAGGTAGGTTTGAATGACCAGGTTTTTAACCTTCAGCAGGACACGATCTGGCCTTCGGCTTCCTTATCCACGCAGCACAAAGTGAAAGTGGTCATTCTTACTCATGGGCTCATTGCAAGGATCAGGTGAAATCCTGCGCCACAGGAGTTCAGCCTAGGATCTTTTACCAGGGACCACCCCCCATCAAGAGGCACGTGTGTACCCAAACCAGGGAGTAGTTGGCCCAGGGCCACACAAGCCTGGGCAGGATTTGCACAGCAGTAAGGTGACCATCCTAATTTCCCAGCTGAGGCCCTGCAACAAGATCTTAGGCTGTAACCCATCTGAGGAAGGGGACCTAGTTGGCCCAGTGAGACGCATTGCCATCAAGCCACAGGAGGGAGAGAGAAAGGAGAGAGAATCAGCCCTGAGATACTAGAGTAGGTCCCCACTCTGAGGCAATGCTGGGGCTTCTGACTTTGGTGCTTCACCAACCTTCAGGATGCTCAGCCTACAACTGGGATGAATTTCAAAACACCATGTTTGAATCTTTCTGCTGTGCTGTGATATTTTCAACAAGCCGGGGGGGACAACGACGAGAACAGCACTCACAAAAAAAGAATTTAGCTCAGGACCCTGACATAGAGTAGACACTGTGATCACACACACACACACACACAATGGCGCGAATCTCTTGGCATCCTTCTCTTTGAGAAAAGGGGTCTGTGATTTTCCAGTTGAATTTCATGAGTGTGTTTGACCATTTTGACCAATGGAGTGTGGCAAAAATGGTACTATGGGATTTCCACGGCTAGGTCATCAAGAGCAGTCCAACTTTGGCTTTCAGCCTTGGAACACTAAGCTACCAGCTGAGAAGTTCAACAGCCCAAGGCTTCCAGGTTGGAGAGGCCTCTTGTCTGCACACCGGCTGCCAGTCCCTCCTGAGCCTAGCTTTCCAGCCTGGTCCTCCCTGCCAAGGCACCAAACACTTGGGAGTGGAATCTCTAGTCCTAGTTGTTCACGTTTTTCTCTCTTAATTCTAGATACAGTGTCACAGAGATCAGCCATCTCCTCTGGGCTCTGTCTGAATTTTTTGATTCCTAGAACACATGATCTAGTGGTGTTTGTTTTCGGCCACTGAGTTGGGAGGTAGATTGTTTGGCAATAATAAGACTGTAATATCCTGAACTATTACTATTATCCTTTGAGATAACACTCAAATATTACATCTTCTGGGACAGCTTACCCTCCATTGATCATATTTGATCTTATTGAGGATTTACTTTGTGCCAGGTACTATGCTAAGTGCTTTATAGGTATATATTTACTTTCTCCTCACAACTGGCCTATGTCGGTCCAATTTTTATTTATATTTGACAGATGAGGAAACAGATGCTTCAAATAATTTTTCCAAGATGGTGGAGCTTATGATGTTGGTAAACATGAACTTAAAATCTGGTCTCTCTGGCCCATGTCATGAGTGTTCCTGAAAGATGGCTCTGGGCATTGTAACTGCAGAGATAGAATTCATTTCTGAATACTGATGAGGACATGGACCATGACATTCAATCACAGAAGTTTCCATCTTGTACAGAATACCACCCCCTTTCTACTTCCCTCATATAGAAACCGAGAAACTTTTGCCATATCCATTCTTCTTGAGGGGAGAGCAGGGAGGGGAGGCTGTCTTGGGAGATTCAAGAGAAAGGGAATTAGGTTTGCACCACCAGGAAGGAAATTGCTCTGTAAAGGGTTAGTGCAAAGGTAGACAATTTCCTAAAATGGTGACCGCACCCGTGGCCCCCACCCCACCCCCGGAAGCGGAGCATCTTCTGGCCCCAAATACAAGGGTCCCGAATGATTTGATCTGAGCAGGTCCGGAAGTAGGCAGAAGATTCGCTCACCCCCACCGTAAATCCATAACTTAAGTGAGCATAACCATAAAGCCACTAATAAAAACATCTCCACTGGCTCTATTTACCCAGCTGTGCAGCTCAGGATCTGGCTCTGACATTTTTAATACTCTCTTATTTCTCTGTCGTCCACAGGATTCATTTGAAGTGGCCCACAGGGAAGGATGACATGGAGGAAACAAAACCCAGGCCCCCCAGGCCTCCAACGGCAGGGTTTAGAGCATGCTCGGAAAACAGTTCCACCTGAGGGGCACAAAAGACCCCAGAAGTGGAGGAAGCTGGCCGAAGGCCAACCGGAGGTATCCAAGTTGCTGGGCCGCACAGGGAGGTCTGGGGATGGAGCCTGGGAGCAGAGATCCTCCCAATCCTAATGCAAACAGTTCCCGGGCTTGGGCTGCATGGGAGGCAGGGTGGCAGCTACCCTGGGGGTCTTCTGGCTTTTGAAGTCTTTTTATGAACTAAAGTGTACCTAGAGGGAAAACAATTAAAAAAAAAAAAAGCCTTACAAAGTTAAATGAACAGCTCGAGGAAATCACAAAGAGAACATCCAGTCAGCCACACCCAGATGGAGAAATAGAACATTGCTCCCCAAGAACTTTCCCTCCGGCTTCCTCTCAATTGCTACCTGTCAGGTTTCCACCAGAGTTAACCCATCTCTGGACCTTGAAGGCCAAAGCTCACCTTGGCCTGCGTTTACACTTGGTGTCAGTTAGTTGTGCTCCTTCGGGGTTGGCATCTTTCATTCGACACCATTGGGAGCTCAGGGTTTGGGAGGCTGTTGCTTTGCTTTGGTTGTGCATGATGCTGTTTGGTTATTGCTGCGTGTCATGCCATTATAGGGACTGATCATGGCTGATTGATTGATACCACGGTTGATGGGCATTTAGGTTGTCACCAGTGTGGGTTCAATGTGAATAGCAACACCATGAATATTCTTCTCCTTGACCCTTGGTGCATTTATTTCTGGTAGGTACACATCTAAGAAAGCAATTGCTGGGTCAAGGATGTGCAGATTCATATGTATGTCAAGTTGCTTTCAAAAGTCCTCCCACTGGGCTGGGGATGTGGCTCAAGCGGTAGCGCGCTCACCTGGCATGCGTGCGGCCCTGGTTTGATCCTCAGCACCACATACAAACAAAGATGTTGTGTCCGCTGAAAACTAAAAAATAAATAAATATTAAAATTCTCTCTCTCTCTCTCTCTCTCTCTCTTTAAAAAAAAAAAAAAGTCCTCCCACCAAATAGCATTCCCACCGTCGATGGATAACTTTTCTGGTTGTTCTACTGTCTGACTTTTTAATTGGTAGCTATTTGTGTGGTAGTATCTTGTGTTTTTAAGCAGCAATTTTTGATGACTATTGGAGCTGGTTAACCTGTTCCCATGTTTGTTTACCCTTTGGAGATCTTTCCAAAAAAAATTGCCTGTTCTTGCCTCCTGCCCATTTTTCTTTTGGGTTATCTCTCTTTTTCTTATTGACTTATTCCACAGTCTGCGTATGTTGCAAAGAAGCCCCTACTAGGTATAAGCATTGCAAATGTGTCCTTTTTACTCTTGTCACTTACCTTTTAACTCTTTTCATTATGTCCCTCTATGAACGAAAAGTTCTTAGACACACACCCGTGTATGTTCACACATACACATATCTTTTCACTTTTAGGTTGATTTTGATAGGGGATATTTGTATCTCATGAGAAAAACCTTTCCCTGCCTTAATACATTAAAAAAGAAAAACTACTATGGTAACTTCTAGAAGCTTCATTCTTTCTACTATCACATTTTATCTACAATTCACCATTTATAAATTTTAATTGTTTTCATTTTTAAGTAACATAATATTTGCATTTATGATGGAGTACAGCTTGGTAATTTTAATATTTAATTTTAATATATATAAAATGTGCAATGATAAAATCATGGTAATTTGCATTTCTATCCCCTCCACAATATCTTCTCTAACTCCCAGTGACTGGCACTCTACTTTCTACCTCTAGGTTATCAACATTTGTAGCTTCTGCATGCTTGGGGTCATTCAGTACTCATCTTTCCGTGCCTGGCTTATTTCACTTTACACGACAACCTCCAGTTATATCCATAATGACCAGATTTCATCCCTTTTTTGTGTATGAACAGGGTTCCAACATGAATGTATACCACATTTTCTTTATCCATTCATTTGTCCATTGATTCCTAGGTTGGTGGACTTGTCCACATCCCAGCCTTGACCAGGGTGAGACTTCCAACCAGGACTCATGAAAGGACATAGGATAGAAAAGTAAAATAATGATGCCCCCAATATGGCCATGTCCCAATCCCTGAAACCTGTGATTATTTATGTCTGTGTAAATATGTATATTTTATTTGTAAATATACATAAATACAAATGCATATAAATATATGTTTATGTAAAGTTATGTATGAATATATACATATATATGTATGTATGTATTTTTTCCATGGTGCTGGGGATGGAGCTCAGGGCCTCGTGAATGCTAGACAAGCACTTTACCATTGAGCTACTCCCCAGCCAATCTGTGACTATACTATCTTATGTGGCAACAGGACCTTAGTCAATGTGATTCAATTTTCTATCTTGAGATGGGGAAATCATAAGTGAGAGGCAGAAGTGACAGAGTCAGAGAAGGAGATGTAAGGAGAAAACAGGACTCAGAGGTTTGAAGATGCGATGTTGCTGGCTTCAGAAATGAAAGGGTCTACCAGCCAAAGAATGTAAGTGGCTGTAGAAGCCAAATTAATGCATATTCCCCTTGAACTCCCAGAAAGTATGCAGTCATGATACCCATTGAGGCTTTGCCCAGAGAAATCCATTTTCAGACTTCTAACTTCCAGAATTAAGATAATAAAATTGTGGTGCTGCGTGTTCATAAGCTTGTGATCTTTTGTTACAGCAGCCATAATTAACTGATACACCATAGGAGAGCCCATCAGCATGCTGGCTGGCTTTGATTCTAGAACTTGAGGGCTGATTGTGTACTGCTCGCTCACCCTGAGGCAGGCTGAACCAGGACACTGGTTATGAGGAATTATAAAGCTTTGCCCAAGATAGTGTTGATATTCTGTAGATATTATTTCCAAGAAGAAAATATGTGCCAAGAGCTTTAATGTTTTGTTGCAACACTCCATCAGGGAAGTGTTTTAAAAACCTTCTGGTGCCAAATGTGGTTCCCAGGCCAGCAGCTGCAGAATCACCTTGAAATGCAGAACCTCAAGACCCATCCCAATCCTATGGAGTCAGGACCTACAATTTTAATAAGATTCCCAGCAAATGTGAAAGCACATCCGAGTGACGGATGCATTGTTTCACAAATCCGATTGCATCACCCCATCTTTGCAGAAGTCCTCAGAGTGAGTGTGAGAAGGGTTATTTCCTTTTTAAAGCTAACAGGGAGGTGGCCCTGCATGGGGGCAGTGAATATCTCCAGCTACAGAAGTGAGAAGTCTGATCTGGCCACGGATGGGACGGATCATTGTCACTTGATGCTTCTTCCAGTCCGAACAGAAAACAGACACCTGTGTGTTTTCTCCAGTAAATATGTACAAAGCGAAGTTCAGCATGTTCCAGGAAAGGGGCCAAAGGTTTCACCCAGCCGAGGCACGAGGCTCCCTCAAAGGGGAGATGAACAGAAGAATGCTTCCTGCAAATGGTCATGATTTGACTTCTGGCCAAGGTGGCCTGGTCATGATGACTGGCTCTCAGAAGCTGGTTTTGGTTTTGTTTTGCTCTGAAGTCACGCTACGGGGCTGTTTCCATTTAAATTCTCCCCAAGTGAAGCCATCCAAATGCCATATTTCTAAGTCTGCAGGAACCCACACGGGGGATGCTCCTGAGATGTTCACAAGGAGGTGGAAGGCTGGGGGTGAGGGACAGGGAGCAGGATCAAGGCCTCTGGTCTAGGACACCTTGTTAACGCTGGGTGGCGTCCTGTCTTGAGTCCAGGTCCCACGATTCTCTTCGCCAGAAATGAATTCAGACTGTAGGCTCTGTGTGTGGAGAAGGAAATTGTCAGGGAGCTAAAGAGCAAATGTTTGAGGATAAGACGCCGGAGTCAAGAGAAAGGAGCACCAGCTCCCTCCTTCACGTTGGAGGGAAACCTCACCTTCTTCCTATTTCCCTGGGGGATTTGTGGGGAAACTTCCCTTTGACACCTTGGATGCAGAGCTGGATGCAGTCATGGGTCACTTACCAACAGGGACACATTCTGAGAAACGCTTCATTCCATGATTTCATGATTTTGCACACAAGTTAGATTGTACTTACCCCAAAATAGATGGCCTGGGCCAAAAGCTCAGTGCTCAAGAGATGCAGAAAGTAAAACAAAAATAAAATTTTAAAAAAATGAGGCTGGTACCCTGTTTTACAGAAATGTTTTGTTTTTAGAATAAGAGTGCCCTCTAGAATAGCAATTGAATAGTATGAGAAATATGTGAACCAATAGCATCGTCCCTTTTCCTCATGATCAAGTGGCCTGCACTGGGCATAATTGCACATGCCCTATTTTCGCATAAGTGGCCGAACAAAATTAAAACCGGCATCACAGCAAACCCATGAGCAAAGCCTTATGTGTGCTATGATGTTATGACTCTGTAACATCCCTGGGCAACAGGTGTCTTTCAGCGGGATTATAAACTTACGGGACCACCGAGGTCCATGCAGCTTGTCATTGACTGAAACGTGGTGAAGGCGCACACAACTGGACAGAATCTTCCAAGTGCATATGGAAATAAGACAGTTGGATTTTTTTCACATGGAGGTTTTTCTAATCATGTCAGGGCTGTGTCCTGGCGTGTCCTTTATAATGATTCAGGGAAATGGGGGGAAGATGGCTTGCTTTAGAATGGGTGAAGGAACGGATTGTTTCAAACAATACCTTGTTAACAATCTTCCTAGGATTTTATCTGATGGATTACACAACAAATGATCAAAACTAATTACCATGAAGCCCGGTAGGGAGCTATGCAAATTCTTCAAGATGCCCGAATTGCAGATGAGTTGAAAGATCCTAAAGAATGAGAGAGAAGGACTCCAGAGGGTCCTCTGGCAGTGCTGTGTTGGGGGTTTGGCCGACATGATTTCCCCTAAGCCTCACCGTGTTCTCACGATGTGCGTGCCATTTGATCCCAGTCTTACTGAGGAACGAACTGAATGAAGTTCATTTTCCAGGGTTGGCAATAGTGAGGCATCAGGCAGGGATTTGAAGTCGGATCTGTGACCTGGGCTTTCTGATCTCCATAGTTTCACTGATTTCCCACTCGGAATCCTTGGTTGGGCATTGCTTATCATTTTAACAGAGGAGGAAACTGAGGGTCAGCCATGGGGTCATCCAGGTTTTGGAGAGCTGTGTTGAGACTCAGCCGAGAGCGTCGTTTTCAGGTATTTGAGAATGTGGATTAATCCATTCTCATGTGGATTAAAATCTCCCATAATGAGGGAAGTTCTTTGAGATGATAGAACAGTTGTATATCTTCACCACCAGTGGTAGTTACTCAAACTTACACGCATGATAACATTTCCTGGAACTTTGCAAACACACACACACACACACACACACACACACACACATACAAACACACACATAAGTACGTCATGAAAGTTGCAGTCCATTTCCTGGTTTTGACAATATCATGTGGTCATGTACAGTAGTATCATTTTATAAGATATTATCATTGGGGGAAAATGGATAAAGTGTAAAAGGAATCCTCTCTACCAATTGAGCACCCCTAAATGCAAAACTCTAAAAGCTGAAGCTTGTGAGATTTTTTGAACCTTGATGTGATTCTCCAGAAGGTTTTAGATTCTGGAACATTTTGGGATTTTTGAATTTTCAGATTTAGGGTCACTTTAAGTGGTAAAGTCTGTGTGACTATTCCAAGGTCAGGAATAGTTCTGCTCCCAAGCATTCAGGATAAGGTATACTCAACCTGTAGTAGTTTTGCATCTTCTTGTGAATCTTATGATAAAAACAAGCAAACAAACAAAAGAAACCCTGTGTGCAAATTCTTCAATAATCCACTGTGGCAGAGGGGACCCTCCCTTTCATTGGATACGGAGATTTTTCTAATGGCTCGGTGGATAGAATACAGCAACAGTGATATCGTGCCAGGTTTGGGGTTCAACATCCTAAGAACTTGGAAACCTCACTTCCTGTATCTCACTACTATTTCTGGGAGCCCTGTGAACCATTATGCATGAGATTAGACCATCTGAGATTGCCATATGGTAAGGTCCTATGCAGCTTCTTCAACACCCCCAGCTGACCCCAGCTTTCCATCCATTCCGGCTCGGTCACCAGTCACTCAAAGGTGAAGCCGAACTTGACCTGCCCAGGACAGCCCCTTCTCCCACCGATTAACACCGAGTACCCTCCACTGATACCTCATGGTGCAAACCAGCCAGCTGAGCCCTGCTCACTATGCGTATCCCACAAAATTATACACCCAATAAGATGGCAATTATTTTAAGCCTCTAAATCTAGGTACTCTGCTGCAGAGCAGTAAATAACAAAGCAGACTTTGATATTCAATACAGAAAGGTGGCTAGACATGTCGAACTAGCTGCTATAACAAAGGAGGCACCAGCCTTCCTTTCTTTGGCTGGCTTGAGCATTGCTTCCTCCAGCCCTTTCCAGATACCATGGGCTGGCTTGGGTGCCTCTCTCATGTCCCCTTGGTCAGCAAGCACGTTGTGCTTTGCTCATTTGTTTCTCTCTCCCACCAGGCAGCTGACTCCGTGAGCCTTTGCCTAATTCATGCCTACTCCACTCTGAGCCTAGTCCACAACCTTCCATACATGGTGGACTGAATGAATCTATAAAGAGGAGTGCTCTAGAAAGTTCCGTCAAGCTCCAGCGTCTGCAGTTCTCCGATCTCTGGAGCCTGGGGGCAGGGGAAAAGGACCCCGCTTCTCTCAGGCACCACCTTTTCCTCTGGGACTCCCAAGATCCTGAGTCCACAAATCCACCTGCTGGGCAACAGCTCAGAGGCGTCAGGGGCTGGGAGGGCAGGAAGGTGAGGGAGGAGCCCGCCAACCCCCCACGGAGCTGGCAGGAGGCCCTGTTTGCTTACTCTGCTGCTGACTCCTGCATTACCTGGGAGCTCTCCGGGGGCCTGTGAGCATGTGTCCCTGTGGCTTCCTCTGTCCCTGATGAGGTCCTGCCAAGAGGTGATGTGGTTCCTTCTGGATTGCCCTTGAAAATTCCAATCACGAGAACCCAGCAAATATTGACTGAGCATTACCCTCCAGCCAGGCTCTGGGCTTGGCAAGGCTTCCACCTCCAGGAGCTTAATAGCTCCGTGGAGTTTCCATCTGGCAGAAGCTAAGAGATGAAAGAAAGAACACTGAGCCCCGGGAGTCTCCTCCTGCACAGGGCGATGGTGAGCCAGGGCCAGCACCTGGGGCTTGCAGGAACCCACAGACAAATCGTCAAGAATCCTGGGATCAGCCACCGTGAGAACACACCCCTCCAGAAAATCAGCAAGGACTAGAACGGAGCTCCCTGCACAGGGGAATGCATCTTCCCTCTGAACTCATTTCCCTCTCTGAAGAGTGGGGAGTCTTTACAGCCACGTCAATCCCAAGTGTGAACACATCCTGGTGCTTGGCACAGAGAGTGGCCAGGGAAGAGTAGTGCCTCCCTCTCCAACCCTCTCTTCTCCCTGAACTAATATTTGAAAGGGAACCCGGACTTCAGTGTCCCTCTGGATTTATGGGTTGACGAATCAACCTCACTGGGTGGGAAAGAGTCGACTTTTTGAGCCATGCTATTTTGGAATGTTCTAGAAGGTTTTCCAAGATCTTTTCTTCGTCCTGGTATGGTCAAAGGGCAGAAAGAACAAGGTCGGGCCTAAGGGGGTCAGTGTAGGAGAGTCTGGGTGTTTTTTATAAGTTGCTCAGTTTGGGGCAAGTGTCCAAACACACCCAGACACTGAGAGTGCTTTGGCTTAGCCATTCATTCTTTCAAAGATAGGTCTGCGAACGTGTTGAGCGTTCAGTGAGTCCGCTGGCCTCTGAGCTAGCCTGGGGGTGGGGGCCCACTCTGAACAGATGTGTTTCCTTTCCTCACGGAACTCAACAGGTCTGTGGTGAAGACAACCATGAAGCAAGTTAAAGCTTCCATGCTGTCTGAGCTGTTGGGATGAACCCAGCTACTACGTGTAACTATAAAGCTCTCATAAAGAACAGTAAACAAGGGCTGGGGATGGGGCTCAAGCGGTAGCACGCTCTCCTGGCATGCGTGCGGCCCGGGTTCGATCCTCAGCACCACATACCAACAAAGATGTTATGTCCGCCGAAAACTAAAAAATAAATATTAAAAAATTCTCTCTCACCTCTCTCTTAAAAAAAACCAAAACAAAAACAGTAAACAAGAAACTGCATAGATGTGATTTAAGGGAATATCGGCCACTGTGTGGGACCATAAGGACTGAGTTATCTTATTTCAGATTTTCATGAATGTCGGAACTGCAGGCCTATTCCTGTTTCGGTTTTGTCTGAATATTTTTTATTTGTTTGCTTTAGATATTCATGGCAGTAGAGTGTATTTTGACATATTCTTCATACAGAGGGTATTCTAATTAGGACCTCGTTCTTTTGGTTGTACATTATGTGGAGTTTCACTGAGACCACTCTCATATGTGAACATAGGGCAGTTCTGTCCAATTCATTCTACTGTCTTTTCTATTCTCATCCCTTCTACCTTCCCTCCATTCCCCTTTGTCTAAAAGACTGGGACTAGAACCACCATTTGATCCAGTTACCCACTCTTCAGCATATACCCAAAGGACTTGGAATCTGCATATACTACAGAGACGCGGCCACATCAGTGTTTATAGAAGAGAGCCAAGCTCTGGAACCAACCTCAGTTCCCTTCAACAGATAAATGGATGAAGAAAATGGGGTATAAATACACGATGGAATACTACTCATCCATAAAGAAGGATGAAATTATGGCTTTTGCCAGTAAATGGATGGAACTGGAGACATCACGCTAAGTGAAATAAGCCAACTCCTAAAAACCAAAGGCCAAATGTTCTTTCTGAGATGTCGATGCTAAAACATAATAAGGGAGTGGGAGGGAAGAACAGGAGTTCCCAGGCCTGTTCCTGAAGAGGTGCCAGGACCAGCTGGTCCACCACATAGCCAAGGTCTGAGGGACAGGGTGGCACCAGAACACCAGGCTGACTGCTGGGCCCCTGGCCTCCTGGGTCTCTGGCCTGTGCAGACTCCTCTCCTTTAAGGTGCCAGGATCCGTGACGTCCTGTCATGGGATCAGGCCAACGTGGTGTGATGGCACATCTGTGCTCCTGGCACATAAGGCCGTAGCTTCTGTCCCTCAGTCGACTGCCTCTGTCGACTCGCTGAGCTGGGCAGTGCCGTGAAATGAACCTGTGGGCAGGGCTGGCCAGGCAGCAGGCAGGGGCGGCCTCCAGCCAAAGCCAGCAGGGAACCGAGGCCCTCAGACCAACAGCCCACAAGGGACTGGGTGCTGCCCACGGTCCAGGGGTCTTAGCTCTGGGTTCTTCCCTACTTGAGCTTTCAGATGAGACAGCAACCAGGTGACACGGCTGCCCTGTGAGGAACCCAAAGCAGGACACAGGACAATGAAGTCAGGCCCCGTCTCCTGACCTGCAGAAACTGGGAGATTTTAAATACACTTTTCTTTTATTTGCTTTTCAGGCGCAAGTTGGTGACAATTTGTGGCACAGAAGTAAACGGGGAGAAACGGCTGCTCAGGCCAGGAGAGGATGGCAGACTGGTAGAGATTTGGACATTGGTGGCACAGTGGCCACAGGATGAAATGGGACCATCTTCCTTCATTTCGAAACGGAGGAAGGAAGAGGCTGGAGGTTGGAGCAGTGCTGAGGGAGTTAGCCCACTGTGGATCCCTGGAGGGAAGTCAATGGCGGACGTGAAGATTGGTCTTGGGATCCTGGTTTCTTCTCAGGTGGTTTTCACTTTCCTGGAGCCGGGGAGAGCAGGATTTGCCTAGAAACTGAGCACCATTAACACACTGTGTACAGATGTCATTAGCATGTGGAGGAGGCCCGACGGAAATCAATCTCGTCATTCTGCCGGGCTCCTAATTTCATCCACAAGGGCTCAAGAGCGAACCTTGACCGAGGGAAGCCGTTCTCTCCCTGGGGAGTCAAGCTGGGGCCAAAGTAATAGGATTTATTTGGAATGCATGAGGCCTGCTACCGTCACATCATGGACGTCACAGGGAGGAAGTGAGTGGCCCCCGAGCAATGAAGTGGGCCTGGCTCCTGCCAGGAAGGAGCAAAGGTTCTGTAGAGAGATGAGACATTCATTCATTTTTTTTATTATTATTATTCTTTTGTGTCAATTATTTGTAAAGTCACCCCAGCAACTTTGGTTTTCCCCTGGGTGAAGGTTGGCACTCTGGAACTCAAAATCCAGCCTTCTGGGTTCAAATCCTGCTTAGGCAACATGGGCTTTTCCAACTCCACCATTAGCTTCCAGAAGGCAGGACTGTGTTCATCTTATCCACCATCATGGCCCCAGGACCTTGGGAGGTGCCTGACTAATGGCATACTATGTGTATGGTGCTCAACGTCTGGAAGTTCCTTAGGAGGTGTCAGAACTTCCCTCTTTCTCTTTTTACCTGCTCCTTCTTCCTTCCCTGACCTGTTTATCCTCCTTTCTCTTTTCTCCTCCATCACCTTCCTCTTGGGTTTGGAAAGAAGAAAGGACATATCATCTCTCCCTCCTGGGACCTTGATTTGCTACCAGCAGTGCCAGTGGGTTATGATCAAATGCATTTCTTTTCATATTAGGAAACCAGAAATGAGGGGGGGGGGACAGGGCCCCGATGCAGTTCTTCCTTTGGAAAGATTTATTTAGAGACAGTTGGTGGGTACTGCATCTCTTCCTTGGCTTAGACTCTATTGTCCCCAGCTCTCAGAAAATGAATAGCTACTCTGAGAACTGAGAGACCGAGCAGGGTAGACTCTGATTCATTATTTCTCAATGTAGAACACACATGCTTCATCTGTCTGTCCATCCATCCATCCATCCATCCATCTACCCATCCATCTATCCATCCCTCCACCCATCCATCCATCTACCCACCCATCCATCCACCCATCCATCCATCTACCCACCCATCCATCCATCTACCCATCCATCTATCCATCCATCCACCCTTCCATCTATCCATCTATTCATCCACCCATCCATCCACCCCTTAGCTACATCTATAGCTTAATATTTCTTTAAATGTTTAATAGAATTTATCTGTGACATCATCTGGACCTGGACTTTTCTGGATTGAAGATTTATGATTATTGATTTACTCTCCGTATTTATTATTGCTCTGTCGAGCCTTTCAATTTCTTCTTGATTTAGTCTTAAAAGGTCGTACGCTTCTAGGAATTCATTTCTCCTCGTGTCCAATTTGTTCAACTTTTCATAACAATTCCTTACGGTCTTTGAGACTTCTTTGGTATTAGTTCATTGGTTGTAATGCATTCTCTCTCTGTCTCTCGTTTTACTTCTTTCAAATCTATTTTCTTTTTTCTTAGTTTGGTTTAGGATTTGCTAGTTCTGTTTAGCTTCCCAAAAATCAAGTCTATTTTTTCTGTTCTTAATTTGACTTATTTTGCTCTAATATTCATAATCTTTTATCTTAAGCTAACTTTGGGCTTAGTTTGCTGGGAGGATTTTTTGTTTGTTTTATTTTGTTTTGTTTTGAAGTACTGGGCATCAAATCCAGAGTCTCGCATATGAAGCAGTCTACCACTGAACTATATTTAAAGCCCTTTTTATTTTTAAATCTGAAGCAGGTCTTGGTTTGCTCTCTAGGCTGGCCTCCATCTTGTAATCCTCTTGCCTCAGTCTCCCAAGTAGCTGGGATTACAGTTCTGTGGCCAACACCCGATACTTTCTCTTTCCTTAGAATTAAAATTTAGCTTGCTTAATTGATTTCTTCTTTTTTAATGTAGATGTTTATCACTATAAACTTCCCTCTCGGTACTGTTTCTGATGCATCTCCTAACTTGAGAAATCATTTTTTTAAAAAAATTTTCATTTTCTGCTGTGATTCCTAATTTCCCTTTCAGTGTTTTCTTTTATCCTATGACTATTCAAGAGCTCGGTGTTTCATTTTCATGTGTTTGTGAACGTTCCCATTTTCCCCTGAGTTGCAAAGGTCTAGTTTGATTTTATCGTGGTTGAAGATCATCTTTGGAATGGGTTCGGTCTTCTCCAGTGCGCTCAGACTTGTCTTGTGATCCAGCACACGGTTTACCCTGGAGAACATTCCGCGTGTACCTGAGAAGAGTGAGTCTTCTGCTGCTGAGTGCCATGTCCTGGATACGTCTGTGAAGTCCGTTTTCCCTGCGGTGTTCAGCTCTGCTGTTTTCTTATTGATTTTCTGTCTGAGTGATCTATCTGTTATTGAAAATGGGTTATTAAAATCTCCTCCTCCTTCTCCTATTGTACCCTGCCTATGTTTCCTGTCAGGTGTATTAATATTTCTTGTCATTGTTTGAAACATTAGCTGGAGTACCTATGCAACACAGAATTGTTAACTTCCTGTTGAACTTACTAGCTTAACATTCGGCAATAACCTTTCTTGTCCCTCATGACAGTTTTCTACTTATTTTGTTTGATAAAATTGTGGCCCCTTCTGTATTCTTTGGGATACCTTTTGTAAGGACTATCTTTCCCCATCCTTTCACTTTTAGCCTTCGAATGTCTTCAAAGGTAAAGAATATCTCTTGTAAATAGTATTATAGTTGGATCTCTCTTTTTTTAAAAAAATTCAATCAACTACTCCATATTGTTTGATTGATGAATTTGATCCAATTGCATTTAAATTATTATTGATAGGTAAAGACTTACTTTTGCTGTTTTCTGTTTTGAAATTCTTCTGTTTCTCTATTCCTCTTTTGACACTTTTTACTTTGACTTTTTTTTTTTTTTGCAGTGATACAGTTTGATTCTCTCTTTTATTTCTACATAATGGTTACCACAAAGCTTACGTAAAACTTTTTGTAGTTGTGATACTGTACTTTAAGCTGATAACTACTCAACTTTGATTTCATATAAAAACTACAGTGTATGCCTCCTGCATAAAGTGAAATTATATATTTATAATTATATATATTTAAAATATATAATGCTAAATTTTACTTCTTTTTATATTCTATGCCCATAAAAATATTGTAGCTATAGTTATCTTTTAATACTTTTTGTTTTTTAACTTTTTATGCCAGGATTAAAAGTGGTATGAAGGGGCTGGGGATGTGGCTCATGCAGCAACGTGCTCTCCTGGCATACGTGGGGCACTGGGTTTGATCCTCAGCACCACATAAAAATAAAGATGTGTCCACCTAAAACTGAAAAATAAATGTTAAAAAATGCTCTCTCTCTCTCTCTCTCTCTCTCTCTCTCTCTCTCTCTCTTTCTAAAAAAAAGTGGTATGAAAAGCCTCATTACAGTATTATATGATTCTGTATTTTCTATGGATTTGCTTTACCAGTGAGACTTATACTTGCATGTACTCTTTATGTTCCTATTTATTCTTCTTTTTCTTCAACTTGAAGATTTCCCTTTAGTACTCCTTATTTGGTGAACTCAGTTTTTGTTTGGGAAATTTTTTCCTTTTTTTTTTTTAGTTGTAGATGGACATAATACCTTTATTTTATTTGTTTATTTATTTAATGTGGTGCCAGCAATTGAACTCAATGCCTCACACATGCTAGGCAAGCACTCTACCACTCAGCTACAACCCCGACCTTTTTCTTCATTTTTAAAGGACCACAACTTTGCTGGATGCAGTACTCTTGATTGGCATTATTGTTGTTATTATTATTATTACATTTTGATAATATCATCCCAGGCTCTCCTGGACTGGAAAGGTTCTGCTAAGAGAGCTGCTGATAGTCTTGCAGGGATTCCCCTGTCTACCGCCAGCTACTTTTCTCTTGCTGTTTTAAACATTCTTTGTCTTGTATTCACTCATCTATTGAAGGGCATCTAGGTTGCTTCCACAGTTCAGCAATTATGAATTGAGCTGCTATAAACATTGAAGTGGCTGCATCCCTGTAGTATGCTGTTTTTAAGTCTTTAGGGTATAGACGGAGGAGTGGGATAGCTGGGTCCAATGGTGGTCCATATACACAATGGAATATTACTCAGCATTAAAAGAGAATAAAATTATGGCATTTGCAAAGTAAACAGATGGAGTTGGAGAATATCATGCCAATCTCAAAAAAAAAAAAACAAACAAAAAACCGGCCAAATGTTTTCTCTGATATGTGAATGCTAATCCCCTTGGTGAGGGTGGGCATAGGATAAATGCGGGCAAAGGGGAGGAGGGGAGGGGGTAAAGGGGGTAGGAAAGACGGGGAATTAGGCAGACATCATTACCCTAGGTACATGTACCATTGCATGAATGGTGTGACTATTTCATGCACTACCAGAGAAGTGAAAAATTCGGCTCCATTTGTGTACAGTGAATTGAAGAGCTTTTTACAGTCATGTATAACTGATTAGAACTAATAAATAAAAAAATTTTAAATACAAAAAAATAAAATACACCTCCTCCCCAAATAAAGGCTGTGGAAAAAAGGGAAAAAAAAATTCTTTGTCTTGGCTTGTGACAATTTAATTACAATGTGTCTAATGCAGATCTTTTTAGGCTTCATGGATTTGGAATCCATTGAGCTTCCTGAATCTGCATGTCCATCCTCCCTCCTCAGGTTTAGGAGGTTTTCTGTGATTATGTCTTTAAACATTTTCTGGCCCCTTTCTCTTTCTCTTCTCTGTTTGGGATTCAAATAAAGCATGGTCTCGGTTTGCTTGACGGTGTCTCCTGATTTTTATGATAAGCTTTCTTTGCTTAACCTACCTTGCCTGAATGTCTGCTTTCTGAAATCTAATAAAAAGTTGCTAAGTTCGCAAAAATGATAAGGAATTCTAGCAGAGTTCCTGCTTTCAAGGACTCTACTGTCTGAGATGTGTGGCAAATGAATGATCGTGACTCTTTCATGAAGACTCAGAGATAAGGAAAAGATTTCTGGTTGTTGGTTCATTTTTGTTTCTTGGTGAACTGATGGTAAGCAGAGAAAAACCAAAAATTTGGGGGGATTTGAGAGAACTGCATTAATGAATATATGCGAAGTAATTTTCATAATCATTGATTTGTATTTAGAACATTCATTATTGATAGAGAGAATTGAAGTTAACATAGTTTTGAAGGAAACCCTGTAGCCAGAGGTATCAAGAACCTGCAAGATGTAGACATTGTTCAGCCAATCAATTGCACTTTGGGGAATACATCAGCAATAAATAATCTGAAATGCAGTTATAGGTGCAGGAGATTCACTACTGGAACCTCATCGGTGATAGTAAAGAATCAGAAATATTCTAAATGTCCACCAAGGGAAACTGGTTGAAGTATAATGGCGGGGAACTTGGTTATTAAGGTATTGACTCTGGTCTTCAATTCCACTCTTTTATTTGTCCTTTTCTGGTGCTAGGGCTGAGATTCTGCACCCACTTTTTAGAGAAATGCTCTGCAGCAGGTAGGTGGGTGTCGGAAGGAAACTGGGGGCGGGGGAGATGGAAGAGGAAGAGGCTTGCTTGTTGGCTGTTGATATCAAGTCACCCCAGCAGCAGGGAGGAGTTTCAGTAGCAGCCCCAAGATCCACTCTGCAGTTTGGTCCTCTAATAGAACCATCATTGTGGGCCCCCTGAAAAAATTCAGCACCAACTGGACAGTTCCTGGCCCTGGGAAGTCTGAGTCTCCCATATCCCCTGTCCACCCTAAAGCTCCCAAACTGGGTTTCAAGATCACACATCTTCCATTCCATTACCTAGTCCTAGGTGTGCTCACTGCCTCTCAAGTTTCCACCCAGGCAATTCTGTGTTATATCCTTCCCAGCTTTTCAGTGACCAGGACACACATCCACAGGAGAGAGAGTGCCCGAGACATGGTCCAGCTGAGTCTTTTTCCTGCTGAGTTTCTGGAAAGCCCTGCTTCTGAATCATTCCCACAGAGCTGTTTTCTTCCTCTGCCTGCCCCTTTGGAGACATGAGGGGGCCCTGGGTACCATCTGGACCATAAAAGAGCTCAGGGAGACTCCCTTGGATGTGGGCACAGTCAGGTAAGGAACCCCTCTGGATCGATCGCCTGATGGGCCTCGGGTCTCATTTCTATGGCAAAGAAGCTGCCAATCCTGCCAGTCTGATTTTGCTTTAGGACGCAGTAGCTGTTCATTAATAGCAGCTCCGTGGTCTCTGCTCTTCCCTGGAACGACGTCTCGTTCTGTCTTGACAAGACGTCTTCTTTTTCCTTTTGGGATTCCATTGCTTGACTCTCCTTGTGCTTTAGCCTTTAAAAAATATACAGACACAGATTTTCAAAGTGTGGGTATATGGTAGGTGTGAAGGAGATGGAATAAAACATGGTTATGGAGAGGGAGAGAGAGAGAGAGAGAGAGAGAGAGAGAGAGAGAGAGAGAGAGAGAGAGAGAGAGAGAGAGAGAGATCATTGTTATGTTTAGGGCTGCTTGTTTGCTTTAGTGGTTGCTATGGAAACCACAAGCTAGATTATTGACCTCAAATAGTGAGGCCAGAATGGGGAAGGGAAGGTGGGGCAGGAGCACCTAAAGTGGCTCTTGGCCCAGCTCTGACTTGGAAGGAACTTCCCTGGGCCTACAGACAACAAGAAAGGTGAAGGGAAGACAGAGGGTAGCGCAGGGCAGGTGACTCAGACTGGCCCCGGGGGGCTGAGTCAACTGCTCACCAGCTGGCCAGGGGCCTTTCTGGTAGCGACTGGCAAGGGCTTGTGAGGACTCTGCTTCCCAGCGCCGCCTGCTTCCGTCTCTCCTGACGTCTCAAGTGCTGCTTGGGAGAGTCCTGCAGGCCTTCACCACCCACGGACCCCCGAGGGGGCTGCCCACTGGCCGCAAGGCTGTCTAAGGGAACCAAGATAAGATACAATGCAGCCCCCCTTCTGTCCCTTCTGCTCAGTTTTTCTGTAAAACCTAAAAAGTCAAGTCTGAATGGAAAAGAGGCAGTTCTTGGGTCGCACTGGCCACGTGTGCAGTGCTCCAAGGACACATGTGGCTTATGGCTGCCCTATGGGACAGACAGAGAAAGTCCTGGGGGACCATGCTGGTCTAGGTCAAGTGTACCCTTCTGGATGAGCCTCTAGATATTCCAAAGAGTAGAGAGACATCATACTGAGTTCTTGGGGTGGGGGGATGACACACATCCCTGCCTTGGGCAGCCTGGTCCTTTACAGCAGGTGTCATAGAAATATAGACAGAGCAGGGCTACGGGGGAGCAGTAAGGCAATGAGAGGAAGGCACAGAAGGCCGGCTGCTGAGCGAGTGCCAAGGTGCTATTTTATAAAAGGGAGTCAGGAGAAGGCTCCCGAGAAGGGGCAGTGGAGGGGTGGAGGAGGACGGCCCTTCCCAGGGCAGAGAACTCCAGGCTGTGGGGCCGCCCTGCAAAGGTGCTGAGGACGGATGTCTGCACAGTTTTGAGCAAAAACCAAAAACCAAAAACAACAACAATAACAAAACAAGCAATGATACATAGTGGGGGAGGGCAGGTTAGTTGTGGGGACAGGAAGTTTGAGATGCCCATTAAATGTTAGCACCTCCATCTGGAGAATGTGCGTGTGTTCATTCAACAGCGATTTCTCGGGTCCCCATGTCAATAAGGAACTTTGTCAACTTGGGTGTAAGAGATTGGCCATTCATTCTTTGTTCCATTTTTCTCTAGTTGATTCATTAAAAGGAAACATTGTTTCTGTTTGAACTTGGACCATCAACACTGACCAAAGCTCTGAGCTAACCAACTTGGCTCCTTGATTCTAGATTTTGTTTGTTTGTTTGTTTGTCCCCCCCCCCCCCGGGTCTCCCCAGTCTGAACACTAAGAGCATCAAATGCCAGCCCACTTTGGACCAGATGAGAAGCTCACACCCCGAGGGAGTTGCTGACACAGAGAATGCAGCTCATGGGCTTAGGAGCCCACAAACCTGATTCCAGAATCTGGCTCCACCACCCACCAGTTCCTGGGCCCTGCACTTCACCTCTCTGAGCTTGGTGAGCTATTTGCTCACTCTCTAATAGAGCGCCTGCCACCCAGCTGACCAGTCTGTCTGCAGGGTTAGAGAAGGGCATGCACCATATCCATCAGAGCAGGGCCTGACCGACTGGCGTGGTGCTTATTTCCTAAGTGCTTGTTAGAATGAACCCTGCTGTTGGGAAATGAAACAGACGTGCCGACAGGAAAAATATTATAAAGGTGCTTTTCAAAACAGATTGAAATAAAGAGACGGGAAACAGGACCGCAGGGGCTAGAAATGTGGGTTTGTTGGTTCAAAACTCAGCGTCTCCACTTGTGCACTGGGGTGAAGGCAGGTTCCTTTGTTTCCCAGGGCCTTGGTTTTCTGATCTGTAAAATGGGCCCAGTAATCCTTTAGTAATGTCTCACAGGTGCTGGCATTGAATGGTGCTAAACACTGTTCTTAGCACACAGGGATTGCTCAATGAAGAGTTGTTATTGCTTCCAGGTCAACACAGGAAGACAGAAAATTTTTTTTTTTTTTTTTATTGTTGTTGTTATTGTTCAGTGCTAAGAATTCAGCCCAGGGATGCTCCACTACTGAGCTCTATCTGTAGCCCTTTTTATTTTATTTAATTATTGTTATTATTTTTTTTTATTTTGAGACAGGGTCTCTCTAAATTGCCCAGGCTGGCCTTGAGCTTCCAATCCTCCTGCCTTGGCCTCTGCTGGGATTAGAGACTTCTGAATCACGGCACGTTTGGAAGAAGCATCACAATGAATCAGAGGGAACATGCTAATATCAGAAATGAGGGAGAAAAACAAATCAAAACAAAGCCCTTTGGGGGTTATAGAGGAAGGTGCTCCAAGTCACTCTACGGTTGCCCTGTCCAGTTTTGACAAATGTCTTTCATGTCCCTGAGGCTCTGCAAACCCTCAAAGAACTCTTCAAAGGTCTGCTCTGGCCGTCGCAGGAAAGTGATGGGCATGTTTGGAGCTCTTTGAAGTTCGGTGGGAAAGGTGCTATCCAGGGGCCTCAGGATGCACCAGGACTCCCTCCCCCTAGACCTGAGAAGCCTGGACATTTTTCTAGAAGTCCCATGAGCGTGCAGGGCTGTGGTTGCTTGTTCTCAGGTGTTACCTGTTGGTAGGTGAGGTCTTCCCCAGCTGATAAGTTGTGCAAAACTTTCACTGATGGCGTGGCCAGTGCTACCTGCAGGCTTGGCTGGTGGCCTGACCTACTTCACGTCTCCACAGGCCCGGAGCTTGCCTGCCACCGTCCTCGGAGAAGAAGGGCAGAGTGATTCACTTCCCTTCCTGAAGCTTGTTTGTGTGGTTGGGGTAACCCCCTTAAAACTCCCTGAAAAGCTAGGCCGGCAGGACCAGTCTTGCTCAGTCTGCCCTCGGTCAACCCGTGGCATCTTGCTGGGCCATCACATCTACAGTTGGTCCTGCCTAACAGGGTGAGGCAGAATACAGAGCTTGGTCTCACAGTCGGGGAAACCGGGCTAGGAACCCCCTCACTGACTGGCGGAGGCCAAATAGCCCAAGACTCTTCCTCTCTCTCTCCATTTTCTCTCTTGCTGAATGAGTGATAAAAGGCTATCATCTATCTCAAAGGCTGCCATGGCAGAAATAACTACAAGCTTGTCTTTTTTTTTTTTTTTTTTTCCCCCACTGTGGAAAGCAGTAGCTAATTCCAGGCCAATTGAGATCTGGATAATTCTGTACACTTATTTATAGCTGGACATCACTAAATTCTGCCTGTCGGGCCAGGCTGTCCCCAAGCTCCACCCCCTTCTCCCAGCGACTCTCGACTCTCGGGAGCTTATTTGGAGTGAACACCATCCAGGGGAAACAATTTAGCTAAGAAAAACAGGAATGAAGACATCAGGGCAGGTTGCCGACAGGACCTTTGATCTGGCCAGAAATAAATATAAAGGAAGCTGCAGAGAGCTCTTGCCTGATTCCATCTAAGCCAACAGAAATCGGCTTCAGCCCAAGAGCCCCCACACAGCCCTCAGCACTGCTAAGGTCGGGGGTGTGACCTTCACCTTGCAAAGGGAAGGCTGTTGACTCTCTGTATATCCAAGCTGGTGGGGCAGTGGGGGCCGGGTTAGCTATGGACTTGGCCATTTGGGAAACTTAGCCACGAGACCTGACTTTTCCTCATCACTTTCCATGTGGCACGCGACTCCTTGAACACACTCTCTTACTTAACCATCTCAGCCACCCCAGCGCCGAGGTCCAGCCCTGTAGGGAGTGAAATTATTTTCCTTTTGCAAATGGGAAAACTGAATTCCAGCTGGTTTTAGCAGGTTGCCCAGAACCTCCAGGGCTAATGGGCAGCAGAGCAGGGATTGGAATCTGGGCTCTAAGACTCCAATGCCTGCCTGCTCTAAATGGAGTCATTCATCTCTTCTTAAATAATGCCCAGAACCTAGAAATTTGAATTTCCTACTGGAAATTTCCTGGTTAATCGATTTGAATTGCAACATTGTAGAGACAGAAAAAAAAATCAACTTTGGCATTAACCGAGCACCCGCTGTGTGCCCAGCATCAGATGGGGGACTTTGGGGGTGGGGGTTGAAAAGGGGCAGAACAGGACTTGGGAAGAAGTAGGTGAGCCCAGGGATGGCTTGATTATTAGGTGATGTGGCCCATGTATCTGGCATGGGTGACAAGATGTAAGGCAGAATTGCTGACCAGATTAGAACCCTGGAGGGAAAGAATGGGTGGTGGGGATGTGACACGGACACGTGTTTACCTACCTGGCAGCTGTCCTCCTTATTCCCGGCAAGAGCTTTTGTTCATCTTTTGACCAGTTTTCTAGAGGTGGACATATGATCCATTTTACTCTACAAGAACTGAATAGAGGCGACAATGATTCTGGAAATGTTGCTTCTTTGTTGATCCGAGGAGAAAAAGGCCTGTCTTCTCTTCTACACCTCTGCCTTTGTCTCAGGTCTTGGCACCTGGGCTGTGACCGCCATCTTGGAAGAATCCATTGGCAACAATGGAGAGAAGTGGAGACACTGAGCTTGCTAGAGTGGATGGATGCACAGAGCTGGCCCCATGCTCAGCGGAGGGGCTGCCCCAAGCCTGTCTATGGATATCCAAGCATCTCCAAGTCCAGTATTTTCCAGGTTGAATCAGTGGGGAGGTGGCTTTCCTATGCCTGACGTCTGGAGGCACCTCACTGGGGCTGGGTAGGTTCAGTCATCAGAGCCTTCGGCCTCTGGGAGGTGTCTTTGAAAACTTCCCAAGAGAGATAGAAGAAGAAAGAGATGTGGGAAGAAGCGGAGGGTGAAGGTGAACTGGGTCCACTGTGCTGGGGACCAGGGAGGAGGCTGCAGAAACGCATCGGGGAACACATCCAAGTCTTCCGGATGACAGCAGTTTAGAAACTGGCTGAGTTGCAGTGTCTGTCTCTCACTCAGGTTGGAGCCCAACAGAATAGCTCTCTTGATAAAAACAATGAAAAGAAAAGGGAGTACCTCTCCCGCTACCTTGAGAAAGAATGCGGCCAAGTTAGGCTTGAAGTTCAATGCCTCTCAGGGAGTCTCTTCTCAGGGATCCAAGTTTAGGGCTCCAGGTCTGGCCACAGAGACCTGGGAGGGAGGTGGCTCATGTCTAGCCAGGGCAGGGCAGCTCCCTCTAGGAACCTAGGAAGGGGCTGGCTGTCGATTAGGGTTCCTTCCCATCAGCCCCGGTCCTGGGAATACCACGCGCACTAGGGGAACTGCCCTCCTCCCCAGCACTCGGGCAGCCAGGTGTGGTTTGTGCCCGGTTCTTATTTGCATGCCATCTGCAAGCATTTGAGGGTCCTCTGGTTGTGGAGATTGTAGCCCTGACCTCTTCCTCCCTCCCTCTTCCTCTTTCCACCCCCTCCACTTCCTCCTGTGACATCTGAGAGGGGCGGGTGGCCTGGTTTGTACCGTCTCAATCTTTAAAAGTAAAAAGGCTCCCCCTCCCTAACCTTCCTCTGCACCTCGCTCCCCAGTCTCAGCCGAGGTGCTCTCGTGGGTACCAGATGGTAGAGGTCGCGACCCGATGGCCCCAGCCTCCCCGTCTCCCTGGCTCTGCTCACCGCCCGAGATCCCCCATCCCAGAGTGTGCACCTTGACCTCCACGCGCTCCCCAGTCAACTGATTGCGCCTGAATCCACTTAAAGGTGAAGGGATAGAGCAATTTTCTTCAAGATGTGACCTAAACCGTTCAGTGTCGGAGGTCTCCCAAGAGTAGCCAGGGAAGGGTGCCCCCACCCCCACAGCACCATGGTCCAGGCACCCAGGCAGGGTTTGCCAGGGTCCATCCTGGATGGGTTTGTCGGAGTTCTGCAGAATTCAGTGCATGATTCAGGGACAGCCCTGGTGCCTGCCTGGTAGCTGACTTGAAAATTAAAAATTAAAAGAATTAGATAGAGTAATAATCAATCTTCATGAGAAAGTCAGTAGGCATCGATCTCAAAAGGAGGAGGTCGTGATGCATTGATTTGACGTGGGACATGGGGCTGGGCTGCGCCCCGTACTGTTAATTGTGAAGTGGGGGGACTGTCAGCTGGGGCTCAAAGCAACAGACTTCTGCCCTCAGCCCAGTCCCTCCTCATCCAGAGCACATCCAACGACCTCGTCTTGGATGGTTTCGAACGATGTCTGTCTGTGTCTGTGTTCTGGAGTTTCACGATTCAGAATGACAGAGACCCAGGTTCAAATCCTGGCTCTGCTCCCTATTCACTGTGCGGCTCACGCACGTTGCTTCTGTCTGAGCCTCGGTTTCCCAAATGCCTGTCGGAAGGGTTGAGGGGGTGAAGTGGTGAGCTGGATGTTGCCACCACTGTGCGCTGATGGTGGTAAGCAGCTTTAGGACTCTCCTTTTCCGGGCTAGGATGTCGGCATTTGGTGCAGTATGGAGGGACAAAAAAGATGGAGGGGTCTTATCTGCACCTGACAGATTTCAGCTTCCCTGTTCTGCTGGCCTCCCCCTGCAGCCTCCTGGAGCGGCTCAGTGCAGCGCGCTGGGATGGCCCCTGACAGCTCCGAGCCCTGCTGCCTCGTGATCTCCTGGGATTGTCCCTTCCCACCAGTGGACGTGAGCTTCCTGTGGACAAAAGCCACATCGAGCTTGCTCAGGGACGTCGTCCCACAGCAGTTATCCAACAAGGCGTGTCAGTGTGGTTTTGACGAGCAGAGGCTCAGTGTGCCCAGCTGCAAGTGGGATTCAAACAGTGCTTTCCCCCCGGGGGAGCGTGGTCATCACTGAGTGGCGCTTGGCAAATGTTTGCCACGTTATTTTCATGATTATTCCATTGTTCCTGGTGAGCTGTTCTCTCTGTCTCAGAGATCCCACTTCCAACCACCAAGCTGACAGTTGATTCTCCCCTTTACGGAATCTCTGGAAAGTGTCAATATCCCAAGGGAGGGAAGGAGGTACTGGCCAAGTGTCACTTAGCAAAGACTGAATGATCTTTCTTTTCCGTCCTCCCCAATTCCAAGCATCTGTCTCATCTTTGAAACCTGGAGTGAGTTTCCATCGCTCTGTCAAATGCCTTCATGTGAGTCTCGGTCTTTACCCAGAATTTGCGCTGGCTTGGACAATACCTCTGACCTCATAAAAACCACTTAAAGCCAAATGTGTGCGCCCAGCAATTCCACCTCTCCATTTCTCTCCAAGACAAATGCTTGCAAATGCTCATAAAGATACACATAAAACGACGTTCATTGCCACCCTGTTTGAGGCAGCAGAAAACTGGAGAGAGCCTGAACGCGCCTCATAACGAGGCTGGCCAAATAAATCACAGAGTCTTTGTGCAGCGAAAGAATGTTCAGCAGTTTAGAGCCACGAGAGTAATCGACGGGAGGATTTGCAGGATGTATTGATAAATGGGGGGAAATTGCAGAACAATTGCATTCACGTAGAAATAAAATTAGAGAGCATGTTACTGAAGATTGCATTTATCAGGGCAGACAGAAATTTCTGGAAGGGCATTCAGAGAAGCAGTCAGAGGGTAGGTTGGATTGAAGGGAGAAGAAAGCTAGAACTTATACTGTGTGTGTGTGTGTGTGTGTGTGTGTGTAATTTTTCCTGAAATGCTCAATGTTTTACAAAGAATTCAGTTTGCATTCCGACCATAAATTGGAACAGGAGACACACAGGTAGGAGAGGCTGAATTTAGGATTCTCTAGAACATCATCTCAACACAGTTCTGGAAAGATGAATGCCTCCCCACTTTCTTGCCACAGTTGAATGGAAACAAGTTGCATATTCAGCACATGAATTGCAACCACGCACGGTGACATAGGTAGATACCAAGTAATGACATTGACAGAAAGGGACATCATGCAAAAAAAAAAAAAAAAAAAGTCGTGTTACCTTATTCCATTTATATAAGAACAGAATCACACCGAATAAACCAGGCTGCTTTAAGGCAGGCCCCAGTCTGACCTCGGCAGTTGACGGTGCTGGGAGAGCATAAGGAAGCTTCCAGATGTAGTGATGCTTTGTCTCCATCTCTGAGCCTGTTGCACCAGGCTCGTTCCATTTCTGAAAATCCGCCAAGCTGATCTTGTCTGAATTGTGCACTTTTCGGTGTACATGCCACACATCAGTAAATGTTAAAAAATCAAAGTCAATACTCTAGGGAAAAAAAAAAATTACATGACAGGAAGAAAAAAAGCCCTTTATCTTCCTAGGGAAAAAAAAAAAACCACCATAAATCAGTCACAACCATTTTGGAAGGAAGGCTTTAACACAAGTAAACAATCATTTATTTAATGAAGGGAGGAGTCCGTAGCTTTCATCAGATTTTCAAAGGGAACCTTCACCCCCTGAAAGATTAAGAACAAATGCTAGCACTCTTCTGCAGGGGTTGGAAAGGTGGTTGGAAAGGGTGATCAAAAAAAAAAAAAAAAAGATCCTTGAGAGAAATGTGCTTCCTGCTATCAAGACACGAGCCATGAAATGTCAAGCCGAAGGCTGTCGGAAGCCGGGGGGAGGTCGGGGCCAGCACGGCGCAGCCGCCCTTCCAAGTTCTCGGTCACCGATGCTCTCCTCCTGCTGCGGATGTTCACCTTGCAGGTCCCCGCACATCTGCAGTTTACGGTGGCTGTGATACTTGCCGGCTGATTTATAGCAGGGCTCAGGCTGGGGGAAAGTTTCCTAGAGGAAGCCCGCCCCCCCCCACACACTATTCTTTGTAATTTAGGGGCATTTCTTGAATTCCCCAGGCTATTGGCTCCTGGCAGAAAACAAATGCGGGTCATTTCTGGGGTAGATGCACCCCAACATATGTGTCCTTGTGAAGACAGATGGATGGTCAGGGCGAGTGGCTTTTGCCCATAAATCACAGAGCATTTGGAATAGATGGTCTCTCCTTATGAGATATGAGAGAGGGAGACAGAGAGACTCAGGGTAGACTCACGCGCGGGGCATTTGCACAGGAAGCAATGGTTTAGGGGGCAGAGGCGAGGACTTGGGGGACGGGGGAAGACAGCTTCGAGAGATTTCCTCCCAGTAATGGCATAACATCGCCAGGCCACTTGGTGGAACTCTGCATGCATTTTTTTTGGCATCTTTCCTTAATACCTTGGATGGTGATCTACTTTCTCTCCCATCTTTTGCTGAACAGAGCTGGGGAAAGGAGTACCTAGACCTGGGTTCAAATCCCAGCTCTGTCTTGTACTACAGTCTCATCTTGGGCATGTTTTCCGAGCTCTGGGACCTTCCCGTGCCTCGTTTATAAAATGCCTGCCTTGTGCGGGTTCTTGTGGGGCCTTCAATGAGATAAATAAGTGAGATTCCAAAAGATCAATGCCTTCTGCGGGGCATTTGGTTGACTTTGAATCCATAGCTATTACTGGTTTTTTTTTTAATGCCTTTTTCTACTTCAATGATATTTTTTTTTCTTGAGTCGGGGGTGCGACTGCCCCCAGGAGACATTTGGCAAGGTTGTGAGACATATTTTTGGTTGTCATGACTGAGAGAGGGAGGCAAGACTGGTATCTAATGGGGAGAAGCCAAAGACGCTGCTAAATATCCTAAGCTGCCTGGGACAGACTCCCACATCAAAGAGTCACCCAGCCAAGATGTCTAGAGAGCTGAGATTGAGAAACTCTGGTTTTGGCTCTACAAACGGGCACTTTCCCTCTTTGGTTCTCCTGTGCTATTTTATCCTTCCATCTTTTTTTGCCTTTGTATCATGCTGGATAGCAAAGTTCATGGTCACAGTGCCAACACCAATGCAAGCCAGACTGGGTCCAAATCCTGGCTTTGCCAACTTCTTAGCTGTGTGTCCTGGGATGTGTTGCTTAGCCTCTCTGAGCCTCCGATTCTTCATCTCTGAAACTGGCTCTGAGGGTGAAGCGTGAGGATGCAGAATCGAGCCCAGAAACACGACGGACGTGTGCACCTTCACCATCCTCCATAACCCAAAGAGGACCATGACTTTGAAGATGGGGCCGGGCTGCTTCATTTCTTTGTCCTGTGTAGGTGACAAGTCTCTTCCTCTTCTCCCTTTCCTTCCACCCTTTCATTTCTTCTCTCTTATTTTTCTGGCTCAGCCGGAGGCGGGAATCAAGGGGGGGGGGCACGTGCTCTCTGCTGCGGTTACACATGCACAGTTTCAAAGGCTGCTCTGAGCCCAGTGTGACCTGTTTCAAGGGGACGGGCTGGCTCGTCTGGTTTCTTTCTCTTTCACTCCCGGGCTCTGGTTATTAAAGTTTGGTTCCTGTAGGAGGAAGGGGTAAACTTTGAAAGCTCCGGAATCAGCGCTCCTCCGGGGGCCTTCTTATCATGTCACCCGCACCCGCTGCCTTTCTTCCCTTGGTGGTGAGAGGGGGGATCAGAGGCTCCTGGGCGGTCTGCCTCCTCTCATCTGTACCCCACTCGCCCGCTCTCCTTGCTGACAGGCAGCTGAGAGCCACGTGCAGCCGCCCCACCTCGCGTCTGAGCACCACCTGCCCCGCAGCCCTGGTGCCCGCGGACAGCGGAGCCAGCCCCAGCCTCAGCCTGAGCCCCGGCCTCCCTTTCCCCAGGAGGAGCCTCGCCCCTCTCAGGGGCTGTGTTTTAAGCAAGTTTCAGTTAAACCAAGGACAGGAGCCTCGATGAACAGGGACCGCCTATTGTCCCCACCAGGCACAAGGCTAGGTTTCCTCTGCCCAGTCCTTCCTTAGATCCTCCTGCCAGCCCAGGAGGGTGGCTATTTCCTTATGCCCATATTCAGGCCAGCAGTGATTTTTCATCTGAGAATCAAGAATCACCGAAAATCAATCACACCTGGGTTTGTAGAAAGCCCTCGTGCACCAAGGAGGACTCACTCTTCTGCAGCTGGGCCCAGAACCTTCTCCAGCTCTCAGGTCAGCCGCGATCAGTGACATCCACTGTGGAAAATGCCACCACCCTGGGATCAAAACTATTCAGAAAAAAAAAATCGGGTCTGTACTGGACAGATAGACCTTCTCCCTTGGCGTTACTGCCTCGGCAACCCTGCGGAACAAGAGCTTCCTTAGCATTTGTGTTGTATTCAGTATTATGGGTCACGCAGCCTGGAGAACATGAGAGTCCATGGAGGGATATTCAAATCCTGCACCACTGTACTTAGGGAACTTGAGCTTCTGCAGGTTTTGGTATCACAGCAGATGGGGAGTCCTGGAACTAACCCCCGCGGATGACTGCATAGACCAAGTGGTGTGTACTGTGCCGTCCACAAATTCTGGAACCCACCATCTGGTTTTCACTTCCGAGTGACCTTAGGAGAGACTTGCAACATAGAAGAAGACTTGCAAGACAGAAGAAATCTGACTCCAGAATCAATCACCTCTTGGAAGAGAGCTGCTTATTGACCAGTAATACCCATTTTGGACTTTGTGTCAGCTGAAACCAGGTTTTATTAGTGTGAGCCACTAAGCTCTGAGGGCTTGTTTGTTATAGCGACTGGTGTTACCCTAACTGATACAGTATCCAGGCACGTTTCTCTAAACTGTAAAACACAGTCTCTTTGCTGAGCAAAAGAGTTGACAATTCATCCCCCTATACCTGCTGGTATGGTATCCATCTGGAATAGCCTCATTCATCTTCTTATTGGAAACTCTAGTCACCTTGGAGGCCCCAGTTAAGCCTCATGTCTTTGGTGAAGACGTCTCATCCTGTCCATGCTTCCAGAGACTCTGAGTGTCCCTTACATCCATTTGTTCCCAATTCGTCCCCTTAATAGACTTCAGGAGCATCTTTGTGAGTGTCTAGGAACTGTTCCCAGTGCTGAATATTCAACAGAGGACCATTCCCAGGCCACATTATCTAAAAGTTTAGTGAAGACAATAGACCCAATAAAATACAGACAGAATGACCTGCTTTTTAAAGATGCTAAGTACAGCAGTGATCACAGGTCTGTGGATGCAGAGAAAAGGAGTGGTAAGCCCGGTTTTGGAAGGGGAAACTTCAACAAATTATAACCATCGTCCTTTGCCACGTCCTCCATTGTTCAGATTTAGAGTTAGCAAATGCTAGGTGGCCATCCGTGGCCCTCTGGTTGACCCATCTGGTTATCTCTTTATACCTTGCTTTGAGGACACCCCTACTCAATCGTGGCAACTTGTGATAATCATGTCAGCCACCGGACTAGTTGAGTAAAGGGGAGCCTTAGAAAACAGAGGTACAGCCTTAAGAAGAAGTTGGTGTTGGGTGTAGGAGACCGTGGAGGCAGACTGACATTGGGCGACCTCCGTGGGTCCCATGTTGCACCTTTTATTCCACAGAGCCATCACGGTGATCCTGAGTTAGGGATTATGCTCGTATTGACTTTACAGATGAGGTAACTGAGGCTCAGGGATATGCTATCACTCGGCAAGTTCAAGGACCAACGACAGGATAGATCCTCTGCAGAAACTGAGCAGCCTACCATCATGCCGGTATTGGCCGAGGGTCCTGGCAGGAGAGAGGAGGCTCACTTCCTAGGAGGAATGGAAGAAAATTTAATTGAGGTTTGCAAAAACTGGGCCAGGCCAAAGGAAACTAAGAAGGCTAACAAAGCACCCCAGGATGAGCAAAAGCCTTGGGCGCTCTTTACTCTGAGTCTGAAGAAGGGAACATGGGGAGTGGGGGAAAAATTCCATATCTACAGGGAAGGGCCTCCGAGCAGGACATGTGGCCTCCGTAGAGAAACGTGGTCATTGTGAGCCTCAGGCCCAGCAGGGAGAGAGCTGAGGACATGAATACCTGCCGTCTCCCTTCTCCCACCTCTGTTTTCCCAGGGGGAGCTGCTCATATTGACAGGTGCCTTGGAGGTCAGAGGTCTTGGGCTGGAAGGACCTACCCCTCCTGGAAATGCTGGTAGATTACATCTGCACCTTTCACCATCCTCGGTTGGAGGTTTGGGTTTTGTATTCCTGCAACTGTGTATTTCAGTCGAAATAAGAACATGAGCACACCTCGTCACGTTTTGGCTGCAAACCATAAACTGCTGCAGCCCCAAGACTCTGGGAGCAGACCTCCCTGGAGACCAGGACCTAGGATCTGTGTGGTTGTGGTGGCAGGAGGAAGTTTCGTGAAAATCTTTCTAAATGTAAGCTCTTCTCATTTCTTGGGTAGATGCAAAACTCTGCTTATCACCGCAGGGACGAAGGACACCAAGCGTTTTGTATACGTGACGATAAACGAAACAGAAGCCATTTAACAAGAATAGGGGGGAGTCATCCCCAAGGTGGCTGCTTTTAAGAGCAAGAGAATGGCCACCGAAGTAGGAAGCAGGATCTGAGATGAGAGCCTGAGAGAGCCCACGGCCCTCAGCACAGGGAAAAGGGGGAGAGAATCAAGGAAAAAAAAAAAAAAACCAATGCGAAACACAACCACCCATTTTTGATTTCCTGAGCCTTCAATATGGGGACCATTAACAGGAGCATTCTGGCTAATCTTAATTGCTGGGGCCGAGGAAGGGAATGGGGAGGGTAATCAGATCCCAAAGCATACAGGGCTTTATAGATTAAAGCAAAGTTATCTCCTAATCCCATCAAAACGTCATAATCTCGTGTCACAGCGGCATCTAAACACAGCTGATTGAGATGCCAGGAGAGGGGAATCTGGGATCCATCACGGCCTTGCTGTCCGGAAAGCAAATAACCCCAAATGAGAAGATTGGATTTAGTGTGGTCTGGAGATATTTACTACAAAGGCCTGAGCCCGGGCTCTGTCTTTCTCCGCCTTGAGCTTTGTATGGGGGAAAGCTCCCGTGTCCCCAGATACATTCCTTTTAAAGGAAAAGTTTCCCCCCCAGCCATGGGAATAAAGTCATCATTTTTTTTCTCATTGTAAGATTAATATATGCCTGCTGTAAAAAAAAATCAGGAAACAAAGAGAAAGAAGAAAATACAAAGTGCACAGTTCCACAAGTCAGAGTGATCGACATCATTTTGAAATGTTATCTTTCCAGAGTTTTTTTTTTCTGTGCACACATACATATATATCCTCTCTCTCTCTCTCTCTCTCTCTCTCTCTCTCTCTGTCTCTCTCTGTCTCTCTGTGTCTCTGTCTACTCATTCTCTGTTATCCCTCCCCACACACCCTCTTTAATGCTCTTGTTACATTTTCTTTATTCTTCTCTTCCTCTCCAGGATCAACCGGCTTTGATGCTCCCTATCCCACGGCTGAGCGTGGCTGACCCCCACCTCTCACATCTGCATCCCCCTGGCTCAACTGAGCAGAGACGGGCCAGCACCTCTGGATTCCCTTCCAAACCCCAAAGAGATAGGGGCTGACTTCAGTCCGTCACGGCACGGCAATGGGGGTCACCTATACAAACTGTCCTCGTGGAAGGTGACGCATGGAAGGGGACTGGTTGGCTGCTCTCAGTGACTTGCACACTTGAGCCTATGAAAAAAGGTGGCAGAACATTCATGGAATATTTCAGATGTAATTCAGGGAGGAAGCTAAAGATCCTCTTGGCTCTGAAGTTCAGTCCGTGGATCTGGTCTGGAGAGACCTTATCCTAGAGACAGTGTTACCTACCGACTCAAACCAGGAACCAAGTTCAGAATCTTTTGCCTTCTGCAGAAGAACAGGTTCTAAATCTTCTTGTAAGGTGGTGATATTCGGGCTGGGGATGTGGCTCAAGCGGTAGCACGCCCGCCTGGCATGCGTGCGGCCCGGGTTCGATCCTCAGCACCACATACCAACAAAGATGTTGTGTCCGCCGAGAACTAAAAAATAAATATTAAAATTCTCTCTCTCTCTCTCTCTTAAAAAAAAAAAAAGGTGGTGATATTCCAAACCCACAAGCAGAAAGCTTTTTAATTTCTTGGTCTGGATGCAGAATCCCTCTACGGAAGTTCCTGCATGTCCCAGGCATGGAGACCCAGAGAGGGGGCTGGGAGCTGTCATTGGAAAAGTGGAATGGACCTCCCTCCCTCTACTCTTCCTCTTTATCATCTTTCTCATGGAACTTCTCTCTCTCTCTGTTCCTCTCTCCTTTCTTCTTGCTGCTTTTGGGTTTGTTCTTCCTTTTCTCGTTCGAATGCTCTTAGCATACATTGCCAGTCCCTCTGTAGGTGAGGCTTGCTGACCAGTAGGATTCATAAAGTGATCAAACTTGGAAACAATGGGTGGGGAAACAATGGGTGGAGAAGAACCTCAGCGAGACCAGATTCTCACAGGTAAAATGCACAGGAAAGGACTCTCTGGCCCACATGGGTGTAGGGAGCTCCTGAGTGAAATACCGTCAAATATTAAAAAGGCATAATATCAAAGGAGAATCCGGCTTCTTCCATGTAGATCCGAGGGAAGAATCAGCAGAGGCCAGAGAAAGTTCCAGGAAAGTAGAGTCTGGCTTCGGGGACCCAGGGCTGTCCAGCAATGGAATAGTTTGTCTCGGGAGACGCTAAGGTTTCTGTCACTGGACTATCCAGTACAAGGCACAGCAAACCAAGCCAAATAGAGAACTCTGAGATCCGATAAGGTAATTCTAGACACTGTGCACAAGTAGTCACCTCGACTCCCCCCGGAGATGGCCTTTTCCTCCTGTCTTGGCGCTCTGGGAGTTTTTACAACATAGCCTTTATTTTCTGTTTTCTTTTCTGGGGCCATAATCGCTACTGTTTAACTTCACAGGGCTTTGGGAAGGGCCGGCTTCTCTGGAGGTTCAAGACACTAGAATTCTGGCCTGAACTGGGAAACCCTGTCCTGTAACAGGGAGGAAATGGCCCCACTTCTCCTGGCCTCGGGTCACTCAGATAAACAAGGGACAGAGAATCTGGCCACCTGACCCCCCCCCTCACACAGTCGAGTGGGGAATGTTCCCGCGGGAAGGGCTGCAGGCCCTTGGTGAGTGCAGGTGCACACACTTGGAGGTGGGTTCGGGATGGGGATGAAGTACACAGAGGTCACATGGTGGGGAAGCACTTGGGTTCCATCAGAGGAACTGCAGGAGGGAGGGAGGGACAGAGGCTGGCATCACCGGGCAGCGGGTGGGGCAGACCTTCAATGGATGGGTGGTCGGAGGAGTGAAGGCAGCTCCCTTGTGAATTCGGGGTGCAAGCATTGTCCTCTTGCCTGTGGGATCTTTAGGGAAATCCCTGGAGCTCTCCAATGCTGTTGTGCTCAGAAATGTTGAGTTCTGAGAAGGTTTTTATTTTATTATTTGTTTGGAAAGACAAAAAGATCGTGAAGTCACATATTGGGGTGGTATTTTCCTCCTTCTTTCCAGAAATCCAGTGGTTTCTCTGGATCATAGTGCCCTTTTTCCCAGTTGTTTCTCTAGTACAATAAATGCTAAATAAACCCATCCAATATCAAAACATTTCCAGCCCTTTTTAAGGTGGTCCTTGGAAACCTCTTTGTGTGGTATTTTGAAGTCCATTTCTGTGCAACTGGGAAGCGGATAGGAGGGAGAGAATGTCCCGAAGGAAGTGGATCTCGACGAACCAGGAGCCTGAAACAGTCTTTAAGACAACAGAAAGATCAGCCTGGCAGGAAAATTGTTTTTTTTTGTTTTGTTTTGTTTTGTTTTTGTTTTTGTTTTTGTTTTGGAAAAAGAAATCAAGTACAAATAATAGTAGTCAATCTTACATAATAATATGAAATACCATAAAGAATAGTAATAATCACACCCATTATCAATTGAATATTTATCATAGACCCAGCTTTGACCATCATGAAAACAATTGATAAGGTACAGTGAGCACTTACCGGGGCCCAGAACTTTAGGGGGAGACATTGGCCACTTGCAGTCATTTAGGCCCCAGAGCAGATGCATGAGGCAGATGCAAGTAAGGGCTCCATTTTATAGATGGGAAAGCAGAGGCCCAGAGAGGCTTCAGGGAGATCCTGGCAGTGCTGGACGTGGCCTTCAGCGTGACCCCTTGAACTTGAACTTAGGTGGAGCTTGAACTCAAGCCCCGTCAGGGTCCTCTTTGATGGCTAGGTTGCTGGCATCGATTCCACTCTCCCTCCTTCTCCCTCCTTCTCATGTTTCCTCCTCTACTTTGAAAAAGCCCTAAGAAGTCAATTCTGGAAATGATTCAAGAGAGGCCCCTGAGATTTTTTTTTTTTTTCTGGTACTGGAGATTGAACCCAGGGGTGCTAAACCACTGAGCCACACCCTCATCCTTTAAAAAAAATATTTTATTTAGACACAGGGTCTCACTGAGTTGCTGAGGCTGGCTTTGAACTCTTGATCCTCCTGCCTCAGCCTCCCGAGCTGGGATGACAGTCACATGTCCCCTGGGCCTGGCTATGCCTGTCTTCGAATGGCCCTCCTTTCTCCTGGTCTGGGCTGCCTGGACCACACCTGGAATCACAAAGGAAAGTCCATTTCCACACCTCCCCTTCCATCCCTTCAAACATCTGCCATCAACTCTCTCTCCAGAGTACAGCAGTTTGATGATGTTAGCTACCTGAACATTAGGAAAGGCAAATATTTTCACCTTTGGGGAGAAATTCTTGCCGAAGCTCTTGCATTTATTTCATCATCCAAATGAGGCTCACAAAGTATCGAGGCCTGCCCACCCCCTCCCATATCTGGCGCGTCCCAAAAATGACCACTGGTGTTTTGTTCTAGAAAGGTAACGTCCATCTAAATAACCGGGAGGAAAGGGCCTCTTGACAATGTGGAACCTTCATTTAATGAGTCTTTTCGGGGTGCCCTGGAGGGATGCTTAGTAATGTGGCGCATGGGGGAGTCATGTATTTTGCACTAAGTTTCTTTCTAGGCATTTAATTGAAATTGGATCTTTTTATTTTTCTAGCCCCTCTTTGTCACCATGTAAGAAGGCTAGTGTTTTGAGAGTGTTGTATTTGGTATTTGGCACATAACTGAACTTTTTGGGGAGGGGGTCTTGGCACCTTCCAATGGTTTCCCATGTGTTTTCTAGAGGGGCTACTTTACCTTCCGCAGAGCACGTTTTTCTCCTTTACTCTGTGTCAACTCGTCTAATTTATCTAGTTCTGTTTCATAAACCCCTTCTCCTGCCTGTCCTTCTAGGAAAAGTGTTAAGTGTTCATGGTGGTTCTGAATGTCATCTTTTTATTCAAATTCCAATAAAAATACGTGTCGAAAGCCACCCCTGAACATCACTCAGTCTGTGGTTTTGAGGAAGGTAAACTCCAGAATGTCTTTTTAAATATGATCCTTCTATTCCAAGTTTGGAGTAAGGGTTTTGGGTGAATGGGCGTTCGTTTTGCTTCAGGTGTCTTTTATGCTTGCTATTGTACATGTGTCCTTTGGGGCATGGGTGAGTTATTTCATATTGTACTCCTAGCTAGAGTCCCATTGGGACGTGGGGGATCATTCTTTTAATATACTATTTAAATGGATCAGCGGAGATTTTTGCATTAATGAAATGAGTCCATCAGTCCACAGCCTGGTTTTCTCTGCCGTTTGGATCAAGTGTTATGTTGCCAGGGTTAGAGCTTCCAAGAATGAAGGAAGGAGTCATTCATCTCTGCCGAGGTCCTTTGCCTAGGTTCTAGAACAGCTATGGCATGGGAATGACTCCTTTTTCCCCCAGGTTAGCAAATTGAACGGCCAAAATTGTCCCATGAATCTTTTCTGCAGATGTTTTTAAATATTGTTCCTCTCTAACCTGCTGTTTCATCTTCTCACCTTCAGCCAATCTGATAATTTATAGTCCCCCAAATATGGCTCGTTTTGTCAAGAGGACGTGTGTGTTTGTGTGTGTGTGTGTGGGGGGGTGTATTTATCTAATTAATATGCTCTTTTAAAAAAAAACAGTCCTCATGCAAACCATATGTCTGATAAAGGGTTAATACTCAAAGTACACAAGAAGCTTCTGCAACTTGAGAGCAGATCCACAAAGAAACCCAATTTAAAAATGGGCACAGGACTTGAATAGCCATTGACCTAAAAAATGGCCAATGGGTGTCCAAAGGTGGTCAGCATCCCCCATCAGCAAGGAAAGCAGATCCACAGCAATGCCACTTACCCCCGTTGCATGGCTACTACAAATTTCAAGGAGATAACAAGTGCTGATGAGGCTCTGGGGAAAAGGAACCCTGGTGCACTGTTGGCAGGAATGTCAGTGGGTAAAATCGCCATGGAAACAACGTCTGGAGATTCCTAAAAAAAAAAAAAAAAAAATTAAAAATAGGCCCACCATGCCATCCAGTAGTTCCATTTCTGAGTACATAATCCCAAAGAGTCAAAATGAAGATCTCAGAGAGAGCTATGCTCCTGTGCTTGACGGCAGCGTTACTGATTACACCTAAGACACCGAAGCAAACTGAATGTCCATCGGTGGATAAATGGATCAAGAAAATGGGTGTTATGGTTGGAATATGAGGTGTCCCCCAAAAGCTCATGCATGAGACAATGTAAGAATTTTCAGAGGTGAAATGATTAGATTATGAGAGTTTAGTCTGTGGATTAACCCACTGATATGGATTAATCCACTGATATGGCTTAATTGGGTAGTAACTAGTAGGAAGGCAGGGTTGACAGGAGGAAGTAGGTCCTGGGGGTGGGACACTCAGGCATTTATGTTTTGCCCTTGGTGAGCAGAACTCTCTATTTCTGGCTGTCCTGTCCTGAGCTGTTTTCTTCCACCATGCCCGTCCGCCAGGATGCTCTGCCTCACATTGAACCCAGAGCCATCTGTGGGCTGAGGTCTCCGAAACCGTGAGCCAAAAATTTTCTCCTCCTCTACCTTGTGTGCTGGTCAGTTTGGGGTCATAATGACAAAGAAACCAGTTTATATCATGGGGTATACAGATATAATGGAAAATTCTTCTTTCTTGAAAAAAATAAAGAAGATCATCTCACTATCTGTGGTACCAAGGACAAATTTGGAAGACAAATTTGTGAAATAATCTGGTCACAGAAAGCCAAATACTACATGATCCTACTTGTGTGAGGCATCTCAATGACCCTTCTGGTGGAAGCAGAGAATGGAATGTGATTGTCAAGAGGTAAGGGGTGGTTATTATGCTTGGTCAAAGGATACTAAGCTTCAATTATATTGATGAACAAGTTCTAAAGATCTGTTGGACGGCATCTTTAAAAACCTTGGACTGAATCTTCAAAAAATTGCCATGAAGTTAGGTATTATGTTAAATGCTTTTATTACAAAAAAAAACCCCAGTAATAAATACTAGGAAAAATGATTGGAGGTCATGGACATTTTTATAGCAAACATTGCAGTGATAATTTCATGGGAAAATACTTATCTCCAAACTCATCACGTTGAGTGCATGAAATGTGCACCAGTTTTGAATGTCAGTCATACCTTGAGAAAGTGCTTAGGAAAACTAGTCCTCCTGTCTCTATTCTCTTTTTCTCCTCTCTAATATTATTTGTAGTCTGTCTATTCTCTCAACTGGATTCATTTTTTAAATATCAATCTTATAAAAATCAATATCAGCGAGTATGTGCGAGGCACCGTTCTTCGCACTTGACATATAGCACTCATTGGAACATCAGAGCAACCTCTTTAGGCAGACGCTGTTCTTGACATGCTCACAGTCAACTAAGTAACGATGGGTGAGGATGGAAACCAAGATAGTCTACAGTCTATGCAGCTTGGGTACATGGTGCAAGATGTGTGATTCACTGAAGAACTTTTGAAAAGCCAAATAATCGGTCTCCTGGAAAAGTAGTAAATGATAAGCAAGACTGTTAAATAGTTCTGCCTTCCAGGAGGGTTGATCCAGAGGACTTCCACATGCATACATTCAATCAATTAATTACTTGATAAGTGTGTTTATCGAATATTTATGATGCTTCTAACAAAGGTTCAGACACTGATCAGAGGCCTGAGGACTTGCCGTCTTGAACCGTACACACTAGAAAGTGGGATGGGATCAGGGAAAACATAAGGATTGAAAATTTCCTTGCCCACAAAATATAGAGTGTAGCATAGCATTTGGATAAATGGTGATTCCCCCAGATCTGTTGTGGGTGTATGCTTCCAGTTGGCTTGTTTATTCTGTAGTTGCTCTTTGTTCTACACTATTTATTGAGCAACTAATATGCTTTGCTCCTAGACTAGATGCAGGGATCCAGACAAGCGTGAGATGAGATGACGGAGGCCTGATCCGCTGTGCAAGGGCCCCCCGCCCTGTGGAAGGGACCCACCCCAGTTAGCTGAATGAATGGAGAACCGTGTTCACAGGCTTCCAGGGAGGTGCACGCGTTGGAAAGTTCCTCTCATCAGCAGCTCACTCTGAGAAGAGATGAAATCGACCTCATGGCCCCCAGGAAGCAAGGACATTTAGCTGGTACCAGGAGACCTTTAAATAATGACGTGCACAATCGGGCCGCTCTCAGATTGAAAGAGACAGGCGTGTCCCCATGGCTTTCCCTGGGCCTCGCCTCCCCCTTCGGTCACCCAGGCCAACCCGGCTGCAGACGGCACCCTCTGCCTTCAACGCGAGCCTTCCATTAGCCGCGTGTCAACAGGGATTAGCTCAGCCCCCCACGCCGCCATTGGCCATTTGTTAGGCCACCTTGGCCAGCCCCGTAATCGAATCTGGGCGGCAGCGATGCCTCTTCCAGGTTAAATGTATTAGAGGAGCCGGGGGTGGGGAGGGGACGGGGGGACGGGGGCTGCTGTGGGCGGCCGCGGCTTCTCCCTCTCTGACAAGCCTGACCCCAGCTCCAAAGCCCTGGTCCCCAAGAGACGCCGGGGGTCAGAGCCTCGTTGGTGTAGAAGAGAGTGAAATGTTAACGGGGAGAGACGAGAGGATATTGGAAACATATTCTCCAGCCTCCGCGCCTTAGAAATCCGAGAAGGACAGGAGGTGACAAGAGGGGCCTTTCGCTGCTGGGGCGATCTCTCTCTCTTCCATGTTTCAACAAGAATCTGATAAAGATTTGGGCAGAGGGGTGGGGGCAGCAGGCACTGTCTAAGGCAGAGCCAGCCAAGGGACTCACTGGCCTGGCTCAGATCCCTTCTTTTAATCATGGGATCTCCTCCTCCTCCTTCTTTTTTTTAGGTGAATAAATGTCTCATCAGCAAATCTCCCCTTTCCTTTTCGTGGCTTTGAAACCCCCAGCTCAGCGCACAGGGAGGTCACGTGGCTGTCAGCTCTCCCCACTCCCCAGGGCTGAGATGAAAGAGTCTCCTTTTGTCTCTGACCCCGGGATTGTTCTCAGGATGTTCTTCCTGCCCCCCCCCCAAGCCCCCCGGCCCCCACCCATCTCTGCGGATCCCAGTCTGGCTGGCTCTCCCTCTCTCTCGCTTGAGATCACTCACTCCAAGTGGGATAATCACTACCCCCAGGTCAACCACCCTCGTTTTCAAAAGAGCACCCAAATAGGTGATTAAAAACAAAACAACGAAACCTCTTTGTTCAGTATACAGTCAGACTGGGGTGCCCGTTACAAGTGTCCATCTTGATGAGTTGCCACACCCTGAACACATCATGGAACCAGCGTCCTCAGGGCCTGATGATAATTTGCGCCCTTTGAATCTTCTTCCCCTCCTCTAAGCCTATCAGAGTTTGGATTTCTAACACCATAAATTAGTGTAGCCTCTTTTTTATGTCTGACCCCGAAGGAATTTTTTTTTGGAGGGGTGGGTACCAGGGATGTAACTCAGGGGCACTGGACCACTGAGCCCCCATCCCCAGCCCTATTTTGTATTTTATTTAGAGACGGGGTCTCCCTGAGTGGCTTAGCACCTTGCTTTTGCTGAGGCTGGCTTTGAATTTGGGATCCTCCTGCCTCAGCCTCCTGAGCTGCTGGGATCCCAGGCCTGCAACCACTGCACGGACCTCCAAATGGAATTTTAAGGTCTGTATTCTATGGTCCTTTATATTATCATTACTGTTTTGTGAGCGTCGTCCTGTGAGGATGGGGGTCCTTCTTTCTCTTCTCTGGGTGAGATTCTTCATGAGGATATGTTACAAATTTTCCCCATCCACTAGTAATGGGCATCCGGGGAGCTTTTGATGAGACACACTTAGAAATCCGACGGCTACGAACAGTCCAGGTCATATCCCCTCAGTCAGTGTCTCAGTCACTAGAGTTTTTCTTCAAATCAGGGAAACCCACTTCCTTCAAAGGTTTCAATGGGTCTTTGCTAGTTTTAAGATAAAGATCAAACACCCTCCTGGAGTCCAGAAAATCTGACCTCTGCTCACTTCTTTATCCCCCAAACAGGTGTCCCCAGCACGATCTTGTGCAGGAAGTCAGGAGAAGGGCGGATGATTGAACCGGGAGGCACGTGGGAGACGGCAGGGAGAGGCGCAGACTGCGGCAAACCTGAGAGACAAGCAGCGGCCGTTCCCCAGCCTCAGCCACAGCCCACGTACCTGAACGTGGGCCCGGCGTGGCCAGAGTTTTCCTATTGAAAAGAAATAAGCTGCAAGTTTTTATGTTTGGTGGAAGCTGCCAATTTAAAAATGTTGATCATTTCCTGCAACGTTTTAAAAAATATTGCAAAAGCCGAAACACACACACACACACACACACACACACACACACACACACACACACACATACACACACACACCAGAAGCCAGACTCCTGGCTCTCGCTCCTCCTGCGCTGCAGATGGGAGCTTCCCGGGCTCCTGGGCTTCCTCCTGCGCTTGGGGAACTTTCAGTCTTTCCTCTGCCTGAGACCCCCACCCTCTGCAGACTCGCTGGCTCACCCGGGAAGCCTCTTCCAGAGCCTGGACCTGAGTGCAGGGGTGCTCGGGTGCAGACCTGAGGCCTCACCCCATGGTTAGCACCCAGATCGGCATGCACTATACCCAGGTCAGGGAGGTGAAGGGGACATTGGGGTCCCTGGAGGACAGCAGCACTAGGAAACAGGCCTGGAAGTCATCCCTGACCCATCCAGAGGGGAACGTGGAGGTCCTGAAGGACTGGCATCCCCCAGCAGAGGCTGAAGAGGTGGGAGGCCCTGGAGGGGAAGAATGGAGGCCAGAGGCCAACGCTGTGGCCAGGAGTGGCAGGGTGCCCTGAGGACAGGCCTTCTGAGCCCAGTGGTGAGGAAGAGCTCCCAGGAAGGGAGAACATCAACTGCGAAGTCCCCAGGCAGCAACCAGCTTGGAATGTTAGGGGGACGAAGCAAAGGCCCAAAGAACTGGTGGGTAGAGGCTGGGGAAGAGGAGGCTGGGGAAGCAGGACGGAGCTGTGAGGTTCCATTGGCTGGAACCGCCCCCCCACACCATCTGCGGGCTTTACCTTCAGGTAGGCGGAGCCTCCGCGCTCCCCTCGGTGGTGACTCATCTGCCCCCGTTCTCTCTGGTTCTTGCCCAGCACCATTGGTCGTGCCCGGGCCCCACCCGGACCCACTGAATCATCCTCTCCGAGGAGGAGCCTGGACTTGTGTCGCTCCTGAAGATCGACGTGCCCTTCAGATCACATTCAATTCCAGTCCGCGAACTGGGAGATTCCTATGTAGATAGAGATGAATAAGACTTATAAATATATTTATAGGAAATAGAGTTATAGATTGCCAATTGCTTATCAATCATATCTAATGCTTGTCTGTGTATGATCATCTGTTTAGGGGTCTGTTGGCCTGTTGACTGGCTTGTCTTTCTACCTACCTATTTATCTATCTATACATTTTTAATGAAGCAGGAGAAACCCTCAAAGAACATAAATGGGGCATCTTGATCTCGCTTAGTATGGCAACTGAAACTTAATACGTGTAATGATGATACCACAGGTAACACCTCAGGGAGAGCAGAATGGGTAGGACTCACTAAATTAAACAAAGATCTCATTTTGCTATCATTTGCCATACTGCAATGAATATCCAAGTACTGAAATATTTCAGCACATATGGGTCAGTTTCCTTAGGAAAAATTCCTGGAATTGGAATTGCTTGGTCAACTAATATTCATCATTATTATTATTATTCCAGGGATTGAACCCAGTGTGATTAACCACTAAGCTACAACCGCAGCCCTTTTTATTTCATTATTATTATTATTATTTAAATTTTGAGACAGAGTCTTACTAAATCGCTTAGGGACTCACTAAGTTGTTGCGGCTGGCTTTGAACTTGTGATACTCCTGCCACAGCCTCCTGAGCCCCTGGGATTATAGGCGTGTGCTTCGCACCTGACAGTTTAACACTTTTGATACATATTGTCAAATGATTCCCCTAAAACTTCTGCCCGTGGTGTTCATTTATTTATTTTTTAAAAAGCCCCACTAGAAGGCAAGAGAAACAGTGGAAAGAATATTATCTACACCGATGCCAAACAAAAGGTTAACCTTTTGCTCTTCTGTACAAAATAGTCAGGGACTTGCAAAACTCTAAAATTCAAAAGGGAAATAAAATAGAACTGAGACCTGGACTAATAAATGAGAGGGAATGCAAAGTTCGCTAATGAATATTTTAAACACGTATATTCACCACACATTAGTTACCAAAGAAACACAAGCCATAATTGCAATGAGATATTTTGCTCACAAATTTATAATTAAAATCTATTTACCATTTGGATGAAATGGACATTCGTACAACATCAGTGGGAATCAGTTGGTGTACGCTTAATGGCAGAGTTTTGACACCACATGTTGAAATCCTTAAAAGCATTCATATTCCTTTCCTGGGTAATCTGTTTTTTCTTTTCTTTTTTCTTTTTTATACTGGGGATTGACCTCAGTGGCACTCAACCACCGAGCTACATCCCCAGCCCTATTCTGTATTTTATTTAGAGAAAGGGTCTCGTTGAGTTGCTTAGTGCCTCCCCATTGCTGAGGCTGGCTTTGAACTCGGGATCCTCCTGCCTCAGCCTCCGAGCCCCTGGGATTATGACAGGTGTGCACCACTGCACCTGGCTTCCTGGGTAATTCTTGATGTTTTTTTCCTAAAGAAGTAATGCAAAAATTTTTTTTCCTACCAGCTGATTCATTACACTGTTGGAAATAATAGCACAATTAGCACAACCGTTACAGAAAACAAAATGTAGGATTCTCAAAAAATAAAAAAATAAAACCACCACAGAATCCAGAAATCCCATTACTGGTTTTATAGCAAATGGAAAGAAAATTAGTATGTCAAAGAGCCCTCTATACTATACTCCCAAGTTCATGCAGCAGTATTTGCAACAGCCAAGAGAGTTTACCAGTGGATGAATACATGAAGGAAATGTGGCCAGACATACAGTGGACTATCATGCAGCCTTTAAAAAGAAGGCAATTCTGTCACATCCAACAACATGAATGAGGTTGAAGGACATTATATTAAGCAAAAGAAGCCACTCACAGAAAGACCAACATGACTGATATCACAGATATGAGGAGTCAGAAGAAGGTGGACTCAGAGGCAAACGGTAGGCTAGGAGTTACCATGGTGAGAGTCGGGGTCAAAGGATACAAAATCCCAGGTTTACAGAGGGATACAATTAAGAAACCCATTGATGACATTGTGACTATATTCTTGCAAAAGAAAATAGTAACAAAATAAAACAACAAAAAAAAAAACGCCCCCCAAAGTTGGGCCCTAACCGAAATTCAACAAAAATGATTGGTTAAATACATCGTAGAATATTACAGCTTGAGAAAAATGGTACAGTCTGTAAAAACCCAATTTATAGAACACTGTTAGCAGAAAATAATGGGCCTAAAAGGGTCGTATACAAAACCGCCCACAGAACGAGCTCCATTTAAAATACACAGTCACTCCCAAGTTATGTAATTGTTTTTTACTGAGGGGAATCTTGTGCAATTCCGATTTTGCATAAGTCAAAAAGCTTGTTTGTAATCAGCGCATATTTTAAGAGTTGCAAAACTTCTGATGAACTTTTTGTGCGCTGGTGTGAGCTGTCATGCAGACGATTGATTTCTTGGTTGCTGAAGGAGTCAGGGTTGGCACGAATAGAAGCAGAGTTCTTTAGTATCCCCCACGGTGTCTAGCTCGGTGTGCTTCCCAAGGGCTTGTTAAATACTCGACAGATTCATGTTTAGAAGGTCGTGAGGATTTCGCTGATGTTTACCAAACATTTCTGGCTCTTCATTTTTTTTTTCTCCCAATGCAGTAGAACGTTTTGGACCTCCGTGTGATTCGTTGGGGTCATGTGACTAATTCTAGCCACGAAATCATAAACATCCCAAATAGAGTATTTAATTGCTGGAATGAGATCCCCCCCTCCCCGGAGATCTTTTCCTCTGTCTTTGTGAATAGCCATAGGGTCATCTTTCAGATCCCTAGAGGATTGGATCCAGGACCTACTGTAGGTACCAGAATCTGTGGAGACTTAAGCCCCTAGTATAAAATGGTGTAAATTTTTGTATACTATCCAAATACCTCTCCTGTCTACTTTAAACCCTCTCTAGGTTATGTGCAATACCTAACCCTTTCTAGGTTATGTGCAATACCTAACATTTACAATGTAAATGTTATGTACATAGTTCTCACCCTGTGTTGTTTAGGGATCAATGACAAAGGCAAATGGTTTGTACATGTTCAGTACGGATATCATTTTTCCCCCCAGATATTTTTCAATCTGAGGTTGGTTGAATGCACAGACTTGCAAACTGCAGATCTGGAGGAGGCGCTGTGTTCTAAATGAGAATTCCTCTCGAATCCTGATTCTCACAGTGAGGACTACATGGAACCGAGCCACCCAGGATATACAGATAGCATGGATAGGGAATGAATGAGCCTTTGTTCTTGAAGCTGCTGGAATTGCAGGGGGGGGGGATGCTTGTTCCTGGAGCATTACCATGTGTCTTCACACCCAAGTGCCACCTGTGGACCAGCTAGGCTTTGATAGAAAACCTAAATCCTGGATGTCCTCTCTGATCCACTGAACCAGGGTCTGCATTTTAATGAGACCCCTCTGGAGATCTTGTGTGCACAATAAAGATCCCAGGGTTCTGCCTTAGCCCATCCCTTCAGACACTGGGGACAAGGAGGGCGGGATGACAGAGGTCAAGGGCATGTACGCAGTGGGCCATCTACCATCCAGCATTGGATGGTTGTGCAAATTCAGTGAAATGCAGAGTGGTCCCCCCTTACCCCAGCTTTGCTTTCAGTTTCCGTTACCAAGGGCACACCATGGTCCGAGAATAGTAAATGGAAAATTTTAGAAATCAACAGTTTATAAATTTTAAATTGTGCACCACTCTGAGCCAAGTGATAATGTCACATCATCCTGCTCCATCCTGCCTGGGAGGTAAGCCGTTCATTGTCCAGCGTATCCACACTGTATACCCTACCTGCTCATCACTCACTATCCATTCGGTAGCCATCTCCATGATCAGATTGACTGTTGGGGTAGCACAGTGCTTGTGTTGATGTGATTCTAATTATACATAACAATGGCCCTGAAGTCCAAGTGTAGCAATGCTGGTGGCAGTTTTCCTGCAGTATATTGTTACAATTGTTTCTGTTTTATTGTTAGGTATAATGAGAGTGATGGTTACTGTCCCTCCTCCCTCACATGCCTAATATATATATATATATACATGTACATATGGTTCAGTACTATCTGTGGCTTTATGCATCCATGGGGGGTCTTTGACCATATCCCCCATGAATAAAGGGGGAACCACTGTCATGGACATTTGATGGCTTGGTTCTAGTAGATGCTCAATAAAGGACTCCTAACATTCGAATTTCAGAAAAGAAATAGACGGCCAAGTTGCTGGAGTGGCGCCGGGGTGTCCTAAAGGTCTTTTCCGTGGCGTCTGCTGCAAGAACTTGGGCTCCAGGCTCAGGATGACATCTCACGTAAGAATTCGGTAAATATTGATCAATTAACCCACCCACAGTGAAGTTCCTGTCAACCACTTAATCGCCTCCCAGTGGAGTGTTTATTTGTTGAGTTCCTCCTCGGGCCTGTCTCTGTAGCTTTGTGGCCTAATTCCCTGATCCTGCAGCCTGGAGACCTCCCGGGCCCCCCAGAAGTGTTTGCAGAGACTGGCGCATTCTGTTTGTGAGACTCATCCCGAGAGAGGGCCACTTCCCCTGAGAACTATGGGGTGCACACGCACACATGTGAGGACACCCCTGCTTCCCATGGCTACCGGAGAGGGACCAGAGGAAATGCCCGGGAGGGGCTACCTGGGCAAACACAGCAGCCCAGCCTGGGCACGCGAGGCTTTCTTCCCCTGGAGAAAATGCTCTCCAGTGTTTGCTCATTCCTCCCTAAGTCTCCTTGCAAGGATGAAGACGCAGGGATTATTGGCCTCTTTGTGATATGAAAAAGCCAAGGTGGAGGAGCTACCCCCAGGCCATGTGGGACCCTCTAAGAGGGAGGGGTTGGAAATGGCAGGTGTGTGGGCCAGAGCGGGACCACCAGGGACGTGACGTGCCCTGGGGCATCCAGGATGGGGCCTAGAAACTCTTCCAGCCTCAGTTTCCACAGTAAACTCCTCCCAGCTCCTCCCAGCTCAGCGTGGAACCCACCCATGCCGGCAAGTGGGGGGGAGTCCATTGTGAGGGGGTTGGATGCAATTATCTGGAGGAACTTCCCAAAGCTCCCAGCATTAGCTCATTTAATCTTCTTGATGAGAGGAAGAAACAGAGACCGAAGCAGAAAGAAGTAAAAGGAGTGGAGGGGGGAGGGTGGGTGGGAGGGAGGAGGGAGACAGGGAGCTATGGACAGAGAGGCTCATGGGAAATGGTCAGCGCTCCTTCTTTTACCAGTAATGACAACAGAAAGCCACATTGCACCTGGGACGTAAGCTCCGTGGGAAACAAGAGATGTCCGTGACTTCTGATATAGTGACCCATTGTCCCAGAGACCGAACTAGGAGGACCCAGGGGACTTCAGTCACCATGCTAAGATTCATCTTCAGGAAGCCAAGTTCCTGGATGTAATCTGGCCAGAAAGGGTGGCACACTGGGGGACCTGGAGCAAGTGACAAGAATTTTTAAGGGAAGTTTTAAGGGAAGGATCCAGGAAACCCACTGTCTTCCCAGAGAAGGCCAAGCTGACGTTTTCAAGAACGTGGCTCAATTTTTGGTTAGAAGAGGGGGATGGGGAGTCACTGGGAGGAAAGCAGAGTGAGAAGCTCTTTAAAAGATGGGATTCAGCCTGGTGCAATGTCATCCCAGCAGCTCGGGAGGCTGAGGCAGGAGGATGGCAGGTTCAAAGCCAGCCTCAGCAAAGGCCAGGCCCTGAGCAACTCAGGGAGACCCTGTCTCTAAATAAAGTACAAAATAGGGCTGGGGATGGGGCTCAGGGGGTCGAGTGCCCCTGAGTTCAATCCCTGGTACCAAATTTAAAAAAAAATGGGATTCAACTCATAAAATTTCAGAATAAACTCCAAATAGTAAATAGCCAATGGATCCCAACATTTGTTTTCAAAGGCAGGCGTTGTGTGAGGAGAGAGGAAAACAGGCTGGCTCTCCCCTGGCATTCCCTTCTGGCAGGGAAAAAACCAACGGAGAACTTCATCACACCGATTCCTTCACGCTCCGGCAGGCAGGTGATAAAATTATCAGATGAGGGTCCCCATCCAGTCTCCCACAGTCACTTTGGCCAAGTGTGCCGTGTCTAAAATAATGAAGGCGGCTTGATTAAATGTTCGCTGGCTGCAGCCGCTGTGCTAATTTGGAGATGGGCTTATTAGTTTAATGACCGCTCCAAGTCATCAGAATTCATTAGCATTAGTGCTGCGGCTTCCTTCGACATCAGCCCAGGGCTCCAGGGTGCCATTGCCACTCCTGCTTCCCAGGGAGGACTCCGTGCTCGCCTGTGTGTTTGCAACATACGCGCACACCTATGTGTGCACGTGTGCGTGTTCGCGCTCACAGAGACTCATTTGCTTTATCTGCATATGGATATTTTGGTCCTGCTCCTTCAGACCTAAAATGTTGCCACAGGCACTTTCTGCTCTCAGTACATCGATCACGTGCAAAGACACTTTTGGAAGGTGCTTTGGTGAAATATCCCTTTTCCTAGGACTGTGATTCGTGAACTGTCACCCTCGTTCCACCTGCTGCCACATCTTTTATTTCATCTCCTATGTGGCCCATTCCCCCATTTCCCTTCAAATGTGCAGACTTCCTTGCTGTTCCTGAAATCCCCCCAGCAAGGTTCCCACCACAGGGCCTTTGCACTGCTTTACTCCCCGCCCCCCCTTGCTGCCAGAAGCACTCTTACCCAGGATGGCAACTTGTGAGGCTCCTTCACCCCAAACCCTTGGTTCCAATGTTACTTCAGAGGGTCCTGCTCTGGACCATCCTTCCTAAATACATAGGAAAGTTGGGTTTGGCCAATGGGAACGTAGGATGAAGCTGTATCTGTCTAGCAGTGACCGATGTTTCCCACTCGACAGTAAAGTGTAAACATCTTTCCAGGTCAACTCCCTTAGAGCCTTTAAATCGGAAGAAAAACAAGAAAGAAAAGAACCTCTAGCAACAGGCAAAGTCCAAGCCACCACCACAACAGAGAGTCCTTTCTACCTCCATGCGAGCGAGCGTCTGCAATTATGGCGACCGAGATGTGGAGGAACAATAGCGGCGAACCTCATTTGTCTTCCTCCGGTTTGAACTGTTAGCTGGTGATCGTACTAATGGTCCCGTGGACCGCTGTCACTTGAGGAACCGCCGGAGAGCAAGGGTTCATCAGAGTGGGCGAGAAAGTGAGAGGTTTTTTTTCCCCCTCTGCTTTCAATACATGTATTTAAAAAAAGAGGTTTTCTTTAGCTTGGAGGTAAAGTTTAATTGGGAGATTTTCCTCCTGGCTTTTTTTTCTTCTCTCTCTCTCTCTCTCTCTCTCTCTCTCTCTCTCTCTCTCTCTCTCTCTCTCTTCATTTTCCACCCCTCCTCTAAAGATCCTGCCTGAGAACATTTGTTCTTGGATATAAACAAACAGAATCATCCTAATTGTTTAATCTGTTTGCTGTGGAAGGCGGCACATGGGAGGGTCAGTGTGATTCTCCCTGCTTAGAGGGCAGGAGGGGAAGTTGAGATTAAAAAAAAACAACAACAACAACGGAATTTTGACCAGTTTGTGATGTGCGGTGCTATGATAAGTGCGCCTGAGCAGAACTCAACGACTGGACTAAGAAGATGAGTTCACTGAGTTTGGATCAAAACAGAACCAACAACAGCAAAAGGCTTCAGTCTACTTTGGGCTGTTTTGATCCCTACTCTACACTATGGGTTCCTGGATGGGAGAGATCTGATTTATTTCCCAACCCTCAGGACCTTTCTTAACACGAGGTGAAGGTCTTGGAGGGAAGGAGTGGATGGAGGAAGGAAATCCTAGCTTTGTTCTCTGTTTTCTCCAACACACAATCCCAGCGATCACTGACCACTGCGTTTCACTCGCAGGAGGAACCTCAATACTGAAACCTACAGGTACTGTATTATCTTCCCCCAGAAAGGAAAAAACAAAAAACAAAAAAAACCCCAATGAGACTCTCACCAGGAAATTATAGTAAAGAAGAAGCTGTACCTACTCAGCATCACGAAACCCAAACAGCAAACTGTGATTGGTTTTGGTAGGAAGGTGGGATTTGGGGGGTGAATTAAGACGTACTCAAGATCCTGAAGCCTCAGGACCCTATGTAGCCACCCACTGGGAATCTTTTTAAAGCCCCCCCCCCACGCGCGCATCCTCATCAAAAGTGTATGAGATGATTTGCATCAAGGATTGTATCAATGATTCCAGAGGGTCCTTGTCGGGTGCCCTGGGAGTCACGGCCATGTGAATCCAGAAGACTCCTAGCCCTGGGGGGGGTCTCGCAGGATTTCTGGGTTCACTGAAGTGAGCCTCTTGCTCTTCTCTACACTTATGCACATTTAAAGGATTATCTTGATGTGTCAACAAAAAAGAGTGTAGAAAGTCAGAGCCCGTTTCACTCTCCGTGGATCCTGAATTCCAGCAGGTAAAAAACTAAAACAAAACATTCAGTTGGCTGAGTTCCTTGGGACAGAGGAGAGAATGGGAAGAAATACAGTCCTCGGGGTCTAGTGGGAGCTGGATCCAGGGGCAGGCAGGTCCACCCAGGGGGAGGCTCAGACATGGCGGGCCAGGGCCACCTGCCGACGCAGAGAGGGAGTGGGCGTCAATACCCCAGCATCTCACTTGACACCATTCAGCTCCTTCCAGTGGTTTCCAGTGCACAGGGAAACACGCGTCTTGCAGTCCTCGTGGGTCACAGAGATGGCAAAACAGGGTGGAGAACGAATGGGTGCTGAGGCAGGGAGGGAATGTCAGAATACCCAGTACCCTGGATCCCAGATGGGGACAATCCAGAGGATGCCGGCTGCCCATCTGTTGAGGAAACTTGAGTTGAAGGGAGCAGAGTTTATTGAGGGATGCTCTTGTGCAGAATCAAAAAGAAGCGCCCCACATTGGAATGAGCTGTTCCCCTCCTTTGGCATGTTGGACTTTGGTCTGAGTGGTAGATGGAGGAGAAACAATACTGGGCCCTTGAGGTGTTGTACCACATAGACCTCAAAGATTTTGGTGCTCAGAGATGCAGCATCCTTATGGTGATGAGCTACCCAGATGGCTTCTAGTCATCCTAGGCTTTTATTGTCCCCATCCACATTATACCAGACCGCAGAGGTGATGGTGAATCGCATCAGAGATGAGATAGCACAAGAGATGGCAGGTTCTCTGGCTCCCTCTGTCTCTCTCTGCCTCTTTTCCGTCTCTCTCTTCCTCCTCTCTTTCTGCCTCTCAGCTTGATCTAGAGGAAGTTGCATGAGAGGCCCACCCAGTGCAGAGCTAAGATTTCCTGCCAAGAGTCACATAATGAGCGTCAAAAGTGCATGGTCCCTCTGTTGAGCCTTCGGATGAGACTGCAGCCCAACCTCGTGAGAGGCTCTGAGCCGGAAGCACGTGGTTAAGCCGCCCCAGAAAGCATGAAGCAGCCGTTGGTGGTTTCAAGCCAACTCTTTGTGACTTGTCAGCAGTTAATTAGTACACACGCTGGGGCCAGGTGCATTTGCCAATGTGTTCACGCACGAGGCATTACCTTTTATTTGGCGATTATCGCGATCATTCCCAAAGCCTGGGTTCACACTCCCTGTGTCACCGAGAGCTTGTCTTGCCTCCCTGAGACTTGGTTTCTTCTGTTTGCAATCAAGATTAGAGGAAAACCTATCAAAAGCATTGTCCCAAAGATTAAACAGAGTAAAATCTTCCAAGGGTCTAGGAAGAGGGTCTGAAGCATAGTAGCTACTTAAGAAATTTAGAGAGAAATGAATGTCCAACACTGCTTATCGTTAAGGGGGTGACCTGGCGGGGACTTGGAATAACGGTTCACCAAGGTGGCGATGGTGTATCTGCGCTCTGATTTTTTTCTTGCCTTGAGGACAGTTCTGTTCTCTCACGGTTGCTGCAATGTCCAGTTCTTCCCCTGCAACAGCAGGCCCTTCTGCCAACCCCAGCAGCCCGGAGCTTTGAAACATCCCCCTCCTGACCATGGAGAATCGGCCGTCCCCACTCGGCCCTCCTTGGCATGGTGGGGAATCCCTGATTTTCTGGACGTGCTCTGTCACTCCCTGGGTGAGCGCCAAACTCGACTCACGATTTCCATCCTCTAATGACTGGGGAATGAGTGAGGGACTGAGTCATGGGGAATCGGGTGGAGTTTCCACTAAATCTCACGGGGTTGGTGGGGGGTGGGGTGGGGCTCAGAAAATGTCACCAACGATAGACAAAGAGCAGCGAACCCGGGCTCTGCCATGATCCACGCTTAACCTGGGAAATGGACCGGTCTCGGCTATCGGTGAAAACTGCCCAGGGCTTCCCACGGGGAAGGGCATCTCCTCTAGCGAGGAGTTGCACACCGTAGGCTCCAACCTGGAGTTGCCCTAGAAAGGATTCCAAGGCCATGCACCTGGCTGAAGGGCACGCATTCAAAAAACATGAACAGAACCTTCAGGGTCATGCTGTTTGCAACGGTGCAGGAGAGCAGGCCCTCATAGCAAATCAAATCAATCCAGAAACTTCCAGGAGTGGGATACTCCATAACCACCAGCCAGAACGGTCTGTTTCTGTGTGCTGGAAACCGCCCCGCACACAGAGGTCCCCCACATCCGACGGACATGTCACGGGTATCGTAGGGTTGCATGGCCCCCTTCTGTTTTGAATTATCTTCGGAGGGTATATGCGCATGGATGAATTTAAACAGGAATTTCAGAGGTCTGGGGAGTTACCCACTAAACTGTTAACAGTAATTGGGGGTGGCCTGGTTTGGGGAGGAATCAGAAGAGAAATGTTTTGTGTGTTTTTTTTTTTATTCTTTAAGGATCTATAAAATTCTGTCGTGTTTGAAATGCTTACAATAAACATGTTTGTGGGTGACTTGTAATTCTCTTTTGTTCAATGGCGTCAGTGCTAAAAGGCGGTACACAGGGCAGCCCTCGGTTCCTCTGGTTTTCATGCCAAAGAAAAGTTACAACTCCCTGGTTGTACAGAGAGGCCAAAGGAATGGGAGAGAGGGAAGAAAAAGGGCAGGGGGTGGTGTGGAGAAAACTGAGCGGTGGGAAGAGGAGTGAGCGCTGATTCTGGTCAACCATAGCTCAGGCAGAATTCTCAAAAGCTAAAATCACCTGAGAGTTTTTATTTTTTTTTTTTAATACACATCCCAGGGTTTCAGCTCAGGAGCTCTTGAGTCAGGAGGCCTAGAGAGAGCCAGGGAAACTCTATTTCAAGGCATTCCCTAGGTGATTTTGATGGGAAACCTTGAACAATGAGTTTAGAGCCTAGTTCTCTATCCACTCCCTGTGCATCCTTGGACAAACTGCTTGAGCTCTCTGTTGCTTTGCTTCTCCACTTATAAGCAGTGCAAAAGACTCCCCGTATACTCATTTTCAAACTGAAGTGTGCGTTGTTAATACAGAGGTCTTAGTCACAGTTTGCTGAGTCTCTCTCCCTGCAAGTCTCTGAGTCCTTGGGTTGGAGGGACAGACCACCTGAAAATGTGTATTTGTAACAAGTCCGAGGGCTGTGGCTGCACTAGCAACCATACTTTGGAGAAGGAACACCTTAGCCTTGTTTAGATTCTGGGATTCAAGAGCACAATTACGGACTCGGAAATCCTGATCACGAGGAGACCCACTCTTCTACCCGCCTTTCTCCGCCCCAGTGTGGGGTATAGAGACGTCAGAGTTCACCAGGGAATTGCCAGGCCTGGGGTGGGTGCTTTCCTAATGAGGTTGAGGCTCTGGACACTCAACCATGCAGTCCAGCCACTGTCCCATCTGAGGACCTAACATGGCTCAATGGCCTGTTCTGCTGGGGACACTGGCCAAGTGACAGCTAGCCAGCCTTCCTTTCCAGCCCATGACTCATCTAAGCAAATGCTTCGTGCTTCTCTGACCACGGTCACCCAGCCCCACATCAGGGGCTACCGGAAAGTGCCCGTTTTAACTTTAGACTTTTTTATAAATATCAGTTCTCAGGGATGGGGCCTCTTGGGCATTTTTGAGAAATACCATGGATCCTCACAAGTTGGAGAATCTCTGTTCTCCATTTGTCTGTGCCCAATAAGTTGGTTTAGAGACACAGCCTCCTACGGTGTTGAAAGCTATTTTGATGATATAACAAGAACAGCAATCGTAATAACTGACTTTAGTGAGCACTTACTATGTGGGAGGCCTTCAGACAAGGAATTTGCAGCGCTATAGAGCAAGGTCAACGGACTGCAACCTGAGGGCCACGAGCAATCCACCTCCTGTGTTGGCAAATGAAGTTCTGTTGGTTTATGTATTACCCATGGTGGCCTTCATGTGCCACAAGGGCAGAATTGAGTGGTTGAATCAGACAGCCTGATTCATGAAATCTCAAAACTCTAAAGCCATTTTCTTTCTTTTCTTTTCTTTCTTTCTTTCTTTTTTTTTTTTTTTTTGTACTAGGGATTGAACCCAGGGGTGCTTTACCACTAAGCCATATCCCCAGTCCCTTTTTCATTTTTTATTTAGAGACAGGGCCTCACTAAGTTGCTGAGGCTGGCCTTGAACTCTCAATCCTCCTGCCTCAGCCTCCTGAGCTGCTGGGATGGCAGGTAGGTGCCACCATGCCAGGCTGAAGCCATTCTTCTTTCCTACAAAGGATAGGGTCTTCGATCTATCCACGTTGTTCATCTCCTTGCTCTAAATGCTTGAGAAAACTCTACCAAAAGTTGTAAATGTGTTTGCATAACTGTCGATTAGAATGTATGTTTGTTTTTTGTTTTTTAAATTTTTCTTCCCTCCCAGCCTGGGATGGGACCCAGGGCTTCCATGTGCTAAGGGAGCGCTCCACCTCTGAGCCACGCTGCTGGCCTGCTGGTTGTATTTAAAGATAGGTCCTGCCTCACATGGGAGCTCTCCCCTGTCCCCACAGCTGTTCTGCAGGACCTCCTGAGCCTCCAAGTCAGACACCTGCCAGCAGCTCCCTGCGGGTGTGCAGCGGGCACCTGAGGATCGCTGGGTCTGTGGAGCCCGCCTCTCTGCCTGCTTCCTCAGTGCCATGCGTCTGTTTCTGGGTCCTGAACAAGGAAGCCGCAGGAGGAGACGGGCTGGGGGCCTCTCTCCAGCTCTGACGTCCTGGGTTCTGGAATTGCAAGGTGTCACTGCATGTCCCCACCCGCGGGGCCTCCTCGCTGGGCCCCTGCTGAGCTGCACAGGCCTGGGGGGGCGGGGTGAGGCGACCTTTCCAGGCCCCCTGGCATCTGGGTCAGGGGTTTGAGTAACACCCCTAAGCCCTGCACTCTATTTAATTTCCTTGACGTATGGACAGGATTGCTCGCTCCTCCAGGGGAAAAAGGCTCGGGCAACCTCAGACCCCTTCCCGGGCTGGGCCCAGGGTTCCTCAGCCTGCTTAGCGCTGGATCCTAACTCTGGGGTCCCTCTCCAGGGGCCGTGGATGACCTCTTTCGGAAAAGGTGGCAGAGCCAAGCCCTGCTCTTCTCCACAGACTGGGATTTCCTCCAGTGGCCGTGGCTTCGGGTCTTGGTGACACATGTGACCTAGCCAGGAAGGTAGCCCCTGGGACAGCACGTGAATCTCAGCAACCACCTTCACTGGGGCTCCCGGGACCCCCAAGGTCCCATTTGTTTGCCTGCACTGGGCTGGGGGTGGGACAATCGCAGCCTCAAAGGCCGAGCTCCAAGAAGCCAGAGCGTGTCCTGGCCAGCATCAAGGACGGGCTAGGAGAGCTGGCCCCGCCTGAGTGGGCTTGATATCTTCTGGGTCAGGGGTGGGAGAGGTGGAAGGCCATCCAGGATCTGACCAGACCAGGAGAGGAGTGGGTCAGGATGGGCAGCAAGGCCTCTGGGGACACTGTCCTGTGTCCTCAATTCTCTATTTTAGTTGGAGCCTGCTCTGCTTCCCAAGCCGTGGGCATAAGGCAGCCGAGGCCGGGACAGTGGATGCCAGGACATCTCCACCCACAGGACTGGCTGCAAACTTGCAGCTAAGCAAATCAATGGTGGCCCCATAAATGCCCCGGGCAGCGTAGGGTCCTTCATCTGCAGCATCAGCACGACCCGGGAACCTGTTACAAGTGCAGACCTCGCTCCAGACCTGGACATCAATCTCTGAGGGGAGGTCCCGGCCTTCTGTGTTTTAGTGAGTCTTGCATGAGTTTTGATGCACTTTCAAGTTTGAGAATCAGGATCTTAGGAAAAAAATGCCAATTTCCAAAAAAAAAAAAGTGAGTCTCTCTGAGTGCTGATCGAGTAATCCTTCATTTCTAAACACGTAAAACCCTCTTGTGTCCATTAACTAATTAGGACGTCAGACCACCAGCCTGGCTCAGATGCTTTCAGAAATAACACAAGCAATTACACTCAAGTTCTCTGATTACTATCGTGCTGCTAAATCCCTTGGCCAACCTAGGTCGTCCCTGTCCTGTCTTCTACCTCGCTCTTTCTCTCTCTCTCAGGTTGCATCTAGGGAGTAAGAATCAGGGCAGGCATGGGACCTTCTATCCAGCAGCTCACAGTCTGGATCAGCATGTACTGATGATGTGCTCCTCGGCTGCAGATAGGGACATTAATAGCCAAAAGACGTCACTGTCAGATACAGGCGAGGAACGTTGAGTGGACAGAATGCTCTGTTGCAGGACTCCGCAGGATCCAAGTGCATGGCTCTTAAGTAGGGGAGGGGCAGGCATGGAGAGCATGTCCTGAACTTGACCGCAGGTCTCGAGTTTCCAGGATGGAGCACTACATGGGATGAGCACATTTGGGAGATGCTGATTCAGAAGACCGGAGCTTTCTCCCCAGGATCATCATCCTTGGGGCAGCCCGGGACACAAAGCAAGGGACCCAGAATAGTGCTCTGTAGAGTGTGCTGACCCTGAAAGGGCCACACCTCAGGGCCAGGGTGGGCTTGGGCTCTGCGGGGAATCTCTGACCGTCCTCCCCGCTCAGTGGAGGGCGAGCAGCTCTTCAGGCCCTGACCACAGCCAGCTCCATTCCAGGAGGCTGACCACTGTGGGATTCCAGGATGAAGGATCAGAAAGCTGATCTTGTGCTGCTGTTTCTTAAATGTGCCCAGAACTCACTCCTGGAGATTCTAATTCAGGAGATCTGGCAGGAGGCCTGGGAACCTAGGTTTTGTAAAAACTCCCAGGAGCTTTGGGTGTTCGCAGAGTTGAGAGCCACGGGTGGATATGAATCCATGCATGGTGTTTATGCAACGGTGGAGTCGGAGGAATATGGAAACCAGGGCTCTGTCCATAAACTCTGAAATAATGTCAGGGAAGACAGACGGTTCCCTTCTGCAGACAATGATCCCGACAGTCCTCAGCAGGCGCAAATGGGCTGCGGTTTTGCCTGGGGGTAGTGACACAGAGGCAGGGACAGAGAGAGACAGAGAAAGAGCTTTTTATTTTCCTATAAACCTGAAAGATACAAAATCCTGGTTTCATTCAGTGTCAAGGACAAAAAAAGGAATAATTTAGGGTAAAAGTTAAAAAAATTGCTTTGGTCCATTCTTTTTTTTCCCATTAAACTTGAAAATAGTTTTATTGAGTCTCACAAGAGGATGTGATTTTTTTTTTTAGTTTTATCATTGAGATGATCTATCTTGGTGGTCTTCAATCTACTTTTAGCAGCAGAAACCTTTTCCCAAGGGAAGCCTTAGGGTCAAACTCCAATTGTGTAGGACGGATTAAAGAAAGGCCAGTGTGGTTGGAAAATAGATGAGAGATCTGAAGCCCACGTCCATGGGCTGTGGTGTCATTGATTTTTTTTTTTTTTTAAAGCAATGGAATCATTTTCTGGTAACAAGAGTGGGAAACTTTCTGGATCCTTCTTACACACACAAAAAAAGTTCATAAGGAAGTCTACAGTGTTGTAGATTTCAGGGGGGCCTCTGAAGGTTTATCACCCAAGAATATCTAATTAGTCCCTTATGAGATGGCCACTTTCAAGTTTCGCAATGTGACAAAATATCTCAGACTCCATGTAGGAACAGAGACGCCTGGTAATTGCATGCCCACTTCTCTTTACGATTCAGTCTTTCCTTTAATTTACATCATTTAAACTTCTATGAAGATGACTCTGTTTTTGTAAACATCTGGGTTTCGATAGAATTCATGCTTCTATCATACACCCACAGGAGGTGACAGCCGCAATAAGACAGACATCGCGCACACTATTTCCGTTCTTGCAAGAATCGGTAACCAGGGCAGGATTATTTGGTGAAATATAGAAGAAACAGAGCAACGGACTTCTGTACCACTCATCGTTTTAGTGGCAAGAATAGCCCAAATAATGAGAGTCAAGAGTTTTTAGGTGTCTTTTCTTAAATTTTCTTATTCTTTAATAGTTTTCCAGCTTTACTTATTTATTCAACCTTTATTAAGGGTGTTACGTGTATACCCAAGCCACCACCCCACGGCTCAAAATGGAATAAGGACGGAAGGGTCAGATTCTAAGCTCTCATCTCCTTGAAGAAAACAGAGAATAAGTATTTGAGTCTCACTTCGACAGGATTTTGGAGGGAGAGTAGGAATGGAGCAGATGCCTGTTTCCATGAAGGTTCAAGAGACGCCTCTCCGGAGGCATTTGGAAGAGGGAGCCACTCACGATGCCGGGGGAAAAGAAAATTAAGGGCCACAAAGGAAGTGACCTCTGGGGAGTGATGACCTGGACCTTGAGTGACTCAGAAGGAATCCTGGACTCCTTCCCACTTTTCAAGGAGCTTCTCAGACATTGCAAAGCTCAGAGGTGGCGCTCAAAGGAGACCAGGTTGGGTTAATAAGCAAGTGTTTTTACCGCATTTCTTCAAAAACCTTCTTGTGATTTCCCATTTTTATTCCATCTGGCTGTGCTGAGACCACGGGGGTGGGGGGGGGATGGGGAGGACGTTGCATATTTAGATGGTGGTTCATCCCTGGGCTGCCTGACCGTTGCCTCCTGTCACTCCAAATCCTGGACGGTCCAGAGGGCCTAGCACAGTGGTTCAAAAAGCAGGGTCCCCAGAGGAGCAGCATTTTAGCATCACCTGGGAGACACACCTCCACAAGCCCCATCCTGGACCTGCTGGCTCAGAAGCTCTGTGGGCAGAGCCCAGCCCTGCAGAATAAATAGAATAAACTGGGCTCGCTGATGGTCACTTCCGTTTGAGCACTACTGACCCTTTGCAAGGCTTTGGTCTCTAAATTCTACTCTCCAACCCTGACCTCACCTTTAGCTATTGGCCACTGCTGGGCCTTGGCCATTAAGAGCACGGACTCTGGGTTCCACCCCCACCTGCGGGACAAGCCACATGGAGTTCTCTGTGGCTTGGTTTCTTTTCCTATAAAGTGGGAAGAAAAAGCACAGTGTGAAGCTACAGTCCTGGTTGTAATGATCTGAAGAGCTCACACGACGGAGCCTCCCCCAAATGCCCAGCGCATAGTAGGGACTCAAGATATGTTAGTAGTCACGGTTGTCAGTGTCCCTGCTAGTTGTCAGATGTAGGCAGGTACTTTAGGTAGATATGTTGCGTCTTCTACTTGCTTCCAGATGGTGCCAAGCAACAGGCTAGACACCCTCCGATCCCCTTTGGGAGGGTTCCCCATCCACGGCTCGAGTTCTGTTGGAACGGGGTCCCTTGATCCTGTCCACTGTACTTGTTAGGAAAACCTAGTGCCCACTTTGGTTTCTCTTTAACCAAGTACCAAGCCCTGCTGCGTAAACACTACCACGCAAAGCCCTCATCGCCAATCTGGGAAGAAAGGAAGGTGCTTACCTAACAGAAGGAAGGACAGACTCATGGGCGCTGGCTGGCCTCCCCCCCAGCCAACAGCTGGTAAACGGCAGAGCAGGATTAGAAGGAGGGAGTGTCCCAGCTCAGCATCTAGGTTGTATCGGGAGAAAGATTCTCCAAGATGAACTGTCTTTTCCTTTACTGCAAATACTTGAGTAGAGGTTTCTAATTATAACATATTAAAAACTCAAAGAATCAAGAAGTATGACATGTATAGCTAGGGCACATTTATTTTCTAGTAACTCTGTGCACCAAGAGTAACTAACTGCTTTTAAACTGGACGGTGGTGTACACTTGTCATCCCAGCGACTCAGGAGGCTGAGGCAGGAAGATTGAAAATTGGAGGGCAGCCTCTCCAACTTAGTGAGTTATGTCAAAATAAAATTTAAAAATAGTCTGGGGCTATGGCTCAGTGGTAGAGTGCTTGCCTAGCATGTGTAGGGTCCTAGGTTCAATCCCCAGTACAGCAAGACAAACAAAATAAAATAAAATAAAACTTGTCATTTTTAGTTTAATAAATTGGGGACATCTTTCCATGTCCTATTTATAGATATATATTCTTCTCAAAAGTTCTATGATATGTCACTTATGGATTTACTCTAATGAATTTCCCATATAATAAACACTTTAGATAATTTCCTATATGTTTTGCTTGGTGAACAACACCTCTACAACAAAAAGTATTATGGCTTTTAAAATATTGTTCAATTATTTCCTTAGGAAACAGAACTAGTGATAGGTACTCACATTTTTTTTAAAGGTTCTAATACAGATTTTTTCCAAATCTCCCTGAAAAAAAAAAAAAAAGAATGCTATTCCTACGTTGTACCTGTCACTGTGCTTAAATCCGTGCAATAGATGGATCCATTTTTCTCCCTCTTTGGGGGCCCCTTTGTAGACACAACTCCATGGTTCTTGGTGGGGAGTCTCCTTAAGCGCCTTTGCTCAATATCGCTGGGGTTGAGAACCAGATTCTCACTGCTCCTCCTGGCTGTGCCCACTCCCAGAACCCCTTGCTTTATGCCCATCTCCAACATTTCTTAGCCAAAGGCTGAGGTTCTGGGCAGGACATTCTTTTTGACCGGGTTCCTTCCTGTGTAAGCAAGCTGTTCTCTCATTATACTGCGTGCTGTTTGCATGTAATAGAGGTCCTGCCCCAGAAGTGTTAACTTCATTGGATACCAACCACAGGACTTTTTTCCCTTCCAAATCACCACCTCCACCCAAAAATAGAAAAAGAAAAAAAAAGGAAAAGAAATTGCCAGGGGTACAGACAGACCTTTCTTTCAAATATGTTGCCTGAGTTCTTGTATTAAGTCGTGTTTTCTCTGGCAAGAACTGCCCTTGTATTTTTTATTTTTCTGTCAGTTTAGTCTATAAATGAAATGGAGTTACTGCCCCTATTAAAATAGAACACTGTGCCCTTGGTTGGCTCTTAACGGGTGGGAAAACCCCATTAAGTGTTTGTGAAATATGTCTTAAATACAGGAATTTTAATCTAGTGGTCTAATAAATCCCTCTCTTCTACTCAAATGAAAGTCTTAGGTTTTCCGGCATCTGTTCAGCTATTTGTTCACTGAAACTTCCTTATGCAAACCTGACCCTGAGAACCGTGGGTTGAGGACATTTCTTCTATTGGGTATTGGGGTAAACTTTTTTTTTTTAATGCACATCTTTCGAAGAATCGGAAACTTTGACAGGTGAATTCCACGGTAAGCTACTATTTTAGAAATGTGCCCAGAATTCTTCATTTTCCAGGATTAAAAAAAAAAAAAAAAACCACGAAATTTCTACGGTTGACCCAGGATATGACAACTCAGAATAATCTGAAACCTGAGACCACACCTTGTTGGAAGTCCATTCATTTGTCGCAAGATTCAACGCCTAAGAAGCATGACTCTCCCTTTCCAGAAAATTCCATGGGGATTGAGACGTTTCTCCTTAGCACATCAAGCTGCATGTGAGATTAGCTCTGCTCTTCTGTAAACATGTGTGTCTACTATTTTTGTGTGTGTGTGTGTTTGTGGGGTATGGGGGGAGGTATTTATTAGGAAACCTAGTTTGCTGGATGTAAATCCCATCTTCATACTGGAGGAGTAAAATGATGCTCATCTACATTTGTGGTTAATTTTTACTTTGGCCCCACACCCTGCTACTTAAAGTCTACTTCCTAAAACAAGTGCTATTTCCATCTATAATCAAAACTGGAACCTCCAAAGTCAGGAAACTAGCATTGAGGTGTTGTGACTGTATGCCTCTCAGACTCAGGTGAGGTTTCTCTGACTGAATCCATGACCCATGGGTAGCCAAACATTTCAGTTCAGAATCACTCTCAGGTTCCTTCAGTACGGAGTTAATTTTGCTTTCTTGACTTTCCTGTGGGATGAATGTATTTCACCAGAATGGGGCAAAATGTGGTTCGAAATAAATAATGTCCATGGGGATCCTACCTATATTGCAATGTTCAAAATGGGATGAAAATAGAGAGGGGCGAGTTCCAGCAACCATCTGGGTTTCATATTGCTCTAAAAGTTCACTTGAGAGCTCTGGCCTTGTGATTCATTTCCTCTCACCCAAGTGGTGGGTCTAACAGCTCAAAGATTCATCTGCTTAATCAATCCCCTCCCTCCCTCATCTTTTCTCCTCCTTACCTTCCATTTATCCATTCAGCAAACATTTGTCTATTAAGAAAGAAGAAGGAGGAGGAGGAGAAAAGAAAAAAGAAAGAAAGAAAAAAAAGATCAATGAGCGCTTTCTCTGAGGACGAACATCAGAATCCTTCTCAACTCAGTATTCTGCGTAGCCCCAGCCCACTTCTTCCTGTTGGCACTGCAGAATTAAACAAATGCAAAAGCACAATTTAGGTGGCCAGGGATTCCCAAATACCACGTGAAACAGACGTTCAGTGGATTGATTTAACTTGGTGTTAAAATCATCTTTGGTTTCAAGGTAGGAGGGGTGGGGGGAAAGGAGTCACAGAAGAAAAATTAAAACAGAACCAAAACCACATCCTATAATACTGCGTCAAGTATGTGCTTGTTTCTTTTGTTGCTTATGCTCTGGAGGGACAGATGCCTGGAAAATTTGAATGGCTAAGAGCTGGGATTGTCCCACATATCCTTGGGAAGATAAAAGAGGCAGTGTGACCGAGTCTATTAACAATGACTAACGAACCCTTCATGCCGATTTCAGTTGGCAATTTTAGGGCTCGTCCCCTTAAATCAGTGTGGCCCTGCCCCTAGTTCCATTTCAGAGGTTGGATACTTGTGAAGATTCTGTCATCATTTGGAATAGGTTTTGGGGTCCTCCTTATTTGGGGAGGGGCGCGAGGCGCAGAAGGGAATGCAACTTGCTTGATGAGTTGGAGGGATTTCTCTGTTGGCAGCCAGCTCTGTCGACGTCCAGGGGAGATTAACCCTGGAGAAAGAGGAACATATCTTGCAGACATGCTCCTCAGGAACACACAGATGATTCTCCTTGATTGCAAAAATGGCAGATCAATCAACTATGAAGGAACCATGAATTAAGAAAAAAGATAAATACATGAATAACCCCGTATTGCTGTTCATGAGTCACTTATAAATAAACACCTGTTTAGACATTTCCAAAGGCCAGGTTTAACAAGGGGTTTCAAGGGCATCTGGTTGATGGCATCATGTCTGCTTTTTTTTTTTTAAATCAAGTACTGGGCATTGAACTCAGGGCCTCTGCTCATGCCAGGCAAGTGCCCTACCACTGAGCCACACCCCCAGCCCTGTGGGGTCTTTCTTAAAATGTCCTCATGTAATGAACTCTATCAGGGAAAGTGGCTAAAAACTTTGGCCTGGGGGTGAGGAATTATCACTCAAGAACCTGCCTTTGGCGGGCCCTCCTGTGCTTGGTGCCCTCTAACCCATGGGTGGAAGCTGCCCATGGCAGGCTTGGGACACCCCCCTCCCCCTCCCCCATAGGGTGGGGGGCAGGGCCAACATCATTAGTCATGGGAGGTGATATGAGGAGGACAGAAAGAAAGAGGAGAGGGTGGGACAGAAAAAGCGCCCTTGCTGGAGGTGAGGAGACCGCCCCCAGGAACCCAGCCTCCTCTTGTGAAGTCCTCCTTCCCTAGCCTCCCTGGCCTCTGCTCTTTCCATGGCCTTGCCTCGCTCTCTCTGGTCCTGCTCAGAGCCTCTCCACTTGAGCTGCCTGCTCTCCTGCCCCCGATTTCCTTTTGCAAACCGAGAACAGGTTATCTTTCTGAGGTCGGCGGGCATGCGGGTCCAGCGCCAGCCGCAGGTGCTCTGTGCGCGGGCTGGCCTTTCTCCGCGATGGTGGCCGTCAGGTGGGTCGGGGAAGAAAGCATTCCAAGCAGCCAGCGGGACTTTTTTGAAAGCCCTTTTTATGACCCACGCTGCTGCCCAAACCCTCCCCCATCATTCAGCCTACTTTGAAATTAATTAACGCCCCGCGCGGAGAATGCAGGCTTTATGTCATAAAACCGCTCCCTCGCCCTGCCCTCCCTCTGAACCCCGGGCCTCGAGCGTTTTCAGCGAATCCGAGGCTGTTGACAAGCGATGGATCGACAGCCCTTGATATGGGAGGCCTCCCTCTCCGACTGAAGACAGGTAAAGACGGTAGCAGAAACAGTGCCAAAAACAGAGTTCTTGGTCTCTGTGCGGGAAACACCCAACCTCAGGGGCGAGGGCTGGGTTTAGACGCTGCCTCCTCTGGTTCTCAAACACACTCTGGTACTAAAACACACATTTACTCCTGGGCCCCATCGTCAGGTTTCTGTTTTAGCAGACGTGAAGAAAGGACCTGTTAGTTTGCATTTCTAGCAATTTTCTGGGTGATATCTTTGCAACTGGTCTGGGGACCTTACTTTGAGATCTATACTCCTGCCCAGGTCTTTCAGAATGCCTATGCTAGTTTTGCTATATAAAAGTGATTGAATCCAACTTTTACTAAGTCACAAGATTCAAAGAAAGGGATCATACCATCTTCTCTCAATGGGAGGAGCTTCAGAATCACACTGTAGAGTGAGAGTCCATGAGAATACTTTTGGAAAATACTATGGCACGGTGGCTTTTGTATATTTGCAAACTCAGGGAGCTCTTTGGCCACCCTTAATGCTCAGCTCTATTTTGGGAGATAAGCTGTATTACTTTAGTCTTAGTTCCTAAATAGTATTACCATGACTGGTGTCTTTCTAACAATTTTAGAGTCGTTTTCTTCCTGAGATGAGTAGTCTGGAATTTGGATGCTGTTAAAAGTCTCTGGTTGATTGATGGGTGTGTTAAGAATACAGGACTTCTTTCTTGAAGAGGGATCTGCCCAACTGGCAAGGAGATCCGGTGAGCCATTGGTGGCAAGAGCCTTCTGAACTTCTCTTAGTTTGCCCCGGCTGCACCTCTCCCACACGTATTTTGGATATAATTTGGTGATACAGGAAGATATTTCCATCATCAGTCCAAGCTCTCAGAAGGGAGCTTCATGATCTTCCAGCTTCACAGGAAACTGAAACCCTGAGAGAAAGAGCAGGAATTTCCCCTTAAATTTAACTTTTGCCTTTCTTGCTTTATGAAACCAATTAAATTGAGTATGATTGACATACATAAAGGTGTACGCCTTTAATACAGCTCGATGAGTTTGTAGATGACAATATACTCATAAAACCATCACCAAATAAATCTATGTCAAAAATAGTCATCACTCCCAAAGTTTCCTTAAGATTATTATTATCATTGTGATAAAAATACTTAACCTAGAATAACTTGCTTAGAAAATGTTTAGCATACAGTAGAGTATGATTCGATATAGGCACTGGTCTGAGGACTAAGTTCCAGTACCCATTCATCTCATATAACTGCAAGCAGTACCTTTAGGTACCATTTGGTCAATACTTCCCCTCTCAGCCCCTGGCTACCACCATTCTCCTCTCTGCTTCTATGAGTGGGTTCATGTAGCCCTTCTGTGTCTCCCTTACTCCATTTACCATCACGTCTTCTAGATTCATCCACGCTGTCAGAAATGGGGGGACTCCCTTGATTTTGAAGGTGAATCCTATTCCATTGTGTGTGCACTCCACATTTTCTTTATCAGTTCATCTGTCAATGCTCATGAGGTTGCTTTCATGTCTTGGTTATGGGGAAACATGCAGCCACAAACAGAAGCATGTGGCCATCTCCTGGAGATCCCGATTTCACTTCTTTCAGCTGTACACCGGGAACCAGGGGTTCTGGATCCCATGATAGACCTATGTTTAGTTTTTTGAGGACCCTTCATACTACTTCCCATGGTGGCCGTACAAGGTACATTCCCACCAAGAGTTCAAAGGGGGCCCTCTCCTCTATATTCTCACCACCAATTATCCTCTCTGATAATGGTCTTCTTAACGGGGGTGAGGTGGTATCTCATGGTGGTTTTGATTTGCATTTTCTTGGTGATTAGAGATTGTTGAGTACTCTTGCATAGAACTGTTGGCCATTTGTACGTTTTCTTTGGGGGAAATATATATGCCAGTCCTTGGCTGATTTTGAAATTTTTATTTATTTATTTCTAGTGGACACCTAAGAGTTGGCAGTCTTATGGGATACAGTGTGATAATTTGCTTGTGTGTGTGTGTGTGTGTGTGTGTGTGTGTGTGTGAGATGATCAAATTCAAATCATTAACTTTTGCACCTCTTTGAACATTGAATCATTTCTTTATATCAGGAGTCTTCAAACTGTTCTTTCCTAGTTCTTTATAAAACAAGTAACAAGTTGTTGTCAACTGTAGTTACTCTGCTAAGCTGTAGGACCCTGGAACACGCTCCTTCCTCTAGCCTCCGTCTCTCTATCCTCTAGTAATCACTAGCTCACGCTTTTCTTCTATGAGATCCACTGTTTGAGTTTCCACACACAAATGAGGATATGCGGACCTTGTCTTTCTGTGCCTGATTTAGTTCACTCAACGGAATTGTCCTCCCTCCCATCCATGCTGCTTCAAGGAACAGGATCTCATACTTCTTCATGTTTTGTCCATTTTTAAACCTAGTCCCTCTTTCCTCTCTTCTTCCCTCTTCTCCCCTTTTACCCTTGACTTGCAGGAGTTTCTTACAGATTTTAGATGTCAACCCGTTAGGGTTATGAATGTTCCTTCCCCTTCTGTTGGTTGAATTTTCTTTCTGATGATGGTCTCTTCTGTTGCAGAGAAGGGTGTAATTTGGCAGAGTCCCTCTTTTCCATCTCTGCTGTAGATGCTTGGGGTGTCATATCTGAGGAATCATTGCCAATGCCGGGGTCAATATTCCCCCCCCCATGTTTTCTTCTAAGTGTTTTACAGTTTCAAGCCTTATGTTTAAGTTTTCTATCCATTTTAAGTGAATTTTTTGTGGATAGTATAAAATAAGGAACTCCTTCCATAATCAGTTAGTTACCTGTAAGTTCCTGGGTTTGTTTCTGGCTCTCTGGTCCATTGGTCAAGAAGTCTGTCTCAGTGTCACTACTACACTGTTTTAATGACTGGAGCTTTGCAATTCTACATATATATTTAAATATTTATTTTTTAGTTGTAGTTGGACACGATACCTTTATTTTATTTATTTATTTTATGTGGTGCTGAGGATCGAACCCAGGGCCTCTCATGTGCTAGGTGAGCACTCTGTCGCTGAGCCCTGTTAAGGTCTGTAAACAAGTCAAAATAATACCTGGTATTTTGCCAGAGAAATGTCAAAGTTCATAAACAAGTCTGGATGGTGCCTGGCAAAATGCCAGAGGGAGTGGTTTGAGAAGTAACAAAAGCGAGCCATTAAGTGTGGAGATTCCTTATTGGTTGACTGATGTATCTAGTTTATGCTAATTAAGATAAGCTGTGCAAAATGTATAAATAGCTCTGTTGTCCTACAATAAACGGCTTCCACTCCTGCTGTATCAAAGTACACAAGTTATTCGTCACCCCCCCCTTATAATGCTGCAGCCGGACTGCGGCAGAGCCCCAGCCCCACCCTTTGCAATTATATCTTGAAATCAGCAATGGTGAGACCTCCAGTTTTGTGCTTGCTTGACTTTGCTTTGGCTTATGGCTACTTTGTGGGTTTATATGAATTTTGGATTTTTTTTCTATACCTACTAAAAACTCTATGGGGGTTCTGAGAGGGATGGCACTGACTCCACGGACAGCTTCGCATAGTATGGATATTTTAACAACATTGATTCGTGTCAGTGCATTTTATTCAAACTCCATCCGGTCGGCTGAAAGCTTATTGAGGACAAGCATGAAGTCAGTGCGTTCCCCTCTTATCTTTCCTGCGGAAGGAGCTGGTGTGTAGCAAATATTAGCTGAAGGAATGAATTCTAGCAATGAAATGAGAGGACCTTGGGGAGGGTGAGGAGCTGAGACTTGGGTCCACCCCAAGTCCATTTAGAACCTCTGCCCCTCTCCGGAATGATGTTGTGCAGGCCCCTGAATTCATTCACTCCATGGTGTGGAGATGAGCCCACAGGGCCACAGCGATGAAGTCGTTTCCTAACAACTTGGAAAAGGAAGAAGATTTCTTTTCCTCGTGTCGCCACAAGTTTCAGTGCACAGTTGAAGGGGCTGCTTGTTTTGCTAGAGTTGCTTGTGGGATATCCATTGTCTACAGCGAACCTATAGAGACTTCTTCTCCCCCTGACCTAAAGTGTGTCTGCCACTCCGGCAGGTGGTCCTCCTACTATTGCCTGGAAGTAGAGCCCTGGGTGCTTCCTGCATCCAGGCCCCTTGGAGTGACATGGAGCCAGGTCTCCAGTCCTGTCCAATGGGGTGAGTGACAGCTTGCCACTTCTGCACCAGCACAGAAAAAAGGCAGCTCTGTGTGTGTGTCACCAACTCTCTTCCCTTGCAGTGGTGACGAGGAGGACTAAGGTTGCAGAGGATGCAGCCAACGGTTGTCAGGGCCGCCATCAGCCTGGGTCCCTGAGTGGCTGGGTGGAGCAGAGGCCCCAACATCCTTTCCTGGGTTCATGACGTGAGCAACAAATGGAATATTTTATGATACATCATGGAAATTTCTGGGAAATCGACTGCAGTGTGGTATGGACTCATGAGACCCATGCATTTTCCAGCACGGCAAACTCCTTCTCTCCTGGAGAATCTTTGTGAAAGTCAATGTTCTGCCACCTGATTTCCGCCCCCTAGTAGCCCACCTCCTGTCCTGCTCCCACCACCCCCTGAGCCTGTGACACTTTCTCTGGTAGCTCAGTCCACAAGGATCGCTTCCTGCCACTCATTTGCTTCACAGAGATTGCCTGAACATTTATTATGTGCCACGGGGGTTCAGCAAGCCATCCAAGAGCCTAAGTCCTGAGATGGAGAGAGAACCCGTTTCCTGGCCTTCGTTCCTCTCTAGGACCTGTCAGTCTCTGATCACCTTCTTTTTTTTTTTTTTTCTCAACACGTTGATGCTATCTTCTGCTGTTAGGATTTTGTGAGTTTGGGGACAGGCAGAGAGGACGGTTTTGTTCTTAAATGACCTCTTTTACTTCCCTTCCCCCACTCATCCCTTTTCTCTGTGAATTTGTTGCCTTGGGCTGTCAAATAGACACATTCTAGGAAGGTCACCCCAACCCACGGGAGCTTCCTTCCTGTGGGGAGCGGCTCGTCCACCATGGAATGAGGTGCAGGCTCCGCTCTAGGCACCAGCTCCCAGCCAGCCCTGGACCTGCCTCAGTCAGCTGCCCGAGTTCCAGAAGTGACACTGTCTCGTGGGCAGGAAAACACTTGCTATCACTTCGTCTTTGCCACACGGGAGCTTGGCAGGTGCCAATAGACACAGCATCGAGGTGCTGGGTCGGCCACCTGGAGTCCCGCTCCACCAGGCAGGGACGACGGGGCGGGAAGCTGAGCGCTCCCTGGCTTCGGTGCTCTCCTCTAGCCATCAAGGGACCTGAACGCAGGAGCTGAGAGATCCGTCACTGTTCTCAGAGCCCAGATCGGGGAAATAGCTTGTGACTGCACAGCAAGTCAGGGATCCGTGCCAGAGCCAATGATCTTCCTTCAGTATTAGCACTTTTCAGGACAGAGTTCTTTGGGAGCTCCCGTAGGGAGCAAAATTATCTGAACAATGACCTTAATAGTAAGTAATGAAAGTATGTACCACCTTAGCAACATCCATTCTGCACTGGGCTTCAGCAGGGTGGTCCCATGCTAAGAGTCCCCTGCATGTCACATAGTGAGCCGTTGCTGCGTTCCCCACAGTGCAGCCGAGGGACTGACTCTCTGAGAGGGGAAGGGGTGCTCAGGGTTATTCAGCCAGGCCATGGTCCATCCAGGGCAGCAGCCCAGCCTAGGAGACTCTCAAGCGGACCTCCTCTACCATGAAACCAGAGACTTGGAGGACTTCTGGGTCATTTGTCTGCAACAATTTGGGAGTTTTGAGCCTTTTACCTGAGCTCAGGGTGGCCTGTGACAGGACAGCTTCTTTATCTTTGAGGAATCACAGAACAACTTAGCTTTCCAAATAGGAACAAGGACCTGCAGTAACAGGGAACTAAGTAGGTATTCAATAAATACTCCGCGTGTGAATAAGTTCAGTGGAACTTGGTTTAGAGAGTTATTTCCAGGTCTTTCTGCTTGTTCATGAACCCTCTTGATTTCTCCAAGTCCAAACTGCTTTTTGAATAAGAGGGAATGTGTCCAAACCTTCCCATGAGAGCAGTTTTATGGAAAGAAGTGATCTATTCCGTAGCATTTGTTGACTATCTCACATGGAGCAAGTCCTATGTCAAATGCTAGAAGAAGCTTTTCTTTGCAATTTATCTGCTGCATGAAGGATCTCTGTGACCATCTCTGGTCATTTTATTTGCCTTGGGTTTGTTTAAATATGCCTCAGGGCCTTTGCATATGTCTGATACGATCCTTGCACAAGAACCACTTGTGTGTAAATCTTAATGTGTCCTCCTCCGAGGGGCCTTCTCCCACACCCAATTTTATGGCTCTTCCTTCCCTCATTACCCTGTGTCGTATTGCAGTCTTTACACTAGGGCCCTGCCTCTGCCGTCTGAAGTCATCTAGGTTTTTTGTTTGTTTGTTTTTTAATCTTTATTAACTATCTTCCCCAAGGCATTTGTTTCCAGCTCACAAGAATCTTCTCTGTCTTATTCTCTGCTGGATCTCCTTGACTGGGAATGGTGTCCCTTGAATACAGGAATAAATAATAATCGGACCAGCATTTAGAAGACAGCATAGCCAAGTGTTGAAGCAAGGGGTGGCTTCAAACCCTGACTCTGGCAGTTACTGGCTGTAAGACTTTGGTTAGTTAATTCAACCTGTCTGAGCCTCGTTTTCTGTGACTGTCAAATAGCTGTCATCGTGTATGCCACCATGGAAAGTTCTGTGACAAGTGACCGAGGAAGACAGTTACTGGCATGCAGTGGGTGCGTGGTAATGGGGAAATCATCACCGCCCTGATGCGGGGTGTCATTGCCACCGTCATCGTCTTCATCACTCCTGCTCACAGCGGAGGAAGGACAGAGAGGATGAAGTTAGAGGAGTGAGCCTACTTCAGATGCGCTTGCCATTATCCGCTCGATACCTCCATTACTGAGCTCTTTCCACCCGCCAGGCACGGTGCTAAGTGCCTGATGTGCAATATCTCAGGTAGCATCACTCGGAGAGTGGTGTGTACATTAGGCAAAAGAGAAAGCAAGCAGGATTCCAAATACGTTTCCCTACTCCAACCACAAACTTGCTTCGGTCACCACCGCCAGCCTTAATGTGGCCTTACTGCTTTGTCTGGGCATTTGCTCCAATCAGAAAAGATTCTGCACCATGGAAACGTGGATTTTGGGCCGCTGTGATGCAAGTTTCATAAGCGGTGTCTCCAAAGCACAGCAACAGCCACCGTGCTTCTGTCGGGGAAGTAAAGCCACACAGACCCGACAGGTACCCCAGGCAGTGTCCAGTGACATCGGCCCCTAAATGAGATTCGGAGTCAGGCCCACCTGCTCTTTCTCCTTGACCAAAATGGGATTGCTTTGGGGGAGTGTTAGGATTCCAGATGTCGCCTTGACGGATGAGCCAGGCCCAAGATGGATTTGTGAGTCCTAGGGTGATGCGTAAGACCCTCCTCAGACCTCGCCCCATTTCATGCTTTCCTTATGAAGGCAGAAGAATAGCTTCCTGAGACACTTGAAGGGAAAGGGAGTCCCCAGAAGGTAAGCAGGACTGGGCTTGAGTCTGTGGAGAGGCCTCACTTAGGAGTTGGGTGAAGCTTCCTTGGGTTGTGGCTCTCAGGTGGATCTTGCTAATAATTAAAATGATCATCTGGATCACTCTGAACTTGTCCCCATTTGGTTCTCCTGTGCGATTACTTGAAAAATCTATGGGGTGAAAAACTTGAATGTTTTTTTTTTTCTTTTTTATTTTTGGCAGAGGTACTGGAGGTACTGGGGATTGAACCTAAGGGTGCTTAACCACTGAACCATGTACCCAGACCTTTTAATATTTTATTTAGAGTCAGGGTCTCGATAAGTTGCTTAGGGTTTTGCTAAGTTGCTGAAGCTGGCTTTAAACCTGCAATCCTCCTGCCTCAGCCTCCTGAGCCGCTGGGATCACAGGTGTGTGTCACCGTGTCCAGCTGAACAAATTTTTTGAGTATTATTATTATAGGTCTCAGAGATTGAACTCAGGGGCATCAACGACTGAGCCAGATCCCCAGCCCTATTTTGTATTTTATTTAGAGACAGGGTCTCGCTGAGTTGCTTAGGGCCTCGCTTTTGCTGAGGCTGGCTTGGAACTCACCATCCTCCTGACTTAGCATCGTGCACCACTGGGATTACATGTATGTGTCACTGTGGCCGGCAAGTGTAGATTATTATTTGGACATCTTAACCCCTAATGACTTATGTTGAAGACAGATTGTGGGGTTTAGTTAAAAGTATAAAAGTAAAATTTTCTTCTACAAACTTATTCAGGGTGGTGGTGTGGTGTACATTTGCCTATCCGACAGGAGTGCCCCCATGATAGAGAGACGTTTCTTCCCAATGTCTCTCCTGGATTGATTGGTGATGGCTGTCTGGATTGAGACAGATCCTGAGACCACCTATGAGCTCAGCGGGAGAGAATAAAAGGATTGATTAGTGATGTCTGCTGTGGTTAGGACATCAAAAGTTAAGGTCTGTGAACCAAATATATTTTTTTCCTATTTACAGTCCGATTACTTCATATTCCAGAGACTGGACAACCTGAGTCCCACATAAAAATCATTCCAACATGGTACAAGTTAATGTGCTCCAAGTTTACTTAGGTCCAATGTCTTTCCCACCCCATTATAAGATTCAGCTTCATTCACAAGAGAAAAAAAAATGGCTGATTAAAAAGAAAAAAAAATGTGTGCACACTCAAGATTTGAGTTTGGTTCAACGACTTCTACCATCTGACCTACTGGTAACAAACCCAGTGTGGGTTATTTTCAAGCCACCCACCGCTTCTTTCTTTGCAAATGTCCTGAATGCCTGAATTATTTTAACGGGCCACTCTGTACCAGTCTTTTACAAGCCCTGGGAACTTCTTGAATTTACACAGTTGGATTAAGGTTGTTGTGAAACAGGGTGGCGGCCCTCTCATGGGGGATATCCAAAGGACAGGGGGTTTGGACTTATTATTTGTTGAGTGATGAGTCCAGAATTTCGTCTAGTGATTTGTGACACCACCCCGATCAGTTTTCTTCCATGGTGTCCTTTCCCAGACTCTCTGGCACAGCTGAAAAATAAATGCAGGACAGCCCCAGTGTACGGCACAGGGAGAAGAAGAGGAGGGCTCATGGTTACTTCTGATGCAACCGGAGACCTTGACATTAATGTATTTCCATCTCTTCTCCGAATTCCAAAAGCCGGTGCTTAATAGGATCTCTGCTTATTGCAAAGGAGGCAGACAGTGTGAGAGAGAATCCGGGATCCAACCCAGACCAATAAATGAGGGGAAATCTTGACAGACCAGTACAGAAATTTTCTTCCCTTTACAAGACAGATCTGTGCTCCTTGTTTAATCCTCTGTACAGCTACATGGCATGGCACCTGGCAGTGCCTCATCTTAAGTCTTCATAGGCCCCTGGGGAACTTGACTCTCTATTCCTCCATTTCACAGCAGGAGAAACTGAGGTCCAGAGACATGAATGAATTTGCTCCCAGTGACACTAGGTATTAGATTTCTTTTCACATGTCCACTCACTTACTGAACATCCTTACACACTTGTTGCGTTGTTCCAAGAACGTTAAGTGATTGATGAATTAGAGACAAAATTTTAAAGTCGAATTTAAAAAGTGGCTCATGGTGCAAAAAAGTCGGGAAAAGAATGTTCTGGCTGTGGGGAACAGAGGAGTGTCTTTTGGGTTCAATGGAATCTAGGGGCTGCGTAAAGAGAAAAGTAAAATGTCTATTGTCCCCACAGGCAAGGAATGAGAAACTAGAAGAAGTGTGGCTGGTGTTTTCTCTTTAACTTTGTGTCTTTCTTTCCTCAATATGCCATGTGTACGGTCATCAAGGATGACCGCCATCCAATTTTGCTGTCAACGATGAAGACAAGAAAACAGAACGTCTCCCCTTCTCAGCCAGAATCCCAGGCAAGACCCTCCATCAACTTAGCTTCCCCTAAGCTTTGAACCTGGTCAGACATCAGGGCTGAGGACAGGAGGGCTCAGTGGGTGGGTGACTCAGAGATGTTGGCCATTCAAAGTGGATGGAGAACTAGGAAGATGGTAGAAGATGGTGCCTCACCTGAAACTCAGACTCAGGTGTGCCTCAGAACCAACAGTTGACACTGGCTTCTCACCCATTATCCCTTCAAAGCAGCAGATTGACAAGGACACCCCCAATTGTGGCCATTTGTGCCCAACATGTGGTCAAGTATCCATTGCCAGGAAGCAGGCTAAGCAGGGAGTGGACATCCACACCCATGTGGCCACCATGTTCTGCTAACTTCCATGAAGCGAGTGGTTCAGAGTATGGAGTCTGGGGCTGGAGACCTGAATTCGAGTCCCAGCTTTGCCACTGGGGGGGATCCGTGGTACCCATTAAGTGGTTGGTTTTTCTCTTTGGAAACATGCAGGTGATATTAATTTCTATTCAAGAAGTTATGGTGAAGACCAAACAAGTAATGTGTGCTAAGGATTGATTGGACAATATTCAATAAAAAATAAGTTATTTGGGGAGATATCCATTCTGGGCACAGTGGGAGAGAGTGACTTAAGACTATCACAGACAGAGGGGTGATGTGGGACATCAGGGGTTGCGATATTCTAGAGACTCAGCTGTCCTAGGAAAATGATAGCCCGAGAGTGGCAGACACGGTTGCCTTGGAAGGGTGCTTCCAATGCCACATGGGGCCGTGGACCCACATGCAGACCAACTCTGCCAGCCCAGCTTGATTCCATTAGTCTCCCAAGATCACTCAGCCAGATCAAAGAAAACCCAGAGGTTGCTCAACAGGCCAGTGACTGTCCCACCAGGGAATGGAATTTCAATTTGCTGGTTAGCTATGGGGAGAAGAAGATGGGGAATTTGGGGGGGTGGGTGGGTGCTGTATACTCTCCTCCAACTTGACTTGAACCCTGCCGTGTGCCCAGACTGGGAAGAGGTACCAAGGTTACAGAAATAAAGACCAGGTCACGGAATTCAGAGAACTTGACGTCTTCGATGGGGGGGAAAACACAGAAATGCACAATTAGGAGGGATCATTAATTTTTTTTTCTTGTAAGAATTTAATGAGATTATTTTAAAAGAACAATAAAAACAAGAACAATAAAGTCAGATTAAGTAAAGTGGGAAAATAAAATCTAGAAATTCATGAAGAGGATGAAACGGAGAGGAAAAGGAGAGAAGCGGGGTTACAATGTAGCCAGGAGCTCAGTGTGTGACCAGAACAAGGAACTAGCTTTGCAGCCCCGTGGCTGCCTCTCCTGAGAGAGCCTTGGGAGCTGGAGGAAGACTGTCTGACTCTGCATCTCTCCTCCCTCACCTGTCACACGGGGAGAGCAACAGTTGCCTGGGATTTTATGATGCAACTTCCTCCACCGTCCATCCTCATCACCCCCAGCACCCACCCAACCCACACATAGACGCACACCATTTTTATTGGATATACGGTCACCTACAACCAAGACATAGTCCCCTCGCCATTAGATTTGACCATGAATTTTAAGCTGGGCTGTAGGTTATAAGAACCTTCCTAAAAAGGTTCTTATAACCTCGTCCAAAACCTCTGCATCTTTCTTTTTCTCCTCCTCCCTCTTCCTTCCTGCCTTTCTTTCTCTTTCTCGATGGCTGCAAGGTGAATACTGAAATCCTGGCCGGCAACCTGGATTATGCAAACCCCACCATCAAGCAGGCAGAGCAAAAATCTGCAAGTATTCTGGGCTCTGGGGATGTGGAGATGCAGGAATTTCCAGTTAGCCCTGGCCCTCTTCCCGTCACGTTCCTATGTGAGACAGAACTGCACTTCTATTTTGTGTAAGCTGCTGTTAGTTTGAGACTCTGGTTGCTCACAACTAAACTTAATTTTTAAAAGATACAGAAGGCAAGGGACCTTTTTAAAAAATATTACAGCCTATAGTCTTGATTCAAAGCCAAAAGTTTGTGAAGGATACGAAGGGTAAGATACATTCGAAACAATGTTCTGCTTGTCGTGATCTCAAACTGAAAAGCACCTTCTCATCTCCCTTGGGGTCAGATCCTGGGCTGTGCTGATGTTTCAAAAATCCAAGGAGGAATGAAATGCACATCTGTCCTTTGTACAATGTGGCGGGGGGTGGGGAGAAAGTGGGGTGGGAGGGAGGGAGAAGTGGGAAGGAAGGAGAAGGGGCAGGAAGTAGTGTTCTTTGGAGAACACTAGTAGGACCCAAGGTCATGAATGAAAAATAACTTTTCCTACTTTCCATCTTTCAGCTGAGTTCTTTGTTTAACAGGAGCATCTGTGGCTGTTTAATATGGTAGATCTGACTCTGAGTTCTGAGTTGGATAAAGACTCTTAACTTCTCTGAACTGATGTTTCCAGGGCTGTAAAATGGAAATAACAAGTCTGACTGAGGCAGAGGATGCTGTCTCTACTTCTTCATGGGAGTGTGACCAAACTACATTTCCCAGCATTCCTTGCAGCAAAAATGGACACATGACTGAGCTCTGGCCAATGGAAAGAAAGCAGCTGAATTGCCTTGTACCATCAAGCAGAACAAGGATCTCCTAAGCCTTGCTGGTCCTCCTGCACTCTTTTACCCTTTCTGTTGGATGGATTCAGGATGCGTGAGGTCCCTGGGTAAAGCTACAGAGTGCATGCCATCTGGGGGATACCTGATTGGACTCTTCTTATATGAAACAAGGACAAGGACAAATTTATATTGTGTGGGATCACTAAAATGTTAAAATTTATTTGCTATAGCATCTTCTAAAATTTTTTTAGAGAAATAAACTCTTATTGTTTTAGCCGTACATATTGATGGGGCCCAGCGTGATAATTTGATACATGCCTCCGATGTGCGATGATCAAGTCAGGGTAGTTAGCATTTCCATTTCCTTCAACATTTTTTGATTAACACTTAATAATTGTATGCATTGATGAGGTCCAGGGCCTCCAGCACTTCCATAATGGATGCTTTTTGAAATGCATTTTGAAAAATCTAATGTAGGATCTGATACATTGTCGCTTTCTGGTAGATGTGGAGAGTACTCTTAGCAATTGTTAGGTACTCAGACCGACCCTAGCAGCAGACAGACAGGGCCCTTTGACGACACCCTTTTCTGTATCCATGTTTTTTCCTTATTTTCACTTGGCATCTTTGGTCTCTAAGTGCAACCCAACGCTCTCCCTCCCCATCCCCCAGAGTTGGAGCTTATAGTCCAACAGGTCAGGTACCAGGGAAGGATGTTGACCGAGTTGGAAGGGCCGTTTGCCCCCTCTGGGGTTGTGCAATGCACAATTGACACAATCATTGGTGAACTTCTTCCTAGTGCCTCTAATTAGAGGAAAATGAGGACAGGGCGGGGTGACATCCTTTGTCTTTCTTCTGCCCCATCCCTCACCTCTCTGTTGAGTCAGCTCCAAGAGGGCATGGGTGCCTTTTCTGTCTTATCCACCGCTACATTTCACCGGGGACAGCAGTGTCCAGCAGCCAAAGGAACCATTTGCAGTGTCACTCCCGGGAGCACCTTCATGCCACCCTGGACACCGTCAGAAGCTTTCATTTTTCAGCCACTTTTTGTCACAAAGTCCCTAACGAAACCAAAGAAAGCCTTGAAGTGGGCAAAACAAATGCTTCCGATCCCTAACTGGAGGGCTGCTGTCGAGCTGTGTCTGACTTCCCTGCCATTTTTATGTTTGGCTCTGATCTCAGAGGCTTGAAGTATTAAATCATCGCTGGAGAGGGCCGAGGACAGCCTGTAGAAGAGAACAAGCACAGGGCGCGAACAGACCCGCCCAGCAAGGAGCACAGTCTGACTCTGTGAGAGCTGCATCCATTGTATTGTCCCTGCAGCCCGAGAGGAGAGGACAGACAGCACCCTGCAGGGAAAAAAGGGACCCTAAGCTCTGGATTGCCGAGTAAACATAGTCCTCAACATCACACCCACAGGAGAACCCGGTTCATCGATTATGAGATGAACTATGTCTTCCTACCTGGTAAATGGATTCCCTTCTCTTGACTTTGTTAGCAACTTCGTAGTAACCACCGCTCCTTGCAAAAAGCATTCACGAGAGCAACTTCTACCCATTCATGGAAGACACATCTGACTTTGATTCATTACCAGCTGTGCATCCCAGGCACGAGCACAGCACGTGCCATCTCAACACCTTGCAGGGTTGCTCGAATCGGGAGAGTCGGCCCCATGTCTACTTGAGGAACAGCCTCAGAGAAATAAGGAAAACTTCCCCAGGTAATGCTCATAGCTAATTAATATGCATCGAGCACTTATTACATGCTGTCCGGCCCTTTTTATTTGCCACAACCATCCAAAGGCAGAGGGGGGGGGTATCGCTGTGTGCCCACTTCACAGATTAGGAAACTGAGGCGCATCTTACCCAGGAAACGATGGAACTAGGATTCAAACTCAGTCGGCCAACACCAGATGCCACGTGCACTTAATCTAGTCCCCACGTTGGCATTGGGATCCATCCCCTTCTGCCCTGATTCAGCCCCACCCCACCCCACTTAGGGTGTGAAGATTTTCTATTGTTCCAAGAAACTTGTTCCTTTAGCTTTTTTTCTTGATGAGGTAGAGACTTGAGTCCCAGAAATAACTCACTCTCTTTTTTCATTCAGTCCTAGAACAGGCAGAAAACAATTCCCTGCAATACAGAGGACTTGGAACACCCTTAGAGTTTTTTTTTTCCCAACAGGCTCAGCGTTGCCCAAGACCTGTGCTTCCCAAGGCAAGAATGTCAGAGGCTCTCTTAGAAGATCTCAGGGTTTTGCCTCTTCCATTAGAAGACAGTTAGGGTGATGCGTAACAGATAGATTAAAAAAAAAAAAACACACTTTTTCATACGTGACCCCTCACCAGCGATTGTCCTGAAGGAGATGAGGATGGTCTTGGGCGCGGCTGAGATTGCTCATCCTGTCCGTGGTTCTGTACGTGGAATTAGGAAAGCAAGACACTCAGCCGCAGATTTGTGCATCCCAGGCCACAGGGGTTCCCAGAGGGAGCAGAGACCAGGGCACAGCCTCTGTGGGCAGGCTCCCCAGGGCAGGCCAGTGCAAATTATGATCTAAGGGAGGAGGTCCCACACGCTGCTGCTCTACTTATTTAAAATCCAGATTCCCTGGCCCTGATTCCCAAATTCTCCATAAAGGAGTGTCCAGTGGAATTCAGGAATTTTTGCATCAAACCATATCTCTAAACAATTCCTCTGCAGCCACCTCTGTAACTCACTATGACATTCAAAAATGTCAACACACAAGGCACGGTGGCTCATGCCTGTCTGTAATCCCAGCGACACAGGAGGCTGAGGTAGGAGGATGGCAAGTTCAAAGCCAGCCTCAGCAACTTATCGAGGGCCTGAGCAATTGGTGAGACCCTGTTTCTAAATAAAATATTTTAAAAGGGTGGGTGGGCTGGGGATGTGGGTGGCTTAGTGATTATGTGCCCCTGGGTTCCATCCCTGGTACCAAAATAGTAATAGTAATAATAATAATAATAATAATAATAATAATAGTAATAGTAATAATAGTAAATAAATTAAATTAAATTTTTAAAAAATGTCAATTCACTGTTCAATGGCATTCCATAAAGTTCCCTGAAATAATAATTTGAGGGTTTTGGTATGGGTCTGACCTTCTAAGATGGTATGACCATTGCTAGCAAATGGTCCTGTCATTTCTGAAGCACCTGCTATGTGCCAGGCACCGCAGAAAGAACTTGCCGTGGAATCTTGCATTTAATCCTCTCTATAAATTCTATGGGGAGAGGGCTAAAGTTTTAAAAAGAAACTGACTCAGACAAAGTAAGAGCCACCTTGGGTTTCACAGCGAGAAAGTGACGGAACAAAACTGAGACTTGAATCCCCAAGTTGATTTGATTTCTCTTGATTCCTCCTTTGATAGAAACAGGGCAGGATGAGTTTTCTGATTTTTCCAAAAAGGAAACAGAAAAGAAGGGTTTGGAGTGAGTATTGTTTTCTTGTGACTGCTATAGCAATTTACTACAAATTTGATGGCTTACAACAACAGAAATTTGTTCTCTGTCACAGTTTTTGAAGCCAGAAGTCTGAAATCACTGAGCCAAAATCTAGGTGTCAGGCTAGGAACCAACCTGGGTGTCCTTCAACAGAAAATGTGGTCCATATACACAATGGAATATTACTCGGCTATAAGGAAGAATGAAATTATGGCATTTGTTGGTAAATGGATGGAACTGGAGACTATCATGCTGAGTGACATAAGCCAATCCTCAAAAAAAAAAAAAAAAAGGCCAGATGTTCTCTCTGATAGGCAGATGCTAACACCCAATAAGAGGGAGCCCAGAGAATAGAAGTTTATTTGATTAGGCAAAGAGGAATGAAAGGAAGGGAGAGGAGATGGGAATAGGACAGTAGAATCAATCGACGTAATTTTCCTATGTCCATATATGACTACACAACCAGTGAAACTCCATATCATATACGACCACAAGAATGGAAGTTCTACCCCATGTACGTATGATTTGTCAAAATACACTCTAGTGTCATGCATATCTAAAAAGAACAAATTTTTTAAATCCGGGTGTCAGGAGGGTTGTGCATTTTTCAGACTCAGGAAGGAATCTGGTACTGCCCTGTCCCAGCATCTGGGGGCTCCAGGTGTCTCTGGATTGTGCCCTCACTGATCAAATTTCCCTTTGTTTCTCTCATAAAGACACTTGCCATTGGGTTTAGGGCCTGCCAGGCTAATCCAGAATCATCTCCTGTAGAGATCCTTAATTATACCTGCAAAGATCCCCTTCCCAATGTCATACTTAGAGATTCTAAGGAGACGAGTGTTTGGGGACCAATCTTCAGCCCATACAGAGCCAGCAGCATTCAGGACCCTGGTGATCTCAAGTGACAGGAAATCAGCTCAATTTAAGCTATAGAGGTGGCCATGGGGTGGGGAGAGGGAGGAAGGGGTTGATACGTTGTCCTCATAACTGGAAAAGTCAAAGATGGTCCCAGGACTTGGGACTGGCCTGCCCTTGGTGGCCAAAGCCATCTTCTGGACAGGCTTTCTCTCCATCTTCCTCATTTATTGGAAAATGTTCTCTTTCTATGAACTCAAGAGAAAAGGCCCCCAAAGCACTCTGATTGGCTCTGCCTGAATCACATGACCACAGCTGGGCCAATCATGATAGCCAGAGAGATTATTCATTCAGTGGCCATTATAAAAGAATGTCAAGGACTTCCTGTTGTTGTAAGCCACCACGTCTGTAGTGAATTGTTACAGCAGACATGAGACCAATACCCACTCCAAGCCCTTCTGTTTCCTTTTCAGAAAAATCAGAATTTGTTCAAAGATGTAAGATGTCTTCAGTCAACAGAAGATAAATTCCTACCTTCAAGAACTTAGATTCTAGAGGAAAATGCAGATTATTAACATAGAAACCAATGAAAATTTACAATTCAAGTTCAGATAGAAGTAAACACAGTGGCACAAGTTATTAGGGAAAAAATGCTAAAGAATGGCCAGAGAGGACAGAGGCTCCTTTAGCCAGTTTAATCAGTGAAGTTTGATCAAACTGGTGATAGATGAGATGTAACTCACAGGAAGAGGGAAGTAGCCACAGGAAATTTTGTGAAAGATTCTTCTAAGAGGAATCAATAGCAGGTGCAAAGGCACTGGGAGTGGGGAGGAGCTTAGAGGAACAGAAACATGGACGCTGCAGACGGTCTGTTGCACAGGAGCAGGAGATGTATAAAGGGTGCAGCCAGGGTCTCACACCCTGAGGTGTGCTATCCAAGTTCCGGTCTTCACCTCTTATCTCTTCACCCAGAGAAGTCATGCCTCACCACTGAGAACTAATAATCTCTTGTGCCCCATGTCACTCTTCTGACTGGGTGGCTAGAAGATTCTCTTGGATCCCACAGGCTGTTTGAAATGCTCCATCTCCTACCCACCTGGTGGCTACCTGCTAGTCCCCCTGGAAAAAATAGAATTTCCATGAGCAGACAATCAAGGGTTAATGAACTCTGGAAAACCTTAGTGGACCTTCACCCAGACTCCAATGTAGTCCAAGGGAAGAGCTTCATTGGGGGGTGGGGTGGGCAGGGGAGTTGACGAGTGCCGCTTCCCTCCTTTTCACTTCTGGGTTTGATAGTTTCTGGCCAGAGCCAGAGGTCCTAAAATACCACAAGAAAGGAGGCTTTGAAGTGATCATCTGTCCAGTCGAGGAGGAGGAGGTGTTGCCAGAGGCTCGCCCAGGAATGTCATCTTCCAGAGCTTTAGCCTGGGCCTTTGGGAGGCCCCCAGAGACACGCGGAGGCCTTGGGGTTGATTTGGAAAAACATCTGAACTTCTGCAAGGGGCTCTGGGCGGAGGCGACAGCCCTCTGGGAGCCTTCAGTTGCTCTTAGCCAGCCAATGGAGGCCGCCTGCTCCAGGTCCCTGTTGGCTGGACCATTGCCTTTGACTTTGAGGAACTCAGCAGCGAGATTCAGATTGCCCTTTCAGAACGCGCCCTGGGATTCCTTGTTCTCCACTGCCCTGATCTGGACAGAGTCACTTGGCTATGAGAACGACGACGTATCTGGGAATGCGGTGGTTTTATCGACAGATCTCACTAGACACTTGCTACTCAGAGTGTGGTCCGTGAACCGACAATTTGGGTAACATCTGGGAGCCTGCTAGAAGTACAGAAGCTCAGGCCCCCCCCTCTAGACCTGCAGTATCAGAACCTGTCATTTCCCAAGGTCCCAGTTAATGAGCGTGCACATGGGCGTTGGGGAAGAACCATGCGAGAATCCCTTGGTCAAAACTGCAGGAGGAGGCTGCCATTCTTCCCCATGAAGCCTATGCCAGGCATCAATAGCCAATCACAGAGCTGATTTCTTTGGAGCTCAGAATCTTCTCAGGTCGTGGTTTCAGATACTAATCCATGGGAGTTGGCCCAAGGTTAACCTCACCTTCCACAGTCATGTCAACACTTGAAAAAAGCTCTTTTAATTTTACTGATATGTTCCCAGGGCAGCACACAAGCAAGGGCTGCATGATAGATTTCTGATCTATGTTTGTGGAATGAATGTCCCTCCCCTTGTTCCTCCACTGCCCCCCTCCCCCCCCCAGTGCTTTTGCTCTAAGTGGGACCTTGGTTCCTACTAAATCAGTCTTCCCACCAGGTATCTGGGCATCCGTTGGAGGATTTTATTGTTGGCATGTACCTGCTGCAAGGTTATGCAGATATCAGGAATGCAGATAGTAGGCACCATCTGAAGACCCTGGGGATCCATCTGACTGGCACATGGGCAGAGGGACTCTCCCCAGGATGTGGTCCCTATGTCCCAGCGGTACAGATGTCAGTCGCATGAACAGGGTCCCATGCAGAGGTGTAGGGGGGAGGGTAGGAAAGACAGACCAACAGGGCTCCGAAGACAGAGCAGTAATGATTATAAATAGCATCCTCTGACGGCCTTTTGATGTACTGTCCAAGGCCAGGTGGAAAATCTTTCCTCCCGGCCTTTCCCCACTAATCACCTTCCCTTCATTTTTCAATAAAGATTCCAAGTCCGGCCAGTCGCCCGTCTGGACCATTTGTTTCCTATTAGAATACCTTTGGCGATTTCGTGTGTTATGCTAGATAATTGCTTTAATAACAAACTGAGGAAAGACTTTTGAACATTTTAGGAAGTAATTTTTTTTCTTCTTCTTCTGTGCAAGTCTAACAGAGAGTGACAGAGAACCTGGAAAGAGTGGGGGCGGGTCTGGGGGAGGAGGGGGAGGGAGCAGAATTTATCAGCACAAAAGTGGCATTTGGCACTGCGAAGGGGATTGTCAGGGGCCATGATGGCAAGCGAGAGCTCACATATTTGGCAAACTGAGAATGGGTGACGTGACATTATTACTGTGTCCTTTCTGGGATTAATAGGAACAGAGTCACAGAGATATGCGTCGGCTTGTGTGGACAGAAGGGAAATGCATTTGGGGGGAAAGCTACATAGAATTTCATAGAATTTTCATAGAATTTTCCCATTGTGCCTAGGAGTACTCAAAATGTTCTCTGTGTGACTCATTCATTAAAAAAAAAAATGTGAAATAGCCTGAACAGAGAAAATGACAATTATATTTGTTCAGAAACAAGCGTGCTGTGTACCATACTTAATGTACTTTGTTATATTCCACGGCCCTCCCACACTTGTCCAGGTTAAAAAAAAAAAAAAGTCAGTTATAAATGACACTTACAAGGTGCTTCCTGGAAGCCCCCTACTGTGCTAAATCCTTTGCAAGAATTTACGTGCATCAACTTTGCACCCAGATTTTCAGACGTATCATTTTGATCCACCTTTTGCAGATGAGGAAACTGGGGCATGCAGTGAGTGGCTAAGTGGAAGGGATCCCAGTAGTTAAATGCCAAACACAAGACATATTTGGGTGTTGAGATCTGACTCCAGAGTTTGTGTTTGGTCGCTGCGTATTGCTTTATCTCAGTCATACTTGCTGACACTGTGGTCAGTACCTACCTTGTAATGCTTCCTCAAAGGGAGAACATAGACACTAAGCAGTGTCCCTGGCACCCTGGATGTGCTGATTTCTGGATTAAGGATGTTGTGTGGATATCCAGCTGGAGGGGAAGGGGCTATTGCTATAGCCCCATGAGCATCGACACTGTTCTGTCCTAGGGAGTGACAATGGGAGGGAGACCAGATGAAAAATCAATTTGGGGCCAGGGCTCAGTGGTAGAATGCTTGCCTAGGGCGTGCAAGGCCGTGGGTTCAATCCTCAGCACCACATATAAATAAATAAACAGAATAAAGATATTGTGCTCAACCACCACTACAAAAGAAATATTTAAAAAACTCAATTAGGACCTGAACTTACAGGACTCCTTCTGGAATTGTCTGCCACTGGAACTGAGCTGCATCTCAACTCACAGGGAAAGCGACTGGGGACTTGTTAGCATTGGCAGTGGGGCCGCAGCGGGACATGCAGAGCACAGATTGCCTATCTGGCATGCCACCGAGTCATTCATCTGTTCATTGGTTTACTCTCATTCATTTACTCCACACTTAGTGAGCACCCACTCTGTGGCAGGGGATCTGGCATTGAAAGCAAGGGACCTCCTTGTCTCCACCCCAAAGTGGAAAACCTTGACTTGACCTTTCACAGGGTCTAGTGGAATCTTGCAAAACACAACCCCGGGCCCATCCACAGGAAGCAATTGAGAGTGTTCTTGCGTAAAAATCGTGGAGGCCCTTTCTCAAGGAAGCAGTGCTCTGAGATTCCAGGATTAAAGGTCCTGGGCTCTGATGACCCCCTTCCCTTTCTTCTCTCCACCGAAGTGGGTGCACTTCCTCCCTGAACTTGCAGGACATCTGTGGGCTGACGCTGGGAGGTGTGTTTGCCGTTTTCAACTAGTTCCCAGTTCACAGAGTCAGGCCACCAAAGCTCAGTCTGAGCAGCTCAGCCCGCAGTAGAAAGAGCTCAGGCGTGTGCAAGAGAGGACCCTCGCGGGCATATCTCAGGGGCCCGGAAACTGGTCATGGTCACAATACTCCGAGATATCTGCACAACCCTCCCTGCTTTCCAAAGCCAGGGACCGCGCTTAATTATCTCAGAGCCCTTGGGAGCAGATATTTCCCCTTCTCCTGCCCTCCCTCGCTGCTCCTTTCTCTGCCGTATTCTTTGTTTGTAGATCATGGTGACCCACAGGCCAGCTCCTGTGCGGGGAAGTTTCATTTCCTCATTCATGGCCAGAGACAGCCTGGGATTCTCAGGCAAAGCTACACCGGGGAGTTGGACGTGATGTCGTGATGTGCAGAGTCCCAAGGTGAAGAAGCCTCTGGAACCTAGCTGTGGCCTGCAGCAGCAAATGGGGGAGAGGCCCCAGGGCGCGCAGGTGGGGCAGGACTCGGTTTCCCCAGCTCAGCTTGCAGCGCAACTTTGGTGCTCAGGCTTAGAAAGATTTTGCTTTTCTTCTCCCCACTGGCCAAGGTTCTGTGTCAGGGACTTCCAGACCCTCATGTGCCTAGGACCACTCAGGAGAGTGGTTGAGCAATGCGCACCTAGGGCTCTCCCCTCAGAGATCTGGATGGGGTAGATCAGTCCGCCACAGGACGAGGAATCGGGAATTCGACACACAGCGGATACACAGGGCACACTTTGAGAAAGATGGGAGTGCTGATCAGGGTCACAGCTCACCTGTGATGGAAAAGTTAAAGGCGAGGAAAAGAAGGGCGAGGTCTTAGGCAGAGATGCTCTGTCATCGGGATGTCATTGGAGATGAAGGTACCCTCTTCCCACCTGCCCTGGGTTTGAGCATCTGCTATCTATCAACTAGTAGAAACTGGGGATTTTTTTAAAAAAATAAATTCATGATCTTAGGGTGTGCTTCAACTTGAAGTAGGGTTGGAGAAATGTGGGGGTCTAGACCCAGGGCTAGGGAGGGGAGGTGGCATAGAGGATCGCGAGGAAGAGGGAGCCAGTATTTACTGGCTCCCTGTGGTAGTGGGGGGTGTTGTGCCTATGACCTCAAATGGCTTCACAGAGTGGCTGGCATAGGCTTTGGGGCAGGGGCTCTGTGTTCTGATCCCACACAGGCTGGGTGCTCTTGGGCAGCTGACTTCACCATCTAACCTCAGTGTCCACATCTGCAAAAAAAGGGGAGAGCTGTCATACCTACTCCACAGCATTTTTGTGAGAACGGGTTTTCCAAAGAACATTTGTTGAGTAATTTCTGTGGGTCAGCGTCTTAGTCCATTATCTGCTGTTATAACAGAATACCAGTGGCTGAGTAATCTTATAAAGAAAAGAGGTTTATTTGGCTCATGGTTCTGGAGGCTGGGAAGTCCAACAGCACAATGAAGGCATTTTCTCCCATTTTGGTGAGAGCCTTGGGCTGCTGCAGTTCAAGGCAGAACCTTGGAAGAGGATGAGGAGTAGAACTCCCAAGATAGCTCACCCCGCCCGGGAGTCCTTCCAGGAGGCCCCACCCGCAATCCCATGCGCCTTCCTCTAGGCTCCGCCCCTAACCCAGGAGTCCATCCAGGAGGCCCCACCCCCAACCCCTTGCACCTTCCTCTAGGCTCCGCCCCTAACCCAGGAGTCCATCCAGGAGGCCCCACCCCCAACCCCTTGCACCTTCCTCTAGGCTCCGCCCCTAACCCAGGAGTCCATCCAGGAGGCCCCACCCCCAAACCCTTGCACCTTCCTCTAGGCTCCGCCCCTAACCCAGGAGTCCATTCACGAGGCTCCACCCCTATAATCCAGACGCTTAGAGCCTCCTATCACTGTCACAATGAAGAATCAACATTCTAGCGCTTGATCTTCGGGGTCACACTCAACACACAGCCCTCAGACATCCATCCAGGCAACAGAGACAGCAGCAGGCCACACAAGCAAGGACCCTGCTTTGGAAGGACACGTATTCCCCTCATGATGCTTCTGACATGAGTCATTGGAACACATCATAAGACCCAAGTCTGAAACAGGGACATAGAAGCTCAAAAAGTTTGAATCACTCTGTTTCCACCACTACTAGAGGCCGAGCAGGGGGTGGATTTTGCCGTGTGACAGCCTAAACTTTCTGCTCCTGGGTGGAGGATCAGGCAAGGAAGTGTTCTGGAACTCAGGGAAAAAGGACAGAAGACTCCAAGTCAAGCAAAGAAGGCCGTTTTTCTGCTTGGGTAGAGAAGATGGCTCGACTCGGGAGCACTGTGGCTGGAGAATAGCTGTGTTGCTCTGGGAGATTTGGGGTTAATCAGGAAACCCAAACAGAGATGACCCACGATTGAACCAGTCTGGCCAAGAGTGGTACAAGGAAGAAAGCAGCCAAGGGCTGAATCCATTCCAAGGAACGAGGGTATTTCTCGGACATGGGCCAGGTGGCACCAACTCAGGGCTTCTAAACTGCAGTCTAGAAGAGGAAGGAGAGGAGCAGGAAACTCCTCTGTGCTCTTGGAACTCTCAAAGATGAGAGGGAACCTGGCTATTCTTGGCCGTGTCTGGGGGCCGGTGAAAGCTTTCCTGCTGAATTATAGACCACCAGAGCATTTATTAACTCCCTCCCCGTCGCAGCCTGGCTGCGAAGCAGATTCCAGGAGATGTTATCTGGAAGGTACATCACTGTGTATAAATATTTCAGAGGTCAGGACCCAACGCGGAGGTGGAACTTTTAAGGGCCTGAGTGTGTTTATCAGGAGATGGATGGTGAGGCTTCCTTTCTGGGTGTTGGGTAATCCTGCACCTACTCTCATAGCTGCTCAGAGTAAACGCCGGTTTCCTTGTAAAGCCAGTGACGGGGGCTAGTGTGGCATCAAAAAAATCTGCTTGCGTGGGTAGGTTTCTGGCTTTGAACACTCAGGGCACCTTTCGGTAGAAAGTCCAATCAAAGTTAGAACGTCTAGCGATTCCATGAGAATTTCCTCAAGAAGTGCTCCTCAAATTTCATTATCATGGGAACTTGTGAAAATGTAAGTTTGATTAGGAGCTCTGCAGCAGAACTTGAGATACTACCTTTCCAATAAATTTCCGGGTCATGCTGATCCTTGTGGTCCTGGGACCCAAGTTCTAGAATGTTCTGACAGACCTCTTATCACCCCATTGTTGGTAATACTCTATGGCTGGGAAATTCCTTTGTATCAGTTAGGAAGACGTTCAGCTGCCGGCAACAGAATAGCCAGCCTCGTTTGCTTAAATAGGCAGGGGATTTATAAAATGGACTCATAATTTATTTAAAATCAACAAATCAAAAATTGTACACATTTATGGTGTGTGACGTGATGTTTTGATAGAGGCCTACTTTTAGATATACTATTTATCTAACTAGTATATCCACTGCCTCATTTCTCTGCGTGTGTCGGGGGAGACCATCCCAATGTACTCTATTACCAATTTTCAAGTCCTGTAATATGTTGTTATTAATTAGAATTATTATGTGGTTCCACTGATCTCTTCAACTTATCCCTCCTCTCTCACTGAAGTTGTATACTTAACCAACAAATGCCCATTTCCTGCCCCCACCTCCAGCCCCTGAAAACTACCACTGTGCCTTGCTTTGATGAGTTTGATGTTTTTAGGTTCCACATAAAAGTGAGATCATGCGGTACTGGTCTTTCTGCGCTTGGCTTATCTCATTCAACACCATGTCCTCCAGATTCATCTGAGATGTTGCATATGATAGGATTACCTTCTTTTTTAATGCTTACTAGTACTCCATTGTGTATATAACCCCAAAAGCACAGTCAAGAAAATCAGAAACAGATCAATGGGATCACATTAAACTAAATAGCTTCTGCATGGCAAGAACATCAATCCATAGAGTGAAAAGATAACTTTCATAGTGGTACCAAATATTTCTGAACCACATCTCAGATGGGCGATTAATATTCAAATATACAAGGGACTCCTAAAACTAAATATCAAGAAAACACAGAGCTTGATTTAAAAGTGGGCAAAGGGCTTGCATAGACATTTCCCCAAAGAAGACAAACACATATATGAAAAAAGTGTTCAACATCACTAATTGCCAGGGACATGCAAATCCAGACCACAGTGAGATATCACGTCCCACCTGTCAGGGTGGATGTTATCAAAAAGGTGAACGGTAGCAAGTGTGGCCAACGTTGTGGGGGAAAAAACTGGAGGTGGGAATGGAAATTGGTTCAGCCACCATGGACAACCGCATGAGGGTTTCTCATAAAACTAAGAAGAGAACTGCTGTGTGGCCCAGGAATTCCATGTCTGGTTCTATACTCAGAGGAAATGAGTTCAGTAGGTTGAAGAGGTGTCTACACTCCCACGTGCTTTATGTCATTATTTACAATAGTAAGACGTATATGGAATCCACCTAAGAGTCCATCAGCAGAGGAATGGACCCTGACAGTGGATTTTGAAACTAACCCAGTCCAGAGTAGGGCCTCCCAGTGGGTCACTGTTAGCAGCAGGGACTTGAGGTCATTCACTTTTCCCCGCTCCTTTATCTACCCCCCCGGGCTGGGCTTGCAGCAACATTGCAAGGGATCCAATGGTCACCTTCTCCCAGGACTCCTATACTGATACTCTCACTCCCAAGCTGGTGGTTTTAAAAGGTGGGGCCTCATGGAAGTGATTGTGTCCTGAGAGAAGAGAGTCCTCAGTAATGGGACAAGTGTCATTATAAAAGAGGCCCTAGAGAAACCCCTTGTCCACCCCTTCTGCAGGGTGAGATCACAAAATGAGAAGGTACCATGCCTTGATCCTGGACTTCCAGCTTCCAGAACTGTGAGGAATGGACTTTTGTTGTTGTTAAAACCCTTCTGTCCATGGTGTTATGTTATAGCAACTCAAGAAAATCAAGATGCACATGACTGAAAAATGCCTGTGGCAACTCAAAGCCCCCCAAGTCTATGTTCTAGTTAGGAAGGTCACTGGGACCCTCAGCTCAGACCAAGTTGCTCAACACTCAGCACCAGGGCCACCCCTGGATCCCCAGAGCCCAGGATCATAAATATTTTACCCGAGAGCCTTGCTACCCAGGAAAATATTGTAAATGAGGAAGAAGGGGTAGGAGTGGGGAGTGGGTTGACAGCCAGAAATAGCTGTCACCACTAGCCCTAAAACACAGGCAGCCACTATTAAAGAAATTGAATGCTGTGAACTTCTTAAATTTTTAGCTACCATTAGCAAGGACCCAGCATGTGCCAGGCACTGTTCAACAGCTGACGTGGATTACTCTATTTAGTCCACAAACCCCTTGGAGGTAGAGATCCTTGGCACTCCCGGTGGCCTTATTTCAATTTCCCAAGTGCACCATTTCCCCTCTGCCATGAGGTCTTTCCACAAGCTGTTCCTACTCCCCACAGCGTTCTCTTGAAACCTCTCTGTCCTGGGCTGCTCCATGCTCAATAATTGGCTTTTTCTGGGAGCATTGTGGGGGGTGAGACACCTGATTGCTGGTGTTTGCCAATTGCTGGGGTGTAAACATCTCCACTGAGACCGATCCTCAAGCTGCTAACGTTTTTGTCAAGGAACACCATGTTGGAAAGAGACATTCTGTAGCACGCCATCACCCAGGATTTCACGGTTATTTCTTGTCTTCAGAAGTAACCTCCAGAGAGAAAACAATGGGAACAAGCAGTGAGGAAATTAGGAAGTGGTATGGGCTGAGAATGTATCATTTGGGTTTTTAATGTAGCATTTGAAATTTTATGTCTATATAATTCTTCATAATGACTATCCTTAATAACCAGCTTGCAAAATCCCTGGACGCTGAACTCTCAGTTCTCAGGAAACTCTGCAGAGGCCCCAGCACCCCCCACACACACCCAGCTACTGTCCATCCCATGCCTGACCTTCCTCCAGATTCTAGCACCATCCATCCCAGGGAAGCCCCCTCTGCAGCCCCCATCACGTGCTCTTACAACACACTGGCCTTTTGTGGGGTTTACTACAATCATGATTTTTTCATTTATTTATATGAGTTTTTGAATCCTGTCCTGTTAAGCAGGACATTCTGTCCTGGGCACCTACTGGTACCGGAAACATACTGAGTGTGGGAAAGTCACCAGCCACAGGGAGAGGGCAAAATGAGGACCCAAGAGATGAAGGGGTATCCCTGAGATGCTTCTGAGCTGGAGCATCCACCAGGATCCCCCAAAGTTGCATGTGACCCTGCACATGTGTGTATCCATGTCGTTTCAGGGTGGGAGTTGGAAATGTTGCTGGCCTACAGAATGGAAGAAACCTCTGTCCGTCATCCGGGTAACACATGTGCTCCGATTTGATGTTTAGGACAACTTGAGGAATTTTATGATTTTCCTCTCAAGAGGAAACTGAAAATCCCACTGAACTCAAGGCAACTATAGCCAACCCAATATCCTCGCCTGTCATTGGCTAATGGGCAGGCACATGACCCTGTCCTGGCCAATGAAATGTGAGAAGATTCCTGGGTGCTCCTGGGAATGGTGTCTTGCTCTCCTACAGGGGAACAGAAAGGACCCTGATCAAGGAGGGTGGCACCCAGACTGCTGATCAGCCCTCTGGAGAGCAAGTGGGGGCGAGGTGTGGCTGAAGATGGGTACATGGATGATTTCATGGTTTCAGTCTTGTTTCTGATTCTGACAAGTGGGTTATATGAACATTAGTTTTCCTCTTCACTAAACCCAACATCTACATTGTGTATAAAGTACAAATAATTAAATGCAGCATATAGAGTTATATGTATGTGTAGGTATGCTTTATGTGGAAAACTTAAAATTATGAGGAAATTTAAAAACATAGGGAAGATAGTCTCTGTTTTACCCAAACGTTCTTGTGTCTGGGTGAGATATTAGGCTCTGGCCGCCATCTTGCTAAGCCTAGGTGTCCATGTACGCTTTCTTCTCATTTATTTAACATAACTTTCTAAGAAAGAGTATTATTATTATTATTATTATTATTATTATTATTATTATTATTATATTCAGACAATAGTGAACAACATCAGGACTTTGGATGATCTGTTTACAAATGAATCAGCAATAGGTTTGCTCTAACTCTTACCCATTACCCCGGATTTTATATCTCCAAAGATGCACACGGTATGTGAACATTTCAATTTTGGACATGTGTTCGCGTTGGCCTGGTCTGTGTCTTGTTCAGGAGTCCCTCTTGAATGGCAGGGATGTGTTCCGTCCACCCCAGTGGATACAAAAAACACAGATAGCTCTGAACTCGACATAGGCCCTATTTTTTTTCTTCTACTAACACACCTCTGAGAAACTTGGCCCAGGAAGACATGGACAGCCATGACTCACAATCACATAGATCAATGACAGCAATGGAGTAATGATGAAGTCTATGTGAAGGTGGAGTCTCTTCCTTTAAGGATCCAGTACAGATATTAATATTTTTGGAGTGATGTTGGCACCAGCAACTGAAGCTGCAGATAAAGGAGACCTGTGTCACTGATGTCATCCCCACAGGACAAAGGCTAGAGAATTCAAGGTGCATGAGGGTAGGTGTTTACCTTTCCTTGGTTCACTCATCCTCGGATCCCTTCCTGTCCCCGTCATGTGGCTGGACATTGGTAAGTTGAGGCTCAGGGCACGTGAGATCCCCCTAGGACTTATGAGGGGAAGGAACAGGAGGGCTGGAAAGTCACTTGTACCAGGGGCAAAAGCGGCCAAGCAGAAGGGACTGGAATCCCAAAGAGGCTCTCTCAGGTCACCTGCGGAGGCACCCGGATGAGTTCCAGTCACAAAGGTCACGGCATGATTGAAAGGACGTGTGATCTCTTCCTTAGTCGAACGTAATAAAACTTTTGTCCCCAACTCACAAGTTCACAAAATTTGACATGCAAATCTATTTGAATGATTAGCTGTAACACAGTAAATAAATGAAATTACATCTAAAAGAAAAAAATTAAAAAAAAAATCTGGGACTGTGGGCAAAACCAAAGGGAGGCCCCTGGGAAAATGTCAGATCCGGCTCCACTTGCCTCTCATTCTCTAGGCTTCCTGCCTCGAGGTTTCTGTCGAAACTCTACTCACCCGCCTTCAGGGAAACAGTCTGACAGATCTCACTTCCGTCTTTCACCTTGAACCTCAACCTGGGTGGGACCTGGGAAAACTGAGGTGCCATCAGGTGGAAAGCCTTCTTCGGACCATTTGGTCCTTCAATCAAGGAGCCATCGTTGACGACATAGCCCGTTCCAGGTCTTACCCTCAGGGCCAGGATGCCAGATGACTAATGGTGACCATGGCTACCGTTTACCAACCTCTCACTGTCTTAGGCACTGCTGCACGACACCCGGATGAGGTAGAGAGACGTTGGAACACCCATTGTCCAGAAGAAAACACTGAGGTTCAGGGAGGTCGGTGCTTTCCCGAGATCACACAGTTGAGAGACAGCCAGCCAGTCGGTAAATCAAAATCTCCCCAACTGAACTAGGGATCTTTCCTAGGACATGTCTGACTCCCCGTGAGACGGTCTCCCCTCTGCACCAGGGCTCCTCAAAGTCAGTCCTGCTGAGATTTGGGGGCTGAATCATGCTCTGTGGTGGGGCTGTCCTGAGCATCGAGGGGTGTTTAACGGTCTCCCTGACCTGGAGGTGCTACCGGCATCTATTCACTAGATGCCGGTAGCACCTCCAGGTTCGTGACCACCCAGAACGACTCTAGCCATTGCCTCATGTCCCTCGGGGCCTCTTTGCAATTGCTCTTCTCATAAACTTTGGAGTCATGCGTGACTTTTCCCTCTCTCACACCCCCATATCCACCCTGTTAGGAAATTATGTTCTCTTGACCTTCATCCTTTACCCAGATTCTGACCAGTGCTGTCCCCACATCCCGACTCCGGTCATCATCACCTCGCCCTGAATTATTTCATCAGCCTTCACTGGTCTTCCAGCTTCTAGTATTTTCTCCTGTAACTTATGCTCAGCAGAGAAACCCAAGGATGCTTTCAAAGCCCAGTTTTGAGTGTATCCCTCTTGGGCTCAAAACCCTGCCATGGATCCCCAGTTCCCTTAGAGCAAAAGCAAACTGAGCTCAGAGATCTGCTGCCCACTGGACTGCTTTTTGGAAAGGAAGGTCATTCCTCACCACACTCTGAGGGCACCTGGTCTCTGCCTTTCCACCTCCAGGACTGGAGAAAGTAAATTCCTGATGTTCAGACCACCCGGTCTCAGGTATTTTGTTAGGGACACTGACTTGAGGATGCACCTGCCTTGGAGCTGACTCTCTGCCACCAGGGGATGGGAAACCCCATCCTCACGTCCTGCAGGTCCGCACTCCCAAGGCCCCTTGTCTGCACCCCCCCAGTGACGTTCCCGTCCCTCTTTCCACTCACCTCCCTCCACGAGCCTTCTCCCAGGGCTCTGGACTTTCTCTCTGCAGGACATGTGGACCTAGCAGCAGACCTGTTGGGTCTGCTGATTTCTCATGCTCATGGGCGCCTGTCCAGTGGCCCATCCCATCACTGCAGGGGCGTCTCCATTGTCTGATCCAAACACAGTGAGCCCAGCAGCCCAGGACGGAGGGGAAGGGCCAATGGTCCCAGAGCAGGTGGCGCAAGGGCTTACCCAGGTGCTCTGCGACAGGACCCCAGCTCAGCACACATAAACCAGACCAGACCGCCTTGCAAACCAGAGAGGGAAGGGGATCAATGAATAGATAATTTCAAAACAGCATGATTAATGAAATAATTTCGTGCAAAAATGCAAACTTAGCAGAAAGGAGTGGCATCGCCTGCCTGCCTGGGGCGTGAGTGTGTGTGAGTGTGTGTGTTTGTGTGTGTGTGCATGCACACACGCGTCACGGGAAGCAGGATATTATTCAAGAAGAGTTCCCCAGAGAAAACATGCAGACACTTGCTCTTTGAAAGCATCAAAAGTAACTTTTTATTACCATTACAGAAGAATACGTGTTGGCTGTCAAAAACCCAGAAACCACAGATAAGCAAAAAGAAAATAAATGACCGTCTTCCCAACATGTTTTATTATGTTCATATACATATATATATATATAATTTCCAAAGCTACATTTGCATTTTTCTTCCTGTGAAGATAGAATCCTAGTGCAAACACCAGTCTGTAGTCTACATTTTCCACTTGCCCGTCTCTTTGGGGCATTCTTTAGTGGGATGCTAGGGGGTGAGGAGGCATTCGTGACACTAGTAGGGCAGAGGAGGGGGTTCTGAGCAGAAGTAGGGAGACCTGACGACTCAGAGAGGTCCGGATGGTTCTGCGGGAGTGCACAGAGGTGGAGAAGGGAGCATGGAGCTATGGGAGTCCGGCACGGGCCGGGAGGATGTAGCATGCTCTGGTAGGAGAGTGGGCTTGGTCCTGCAGACAGACCCCGTTTCCCCCAAGATGAGGACAGGGACAGCAGGCACTAACAGGATCTGGAAGGATTTTAGGACATAATAAAACACCAGAATCACAGAAAGAGAAAATCGATCTCTTTATCATCTGTATTCTAACTGAGTAGAGTGGAGAGCCTCTGTCAACGCCTTTAACACCTTCCTAACACGTGAAACCTCCTTGTTTTAAGAAAGAGAGCAATCTCAGTCTCACGGCTTTGAACGAGCAACTGTTTACAAGATCCGAGTACTGTTTATTTAGAATCTAATATTACTAAAGGTAATTGCCTCGATTATATTTATTTTACTATCATTTAATTATTTCTCCTGTAAACACTGAGCACCTACTGTGTGCCTGATGTTTATTCCAAGTGCTTCTGTCTACAGGGAAGTGAGAGTATTTGTCTGTTTATGGTGACGTTGGCACTATTGTCTGGTACGACTAGGTTGTGGCATTTCTTCATAACACATAATGAGCTGAATTGGGTCTCCCATGTTTCTATTTTCAAGTCTTAACCTAGTACCTTAGAGTGGGATAACTGCATTTTGGAGATAGAGTCTTTTTATTGGCTTGGTGCTGGGGATGGGACCCAGGGCCTTTGCACATACTGAGCACAAGCTGTACCACTGAGCTCCACCCCGACGGGGTTCAGAAAGAACCTGTGCTGCCCGGCCCTTGATCGTGGACTTTGACCCTCCAGCTCCGTGAGAAGATGACCTGGTGTTTTTCAAGCCACCCTGTCTGTGGGATTTTATCCCAGCAGCCGTAGGAACTGAGGCAGAAGGCACATCCATTGTTGTCCTAAAGGCAAGAAGCCCGATGGGAGTAATGCCAAGACCTCGCCTCAGGGGCACGAAGATGAGGCAAGACTCATCAAAGCAACACACAGAAGCATGAGCCTCTGGCGAGATTCTCAAAGAAGATTCTGGAACGGCTAGATTTGAGAGACATCCAAGAGGCACCGGGAGCCAGGGATAAGTCTGAGGCCAGGGGCTGAGAAGACCTGGTCTAGAGGACTCTCCTGCACCTTTTTTAGACGGGGCCAACGGTGCTGGGTAGAGATGGCTTCCCGCCACGCCGACCTCGGGTCAGCATCTTCCCCTCCAGCCCGGTGGGCGCACCGCTCCTTGGGGCGGGGTCAGCTCGCTCTGCTCTTGCAACACCTTAACAGGTACAGAAGGAAGGACAGGGGAAGGAGACGGCCACCGCTAGGCGTGCATTCCACCCCCACAGCGGCAGAACAGACACTGTTAAAAAGAGCTGTCCCTCTCCTGGTGGGATCTTTCCTAAAGGGACTTTCCATATGGGAAAAGGACAGCCCCCGCCATGCCGCTCTTGTCTAGGCAGATTTCTTGGGCCGGTAGAAAGTGGGTGGACGCGGTGTGTCCCTAGCCCCTGTGTGCTCCGTCTACCTCAGTCAGACAATCCCAGACAGAGCCCAGAGTCAACATGGTGTCAGCTGGGCTGAACAGACCCCATGGTGACCACAGCCTGTGCGACAGCCTCTAAGGTACCGGGCTGTAGTGAGCAACAGTCCAGCTAGTGGACACGCCCACTCATTCCTAAAGCCCTGCGTGCCGCATCTGGGGTTCAGAGAGCCCGTGAGGCTTATCTCCTCCATGCTGGAGCGGAGCTACTGGTTTATCCACCTCCTCCCCGTCATGCTGATCGTGTCTGGTTCCCACCGCTGCCTTCCTGTCACCAACGCAGGCACAGAGGGCAGCCAGGTAGGACAGCAGGTCCACGGTCAAGTACCCAGAGAGGAGCAAGTAGAGTGGGATAGGAAGCCAATGGGTGTTCCAGCAAGATGGCTGTGCACTTGGCTAGAGGTGGGAGGTTCTGCTGAGTTCTAAGCGCCAGGATGGAGAAAGAGGAAGTCAGCCTTGCAATATGGTGGACAGGATTCTGGACTGGACATCCAGAGACCTGGGCTCTTATCCAACCTCAAATCTTGCAACTTAGTGGAGTCGATAGGAGGATAATTCCAAAGTTGGAATGCCCGAGTTTGAATCTAGGCTGTGCAACTCTTGAACAAATAACAACCTCTCTGGGCCTTGTCTCCTTATCTATAAACAAAGAAATTTTGCAGGGGACAAACTTAGTTCGTGTACTTAAGAACAGTGCCTGACACATGGTACCCTGCTGCTATTAGTATTATTAATACCCACATGATTTGCTTTGATTATTATAATTTTATAAGTGACTTTGGACAAGTCACTTCACTTCCTTGGGCTCAGTTACCTTGTCTGTAAAATGGAGCTAAAAATACCCATTTATCCCAAGAAGCATTGTGATCTCATAGGAAATGCCCGAGAGGTGTGGATTCTCCTCCACTCTGCACTCTGCAGCCTGAGGACACCCTCAAACCCTGTGGACCCCGCTTAGAACACAGGCCACTAGCCCCAGCCACACTGACCTCACAGAACCATCCTTCACACGCAGGCGTGGAAGTGGGGTTCCACTTATTCTTTATTCCGTCTCCACCTCACCCCTTGCTAAGAATTCAGTAATAAAGGACACGCCTCTATTACCCAAGAGGACCAGACTGAGAATAACTGAAACCAGCTCTTACAAAGAAAAATCCAACCACCAGCACCCGGAGGCCCACCCCGGCCCTTCAGGAATTCTTCATTAAGCCTTCTGAGTCCTCGGTGGGAGACCCCAGGGGCTGGGAGAGCAGATCACAGGTGCTGTCCGCTCTAGGGCCAGAGAGAGGAGGCCACAGACGCCCAAGTTCAGAGCCGGCGCCTGCAGCGACTATGGTTCTTGAAGCCTCCCTCTGTCGCAAGACGCGTGGCCTAATCCCCTGAGATTTCCCACTGTCAGGAAAGTAACCAAGTGGGATTTGAAAGTGAAAGGAGCCCTCTAATCAGGCATATATTTCTTTGAAGACTTGGAGACGTTGAAGAAGAAATAAAGCTGTGGCCGAGAATAACTCTAGGGAACTGCAGATGTGAGACTTGGGGGCTCTCCCATACACGGACCCCTTAGTAACTCTGTTTTTTCTCCTGAACTATTTTCCCCATACAAACATGCACGCGCGCAGACACACACACACACACACACACACACAACACGCCCCATATAAGTTTCACACACTAGAATCTGGGTGGGATCCCCCACAACCTTCAAACTGAGAACAGAAGTTCACCAGGACTTGTTCCAAGAGCTTTGTGTGGGCAAATGTCTTTAAGCGACATTGTACCTCTTGGTGGTGGTGGGGTGGTGATTTCTGACGAAATATCTGGGCACTCTGGCCTAATCAAGTTGACATATGAAATTAATCAACAGCTTGGCATTGATGCTGAATCACAGAAACTCTTGTGTGCATGGAAAAATAGGTTACAATAAGTCAGGTGGGTACTTGGGGAGCTCAAGGAAACAACTCTTAATTTTTCTCATTGAGGGCACTGCCTGTGTCTCCCCTGCCTGACCGCAGCTGCATGAAGAAGGTGGTTTTGCCCTGTGAGTTTCCATGGCTGCGTCCCCAGCAATTACAACAGCACCTGGCTCATCCCGGTTGAGTATCCCAAATCCAACACCCAACATCCAAATGTCTAGAAATGTAGAACTTTTTGAATACTGACAGCATGCTTAAGAATTTCAGATTTTGGAGAATTTCATGTTGGGGGGTTTGGGATTAGGAAGGGCCAACTGGTAAAGCCCAGGCAAATATTGCAGAGTTGGAAAAACTCTGAAATCTGAAACACATCGGGTCCCAAGCCTTCTGGCTAAGGGATCCTCAACTTGGTGTAGGCGATCAACAGACAGCTGTAGAATGAATGAGTGAGTGAATGGATAAGGGAAATGTGTGAATGAATGAATGAGGGAAATGTGTGAATGAATGAATGAGGGAAATGTGTGAATGAATCAATTAGAAAGTGGATAAATGGATGAATGAGTTAGTGACTGAGGGAAATGAGTAAATGAATGGATGAATGAATGGATGGATGGATCAATGGAGTGGATGAGTGAATGAATGAATGAATGAATGGATGCAGTGGATGAGTGAATGAATGAATGGATGGGTGGATAGGTGGAGTGGATGAGTGAATGAATGAATGGATGGGTGGATAGGTGGAGTGGATGAGCGAATGGATGAATGGATGGGTGGATGAATGGAGAGGATGAGTGAATGAATGAATGGATGAATGAGTGGATGAGTGAATGGGTGAGTAGATGAGTGAATGAATTACTGAGTGAGCAAATGAGTAAGTGAATGACTAAATGAGAGAATGAATGAGGGAATGAGGGAATGAATGAGGGAGGGAGGGAATGAACGAGTGAGTGAACAAATCAACCAATGTCAAGTGTCCAGCTCACGTTTCTTATATCTCTTTGCTTCTCTACATTTCAATAGACCCTTTAAGCAGACAAAAAAACAAAACAAAACAAAACAACCAATGTCCCCCGTAGGGCCTCTCATGGCCCTAAGATGAGATACATCTTGGGTCCCAGAAAACGTGTGAGCTCCCTGGACTTAATTTGGTGAAGAAACGCTTCAGATGTTTCTGCTGCTGCCGATGCCTCCCTGCAGAAAGCCGAGTTTGAATGTGGGGGCTGAGGGGATTCAGATTCCAGCAGCTCAGGCCTCCAAATGACTTGGAGGACAAGCTTTGAAAAGCCTCAGCCACCTCTGTGGTTTCAGAGTGAGAAGTTGAAGTGTTTTCAAACCACAGGAATCTCACTGCTTGAACCTGGGAGAGGCCAGACCTGTTTGCTAGATTCTCCTTCCCTTCACACCTGTTTCCTGGCCGCCACCTCCCCAGGGCCCCTCCAGCCTGCAGCTCCCCTGAGCTGGGTATTAAGAGTGAGTGACAGGCTCCCAACTGTGCTTCAGCCCTGGCCACGCCTCATACCTCAGAGGCTTAACAAGTTACAAGGTGTTTGGGGAACTCCAGCAGCCTGGAACCCAATCTTCATCTCCACCTGAAAATGGCCAGGAGGGTGGAAGATGTTATCACTTACCCAGGGCCTCACCCCCACCTCTTGCATGCCAACCGTAATGACTCCTGATCCCTGGATGCGCAGGGAAGGTGAGCCTTCCCTGAGTCTCAGGGATGAGCACAATGGCTTCGTGTTATGATTCATATAACCCTACTCCCATTTGAAAGTGATTGATTTAAACTCAGTCCTGGCTGATGAAATGCAAAGGGAAAACTGGTGGTGACAGAATGCTCCCCTTTCAATTAAACAATAAGAGACACAAACTTCTGAGCTGTTTGGATGACACCTGCCCTTGCTTCCTACAGTCTGGGGATGTTATAATTGAAGCTGCTGCAGCCATCTTGTGACCATGAGGCGGCAAGTGTAATCATGGAAAAGCAAGAGCAAAATGTGAAGTGAAATGAGACACCACTGGTCAATTTTTTGAAGGAGATTGTGCACATGCTGTTAAAATGCAGCCCAAAGCATTCCTAATCAATGCTTTTAGCTCTTATGCTCGCTCACTCTTGGTTCTCGCTCACTCTTGGTTCGTTTACAAATATTAGCTTTCTGGACCCTCCACAACAACCTAGTGATCCTATCCATTGTACAGATGAGGAAACTGAAACTCTAAGAGCCTCAGAAACTTACTGAAGATAAAATAATGAATAAAGAGCTGAGCCTCAATTCAAATTCAAGGTGAACTTGAACAATCGTGTTCCATCTTAACTTTTTTTTTTTTTTTTAAATGTAGCATGACGGTTTTAGAGGAAAAAGAAACTATTTTGTCTTTGTTCCAAAAAAAACGGAGAGAAACATGTTGGGGAATCTTCTCTCCAGCTGGCTCTTAGCTTCAGGGCACAGGGCTCAGATCTTTAAATGAGAACATAACACAAGGAGAGAGGCAAATGTTTTTAAGACATAATCCAAGAGAGGTGCTGGACTGGGGTTGTGCTTTTCTCCTGTAACAACCAGGGGCCTCCAGAATGGCAGCCCACACAGGTGGGAAGACAGACCAACGTGTGGTAGCACTTTAGGAAGCAAGAGTCACAGGAGCAGACAGACTATGGCTGCAGCCTCTTGGGACTATCTGGGGTGGCTCTGCGTGAGATTGGAGTGTGATTGCAAAATCCCAAGGATGGGAAGGATTCACTGGGGTGAGAAGGGAGGAGCAGGACACAGGTAGCAAGGGAGGAGATGCCCGGGGCTAAGTTCCAGGAAGACCCAAAAGAAAGGTGTGTCCTAGGTCCACATCACGCTGCATGGACAGAAGGCTCAAAAGAATGATTCCCCAAGAAGGAGGACTCAGAGGGGAATGTGTGGAGCAGGAACGCAGCAAATATTAATCTGAAGACAACCACTTTCTGAAATGTACTGTGATGCCTCTCACTCAGAGGCTGTGGACTTAGGTTCCTTGGGGAAGACTACCTGGGGAGATGGGAGACCAGGCAACATGGCGGCCCCAACCCTTCATCTAGTTTTGTGTGCCTTTGCACAAAAAGAATTGACAATAGGCCATCAAAAAGATCATTCATTCCTGTGTTCACTTCAGTTATAGCCACAGGAGCCAAGAGATGGAAACATTCTGAGTGTCCCAGGATGGATGGATGATTAAAGATAGACATGTAAGGGAATGTTACTCAGTTTGGAAAAGGAAGAAAATTCTGCCACATGATATGACACGGATAGACCTTGAGGATGTTGTGAAACAAGATAAACACGGAAGGACAAAAACTGCATGCGGTGTATGGTTGAAGTTATAGAAGCAGGAAGAAATGAAGAACAGCCATCCAGTAGATACTGAGTTTCATGTGTGCAAGATGGCGGAGTTCCACAGGTATGCTGCACGATATCCTACTTCTGGTTACCCATCCTCGACTGTGCACTTCAGAATGGTCAAGCAGGTGGATTCCAAGTTAGGTGTCCTGACGGCAATCGAAAGAGAGAAAACAGAAAGCAAGCATCTCTGCTCTTTCAATGGAAGCCATTCACTGAGGCCTTGAGGTACAGTGTCCCGATCTTCAAAGATCCTCAACTCATGCAAAATGTGCAAACATCACCATCTGGGAGATGGGCTCCGAGAGCTGCCCACGTCCCTTGTATCACTATGAGTCTACTTTTCCTGTAAAGCAGGAAAGGGCAAACGGCTGCGCGAGAGCTTTGGGCTGGGCAAGCGATACATTGTGTCACAATGGCTCACCCCGCCACTGCGGGGCAAAGGCAGCAGAGAGGGTGCAGGAATAAACAGGCATGGCTTGTGGGCTTGTGGCCATCGGGCAATCCCCTGTTCAGGCACTCAACATTATCAGCTGATCTCTCTGTGTGAAAACTTGAGTCTCTTCCTGCATGTGCCCTGGCCAGGGAGCATGCTTACCTGTGCACAGGGCCAATGAGGAGCTTTAGAGTTATGACCCCTGGACTCAGCACTCCAGCCACGTGGATGGGCAATGGGTGGATGAACCACCAGCCGTCCCACCTTCTGTTGGCAGAGTTCCAAGGCAGCTCTGCCAAGGCCCAAGGGGAGGCAGAACATCATGGTGGGAGGCAGCCCATGGTGACTGGGGACCAGGGAGAGCAAGGGGAGGTAAGATGAGTCTTTCTAGGAGCCGCTCCCAGTGACCCACCTCCTACAGTCTAGTCCTGCCCACCTGCCTACGGTCACCATCCAGTGAGTCCATTCAAACTGGGATGGACTGGTTAGATCACGGCTCTCACTATCCAGTCAGGTCACCTCCAAACATCACTGCATTAACACGGGAGCTTTGGGGGCACTCCTCAAGCCCAAGCCATGATCCTTCCGCACCATCTTCACCATCTTCTTGAACTTACACCCTGAGTCAGCTTTGGCTCTGGGAAACTGAGCCTGAGACATGGTTTAGTCCAAGGAGAAGTCTGGTTCTCTAACCACTCATCCATCCATCCATCCATCCATCCATCCATCCATCCATCCATCCATCCATCAATAGCTTTCTTGAGGGCTAAAGAGACAGAGATAAGTGTGTTTAAATCTCAACCCACAAGAAACTGAACTAAATGAAGGAAGAGACTCAAATAAAGTAATGAAACGAAGGGTGCCATCATGAAGCCCCGTGAGAGAGAGGTTCCTTGGGTGATACTCTCCTTCATTGCTGGCCAACTTCAGCCTGCTGCCTGTTTTTATAATTGAAGTTTATAAATAAAACTTTATTTATAAAGTTTATAAATAAAGTTTTATTGGAACACTGACACACATTCATTCATTTGCACACAACTGCTTTTGCACTACAACAGCAAAAATCTGCTTTTTAGTAGCAAAGCCAAAAATACTTATAATTTGGTTCTTTGTAGAAAGAGTTTGCTGCCCCCATCCCAACGACTCCCATCCACACAATGGGGGCAAAGGGAGGTGGGGCAGTGTTGGGATGTGTAAGAAAGAGTTCTGGGCTCTGGATTCACATGTCCCGAGTTCAAATTCTGATTCCATCCTAACACATATGTGATTTACAGAAGATCCCTTCACCTCTCTGAGCCTCCGCATCCTCCTCTGGGGACATTGTGATCATCGTCCCTCCCTCTTGGCACTCCCAGGAACATTCATAGAAACTGTGCATGCCCAGAAGTTAGTCTGGCATTTTGCAAGAGCTGGGGACACCAGGCTCCGTCCCTGTGCGGGGCATCCTGGAGTCCTCCTTGGACGTGACCTGGGGAGGCAGCCCCGAGCGGCACGCACACAGCTGAGCACATTCCTGCCACCCCAGCTCGCTCCACAGCCCTGAGCCCCCTGGGGCGCCCACAGGCCAGCACCGGTAGGAGCCAGCAGCACAGGGACATGTGCATTAAATGGCCCTTTTCTGCACATCTCAGACCTTTGGTCTCGGAGAGGGATTCCCAGCTTCTGGAAGGGGGTGGGCTGCAGCTTGGGTAGGGGCTGCAGTTACTCCAATTACTCTGTGGCCATCGCCTGCTGGGTGACCAAAGGGCTGCGTTCTAGGAAAACCACTCCAGCTGCTGACCCCTCCCTTTGTCATCCTCTGTCCCCCACCATCTGGGCAGCAGAGGGCTATTAACTGGGGCACTCTGTCCCCGAATGTCACTGATGATGCAACCCCGGGGTAGTCGTGGGAGTCACGGGTGTTCAGACCCAGCAGAAGCCCTTCCAGGGGAGCAGGCCTGTTGGCCAGGCTGCGTGGAGGGGCCCAGGGCTGGGGCCGGAGCCCTGGCGCCTTCCTTCCAGCCTGGCATTTCCACTACTAGCAGATGCCAGAGGTCTGACTTGCAGGGGGACTGGAAGGCCCATTTGTCAAAATTCCTCAATTAGTTAAAAACAAGTGCTCCCAGTTGACCTGGGGGGTCAACTGGATGGAGCTGCCCAGCAGGAGTTCGGAGGCTGAGCCGAGTGACCACACATTGTGCACATCTGTAACGTGTTCCACACTCAGCACGGCCTTTCCCTGGACATCTTGGCTCTGCTGAGTATGGCTACGCTTCCATTTTGATCCCATGCTCCTTTCTCTCCAACCTCAGGGCCTTTACACGTGCTGTTCTCTCTGCCAAAAATGTCCTTCCCCCAGATATCTGTGGGGCCACTCCCTCATTTCTTCTATGTCTCGGCTCAAATGTCATCTTCTTGGAGAGACCTTTCCACTCTGCCGCCCTCTTCTTCCTACCCTGTGTGGGTTTTCTTCTTAGAATTGGTCATGATCTACCATATTTGATATTTATGCCCTTAATGATTTTTGTGTTTGGAATCTCCTTCCCCAAACCTGCCTGTCATGAATGTCTCACGGGGCCACAGACCTTCTGTGGCATGTTCCCTGCCTGGCACACAGAACGGGGAAAAGGAATGTGTAATGGAGGGAAACAGAGCTGGTAGCCAGCTCTCTCTCTCTCTCTCTCTCTTTCTTTTTTAGTACTAGGGATTGAACCCAGGGGCACTCAACCACTGAGCCAAACCCCAGTCTTTTTTAATATTTTATTTAGAGACAGGGTCTTGCTAAGTTGCTGAAGCTCACTAAGTTGCTGAGTCTGGCTTTGAACTTGTGATCCTCCTGCCTCAGCCTCCCGAGATGCTGGGATCACAGGCCTGTGCCACAGTGCCCAGCTGGTCCTCTTCTTTTACTCAAACATTCCTTACCTCTTGGCACTCCCAGGAACATTCACAGACACTGTGCATGCCCAGAAGTTAGTTTGGCATTTTTGCAAGAGCCACTGTCTTAATATGGGAAATTGAGGGAAAGTCTTTCTCCTCTACTGACAGCCAAGTTGCATCAAAGCTACCCCATATCCAAGTGAATGTTGCCATTATTGATTAATTATTGATTATTAATTATTGACACTAATAATAATGTTGCAAAATGATCTTAGATGGTAACAACCGTAGCAGCCATAGTGAAGACTCAGCTCAAGAAAACATTAGATTAGCATGACACTCTGTATCTTGTATTATCCCCACTCTGGTGCTGTGAAATCTAGGGTTCTGGGAAGAGAAATTCTCACGGGCTGAGTTATGATTCAGACACGGAATGCTGTGTGATTTCAAAGATAAAAAAAAAAAATTGCATGAAAGCAAGGTTCCCCTTGGAAGGCAGCTCTTTGGCCATTGCTGAACATCCAGTTCCACCGAGACACCCACCACGTGCCTTGCTGTCGGGCTTACTAACCAAGCACTTGCTACTCTGAAATTTTCATTTGCATCAAGCCTAGAGTGCCCAGTCCTTTCTGAACCCCACTGGGTGGCAGCCAGTGCTGAACGCTTCTGTGCGTTTCACCTTGATCTTGACTGTGAGACAGACATCGTTTTCTTCCATTTTCTGGAGGGGATGCAAGGCATAGACACACTTGGCTGCCTGGAGTCACACCATCACACAGGGCTCCTGATGTCATTGTCTCCAAACGGGCAATTGAGGGAGAGTCTTCCTCCTCTGTGGACCGCCAGGGGTAGCTTTTAAAAACAAGCCCCACCTGAACCATCATCGATGGCGGCCGGGAGCAGTGGAGCCAGTGATCTTTGCTGGGTTTCCTCCTCCCCGTTCTCCCTCTGTCTTTGGCATCTGGTTTGATGGCTTCACTGGACGAATGGTTGCATTCAGCCAGTGTCCAGGGGGAGACCTTGGAACGCGTGCAAGCAGCAGAGTCCAAGATGGCAGTGGGAGGGAGGGAGGGAGGGAGTGGCTGTCAGGTGCATGTTGAACCCCTCCAAGAATGGACAGGGCGCCTCACACTGCAGATGGCTTCTCCACTCAAACCAGCAACCAACTCCCAGTGCGAGTCCGGCTTCTTTCCAGTAAAAAAAAAAAAAAAAAAGTCCCCCTCCATTAAATGCCTATGGGACCCATCCGCTCCTTTCCCTCCTTTGAGGACACGGCGGGGCCAGCCTGGCGGTCCATCTGTGTGCTTGGGCTCCTTCCTCTCCTGGAAGATGCACCAATGTCTTCCACATGGGGAAGGATTTGGTGAGAGCTTCCAAGAGGAGGATTCTCCAGGGGGTGAACTGTGAAAGTTTCCAGAAGCCTCGTTTCTTGAGCCGGAAAGATTCTCAGGGAGGGAGCGTGCCAGGCAGCCATGGCTCCTGCCCTTGTCCGGGACCCTCTCTGATCATTTGTGGAATGTTTTTTGAGTTCCTTAAAGGGGGACTCTGCCTCTGGCCCGGCACTAGAAGAGCGTGGAACTCTTGAGATCCTCAGGGCAACGCATTTGGATGGATCGACCTTACTAGGCTACTGTTGGCCAGTCATTTCCAGAAAAAAAGAATAATTACCCCCCCCAAAAAAATGCTTGTTTTAAGCCAGATATTGTGTTAAATATTTCATAAGCGCATGAGTTAAATCCTCCCAGCCCCTGATCCCCATTGACTCTGATTTTTGGAGAGACCGTGGTTCATCCAGCAGCTGGATGACTTCAAAATCCGAGTTCTCATCCCGTCATTCTCGAAAGCAAAGTCCCCCAGAGGATTCCCACGGAACCAGAATAGATCCCCAAAGTGCTGGTCTGATTCTGGCATCTCGTCACAATTCTCGTCCTCCTGTGATTCATGCTCTGGTCTTTTTTACACACCTGTGGGATTTACCAGCATACATTCCGAGCTGACCACACTGTGGAATGGTTAAACTTGCCACTTCAGGTTCTTTACGGGGTGACCCCTTCACACCAAGCAAAACTCGGGGGTGCTGCCCTGCTGTACCGCGGAAGCCAGACGCGGCCATCACGCTCCTGACTTCAGATGCATGAGGACGCACGTGGCGACATCATCCCGCGGTCCAGGACACCCGGGGGGTTCTGTGGAGCTTCAGAAGGGTTCAGGTCCTTGTTGAATGATTATGATTGTCCCCAGAAGCAGGACCCTCGTGGAGGTTTTCTGATCTTCCCTTTGCTACTCTCATGTGTCATCTTTCCAACCTGTCGTCCTAGCTCCTGGGGAGGCCCAGGCAGGAGGATGGCAAGTTTGAGGTCTGCCTGGGCAACTCGGTGAGACCCCCACCTCTTGTCCATTTCCTCTGTTTCTGTTTCCCTCTTTCATCTGCAGCTAGCTCCTGACACAGGGCAGGCACCCTCCTGTGGAAGACTCCTAGAGAGGCTCTCTTTTATCATTTTTGTGTCCTCCGCCAACGCAATCTGAGTGGTCACGGAACATTTTCAGTAACACCCAGGTCATTTTCTCCTTTCCCCATGGCTGTCCCTGTTGCTCTTTCCTTAGGTCAGGTGAGGAAAAGACCCCAAGGTCTTAGCAAGGGGTTCAGCTACGCCTTTCTCTTGACCGTCAGACTCTCTGGCCTCTGCACACATGGCTCTGCACTTTGGTCCCACAGAGCATTTTGCTTCTTTACAGAACAGCAGCGGCGGCCCCGTGGGGCCCGAGGCTGCCCTCCTGGGTGCACAGAGGTCATGGTGAGTCCTGAGCGGGGTCTCGTGCTGAGCAGCTGTAGTAAGATGCCCACCCAGGTTTCGGGGAGCCACTGCAGAGGCTGAAGGCCCTGGGTCAGGCTGGCCCCCCAGAGCTCTCCCAGGGCCAGGTGGAGCCCCTGGGGCCGAAGTCGGGGTCCTACTCCTTTGAATAAAAGTGTGTGCGCACTGTTAGACACATTGAACCTACTGTAACGTCTTCTGGATTCATTGATGAATGATGACGACGATGATGATGACGCCATCAAGGATTTTGAGAATCTGTTCTCAAGAAGCCCAAACATTGAACAGCACTGGGCTGCAAGGGTTGTTTCATTTAACCTTCACTGGAAGCCCATGAGGTTATATTGGTACTTTTCTGTAGGAAAAGGGCATTTAGAAAGGTTCAAGAACTCCTAGGAGGTCACCCAGGCAGGACTTGAACCAGGTCTTGTCTTAGGCCAATGACCGTTCAGTGTCACCTCCCCGGGGGGCCGGTATCCTTTTCTGAGACCCGGGGATCCTAGTTGACATCTCCGTGGGCTGACGCGACAGGGAGGACGGGTTCACAAGGAGCCCAGTGTGGAATGGCGGTGGGCGGCCCTGCCTCTTTGGAGATGGTAGAAGAGCAGCAGCGCGGGGCCCAGGGAGGGGAAAGAGAAGAAGAGGTGGCGATAGGAGGGGCCTGGAGACATGTACTAATTAAGGGCTTCGTCACCAGCTCCGTGATGTGTGAAGATGACAGTCAGTCAAGCAGATGAGGGCAGTGAGTTAACATCTCCTGGGGGAACCCGGCCCGGGGTTGGCTGGCAGACAAGAGCACAACAGCGAGGCGGAAGCTGCCAGAAGGTTATTTCCATGAAATCACAGGGAAGGATTTGAACTGTGTCACCCTGGTGGCTTTAACCCTGTCTTGGCCAAGTCCAGTAGCCCCTTGAAATGAATTCCTATCCTTGGACCATGTGAGCGGAGGAAAGCCAGCCCCGCAGGAAGGGGTTCTTTGGGCCGTAAAGGAGGGTATGGAAAGGTCATGGCAAAGACCGTGGAATCTCACATGCTCTGTCTTTGGGCCAACGCAAGTCTAACCCAACTTTCAGGCATGGCTGGATCCAGGTGCTCAACATCATGTCATCAGAAACATGCCCCTCGCTGTGCCTTTTGGTGCTACCTGGTCTGTGGTGACTGTGTCTTCAGGTAGGTGGCTTGCCCCTTGAGGTCAATACAGCTCTGTCCCCTAGGCTGGGTTCCCTCTGATACGGACCCTGAGACAAGGATTTAAGTGTAAGCTGTTCGTCTGGGAGGTGACAACAGATGACTGGTAAGGGAATGAGAAACTGAGGGGGGAGGTAAGGACAGCACTTGGAAGAGTTGAATACCACTGCTGGGGACAAGTGACGTTCAACCCCACCAAGGCTGAGCCAAGACAGACCACACCCCACCACGGACCCTTGGGGACCATAAAACACTCATCAGGTTCCAGGGACAAGGGAGTTGTGTTATTGATCCCCTGACTCAGAAAGCTCACCTGGGTGGTGTCCCCACCAGGAAGGTGCCCACCAGCCACACTGAGGGGAAGGGAGCCATGCAGATGGAGTGGGCAGGGCTTGACCCTCTAGAAACCTGAGTGCCAGAACCAGAGACATCTGAGCCCACACGTGTCCCTCGAAAAGCCACCACAGTGACTTCCACCCCCCAGCTCCATATTTAGGCTAATACCTTTCCTTTTAGAAGGGCAGGGCCACTTCTGACCCCAGAACAGAAATCCCCCAGGATGCAGATACAAAGGGAGTGTGGTTAGTCACTAAAAACTGCAGATTATCATGGGCGGGCACACACACTCGCGCTCGCACACACACACACACACACACACACACACACACTCACAGTTTTTTTTTTTTTTCCAACAGAGGCTTTGAAGACTTTTATAAATGTTTACATGAGCCTAATGGGGCTGAGTCTCATTAATGACTTTGATTTTGTTTGAGTTGGCCCTGGGTTTGGGAGAATGGGTAAAAAAAGCACAATTTATGTGCCCTTGTGGCACCGTTCAGCCAAGGGACCTCCAGAAGAGGAGCTGGGGCCCCTCATTTTCTCTTTGTAACTTGGCGTGTGACATCTGGGGCTGTTTCCCCACGTGGTCCCTTTGCATTAATGGGGTGTAAGTACTCTGGAAAGGTGCCCGAGGAATGGCTATTATGCAATTTTCTTTTAAAGGTGGAGGAAATGACAATCAAAGAACCCAGGGGAGGACGGAGGATGTGTGCCTTGCCCCCAGCCCCCGGAAAAATGTCAGAGGCCCCCTTCGCTCGCCCAAGGTAATTGCAAAACAAACACAGCTCAGGGCTCTAACAAAGCCAGGACTGCCACGAGAAAGACAAGGTCAGCCGAGGGGGGCTGACTGTGGCCCAGGTGTTGTCTTTAGAATCACGAAGACATGGGAGAGTGAATCCCCCAACAAGCCGATTCCATCACCAGAGGCAAATGGAGACCTGGGGAAATGGCCTTGGGGAAATGACCTTGGGGAAATGACCTTGGGGAAGTGGCCTTGGGGTGCTCTTCATAGTCAACTCGGTGGCCCTGGGGCTTCTGGATCATCTACGCCATGGGACTGTCCACTGCTTAGGGTCATTGGGAGATTGTTCGATGGTGCTGACCGTGTGCTCTGTCCACTCTAGCAGGACTGCTAGCTGCCTCCTGAGATCCTTCTTCTCCTTCCACACCCTGTGTGACGAGCTTCAGCTGAACATACAGCCTCCCAGTCCCTCTGCAGCTAGATGCGAGCAGATGATGAAGCTCTGGCCTTTTGGGATGGAAGGAAAAGTATCCTGGGGCACCTTCCAGAACCATCCTTAAGAGGCTGCCGCCATCTTGAATCATGAATGAGGGGGTCTGCTGAGGGGAGCAGAAAGGTAGAAGGAGTCTGGGCCCCGACCTCGCAAAGTCCATACCTGTTCTTCTGGATCTCATCCTTTCCCTTTAAAGAATAAGGGGTTAGCTGAGTTTTCGTACACTAGCTAAATAAGTCCTGGTTTATTCAGAATTTGACATAGTCAGCAAAGCTAGGTCTTATAGTAAAATTCAGCATTTTTATTCCATTTACTTGGATATCTTTCCTCATATTAATTTCTATGGGCAATAGACACTTCCTTAAAACTAAATGTACCCAGTGTTTCGCCTCCTGCCCCCACTCCAAGATGGCATCTAGTTGCTTGGGTAGAAGGGTGTGGCTTCTATGGCTTCCTGGGGAGGAAAGCCAGTCTCTTAGGGTAGCCCTGGCTGCATGTCCTGTCTGCTTGGATGTTGGTCCTCCCAGCCTGAAGCCTGCTGCCAGTCCTAGCATGAACAGGAACTTAATCAGAGTCTCCTCATGATGGCATAGAAAATCTCTGGCAGGTTAATGTTTACACCATTTTCTCACAATAGGATCTCAGTTCCATTGGGCTCTTTGTTCTGAAGTTCCTTGGTCCCAAATTCTCCACACAGGCACCAAAGTGGCTTGGAAATATTCACTCTCTAGGTCTGCGTGAGCCCATTTGTGCTGGTCACTGAGTCAATGTGGCTGTAACTTTGTCCTCAGTTGGTGCTGGAGAGCCCTGGACACTTCCCCTTCTAGAATCCCAAACAGGAATGAGGACTTGGAGCCAGGCACAGTGGGCACCCCTGTAATCCCAGCGGCTCAGGAGGCTGAGGCAGGAGGATCCTGAGTTCAAAGCCAGCCTCAGCAAAGGTGAAGTGCTAAGCCACTCAGCGAGACGCTGTCTCTAAATAAAATACAAAATAGGGCTGGGGATGTGACTCAGTGGTTGAGTGTCCCTGAGTTCAATCCCTAGTTCTTAAAAAAAAAAAAACTAAAATGGCAGAGGAACGGGGGCTTTGGTGGACACTGATGTAGAAACCACCTATTTCCCCCAATGTCAGAGAACCGGAAGACCCGACTGCCCAGGATCGTGGCTCCTTCCAGATCCAGAGACCGATAGCCATGGGGTAGGAAAGGCCAGACCCCTGCCTCAGCTTGAGATAACAGTGCAGGGAGAGTCCAGTCCCAGGGCCTCTCAGGGGCTCGGCCAAGGCCTGCCTTGGAACCACGTCACAGGCTGACCTCCGCCCGCCCAACCAGCCTCCCGTTCTTGCCCTTTCTGGTTTCATTCTAGAGGAACTCTTGGATCAGCTTTCTAGGTGGACATCAGTCTCAGGGTCTATTTCCCAGGAAACCAAAAGGGTGGCAAGAAAGCCACCGTTTCATCTTTGTTAGTCTCCGCCTCCCCATGCCCTTATTCCGATGGCTCCATCCTACTTTTCCTGTTCCCATCTTCACCTCAGAGTCCCCTGGAATCACATGGACTGAACCCTCCCTCTGCTTATAGGCCTGTCCTTGCCCGTGGCCAGCCTGGTGGCTTCGTTGTCAAAGGTCAGGATCCAGAATCGGACCAGGGAACGTGTGTGGAGGGAGCTGGGGCTGTGGAGCAGAGGCCATCCTGAGGGATGAGACTCAGCCAAACATGGAGGAAGAACTACCTTGGCTCTCCTCTCATTCCCACCCTCCAGAATTTCACCAGTGACTCCTATTGGTGGAGAATAGCAGGACTGCGAGTTGGCAAGGGATTCTGGGAAATGTAGTTTATAATAGAGACCAGCTTCCTCCAATACAGCTGGATGGAGAGGAAGGGTGGGAAAGAGATCTGAAAGGAATCCGCCTCAAGAGGTGGCCAGCACATTAGCATGATAAATACTATATGCAGCCAGAGTAAGACGTGATATTCCCACACACGTTCTAATGCCAGACTTTATGATTCATTCCATGATCTTGCAACATAACCATTTCAGCAGAACTAGTCGGAGCACACGCTGGAGCACACTGACTTAAACAGTCCCCTGCACTGATCCCCTATTGGTGAGCATCTAGGATGCTTCTACCTGTTCCTCCTCTGTAGTTAGAATGGCCCTTTTTTTCTGGGTTGGTTCGCAAAGACTTCTTGCCGTTTCCTCCCCAGCGACCTCTCTCAACCTTTGCACAGCACTTGACCACAGATTTCACGGAGAGACCATTTACCTGGATGTGAACAGGTAGCATGTTAAGTAACATGGAGCAAATGAAAAGCCTGTCTGCTGTTCAAACCTAGGTCCGTCTGGTGCAGAATGAATGGAGGACACAGTGTGGACCAGGGTGTGCAGACAGTGGGGTTTTAGGCAAGGCAGGCTGCCTTGTTACTGCCTGTTGTCACACTGGTGGTGATGGCAGTCGTGAGTTCAGCCTGGAGCATTCTCTCTCTTCCTCTCTGCCACCTTCTTACTCCCTACAGGAAACATGAAGGGAATAAGATACCAAGGTTTTTTTGTTTGTTTATTTTGTTTTTTTCAGTATGAAAACCATCCTCCTTATCCAGGCTGAGTCATAGGGCACCTCGTTAGGAAGGAAGAAGGGAAGAAAGGGCAAGAGAAGACGATTCGTTACATTTCTTGCAATGAAAAAGTAGCCCCTGCAGCACTGAGTGTTAGCTGGGGGGTAGGGGGGAGTGGGGGGGCATGCCTCCCCTCCAGATAGGCTGCTGCATGATGGTTAGGACTTTTTGTTTATTGGGTATTTGTGCTGAGATTTTTTTTTTTGAGCCTGCTCAAAGTGCAAGTGTTTGGGGCTTTCTAAGGATGAAAAGATGGGTTTGGCATTGGGAACCTTTGCAATCTAAACCTGAGTGATTTTCTAGAGTGAGGAGATCCAGCTCTGGACACTGCAGGCGAGTATGATCTTCAGTGGCTGAAGGAATCCTCACTAGAGTTGGAGGTCAAATATCAAAGAACCGTCACAACACACGGCAGTGACAACACACAGAGAGTGCTTTGTACCCAGGTTTCCACGAAGGGATTCCTTGAATCACTGATGCTACCCCAAAAGGCAGGCTCCGGGCCTCATTCATTTTTGCAAATGTAGAAGCTGGTGCAGAGAAAGCTCTGCCCACCCATCCCAGCTCATGGTGAGCAGAGCTGCAGTGGAACCAAGTTCACACGGGCTCCAAAGTTCATTCCTAGTTCCTCTCCTGCCCTCTGTACAACCTCATCAAGCACTCTCCACATCAGCACCCAAAAAGGTTCAGATTTGGGATTTTCAGGTTAGGAATCCTCAACCTGTATGTGGATGCCTGATGTAAGTTATTGAAGAGGTCCTCGTATCTGCCATGGAGACATCCCATGAATCCATTCATACTTTTTTCTTTCATGCATCCCTGGGGGGGTCACTTATGCTCTCTAGACAGTGATTTCTGGACAGTTGCTAGATGGAAATGAACAGCGCACCAATCAGAAAAAAACATGTGTGAGTTTCCATTTGTATCTCCTAGCTACACCTGTAACTATCCTTGGAAGGTAGACAGTACAGTGTAGGAACACGAGCCCAAATAAATCACATCAGGTGTGTGAAATAGACATGTAGGTACCCACTTGCTGGTACCAGGAGTCAACAGGGCATGGGTTCAAGTGCAGGGGGTTAGAAGAGGCCACTTTTTGTGTTGAACGCAGACACGCTCACCAACATACACACGAAAATGCAAAATCCAAAGATACAACAGAGACCACACAAACACAAATCCAAAATACAAACAGGGACCCTTGCTAGCCACGTGACCTTGGGCAAGTCATTTAAAGCCTGACCCCATTTTCCTTTCCTGCCCAATGTGGATGATAAGGAGACATCCCTTTTACAGGGTTGTTCTGTAAAATAACCACACCCTGCAAGTGAAGCCTAACACGTCCTACGTGTGCAACAGATGTTAGCTATTTTCACACGCCCATTCACACACCCATTCACACGCCCATTCACATGCTTCTATTCTGGAAAACACCTGTGCAACTGTACAGGTGGCATCTAATCATTTTAGCAACACATTCCAAATTACTTTGGTCCAGAAAGTGCTCTCTCCAGCTTATTTCCAGGCCTATGTGGCTGACTGTTCTCATCACAGGGCAAGAAGGCAGCCTTGTTGCTCACTTGGTGACCTAGGGGGACCTTCCCTGCCCCTTGGATATGGAGGACAGATCATGCTGACAGTGGTCCTGGCTTTCTTTTCCGAGTGCCCTCTTTGCATTCTGTGCTTCCAGATGTGCTGGGGTCCGAGAGCCCACCTGCTGCCCCAGGCCACCGCTGACTTCCCCGACAGAGGCGGTGAATTTTGCAACAACTCGCAGGGCGAAGTCAGAAGCTCTGTCACAGAGCTCAAGGGACACACCCCACCTGTACCTCCCACCCTGCCCCTGGCTCAATTGCTGCTGGAGCAACTCCCCGTTGGGTTATTGACAGGTCACAGGACCACGCAAGCCTGGGTTCTACAGCAGTGGGGAGGCGTGGAGGGAGACGCAGGCGCAGTGTGGGAAGCTCAGGAGACACCTCCATCCACACAGTTGCGGGGTGAGGGGTCACCCCGGGGATGCTCTGCAGCTCAGGGCAATGACAACAGGAGGATCTGGTTGGAGGGAGAGGGGAGGAGGAGGTGACAAGCAGCCACCAGAACCAACCACGGAGGGATTCGGCTGCTGCAAGAAACAGGTAGAGTGGGGGGCTGGGAAGGGAGGCTTCGAGGGTAGAGGCCCCGCAGGCCTCCCTGTCCCTTTCCCCTTTGGTGATGCTGTTTGGCTGCCAGGCGGCTGCTTAGTCTTTCAGCCTCAAGTGTTCAAGAGACACACGCAGACACGCTCACCAACATACACACGAAAATGCAAACTCCAAAGATACAACAGAGACCACACAAACACACAAATAAACACGGCTGACACGTGCATGTAAACACACAACCACAAACACACACTCACACAGCCAGGAAGGAACACGAAAGAGCTGTGACGCAGGAGCCGTGACACAGGAGGGGGCAGGCTGTCCCTGCGGGGCCAGGCTGGCTGACATGGCGTGCTCAGGGCAGGGCTGGCCATAGACCAGGGCTCACGACGTTATTTTCCCCGACACGGCTCCTCGGATGCCGTCCTCGGCTTGGGGTCCCCCCAGGTCACACCCCTCTTGGTTATTTCCAGAATCCCCAGAGGGTGCCTCTCACACACTCAGGGAAAATCCTCTGTTTTTCGGGTGGAGATCCTCCCAGGAGGGGGCTGTCTGGGAGGTCATCCGGGGGGGTCTCTCTCACGCGGCCAAGTTGAAGGGCGGCAGGGATCCCGTGCAGGGCTGCCTCTAGGTGGGCTGGAAGCTGTCCGAGGGACCGCACTGGAGGTCCACGGGTGCTGCTGTAGCCTTGGGTGTCCATCATCAGCTGTCCACTGTGCTGGCCAAAGCTGGGGAGCCCGCAGTGCCCCGTCTCCCTCGGATGCCTGGACTTGCAGGACCACATCGTCCTCTTCACTGTACTCCTCCTGAAAACACCTCCCGGCCCTGTCCCTTCCCCCCTCCCCCTCCCCCCCCCCCCCCGCCCCTCTGCCACTCCTCCTTTCCCCTCCTTCCCTCTAGGCTGACCTAGGACACAGGCGGGCTCATCTCAGGCTGTTTCCCACTTGTAGCTGAACCACAGCTTCCCGTGGATGTTCCATGCCACGTTCTGACCAGAAGGCACAAGAGCCCTGGGGATGTGGGGAGCCGCTGCTTGGAAAGAGCACCCCAGACCTGCAGGCAGATCCCCACTCTGCCTCCTACTGGCTCACAGTGACAGTCATGGAAGGTGCCACCAAGTCAAGGAGGGATATGGCGAGAGACGCGTGAATCCTATTCACCCCTCTGAGCTTGACAGCGGGGCACAGGACTCTGCCCGCTGTGGTGGAATGTCACCTCTCCCTCCTGCAGGTCGGGGACTGCTTTTGTCCCCTAGTCCCACCACTGAAGGCCAGGGAGAAGAAGGGCAGGAATGTTCTGTAATGAGGCAAAGGAGGAAATTCAGAAATGTAGAGAGATAATGTCCCCAACTGTGCAGGTATAACCCAGACCCACAGTGTGGGTGTCTTGGAGTTTGTCCAGACATCTTCCTGCACCCGGGAGGCTGTTCATGTGCTAGATCCAGCTTTGGGGGCACACAGAACTGACTCTGAGGTTTCCTTCTAGAACTTTCTGTGCACCTACGGCACGTTCTTCCACCTCTCTGAGCTTCAGCTTCCCTGGCTGCAGAATTGGTTCTGTGCTCTCCCTTGCTGTCTGGGATCCCCTCAGCCCCAAGCAAGCAGCTGTGGTTTTCATGGTGGTGTTATCATCGTGTTGAGCTCAAGGACAGGAGAAACCCAGCACTGAGGACGGGAACACCGGAGGCAGGAAGATCAGGTGCTAGAAGTACACGTTCCCCCTCCGTCTTGCTTTTGTAGAGAGCTGAGCTCAGGCGCGGGCCTGGGGATCATTTCCTTATGCGTCTCTCTGTCCCGCTCCCCCTCCCACCCCCTTCCTCCGGGTCCTGCAAGGGTGAGGTTTGCACACCACCGGGGTTAGCAGGAGGTACAAACTGGATTAGATGTTAAATCAATTTGGCCTTCCTCCCCAGGGGCTGCGCGGGCCCGTTCCACATGAATAATGATTTGTCTGAGGCAGCAAACTGGATTATTTGAACAAAAAGGGGGGAAAAAACAACTCCTGTTCATTTTTTAATAATGGCTTCTGCATCCCGGCTCCAGGCTGAGCTCAGAGGGGAGGGGCGGCTGGCGATGGGGAGGATATGCTGGGAGACAGACCATAAGGACAGGCACTTGCCTGCCTCAGGAGAGCAGGAGCCTCCATAGCTGGCCCCCTCCTTGTTTGGCTATGGCCTTCGAGCTCAGACGGGCTTGATGTGTTTAAATCACTGAATATCATTCAAAGGGGCTAACAGTTCTCTCCAGCGCTTTGTGGCATGTCATTCCCTGCTTTATGTCTTTATGCTTATTATAGCTCATTGCTAGAGTGTGGGTCTAGAATGTGGCCCGGAAGGTCTAGGTGGTAAAGGCTGGGTCTCCAGCGCTTGGTGCTGCCCAGAGATGGCCAGAGATGGCGGGACCTTTGAGAAGTGAGGCTCCCAGTGGAAGGTCTTCAGATCATTGGGTGCATGCCCTTGAAGGGATAGCAGAATCCCAGGCCCTTCTCTTCCCTCCTTTCTTTTTAAAAATTTCCTGGCGAGGAAGTGAGTGGTTTTACTTTGCCTTGAGTTCCAGCCACCAGAGCATGGGTCCACTCTGTTCTGAAACATTCCAAATCATGAGCCCAAATAAACCTTTTCTCGTTATAAATTGATGATCTGGGGTATTTGTTATAGAGGCAGAAGGTTGACTAATACACTCATTTACTCTTCCCTGTGGAGTAGCTACTACAGTTCGATGAATAGACCAAAAGGTGAAAGCTCCCATGACAGGCTCTCTCAACCTCAGCACTGTTGACACTGGGGGCTCGATAACTATTTGTTGTTGGGGAGGCTTCACTGAGCACCTACCCTGTTCTCTACCTACTCAATGCCAGTAGCTCTGCCACCCCAAGTTGGGACAACCAAAAATATCTCCAGTCAGGCATCCCCAGCAGGAGAAGAATCCTGTCTGATTAGCAATCTCTGTCCTAGAATGGATAAGTGAATGGCCACGGGTCGTACAGGTAGTGAGTAGTTTAGCTGGGGCTCAAAGCTGGGAATCTCCTACCTTGCTTCCAATGAGGTATTCTGCAACCCCATGGAGCCAGGAGGAATTGACAAGACAGGGAGAGCACCCACAGGTTCTGGTGAGTTCCCTGGGGTGGGGTGGGGGGCTTCGCTGAAGGCAGGTTGTAGTTTCAGAACAGAAGGGAAGGCCTTGTAGAATAAGGCCATGCTTCTACCTTGATAGTGTAGGACCCTAAGTTTGTATCTTATTTAGGCCAAATGCTGAACTTCCAAAAAAAAAAAGGACCCCATTTTTGTAAGTATCACAAAGATAATTGCATCTAATTTGTAATTAAAATTGGTCCATGAAAAACACTGTGGAAATTTATTCTCTCTCTGCATCTACCTAATATCCTCAGGATTGCCTGTTGGCCCACAAAGTCAGATTTACAAAAAGTAAATCTGTCCTCTATAGAAAGTTTTCTGACTTCTGGTCTAGAGGAACAATTCTGGAAGCTGTTCCCTGTCCACTGGCAGGGCTATTTTATGAAGACAAAAGTCTGGATATTCTTGAGCACAGACTCAACAGTCAGGTGACCTGGGTTTGAATCCCCACCATATCACTTAATGGCTGTTGACTTTTGGCAAATTACTTAACCTCTCTGTGTATTGATTTCCTCATTTATAAAATAATATATATATATATATATCAAATATTGTCTGAAATTCTTTGTATTTTCTCTTTTGAATTCTTGCTGCCAAATGGGTTGGCTATGTTATTGTTACCTTGATTCTACAAATGAAAACACTGAGGCTCTGAGGAATTTGGTGATTTTCCCAGGGATACACAGATGGAAATAGAGCACATCTTTCTGGCTTTAATGTCTATCTATTAAGTGATGCATATTGGGGCTGGGGATGTGGCTCAAGCGGTGGCATGCTCGACTGGCATGCGTGCGGCCCAGGTTCGATCCTCAGCACCACATACAAGACAAAGATGTTGTGTCCACCGATAACTAAAAAATAAATATTAAAAAAATCCTCTATCTCTCTCTCTCTCTCTGCCCCTCTGTCACTCTCTCTTTAAAAAAAAAATGTAGGTGCTTCCTTTTAAAAAAAAAAGTGATACATATTGATTTGACATAGGAGATGTCACAGGTAGAGCTGAGTAAAGGGTATCTGGACCTCTTTGTATTATTTTTGTAATTTCTATAATCATCTCAAAGTAAAAATTATAAAAAAATGTATTCAAAAATAAATATCTGCTTAATGCCCACGATATGCCAACCCCATGCTACATCCTTAGGAATTGAAGCAAATAGGATGGTCATAAACCCCAGCCCCACAGAACCTATCTCCTATAGGGGTCGCCAAACTAGAGCCAAGAGGCCAAATCTGGCCCTTTATTTATAAATAAAGTTTTATTGGGACACATCTGTGCCCAGCTGTTAGCATGTTCCCTATGGCTGCTTCAGGAGACTATAGCCGCGTTAAGGTTTTGTGACAGAGCCTCTATGGCTCTCAAAGCTGAAATTATTTACTCTCTGATCCCTTATGGAAAAGGTTTTCTGGCTTCTTAGCCAAGAGATACTTATTTTCTTCCCTTCCCGGAAGCTAGGAAGCTGAGACCAAGATGTCAGCGAGTTGGTCCTTCTGGGCTTCTGCCCTTGGCTTGTGGGGGCCATCTTCTCCCCGTGTCCCCACATCCTCTCCCCTCTGTGTGTCTGTGTGCGGATTTCTCACGAGGACAACAGTTGTGTTAGATCAGGGCCCATTCTAACGACCTGGTCATAAGTTAATTGCCTTTTAAGGTCCCATTACCAAATGCAGCTGCATCTCAGGTACCGGGAGTCGGGGCTCCAACACAGGAACCTGGGGGAGACGCCCAGCAGCCCCTCACGCCCTGCTCTGGCGGGTCTGGGAATGACTGAAGCTGGCATGTGGACCACCAGGGGAGGTGCTGGAAGACCACGGAGGGGAGAGAAGGAAGAACCCTGCTTCTCTGTGGAGGTGACATCTGAACCCCTCTGAGGATGAACCTGCGTCACCAAGCAGCATGAGCCACGTGGGGGACACGGACCTTCCAGACCTGGGGCCGCCAGAGTCCAGAGGTGGAGGGGGTGTGCTCCGTTTTCTGTCGCCTCTGCCCTCCACGGAGGAAGCATCCTCTGAAGCTCATGGGGGCAGCCCAGGGCTGATGCTCAGGGAGCCCAGGCCACCTGAGAAGCTGCCCCAGGAGGCCACTTCCAGATCCCAGCAGAGCCTCCTGCCACCGCCTGGAACAACAGAGCTCCTGTGGCTCTTCCAGCCTCCCCGCCAGATGCCTCATTCCTCAGAAACTGCTCCCATCCAGACCCTGCTGGGGGCGCTGGGGCTGGGGCTCAGGGGTAGAGCGCTTGCCTAGCATGTGTGAGGCCCTGGGTTCGAGTCTCAGCACCACGTATAAATAAATAAATAAAATAAAGGTCCATCCACATCTAAAAATTTTTTTAAAAAGACCCTGTTGGAGATGCGTGGCCCACCCAAGGGCATGGGGTATATGTTTTCTGAGGGGGGTTCTTCTTCCTCTGTCCCCTGCCCCCAGCCCCCTACCCCTCAGTGCTGGCACCTGGCTGAATGGCATGACTGCAGCATTCCGAGGCCAGATTCTCCTCTTCAGCAAAACCTACCAAGGATTTTTGTCAGCTAAGTGGAGAAAAATATTTCATTCCTCCTTCAGAAACCCCAGGGTCGGCCCCAGCGGTGGGTTGGATTCCATGCGGAGAGCCGTGGCCCACCTGATGTATTTGATCAAACACACTCGGGACCCGAGAGTATCTCTTTCTGCCATTTGAGGATTAAGGTTTTCTACAGCTCTTTCCCTCGCAGCGTCTCCATCTCAGGCAGGAGACAGTGCTGCCCCGTAAATCAGGCGGCAGAGGACAGTCAAGGTCATGAATCTCCTTCAACTTCACCCCGTGCCCCAGTTCCCAACCACTGCCACCTGGGGCTGTGCTCATGTGGCTCTCGGGCCGTGACCCGGGAGGGGAGCATCCCAGAGGACGCCCCCCCCCCGACACACACACACACACACACACACACACACACACATGGTTGTCAGCCCGGCTACTTCCTTAGCCAGCAGAGCAGGGAGCTGGGAAGGGGCATTTATTAAGCACCTACTTAGCAGTCAGGCAGAGCAGGCACTTTGGGGATGTCATAACCACCCTGCCAGAGAGCTGTGACCGTCGATCGCTTTTCACAGATGGTGAGCCTGGATTTAGAAAAGAATAATGCTGGAGCTGGCTTTGCACCCCAAAGGCTGGGGGCTCCTAAGTCCCTCCTCCCTCCCTTTTCCCTCCCTCCTTCTTTCCTCTCCTTCTCCTCCCTCCTTCAGTTCTTCCTCCCTCCCTTATCTATCCCTCCCTCTTTCTTCTTTCCTTCCCTCTCTCCTCCCATATCTCCTTCCTTCTTTCTTTCCTAACAGCGCCTCCATTGCCGATTTCCTGCTGTGTGGCAAGAGCCCAACTCAGCCACGTGGTCGCCTCATGAGAAAAAGTCCCCCGTGTGGTCTCCAGGGCATACGAAGCAGCCCGAGTCTCTGTCTTCAATGTCCTGCCTTCTTGTGGGGTTCTGTCCCTAATCCCCTGGGATCCAGATCTGACACATGGTCTGGGTATAAAAAATAATCCTAGTAATCATCCCAATAAGGTAGTAACTAGAATGAAATTAAGGAGGAGGAGGTCGTTTTTCATTAGGAAAAAAATGGGAATAACACCTAGTTTATGATTTCAAAGTGTTCATTTAAGAGTCTCTGGACACGGATGTCGCATCCTCAGGGTTGTCCGATTGGAAGAGGTGAACTTCCTGGAAAGTTTGCTAGCAGATCTATGAAATGCACAATGTCTGCTGTGTAAAGACTAGATCTTAGTTTGGTTGTCCATTGAGAAACTGGGGTCTTCTCGGATTCGGGGGCTGGTGGAGTGTCCTGGGCACTTTTCTTTCTTGTTCCCTTCCCACACGGCTGGCTGTGGTAGACGCGGTCTTTCTGGCTTGATCCATATGACTCCCCAGCCTCTGTCCAGCCTGGTCGAGAGCAGAGGCTCCCCAAATTGCTTCTCCAGGAAAGAGAGGCATGGTCCGCTTGGGTCTGCCTGGTCCAGAGGCTGCCTGTCACCAGGGCAGAGGGCTGGCCCTGATTCTCCCGGGGTGGGGGTGGGGGGTGGGGCAAGTCACACAGTGTCTGTTCGGGGCTCTGGCAAGAAGCAAAGGGTCCTCTCAACTGAGGATCATTTGGAGACAGCTCAACGAAGGGCCTCAATGCAGAGAGTGGCAGGGCGTGGGGACAGTTGTGAAGGGCAGGGTGGAATCCCACCAGGGACAGAGCCTACCAGGATCTTGAGGGGAAGAGGGAGGAGGTGGGTCTAGAACATGAAGTCTGAGCTCGGAGGGTCGTCCAGCCGAAGTCCTGTGCCCTTTGATGAGGGGACAGACAGGGGATCTGTAGAGACAAACAGAAGCCACCTCACAGGAACGTCCTCATCCTGATCCTCGATGTCCACCTCTTACTGATGAAGATGCAGTTTCCAGCCCCTGCATCCAGCAGCCAAACCAACCCTCCCTTCCCGAGGTGCCACGGGTACAGGCTTAGCACACAGCACCTGGGCACGCAGACCCCAGTCCCGCTTTCCCAGCATCTCGCTTGCCCCTTGGCGGGAGACTCCAAAAAGCACCCTGCTTCTCATGGAGGTGAACCAAACCCTCCAAGGACATTTCAGGATTCACAGTAGTGTCCCCACCTCCAAAGATGACCTTCACTGAACGTGCCAATGTGCCTGGAATTCCCGTCTCCCTTCCCTGACTTCACAGTGCACGGTGCCCAACTATCAGTCCTCCTGATCTTAGTAGTCTCCATGAAGCTTAGGTCCAGAAACCAAGGGCCAGGTAAGGCTGTTTGACGGTCACCGCCCAGGGATCGTGCACAGTGTCCCACTGAGCTGGGAAGGCCATGCCTTCTTGCCTCCTGCCAGTCCCCTCTTCTTTCCTATTTCCCTTTGACCTTCAAACTTGCATATCCCCTCTCCCTCTCCCTCCCTCCCCCCCCACCCATTCTTTTCTTTCTCTCCTTATCTTGGTCTCTTTCCCTCTGTGTGGTGTGTGTGTGTCTTTAGAACTGATGGCACAAAGGCGTGCATTAGACTCCTTCTGTTTTCCTGGGGCCCAGATGTTTTCCACTCCCAGTTAAGAGCATGGACTTTGGCCTCTGAGTAGCTTTGTTATAGGAATCGAATACGATAATGCATGCAAAATACTCAGCCCTTGAAAGCAGCACTTGAAGCAATTGCATCCTTGTTACTTTCCAGAGCGTCATAGATCTTTCTCTGTCTCTAGGATCTTTCTCAAAGGAGTCCTCCCATCACCATGGGATTCTCAAATCTGGAGTTCCCAGGCCTTGAATTTTCCCACTCAAATAAATGCATGCATATGACAGAAGAATGGTTGAACAGACGGGGCCAACAGCGTCACAGGCAGCTCAGCTTAGAACAAGCAGGGATTTCTAGGTGGACCCCGTCTAACTGCAAGGGACCTGGTGGTAGAGGAAGAGAGCCGCGGGGGAGGGGGAGGGGCTGCAGAAGGAGGCCGAGGGCGGCACCTTGCTGACCTGGAGGAGAGAGGAAGGTGCGGGCAAGGAGCTGGACCACTTCTCTTGGGGAGCTGGACAGGGCAGGGAGTGCGCCCCCCCCTCCCCAGCTCTGGAAGGAATGTGGCCCCGGGAGCACTTTGATCTCACAGTCCAGGAGATCCACGTCGGAATTCCCAACTATGAAACTGTTAAGAAAATAAATTCATGTCGTGGAAGCCATTCAACATGTGGTCGTTCACGGCGGCAGCTCCAGAAAACAAGGGCAGGTGGCCACAGAGCTCTGGTGGAGAAAGAACGGCCCAGAGCGAGCTGGCTGGGTCCCGTGAGCACGTGGCAGACAGTAAATAGGGAGGTGGGGAAAGGCCTCTTCAGAGAGCGTCGTTGGAATGAGGATCTGAATGAAGTGATGCAGAAGGTCAGATTGGTACCTGCGGGAGGAGGGGACAACCACTGCTCCCACCTGACAGTGGGGACGTGGAGAGAGCCCCCTGTGGTGGGGTCCCAGGGAACCACAGGGGAAGCACAGAGGATGCAGGAGGCACCCACCCGGAGGGACCTTGGCTTTCGCCACGATCCTGGTGGACGCCCTGGTGAGGTTCCTGCAGATCAGAGCGGGACCGGCTGGGCTCTGGGTACCACGGTGCCTCTTGCACCAGCAACTGGGATTCAAGAGCTGTGAGCGGGCAGCAGAGCCCCGTCCTGCGGAGCGGCTGCCCACTGCCCCCAGGCAGCCAAACGCTCGTGTATTTATAACTCTTGGAGCTGGCTGGTCAGCATCTTCCCCAGGACCCGGAGCTGTCTGCGTCCCACAAACAAGGAGTTGCATCAAGGAAATGCATTAAGGAGAATCAGCAGGAGGCGAGGGTGCTGCTGGCCAGGCCCCCTCCCTCCCATCTCAATTATTCATTGCTCATAATTTCCAGCAAATCGCTGGCTGTTTATTGGCGATCATTCATTATTGAAGCACTTCCTAGGGCCAGGGCCAGGTTTTCGGGAGCTGGGGCTGGGGTGAAAGCTGTTAGATAACCCCCCGTGGGAGAAGAGGGTCTCCAGAGTGGCTGGTCATCCGCTGAGGATACGCCTTTTAATTGTTGGCTTTTGTGGGAGCCTGGGATTGGTCGGGATCCAGCCTGTGGTTCACCATCGGTCACCGAGGCCTCCTGACGTCTCAGCGCCCGGGGTGTGTTAAGCTGCCTCGTCCCCGGGCAGGACTCTGGACCCCCGGTGGGAGCTCCGGGCCGTCTGGGGGGCTTGGTAGGCTCATGACCCACTGGGTCAGGCTGCTGCCAACATCACTCTCAGTGCTTTCCACATCCTCTGGACCAGTATTTTGGCCATCAAATGGAAAAGAATGGCCATCACAGGTCAATCTATTCTCCAGCTGGTCTTCCTATGGTAGCAGATAAATCCTTGAGAACTGGGGCTCAGCCACCCTCTGTCCATTGCTCCCCCCGACCCCCGTGCGATCTATTCCAGGTCACCCACCTCATCGGTGGATCCTCTTCACTCCACCTCCAAGACTGGAACCTTCCCCTTTGCCCACTTCTCCTCCTTCCCACCACCACGGCTTTCCTCCAAGCCTCCTCCTCCTCCACCACGTGCCCGCTGGGCGACACCCTCCCGCCTGGTCTCCTTGCTTCTCTTGTCTTCCTCTAATCCACCCTCTCTCCCCCTGCAGCTGGAGGTATATTCTAGAAATCTAAATCGGGTGGTGTGACCCACCTCCTCTAAAACACTCCACGGGCTTCCCCTGCCGTCAGCATCAATGGGTTCTGACCTCTTCCTCACTTACATCAGTGTCTGTACCTCCCAATGCCGACCTCCCAGACCCTGGGTCAGCTGCTGGAGCATGCTCTTCCTGCATCCCAGTCCTTGCTCACATCTGTCCGCCCAGGCGGGCTCCACCTCTGCATCCTCATGGGGCTGACCCCTTCTATTTATTTATTTCTTTTTGGTCCCCAGGGATGGAACTCAGGGGCACTCGACCCCTGAGCCCCATCCCCAGCCCCATTTTGTATTTTATTGAGAGACAGGGTCTCCCTGAGTTGCTTAGGGCCTATGTTGCTGAGGCTGGATCTGAACTCGTGATCCTCCTGCCTCAGCCTCCTGAGCCACTGGGATGACAGGCGTGCGCCCCTGTGCCCTGCTGCCCCTTCTCTTTAAATGTAGCTTCCTTGGACTGTCCTTTCTTGACCACCCTATCTTGAAGACGTTGCCACCCACACCCTGCTGATCTCTGTCATTGGGTTATGGGTCCTTTCCTTCTAGCTCTGACAGCATGTACCAAGGTTATTTGTTGTTCTGCTTATTTATTTACTTATTTTCAATTCAGACTGGGTTAGTGGTCAGCGCGAGATGCCAATCAGGGCCTCACACAAGATCTGGCATGCAGAGGGGGCTCAGTGAATCCTGTAAAATAAGACGATTACAAGTCCCAAAATAGTGCCATCTCCTACTGGACTCCCCACCTCTGATGACCATCCTCTCCCAAGCCACTAAACAACGTGTCCCCAGGTCTGGGATCTCAGGATACAGAAAGCTAAGTGACCGTCACTCCCGGAACGGGGACTCCAAGGAGCACTACGCGCCCAAGGCCACCTCTTACCTTGGCACAGAGGCGTTCCGTTGGGGGATGAGTTTGACTTCTGAAAAGCTCTCCCCCATCAGGCCCCAGACTCTGCCTTTCTGAAGCCGTCCGCCGTGTTGGCGGGACGCCCAGGTTGGCTGGAGTTGGAGTGTGGCCCCTGCCCTCAGCCGCCAGAGGAGATCTGTGATATCCAGGGGCCAGCGCTGGGGACCGGCTCTAAAGGAGAGGTGAGGCGTTCCCCCAAGAGCCCCGTCAGCTCAGGGGCCCAGGAATGTACCCACGGCCCGCGTCCCCGCTCCTGTGATGACAGAATACCCCACCCCGCCGTGTTCATTCCCACCAGACAGAGCGTACGGGGTTCCGGGTCACACAGGAAAGATGACCAAATAATGACGCGCGTAACCGAGCCTCTGCGATACGTTCATTGTTTTAGAGATCTTTTTAATGTCCTTATAATTTCATGAAGAACGCCAGCTCCATTAGCCAGATTGCATTCTCTGGTTCAGGCCAGGTGAAGCTAATGAAATTCTTCCTCAGTGTTCTCCTCTTTGATCTCGCCCGAGTTTGCAGGAGAATCAATGTGCTGGTTGCCACCGAGGCCGGTCTCTTAACATATGGTTGGGTCCCTCTCGTGACATACTGCATGATGCAAAATGTCTGGAAATTCAAGCCCAGTTTTGTTTTTCATTGGATAAGGGAAATGTGTCCTGGATTTAAAAAAATGAATAACACCCCCCCCCCTCCGACCAAAAAACAAGTGAACAAGGACAGTTGGTTGGTAAAAAGGATATGGATCAAGAAGTGACGAATTGCAGTTTGTCCTGTGATCAGCTGATCTTCAGACATTGACTGGCCTCCTGTGAGTCTCTCCTTAATCCTTCGGTTATGGCAGATGGGGTGACGTGATTCAGTACTCAGAGACCTTTCGCGTGAGCCCCGGTGAGGCTCCCCGGAGCCACAGGGAAGGGTCGATGCCTTGAGAGATCACAGCCAGCATCAAAGGAAATGAGTGTTTCAGAGTTCTCCAAATATATACAGATGAGTAAACTGGGAGACGGGGTGGGTTTGGGATTCGCAGCCAAACACGAAACATCGGAATTCCAAGGCCACGGCAACACGTGGGCCTCGCATCTTGAAGGGCGCGGAGCTGGTGGAGCTGGGGTGACTGTTCCCAGAGTTTATTCCACTTATTCAACATGTTCAGGAAGTCAGTCTGTGCTGACCTATGACTCAGCACCGTGTTCCATGTGCTCCCAGGCCAGGGCCCGGGCTGAGTCAAGGCACTAAGCAGAGCTCAGGACATTTGACCTCGATGTTGAGGTTGGGGACGAGATCTTCAAGGAAGAGCTTTGGAAGCAGAGAGACTAACACGTACACAGGCAAAGGAACGTGGTGTTCCCTCTGCTTCCAGCCACTGGTGCAGGGTTGGGCCCAAGATCTCCTTTGGGCTGCTGAGAGAGTAAAATCCCAGGACTTGTACAGGGGCCACTTCAAGAGAGTCTCTTTTCTCCTGAATGATCCATGCTGAGTATGTGAGGTCTAGAGCCCTTGGGGCCACTCTGCTCACATTACAGGAGATCTCAGAATCCCCAGAGATGTTGCCATGTGGCATCTGATTCAACAGAAGACAGAGTGGAGAGACAGAGGAAACTGGGCCAGACATGGTTCGAACTGCTGGATCAAGTCTTACCTGAAGCCCATATGCAACTTGATTTTCAGTGACATGAGTCAATATATCTTTTCTACTGTTTGGTGTTAACTACTATTGAAATATTCTAAAAGAATCGTAAGTGGCCCTAAAAAGGAAGAGCCGTCCGCCAGCAGAAATGACATTGACAGTTTTCATCATCAGGATGGCACAAGCCGATCAGCGTGGATGTCCCCCGCGAGCAGTCAGGGTGGCCAGACCGGTGCACACCAACAAGGACCAGGGCGCGAGGAAATGTGGATTTTCCCAAAAGGGGACACCAGTAGCCTGTTGACATCAATGAATCTAGAATCCCAATGAAGCCAGGTGGACACAGTTGCACAAAATAAATAAAAAAGACTTTCTAACACAGAAGGAGTTCCCAAGGTGGTTTCCCAGGAAAATAACCTTTGGGGGCTTTGCTGTAGGGGGCTTTTCTTGGCCGTAGGACTTCTTAGAAGCTTGGATCAGAAAATGGGCGTTGGAGTGTCCCGGGGGCGGGTCCTACACGAGCTGATTTGCAGCCAGATTTCTTTCCTTAGGAGTGACTTCTGGAAGGAGCGGCATGGAGGCCACCCCTGGGCGAGTTTCTCTCTACCATCACCAGGGTCGGTGTGGAAAGAGACTGGGCCGTCTCCAGAGCTGCCGGGTTCCGTCAGCAAGGTGGTGACAAAGGGCCCATGGGCGACTGGAACTCTCTCACTGGGCTACACTGGCCGCTGGACGTCACACGAGTGAACCCCGGAGCTCATTCCCACCCTGTGGTTCCAGGACTCGATGACACGCACGCAGAAGGTCGCATCAGGAATGCCAGACCCTATCAGCTCACGACTCTTACGTTGTTATCCACCCAACAAGAATCTCATGGCTCTTCCCCTTGAGATGCTACTCATGGTGATCAACGTGATGATTCATGGTGGTTAATATTTATAAGGTGGCTACCACATGCTGGGCACCTTGCCAAGGGTGTCCATACACACTTTATCTCACTTAATCCTTTCAGCAGAGCACTGAAGTGAGTTATTATCTTTGTCTTACCAGGGAGGCTCAGAGAGGTTAGGGGACTTGCTCAATGCCACACAGCAAAAAAAAAACGAGAGCCAGGAAGCAGACCACATTTGACTCTAGATCCTGAGGTTGGCCGTGGAATAATAATCTGTCGTCAGAATCAGAAAAATCTGATTTACCCATCGTGACTCCTCCCATGGACTTACTGGGTCAAAGTCACTTGAAATGCTCCTTTGATGGCTATTTTTTAGGTCTCTCTCAAGACCCACCCAGTTTTACTCTCTGGAAAGAGAATCCACATTTTTAACGAGCTCCCTGGTGGAGCCTTATGCTAATCGCCTGAAAGAACTCTTCTGAGTTGCTAATTCCAGGACAGTTCTCAAAGCATCTTTGTCAAAAGTAGAATTCCCTTTCTCTAAGAAGGGAGGAGGCCTGGCCAGGGCCAGCTGGGGAAGATGAAGAATCGGAACCCCTTTTGGGGATCTGCAGGGTGCATTAGCCAAGTCAAGGCCCTGGATGGGACGTGGGAGGGTGGAGAAATCTGCTGAAGACCGTCGCACCCAGACTCTGCCCAGCGTACCCCCGAGGTGCTGATGGGGAGTTTCTGGATCGCACCTCCACCCTGGGGCTACTTATCAAATGGCCTCAAAAATGAGAAAACGATAAACCTCAGGGAGCCACAGCCCGAACGTCAACGGAGCTCGGCCTGGGCACTCCGAATGAGCCCCCGGCGGTCTGCCCAGGAGTGGAAACGGAAAAGAGATGGGCTGTGGCTGGGACGGTGAGCTACAGCTACCAGGAGCTCCTCAAAATAGCACCCTGATCCCCCGCTCCTGACCCGCCAGGACCGGCCGCGGCCAGCCAGCTGTGGACTCTGCCAGGTCACCAGTTCCGCGGTGCTGAGCTCAGGGCTTTGCTCACGTCCCAGGGGCCAGGCTGAGAGAGCCGCCATGATCTCGGTGACTCATGAGGCCACCCTGTCACTTACGTGTGTTCCTCCAGAACAGAGCCCACGTTGGCAGGACCACGTGTGAGATTCCTCAGGTGGCCCCACCAGGCAAGCCGGGCCAGCCAAGCCTGAGCTCAGCGCTGACGATGGACGCCGGCTGCTGGGAGTCACCGCGACGCGACCCCAGCCCCCTGGGCCGGCTCCGCTGTTCGTGCTGGTCCACCGCCAGAGCTCAGAGTGATGGGGGCCTGGACTCAGCCCCAGGGGCAGCCAGTCCCCAAGCCCCAGCATGGGCCAGGTGTCCGCAGACAGCCCGAGAGAGAAAACCTGCCCCTGGCTCTCTCTCTGCTGTCCCCTCATGGCTGCTCGGTGGACGGAGAACTGGGGTCAATCAGATCCGCATCAGAGCGAGAGGACCTGATGGGACACGTGTATCTAGTTGAGTGTCGCAGACTAGACATTCACCAACTTTCTTTCCAACCCATGGGTCCATGGATTCCAGATAGAAGGGAACCTCCCAGAGGGACCCTGGCTCCACGGGTGCCCGCAGCCACTTTGTGCTAACTCGGTGCAGGGGCTCCACGAGTTGTGGAATGGATTCCACCGACCGTGGGTCCCATCGAAGGTGGTCGAGACTGTTTGGCACTATTCCATAACGTGGGGAGGTCTTTGTTCCTTCCCTGGAGGCTGAGCTCTGTGACTGACAGACAGTAATCAAGCCTGGTACAGGACACCGCATTCTGTTGGTGAAGGGAATCCAGATGCGGGGTGGGGAGGAGGTTCAGCTGGACCTCGCACTACTGCACCTAGCCAGATTCCCTGCTCCCGTGGGAGTAGAGGCAAAGGATTTGTGACCATCTTTAATGGGCCACACCTCCCTTTCAGGGCTGTTGAGCGGATTAGCGATGATGATTGATTCCAAGTTCCGGGTGCATCTCTGCACCTTAGGAGCGACACCCCTTCCACTGGGTGGATGCAGCTATTTGGCAAGCAAGAGATCGGGCGGGGATCTGGTGCCTCTGTGCTTCCTTAGCTAGGTGGCCTTGGGCAGGACACAACCTGCACCGCTGTACACAGCCACCCTTCCTGATGCAGGAAAGACTAGGCAGTGATGTCACTGTTCAGAAACAGCTGACCTTCCCGCGGTGGACGTCCACGGTTTGGCCAACCCAGTGGCCCAAGTGGAGCTAATGCGATGTCGTCTCTGTGGAATGCAAATCTTAAGCCCAGGAACTCAGAAACCAAAGATTACAGGGTCCATTCACCCCCAAAGGAGTTCCTGGGAGGGGCTGCCCAGTACCTCCTACTCCAACCCATTACCAAGTGCTTCCTGTCCCTTGTCCCTTGTGCCCCTCACTTGGCCATGCTGATAGCATTCTCCTGCAAGCACCTGCACCCACCTCCCTGCCTCGGGATCTGCCTCATGGAGGGTCCCAAACCACGGCAGGGAGTCACTGGCGGAGGGTAAAGGCAGGACCTCAAGTAACGGTGGCATTTGGTGACGATTAGATGGGAGGCTTGGGAGGGTCCCTGTAGGGGTTGGTGACTGCATGGAAGAGGACTAGAGGGAGCAGGGAGGAGGAGTGAGCGACAGGGACCAGGTACCGGGGACATCTTGGGAAGGTGACAGCCAGGGCAGTGGCCATGGGCACCTGGAGGACAGATGGACGGACCTGGGGTGACTCTGCTGCAAACCAGACCTGGGGAGGACCTCGCCGGTTCATGGGAAGAGCCGGGCCAGGACCTTGTGGAGCCTCCGTGGACCTGGACCTCCAGCTGCTTCCAGACCCCTGGATCCAGACCCCGGAGGGGGCCCTAAGCCCTTCTACAGAGCCTTCAGAAGTGCAGGGCGGGGCCCAAGGTGCTTTTTACAGGGAGAAGAAGGGAAAAGAGATGGAATCAAACCCACACGCCCTGGGTCATGCCCACGGGAAACACAGCCCGGACTGTACTCCCCGAATCTGGGGTGATTCGTGGGCTGGGGGCGGGGAGCGTATTGGGGGGGGGGGCAGCAGCCCCTGCCTCCAGCCAGAGGGGTTCCATTTTCTCCCCCTCCCAGCCTTGGAATCACTTCCCCCCAACCAGGGTGTCTGCAAGAGAAAAGGGGACAGGAATTCAGGGCGGGAGGAGCGAGGGTTGGGGACGCTGCTCCTTTGGTCCTTGCTTTGAAGTCTCAGGACGGAGAGCGCCCATAAACTGCTGCTCCTAACCGCGGGGGCTTCCATCAGCACCCAGGAAGCTCCCCCCCCACCTCCCTCCACCCCCTTCAGCCTCCCTAGGTTTCTAGAGCCTACTTATTGCCCTCCTTGGCCAGCAGCCCAGACATGTTTTTAAGGAGCCCGTGGCCTCTTTCTCCCTAGCTACGTGATGCTCTTCCAGACTCCGTGGTCACACAGATCCAGGTGCTGGGCGGGATCTGCCTCTAGTGCTGGCCCGCTGTGTGACTCAGGGCTGCAACCCAACCTCTCTGAATCTCAAGGGCTGCACGTGGGCAGTTGGGTGAAGAAGAGCGCCCAGATGTTGTTCAGAAAACACTGGGGACCCCTGAAAATAGCCGATGCCCAGGCCCCACGTGGATTCTGGCTCTGGGAGGTCTGGAGAAGGGCGTGGCCACTGGACTCTCTTAACAACTACCCCAGGTGACGTCCAGTGGGGTCATGTGGTGTAGAGGCTGCCCAGCCTGGCTACCGACCGTCCTCACCTGGGGACAGGTTCCTCGTCCCTCCTCCCTCCGTGTTCTGAACCAGAGAAGGTGCTGTGGAATTGTCACCTCAGGGCGTCCTTGGAGCCATTGTAAGGTCACTTGAGGTGTCCCTTGGTCTGGGGAGCATTTCCTGAGCCCCAAGCCCTCTCCTGAGACGCCACACTCCCCTGCGTGCCCTAATCACCACCCATGCCCCCTGCTCGTCTGCACACCACCCGGGCAATGTCCCCCACACGGCCCTGGTCCCTCGCCCGGTGCCCTGGGGGAAGGTCCTCTAGCGATGCCCGCTACCTGGGCTCAACATCCACGCTGGGCAAACACAGTGCCCTCTGCCTTTGGTCTCTAAGAGGGGACTCTCCCAGAATCGGCTACCGATATTCATCTTAGGGTGACAGAATGCAAAAGGAGCGACTGGGTCAGGGGACACGGCCAGCTACCCCCAATTTCTCCATACCCAGGAAACTGCTCTCTCTTTGACCTGCAAGCCATTCTGCTCCTCTCCCTCGCCTCCGACTTGTGATCTATAATTAGAAATAGATTCTCAGGGAAACAGCTTGGGCTTAGGAGTTGTAAAGCCCCGAGTTTCAAATCCTATCCCTTATGAGCTGTGTGATCTTGGAGCAATCGCTTAACCTCTCTGAGCTTCTGCCCCTGCATCTTCCACCTGGGGATGGCTGTGTTCAGATCGCAGGGTTGCAGTTCAGACCCACAGATTCACCAACATTTCACAGGTTCATACGCCGCTTTGGGTGCCAGTGCTAACCCCTTGAAAGCTGAAGACCGGCCTGTGAGGTGGGTGTCATCATGCTCCGCCCGTCACAGGAGTACGGGGAGGTTCAGAAAGGCCAAGTCCCTTATCTGAGGTTCTCAGGCAGTTCCTGATGGAGACGACTCTACAAAGCACCAACCCCAGAGCCTGGGACATAGTAGGAGCTCAATAAACACGAATCCCCTGCTTTCCATCTGGGGCTCCCTCACTGCACGGGGGAAGCAGGCGACTGAGGGGAAATTTAATTTCTCGGGTGCCAATAGCTAATAACCGAGGAATCCCTCATCCCTGCCTGAGTGGTCAGCACTTACCCTAAACACCACCGTGTCTGCATCGGAGGCCCTAAGCACAGCCAGGAAAGACCCAGATGAGTCCTGCTGATCAAGTGGGGACCTGCTAATGGAGAGGGGGTTGTTTCTCTGCCTCCCTCGCTGCCCTGGTCGATGTGCATTGATCCCGGTTGGGCTGAGTGAAAGCCGTCTTTCAAAGTTTATTCTGGTGTCAATTTTTATAGTCGCCCCCCACCCCCCGCAGATCAATACCAGGCAAAAACATTAAGGCAAACTTTGCGAAAGCCGATCGTTCGATAGGAGTTTTATGAATGGCTCCCAGCCCCAGCCCTAAGCATTTGGAAGTAAGTGCTACCTTTAATCAGGTGGGTGACAGAAGCCCCTCCGAGGGCTCTGCCCCCGGATCCCCCCCCTCCAACGCACTAGTTTTCCTCATTTGGGGAGGTGGTCCTGGGCTCAGCCCTCAGGACCCATCAACGGGTTTTTTAAACACTGAAGAAACACAAGAGAAAGCATTTTGCAGGAAAAGGAGATCCAAAGAGCCAGCAAACGCAAGTCAGGCTGTGTGTCCTCACTAAGGACCCAGGGCAGGCCAATCGTAACCAAGAAGAGGCATCTTCTTCCCTGGGCCCCTGCTTGGCAGACACTGGAAAGCAGGCATCCAAGAGAAGGGACTCTCAGACTCTGTCCCTCGAGCAGAGTGAGTTGATCTCAACCCGGTGTGAAGGGCAGCTTGGACGGGTCACGGGAACCTGCAGCTGGCGGGTCCTGAGACCCAGGGGTGCAGCGGGAGCGACCCGCAGGCGCGTGCCCCCAGCAGACACGGGCCAGATGTTGGCTGCAGCAGAGTTTAGACCAAGGAAACCATGCTCACCCCCTGGAGGTCTGCCGGAAAGGGGGCATTGAAGTCTGGTCACACCATGACCAGGGAACAGCAGGGTGGCTCCCATCACCAGGGGACACTGGAGGACAAGCCCGGAGTTCGAGACCATTCTACTGTCTCTCCTATTGCCATTCCCTCTCCCTTCCCTGCATTCCCCTTTCTCTAATCCAATGATCTTTTCTATTCTACCACTCCCCCCTTTTTGTACGTTAGTATCCGCACATCAGAGAGAACATTCTACCTTTGGATTTGGGGGATTGGCTTATTGCACTTACCATGAGAGTCTCCAGTTTCACCCATTTATGGGCGCATGTCATAATTTCATTCTTGTTTCTGGCTGAGTAATATTCCATTGTGGATAAATATATAGACCACATTTTCTTTATCTATTCAATGATGGGGGTCTTACAATCAAAGAGGTCAAATGGGAAGTCCCTAAAGGCGGCACTGTTTTGTCCTGCGTTCTTCTCTGTGACTAGAATGGAGTTCAGCAGGTCAAAGGTGCTTAATAAATATTCACTGAATGAATGAGTGATGATCTGCTGTCCTTACATTTTTTTTCTAGAGACTTTTATTGGTTTGCCCTACTTCCCTGGGGAAGGGGGAGAGGTGGAGGAGAGAGCTGGACAGGCCTGGCTTCCCATCCCAGCTCTGCTCATCCGTGCGACCTTCTCTGGGTTTCCGCTAGCATGTTCCGGGCGTGGGATCGGGTGATGGATGTTGGTGAATGGAACAGGTAACAGCGACACTGGGTACGTGGGGAAAGCATGCAGCAGGCGCTAGCCACTCACCCTTGACCCCCAGCCCTAGAGAAGTGGCAGAACCATCTGAGCCCCTGAACGGTGCTCATACCTGGTCTCTGCTGAACTGATGCCCACTTACCTGAGCCTCTGGGGACAGAGCCCGGGCATGGGGGTCCTGTCTCCTCCTTCCTGATGCTTCGGGCAGACCCACTGTCCTGGCTGCTGTCCCTGGTAGGGAGACAGCGCGTGTTTGACCTCTGCGTCCCCAGCATGCAGTCGTAGTTGTCAATGGAGTAAGCGACTGCCACATAGATGGATGGAAATCACGCACAGCCGGCCCCCGCAGCTCCTGTGAGTCGGCATGCCCACTCCCTCCGTCCGACAGAGACTGTGGTGCAGCCCCTCACCCAGCCCAGGCCTGAAGCTGTGCAGACTCCAGGGGTTCAACCACTGTCCTTCAATCTCTACCTGCTTTTTCTGCGCCAGGTTCTGGCCCACAAGAGCCCCAGATGATGCTAGCTTTGTTCCGTGGCCTTCAGAGTCTCATTAGATGGCGACGAGGCCCACCAGCCCAGAGAAAGAGTGGGAGGGACCAGAGACACGCCACCCCACCCTGATTTCATCCTCAGAACATCTTCTATTTGGAGCATCTGTGATGGGTCGGGAGCAGTAAGCAACACGGGTCCCCGTCCCGTGCAGCGAGATCGACTTGCAGAAAAAAAGTGGGTCGGCCACAGTGATCATCTGAACACCTTTCTTTGGCTCCTTCTAGTAAGATCCAGAAAGTTCCAGCACCGGCCCTTGCAGAATAGAAGTCAGAAGTTTGGGAAGAAAATCCTGGAAATCATAGCCGAAACGTCTTTTTGGGTTTTTTCCCCCCTCAAGGTATCTTGCATCCTCTGTGCCTTTGACAAAAGAATCTTGTGAAGAATACGGACCTGGACGGCTCCCAGACTTTTTTTTTTTCCCCCAAAGAGCACTGTTGAAGGTGCAGACTGAGGTGTGGAGCCATCTCCGACCACTTTCTCACCAACAAAGTGCACTTACGTTTTCCTTTCTAAGTAGACACCAGAGTGGTATGTGCTAAAATTTAGGCCCCGATCCATCTCAGGTAGCTCTTCCAATGGGTATAACATAAAACTTCTAAGTGATCAGGGAAGCCCAAGTTGATGCCGAGAGAGAGAGAGAGAGAGAGAGAGAGAGAGAGAGGGTGCTCTCTGCCTCCTTCCTGGGTGATAAAACCGCGGGGCCTCTGTGGTCGGTGGCCTCTGTGGTCGGTGGCGGCCTGAGCCCATGAAATGCCGCACATTTTCAGCCTCCTGGAAGGAGCTCACTGTCTACCCGGCCACTCAGGGCGCCGATTGCCAGCTGCTCAACAGTCCAGGCTCATTTTGGGCAGCATCGAAACCATAATTATCCCAATTGCGTTTTATTGAACACCTACAAGTCCTGCGTATCAACAGCCCAGCTGTGGGGAAAAGAAAGCAATTTCGACCTGTTTTCCGTCCTCTGGGAGCTTAGAGCCTACAGAAAACTCTAAACCAGGGCAAAGGAGCTGGCCTTCCCCACCAAGGTATAAATCCGTGGAGGGACGGAAAGAGAATTTCGACAGGGAGGAAAAATTCCTAGCCGAGGTGTGATCTTGCCTGCAAATAAATAAAACATTTGTCCACCTCACTGAAAGCTGCTGGATGGATGTGGGCCACCTCAAGGTCCCATGGGCCCCCAGGATCTCCAACGGATACACCCGGGGCCCCCCGTGGGTCTCCAAAGAGTATCAAGTGTCTTCAAAAAAAAAATATGAAGTGTCACAATGGGACGTTTTGCTCTGATACTCCAAGCAGGAAATGACGGTTTCAGCAGGCACCATGTATCAGGGATAATTAGGTCCAGAAAGTTCCAGGTTGCGCAAATCCAGAATTCACGAACAAGGAAAGGGGTCAGAGGGTATAAGATAACTGCTGTGGACATGTGTATGTATGTGCATGCAGGTGTGCACAGATATGCAGGCGTCCAGGTTGGCAGAAATATGTGCACACGGGACCATACACACAGATGACATACATGGGTATCAATAAAGGGGTAAGATGCGAACATGTCTGAGAGTGCAGTGTTTGCTCTTGGTGGCGCTTGTGCATTGGAAGCTGAGATGTGCAGGCATTGTATATGAGTACACCTAAGTATACCATGTGAGTTTTCTATAACTGTGACAAATTACCTGAGGAAAACAACTTAAAAGAGAAAAAAATGTATCTAGGCTCTTGGTTTCAGAGATTTCCGTCCATGGTTGAATGACTCCTTTGCTTTGGCTCCGAGCTAAGGCAGAACATCATGGCGGAAGGGTGTGACAGGGGAAAGCTGCTCACCTCATAGCAGCCAGGATGCAGATAGAGGGGAAGGGGGCCCCAGAGCCAAGAAATGCCCTTCAAAGGCACAGTGTCCAACTGGGCCCCACCTCCTAATAGTCCCTTCAGCTGGGAACCCATCAATGGATTAATCCATTAACGAGGCTGCAGCCTTAACGATCCAATCACTTTTCCAAACCCCCACCTCTGAATGTTGCTGCTCTGGAGATCAAACCCTCCACATGTGAGCCTTTGGGGACATTCCAGAGGCAAACTGTCACACCCTGCACGAGTGGGGGTGGGGCACGTGGCTCTGGAGATGTGCTTGTGTATGAGAGTGACTTTGCACATGTGTGTGTGTGTGTGTGTGTGTGTGTGAGAGAGAGAGAGAGAGAGAGAGAGAGAGAGAGAGAGAGAGAGAGAGAGGGAGAGAGAGAGAGATTTTCCAAAGGCTGTTTAGGCAGAGGGGACAGAAGGTCTGGCATTGAGCTGTCCCTGGAGAACAAGTGAGTGATCTACCTGACTCTGGCCCCGGGTCCATGGCCAGCGCCTTCACTGGTGGGTGATGTGGACCTGTCCACCCATCCCCTGGCCAACAGGGAGGCAGCCTGCAGCAGAAGCCAGGAGTGAACCCTGAGCCCACCCCACCCGCCGGCCATGGCTGAGCCTCAGGAGCAGCCTAGGAAGGGGGAGAGGCCACCAGGAAAGACGGGGGAGGGGAAGACTCCGTGTGTGGCGTTCCAGGAAAGGCACTGCAAGGGGAGGGCGCAGAGCTCCTGGGAACCAGCACCAAGTCCCCCCAGTGCTACACTTAAAATGGGGGATGTAGAGTCTGTAAATAGTGTTTGAATAAACTCAGAAAGGGAGGGACAGTAGTGTCATCGGGCGCATGGTGACAGCAGCTGCTTCGGGGGCATGGTCCTGGAAGGCTGCGGAGGCCGAGCCCCTGGGTACCGTCCCCTCAGGACCAGGAGAAACCCTCAGGATCCCTGCTGGCCTCGCCCCCCGGCCTCCATCCCGGTCTGCTTTCCGGGCTCCAGAATGTCCTCGGGCCACTGGTACCTAGTCCCTTCCTGAATCTCTCCCTTACTTGCTCGCTCGCCCTGGCCAAGGACTCTCCAGTCCCGCTGTCCCTAGTAAATATTTCAGAGCCCGTGGAGATCGATGATGGACCATCGATGACAAATTGAAGGTAAATCATCCCGGCTTTCCCGTCACCCCAGAAATCAATGTTCACACATTAGGGCTGTTGGGTCTTCGGAGGCCTTGGACCACAGGGCGGGAGGCAGGACGCCACACCTGGAGTCCCGCTGTCTGTCCTCTCTGCGTGGACGGGGCTGAGGGCAGGAGTGGAGAGGCCCGCGCTGCTCAGACACCGACTCTCTCTGAGTGTCAGTGGACCGTGGTCCCCAGAGAGGTCCTCCTGCTCTGCCTCTTTCCCGAGCCCCTCAGCTCCCTCTGAGGTTTGGGGGACAAGCAGGAGACCCGCCCTGAGCAGGGGCTGCATGCTCTGTGGCTGGACTTTCATGCAACGATCATGAACTGTGCACCTTCCAGGAGTCAAGCACACGCGTGTCCAGAGCCATCAACACGGGCACACCCTGGGACCCGGGAGCCCCTCTTCGTCCACCCAGGAAGCGTGCCGTTTGGCTTGGGCTAAAGAGATGCTGATGGCGGTTAGATTTGCAATGGACACAAGTGATCTAAATAGTCAACCCCGAGTGACGCGTTCAATGATCTCCGCTTCACCCACGAAAAGAAATACGATGCAGACGCTCCCCGTGAGCTTACGAGGTGGGGCCCTTGTCTAGAGCTAAGGGAAGGATTACAATGTATGTAGTTAAAAAAAAAATGTATAAAGCCATATGCATTTGATGTCCCGACCCGGGGCAGTTTTGTGCTCTGATCAATTTTCAATCCCACTTGGATAAATTTACTTTTGGAAGATTTCTGGAATCCACTGAGCCAGGCATTCAGCTGGACTACCTACCTGTTGACGGAATCTATATCCATCATGCATTTACAGATGTCATGTCTGCCCGCCCACACGCGCACACACCCGGGAGCAGTCATATTCCTCTGTGTGCCCGGCACGGAGTTCTCGGTGGTGCCCTCCAGGGTTCATTCTTGTTTTCTTGGTGCTAATCTCTCAGGACATCTCTTTGCACAGAAAAGGACTAGAAAACATGTTCGATATGTGAAAGCTGGTTACCTCTGAGGGTTCGTGCACCTCTGTGTGTGCATCAAGTAGACATTCCTGTCCGCATGTCCCATGTAATCAGACTACATTCACTTTTAATATTTATCATGTTATTTTTATGATGTCAAACCAAATACCTGTGTCTGGGGCACCTCTGATCTCTGGCACATGTGCGCATGCGCACACACTCACACACACACACACACACACACACACACACACACACATACACACACACAGGGTGCTTCCGATGGCCGGCATGTGATAGGCCATGTGTGACTTGCAATCCCAGCCACTGTGTCCCTCTGAGTGGAAGAACTGGCTTCCACCTGCCACTCTTTTCCATATGGAAAGCGACTGGGGACGTGGCAGGGTTGGGTGTCAGTTTTTATAAAATCCCAGCTCCATGGCCTGCAGACTTGGGGGGCACCCTGTGCAGGCAGCCCCGGTGTGGGGCAGGGGTCTGGAAGAGCCGGTGGGCCCCAGCCTGGGGGTGGCAGGGAGAGGACAGCCTGTCCCCCCCCACACCTGCATGTGCCTGGGCTAGGATCCCCGGGGCCCCCTCTTTGAGTCTCCCTGCCCTTGGCGTGGGCTGGGAGGCCCTGGGGGACAAGCTTGCAGGATTTCTAGAGCTTCCCATTAGCTGAAACCAGCCCGTTCCCGTTCCCACAAATCCTAAAATAGAGCCCCTGGCAGCCAAGTGCAGTCTGAAATGCAGAGACAGCTGCACAGAAAGAGTGGAGAGCGGCGGGCAGCAGGACTGTCTGCCCTGGCCTCGGGCTTCAGAAGGGCTCCTGGGCAGGCAAGGGCACGGAGGGGTCAGCGTCCCGGGCACCACCCCCTCCTCTCCAAACACACTTAATATTATGCCTGAGACTGCACAAACTTGCTCAGAGAGTTCTAGGAAGAGGCAGGATGTGTGTGTGTGTGTGTGTGTGTGTGTGTGTGTGTGAAGGGGGGCTGTGGTGGCTTAAAAAACATCTGTGGTTTTCCTACCCTCAGCACAAGTTCTTTTCTGAGTCTAACTTAAAGTCCTCTTTCTAGAGGTATTTCTCATCAGGGGCCACTTGGCCTCTTGCTGTTCCAAGGACACTGATTTCCATCTCATTTCCCAGCTGAGTGAATGGAAAATGACTTTTCAATATATATTTGCTAAGCAGCTACTCTGGGCAAGGCCCTGTGGTCAGGCAGGCAGGATGGCTAGACATGGACCCAGTTTTGAAGGCATCTCCCCCTATGGGGGGGGACAAGTATAAAAACTCCAGGTTACCAAGCAACAAGACAAAAGAAGAGGAAAAAAGCAGCATCTAACATTTTATTGAGTGCCTACTATGTGCCAGGCACAGATCTTACCAATTTACGGACTTTACATTAGTCTAAGAACTCTGTAATCATGCTATTATCAGCTTTATTGTATAGATTAGGAAATGGAGACACAGAAAATAAAAGAAACTTGCCCAAGGTCACACAGCTGGAAGGTAGAAGAGGCAGGACAAGCTGGATAGGAAACATATGGAGCCCATTTTGGGATTGGAGAAGTAATAAGCCCTCTGAGTCTCATTTTCCCTATCTTTATAATGGGACTCCTCTCCTAACTCAGGTGAGGACCAAATGATGGGATGTTTATCCAGAAGATGTTTAATAGGGTTTTCTGACATACCAGAAGCACTTAGTAATAACAAAAGCAGTGATGATTGTGTCAGCTAGCTACTGCTGCATAACAAACTGTCCTAAGACTTCACTGTTTCTTACATCATTCTTGAGTCCCGGAATTGGCTGGGTCTCCGTGCTGTGTGGTTCTTCCAGTTGGTCCAGTTGTGGCTCACCTGGGTATCGGAACCCACATTAGAATTTAGCTGGGAAAGAATTAGGAAGAAGGAACCACGTGGAGCGCAGATGAGAAGGAGCAAATTAGAAAAGCAAGGAGAAGGGAGGAGGAAGCCCAGGTCAGAGGGAAGCCAGGGCCTGAAGCCGATGCGGTCTGCAGACCCCAGGCAAGTCAGGGAAGAGAGGGGCGAGCAGAGGGTGCCAACATGCAGCTTGGAGGAGGCAGAAGGGTGCTGTAGGGATCCCCGTTTTACAGGCGAGAAAACTGAGGCTGGGGGCGGAAGAAGCTGCAAACCCCACCTCCAGTGCAGTCCAGCCACCCCGCCCTCCAGGCTGCGCAGAGAGGGCTTTTCTTTTGAAGGGCGGGGCTGGGAGCCTCAGCCACGCCCCACCCGGGGTGGGGAAGCCGGTAGCTGGGCCTATGACTTCACCTTCACCGCTGTGGCCTGCAGACCCTGATGACTGTGACAGTCTCCTGCTGCAGCCACCGCCTGCTGGTTGGCCCCAGGACCTGGGCAGATTCTGCAGCTCAGAGAGGGCCATGGCTTTCTGACAGGGTCACAAAAGACTTGAAGGAACCAACCAGAGCCCTGGATCCCGTTTGTTTGAGGTCCTGGAAGGACGGACCTCCAGAGGGTGGAGGGAGGGGGGTACTAAGAGCCTGGCAATGGCCACAGAGCACAGGAGGTATACAGCAAGAGCATAACACGTGCATGGTGTTTAGTATACACTAAGCAATAAAAAAGGGTTTTTCTGATAAACAGAAGAACAGAAGGAGGGAGAGAGAGAAGGAAAAAGATGGGAGAGAAAAAGAAGGAAGAATGGGGGAAGGAAGAACAAGCCGAGGGGCAGAGACCAACACCGGCTGTGGGTGAGGGTGCTGCGGGCTCTGGATAAACACATCCACCCTGTAAAGGCATCCCTGCAACTAGAGTCTTTGGAACTTGACGAAAAAAACGAGGGCTAAGGAAACATTGCAAAATAGACTCTAGATCCACACTGCCTTGGATTCAGACCCGGATCTGTTGTGTATTCGCTGTGTGACTTTAGGCAAGTTGAAAAACCTCTCTGAGCCTCTGTCTTTTCATTTCAAAATGGGGGGATAATAAGCCCGCCTACATCACAGGGTTGTGTTGAAGAGTCGATTATTTAATACTTGGGGAATGTTCAGGAAAGAGGCTGGCACAAAGTTGGGGTTGAAGAAACATTGGCTATGGTTGGTATCAGAGAGAAATAACCTGCTTCAAACCCCAGGGCTAGGAACGGGAAGAGGAAGCCGAGGTCCATTTGATCACCACATGCTTTAAGCACAGTTAGGGCCGCAGAGAGAGAGAGGCCCTTCCGGGCTCTCGTTTCCCTTCCTCCCGTGCCCTGGAAGCCACCCTCCTGGTCGGGGCTGGGAAGCCTTGTGCTGCTGGGTTCCCAGCCGGAGCTTGCTCTCTGTGCAACCCACATCTTGAAAGGGCCAGGGCCTGTCTGAGGGAGGGCTCCCAGGCAGGCTGGGCCACCCAGCTCCCACGGCTCTGTGGGATTCCTTTCTGTTGCTTTCCAGGGCCGGTCAGGGTGACAGAGGCCAGCCGGGGGCCTGGTGTGCCTGGAGACTGTCTACCCCAGCCTTGCCCAGCACAGCCAGGGCAGGCCTCCAACACCCGAGTCACAGACCACAAGCAAGCAGCCAGCGGCTGGCCAAAGACAGACCAGGAACAGCCCAGGGACTGCCCTGCTCCTTCCCAGCCGCCCTGCACTCCGTCTCCACTGCATCTCTTATGGGTTATTTTTTACAGAGGCTCAGAGACCGCCGGCTTTCCCTCCATGGCACACAGTTTGAAGCAGCAGAGCCAAGATTCCAAGCGATTCTGTTTGATTCCAAAGTCTGGTTGTTACCTCCATGCCACAGGGACCTGGCTAGGGATGCCAAACACTCTTTCCCTCCTGTTTTTATGCAATTGGCTCAACACCGAGGTGCAGCTGAGAAATGAGCTTTCAGCCCAGCCACCCAAGATCCTTGCCTTGCCTCTCATTGGCAGGCTCCATATCATGCATGCAAATGGATGCAAATTATATGCAGAGTTGACTGGATTTTCTGAATCCCAAAGGGGCCTCCATAAAACTCTAGGCCAGCGTTTCCCAAATTTGAGATATTTAAATATCACTTTTGATATTTAAATATCAATGCAAGTAATTTTTACTTACCCATATTTCCTTTCAACCTAAGTTATTTTTCTTTATCAAAACAAATGCACGCACCCCAAACAGAGGAAAAGTGAATCACTACCATAAATCAGAAACCATTACCGCTTTACCACTGATAGAAGCCAAGTCTACCAGTCAATGTCATGAAAACCCTCCGGTGGTTCTCATCTTAACGGGATGTTGTGGCTTCTCTGGAGCCGTGAGCTGGAGGTCTCCTCTGGCTGGTAGGAGTAACGCAGCTATTTATGACCACATATCATATTGCACATGGACAGGCCAGCCGCGTGGGTGTGGATCACGGGCGAGGGTATGGGCAGAATGGGGGTCCACAGAGTCGCAGGACCGAGGTCTGCATTGGCTTCCTGGCTGGGGGCCACTCTGACCTCCAGGAAACCTCTCTGCTGACCTGACACTTGGTTTCCTCCCTCCCAGGACCTGCCATAGGTCACGTGATCCTGGTCACCCACGGTCAGTTTCCAGGTTCTCTATGGCCTGGACAGATTCTCCTACACTAAGGACCCAGGGGATTAGGCGGATCCCATCTGGAGGAGCATCCAGGAGAATGCGTCCATTTTAAGAACCTGAAAATTCAAAGGTCCATTTGCCAAGGAAAGTGACATAGTCACAGGTGCAGTCACCTTTTGGGGGTCGTTATCCTGCTTACCGCGCCACATGGGTGCCAAGCTGAGCCATTTTTCTTGGTCGAATGAGAAAGTCAGACGAGGGGGAGACGGACAGGAGGGAGGGTGGAGGAAGAGGGTGGGGGGTCTATGTCCTGATGGATACTAGGACAAGTCCTGCCTGTGGGCCACCCGGAGGAATTCCTGATCAGTGCTCTTCTCGGGCTTGAGACTTACCCGCTGTTGTCACAGCTGATGGGTTAAGAAGTGCTCACTAGATGGCCTCCATTCCCTCACCCTGGCCCCCGAGTCAGGGTCCGGCCTGCGTGGTGTCCCCCCCTACAACGGGAAGGGAGCCATGAGAAGTTGCAGAAGGACTTCCCGAGAAGGCTGTGCCCGGCTAATATTTTAATTCCGAGATCCCACAGCCTCCCTGGGCCAGGGTTGGCCCCTTTCAGGTTCCCTTCCTGCCCGATCACAAAAGATCCCCCCGCAGCAGCCCGTCCCTGGCAATGCACTGGTCGGGGGGCCCACGGAGGCATTAACTGTGGCCTGGGGAGGGCCTGGGGTGTGCAGAAGGCTGGCTGGCTTCTTTCTCTAACGGCCTGGTCTCTCGCCCTTTGCTAATTACTTTGATCCTTTGCACTTTGTAAAAAAAAAAAAAAAAAAAATTAGCCCCCAAACACCAATTGGTCCCCTCTGGCTTTAACCCTGCAGCCCAGTTGGCCCTTGTAAAAAGTCGGGGGTGGGTGACAGCAGAGGGAAGCTGGGCCAGGGTGCACGCAGGCACGTGCACGCACACACAGGTCCCCAGATCGGCCCTGGGCCTGTTCCTTTAAGGGTTGCCTTTCCCAGGACTCTTGGGGGAAAAGAAGCAAGTAAAATCTCAACAAGATGGCAGATGGACTCCCTCACCCACCAGCTCCTCCCATGCTCCTGGGCCTTCCAGACCTCACTTCTGCAACTGGCTGGCTCCTCCTCACGCACTCCAGCGTCCCTGTCCCTGGGGGCACTCCCAGCTGCAAATCTGGCCCCTCCCCTGGAGAAACCCTGGCCTTCATCTGCTGAGCTCCTTCCCCCATGCCCGGAAGCTTCCGAAGAACCAAAATGAACTTGCAACCCCAGAAAGGAGAGGACTGGCTTGCAGGAACTCGTGAAGCCGCGAGGGGAAGTGGAGCCTGTCCAACGAGATGCGAGTGAGGGGGAAGAGCCAGGTTTGATTCTCCTTGAAAAGTCACCAATACAGCCAGAACCCCGCCCTTGTGTTTCTAAGACCCATCCCTCTGTCTGTCTCAACTGGATTGACAAACACGGTGGTGTCAGAATTGTTTGTGACATCTATCGCAAGTTATTTGTTGCACATAAAAAAGTCCTGAAGTGACTGAGTGCTTGCTTTTTTAAAGGTATCGTTTATTTATTCAAGGTGTCCCTACTAGAGAGTATGTATGAGTCAGCTTTTGCTGCATAACAAACTACTCCCAAGCTTAGAGGTTAACGAAAAACACCTTTGATTTTGTTCTTGATTCTCTGAGATGGAAATGTGAGCTAGGTTCAGCTAGGTGATTCTTCTTGTATTGGCTGAGACTTATGCTTTTGTAATGTGCTATGGGCTGGCTGGAGGCTGGGGGACCTGGGGCAGCCTCAACAGGGATTTCTTCTCACTCCGTGACATGTGTGATGATTTATCTCCCACAGGATGTTCTCAAGGTGGTAGCACAGTAGCAGGAGAAAATCCAAGCCTTCCTGAAGCCTAGGTTCAGAACCACTCATGCCTTTTGCTCCATCCTATTGGTCAGTCAATGCAAACCACAAGGCCAGCCTACATTCCAAGGTGGGGAAATTGAAAGAACGAACAAGGCTCATTGTCAGAGAAAATGCCCTTCTATTGAGGAACAGCTCTGCATATTTATAGAGCCGGGGGTGGTTTGACAGTTATGACAGTTTAATGGTTGAATAGTTTGACAGTTGGCATGGGGTGCTTTCTGATTGGTGGGTAAGGATCATGTGAGCCAGCAGGGCTAGTGTGATTGGTGGGTAAGGATCATGTGAGCCACAGGGCTAGTCTGATTGGTGGGTAAGGATCATGTGAGCCACAGGGCTAGTCTGATTGGTGGGTAAGGATCATGTGAGCCAGCAGGGCTCACCATTGGACAGCTCTTCTCCTGGGATGGGGAAGTTTGTCTTTGGAGCCGGGGTGATTCCCAACAGAAATGGACTCCAGTTCTTGAGGAAAGGAAGGAAACTCATTTCCCACCACCAAGAACACAGACACTGGAAAGAGAGAAGGATGGCGGTCCTTTGTGTACTGGGGCGTAGTTTATTTCTTGGTTATTATTCCCAGTTCTTTCCTATGGAAATATAACACATGTTCCAGAAAATAAAGGAGAGTGGAATTAAAAAAAAGAAAAAGTGTGAAGAGTTGGATTCCAAAAACTTAAAGAAGCTTCCTGCAGGATTCCTCAGAGTCTTCAATCATCAAGGGGCATGATGGGGGACAGCGGCTAGCCCAGGTCATTTCATCCTTTCCACATTCCCAGATGGATTGCCTGTTGGGAGGGAATTTCTCCTAGGATTCACGTGCACTGAAGTCACTTTGGGGCACAACTCTGAGGACAACCCACGTGCATGGCTCAGAGGTGTCTCTCGCAGTGAGAGTTCCAGAGGGCGGTGCCGCAAGAAATTCTTTCTCACCTGAGCCTCGTGCAGAGAGATGAATCCGTTCTGACCCAGTGCTAGGACTTGGGGTGGCTCAGTGAATGTGGGGATTCCCTCCTGGGAGGAGGCCTGGCAGGGGCATCCAGAAAGCCACCAGGGAGACTTCTGCCGCTCAAGGGCAGATGCTCCCACAGTCTATGGGAGGCACTCTGTCTAGTTGTTTTTCCTCATCTGCTCTTTATTTTTTTAAATGGCTGAGTTCACTTTCTGGTTGAATCCTTAGGTTTTTTTTTTTTCTTTTTTCAAGAAAACTGAACATTATACTAGAAGCACTGTTTAAAGGTTAGCAAGTCAGTAGTTCAACAATGTGGCCTGACATTGACCCACGCTCTAAGCTAGATATTTACTTTTGCCCCATATTTTTGTATTTGGATTTAGAACCTGTTCATCTCAACAGAGTTGAGCTTGATTTTGGTTTCATTTCTCTCTCTCTCTCTCTCTCTCTCTCTCTCTTGTATAAGTAGAAGGCATCAAGGGAGAACTGAAGGTGTTATGGTTTGGGTATGAGGGGTCCCCCAAATAAATGTAGACAAAGTAGAAATATTCAGAGGTAAGAGGATTAGGCTGTGAGCACTGTAACCTCATCACTGGATTAATCCATTTAATGGATTAATAGTTTGAGCGGATAATTGGTTGGTAACCATAGGTAGGAGAAGCATGGCTGGGCAAAGTTTGTCACTGGGGATGTGACCCTGAGGATTATACTTTGTCCCTAGCTCCCGGTATCCTCTCTCTGCTTCCTGGCTGCATTGAGCTGAGCAGATCTCCTCGGCCACACCCTTCCACCATGATGTTCTGACCCAGAGTAATAGAGTTGGCTGACCATGGGCTGAACCTCTGAAACTGGGAACCCCAAATGAACTTTTTCTCCTTTAAGTTGTTCTCCTCAGGAGTTTTGGTCACAGCAATGAAAAGCTGATGAACACAGAAGGCATTTGGGTTTTTTGTTGTTGTTGTTTGGGGTTTTGGTTTTTTTGCTTGTTTGCATAGTAATCGTGACTGGAAAGGCTGCAAGATCAGATGCCTGCTGTCACTCTTTGCATCCCCGGGGTCCCCAGTTGGCAGCAGAAAGAGGAAGATTCTTGGGGCTTTGGGGTAGATTGTACTTGCGGTTCTGCCAAATGGCTTGCAGGATTCCGGGTTGGCTTGGGCCTGAGTTCCTGCTGCCTGCTGTTAAATCCTCCCCAAACCACAGGCCAAATGATCGTGTCTGAAGATTCTTAAAACGGTCATCTCTGGCCTCTTTCTTTGCCTACCTTGAATCCAGATGTCAGAAGAAAGCTCATGATTAGGAAATGGGCCTTTGGGTTTTTCAGACTTGAGAGCTGAGGGGCAGGGAGCCATAGCTGGTCTTGAATTTGACTTGAGTAGCTCCTTCCCCCCCTGGACTGGATTGGGCTTATCTAGTTGCTGAGAAATGCTTGCTCATCCAATGTGGGGCCATGAGATCCCAAGGCAACCAGGCCTGCCTCCTGAAAAGGTATGTCTCAAGACTCCCAGATGGCTCCCGGTTCCTGGATGCTTTCGGGACTCACGACCCACAACTTAGGAGCCATGAGTCTCGGTTTACTCATCTGCCAAGGGAGAGGGTAATAAATAAAGTGAACCAGCAGGTCTACACCTTAGGCACTCTTCCAAATGCTTTATCCCTGAAAGCCTTTCGGTCCTTCCAACAGCCACAGGAGCTGTCGCCTGTGATGCTCCCCACAGAACACATGAGAAGACAAAAGGCAGAGAAAGTATAATCCCGTGTCACCCTGGGGGGACCCGAGGAATCACTTGATCCCTGGGATTTTCTATCCGTGTTGCTTTAGGTGGAACTGAGATGCTAACTCACTCCCAAGGAGGTTGCAAGTGACCGTCCATCAAGGGTTGACATTTCTTGTTTAACTGTCTGACTTCCCCCTGTCCACTGTTCATTGTAACCCCAGAGTCTAGTCCAATCCTGACCCAGAATGGATGACCCAGAAATGTTTACTGAATAGAGAAATGAATGAAGGAATGAATTCCAAGCAGCCCACCAAAGCTCCACCACCTCCCCTCCCATCCCTCACCTGGTCCAGGAAAACAGCTCATTTAAAAGATTTTAAAAGGGGAGACAGCTGTTAACTGGGGACTTAAACACACTGAGATCCAGCCAGTGAGAACAAATGTTCTCAGCACATTGCACACACGGGGACCTTCTATCACTCTCTGCTTCTCTTGCTCTGGAAAGGAAATAAATTAGATGCAAACTCCTCACGAACAATCGACTCGTGGAATAAGGTGGATCGAACATGTAAGTTAACCGGGGGAGCCCAGACACGTGAATATATTTCAAAAATAAAAGAGAGGTGAGATCGAGTAGAGGCTTTTGGAAACGTTGCAAATAAATTCTAGACCTGACCTGCAACGGAAAGAGTGTTGATTGGCCAGGGTCTGGTACAATGAAAGTTTGTTGTAAAAAAACAGAATTTTCTCATCAAAGACACCAGCACAAGTTGGTGGCAAAATATTGAATGTTTAATTTAATAGACTTGGGGTGAATACTGAGTTCCTGACAGTGAATAGACATGTACTCTTGGGAAACCTACCTGATAGTTAAAGCTGGAAGAAGCTAGAACACGAACGATCCTATAGAAAAATCTAGAAGAGTACAGACTGACGTAGTCAAAGATCCAATGTCTCCATTAGCTCCAAAGTTGAAGAGAAAATACAGAGATAAATTTGAAGTCAGCTGGTTACTCATTCAGCAAACGTGGGAGTTAAGTCTTAGCCACGTTGGGGAGTCGGGGAAGTGGGCCCTATGGATTTTCTCCATCCCTGTATTTTGATTGCCTCTTGATTTTCCTCCCTCTCACCTGACCAACTTCTCACTTTTCTCTTGTTCTGCCAGGTATCCTCATCCTACAAGTGAAAAGTGATTCTCACTTTCCTGTTGCTTTAGATTGAACTGAGACACTCCCTCACTCTCGCAAGTGACCTAAGCCAGTTTAAGGCACTTTGAAAAATTCATTATCCGGTGCAAACCTGCCTTGGCATCTGATCCTGTATCTCTTTCTCCTCGAGAAGAAGCACTTGAATTGCGGAATTCCCAGAAGAGAGGATTTGCTTGGGAAGACACAGGAAAGGCCACCTTTCCTAGGTGCAGACTTCTTGTAAGGCCCTGACTTCAGGGTCGACACTTTCAGTGATGCACCAATTAGGCTCCTACTACACGCTGGGAGCTACCCCCAGGAACCTCAGAACTGGGCCTTGGAGGGAAGGAAGGGGGTCTCAGCCTACGGGGAAGCCCTGGGTATGGCGGCCCAGCTCCTGGGGAGGGATGACATCACGCAGCAGGAAGGTTCATGGGGTGGGCAGCTGGGGCAGGAAAGAAGAAAGCAAAAGAAGGTATGGAAATAAGGACCAGACGGCGGAAAACAGCGCTATAATGGCTGATTCGTGTAAAAGGCTAAACTAGGGGGCACAGCCTGTGCTCGGCGTAAAATACAACATGCCCTGAAGGCGCGTGGCCGACATCAGAATGTAGACAGAACAGTTCTTGTGCCTGGATCTGATATAGTAGCTGCCCAGGTGACCAACAGCCCATTCAGAACTCAACCCAAGCCTGCTGTCTGCTAGAACCCACTCACTTCTGTAAGGGGGTTCGGGGGTGCCCCTTGAGCTTTATTCTATAGGGGAGTCCATAGGAAGCCCCCAGATGGCATCGAAAGGTCAAAAGACATGTCCCAGTGAGCCCCATCAGTCTTCCTGTCGTAAGAACCCGTTTTTGGAACAAGGCCTCGACTCTAAAAGAAAGGTCACTTTTGTCCTCGTCAAGTATGACTCTAGGACTTTCCCCCAGGATGTCACAAAAGATGGCAAGATGGAAAACCAGCAGGAGAGCAACCAAGTCACCAAGATCCAAATCCCTCAGAAGGCCTTGGGTCCCCACCAGGGCTCCGTGTCCTCCCCACACCCAGAGCAAGATTGGGAGTGTGTGCTTGTTTACACCCCTGGACCGCAGATAAGAAGGGAGATAGTGGTGGGGCGCCAGGCCCAGCCCAGAAACCTCTCACCCAGCGTTATCATAAAGCAGCTTTGCAGATAAGTCTTTATAAACCTTCAGCCGTCGCAGAAATCGACCAGCCTGGGAGACTCCATATTGAAATGTTATTAAGCACGCGGAGCTGGGTGCCCTTCCAGCCGTTAATGTCAGCGAGTGTGTTTCGATGCCTTGAATTCCTAAAAATGACATCATTCTTGTTCTCCAAGCAGAATCAGGCCCTGAAAGTGATTCCCGGAGAGTGATTCCCAGGGAAACCTAGATGGAACTGGGTAATATTCAAGCTGTTCCCCTGGCCCCCAAGTCTGAGGAAGGCAGATAATCTCTGGTATTGTCAGAGATTGTGATCTCTCAACGGAGATGAAAAGAACGGTCTCCCTTTCCTCGGCTCAGTGGTCAGTGAGAATGTATCTCATCTCGCTGGAGCCACGGAGCCCCAGGCCTTGGCCACACTCCAAGTTACTGTGTCCTCCCTAACGAGGCCCCAGATGGTATCGCAGGATCACAGTTGAATGTCAGAGGCCCTTTGAAATAAAACTGCATTCATTTTACATTCAGGAACTCTCAGCCCCTGGAGGTTAAAATGAGCAAGAGAACAGGCCAAAGGGTCACGTTTTCAGCTCACACAGATCACTGAGCGTCCACTGGGCTCCAGGCCTGTGATGTGCATCGGCGATGACGTGGTGGACGATCGTGACCCTAACCAGCCCCTTGGAGCTTACTGGCTGATAGGCTGACATTAACCTGGCTATTAAACATAATGAAATAAACCCATATCAGTCCTCAGAGGGTGTCAAAGGAGAAGCTGCAGGAATAGGGGCCCCTGATTTTATACACAGGTTACCCATGGGGTGGGGCACAGAAGCAGGAATGGGAAAGGCAGGAAACCTAGAGGAAGGGCACTCAAGGTCAAGGGAAGGGCCCACAGAAAGAACCGGAGGCTCTTGGGAGCACCAGCTGGGAGGAACCAGAAAAAGCCCGGTAGAGATGGAGGAGAGAAACTGGTGGATGAGGCTGAAGGGCAAATCCACGCCCATCCTAAGGACTGGCCACTGGATCTCACGCCAAATACCATGCCACAGAGGGACAAGTGGCCGTTGAAAAGCAGACCTTATCCATGTTTGTGGCAGGACGTTGGCCTTGAAGTCCCCTTCCACTGCCTCCCCTCCCCACCTCCATTTCCCTCCGCCATTTTGAAAACCTCGCTTCAAGTTCCCAGCAAGCTGGAAAGGCAGGGAGGAAGGAAGCCCATGCACAGGAAGGTGGAGAGAACGACTGTCGCACCACGCTTTGCAAAGTGACAGCGCCCCACAGGCGCCACCACCTGTATCTGAACCTAGAAACCCTCCTGACTTATCTTCTAAGGCCAACTTCCAGGACAGAGGTTATGAGTCAGGAGGAAAGAGCATAACACTGAATGCTCGTTGCTCACAGTCATGTAATGAGCACCTTCTGTTTGCTGGGGCTTTACTTAATTCTGATAGCATCCTCCACTGTTGGGAGGATCCCCGTTTAACAGACAGGCCAGACAGAGAGACTTGAAGAGGGCATGTTGCAGGACGTCCCATGGTGATCAGATCCGGGATCGGATGTGTGCTCAGGGATTCAGCTTCTAAGTCGCTGTTCCCTGGAGGTCTTCCTGCTCAGCATGTGTTCACTGGAGGCAGCCAGTACCGCTGAACCAGCTGGCCTTCCTGGGACACTCTGGCCATTTTGCGTGCACTGAGCCTGGGAGCTTGTTTGCATATGAGGAGGAGATGGGGCAAAAGTTGGACCACCTCCAGTTTGACCACGTTGGTCCACAATCTTGCTCACTGCAAGGACTGTGGGAGCCCCCTCACTGGTCTCCCTACTGCCACCCTAGCCCCTTGGAGTCTATCATCCAAGTGGTACCCAGGGTGAGTGTGTTGAAAATCAAATTAAGTCATGTCATCCCTTCCTCCAACCATCTTCCTAGTCATGGACAGGGGTGGCGATATGGTCTGTGCCCCCCTTGCCCATGAGCTCTTGACCTCATCTCTCACTCACTACTTCCCTCTCTCCTGCTTCACCCTCACTGGTGTCTGGAATATGTCGGCCATGCTCGCACCTCAGGACCTTTGCACTGGCTCTTTCCTCTTATAGGAACTCACTTAGAAGGCTTATCCCCTTAAGATCTTTTATTCCATTGTCACCTTCTCAATGAGACCTGTTCTAAATGCCTTGTTTTGAATTGTCATCCCTTCCACGCCTTAACATTTCCAGTCCCACTCAGGGAATTCTCCTGTTTTTCGTATCACTTAGGACCTTGCAACAGCCCAGGTTAAGAAATCCTTTTTTTTTTTTTTTTTTAATGTTTCTTCTCTCTCCTTAATTCAAACCTCAGTTGAACAAGGACATCGATTTTTATCTACTTTTTCAATCGTTATTGGTATCTCCAGCATCTAGAGGAATGTTTGGGAAATAGAGGGCCATTCATGAACCTCTGCTGAATGAAGGAATAAAAGCTAAGACCCCAAAACCAGCCGTGGGACTGAGAGGGAGAACCATGAAGTGGGCAGCTGGGCAAAGGAATGTCGGGTACTTGTCCTTGAGGCCTCTGGACCTTACTGAGGGAATTTCACATGGGAAACTGTCCCCACTTATGCTTGCACAGGTGAGGGTGCAGGGTCAGGACCAGAGTGAGGCACCCTACTTGGAGGAACCAAAACACCTTCCAGAGTCAAGATTTTATATCTTAATGTATTTTAAAATCAAAATCAATGCAATGAATCCTTGGTATAAAGCATCAGAAGTTGCAATAAAAACAAGATCCAGCCCTTACTTCCCTCACTCAAATCCCGGCCCTGGGACCAATAAAACTTTATTTATAAAACCAAGGGAGGGGCCTGCAAGCCAGAATTTACCATTTTGATTTGGGTAATGTATTGTGCAGTACGAACAATTATCATCCGTTGGCTCAGAAAGCTGAGCTAGGAGGATCCCAAGTTGGAAGCCAGCCTCAACCACTTAGTGAGACCCTGTCTCAAAAAATAAAGGGGATGTAGCTCAGTGGTAAAGTGTCCCTGGGTTCAATCCCCAGAATTACAAAAAAAAAAAAAAAAAAGTGCTTTATCGTGTGACGAATTACCTTGATCTGCTCATGTTCATGCCCATTGTATGTAAGTATTGAAACACTGTACACCGTCTCCATAAATATGTACAGTTATGTGTCCATTGAAAACTTTAAAATATTTTAAAATGCTATTTGTCACTGAGGTGTTTGGTGCCCTTTAAATTTTGTGTTCAAGGTAAGCACCCACGCGCCTCTGTCAGTTGCGTGAGTTCGGGCGGATGGCTCGGTGGTCTTCCCTTTAAATAAGTCCAGCAACGATGCTCCCAACCCCAGGGCTTGGGAGTAAGGGTTCTACACATAACATTTGCTATGTGCACTTCCTGGCACTTCCTAAGTGGTGACTGCCTCGATGGCTATCATAAATTCTACGTTGTCATCGATGTGGCCTTTCTGGGACTTCTCTCCACCTAGAAATGACTCAGGGCCTTGGGGGACTGCAGACCCTCAGCAGACATGACCACTAGCTCACGGAGGGACAAGTCTCCTTTTGGTCCTGGGCGACTGGGAGCTGCCTGAGAAGAAACTCTCCAGCCCAGACCGGAGCCAGGTGCCTCGTGGGCTCCTAGGGTTCCAAATCCCATCTCGGGGTGGCCCAGGCTCTTGCTATGAATTTGAACTTGTCCTGCAAGACTGAAGCATTTCAGGACCCAGGCACGCAGCACAGTAAAAAGAGGCAATTAAACCCATAAAACCAGGGTTTACGGGGGAGTTTATAGTGTCAGAGGCTTTTTATAGCTTTTTAAGATCAGTTTAAATAGAGGGGAAAAAAAAAGAACGGGGAAAAGAGAAAGAGAGGGTTTGAAACTTGAGGAGACTTAAAAGTTCACAAAGAAGCTTTTAGGAAGCACACAGGGGTCATAATCAGAGGCACAGTTCTCCTCTTGCTGTCTCTTGCAAATTGCAGCAAAAAAAAATTTTTTTAATAAATTCAAGAATTGTTGTCCCCCTGCACTGTCCCTCTCTTCCCATGTCCTTAGCTGTCTGAGATAACAAGAAGAGGGAGGGGAAAGCCCTGGGGAGGGGTTACGGACGCCACGGCAGGCTGTCCGGGAAACCAGCAAGCCCCTGGCCAGCTTCCTCGTCCAGGCCTGGGAGAGCGATCAGCCTCCAAGAAAGTTCCATAAGGTGAGGACCAGATCTGAACCAGCCTTGGGAAGAGTCTTCACCAGCCACAGGGTGACTCTGGGCCTCAGGGCTTGGGCCACAAGGAGAATGTAAGCAAGGGCAAGGTCGCTCAGAAAGAGACCTGAGAAGCTGTGCTCCACTGGCCACTCTCCTCCTCCTCGTCCTCTACCCTATACAATGACCACCTTCCTCTTTCTTGAGGGATCTGGGCCCTTCCTGTGTGACTCTACAATCATCTCTAAGAGGTGTTTTTTTTTTTTTAATTATATTCATTTTCCCAAGGAAACTGACACTGTCTACAGCCAACGAAATGAGTTCCACCCAGAAGGAACTCACTCCGAATGAGCATGGGAGTTGTTCAATCACCAATCAGTCTGAATTGTTGGAAGGTTGCCCTGGGTGCTTAAATACAGTGCCCCTCCACTTCCGCTGGGGTCCCCTGTCAACAGACCCGTGGTAAGCTGACCATGCTGTTGTTGAAAGTGCATAGTACCCACCTAGTTCACCCAACATCACAGCTCTGCAGCACAGCACACTGGAGCTGACAGTGCTTCCCCTCCTGATCACGAGGTCGACTGGGAACCGCAGCTCACTGCTCCCGCCTAGCATCAGGAGACATCCTACAGTATATTCTAACCCAGGGGGCAATCCGAATTCAAAATTCAAAGTAGCTCTTCTACTGAATGAATATCATTTTTACAACATCATCAGGTGAAAAAAATCCTAAGTCGAACCACGATTGTATCTTGAACTCCCTTCCTCTGAGTTATTTATACTTCTATGCCAACCTCAGATTCCTCCCTCCAATGCACTCGCCCAGAATTCAATCACATTTATGTCTCTCCCAGGCCCTCTTCCCCTGTCCAGCCAGCTCTCCTCGCTGAATTAAACAAACATTTGCCTGGGAAAAATAGTAACACCATTCAGCATTATTGTCAACAAGGATTTAAGCTCAGGTGGACAGCCTTCCCTTTAATGCATCTAACATTTGGAAAGGAAGTCACCAGAGATGAATGGGAGGGATGGACTTGCCCCATTCAGTACAGAGCTCTCCTATTGGACATTTTTTAACCAACGTTCTGTATACAGCCCTTCTATTGGATATTTTTTGCCAACGTTCTGTATGGAGCACCCCTATTGGCCACCTGGTAAGGGCTGGGATCTCTTTTTTCCTTCCACCCTTTAGTTGCAAAGGTTTAGGGGATCTGTGACTTTTATCCATAGGTAAGGGTTTTGTTTTGCCAGAACCTATTACAGAGCAGATCTATGGTTCAATGCAAGCCCCCGGGTTTGTTCCAGCTCTACTTCTAAAGTAGGGGCAGGTATCTGAGCGGCTTTGTGCCTCAGCGCTCTCATCTGTGAAATGGACCCAATCGCAGCATGATTCACAGGGCCCTTGTGAGCATTAACTGAGCAAGTACTTGTCACCAGCATAGAACCATGCCTGAGGTCCATTAAGCACTGAACAAAAGCTAGCTTTTCTTCCTGAGACTGATCTAAATCGGTCTGAAGTTTTGGTTTTGTCACAGAAGTAAAATTGGTTTCTCTCGGTGAAGGGGTTTAAACTGTTGCTATTTCCTGTTCTAATTATAGGCTTGTTGAAGTGAATCTAACCCTTGTTTTCCATTCAGTATACTCAAGAATGTCTGGGTTGATTATTTCTTTGGCCAGGCCTCTGAAAAGTTATTGAATATTTATTGAGTTCCAGGAATTCTAAATGCTTAAATAAATTTACTTCGTCCTATTTAGTTGCAATCCTGATTCTAAAATAACAATTTGTAACAATGTATCAAGTAACAAATATCAATTTGTGACAATGTATCAAGGCATTATTTTAGCTCATTGGATCCTGGAAGGGGCCCTATGAAGTCCACACTGTTATTCTGGATGAGATTAAGTAACTTTCCCAAGATCACAAAGTTAGTAAGTGGCAATGATGTGTTTTGAACTCAGATTTAGCTGAGGGTTGTTGCCGTCTTCAGGTGTCATCTCCCACTCCCTACTCTACGATAATAAAAATTATAATGAATGTCATGTTCAATAGTAATGCAAAAATGTCACAGACAAAGCTCTCTGACTTTTCTGGAAAGTGGGGGTTGTCCGATGCACAATTAAGGCAGCCCATGTCCTAAAGTGTGCTCACATGTGTGTGTATGCCTGTGTTCACGTTCACACACACAGATATTTTCTCTGCTTTCCATTACTGTTGAAATTAAAGGTTAGACTCAACCCTTGCCTACCTTGTAGATCAATTTCTTTTAAAATTATGCACCACTTGATTTTTTTAAAAGTTCATAAAATTTTTAAGAAGAGCGCTTAACTGCTTAGAAAGTCATATTAAAGAATATGTAAGTTAGGTAAAATTTGAGGTAGTGGTTTTAGCTGTTTTTTTAAAATATATATAATTCATTTATGTAGAAAAATGTGAATTTTTAATCATGCAAATAATCTTGTCTACCTATCATCCCCCCATCCTGCACATACATCTGATGGTTTCATTTGAGTTTTCAGACATTGGGTTCCATGACGTATGTGCTAATAAGCAGGGGAGTTCAGAAGCAAGGACTCATTGCCTATTTTCTGTGCCCCCCACTCTTGAAAGCCTCTCTTGTGCTATAAAGTGAAGTTCCAACTACTTAGCCTAGTAATTCAAGCCAGCCAAGACCGATTCCAAATATATGAATTGGTTTTGCTTCTTTGTGGTTTCTAATAGGCTCCCCTTCATCCTGCACCATTTTTTTCCGGGGCAGGAAACCCAAAAGGAACAACAATCGGGAGGGAGATTCCATCCTGGCCTCTCTGTCCCTGTGGAGGGGGGATGATTCTGTCAGTCCTCGTGTGGAAGGCCCGGCCATCCCACCCGGGAAGGCCATCACAAAGCCACGTTGATTCAGCGTCCATTGTCCTCTCTCCTCCCCTCCTCTCTTTTCCTTGCAAGTCAAACCTAACGGAAATAAAATCAATCCACACTGAGGGAGAAGGAAAAAAAAAAAAAAAAAAGAAACCCTCTTTTTCACAATTTTTTTGTTTTGTTTTGTTTTTTTGGATCCGAAACACAGGACTTCCCAAATCAAGTTAAGTGAGTCCCAGATGTGGACTCATTTCAAATGAAAAACACACCCCATCATTTCAGGCAGAGCTCTGCTGGAGAAACCCATGATTACAGTGCCGGAGACAAAAAAAAAAAAATTAAAAAGAGGAAAACTGCAGAGAGTTTGTCCCAGCCTGGAGAGAGAAGAGAAATAGGGAAGATGAAGGGCTGTAAGGCTTTGCTTCTCTCTGGGGGGACCAGGCATGGAATTTGGGTTCATCAGATTGGGAGGTCAACGGCCAACCAGTCGGGAGGGTGGAAGCCATCTTTGAATGGTGCCCGAGGACGGTTAGAACTGAAGCCGCCGCATGTTGAAGGCTGGTTCATTAATGAAAAGGCACTCAATCTCTATTACACATCCAGGGACAAAAGACAAAAATTAATAGGGAGAAATTACAGTGATGCTCATGCCTGGAAAGTTCTTTTTCCACGGGAGGATGGCAGATGGCAGCTAGAATGCAGAGAACTGACATGATGTGCCAATTAATATATGTATATATATATATATATATTTTTTTTTTTTTCTAGGCCAAGAGGAGAGGAGGGCCCTTGGACAGACTTGGGTTCAGGCATTTGTTTTCAAAGAACCATCAAGACACTCACTTGTCTCATGGGCCTTCATCTCGTGTTGGACCAAAAGAAGAACGTTGAACCGTGTAACCAAAGACATCTCTTGGTGAAAGATCCTCCTTTTAGAGACCATAATTCGCATTTTCATCAATGTCATGCTGCACATAGATGAAAACAGCCTTTTAAATGTGTTTCTTCTGTCCTCTCCTAATAGGTTTGATTTTTTTTTTTACATTTCTTACCATCTGGTTTGTTGAAGGGAAAATGTGGAAATACTTTTACTCTCTGTGTGCTTCTAGGGGCTTAGTCTAAAGATGGGGGCCTTCCCTTTGAACTGAACTGGACTTTACCCCGTCTGCCCGGACCCCTGAAGAGAACAGGCCCACCGGGTGCTTTGACAAAGAACGACCTAGGAGTTAGCAGGACCCGACCCCGACCCCGCAAAAGTGCATTTTATTCTAAATGACATTTTCTGTCACCCATTCCCACACACCCCACCTAGCTACACATCCCGGGGGCCATCACAGTTGAGTTTATTAAACCACATTGAACTGGATGACCTAAAGTAGCTTTTCAATAATTATATTTCTCCAGTGGGTCCCATAACATCAGTCATTGCTAGTGTGTCGTGAGTATCAGCAATTCTGAGGCTATTTCCATTTCAACCTCATCTCTTTGCTATGAAGTCACAATGCGCCCATTTCACAGAACAGGAAAGCGGGATTCAGGGAGCGGCAGAGCTGGAAGCATTTATAAACTCTCTGGTATTTCACTCACATCTTTTTGGGCCACTCAGTTCGCTAGAATTCAAAACCTGGGATAGGGTGCCTACCGACCATTGAGGGGGATTAGAAAGAGGTTGTGGTAAGGAGATGCCAAGGTGGTTACTAGGTTCTGGTTTTATATGCATGAGCACAGGGTAGGGGAAGCTAAGGAGTGAGCAAGGGGCTGGGGTGTTCAATCCAGAGTCCAAAATACACAACTTTAGTTTTTATGTTTGTTTGTTTGTTTATTTTTTTATTCTCTGAGAACTTTAAGAATAAATCCACCACAACAGGACGGGGACTGGGGAAGGGGGGAGCCGGCAGCCTGGGCAGAGTGGCCCAGGGAGGGAGGCACCCCAGCAGGCCAAAGGCCTCTTCCCACCCCATGCCTGGGACGTAGATAGTAAGTAGAAAATCAATCGTACACAGCTTTAAAAATGTCCTAGGTGTGAGCTTGCGTATGTGTTTCTTGCAGCTTCTGTAACAACTTGCTCCGAACAGCAGAAATTTCTCCTCACACAGTCTGGAGGCCAGAAGTTGAAAGATCAAGGTGTCCGTGGGTCTGTCCTTCCTGCGAAGGCTCCCAGGGGAGGTGCCTCTCTCACCTCTTCAGGTTTCTGGAGGCCACAGATGTCCCTGCACCACATGGATCTCATCTCTGCCTTTGTCTGCACATGGTTTCTCCTCGGTCCACTCCTTCTCTGTCTCTAGTAAGGACACTTGTCACTGGATCCAGTGCCCATCTGAGCAACCTGGTAGAAACGGTGCAAGGTTTGGCAAAACCCTGGTGTAATTACCAACTCTGCCTTTTCTCCTTTTAGCTTTAAAACCTTTAATTTTCTCTTCTCTACAGAATGGGATTGACCCTAACACCTACCTGGCAAGGTGTGTGTGTGGGGGGGAAGGTTACAGAGTAGTGGTAGCCATCACGCACCGTCTGTTGCATGGGAGACTGAACAGAGATAAGAAGTAAATATAAACATGCACGCCTGACTTCTTCTAAAAAGATCATTCTAAACAGTGGAAAAAGAAACAAGATTTTTCAAAATCAGTAGATGATATAAGGACTGAGGATTTCGGGGGCCCCACTAGAAAGGTGGCCTAGAGAAGCCTGGGCATAGTGATAACATTTAAGCGGAGAAGAAACACACTGAAGAGCCAAGGAAATGTGCTCTTGGAATAGCATGTACAAAGGCCCTGTGGCCTTGAAGACTGATGCGTTGACTTATTGATGATGATGAAGCTCCTTTTCTAATAGTCATTTTTTTCCCTGCTTCTCTAGGGTTTAAATGCAGGGCCTCATGTAGGCTAGGCAAGTGTCTATCACTGAGCTACATCCCCAGTCTTCTAATAGAGTCCTCATATTTATAAAGTGGCATTTATAAAACCAATAGCCTCCTCTCTCGATAAGAGATGGGCCACTTCTGGAAGTGCATCAGGTTACTGATGTGAGACCCATCAGAGTGCTCTTGTTCTAGGATGGAGACTGATGGTTTTGCAGATGGCAGCTAATCCTTTATTCTAGGAACCTGAGTGACTTCAATGAGTCAGCCACACTACTGACCCAAGAGTGACATGCAGTGTGTGAAAATCGTGAGTGGTAATAATCTCTAGCTGTTTGAAATCACTGGGATTCTGGGGGCTGTTTGTTACAGCAGCAGAATCTAACCTATCCTGACTGATCCACTCACTTTTGACATTAAACCTTCTCACCCTCATCCTTCTACACCCTACTGGATTTAAGTCACAATTGAGAACAGAAGCCAAGCTGCTGCTTGCACAGGAAGGTTCCCATGCTTGTTTCAGACAGGGATGTTGAGAATCCAGAGGGGTTGTGTGGGCAGAGGAAGCTCAGATGGAATAGGAGACTCTCTTAAGTAGCTGCCTGCTTCGCCCCCACTAGTCTGGGCGTCCTTCAGCAGGAACATGGGCTCTGCTGTTCTTCCAACTCCTTTCACTTTGTGAATACTTTAAATACACACTCGCTGGGTTTAACCAGCTCAAGCCAGTGAACCTGCTCCCTCCCACCGAAGGAGCTTCCAGAGCATTAGCAGGGCTCATCTCTGGGATGGGAATAGACTGCAAGAGCATCTGGAGTTGGGAACAGGATGTCGAGCAAGCCTGGGGTGGCCACCTCCGTCCTTTTGAACCAGGAGTCTACACCCCACATGCTCTCTGGAACCAGTGCGTCTGGTGGGGTTGGTGGCCAACTCACAGGTGCATGCTTCTGACGGGCAGCCCCAGCTCAGTGCCAGGGTGTCAGTGCCACCCGTCTCCCAATTCTAGGCAGAGAAGCCAGATATCTGTATTTACAGAAAACAGTTGGTTGTAAAGTATTTGCAATGAAAGGATATTTAATTACTTACTGAATACTTCCAGAACTGTCCCCACGGAGAAGCAGGGTAGAATTGTACTTCCTTTAATCTCTTGATGTTAGGCATGCCCATGTGACCTGCCCTGCTCAATAAATGTCAGCAGAGGTGGCACACATTGGTTCCAGGTGGAGACTATAAAAACCAGTGCACCCTCCACCCAGGTGCTTCCCATTGCCTCTCTCACTGTGGGAACAGGCAAGGAGATCGGCCTCCAGCTGGGTTTCTTGGCTTCCCTCCTGCTTCTTCCTCTCCTTCCTTCCTTGATTCTCTTTTCCCTCCCTTCTCTTTCTTCTTCTCTTCTCTCTCTCCCTCCCATCATGATGATGCTATATAGCATGAACCAGAAAGAAATGCCTGCCATTTATAATTCTAAAATGTGGGAGCTGTTTGTTACACGGCAAAACCCAGCTAAGACTGACACAAACACGGTTCAGAGAGATGACACAAAACACATCCTTGGCCGGACTCTCCTATTTACAGTCTTGAATGAGTCCTTCTTCTCTTTCCTTTTTTTCTAATGTTCCCTTCTTTCATTGTGTCTATTTATTTATCTCATTCAGTAAACACTTTTTAAATTTTTTTTAGTTGTGGATGGACCTTTATTTTATTTACTTTTATGGGGTGCTGAGGATCGAATTTGGTGCCTCACACAGGCTAGGCAAGTGCTCTACCACGGAGCTACAGCCCCAGCCCTCAGCAAACACTTTTCAAGGCTTCTACAGGCTGAGTACGGGGGACACAGCAGAGAGCAAGACAAACCTGTCTCTGCCCTTGGGACACTCAAGCTCCCAGGATGGATGGACATTTCCACATCCAGCTAGGAGGCGCAGGGTGAGGGCTATCCAGGCACAGACTAATCCTTTAAGTCTTCAGTTGCTCAAGTTCAAACTGGGGCCGCTATTGTCAGGTGGCCTGCTCTGAAGCTGCAGTTGGTGTGGGCCCATCAGTTGCAAGTGTTTTGCACAGTTTTCTAACCTGTAGAAAATCATCAAGGTCCTCCCTTCCAATCCCCTCTTCTTTCTTTCCTTCCTTCCTTTTTCTCCCCCACTTTTCTTTTTTCTTCCTCTGTTCCCCTTTTCCTCTCTCTTTTTTTCTTTCCTTCCTTAAATAAATCAAATAGGTTGGCAGTTGACTCCAGCCACGCTCACTTTCCATGTAGTGTGTTTTCCTGAGAAAGGGAGGTGCAGACAGGAGGGAGGAGCCATGCAACAGCCAGCACTGCACTGTGGGATCACTGCAGTCAAGGTCACCGAGTTCAAGGGCGGCTGACACTAACGTGCAAGTCAGCCTGAGCTTGTATTCACGAAAGTCCGACTCTCTGTCAAGAGGGTGTTGTGCACATCATGGTGGAAAAGGTGGGGAACGGCTAACATAATACACGTGATCAAAGCTGGTGACCAGGGGGCACCTGCCATAGACGGGAAACTGGCCAGGTGCTCATGTGGTCATTTTCTCCTGTGGTCCTCGTCAGAGCCCTGCAGAAGCACTTATTGCCATTTGTGCTTGACAGATGAGGATACTGAAGCCCACACAGACTGTGTCCCTTGCAGAATAGGAATTCTTTTAAACCTAGATTTATCTGCTAGGTTTATCTGAGTACAAAACCAGTGCTCAGCGGTGACTGGACCTCCCCAGGCAGCCCCGAGGGTTTGACTTGGACCCATTCGGGACTTCAAGCTGGCAGCCTGCAATTTCCATTATAGGTGGTTTGCCCTACCCCACCCCCACACCAACCAGCCAATGCCCCAAACAAAATGATTCATAGCTAGAAATTCAACCAAGAGGTTGACCTCTCATTCCTCCTGCTAATCCTCAGGCTGGGAGGGGCCTCCTGGAATTTCCATTGACAAAAAAAATACAGTAGACCTTCGGGCCTCCAAGAGGGTCATTGGTGGTAAGAAGCAGGAGGTTCCAAATCCTCCTTTCCCTGGCCTCGACCGACCTACAGCCTCCCCATCCTGGGAGCCTCCTCCTCCTTCCCACTCAGTAGATCAGAGGCAACACTGTCTCCCAAATTGTCTGACAGGATGCACAGTCCCTCATTCCCACCTTGGAACCAAGATGATGCTTCGGAGTCCCAGCTGTGGGGACGTCCGTGAGCTTGGGTCTCAGTTTTCCCAGGTGCAAAGTGGTGGAAAAAGTGCTTCTCGCAGGGATTGCTGATAATCATACACCATGATGAGGCAGGTGCCGGACACAAAGGAAGCTCCTGTCAAGGAAGACGCTGTGCATCGTACCCTAGCAACCATACCATAGCAACAGCAAAGCTAACAGCGGAGGAGGCTGACCCCGGACAACCATCTTCTCCAGTGCGGCGTACCCTCCTCGGGAGACTCCAAAATGATGTGGCCCCAGAGCCCCCAACCCCTAACAGGCTCTAACATCTGTACCCTGGTTTCTAGAAGGCTCTAATCCACAGGATCCTTTGCTGCCAGCCCCTCTTCCCATCTTGTGTCATTTTCCATCATGGGACCAATTTGCTTTGGCGTCTGGCCAGCTTGGTTTTGCTTCCTACCTAGCCACCTACACCAGCTGTGTGACCCTGCGCTGCCGGTTTCTGCGGCATGAGGCTGAGGTCACCTCCAATCTTGCTGATTACAGAGGAAGATGAGGCTGAACAATGTGGCAAGCATCCCAAAGAGATCTGGCCGCATCGTAGGTGTTTCATGTTGGCAGCTTTTGGAGGAGCAAGGGACCTCAAGGCGAGGTCACTTTAAAATAGAAGCTATGACCTAGGGTGGAATAGTGGGTGAAACCCAGTGCCTGGGTTCAAATCCTGTCTCTGTGCTGTAACGCCTGGGCTATGTGACTTCTCTGAACCTCAGTCTCCTCATCTGTAAAATAGGAACGATCACAGTGGCATTTGACTGCCAAGCTCGCGATCTCAAGTGCCAAGCACATGATAAAGGTAACGAAGGATCAGGTCCTATGGCATTACTTAGAAACCTGACAACAGCCCGATTGCAGGTCTAGTGTGAAACTCCTCAGTGTGGCGTCAAAGTCTCCCTTCCTCAGCCTCCACAGAAGGAGCCTTCTCCTGCCTGACCCTGGAGTCGGTCTTTAGAAACCGGCCGGCTGTTGAAATGTCCGACAAGGCCTCCTTGTTTGCACCGGGGCCGGCCACACGTGTTTCTTCCCTGCAGGAACCTGCCTTTGAAACCCTCCTCCTAGAGCCTCACACTCGGCTTCCCATCCCGAGACCCCGGCTCGCAGGTCAAGGCTGCCCGGGAAACCCGATCCCCCTCGCGCCTTCCAAACCCTCAGTTCCAATCATGTAGCTGTGTAGACTTGGGCTCACCTATAAATCATTTTTAATGACAGTGTGAGAAGAAAGAAGTCGCGGAGCAAATCTTACATGACGTCCTCATCACCAGTGCCATTTAATATCCTAAATCAAATGCTTTATGGGGTTGCGGGCAGGGCGTTAGGAGAATGAGGGGAAGCGATTAGTTTTTGCCTTTGTGGGCTTGCTTGGGGTCACCCGCTTTAGGGAATTCCTGGCTGTTCTGCCTCAGGGGCTCCTGGGGGAGGCGGGGAGTTAGGATGGTCAGAGGGTCCACCAGGATTCTTGGGGGACTTTTTACACAATGAGGCGGCCTGTGAGCGGCATCCAGAGCTGGTAATATGAGAAAGTTATGAGAATATAAGCCAGGCCTGATCTGGGGTTCCTCGCCACGCACCTGAGGGGCCCCTTCCCTTCCAGGGAAGTCGATAGGGTGAAAATCAAACCTAACCCATGGCAAATAAAAACAGGCCCTACCTCTGCCCCACCCCCCAACCCAAGGCAGACTTGGAAATGAATGTGAACTTCTATGCTCCGATTTCTTCCATCTGACAAATATCGCCCGGGTGTCTGCAGCGAGTCTCTGACAGACAGGACCGAGCCTTCTAGGATGCTCGAGGGCAGAGAGTGTCTTCCCAGCCTGAACCCCATCTGCATCCTTACTTTCATTCCTGTGTCAGGGTGACCGGATGTCATTCTCTGTGCAATTTAATCTAATTCGATCATCAATGTTTAAGCACCTTCTGCATGCCCGAAAGCTGGCATGGAACTTTCCTTGAGTTAAAAGACACATCTGCACAAAATGGGTGTGATATGAGATCAGGGGCCCTGGAGATACCTAGAATGGTGGCCGGCATCTAGTAGGTGCTCAATAAATGGTTAGGGATTGACTTCATGATTTCCTGCAATAATTGATGCTTAATAAGTGGCAACTTTGATTTCTTGTTTTTATTGTCCTCTTACAGATGAGGAAGAAAGGAAGGGAAGAAAGAGGCAAGGAATCAAGGCATCCGGAAAACCCCAACTCCCAACTCATGCAAGGAATTTGTCCTCGCACTGGAGCTGGGTACCTCTGGGGAAGTAATGCCACCTCTCTGAGATTCTAAGGGTCATAAAAATAACAGGTTGAATGAGGTTGCCAGTTTCATACTTTAAAAAAAAATGTTTGCATCTCTACAGTTTCATAAGGTTCAATTTAATATAAATAACTTTCTCAGAGTGTTCATGTGAGGATTCTGCTCTATGTAACAGCTGAGCACAGGGCCCAGCAGATGGTCATCTCTCCGCACCTGGGGATTAGCTGAATTATCATCTCCATGAATTTCCTGGATAAAGGAAGAAGTGAGACATATTTATGTCAGCGTTGGAAACAGAGCTACTGCCTTATTTTTCACTCCTGGATCAGCCTGTATCACCTCCTGGGCTTAGTGATATGCAATCAGCAATTTCCTCCGCCCAGGGACACAGGTAAATTATTCACTAGCTGCTCTTAAGCTCCTTTCTCCACCAAGTTCAAGACCCACACCCTCCTTTGAACCAGAACTTTGGAATTACTATTGGGGCATCTCACCGCCACTCTCCTCCTGTCCTGGCGGCAATGGGGGGATGTGGCGGAGGCCAGATGTGACTTGGAGGTCAGGTCATAACAAAGGAGAAGAAGGAAACTTCCAGAAGTCTGTTTTGATTGCAGTGGGGCCTCGCCAAAGCTGGGTTTCCCTCAGGAATGGCCCCTCCTCCCCGAGAACATCATATTCCCCTTCATCATCTGCTATTCCTGCGGCTGCTCCTCGTCCCCCTCTCCCCATCCCTCCTTCCTCCTCCTCTTTCCACTCTTGTCCATACTCCCATCTGCATCTGCTACATCCCACCTTCCCTCCCTGGTCCCCATTCTATTTCAGGTTTAGGGTCTCTCCTCTCCCCACCTGCACCATGATTCAGGCCACTCCAAGCATCTCAATATCTCTGTTTCTGCTGTCCTATTGTCCCTGCCACCCTGCCCCCGCCACCCCCCCCACAAATACCTATCTATCCTGGTGCAACGGGTACAGTGGCATCGAGTGGATCAGAGCAAATTTTAATCCATTGTGTCCCTTCTTGAACCACAAAAAAAAACTTGGGCCAGGCTGGCCCAGCTGCAAAGTAGATGACTGAAGCATCGTCAGGGTCACTGAAGGGAGGAATTGAAGGACAGACCAAAACGGAGCAAAAGAGCACTGCCCCCCCTCTTCTCAGTGCCAAACCAACACCACCAGATCCGGGGACCTTCGGGAGCTCAGGCAACTTTGGAGGTACCTGCCTGGCTCCCACCTTCACCACCCATTGCCTCAGTCTTCTCCCAGAAGGCCCACCCCATCAGGGCCACCATTGATTGGATCAGAACCGGCCCGATCTGGGCCAACTGGAGTGCCTTTCCAAGGAGCTTGAGACGGGTGCTGCAGCGGGACATCCGCCTGCCTGTACCCTGTAGCATGTGACCTTGGAAAATGCCAGAGAATTACACTCCACCTGCGACAGGAGCAGGGAATGGGAAAGCATAGCCTGGGGGGGGTGACGATGACGATGGTATGGATGGTGGTCCTGGTGGTAGTGGTACTGACCATCGTGGCCATGACGATGGTGGTCATGGTGGTGGTGATGGTAGTGATGTTGATGACGCTGGTGATGGCAGCGATGGCAGTCATGGTGATAATCGAGATGATGAGGACAGTGACGATGGTGGTGACGCTCATGACGACAGTAGAGATGATGGTGACGACGGTGATGGTGGAGATGGCCAAGATGCACCACGTCCTTTCTTTCCATCGGGCACGTGAGTGGTTTACCTTGGTTATTCTTTACAACCCTACGTGGTAAGGAAGTGAGGAAGTGAGGCACTTTATTCTTATTTTAGAGATAAGGGAAGAGAATTTCCCAAACCCTCTGAATTCCTAACTGATGGAGCAGGGAGGCCACTCAGCCCAGAAAGAAGCAGGAGGCAGGGGTGAGGAACCGAGAGAGAATTTTCCGGGGGGCGGGGACCCAGTCTAGACCTTTCCTGTTGAATTCTAGAAGACCCCACACCCCCATTTTTCCTGAGCTCCCATCTCCGCTGCCTTCACCAGGCGTGTGTTTGCAGGAGTCACTGGACTCGGCAGGGAGACGGTGGTTCTTCCTACTGGAATGAGAGGTGAGTTTTGGAAAAGCAACTTTGAACCAAAGCCAGGACTCGGGGGAGACACATGGAACACCCAGGGCACCGAGTCCAGGGGGGGCTTATTCTCAGGGTCATGCAGGAGGGGGTTGGCATGTTCACAGTAACAAGAGCAAACAGCTCCTGACGTGTGGCGCCCTGGGCACCCTGCTGTCCTCAGGCCAGCCGCAGTCCTGCTTAAGCTCCTCCCTTCCCCCCTGTGGCCAGCGAGTTCCCCAGCCACAAAGCAATGAATCCAGGATCACAAAGAGCCACCCGGGTTGGATTTGTTCTCATATACAGAAAGTTACTGTTCATGTGAATGCACACCCATGCACACGTGAGTACACACACACACACACACACACACACACACACACTGCCATGCACCTTACATTACGGCCCACATGTGAACTGAGGCCCGATTAAGATATATAAAAGCCCCAAACAATGAAAAGATAATGAGCCCCCCTGTTCTCATAAATCTCAAAATCATAAGAGCCCAGAAGTCCAAAAAGTTCTGGGCTTTGTCATAATAACTACCCTAATTTTTGAAGTATCAAATATCAAGGCCATTAAAAAGGGGGTAGGGTTGGGTGTCTATGGTTCGCTAGTGCTCAACATGCCCTGGGATTTTCAGTAGGGATGAAAGTAGTACTAGAAGCAACTGTATATACACATAAACGTGGTCACGTACACTTCTGATCATACACTCACACGTGCATGCACAGAAACACTCAGTTGCTTGCTTACATCCTAAACATGCAAGTGCAAGGATTGCCTTACATAGATCCACATGCTGTGCCTGGGGGAAAACACATAAGCCTTAGCAATGCACAAGATGACACATACATGTCTCCAAGTGCACATGCATGTCACAAAAGTGCCTTCTTAGGCCCCTACACATGTGTGTTTGCACATGCTTGGACACATACGTGTTTACTCACACTCACGCAAACATGCACATATGTGTGCAAGTATACATTCATTTGCATATGTGTGTGCAAACACACAGGGCTTCAGCCACTGTCTCACACAGATTCTGCCACACGGACACTATCACAGGCCTGAACTCACATGTGCGCACTCCCACACGGGCACACACACATGCATGCGCACTGCGGCTGCCCGACCCGGGCTCTGCAGCCCTCCAGCTCCAGGCCAGGAGCTGCCCCTGCCCGGGCTGCGCTGTCAGGGAGCCTGGTCAGAATCACCTCGGAGCTCGACAGTGATAACAATTTCCAGAGCCGGCAGAAGGGAGCCTAATCCGCAGTGAAACGCTGATGGGCGGGGGGCCTGCGAGCTCCCTGCCAGCTCCTACTAACTCAGGCCCAAGCGGGGAGGTGGCAGACTCTTTGTCCCCTCAAGCCATGTCATCTCCTCTCTAATGATGCCAACGTTTTGACAGAGCTGAGCAACACAGCCGGTAGGTGTGAAGTTGGAATTAATTTTCCTTTGGAAGGTCAAGTGCATTAACGGGCTCTTGGCTGGCTTTGCCGATCTCCTTTTTGTTCTTTTTGCAAGAAGAGGAGGGGGAAAATGTCTTTAAAAAGGAGACAGGGTCACTCTTTGCTGGAGCTGTCTGTTCTTCCCTTCTCCTGTCACAACACTCAGCCCTTTTTCAGAAGCCCAGCAGAGCCTGTGGGTGGATGGCCGGCTATGGCCTGCCCAGCTATGGCCTGCCTGGTCAGCTGGTTCCCTCTCCACAACTGGAAAGCCTTATACCTGGACCTACTGAGTGCATGAGAATAATGCACACTCCTCGGCCTTTAAGGAGTTGAGATGGACGAAAATTCAGAGGATGCAGGGTGCAGCGGTGAACACCTCTAATCTCAGCTAGTTGAGAGGCTGAGTCGGGAGGAACACAAGTTCAAGGTCAACCTGGGCAACTTAGGGAGATCCTGTCTCAACAGAATAAAAAGTGCCAGGGATACAGCACAGTGACGGGGTTTTCCCAGCATGTGGAAGACCATGAGTTCAATCCGCAGAACTGCAAAAGAAAAGTACTGGTAACCAAATTGGTTTTTCTGTCTATGCCAGGTCTGATTGATTAGTAGGGGCTGCCTGCAGCTATGTGGAAGGCATCAAGGGTGGCCTTCAGGCTCAGTGGGCAGGAGGGTCCTGATCCATTGGCCATGTCTGGCTTGGACATATCCTTGAGCAATTGTAGCATCCAGAAAGACTTTTCTTTTTTTCCTTTTAAAGAAATACCCATAATTCAACATGTTAAATGGAAATAAGAAAATCAGGAAATAAGTATATTTAAACCCTTAGGAAAGAAAAAGAAAAAGAAAAAGAAGTGTCCGTAAGGAAACTTGAGGGAGACGCTACATGTAAGGCCCAATTGTAAACTCAAATGCCTTTAGGAGCCAAGAAGGTGACATGAATGATTAATGTGGCCCAGATGGAGCCTCTGCTGAACTCGAGAGTGTATTTCTCATTGAAAGAGGGGAGTCGCTACTTCTTTCAACCAATTCCTGCTGTGGAAGAAGGTGGGCCGGATATTTTTACATCCACCACTTTTTTTTTCCAAGAGAAATCAGAAATGTGAGTGTTTTTTCCCCCCCAGTATGAAACCACATGACTTTTACTATTGCCCCAAATTGTTTCTTTATGAATTTTAAAAATCACTCTGCAGGCACCACAATATCTTGGATTTGTCCAAAAAGTGGCAATTAGGGCGAGACTAGGATAGAATTCAGGGATTGGTGCTCCACGTGGACCCTGCCAGCACCCAACCAAACACACACACACACTTTGCCCTCCCTCGGACAGGGAGCCTCCATGTGCATGTGTCTGTCTGTCTGATTTGTGACTCGGCTCGCCTGGTGCACACCCACAGTTAATGGTGTGCATATTAAATACAGGGTGCGCCTAATCCCACCCTAACCTGTAAGGTCATGTTCGGAGACCTGAATATTTTCCCGTTTTGAATGACACATCACCCTCTCTCCTTGAGACATAAAGAATCTTTCCTCTTGTTGTACCTTTGATGGTATGGATCCACTCTGACGGGATTCACCTCTCTGGTCTATCCGCCATCACTGTCCATGGGACTTGGGGCATTCAGAAACCCAGTCTCCTCCTTTACGAAACAGGGATCATCAAGGCAACTACCTCCCAGGACCACTGTGAGAATCCAATTAAGTGAAGCTGCATTTTATCCTGTAAACCAGAAGCCTGAGAATGAAAAGTAACTTCCAGGGGGCGTCAAGTATGAGCTGGGGTTGTCACAAGCAACCTGGGTGGTCTGATCACCTATGCTAAACAAGTTCAAGGGTAAAAAAGCACTTTCAATAGTTCTCTGAACTGAAGGCTCAGAAACACCAGCTGACATCATAGCACTGCACCATGAAACAGGGACCACTAATAACCTGGACGGGGGCAAGGAGTCTAGGTCTTCAAGTTCAAGTCTCTCTCTTCTGCCACAGTCCTGCTGAACCCCTCTGCTGCGCCCGACCTTGCGCTAGAGTCACTGAGCGACAGCTGAAGCCTAGTGATGCTTTCTGACAGGGAGCTTATATGCAGACAGAAAGAGGTCTTTCAGGCAAGGAGAACAGCTTAACCAAAAAGCCAGGGCTTAGCTGGTGGGCCACCGGGCAGGATCCGGGCTGAGCAGGTCTTGAAGGGCCACAGGTAAAAGGGTGCGTGAGTCTGAGAACTCAAATTCGGGTGCTGGCGTGCGTGGGCTTTTGCAGACATTTCTTGGTCTTTACGTCATTTACGAAAGACCTGCCAAGATGGGATTGTGCACCAAGACCCCAACATGAAAAGAACTTATTTTCCTGGGGAGCTTCTCAAAGACCAGTGACCCAGTTTACCAGATCATATTTTAAAAGGAGATTGTAAAATTCCTTCATTAAAAAAAGAGAGAGAGAGAGAAGAAGAAGAAGAAGAGAGAATCACCACCAGCCCCTCTTCTGACTATTATTACAGAGTTTCATGGACAAGGGAGGGCAACGTTAAAATAAGCAAATCCCCCAAAGAAAATGAACTCTTCTTTTTTAATCTGGGGAAAGGCAATGGGATTTAAGTGAGATAAAATTCCAGTCTCCTGTCTCAGTGACCCTCCAGCAATTGCTCTGCAAGGGTGACATTTGCTCTTGTCCTTCCTCCGCATTCCATTCATCTGTCCCTGTCTCCCATACGGGGGAACACTGATGGGCCAGATGCACAGCTCCCTCGTGATCAGAAACAGCTGGGCACCCCTCAACACCGGGATCTTTGGAGCAGGAGGACACCACCACCGTCTGTCTGTCTGGCTTGTTTTCTCCCAGCTCACGAGCTCCTCAGAAAGACATCGATCAGGAATTTGCATGCCTCTTTCATGCTCCTTTTGTAATTCTTGCAAATTGCATCTTTTCCCCAAAAGCCATCTCCCTGCCTCCTTCTTAGATATGGCTTAGTGTCCCCCCACCCCCACATCTTGTTGAAACTTGCAGCCTGGATTGCTGAAGAATTTATGCCATCTCACCCCTCATTTCGTTTGTCTGTTCACTGAATGAGAATTTAATGAGCATCTAGTATGGGCAGGACCCTGTCTTAGCGTTGGGGATACAGCCTTGAACAAGGCAATGCCCCCTGTCCTCATTGAGGAATTTCCTGGCCTCCACATACTTTCCTCATTTGCTTGATGAGTTGGTTCCTTGTCCTTCAAGAGCCAGCTCAAAGACTCTGTCATTCTGTGACTTTGCCCTTGGAAAACCAACACCCGTCTGCCTAACTATTCCTGCCCCTGCTTCTCTGGTGCTCTTAATATTCTGCCTTATACACAGGCAGTAGCCAATGTGACAACCCAACAGTTAGTGTGGGCAACTTACATTCCAGATCCTTGGGGTCTTATAACATGGATTTGAGGACGGTTCCTTTGCTTGTTCCAGCGTGAATCTGAGCCATGGACTAAGCTTCCTGGTGCTTCCAATTTCTTCTTTGTCAAACAGGAATTATAACCACATCATCCTCATAGGGCTTCTATAAATACTAAAGGGCAAGATGGATAAATCACCCTTTTAGCTCAACAGCTGGGACACGGTAAGGGTGCAAAAAATATCAGCTATTATCAGTCTTTTGCTGAACAAATATTAACTGAGCTCAGTGGCAGATAGTACTAGCATTACCGGGAGCTAGTTCTCCCTTCCTTGCTAAGCTACACTTCCCAGCCCCTTTTGAAGTTAAGAAAAACTGAGCGATGGGCTGTGACCAAAGAAATATTAGCTGGAGTGACATGGGTCACTGCCAGGCTGAAATAATCAAAGCTTCCTACACCATGCTCCACAGCCTATGTCCACAACACAGCCAGTGCCCTCCACAGTAAACCGGCCAGGGGTCTTCTCCAGGTCGGCTGCTCTAAGGACGGCTGGACCTGGTGGCTGCTCGAAGAGCCAGCACTTGAGCTATGCCCATACACACCCCCATGGCACGAGCTTTGGGACGGTCAGGAGATGCATTCCCAAACTTACCAGCACCCTGCTGCAACTTTGTAGGACTGCTAAGGACAAGTACAACTGTCTGCCAGGTGAGCAGACAGCATCCATCCCACAGGAGAGAGGAAGACCAAGCCATTTTTCCTGGACACAGGAAGGACCTGGAGGAAAATGTAGGGACCAAGGGTTGTCGTAGCTGAGATGCGTGCCCCCCACCCCCATCTCTCTCTGCAGGTTAGAAAAGTTCCTGATATTAATTGATTCACCTTAGAAGCCTTAATGCTCATTCTTCAGATGAGGGAAGCAGCTAGAAGAGTCAGGAGGGCAGATGGTTCTAAGTGGTAAAAGGGGGTTGGAGCCAGGCATGCCTGCGGTCCAAGCCCCTTCACCAGAGTTTCTGGCTTGCTGTGTGACCTTTAGCAAATGTCTTCACTTCTCTGAGACTCTAGTTTTCAGTCTGGCAAAGGAGAACATAAAGACATCTTATTGCAAAGAATTTACAAGGGGCATATGGCAAGGTGCCAAACAGGGGTTCAGCACGTGTGGACCACCATGGCAACGTGAGTTCTCTTCTCTTCTCCCACCAGGGAGAGAAGCAGAGGGAGCACTTTCTGCCTTTCCCCCTCACCTCCCTTGACCACAAGAAGCCCAGGGACTGTGGCAGAATGCCTTTTGAAAGAGCCTTCTTTGGGGGCAACCAAACTTTGAGTCTCCAGGCCATGATTTGGAACGTGGTGTTCACATCTGCAATGGATGAACAAGGAATACAAACAGCTCGTTACTGTTCGAGGACATTAGTTGGAACTGGGAGGGCGGGGGGGGGGGGAGACCATGGTCCAGGACCTTAAACGGGAAGATAGTACATGCTTCTGTAAAAACAAGACCCGGTTGGTGGGACAGGGGACTGCACACATCATTGCAAAGAATTATTTGACCTGCACGAAAACTTTAATTGCTGGTAATGGCCAACCTGTTGGGTGGTATTTTTATTAACGCTAATAGATTTTACAGGAGATTTCGCACTTTACTCTCCAAGAGTCTCAGGAATTCATTAAATATTAAAAAGCAGTGCTCTGGGTTGTTCAGTTAAAGATGCCCTCCTGATGAGGTTTCCCGCAAGTTAGAGACCTGGAGAAAGCAGGAAGGCTCGGGATGGATGGATGCTGTCAGCCTCCGCAGAGGAGATAATAAAATAATAATCAACCTCATCAATGCTCCCCGGTGCTTACATGTGCACGGCACTAGCTAAGCACTTTATGGATATGTGTGTTTAAAAATATCCATGATAACGTAGAAAGGATGTATTCTTTTGTGGGGAGCCACATCCCCAGCCCTATTTTGTATTTTATTTAGAGACAGGGTCTCACTGAGTTGCTTAGAGCCTTGCTTTTGCTGAGGCTGGCCTTGAACTCACCATCCTCCTGCCTCAGCCTCACGAGCTGCTGGGATGACAGGCGTGCGCCACTGTGCAGGGTTAGGACGGACGTATTCTTAACATTCCTGTTCTACAAATGGGGAAACTGAGCCTTTGATTTCAGGGACAGTGTGACTGGAGACGGAATGGAGAAATATCAGCCATTTCCAGATCTGCATCTTATTAGCTGAGTGGCCTTGAGCAAGTGACTAAGCCTTTCAGAGCCACGATTTCCTCTTTTATGAATTGGAGGATCATCCCATTTTGCACATGAGAAACTAGTCCAGGGTCACAGAGCTAAGAGTGACAGGGTTGGAACTCATTAGATGGTCTCGTATTTGGTCCATCTGCTTATTGCTGAAAAAATGAACAACTTCAGAACTCAGAGGTTGATACCAGCTCTTTCATTTTGCATGTCATTTTGCAGGACAGGAATGGGGACAGGGCGGAGCTGAGAAGGTCCCCCGTGGTCCACAGAGTCAGCTGAGGAGATGGGGGGGATCCACTCCTGAGACACCTTCTTGGTTCACGAGTGCTTCCCTGTCTCCTCTTGCTCACCCTCACCTAGGAGGAGGTGGAGGATGGGGAATCTTCAGGAGGTGGCTGGCTCTATCACTAGGAGCATTCTGAGAATCACAGGGAGTGGAAGTCTATGGGTCAAAGTGATTGAATTCCATGAATGAGCACATACTACCGTGCTTCAATCTTGACAGAAAGCAGGTGCAGAATGACCACTCTCTCCCTTTTCGTGAGACTAGGACACTCTAGTTAGGGAGGTGACATCAGATCAAGGGCATGATTAAATTACATGATGGTTACATTTGTGTTTCTGATGAACAAAAATTTTTTCACTCCAGTTACGTCCCATACAATTTTTTTTTTTTTTTTTTGGTATCAGAAATGTAACTCAGGGGCACTCGACCACTGAGCTCCATCCCCAGCCCTATTTTGAATTTTAGATAGAGACAGAGTCTCACTGAGTTGCTTAGCACCTGGCTTTTGCTGAGGCTGGTTTTGAACTTGCCATCCTCCTGCCTCAGCCTCCTAAGACACTGGGATTGTAGGCGTGCACTTCCACATTCAGCTCCCGTACAATTTTTGAGGCATGCTGATACTAAAAAACATATTGTTGCTTATCTATAACATTCAAATTTAACTGTGCATCCTGGATCTCATGTGTGTTTGTTAGTTTCTAACCCTGGAAAGCCAGTGTGTATATGGAAGAGAGAAACCAAGAATTCTGATTCCAACTTGTGGCCACAGGGCCAAGAAGGATTGGATTTGAAACTTGAATTTGATATCAGCCACAGTCTATCCTTCCTCCAGTCATGCCCCCCGCCCCGAAAAGACAAGAAGTCTAAACACTGTTAGGAGGAGAGAGTGTCCCGTATTTAATACACTTGTCTAGTCTCCTAGTTCACTGTCAAGTCTGGTGGCTCATGAGAAGTGACATTTCTATATCTCAGTTCTCCTGTCTGTCAAATGGGGTAACAGCAACTTAGTCCAATGAGGTACTGTCAAGAATAATGAGGCTCAAACAAACAGTGCTTGGAACAGTTCCTGGTCCACAGCCATCGCTCAGGATTAGCTTTCACCACCACGGGTGAGAGGCAGCCCTCAATTTTAGAAAATCAGAGTTCTCTACACTTCAGGGAGCATTGAAGCAATGGTCCCCCTGCACTACAATAGTTCCCTTTGGAGGGAAATCTGAGCCTTTCTCAAAAGGAAGCAGGATCAGGGGACCAAGAAGTTGTACTCTGTAGTTGTGGTTCCTAGTCTAAGATCAAAATAAAATAAAGTCCTACTCAGCTGATGCCTTACCCTCCTGAATCAATTGAGAGCTGCTGTGTCTGTGGCAAGTATTGGGTTAAAAGACCTCCCAGATCCGTGCTCCATTACCTAGAAGCTGTCTAAGCTCCTCCGTCATCCAAAGAAATGAGTCCATGACAATGAAGGTATCCCGGGTTGGAGTGGTGCAGGTACAGGTCACAGAAAATGCACCTTTCAGGAGTGAAGATAAGATGGGGACGCGGTTAATTCTAGAGCGTATCAAACACCTTCCTTCCTTAAGAGCAACAACTTCCTGATTAAACCTGTGGCCATTTATTCATTTATCTATTTAACTAATATGTGTTGGGTGCTCACGATACGCTAGGCATTATTCTAGGTTGAGATGGCACTGCAGTAAAAACAAGGGGGTGTGTGAATTGTCATGTATGGAAAACAATAATAAAAAAATATTATTAATGTTACTCATGATTGGAAAAGAATAATCATCACCCACAAGTCTCCAATACTTTTCATTCCATTATTATTATTATTATTATTATTATTATTATTATTATTATGGTAGTGGGATTTGAACCGAGAACTTAACCACGGAGTCACATCCTTTTTATTATTTAAAGACAGGTCTCGCTGAGTTGCTTTGGGCCTGGCTAAGTTGTTGAGGCTGGCTTTGGACTCTCGGTCCTCCTGCCTCAAACTCCGGAACCTCTGGAATTACAGGTGTGCACCAGGGCACCCAGCTGCCTTGTCTCTTTAATCCAAATGTGGGATGCTAACATAAGCCGCAGACCTTCTTTTGAGGTTCTCTTCCCACTATCAACATTTATTCAACAAATATTGATTGAGACCCTACTTTGTAGTAGACACTCACCTAGCTGCTGGGACTCATGGTGAACAAAGTAAGATTTCAAACTCCCTTTTCTGTCCTGCCTTTGTGGTCCTTATATTAATGGGGAGGAGAGACACTACACAAATAGGCAAGATAAAATAGTGCTTGTCAACGTGCTGCTGAGTACCCCAGGCAAAAAGAAATGGAATGGAGCGTTTGGGTGAAGAGTGTGTGGCAGGTTTAAATAAGGAGCTCAGGCAAGGCCTCCTCAACAGGTGCCTTGTAAGTCAAAGTCTTAAAGAATTTGAAGAAATAGGTAAGCTGAAAAGCAATCTAAATAGAGAAGACAGCAAATTCAAAGCCTGCTGGAATGTAATCTGTGTAGCATATTTCAAAACAACGAGGAGGGCAGGGAGGCTGAAGCAGAATAAGTCAGAGGAGAGAGGGGAAGGAGCTAGATGCAGAAGGTGCCCTGGAAAAGGGTCACAGCATGATCCTGCTGGTGGGCCTCACACACCCCACCCCTCAGCAACTCCTCATGGTCCCTGGGAGTGAAGGTCTCTCGAGTCTGCTTAAGAGTGAAAATGGTGCCACTTATTTGAGTCTAGCATTCTAGTTCCCAAACTGTGCATGTCAGAGTCTCTGGAAAGACTCAGAGGACTCACAAGCATTCACAAAGCATTTCAGATTTCGGAGAGAAAACAGACATATTTAAATGTTGTTGGACACTTTGTGCAGCACGTGCAGAAGTGTATGCTTTCCACCACAGACTGTGCTTCCTTCATTTTGCTCTCAAGTCCACTTCTTCTGATGTGAATATGTCACTCCTTCTTTCCTGGGATGAGGGTTTGTATGTTGCATCTGGCTTCATTCTTTTATTTTTAACCTAGTGATCTCACAATAGTTAAAGTGAGTCTCTGTCTTTTAATTAGTATGTTTAGAACATTTACACTTAATGCAATGATATGGTGAAATTTAAGTCTGACATGTTATTATTTGGGTTCCATTTGTTCCCTCTACTTTTGATTCCTGTGTTTTCCCTTTCTTGTCTTCTTGTAGGTTATTTGAACAATTTGAACAATTCTTATAATTCCAATTTAATGTATCTGTAGTATGTTTGAGACTATCTCTGTCCAAATTTTCAACAGTTGCTTTAAGAATTTATATATATATATATATATATATATATATATATATGGTTTCCCTACATATAAAATTTAGAGTTGACACTCTCTTTCATTCAGCACTTTACAAATGTGACACTTCTTCCTGTCCTTCGTGATTTCCAATGAAAAATCCACTATTATTTAAATTGTTGTTTCCCTATAGATAATACATCACTTCTCTCTAGCTACTTCAATATTTTATTTTTGCTTTTTTTTGGTTTTGGGAAATTAATTATGATGTATCTGGGCCTGTACTTCTTTAGATTTTTCCTATTTCAGTTTCACTCTGTTTCTTGAAAATGCATGTTTATATCTCTTGTCAAATTTGATACATCTTCATTATTACTTCTCTCCAATGGAAATCTGATGCGCTAATATCGTAAAATCTTTTGAGATTATCTAACAGGTTCCTGAAGCTCCAACTTTTTAAAAAAATTAAATCTATTTTTTCTCTCTGTTGTTAAAATTGTGTGGTTTTTATTTATTTGCCTTCAGATTTCCTGATTCATTCCTCTATCACCTCTATTCTGTCACTTAACCCATCCACTAAGTTTTTATTTGGGCTTGTGTATTTTGCAGTTCCAAAATTATCTTTTCTTTTCTTTTCTTTTTTTTTTTCTTTTTTGTATCTCTGAGACACTGCTCCTTGCAGCTCTCCTTATAAACTCTGCTTGAAGACACTCCAGCATCTGTGTCAGCCTGCTGTGGTCCTCTGTTAGTGGTCTCTTCTCGTTGGGATGGAGATCTTCCTGGCCCCTGGTATGATAAGTGATTTCGGATTGTATCCTGGACACTTTGAGTATTATGTAATGCAATTCTGGTTCCTATTTAAACCTCATATTCCAGCAAGTAGCAACATGGCTGGGGCTCAGAATGTGCATCTGGGCTGACTCTGGTGGGCTCTGGTTTGAATAGCAATTGAGTTTTCAAATTCTTTGCAACACTCTCCTGGAGGCCTCTGTGCTACCTACAGTCCTGTAAGGAAGCCTGGGAGCTCTGCTCTGTAGTTTAGTCCTCGATGCTTCCTCTCTGGATCTGGTTAGTTTCATGCACAGGTTGGCTGGGGGTATGCCAAGGACTTCTCGTGTAGATTTCTATTTAATTTTTCTTTTTTTCTTTTTTTTTTTTTCTAAGAGAGAGTGAGAGAGGAGAGAGAGAGATAGAGAATTTTTAATCTTTATTTTTTAGTTCTCGGCGGACACAACATCTTTGTTGGTATGCGGTGCTGAGGATCGAACCCGGGCCACACGCATGCCAGGGGAGCGCGCTACTGCTTGAGCCACATCCCCAGCCCCCTCTATTTAATTTTTCACATCTGAAGCTTCCTTTTGTCTGTCAATCTCTCCCCTCTTCATCTCTCTTTGGGAGAAGCTGGTGCTCCACTTCTTAGTCCCACCTGCAGTCAGCTGCTGAGTGTCTAGTGAGGGTTGGAAGGGCAGTATCTTTGCTAGCATTAACCCAGAGCCGGGAAGGGCCACAAGTTCCACCCAATAAACACCACAGCTCTCCGCAGGGTGAGCCCCCTTCTCTTGGGAGCATCTACTGGGAAGAGGGAGGACTGTGTCTTCTCTCGTGAGCTTCATTTGGACTAGGTCAGGTACAGTCTCAAAGGCTCTGACCTGTCCTCAGTCCTTTAACTGAAAAGAAGCGGCTTTCTTGGAGGATTTCCTTTTGCTGTTCTTGTTTGGGGTCTACATTCACCTGTGTTTCTGGTTGTGGGCTAATAGAAGCAAGGCTGAGGTTTCTAGCCAGTCTGCTGCTTCTTTTCTTTGGTACTCTGTCTTGTACCAAAAGATTCACTGAGATAATTCCAAACTTGGAGAAGCTGTTTTTAATAAGTTGGATGGATTAAGAAAGCAAGTGTCTTGTGGACCTTAGCGTGGAACAAGAAATTAATGCGATGCTTCTCAAACAGTTTCCAAGATTTGAGAAACTGTCCAGTATCCAAGGCACACACATCTCTGAAGGATGTAATTCAACTTATATTAAAATATTTTCTTCTCTTTGAATTCATGGGTAATCTTTTTCCAACAGTAGTAACTTATTCAATACTTCATCAGAATATTTGGCATCAAAGATTTCACAAACAGAACGGTTAGGGCCTTTGCAAAACCAGTTACTGAGATACTAAAGTCACCACAAACTGAGAAAGTTCAGAGACCCATAGGATAGTCGAAGGGAGGAGAACAGAAAACCAAGCTGGGTGCTGGCCCATTTGAAAAACAAAAAACAAACACCTGCTTTGAGCTTTGTTAATGCAAAGCTCTTTATCTGAGGAGCTCAAAGAGTTTTATTACAGGTAAATATCCTTGTCTTCAGCGACACATAGGAGAGGCCAGGTCCAGGGAGATTAGCGGGGAATGTCTATTTAAGGTCACATAACAGTCGGTGACAAAGTGGAGACGCACAGAGTGGTCTGTAATGGGATTGGTCCGCTGTCTGTTGTGCAGCCTGAGAAACTGGCTGTGGAGGGGTGGGAGCCAGCAGGAGAAGGGCGTCTTGGCAGCGTGGTTGGGGTACTGGGTAGGGCCCCCTTTGTTTTCCAGACCCCACACTGAGGCTTTGAAGGGGGTAAGTTATCTTCCAAGTTTGCACAGAAAATTGCTGGAAGCGCCAAGGGTACAATGGAGAGCTCCTAAGGGCCACCTGATTCTCTCCTAGAGTTCTCAAATGATCCATCCAGGGAAACTTTCAAGGAAATTCAATCTCTCTAAAGCTGGCTCAGTGGAACTTGAGTTGGGTCAAAGCTAGGAGACAAAACTTTGGCAAGGATTTGGAAGCGATTAGAGGGGAGAAGTAAAGCGCACGGGATTGGGGGTCCGAATCCTGACTCCGTTGAAGACTAGTGTGAGATCCAGGGTAACTCACCTTCCCTCTCTGTGCCCCTGCAAGAAATACCAAGGGGACTGGGCTCAATAGTAAAATCCACTTAGTGATTACAATATACCCAGGCCTCAATTTCCCCTTCTGCAAAATGGGAACATCCCTGGTGTTCATCTCATGGTGTCTGCAGAGCACAACCACACAATGTGCCCGTCCCAGAGCCTCATGCCTGCAGCTGCTCATCAGTGTTGGCTGTTTTATACCCACAGTAGCCATCTGCTCAGGTTGTCCAACTTGAAATATATGACCTGGATCTACTCCGTCTCCTATAGTTTACCATCCTTCTATAATTTCTTAAATCCCTACCAATGTTTAAGCTTTGGGTCCAGCTAAGGTAGCCAGAAAAAGTATAGCACACCCAGCTAAATTTGAATTCCAACTAGAAGACAAATGAATATGTCACATAAGTCTATCCCAACTATTGCAGGGGCTATACTTTTATTAAAATTTCATCTTCATCAATCTAAAGTTAAGCTTACCAGGCATCTCGTATTTATTTTTATTAAATCTTGCAGTGAACTAATCTTTGGTCTAAAATTTTGATTCCAGGAAAATGTTTTCTAACCTTCCATGTTTCCTCTGAAGAGTTAAGGCAGAGAGGATTGAATCTGTGGTTCTGATCCCACTCCCCACCTTCATGGAGTAGGAACTGGGTCAGCAACAGCCCCACCCAGCTCAGCACTTTCCCAAATTTGAGCAGCAAGTGCATTGGAATCAACAAGGGGAAGAAGGGCTGGGGCTGGGGCTCAGGGGTAGAGCACTCACCTAGCAGGCATGAAGCACTGGGTTCCATCCTCAGCACCACCTAGAAGTAAAATAAAGATATTATGTCCACCTATCACTAAAAAAATAAATAAATATTTTTAAAAAGAAGAGGAAGAAAATTGTCAAGAAAATCATTATTTTGGTTTCTAGAGATGATATTTGAATCCTGGTTCTAGAAACTTCCAGGAAGAGAACCAGTATTTAAAACGTCTAAGATCTGCTGTGGTCCATATTGTGGAGGATGAGGCTCAAGAGCCCGGATGAAGCTGACCAGTTTGCAAATTAAGAGGATGCAATTGACCTAAGGTGATGTAGCGTTCTGTCAAACGGGTTGATAATACCTGGCCACATCAGTCTCCTCTCCCTGCTTCTCTAGCTAACCTTTAAAAATAATTCTCCAGGCTGGAAAATTAAAATGACCGGTTTCTGGTTCTGCAACACAGCAGACCCCCCTGACAGCTTTGAGCTGGGGTTCCCCCAAGTGAGCCATCGGTGGAGAGTTTTCCATCCAAAGCTAGATGGCTTGTTGACTCACACGGCTCTTCAAACAAAGCACTGTAACTTCTTAGGAATCTAGAATAATCTTCTAGATTTAATCTTTAATCTTCTAGATAATCTTCTTATCCAAATCTGGAGTCTAGAACCTGTGTGTGCACACGTCCCTTGTTTTGGAGAACAAGAATAAGCCCGAGCCCGAGAGCACACAGAAAAAATGAGGATGCAGAGAATTTAGGTAAGAAAAAAAATAATCTCTGCTTTGAGGCTGTTTCTTCATCGGTAAAATGGGGCGAATTCTATGCCCTTTGCAAGGTGTGAGCAATCAGATGTCATGCTATGTGGAAATCCATGAGTGCTCATTAAATGAGCAGTAACGGGTGTGTAAGTGGATCAATATTATAAATTTCTAAGATCCAAGTTTTCTGAGGAGTCTCCACACTGCTTTCCATAGTGGCCGCACCAATCTGCAGTCCCACCAGCCATGTTTGAGTGTGCCTTTCCCCACATCCTCGCCAACACTTATTGCTGCTTGTATTCTTGATAGCTGCCGTTCTGACTGAAGTGAGATGGAATCTTAGAGTAGTTTTGATTTGCATTTCTCTAATGGCTACAGATGATGAACATTTTTTCATGTTTGTTGATGGATTGTATTTCTTCTTCTGGGTAGTGTCTGTTCAGTTCCTTAGCCCATTTATTGATTGGGTTATTTGTCTGTTTGTTTGTTTTGTTTTTGTTTTGGTGTTAGGTTTGTGGGTTCTTTAGATATCCTGGAGATGAGTGCTCTATCTGAGGTGCCTGGGGTAAAGATTTTCTCCCATTCCGTAGGCTCTCTCTTCACATTATTGATCGTTCTCTTTGCTGAGAAGAAGCTTTTCAGTTTGAGTCCATTCCATTTATTGATTCTTGATTTTACTTCTTGCCCTTTAGGAGTCTAGCAGCTGAATTCACAATAGCTAACCTCTGGAACCAACCTAGATGCCCTTCAACAGACGAATGGGTAAAGAAAATGTGGTGTATAGACACAATGGATTATCTCTCAGCCTTAAAGAAGAATGAAATTATGGAATTTGCAGGTGAATGAATGGAGCTGGAGAATATCAGGCTAAGCAAAATGAGCCAATCCTCCAAAAAACCAAAGGCCGAGAGTGTTTCCTCTGATAAGCGGAGGCTAATCCATACTGAGGGTGGGGTGGGTGGAAGAACTTTGGATTGTGTAGAGGGGAGTGAGGGGAGAGGAGGGGCGGTGAGGATGGGTAAGATGGTGGAATGAGACAGACATTATTTCCCTATCTGCATGTCTGATCACACAACCGGTGTAACTCTGCTCCAAGTTCAGCCAGAGCAAGGAGAAGTTGTGCCCTATTTGAAAACAATGTGTCAAAATGCATTCTACTGTCATGTATAAGTAATTCGAACAAATTTTTAAAAATCCCTACGATCCATCTAAAAACTCACCTGTAAAGAGTGAGTTGAAATAGTACAAACAAAAATTCTATTGTAGAATCTATTTGTGTCCATGTACTATGTATCTATTTATGAAGGATAAACAGAGATGTATATATGTGTGATCCTGCCATTTGTCCCCTAGGTGCATTTAAGAAATTTATTAAGCTTGGTAAAACCATGTGTATTTAAACCTGTTGCATGTTCTAAGTGCATTAGATTAAAGGAAAGCAATCGGGCAGATGAGGCTGAGCTCATTCCAAGAGCCCCCTGTCTCTTGCCCTGCTCCGGAGCTGCGCCCAGTTAGGCATCGCTTCTCCGTGTTGCTGGGCCAGGTGATCCCCCCGCCCTCCTGCCTTCCAGCACTTTCTTCCTCCCGTGCTGCTGCTAGCATCTCTTGGCTACAGGAGACGGGGTTGGCAGCTTGGCCCCCCGGGGCTCTCCAGAACCTTTTTACTTAAACATATATTGACCTAGGCCTCCCTTCCCAGGGTGAGTTATGCCACAGGCAGCCATCGCCAGGCCATAAATTCACCCCAACCCCGTGCAACTGTCGGCCTGCAATGCGGATGGTGAAACCGGATCTTTGTGGAACTGGACGGACGAGGGGCCTCTAAATTTTGTCGGCTGACAGCTCCTCTCTCCGCTTTACCTGGCTGGCTGTTCTAGAGCTCTCTGTCTGGTTTCGTCTTTATCTTCTTTCCTGCACTCAGGACAAAGGTCAAAAGGCCCCATCAGAGCCCCAGAAACCAACGAAAGGGAAGGGTCTGGATTTCTGCACCGACACACCCTGGGAACACAGTAGGTGTTCTGCATATTTGGAGGCTGAATGGGTGCATGTCACCAGCGTGGCCTCTAGGATCCCCGTTACTGTCCTCATCCCACCAGGGGCTCCTTGAAGCCACCCAGACCCTGGCTTGTCCCTACTGGTCTCTGTGGGCTCTGCACCAAGCCCTGTCAAATGAAGCACTGTCAATCCACCCGGGAAGGGACAGGCGCCAGGTCCCTTCTAGGGATCAGTTTCTTCCTTGATGGATCCTTTTCCTTTCTGCACTAGTCTCTGCCTTTTGGCCTTCTCCTGAGTTCCTTGGCTGGGCTGAGCTGGGGTCAGAGACTCAGGTAAATTTCTTGACCCTGTGACTACCTAAGTCCCTTGCCCTCATTCCTTTGAAATTTGAGGGGATGCCTTTCCACCCATCACCTTGCCAGAGGTCAGGAACAGCCTTACGTTTGGGTTGGAACCGATGAATTTTGTGAACCCACGAAAATGCTCGGGTTGGTAATCCGCTCCAAAATGCTAGCTCCCTTGGTCTCTTTCTTCCAGCCCCCAACGTATTTGGAAGCCCCCAGCTCCAGTCCAACCTAAGGCTCCATATAACAGAGTGGTAACGGCACTTTTGCTCCACGGGCCTGGCCTGGGTGGGTAACACAGCCCCTCCTTTCTGTCTGATCAGCCCATTTGTCAGATGTCAAAACTGAGGCCTGCGTCCACAGGGCTTCCCTTCTCAGAATCTCTCCCTTAGGGTACAGTCAGAGCAGGTGACATCCAGGACGGAGCCGAGAACACACACACGTGCCAATCACTGTACACGACGTGACTCATGGTGTTCCCCCCAGCAGCTGTGTGAGACCTGAGCCAGAGGTCTACAGTGGTACGTAGGAAGAGAAGGCCACAGCAAGGATGCGGACTCCAGAACAGCATGAGCACTCCCTGCTCTGTTCCGAGTGACGGCGGAAGTGCCCTTCGATGTCCTTAACCCGAGCCCATGGACCCCCTAAGAAATCCTGGGGTGGGCTTCAAAGGCTTGTGTTCCTTTTGAAATTCCATCTGCAAACTTCACTCTAGATGTGCATTGTTTCTATCATGATTTCGGAGTCATCGGTAGATGTTCACAGGGGGCCCGACACCCTAAGAACCGCAGGTGGGGGTTTCTGGAATTGGAGTTTGGACAGGAACAGGCGGTAACCACCCTCAGAGCCACCCGGCTGCCTAAGCCGTTCCTGTGCCGCCAGATATAGCGTCCCCTTTGTGTTTGAAATCAGGCTCTTCACCCCTTTGCAATTTGGTGAAAACCGAATCAGTGAAGGAGTCATTTGAAGCTGTAAATATTATAAGAACCAAGAAGCCAAGCCCGGGAGGCTCAGCATTCCTGAAGCCTGGAAGAGCAGGGAGAGCCGGGATCAAAGGGAGGAGGCCGGCCTTCATCACCGCCCTCCACACCAGCAGGGCAGGCAGGAAGATGTCAAGGGGGAGGGCTTTCTTTGAAGTGTCAAGATAAGAACCATCTCCACCTCCCTTTAGTGCTAAAGTCTTCCCTCCAGGAGCCAGAGGAGGGGAGACAGTGGGCTGTCCCTGTGGGGCCTGGGGAGCACAGAGGTAGACACTTTCCTGGCTCTAACCTGCGTCTGGACCCAGCCAAACATCTCCTGTGGACTCAGTCTTCCAAATACATAGGTTGCTGGGCTCCATCACCATTTCCTAGTGCTATACTCTTGGGATGTCTGTACACTGGCTTTGGAATCCAGTCGTTCAGAGGTTTATGGACGAGATACACCTTGTGCCTTGGGGCTGGGCACGTTTGGGCAAATGACTTAGCCTCTCTGAACCTTAGTTGCAAATGTAGATGATACTAATAGCCTCTATGCCTGAGGTTCACTTGAAAATTGAATGAGATGACGCAAACGAACTATTTCCTTTCCACAGTATCTCTTGCATTGGAACATTAAGGAAAAAAAAAAGTTAGCTGATTCTGACTGTTGGACTTTATACCACTCCGGTAGGTGAGCTTCAGAGTCAAAAAGACTATCGGATTGTGATATCTTTTGGGAAAATATTAATCACAATTGTAAGTGCTTTGAGTTCAAGGATGAGATCCTTCTCCAACATAGGCATGAAATAAGAAGTCCACCAGCTTGGGAAACCTGGCTGTCCCACACATGGAGGTATAAACATGGGGAATTTGCTCAGTTTCCAGAGCCTGAACTCTTTTTATTGGTGGGGGGAGGACCAGGAGTTGAACTCAGGGACACTCAACCACTGAGCCACACCCCCAGCCCTATTTTGTATTTTATTTAGAGACAGGGTCTCACTGAGCTGCTTAGTGACTCGCTTTTTCTGAGGCTGGCTTTGAACTCGTGATCCTCCTGCCTCAGCCTCCCGAGCCACTGGGATCACAGTTGTGTGCCTGACCAGAGCTCAAACTCTTAACCATGGTGTTCAGCTGGCCCTCGGTTTTGCCGTGAGAAGCAACAGGGTGGCTCCTTTCTGGGATTTGGACAAATTCACAGGGCCTTGTTATTTTTTTTTTTTTTCCCAAAGAGGTGAGCTTCTCCATACCCCTGTGGACAAAGATAAAAAAAACAAAGTAGCAGAGGTGCAGAACCTTCAGGAAAAATCAGGAACATGCTGCCTGCCACCCTTTGGTGCACAAGGTCTTCAGAGCCTGTGAGAGCTGACGCTGCAGGGGAATGCCAAGGAGAGAGGTGGCCTTCCTCAGAGAAGGGTGGCCACTAGACATGGGAAGGAAGCAGCCAGGTGGAGAATCACCCAACCTTCACCTCTGCCTCCCTCCAGCCTCCTGCTGGTACCTCCCAGTGGCCAAAGCCACTTAGAGGCCCGTAGGCCAGGAGGCCCCGGAGGCAGCGCACGCAGGGCAGGACACTGGGCACAGAGCAGGGTGCAGAAGGCCGAGCGAGCCGGGCGCACAGCACATTGCCACTCAGGATCCTTGTATTTCCCACGCTTGGTCCAGGTGGAAACTGGACATTCCCAAAATCAGATGAAAACACACCAGCTCCATGGTCCTCCTGGGGTTTCTGGAGTAACCAAACCCCAGACCTAACCCCATCGGCTCCTGTCACCTTTCCAGAGCTCATTTCCAAGAGGAAATAACACCTGCCCCAAAGCCCCACCTGCAGCGGCCACCTCTCGGGATCTCCAGCTGCCAGGGGCAGATAGCAAGTCACAGGCGCGGGCTGATTTCTCCAAGGAAAGCTGAGCAGAGTGAACGCAGAAGTCCTCCATGCACACCACCGAGAGCCTCGTCCAGGAGGCCGATGAGGTAAGCCGGAGGGGGACAGGGGAGGGGGCCACGGCCCTGCAGCCACTACTGTTTCCAAGCGAAGGAAAGGTATCTGAGGAATGTCCTCTATTCTGAACACAGTCAACAGTCAGCTGAAGGACCTCTGGGCTTTGCATTTGACTTCATTACGTGCTTTTTGATTTCCTGGGCTAGCAGACTGCTATTAATTAGTTTTTGTTCAGGTTAATCCAGCTTTTCATTCATGGACTTATTTTCTCCCACTAAGAGTTTAAGTTGGAAATGTCACTAACAACCTAGATAATTTAGCGTGGAAACCCTCAACAGTCAGGGAATTATAAGTAATGAATAATATGTTCTACCAATTTAATTCCAGAAGAAGTTCATTAACATATCAAAAGACTTTAAAATGTGCACCCTCTTTGACCCCAAAATTTCCTGTCTAGCAAAGGATTTTTTCCCCCCTAAAGAAATAATTATGGACATGTACAGATATTCAATGAAAAAAGTAATCACTCAATAATTGTTTAGGTCCGCAAAGACTGGGAGTGATCTAATATTTAACAAAATATAATAATAATAACAACAATGGCTTGTCGTAACAGCAGCAACACTTACCATGTCAAATATTTATGTTTTCCCATGTTCCAGGCATTATTTTAGGCACTTTGCCTACATTAGTTAATTTAGGTCCCATCCACAAGTTTTGGGGGTTGGAACTAACATTTTACTCGCTTCAGAGCTACTGAAACTGAGGCACAGAAAGGTTAAACAACTTGCCCAAAGTTACACAGCTCACAGGCTCAAGCTTAATATTTGCCAAGCCAAGGGCAAGAGAACAAATGGAGGCCTGCAGACCATTTGAAAAGTTGCAAATCAAGCTAATCTCCTCTCTAGAAAGAGAAAAAAAAAAAAAGAGTTTTTGTAAAGACCTGGGAAGCCTGGTCTGGATGTTGAACGCTTAGATTCCTTGGCGTTCTGTCCCTGGATATGCTGGCTCAGGGCAAAACTCTTAGCCTACTCCTTTCCTTTCCTACTCCCACTTCTATCAAACACCACAAGGGGCCACCTGCAGACGTGAACGGACATGCCCATGAGCACACTCAAGTTGCACTGGGCCCTCTCCCTGCAAACAGCACCTCCAAATACCCCTGAAATCTAGGGCTGAACACACCACAAACCCAGTTCAGCCTTGGAGAGCACAGAGAAGAACCAGGACAGCCCTAGGAGCAGATTCAGGGTCAAGAAAGCAGCATATCCTGTTATCTCAGGTATCTGGAGTGTGGGTCACAGGTCTACCAAACACCTCACTAAGAGAACCCTCACCCCACGGAAGGGGTCAGGGCAGCAGGGGATCCAGAGCGGGGCTGATTTCTCAAGGGAAATAAGAAAATACTGAATATGGATCCAGACTTGAGATTCCTTTTTACTCACTCCTAAGAAGAATATTAATGCTGTCATTTGTCCCCAAGTAATCTGGCCCCCAGAACCTGTCCCCTTAACCATTACTATAAAGTACCCTCAAAATGAGATTCCTTAACCAATTGAGCGTCATGTACCAAAATAACTCTATTATTTTTAAAAAGTGTATATAACTATGAAAAAGTATTCCTAAAATCGTATAGGTGGTGGAGAAATAGAATATCAAATAGTAGGTAGGTTATGATATTTTTTGTGGAAACAATCATGGCTACATACACAGAAAAACCATAAAAGTAATACACAAAGATATTAATATGGCACAGTAATAGTGATATCAGAGGTGATTTTTATTTTACATTTCTTTCCTCATCTGTATTTTCAGCATAGTGTGAATTGCTTAATTATTAGAGAGAACAAAACACAGTGAAATCTGTATCTAATGAGCTCTTCCCCACCAGACTACCAGGGCCATATTGGAATCTATAGAAGCACATAGACTGAATCCCCCCAAATTCCTAAGTTGACATCATGACCCACAGGTGACGGCATTGGGAGGTAATTAGGCAGAGCCCCCTTAAATGGGATCAGTGTCCTTATAAGAGAGTCCTCAGGAAGCTCCCTTGTTCCCCCATCATAGGAGGACATAAGGAGCAGGTGCCATCTATGAACAACAGGAAGTGGCCCTTGCCAAACACTGCATGTGCTGGTACTTTAAACTTGGACTTTCCAAACTCCAGAAACATGAGAAATAAATGTCACTTGTTTATAAGTGCCTCCCCCCACCCCAGGGCCTACGGCATTTTTGTGATAACAGCCCAAACAAAGACAAGGAAATATCAAGATGAGAGGGTTCAGGGTGTGGTCGGGTTGATTACAACGCTGCACATTCACACCACTTCCTCTTCCTGTGCACACAGGAAGTCTTCATTTCCCAGCTTCTTTTGCTGTTAGGTTGGTGCCAAGAGAAAGTAAACAGACACCTGGCCACTAAAACTATTCCATATGGCTCTCCTGTCCTCTTCTCCTCTGTGTTCCAGAAGGCGTAGCAACAAAATGATGAGGGGCTGCCCCAAGTGCAACATCACTGAATGTACAGAGTGACCTACCATCTTGGTTTGCCTAGGACCAAAGGGGTCCCCAGACTCAGTATGCTCAGTGCTAAAACCAGAATGGTCCTTGGGAAAGCTGGAACAAGTTAGAGACTTCAGTGAACAAAAAAATTAATGCTTTATTCTCTTAAGCCTCAGAGATTTTTAGATTAACCTGATGCGACAACAGAGCTTACCCTCTCCAAACTATCACAGGAGAAAGCTCAGGACTTAAAGCCTGGACTTTGTAGTCAAATGCTTAGTTTTGCCACTCTGTGTGCCCGTGTGACCTCTAACAGTTTATGTCAACCTCTCAGGCATCAGCTCTATGATCCACACAGAAGAGGTGAGACTGCACCCGACCCCACGGTGTCACTGAGATAATTAAATTTAAATTTTGTGGGAAATTCTTGGTAGGTATAAATCCCCATGTACGTGTGAGTTTTTATTATTGTCAACAACAGAAAATCAGAATCTAGTCAAAGGGTATGGACTTTTAGGTAGCTAATTTAAAAGAGATAATAGATACATAGGAAGGTGATGTAAATGAATTCTTGGTTTCCAAGACAAGAGAGAGATGAATTCTGATGGGGTGTTAGGAAAATTCAGAGATGAAACAGTTTCTTGAAAGAGGTAAAAGTTGCAGCATTTTTATATACAGGGAAGGATTAGGAAGGCAGGAGACTGCTGTGGATTAGTCAGGTGTTTCCTGAATTTCAAGTTGCAAGCTGACTGTGACGTAGATCTAGATTAAATGCTAGGGATCAATTGATTAATGAGGCAGAGCTTCCATCCCCGAGAGATGGAAAAATACATGGATGTATAAATAGAAAATGGTAAGATGGATAGGTAAGAGATGGATGGTTGTTTTTCTCCATGGTTTTGTTCACTTACCATCATTTGAAAGCTTTCCTCTGTCTAGAGGATTTCCTACATTAGAAGCCCCACTTGCCCAGGACGGAAGCCGGAGACCATTTCTCAGTCCCTTCGCAGCTAAATTTTTAATCCAGCTTGTACCAGTTAGATATTCCCAGCATGATAAGAAGATTGCATAGACCCACCATGATGATGGAGGAGAGGTGTTGGTTTTTAAGGTGAGCTATCTCTGCACCTGGTTCCCAGTCAGAACCGTGGAATGTTTTCATGAGCAAATTTCAGATTTTGTCCTTAATATTAACATGTGAAATAACTAAATATCTGCATCCCTCAGGCCACAGTTGGACAAGTTTTATGGTGCTTTTGGCAATTCCAAAAGAAAAAAGTCAGTTTTTACTGAGCCAGTCATCCTAATGGTTTGGAGTCTGGTCTTGGTTGTCTTTGCCATAAGCTTGATTCTGTGGCTCTCCTGGAGCTCCTTGAAGTCACTTCTTATCTTTTGACAGCTATATTTTTTTTGCTTAAACCATCTAAATTAGGTTTTGTAGTTTTCAAGCAAGAATGTTGATAGATAAATGGAGAGATGGGTAGATATAATAAATAGATCCATTTACTCCAGCAGAGAACAATTAGCTCTTGGTTCTCTTCTCCTAACCAGATAGGGGACCCAGCATCTCTCTCTCTCTCTCTCTCTCTCTCTCTCTCTCTCTATATATATATATATATATATATATATATATATATATATATTAAGCCTACCAGAAGGCCCTGAAGAGTGACTGTGGGCAGGAAAGTTCCAGAAGACAGTTGATTACTGAGAGGAGAGAGCTGCAAAGTGGGAGCTGCTTCTTTCCATTTTTTTTCCTAGCCTGAGAGCAGGCACAAATCTGCACCAGTCCCAGAAAGGGAACGCCCCCAGATTGTGTGTGTCAACTCTGCCCAGTTCTCTGGCTGACCCCTGAATCACACCTACGTGGGGAAGACTCCAAACTGTCCAGCAAAAAGGCTCAAGAAATGTGCTGAGAGTTAAACTGCAGCCTTCAGAAGGAAGCCAGCCCAACCCCGTTAACTGCCTGCAGAAACCCAAAACCCTCTCTCTTCTTTGTGGTCATATAACAGACTTCAGAGTTTCCAGAAAATGACTTTTCCCATGTCCAGGACCCAATCCAATTCCCCTCCAAAGACAAAAGCCCGTTCACCCTGACGCAAGCCTGGGGTCTTCCCCTGACGCTAGACACACCTATTTGGCTCCTCCCAAGCACCACGGCTGCCAAGCTGAGGATGCCATTGGGAGCCCAGACCTCTCATTGGTTAGCAAATACTCCGCCATCTCCTACCTGCGTGTCAGACCGGCCAGACTGCAACCTCGCGCCTGATCACCCCGGTGAGCGTCTTCTCCTCCAGGGGCTTTTATTTTTGCATGCAATGCAACCTTTGGAAACACTTCCCAATTCATTAATCTGTGGCAATTGGGGTGCATGTTCTGCAGTTCAGGAGAAGGCCCGATCCAGCGCACTCCTCTGCCAGGATCCCTGGGGAGCCTGGAAGACTTGTTCCATCTTGTTCACGCTTGAACAGAGACAATAGTGCTGAACACATCTTGGCCATTCACTCCTTCCTTGTCATCCAAAGGCCCTGGAGCTTTTTCTTTGTGCCTTTCACACATTCCTTTGTATTAAGTTTTTTCTTTCTTTTTTTTTTCTTAAAGAAGAAAAGCAAAGAGGCAGGAAACATATCCACACACAGACCCCACACCAACCTTTTTTTTCCCCCTTCCAATGATTACATAACTCAGAGAAATGCTTCCAAGACTTGCTTATAACTCTACCAAACCTATAAACGTCTTGAAGTTTTGTTGGCAAATAAGTGTATGCCAAGAGTACATAAAGTCCTCTGTGGCTGGGTGTTCCAGCCCTCTGAATTCGTATAAAAATGTCTGTGCCCCTGAGACCTGCTCACCAGAAGTGGCTCCATTAGACCTCAGCGCTTCCAAACAGTTCCAAAGTGGAAATCCTCGCTGGAAAGGTAGGGTCATCCGTGGGGAAGGGAAATGGGGGGATTCTGGGGAGAGAGACCTGGGTCACGGGGCCGGGGTGGGAAAAGAAGAGGTGTAAACTCCAATCTTGGGGATTACTTGGGGGAGAGGGGGATTATTCCAAGGAAATTGCACCGGAAAACCTAACCTTGAGGAGGAGGCTGATGGTAAAACCAGCTTTGAGTGTGGGCAGCGGGGAGACTCGGAGGAAGAGTGTGACCAAGTCAAGTGTGAGTCAGAGACAGCAGGTTCCATGCCAGGCCTCCTGGGTGGCGGACCAGGGGCATAAGGTCTCCAAACTGAAGGAGAAAGAGAGAGGAGGCTTGGGGGAGGGAAGGAGGCCCAGTGGAAAAGCACAGCCAAGGAAATTCTTTTCTTTGTAGAAGAGCAGCGTGTTCGGGGGGACTTATGGACTCAGCTACCCACCCCCTTTCCTTTTCAGCTGTTTAAATGCTAAGGATTGTGGGAAGCCACCTTCAAAACAAGAAGGAGAATGTTCTAACCAAAGTAGAAAATGATGGCACCTGCGTACCCGCCCTCCCCACCCAGGAGGCAGGGATGGAACCTTCTTTTGGAAGGGACAGCAGGCTGCTGGTTTGCTCAGGGACCTGCTGGCTGTCAGACAACGGAAACAGAAAGCAGAAGTGAGATTGCTGATCCAAGGTATGACCTGAGAGAGCTCACAGAAGATTCAAGAAGGGGAAGCCAGAATCCCACACGGAGACCCAGGGGCCACAGGGTGTGGACCAAGAGCCTCTGCATCATTTCAAAAGCTGGACAGACTGCTTCTGCGCAGACCTTGTCCTTCCCTTGGAGGTGTGTGAGTATCAGAGGTCGTCCTGCTGGCCAGCCTCTGTCCAGAAGGTCAGAGCCGGGGTCCTCAGCCCTCCTTCCAGGAGTTAGGCCAGATCCATGGGAGCCTGGGGGCTTCCGGGGGAATGGAGGGCACCAGGAAGCTAGATTCCATACCTGGCCCCACTGGGTCCCCCGACTGGTTGGGAGAAGAGAACCAAGAGCAGACAGCCGTGTGGGGAGGAGAGGTTTTCTATTCATTCATATCTGAGTCAGAAGTCAATATATTTTTATGCTGAGAGTAGAAGAAGCAATAATAGATTTGTTTGTTTGAAATCACCCTTTCAATAAGCCAAACAATAGCTAATAACAACAGCAGCAATAGCTAACTGAAGGTACTGAATAGTATCTACAATGCACTACCATGTATACTTGAAAAAGAAAAAGAATCGGTGTGAGCATCTCCTTGTATGTGCATAAGACAGTTCTAGAAGGTGAAGGAGGAAAACAATTTAACTGATAGTCTCAGGAGAGACAGGGAGTGGGTGGCTGGATTCCAGGAGAGGAACTTTCATGGAGGAACTTTTCAACCATATGAATATTTTGTCATTCAAAAATACCTTCTAAAGCCATTTTAGGGAACATGAGACATCATTGTTAATCTAGAGTCAACTGGTTGAACAACAGAGCTCTTGAATTCATTCTTCCTATGGGAAATTTCATATCCTTTGACCAACTCTCCGCAGTGCCCCGCCCTGAACCCCTGGCTCCTGGAAAACTACCTTCCTGCTTTCTGTTTCTACAGGGTCACCTTTCCTAGATTCCCCGTGTGAGAACCTGTAGTATTTGTCTTGCTGTGCCTGGCTTTTTTCGCTTAACACAATTATCCTCTAGTTTTATGCATGAGGTTGTGAATAGCAGCCTTCTTTTTTTAAGACCAAATTGAATGAAAAAACAATTTTTAATTCTAACATTTATCAAGGGCCTACTATGTGCCAGGAATGGTGCACAAAACAGATTTAGGGATGAATAATTCAAAATCACCATCCATATACATCCGATAGGCTGGCAGAGGAGTCACAGGTGACCAGGGGCCACAGGCACAGCAAGGGGAGGGTGCAGGGAGGTGGCTAGAGCAGAATGGCCGACAGACAAGTTGACCGTCAGAGGCTCATGTCTACAAATGTCCCTCCTCTCCATGTCACCTCACACCACGGAATGAGCAAGAGAGCTCTCTGGGGCTTCCTTTATGAGGACACTAATGCCATTTGTGAGGGCTCCACCCTTTGGACTTTGTCATCTCCCTGAGGCCCTGCCTCCTGATGCCATCACACTGGGGATCAGGATGTCAGCTAAGAGCTTTGAGGACACACAAATCTTCCATCCAATGCGATAATTTACGAAGGAGCAAGTAACCGTGGTGAGGAAGATTTGGAAGCTTCAAAGGGGTGAGAAGGGACAGGAGGATCTCAGGCCCGGCAACAGGGCAGTCCACAGGCAGAACTGCCCAGCCGAGCGAGGCTGGAGCTGAGGACGAGCCATGGAGCTCACAGCTGGGTTTGGTCCACGTAGGGAAGCTTAGCACCAGACGGGAGGACTCTCTCTTGCCTTTCTGTCTCTCCACCTTAACACCCAGGCACCCTCTTGTCCAATCACGTCCGTCCACACTTCGGTGGAGAGCTTCACTCACTGTGCGGGAAGCAGATGGGATGCTTGTTTAAGGACAGAAGTCATGCTCTGCTGGTGTTTTGTCCTTCATATTAACACACGAGATAACTAAATATCTCTTGGGCATGGTTGAACAAGTTTTTATGCTGCTTTTGCCAAAGGCATCCTGATGGATGAAATGGGTAATATTTTTCATCTGTATTCTGTTTGCTGCTTCTTCTTCTTCTTTTTTTTTTTTTAATCTAGGGGTAAAGATTCTTCTGTTGCTAGGACTTGCTCTAAAACAATGGGTTTCAATAAAAATTGAGTGTGACCATATTATGTTGGGATGACATTTTTCTATAGGTGGTGATTACTCTGACAGCTACTAAATATTTGGGGGATGCAAGGATAAAACATAATTTACCTATCATTATTTTAAGTATCCATATCAGGTTGATTAAAAAATGTCCTGAGATTCTAAAGGGTTCTCTTCTAAAAGTGCTCCCACATGTAATTACTAAATGTCTCAATCCACACTGTTTTGGCATTGGGACAACCAATGTCCCAATGTAGAAGAGGTCAGATGAACTGGTACAAGACTCCGGCCCCAACAGATAACGTCTGATTTCCTGATTCGTGTGTTCATGGCAACAGCTGCATTCCCTCCAGTGTTTGAGTTTAGGTGTGGCCTGCATTATCATTTCACATATCTGAAATTCAGGCTGTAAAAAGGCCAACTTTATCTGTTTTCTCATTACTGTCCCCTGACGTTAGTTTTTGAAGAAGACTTCTGTTAGATGATAATAATGATGTCAAGAAAGTTCAAATTACCTCAGTGAAGGTTAACCGGTCTACAGGCTTGAGTTCAAATCCTGAACGTGCCATTCACCAGCTATGTGACCTTAAGCAACCGAGCCTCAGTGGCTCACACTAAGTAAGATCTCTTTCTACTTCTAACGTTTTTTTCTTTTTTTGGGGGGGGAGCAGGGAGTGACAGAGAGGTCACATCTTTTCACCAAGTCTGACTCATTAGAGGAGACTTCCTGAGGGCTCTCTTTAAGTGTTACTTGAGGGCTGGTCCACATTCATCACAAACAGCTCCGACATCAATTAGTGATGTCTGCCGTGGTTAGAAAAGGGAGGAGTGCCCTCCCAGAGGCCCAGATCTGCTAAATAGGGTGAAGAGGAAGCCGACCCCGCAAAAAATAGAGAGCTCATGCATTATTAGCTCAGGAGTAATTGTGTTTCCACACACACTTCCCTAAGGTCATTCCTCCTAAAATCTCTCTCTCTCTCTCTCTCTCTCTCTCTCTCTCTCTCTCTCTCACACACACACACACACACACACACACACACACACTCACACACAACACACACACTTGCATGCACACGGGGCACATGCAGATATAAAAATATATGTCTTAATCTATTCCTATCTGTTTAAACAGAGGGAAAGCTTAAGTTCTCCTTTTTCTAAGGTTCTGTTTTCCTTAATCAAAAGGTGAGATATGGTTTAGTTAATTAGATGTTAATTAACTAATTCATTAGTTAATTCAGATATGCATTATCGTTTTACATATCTGAAAAAAGAAAGAAAGAAATCCAGCCCAAAGGGTTAAAATACAGTTTTGTTCAAGGGTTCTGGGTGGCTGGGTGTTTCTTATACATGACCTGTATAAATTTACATTTTGGATATTTCACAGGATGCATATATTTTCATGCAAATTGTGCTAGCACACAAAAGCCTTGCATGTGTCATGCGTGGCATATTTAATTTCGTAACTGGATGAGTTGGAGGCTACGTGCACACCCATAGCCCCGTTGCCATGATCTACGCCATGAGCATCCTTCACCTCCAACAGCTTTCTCCTGTCTTCTTTGTGTGTTGATTTGTGTGGTGGTAAGACCTGCACACTCAGCAGAGTTCAGGTCCACAGAACATAGGCACTGCCCAGGACAGATGTTTCCTGGGCTTGTTCATCTGACATAACTGAGACTTCCTACCTGTGGGCCAACACCTCCTCCTGGTCCCCTCACCGCAGTCCCTGGAAACCACCGTTCTATTCTCTGCTTTTGTGGTTGGACTATTTTAGATCCCTCTTACAAATGGTGTCACTTGATGTTGGTCCTCCTGTGTCTGTCATATTTCAGTTACACCCCGTCCCCAGGCTCATCCGTGTTGTCACAAATGGCAGGATTTCCTTCTTCATTAAGAGTGAATAAAAAACATCCTATTCATTCTGTGTGTGTGTGTATTATACATATAATAAGATCCTATTTTATATGACACTATAATTCTATAATAATTCATAATCTATTTTCACATATACATATATATCATATAGTACGTGTATAATATTTGCATTCCATATAGACAATATAATGTGTTTTACATTCTCTTTATCCATCAAGGACATTTAGGTTGCTTCCAAATCTTGGCTAATATGAGTAACTCTGCAGTAAACATGGAAAAGCAGATCTCTTTTCAAGATTCTGATCTCATTTCCTTTGGATATCTATGCAGCAGCAGGATTGCTAAATCACACAGGAGTCCTATTTTTGACTTTGTGAGGACCCTCCATACTGTCTGCCATAGTGGCCACACCAATGTGCCTTCCCGCCAACAGTGTGCAGGATCCCCTTTCTCTTCGTCCTTGACAACACTTAGGACCCCTTCTGCTTTGGATGATTACCGTCCCCATAGGGCTGAAGAGATGCCCCACGGTGGTTTTGCACTGTATTTGCATTTCCCCAGCGACTTGTGATGCTGAGCACCTTTTTTTTGGAACCTCTTGGCCACTGACAGGTCTTCTACACCCAACTGGAAAAGCTCCTGTCCAGCAAAAGAAACCCTCAACAAAATGAAAAGGCACCCGATGGAACTGGGAGGAGATGTTTGCAAATCGTATATCTGAAGAGTGAAATCCAGAATATATAGGAACTTCTAGAACTCAACAACAACAACAAAACAGTCTGATTTTAAAATGAGTGAAGAACTGAACAGATGTCCAGATGTCTCTTCAAAGACAGTTTTCAAAGTAACCAAGCAGCACGAACAAGAGAGACTAAGCCTTTGTTTTCACCTATTTGCAAAGCTGGCACTAAGCAACTCAAGTGCATAACCATACGTGTGTGTACCTGGGTGTAGACATAAATGCGTATACGTACACACACAAGTAATATGTATTTCAAAAAGTCTTCTTGGACCTTAAATGACTCCTGCAAAACAACATGTTGATGACTTAAGTGTAAATGAATCAGAAACATGTGGCTTGAATTCCCTTCAAAATACCCTAGAGTTTCAAATGAGAGGGAAAAGGTACTCGGAGAGGGGGGAAATACATTTTGGGTCTTGCTAAACCTAAATCATTTGAAAAACAGTTTAAGATGTTCACTGAATCCAAAAAGCAGCTTTGCTCCCATATATGGCAGAGTCAGAGTGGCTCTTCAGATGAGCTGAAGCCTAATTTTAATTTCTTGCACATGTGGTAGAAACATCTTGGAGAGCTCTCTTAAGCCACTGTTCAAGGGAGTGCCCGGGAGTTTGGAGGGTTTTTTTTTTTTGCATCTCATTTGCATAACAATGACCACAGGTCCAGCTTTCTCCCTCTCTTCCTTTTGCCAAATTTCTGGGCCCCGAGATGCCCTGGGTCTTCCTTCCTCTCCATGCCCACTGAAGCCGGCCCTCCCTAGCCTACCCTGGCTGGTTTCCCTGGGGATGTTCGCTCCTCACTGCGGGTATGCATGTGGGCACTTGGAATATCATTCCCAGGTCTTCACAGAATTTCCTTCCAAATCCACTCCCAAGTAATCACTGCAGGATGCTCTCTATTAGCAGACTGGGCAAATCCCCAAGAATTGGGGTCATTAGGCACAGATTCTAGTGGCTCAAAAATATCACATGGCCTTTCGGGGCATCCCTCCAGCTGTACTGATTCATCCAAACAGTCCCAAATGGAGCTGCGTTTTCAGCAGTGGTCACATCACCCCATGAAAGGAAGATCCGATATAAGTGGGGCGTTCTTGAATTGGTCCCGACTGGAGAAGGCACGGCTAGCATTGGTAGGCAAGGGCCGGGGCTGGGAGCGGTCCTAGAGTTGACAAGACCACCCCACCCTGTGGGGAAAAATAATGCTCTGTATCTTACAGGACTTTCAAGTAGGTGAAAAACCTGTTAATAATTATCCAAGCCCAGAAGCTAGCTCTGTTTTCTCTATCAGCACAAGTCCTTTTTCCTGTTTCAGTGCATGCTGGGTTTTCCATACATGCCACCACCATGTAATCCAAGGGAAACTTGACCTTGACTGTGCTCCAGATGAAACGGAAAAGTGCGGTGCTCCCGACAGCACCACTCGTGGGATTTGGGTTTTCGGCACGGACTGTACCAGCAGCAGCTGTCGTACCCACAGAGGTTCTGAACAAAGGTGCCACATGTGAGCACTGCCTGTGTCCCCTCTGGGCCCTGTTCCTCCTCTCTGCAGCCACTGGGGATGTGTGCACAAGTGAACTCCTGATGGGCACACGCATCCTTACTTGTGATTTGCATTTCAGCATGGTCAAGGGAGGTTACAAAATATTTTCTACCAAAAAAAAAAGTGTTACTAATTTGGATATGACAAGAAGCCACGGTGGCAAATGGCGTGGTGGCACCAGACCAAGAGTTACGTAAGCCTGGAGGCCAGCTGGTATCTGTCACTTGCTAGGTCATCTTCCCTGATCTTGTTTCCTGATCTTCTGTTTCCCCATCTCAACTCTAAGCACCTTGGACTTGAATTCCTCAAATGTAGCAAGAGAAACGGTAGAGTAACAGCCCAGGAAGCCCAGAAAAATATTGTTCGGGATGGAATGTGCCCTCTGCCAGTGATCATAAAGCACGTGACAGTTTGAAGCCATATTTTATTTTACCTCTTCTTACAGGGATGTCACTGCAGATGAACGTCGCTCCACTTTGCAAGGACAGCTGCAATGATCCATGATGAGAGACAAGAGGGAGAGGTGGGGACTGGGGAAAAGTGCACCAGCTCCTCGTGTCAAGTCAGAACCCACTGCTCAGCCCCTGCCAATGGTTGCTAAATACATATGATTTCATATCCCCAGGCCTTTGAATAATCTATGGGTAGTTGGAAACCTGAACTTTCACACAACATCTCCTTATGTCTAAAAATACTGATTCATTCACAAGAGAATTAAATGACGTGTTAGCCTATAAAAATCCAACATTGATGTGTTAGAATCTACTCATGGATCCCTAGTTATAGACTTCTAGATGAAATGAACTCAAGGATTGCTTTCAGATCTGGAAATTAGTATTCTAAGCCAGGGGTCAGCCAACATTTTTTTCTTTTTTCTGTAAGGAGCCAGATAATAAGTACTTTAGATTTTGCAGGCCATAAAGTCTCTCTTGCAACTACTTAGCTCTATTTTGTCAGCTCAAGAGTAGCCACATACAATATTTATGAAAACAGGTGTGCTATGTTCCAAAAGACATTATTTAAAAAAAAAAAAAAGCAAAAAAAAAAAATGGTGGTGAGCTAATTTGATCTATAGGCCATATTTTGCTGACTCTGGTCGAAGTGGTAGACCTTTCCCCATCCGCCAGCAATCGACCAATACAAGTGAACCGTGATTAATGCTTTTTTAAATTTTTTTTTCTGAAGTTCTTTCAGAAAACAGTTGATCTCCCTTGACGACATGTTGAGGTGACTTCTCTTCCTCATTCACCCAATTGCACCATTCCACTGCGGTGCTTCTCCTTGCATGTATGTGTGGTTTTCTTAAGAGGCTCAGTTGTAACATCTGCATGTCTCTAAATGTGAAGAAACCATTGGTGCCCACACTCACTATTGGCTAACCGGGACACGGGGAGCCTGCTTTTGGATCTCTGATATCATCTCGTTCCGTTGTGAGGAATGTCCCCTTGGGTCAGGGTTCGGGATGGTAAGAGAGCCTGACCTTGCCAGATGCTCGCCGCGGCGTTGGTCCAGCAGTCCCTGGAAGACGGACCGCAGGGCGCACCAGCAGTCTGGCGTCCTCATCTGGGCGTCAGGAGCCTGCCTGCCTCTGTTTCTCAACAGATGTGCCCCTGAGGCAAGTCACTTAAATTCCCTGCTGTAAAATGAGGAAAATGAGCTCACTGGTTTCAAAATGCCTGCAGTTGCCTAATTTCTGAAATCCCCCTCTAAACCCACTTGTCTAAATGAGATTCTGGAAAACATTTTACAACGGGAGGAGCTGGTTGAGCAAGCGCACCCTGAACGTCCCCTGGTACCCACAGTCCTTTTCTAGTTAAAAACACCCTCCTTTCCCTCCTCTGGAAGGTGAAGTGGGCTGACCGTGGCCTCTGGGGCGGAGGGTGGGCACATGACCTTATTCTGACCAATCAGAACACTGCATCTTCCAGGCTGGTGATTGGCTCATCATGAGCGTGTGATCCCAGTCAGCCCAATGAGAGCCACAGCTGGGAGGTTGGAGGTTTAATTACATGAAGTCAGTCGCTGGAAGGATAGAAATGTGGAGCTTCTGTGTTCCACGGAGTGAATGGGTGTGTTTCAGGATGAAGCCACCTAAGCTGCGGGCACTGGGGTGGCTTCTGAAACAGAAAGTGCCTGGACAGTCACGGCCAAGGAGGGCTGTACCCTGCACTGGCCTTCTTACGTGACTGGAGAAATTGATCCTTTTATGGAGAAATGCTACATGACACTGAAAAGGAACTGTATTTTTTTTTTTTTCATTCACAAGCAATCGAATCCTGAATGGAGTGCTCAAATTACAGGCACCAGCAGCCCCCTAGTCGCTCAGTTACCACCTCCGCAGGGAGAAGACAGCTAGCTTTGGGGCCAGGCTCTGATGTGACTGCGAGGGGTAGACTAGCAGCTCTGCTTGCGTTGCTCTTTCTGCCAAATGAGGAAGCCTGGCTGGGTTGACAGAAGGCTCAGAGATGACACGTGGCCTTCTGGTTGCAAGAAGTGGAAACCTGCTGGCCCTCCCCGAGGTGAAGGGGGTTATGGGAGGGGCGCAGGAAGCCTGCCGTGGGGCATGTACAGAACACCTTTGGCTCCCAGCCGCCTGCCTTCCTGCGGCCGTTCCTCTGGGCACTCCAGGGCCAGAGCCAGTGCTCTTCTCACGGCCATCTTTCTCTTCTCTTTGTGGAGATGTGTTTCTGGTTCTCCTGACACTCTCCCAGCAGTGGCTGTCCTGGTCCGACGGGTCCGGCCTCAGCAGAGCCAGGTTGGCCCTTCAGAGACTCCAATGCTGACATCCTTCAGTAGAGGAGCTGGATGGGCCCCACGTGGGCCAGGTGTCCACCAGGTGGTCACGTACAAAGGTGTGGCAGCCCTTCTGTGACCATGGAGGGACAGCTTCTCCGGGGAAGCAGCAGGTCAGAAAGGACTTCATGCAGTCTGTGGCACAAAGTGGCTGCCGGGAACCCCGGGCCAGTGCCATCTGCTCCTTTTGCCCTTCATCTCCTCCTCCTCCTCCTCCTTCCCTTTCTCCTCTCCTCCACTTCCTCTGGCTTCCTATCCCTCCCCTCTTCCCTCTCCTCCTTTCTTCAACTTGTCTTCCTGCTCTTCCTCCTCCTCTGTCTCCCCCTGTCCGTCTCTTTTCATCTGAATATCAGTGGCCTTCACGTTCCTCGTTGTGTCACCCCCTCATCTTCAGAATTTCTTACTTTTTGAACATAAAGAAAAGAGAAAGTATACTTTTCTCTGTAAACATGAGTTTTGGGGAAAGACCCGCTTGAATTCTCAGTTCTATCTTGAAAATTGAGCTGGGGCCTCCTGGTCCCCGGGCCTGGCAGAGCCGCGGGGAGAGGAGAGCACAATACGAAATTGAAAGAGCAGCGACAATGTGGGCCTTGTCATTTCTGAACGTCCCTCTCCATGCCCCCTGCCCTGACCTTACTAAGGACAGCATCATATTCAGTCTGTGTCTTTAGTGCTCATAAAATTATGTCAGTGCCATCGCCATCGCGAGGCTCAATGATTTAACGGAAACAATGTAGACTTCCTTTTTTTTTTTTTAACCAGAGATTTTTCTCCAGTAGATTTAATTAGGTCATGGTTCAGTAGATCCCAATAAGTGCCCTCGAAGAGGTTGCTCTTGTCCCTTTGAAATGGCATTGTCTGTAAAACCCCAAACAGAGACGCGCTCCTATGACACTGTTGTTGAACCTGGATTCCCTCCAGCCTGGGCCCTTGCAGGCAGCCAGGGCGGTGGTGATGGGAGGCTGGCCTCCGAAGACACACCATGTGACCCCCGGAATGTGGAGGCCGGCTCTGTGCTGCCCTTGCAGCTCACTGTGGGCAGATCCGAGGTTCCGCCGGCTGCGTTCCACCCTGGCATGGCCAAGCCAGCCACTGAGCTGTCAACAGCCCTCAGCAAGAGGCGAGTCCTCATCAGAGCCTGACACCGGCCAAGTCCGCGGTGGTGCCACAGTCTGCCTCCTCCGCCCAATAGCACCCAAACAATTGAGCTTTTGTGCTCATGGTGACCGGCGCTGCCCAGCCTGGACTTGGCCGACTACAGCCCAGGAGGCAGGTGAAAGTAGCTGATGCTCAGGACCCCAGTGCCAAAGCCCTCTTAGAGGAGGAAGTTGAGACAGACAGATGGGGTTCAGATGCTGTGTGACCTTGGAGTTGTTGTTAACCAGCCATCGTGACCTCTTTTGGACTATGGACAGGTTACCGTCTCAGAATTTTTTTTCTTCTCCTCTGGATTATACACAGCACATGGTGAGATTTGGGCACATGTTACCAGTTCCAACTATCAATAGCTGTTAATCCTGTGGGTGATCTTGAGTGTGTCAGGGTGAGGAAGGGGAGAACAGACCCATGGCCACACACCCCCATCCACAGGGCAGGTTCCAGCCTCACATAGCAGGTACGCCTATCCCAGACTTAAAGTTAGCCAGAAAGTGACTTTTGACTTTTTTAAACAATTCAGAAATATAACGTAGAAACTCTGTGTGGACATGGTAACTTTAGCAGTGGATTGGCACGTGCCTGCAACCTCACTTAAGTCAATGAACAAACCTGTCCCCGGCCTCTGTCCCTTTCTGATCATAGCTACCCACATCCCACAGAGGACCAACCTGTTACAATCATTATTTCCTGAATAATTTTTGAAACATTTTGTCACCTACATATGCATCCATCAGCCATATAGTTTACTTTTGCCGGCTTTGGAATTTCATAAAGTGCATTTCTTTCACAAGGGCATGCTTTCTTTCTAAAGTGAGTCTCATTCTTACCTTGTGCCTTTGCCCGTCATGGTGTCCGGGGCAGGAGCATGTGATTGGAGCTCCTTCAGTTCCACAGCTGTGGACTCTTCCACTGTTCAGAACTTGAAATGGTTGAGAGCAAGCAACTCGCTTGCTCCTGTGTGGTGAAGTCTCCAAAGGTGATCACTGTGGGTACTTGCCCGAGTCCCATCCTCCAAGTGGCAGACTCTGTGTTCCTCCCCTCAAATCAGGGACAGCCTTGGGAACCTGCCTTAACCAGTAGCATATGAGGAAATGCCATTTTGAGAACTTCAAGTCCAGACCTTAATAGGACTTTCTGCCTCCTGGAAGCCAGCAAGCAGCTCTTAAGATGTCCAGTTACCCTGAGCTGACCACTCATGAGGAAGCCCAGGTGTCCAAACAGGAGGAAGGCCAAGTTGGGAAACAGCAATGCCCCAGGAGGCCCTGCCTGCTCCAGTCCTTGTAGCCAGAACACCAGCCACAAGAGTTTCCCCGTCCACCCTGGACTTGCCAGGCCCAGAGGCACCGCATGGAGCAGAAGAGCTGTACCTCCCAGCCCAGCTCAGACTGCAGAACTGTCTGGAAAAAAAGTTGGTCATTTGAAGACCTTAAATTCGGGGGCGATTTGTCACGCAGCCATAGATAACTGAAAGACAGCGAGCCCAAAAAGGTCCTTCCCCCCCTCTCTGAAATGTGACAAGTTTCTTTTCTTTTTTTTTTTTTTGGATGAGATCTTATTTACATTTCTGTACATTTTTTAAAACGCATTTCACATGGTCTCTTCTTCACCCCCACATTTTAGCCACACTCTTGTGTGTTTGTAGAAACAGTACTGGGTTTAAATCAACAGGTGACACATGGAATAAAAAGAAAGGGAAAGAAACACAAACGATTTGCAACTAATGTAAAGATTTCAGGGTACATTGGATTAGGGAGAGTTGGATGGATGAGCCATGCCATTCTGACCCATGAAAGCATCTTTTTGGATAAAAACACTAACTGGAAGAAAGAGATATCAGTTTCACACTGGGAAAAAAAACAAAACAAAACAGGTATGGGCCATCTTCCATCGACACTAGGTGAGAAATGAACTGCAGATCTTGCTAGAGCCCAGGCGCAGCAATAGTTAACAGCCTGCTCCCAGGTTCCTGCCGCGGGTGGGGGTCTGAGCGAGCCCCTCTGCATTTGCACAAAGGTAATTGCTCCCGATGCTACTTAAGCCGGGAAGCAGCCTTAACGTGTTCATTTCACTAGAGCTTTTGGGTTCGTTTTTCCTTTCAAAGGCTGCGTGCATTGAATGTTCTATAAAAGAATGAGCATAGTGGGCAAAGGCAGGGGAGGAGGCTACGGAAACTAACTGCTTTTAAAAAAATAGAAATATTACAGTGTGGTAGAATAGTTTTCAATACAAGGGAGGCTTTAGAAGTTCAAGGTCCTTCCAAGGAGCTGGTAGAGGCTGATGGAAGCAGACAGGACTGGGTTGGAAAGTGGACACACCACTTCCCAGCCACCAGCTCTGGGCGAATCACCAACATTTCCCAAGCTTCAGTTTCCCCATCTGTGAAATGGGACTAAGGAAGACCTCACAGGGTGGGAGAGAAGAGTCAAGAGAAATGGTCTTCTAAGAAAGGGTCCAGTCCAATGCCTGACACAGGAGTTGAGTTCCCCCCATGGAAGTGGTCACGGGACACAGTTCTGGAAATATTGACAACCCCTCTGCAGGGCAGAGGATTCAGGGATCTGTCTCATGGAGCAATTCAGAAGGATCCCATTGTTCCTGTGGAGACACGCCGTGTGTGTGCCCTGCATCAGCAGCATTGCCCGGGGCCAGGGCACCATCAGATGGCATTGAGCAATGGTGGGAATGGTTTCCACTGTTTTGCGGTTCTTCCTGACTTCTCCCAGCTGGAGACAAGAGTCCCTAGGGGAGGGAGTGAGGTATTATGATCCTTAAATGAGAAGTCGTCCGTAATAAGCCATCCATTTGGGCAATAAAGGAGCCCACATAGACACCACGTCGAGATTTCCTGCACATTGCTTTGAAATCCCCCAAGCCTGGCGCGGCAGATCGTAGCTAAGGTGGTTATTATCATTCCCAAAATGTGAAAGGAAGGAGGAGTTTTTTCAGAACACTCTTGGCTGAGCATTCGACGTTATTCTGGGTGTTTTATTCTGACCATCTTGTTTAACCCTCTGTAACAATTTATTTCCCCCACCTTCCAGATGCAGACCTGAGCTAAGGACCGTGACACATCTTAGACAAGTCCACTCTCCTCAGCATTTTCGGGGCCGAGCTTTGAATCCGGACCTAATTCTGAAACAGAGCTCTCTCTCCCTGCCTGGGTCCTGCGGGTGGAGTTGGGATAAGTGGGGGAGGAGCTGGAGAGCATGGAGCCCCCACTCTCCACAGGGTTATGCTCTGCTCACAATAGCCAGGTCAGAGCTAGAGAAGGGTGCTGGTGGGAGGGAGGAAGACTGGCTTAGGGTGAGAACTCCTTCAGTTGAGAAAGAAAGAAGTGGGGCCGGGGATGGAGCTCAATGGTGCAGTGCCTGCCTGGCACACGGGAGGCCCTGGGTTCCATCCCCAATACTGGGAGAAAAGAAAAGTGCAGACTCCAAGTGCTAGAAGTTAGCAGAAAATCAAGGCTTGGTATCCATGGAGGGTCAAGGAGAATTGTTCAGGATTCAGACCATGGAGAATTAAATAAATTAAAGGGAATCTTTAATTTAGATGTGGAGGGGAGAAATTTGACCATGTAAAAGGGACAAATCAAAAAATCAGGCATTGGCTTCTGGTGATTCCAAATGCCCAATTTGCCCTAGCAAATTCTGTGGTCTGGTTTAGCGGTGGATGTCCAGGAAGGAAAGAAGCGAATGTTGCAGAATCACCGGGGTGGAAGTCAGAAAGGCATGCCTGTCTCAGATTCAGATGGATTCTTAAGGCGACATTTATGCAGCCAAAGGTTTCTCTTTCCTGCTGTGGGTTGTCATTCTCAGAACGCTGTGAGAATTTTGGTTCTGGCCATGAGGGAGTAACTGATACCAACTCACCCTTCCTCATAAGCAAATATTTGAAGCAACTGCTTTTGGACATTGGACAGTGGACAGTGCCGAGCTGTGATGGCTGAGGAAAGAGAACACCTGGGCTCACTCCATGTTCACCCCAGCTTTCCACCCAAAGCACAGAGAAATTCAGCCCAAACAGGTCATATCACTTTGTATAAAAATCAAAAGATTGGCGTGTGATGACACCAATGCAGCTGGAATTTGTGGGTGACATGAGAAGCTGAGAGCAATAAGAAGCATGAGAAATCTGCATAGGTTTCCCCTAAGTTTGGGCCAAAGTTTTAACTCTGTGTATGCAAGGTTAAGTTTCTGAAACTTAGCAGAGAGCAGCCACTGGCAGGGGTGGGGACAGGGTGTTGCAAATTAAACAATGATTCCAGAGGTTACATAAGGGTAGGGAACATTGGAGATCTGATTAGAAAAAGAGAAGAGGTTGTAGGCAGAACCCAGACATCATTTGATACCTCTAGAAATTTAATGCGTCAGGAGCAGAACTAGTCCAGCCTTAGAGAAAGGGCTACTCCTTGCCTACAATAACAAAACTTTTACAGCTTGCTACCACAAACCAGCACCCTACAAAACCAGTTGCCTGCCCAAACAACTAAACTCTTTTAAAGAAGACAAAAGAATGTCAATTTTAAAAAATATGGATGCCACAGTTTCCAAAATATGATAAAAAACGAGTAGATACATGAAAAACAAGATTGCATGATCCATCATCAAGATGAAAAAGGCAACAGAAATATATTCCAGGGTGACACAGATGTGAATTAGGACATGGGACTTTATGGCATCTATTATGAACACATTCAAGAAAGGAGAACAAAAAATAAGGAGGGATGTGAGGGGGAATTTCAACAGAGGAAAGGAAACTACTAGGAAAATCAAAAGAAAAGTAAAAACTTAAAAATATGGTATTTGAATTTTTAAAAAAATCACTGGATGAGTTTAATCATCAGATTAGATATTAAATCACCGCAAAAGAAAGGATATTGAGCTTCAAGATGGGCGGAGACCAATTATTCAAACTGAAGCACTTAAGAAAAAAAAATTAGCAGATTCTTGGAGACCCAAGGATGATATCCAATACCCTAATGCAGTTGTGACTGGCGTCCCAGGAGAAGAGGACACAGACATTGGGGTAGTGGACACTATTTAACAATTCTTAACTGTATTTGAGGCAATGGTGACAGAAAAATATTCTAAATTCGAAGGAAAATAACCTGCTGACTCAAGAATTGCAACAAACCCCAAAGAAAGATGAACATGTAAAAAGTACAGCTGGCGTCACGACCATCACGTTGCTGAAAACCCAAATCAAGGAGAAAAAAAAAAATCTTCACAGGAACCAGGACAAAAATGAGACCTTTTGCATACTACAAGGAGCAAGGCAAAAAGGTTCCCTCTGTGGATAATGCCCTTTCAAAACAAAGACAAAAGAAAAGCAACAGACCCTAAAGGGTTCATCGCCAGCAGTCCTGCCCACAAGAAAAATTAAAGGAAGTGCCTTAGACTGAAAATTAAATCTACACAGAAATATGAAACGCATCAGACAGGATAAATATTAGCGCCCCTTTAAAAATTCCTTAATTTCTTTAAAAGACAATTGTTTAGAGCAAACATAGTTAACAACGTGTTGTGGAGCCCGCAACATCTAAAACAGTGAGATAAGTGGTAATGGCACCAAGTGAGGCAAATAGAGGTGAAAGCCGTAAGGTTCTCAAGGTAGAAGAAAAACAGCGTGTTCAGATTGATTCTAGGTTTATGGCGGTGACAAATGTTAGTTCAGATTACATCATGATAAATTAAAGATGCATATTATAATCCTCGGAGAAAGCATTCGAAACTCAAAAGAGGAAATTATAATGGTCCTGCAAATACATTCAGTACAAAAGAAGGCAGCAGAAGGGGAAAATAATTATTAAAAAAAAAAAAACAGGATTAGACTGGGGATGTAGCTTAGTGGTAGAGCACTTGCCTAGCATGCACAGGGTCCTGACGGTTTACTACCCAGCATCCCAAAAATAAAAATTAAAAAGAAAAGAGCTGGGAGAAATAGAAAACAAATACCAGGATGGTAGGCCATATGGACAATTACAATTACCCAGTCGTATGAATAGTTATTCTATGAATAATTACAATGAATATAAATGGACTAAATACGGCACTTAGAAAGCAGAGATTGTTTGACTAGATTAAAAAGAAAACAACTATCAGTTGTTTGGAAAAGGTCATCGTAAATGTAAAGACAAAGATTGGCTAAAAGATTCAAAAGATATCATTAACAACGTAAGCACAAAAATCGTAAGGTGGCTCTATTAATACTGGACAGCGTAGCATTCAAAACAAACAGGACCTAGAATGATAAAAGGGTCAAAAACATGAATTTGCTAAGGCAGCAGGAGAATCCTAAAAGCCCACACAGCAGAGTTTCCAAAGAGAGTCACCGTCCATTCCTTCCTGCTATGACATGTCACTCCACAGCTCAGGAAGTAGAGTCTGTTTCTCCTTTTGAATCTGAGCTGTCCGGTGACACACCTTGACCCAATCTCTCTTCTTGGCTCCAATGCTCACAAAATTGCCCTTGCACACATGAGAGTCCTGCCAGGCAGCCTCCATGTCTCTGCTTATTTCTCTAGATTGCAAGGTGGCTGCTCGTCTCTGGTGGCCTCACTGTGGATGGAGTGACCTCCACACCCTCCCATCCCCTGGATCACCTATTCTCTACCCGGCTCCTCTCCGTGTAAAGGCCATAGAATGGCTTCTATGTTGCTGATAGGACTCTGATGGGAACAGGGAATATAGGAGCTTGTTTTCTCCATTGCCAGACGGAAGGAGGGGAGCTCAGCCCTGCCCCCGGCTGGTCCTTCCCCATCCTGCCCTGGCAGACGGGGCTGACTTCTTTGGCACCCACCAGAACTCGTGGTCCAGCAAAATGTCAGCTGACTTTGATCTGCCATTAAAAAATGACTTTTACAAATGGAAATTCTTTTCCATCGGTATGATTTAAACAGAGCAATCAATGTTTAAATAATAAATGCCCTCGTTTTGGGAAGTCTGTCCTCTCCTGGCAGCTCTCTGGGCTTGTCTGGGTCGATGCTGCTGCACTGGGTCTCTGCTTTTAGCACCTGCACGGGTCTGAGAAACAGGCAGGAGCCACCGCTGGGCAGCAAGACCCCTGGGGTCAAGACCTGGGGTGAGCATGTTCTCAGACTTCTGTGAAACTTGGGACCACCATCCAGGAGTGGCCTCCAAATCCTCATTCCCCACACTGAGCATCACAAGGAACTTCATGGAAGGGGTTCTCATAAGCTTGCAAATGGCTAAGTGGCAGGATTGAATCTAAGTCTCTCTGTCAAAAAAAAAAATCATCTATTGAAAATCCACTGGATGCTGGATCTTATTTATTTCTAACAATAAAGCTGAGCAGTTGATATTTACTCCTTTCAATTGATGGAGTGTGTATCGTGAGTATTTATCTAGTTAATGATTTTCCCATGTCAGGCAGCGTGCCAAGCATTGTACATTATCTAATTTAAGTGAAAAAGAACAAACAGAAAACCAGTCTAATGCCTACCACCTGCAGATAACCTCTATTTCTATTTTAATGCTCGCTATTTATGTGTTTTTCCTATGGTTTTTTTAAAAACGGGATCATATTCTCTGTTGTGCCTTACGGCCTCATTTTCTCACTGAAAAGTACACCGTGAGCATCTTTCCAGGCCCTTTAACAGACTTTTATGACTAAGGTTTGTAAAGGTTTAACAGGCTCTCCTTTGGAGCTATCATAACTTATCCAATAATTCCTCACTGCCAGGATTTGACTTTTACCATTTTTGCTCTTACAGATGTGATTGCCATGCACATCACTGTAGTTAAACATTTGAGTTTTCCCATGATTTCCCAAAGAAAATTCCTTACAGTGGATTTCCTGCATTGGAATTTGGGGAAACACTCGGTTCTTTGTGTAGGTGGACAGTGAACAAAAATCTATTCCCATCACAGGTTGTAGTGAAGTCCATTGTTCCAAGCCTTGCCCCCACACTGGGTGTTTTAATTCATTAAAAACAAAAATGGCTAATCTGCTAGATCAAATACGGTAAGTTGTTGCTAGGTTGATCTTATTACTGCAGAAGTCGAATCTTTCAGCCTGTGTCTATTGTCGATTTGAGACCTGCGATTCTGTATCTAGACAGGTCTCCTAAGACACAGTCATAATGCACGTTGGGGTGAAGGTTGGGCCCAGCAGCCTGCTGGCCACCTCACTACGACAGCAGGACACGGCGAGTGGAACCCTTCCTCTGTTAAACCGCACCTGAAATTCTTGGCGACTACAAGAAGAGATTCCCGCTAGGGCGAGACCAGCTCTGGGCTGATGCACTTTAAGCCTGATGTGGGGAAGGTGCAGGGACCTCAAGGAGAGCTCATGGGGCTCAGGAAAGGTGAACTCCCCACCTCCCACCTCAGACCTCTAGCCACACGGAGTTTGCCTATGGGTGCATTGGCCAGGGCAGAACGGAAGCCCCTGCATGCTCACGGGACCTGTTTTCTTTTTGTTCTCAGCACAAAGATTGACTTCATTCCCAAGCCTCCCCTGCAGACGGGTGGGGTCATGTGACCTAGGCTGGCTTCTGGAAAACAAGAAGCCGCATTCTGTCTGGACTCTCTCTCTCTCTCTCTCTCTCTCTCTCTCTCTCTCTCTCTCTCTCTCTCTCTCTCTCTCTCCTTTCTCTCTCTCTCTCCCATCTATTAAGCTGGAAAAAAAAGGGCTCCAAGGCTCCAGGGATGGAGGAGGTGGAGGAGGGAAGAAAAAGACATCAAGAGAAGAGAAGACAGAGGAAAAGGAGAGGGAGAGAAAAGGAGCCTGGATCTCCCAGTTGCTACTCACTAAGAGTCTCCTGGGAGGTCCATCCAACCAAGTTGGGTTGACACATCAACAATCTCTGAACTATTTGGTTTCAAGCCACTAAGACTTGGGGCTATTTGTTATAGCAGCTGGTATGACTCATTCGGGATAATGCAAACATCTAAAAGTCTGTCTGGAATAGGAAACTGGATTTTTCCAGTGTTTTTTTTTTTTTTTAAAACTAGTCAGCTTGTCCTCACATTGGTAACCATGATAAAGGAACACTTGGGAATTTCACATTTGGCAGTTCTCACTGCAGCCTCGAAGAGGGAGGGGCAGTTGCCACGGTACCTAAATACCCATGTGGAGATGAGTCTCTGGGTGTTGGAGCAGTCTACCTGAGACCTCCAGCTGGTTAGAGGCAACTGAGCCACACAGCTCACCGTTGGAAGCTCGCTGACCAAAAAGCTGCAGAAATAACACAAGCGGCCTGTGGGGGCTGGATAACGTCTGCCACTGTCCATCAGGGTTCCTCACCAAGGCCCAGCTGACACGAGTGGACTTGTTATGGGGGCAGGGCGGAGTATTGAAGCAGGCCTCCCGGCACCCTGGCCTCTCTCCTAGGTGCTCCCTGCTCCCTCCTCCACAATTCTGACAAAGAGGGATGCCTCTAGGTATTGCCAAGTGTCCTGTGGGTGGGTGGGTAGAGGGTCCTCCTCTTCATTAAAGCTTTGTTGCATTACATGCCCCTAAATGAAAACATCAGCTAGAGGACAGTTCTCCTTCCTGGGGAGGAGGGATGCAGAATATGAAGAGAAAATGGAACAAAACCATCCAAGCTCTCTGTTCTTACCCCCAGGTCACCTCTAAGGGCCGTGGGACTCTCACGGTACCGTGTCCAGGTTGGAACCTCATTCCTAGCTTTAATTGCACTGGGTCACACGAGCATCGTCTCTGTTCAGTGAGGCCAGCTGCAGTCGGTCCAGGGTGGCCTGGAGGACTTGGGGTCTGCTCACCCGCTCACTCCAGGGATGTGGCTGAGATCTAGAGGTCACGGAGGCCGTGGCCTGACTGCAGGCCCGTGGCTCGGTGGTCATGTTCTCAGTGCTTGCTCTGTCTTCTGGAACAGTCCACGAGGACCACTCGTGTGTCTTCTCATCAGCTTATTTGGGGACTCCAGTGTCTTGATCATCCCTTGTGCCACCCTGGGCCCATGGGAGGACTCAGGCACTTTCCAAGTCCGTGAGCTGGTCACCTCTGACCCCCCAGGGCCAGCGGCCCTCCTCAGTGCACCAGGGCCAGGTAACTGAAGGAAGCCAAACAGAACCAGATGGAAGGTTAGACATTGATGGAGGCTCTGGTCCTCAGATCCCAACCCTCCATGATGCTGAGAGTGAGGTGCTTGGAGAAATGGAGGGACACCCTAAGTAGAAGAGCTAAAAGCACCCAACGCTGAGCAAGCAACTGTGGTCGATCTTCCCAACCGTGGATCTGGCAATCAACTCTCAAGATGATGTGGGTGGCAAAAATGGACATTGAAAACCTGAGCAGCAAAAAAGCAGAAAAATAAGCTGGACCGCTCAAAACCAAGACCCTTCACGCACCGGAGGACACCATCAAGGAAGTGAAAGGGCCATCTACACAATGGGAGGGGTGTGCACACTATGTTTCTGATATAGGTTGAATATTCAGATCCCATGAAGAGCTCTTAAATCTCGGTAACTGAAATGCAAGCCATCTGGGATTTTCCATTTTATTCTCATTGGTGCACCGTGATCACACGTGACCGTAGGATTCCCTGCGCCATGTGCAGACATGTACTTGTCCCCTCAGTCTCATCCCTCAGCACCTGCCCTTCCCTTCCTCCCTCCTTCCCCCTTGATGTGCTCTACGCTACCGGCCTCTCACCTGCTGCTCTTATTACTTTAATCGGCGAATGGTGATTATTCATAACCGGGATTCACTGTGGGACACTCGTACACAATAGAGCAGGGTTTGGTGGATCTCGTCCCCCAGCACTTCCCCGGCCCACCCCCTTCCTCTTTCCTTCTAGGTCTCCTTCTCTACTCTATTGGTCTCCATTCCTATTTCTGTTTTTCTCTCTCATCTTCACATACAAGAGGAAACATTTGACTCTTGACTTTCTGGGTCTGGCTTGTTTCTCTTAGCATGATGCTCTCCATTTCCATCCACTTACCAGCAAATGACCTCATTTTATTCTTCTTGATGGCTGAGTGAAACTCCACCGTGGAGAGATTTTCTTTATCCCTTTGTCTGCTGACGGGCAATTGGACTGGTTCCATCACTTGGCCATTGTGAATAGCGCTGCTATAGACATGGGCATCGCCATAGCAGGCTGATTTTAGTTCTTTTGAACAAATCCCAAGGAGCGGTGTAGCTGGATCCTAGGGTGGTTCCATGCCTGGTCTTCTGAGGAATCTCCACAGTGTTTTCCAAAGTGGTCCACTCATTTGCAGTCTTACCAACAATGTATGAGGGCGTTTTTTACCCACCTCCTCACCAGCCTTTAATATCATTTCTGTTCTTGATAATTGCCATTCTAACAGGAGTGAGATGAAATTTCAATGCAGCTTTGATTTACATTTCTCTGATTGCTCTGAACATTTTCTCATATATTTGTTGACCATTTGTATTTGTTCTTTTGAGAAATGTCTGTTTAGATCTCTTGCCCTCCTGCTGGGTGCATTATCGCACACCTATAATCCCAGTGGCTGGGGAGGCTGAGGCAGGAGGATCACAAGTTCAAAGCCAGCCTCAGCAACAGCAAAGCCCTAAGCAACTCACTGAGACCCTGTCTCTAAATAAAATACAAAATAGGGCTGGGGATGGGGCTCAGTGGTCCAGTGCTCCTGAGTTCAATCCTCAGTATAAAATAAAATAAAAAAACTTTTGCCCTCCTATTGACATGGTTATTTGTTTGCTTGTTTGTTTTGAATTCTTTATGTATGTTATATATGAATCCCATCAGAATAGTAGCTGCAAAGATTTTCTCCCATTCTGTAAGCTCTCTCCTCACCCTCTTTATTATTTCCTCTGTGGTGCAGAAGCTTTTTAATTTGATGCCATCCCACTTATGGATTGTGTTTTATTTCCTGAGTTTCAGGAATCTCATTATGCCAGTCAGTGACTGTGCCTTGGACCCTGGAGCTTGTGGTTTTTTTTTTCCCTAAGAGTTTCAGAGTTTCTGGTCTCATTCCTGGGTCTTCAATTCAGTTTGAATTGATTTCTGTGCCGGGTGAGAGATAGGGATCTAGTTTAATTCTTCTACCTATGGATACCCAGTTTTCCCAGATGACCCAATTTTAAAAGGGGCAAAGGAACATGAGTAGACACATCTCCAGGAAAGATAGACAAGTGGCCACGAAGCCCTCACTTAGATGCTCCATGGCCTTGGTCACTAGGGCAACTCAGTAAAAACCACAATGAGTGGTTACTTTGTTCCTCCTAAGGTAGCTACAGTATTTTAAGTGAAAAACAACAATTATTGGTGAGGATGGAGACGTTGGGACCCTGGTGTGTTGCTGGAAGGAATGTAAAAATGGGGCTGCTACCCCAGGAGACAGTCCAGCCATCCCTCAAAAAAAGTGAATATGCAACAACCAGATAACCCAGCAATTCCACTTCCAGGTAGATCCCCCAAAATTGGAGATGGGCTCAAACAGATGCTTGTACACATTTTTTTTATAGTGGCATTATTTGTGATAGCCAAGAAGTGGAAACAACCTTAATTTCCATCAACAAATTAATAAAGAAATGGGGTAGGTGTATACAATGGAATATTATTTAGTCATAAAAAGGAATGAAATTCCGATACATGCTACAGCCTGGATCACTTTTGAAAACATTTTGCTAAGTGAAATAAGTCAGATGCCAAAGAATAAAATTGTGCAATTTCACTGTTTTAAAAAAAATATCTACAAACAGAAGAGTTCATAGAGACACCAAGTAGAAGAATATATATAGTATCCACAATATCGCAGTGCTTAGGTTTTTAGAAACCTTTTTGAAAATATTCTCGTGAAAAGTGATAAAGTGTCAACTTTGCCCTTTCAACCACTTTTATGAAGACTTAGATGTTGGAAACCCAGAAGCCCAAATCCGGGTCAAGCCAATGCTCTGGGTTCAACATCTATGGCCCAGCCTTTGTAAAATGCTCCCGGGACCACGGATTCTGCTGAATGGATGGAGGAGAAGGGGAAAGAGAAAGGAGAATTCAAAAGGGAGTGGTCACTACTGCTCACCACCGACACCCAGGGCAGACAAGGACTTCCCAGAGGCAAGCAAGAGTCACACAAGTTGTGTGCAATTTATTACACTGTCATGTATCTGGCTATAAGAGCATAAAAATGATGAATGAGAATGCAAAACTGTTACATTTATACATTTATTTTAAACACGGAACACACTCCTCTCTAAGCTCTCCGAGAGTAAGAGCAGATTTTGTCTTGTTCCTTACAATAGCTGCGCGCCTTTCAGAGACCTCAGACTCGGTGGGGGATCCATAGCTAGGGGTTGGCTGTGCTGGGGACGCTGGTTAGTGGAAGGATGTTCCCAGCCTGCACAGGACCCTGGGTTTGCTCACTAGCAAAAGAGAGAGGGTGAGGGGTGAGAGAGGGAGGAAAGAAGGAAGGAGAGACAGACTAGACTTCATAGTTGAGTGCACACAGGTTTGCAGGTTCCTGTTCCAGTCCCAGAGCGCCCATTTCCTAAGAATAGCTGGATTCATCGTCCCCATTTTACAGAGGCCATAACTGAGGCTCAAAGACCTGAAGTGACCTATTTGGGAAGGAGAGGAGCAAGGGTTTGAATTGGTATTTTCCTAGGTGTTTTGAGACCTTGAACTCCTTGGCAAACAAAACACTCCACTCTATTGAGATGGACGGTCCTTCCCTGTAAGTCATCTGAACCAGCCCCACGTCCACCCCCGTATAAATGATGAAGAGCAATGAGAAGGGTACACATCATGGAGCCCTTGCCGTCTGCCAGAGCCTGTGCCAAAGGAATCACACACAGCTCTAGTCGGGGCTCAGAGCGAGCTCGGGAAAGGCTGTTGCGGATCCAGTTTAGGAACAAGGAGGTCAGAATCCGAGGGTCGTAATGACCTGCTCGGCCGCTGCAGAGCTCCTGAGTGGCACTGCCGAGATCCGAACTCGGGCTTCTGTGACTCCAAGTGCATGGGGCTTCCCACCACCCTGACGGGCTTCTAGACTGTGTGTGTGTCTGACTCCAACCCGGGACCCGTGGGAATCACTGGCAACCCACTTTGGGAAACAAGGATAGGAGTTTGGGGGGGGGGGGGCAGAGGTCCATGACATTTAGGCTCAAACAACCTGCCAGACAGTATCTGGGGGAGAAGGAGCCTGGCTGTCAATCATCTTGATAATCTGTCATCTGCTTCTGGGGCTGTGGAATGCCAAACACCCAGAGCTGGAAAGCAACGTGGTCTTGTTCTCCAGATGTGTGCGGAGGCCGGCTGCACCGTCCCGCCCTCCCAGTGTCAGAGCCCCTGGCTGGGAGACAGCGACACTGATATGGTTATTGCTACTAATAACAACAGCCCTGCCCTGTTGTCTGTGCACCCTGCGTGCGCGGGGCCCTGGTGCACAGAGTTCCAAGCGCATCATTGTATTCTTTAGAGGGAGATTCCATCAACGGCCCTGTTTCCCAGATGAGACGATGGCACAGCTCGGCGTAAGAAACAGCGGAGGACGCTCACAGGACGGAGCCGTGGCTCACTGAAGGCCCCAAAAGATAGATCTGCTTAGAAGCTCAACTTGGCCTTATATGGAAATAGGGCCTTTGAAACGTAGGATTACGTGAAATACTATGGAAAGGGTTACCCAGGACTCAGGGGCCCTAAATCCTATGACGAGACCCGGTGGCCCAGGGAGGACCTGAATGCAGGGCCAGGCCCACCTCTTCACCCCTAACCTACAAATCACGTTTTCAGAATATGTTCCCAAATTCAGTGGCACCGAGTACTCTCGTTTTCAGAAAAAAAAAAAAATGTACACCTGCACACACAGGCCACACACCACACACACACACACACACACACACACGTGCCACTCGCGTGGAACGACCAGCCTTCCTCATCCATTCTCTTTATAGGATTGTTGACTCTCAAAAAAAAAGTAACAAGACAAAGACACCCAAACTGCACCTGAAACTCCTATCAAGCAGACCGTGGGCCCAAAGCCTGCAGCCTTGAAAGGTGAAACCAGAGGACTGGAGTTCTTCAGCGTTCATGATGATATTTTATTAACATGGAGCCTTTTATCTCGGGCTTTCAGACGATGTTAAGGAGGGAGGGGCGGGGGGCATTCATTTGATGCGGCCGTGGAGGTTTGGAGAGATGGCAGGGAATACTAAGGGGAAGACATTGGCTCTCATTTCCCAATCAAGTGATAAACCAGAAATAGTTCAGACTTCTGGGCATCTGCATTAGGATCTTCTCAGAGGTCCCCAAACCCTCACTGATACCTCTTTGGCTAGGGTTGCCCACCCTATCCACAGACCAGCCAGAGAACCCCTGCACCTCCCTCAAGCCCCAATCTCTACCAGGCGTCTTCCCTACTCCACTGTGTCCCAAAGAGCAGTGTGGCTTTTCCACCTCTGCACACATGCTCTGATTTGTGTGCACCTGAGATACACCATTTATGATCTGTTACACTAGGCAGGTCTGTCCCTAGAGACAAGAAGCTTTTCACCCAGGAGCCTAAGCAGCCACTGGAAGAACTTTGAGGAAAGCTATCCATCCTTGAAATGATTCGCAAAATTGTTTGCAAAGGTGCAATTTGGGGTATAGGAACTCTGAAGTTTTCATGAGTTTTTAAAGAATGTCACGGCTCAAACATACTAAAAATCTTCTATACGAAAAAGAAAACTCCTCAAGTTTTCATATCTCTGTTGCCTGGCCCAGCTTCTGGCCCAGATTGTTAAAATGATTGCAATACAATTTGATGGAGACATAGAATGAAATGTGAACAAAGGGCTACCTGTCACTTCCAGGCAGAAGCCTTAAGACGGCATTGTTTACCAGGTTCTCACTGCTTTATGTCAAGGTGACTGCTCTGCTAGCCTGGAACCCAAAATACGGATGAATTCAGGCTGAATTTGGATGAATACATCAGGTTTGCTGCCACATTTGGGGGGCTGTTTGTTGATGCACCAAAACTTCACCCATCCTGACTGACACATGCTGGTCCTACCTGAGATTATTCTCTTGTCAAGAAGTAAATGTTTACGACAGTTAAGAGCAGCCTTGCTCCCATGGAGGACTCACAAGTTTGGGTTCCTATCCTCACAGGGCTTGCAAAGGGTTCCCTCTGGGTATCTCTTTAAGGGCTTTTTCCTTCCTTCGGGGTCTTGTCCCCTTCGAAGTAGCTTAACACAGGATTTGGAGGCCAACAAACATTAGCTCATACCCTGGATGTCCCCCCATTCATCATTCTTTCAGTATTTGAGTATTTATTGAGCACCTACTACGTGCCTACTACTTGGTACCTGTGCCATGTGCTGAGGAGGCAGACTCTAGGATGGGGAAAGGTACAGGGGACCAACCAACACAAGTATCAATGTGATAGTTTGATGTCCGAATTAATGTCCCAGGGGAAACAGTTCAATGTGATATGGTGCAAGAGTCTGGGGAGACACTTGATAGGATGAACAAAGCAGGGTTCAAGGAGATGAGAAGGAGCCAGAAGACTGAGGGAAGAGCATCCAAGCAGCACCAGTAGCATGTGCAAGGGCCCTGAGGCCAGATGACAGCTGATATCTAGTCTGGAAGGGAGGGCAGCTCTCATTCCCTGCCACACTAGCTACTTACACAGACTGTCTTGTCAAATTAGCATGACAACCCTATCAGATTGGCACTATTATCCCCATTTTTAAGAAAACATAAGGCTGTGAATGACTATTGTTTGAACACCTTTCAACAGCCTGCTAAAGATCGAAATCAGCAAGGGGCAGGACTGGGAGGTGACCCCAAGCCACCTCTACCCAGCGCCCACGCTCTCGACCCTGGCACCCTCTGCCTCGTGTGGGAGACACTGGCTGTGTCACTGTGGGCAGGTGGCTCAGCCTCTGCTGTCTGGTGAGAGTGGGGCAAAAGAGAAGGAGTCTGGCTTTGCAAAAAACCAAGTTGGCACCGCTGAAGCCACCGTTCCGCGGACAGAAACACAATGAAAGTCAGTCCCCCTCTCTGGGGCTTTTTCAATGGGCCAACGTTCAACTCTGAGCGTGTAAGGAAAAGGGAAGCTTCGGATAGTTTCCCTTCTGAACATTTGCTCGAAGGGTGCAGACATCTATTCAGATACAATTAACTGGAAGGCTTTTTTTCACACGTGGGTGGTGGGATGGGAATGTCTATTATGTGATGTGTGATCACTGAGAGCTGTTAATATAAACAGTGTGAGTGGAGACACTCTGGTTTTTCCTGTGGCTGCTAATTAAAGAAGTGCTGCTCATTTTTAGGATGCAACAGCTCTGTTCTAGCTGTCTGTAATGATTGATCAAGAAGTGGCATCTTAAGAAGTGACCCCAAAAAGGACACGATCACACAAAACACTTTTCCTTATAATAATGGTAAACACGGTAGCAATAAACTACCATGTAGTGGATGTGTCCAGGTGCGAGGTATGGCTTAGGTGCTTTGAGGGCGTTTTTGTATTTCATCCTCCCTGGTAAACACCCAGGTTGTGTTCGACTTCCAGATGAGGAAACTAGTCTTAGGGCAGACGGGTAACAGACTGTAAAAGTCACATGGAGAACACCAGTGAAGGAAGCCAGTCTGGGGTTGGGAGAAGAAACGCCTGTGGAATTCTCCCCATGTGATGCAGCCTGCGAGGGCGGGGTCACGGGCACTAGATGGTAGGAAACCTACAGGCAGACAGGCTCCCACATGTCCACATCCAATATGTCCAGCCAAGAGACAGCTGGCTTTAGATCAAGCACAGCATGCTCAGGAGTGTCGTGACTTCCATGACAAGGTACCACCAGCTCCAGGGGAGAGCAGCACAGACAACGGTTCTCGGTGGTGGCCCCCTGTGTTGGGTCACAGTTGATAGAGAAAGGGGTCCCAGGGTACTGAGAGTGTTTCCCAGAGCGTACAGCCCATGTGCTGGGCTCACTGGGATGGGATGGAGATGCTCTGGGGGATTCTACAGGAAGCGGAAGTCACAGGGAAGACTGGCCTGCGACACAGTGAGGTCCAACTGGACTATAAGACTCCTCCAGGTGGTTGAGCGGATGGCTGATCACCCCCCAGATGAGCTGGAGAAGCCAAGATGGGGGAAGGAGAGAAGCTCCCTTTTGGGGAGTCCAAGCTCAGAGCACCAGGGGGGGCATTCAGAAGCAGATGTAGGGAGACGCATATAAGAGGCAGGTTAAAAGCCAGCTGGGTGATGTTAGGCAGGTTTCTTAACCTCTCTGAGTTTGAGTATTGTGATTCAAGAAATGGAACTAAGGGGAGGCAGCTCAGAGACCTGTTTGAAAGAGACGTTTCGGTCCAAGATATGTTTACAGGACACGTCTTTCCTTGTTATCCCCACTGCATTTTTGTGGTGGTGGGGGGAACGGGGCACTGGTTACAACCAAGGAAACCTAAAACAAAGGGATTTTAAGGACGCCAATGACTGAAAATTCTAGGAGCATTGGCTTCAGTCAGGGCTGCGCTCAAGGACTCGGGTGGGACCAAGTTTTTTGCTTGCTCTTTCTCTGTCCTGGCGAGGCTTCTCCTGACTTAGGCTCCATCCACCTCCAGCTCTTGCTGGACATCTTAAAAATATAAAATAAAATAATCACTCCCTGGGTGCTTGAGGGTCACTCTAAAAAGCTGTGCATGTAAATATCCACCGCTGTGCGGGTCAGGGGATCCGTTCATACCCAGGAAACCGCAGGGCCTCGGGAGTCAGCCTCTCCCGCCCTCTGAGCAACACCACCCCAAGGCATGAATGAACTCCTCTCAGGGGTTCCAACAAGGAACCTCAGCCTGGGACCCCATTGGCCAGGCTTGGGCCACGTGCTCCTCCAGAACCAATCGCTGGCTAGCAACACACTAATTGGCTATGCTCCACTGCGGAAATCCCCTGAGGCCCCTCCCTCAAGGGCTCGGAGTGGATACCGGCTGGTGTCTCAGAGGAGAATCGAAGTTCCATTAACAGATGACCAATGCCTGGCCCTGGGGTCCAGTCAAAGGACCACTCAGAATGCATGGGCACCAATTTCTGCTGACCGTGTCCGGGTTGCCTGCTGCCATCTTTCTCAAGCACACGGTCAGGAATACGAGAAAGAGGCCCAGAGCATGCGCCCTGGGCGGACCATGGCTGTCTCCAGGGCAGGCCTCCCAGTGGCCTGGCCCGGGACCCCTGGCTCCAGGCTCCCTCCCTGGGAACCAAGAAGGATGCCACTGCCTCTGCAGACCCAGCGGCTCAGCGGGGCCCTCTGACACCCCCTGGCCTTTCCCGGAACCCTGAGAAGGGAGAGGAGAGCGTCCGAGGGCAGGTTTAAAATTAGAAGGGACAGCAGCGCGGCCTGTGGTTCTTGAACGCCAGCCACTCGGGAGAGCGAGCGGGAGATAAGGTGGTTGAGAGACAGGAAGCATTTATTTAAGATTGCTATCGCACTGGGAAGCTGGAGGGGAGTTTAGTTCTGGGGACGAACAGGATGTCGCCAGGATCCGGACAGGGCCAGGAGCAAAGGGGCACCGAGGGAGCGGATATTGGAAGGGATTGCTGGTGGCTGGTTGAAGGCTAGAGGGTTTGGAGAGGTCCCAGGCAGGAGTCAGCCAGGAAAAGGGCCCCTTGGGAATTCAGGGCTCTTCAGCCGCAGAAGGGAGAGGGAGGGATCTTCTTCTTTAGGACCTTGGATCTCTGCAATGAGGCTGATGGGTTTCTGGGTGGTCCCTGGGAAGGGGCTCCACTCCAACTTGAGTGACCTCTGGAGTCAGCATTCTCTCTGGGACCTTCCTGCTGGTCTCCCAGCTTGGGGCACCAAACTGGCCTTTTCCAAAAGGACACTCCTTGAGGCCCTATTATGGCCTGGCACAGCTACTTGAAGTCCAGAGCTGCACTGACTAATGGCTCATCCCTGTCCCCCAAGCACAGGACTTCGGTACTGGTGCTGAGTACAAGTGCGGTCCTTTTCACTTCAGGGGAAGCAAAGAGGACCCCTTATCAAAATGCAAATCTAGTAAAGAAAGTCTAGAGCAGGGCCATTTGCAAAGTAGAAGCACCAAAGACCAGCACACAACAAAATAGCATCATAATCAAACAATCCACAGCAGCACGCCGTGGCAGGCCAGGCATTGCCGTGAGCCTTGGTCACCCACTGGAACATTTAAATCTGCTGACAACCCTGGGAGGCAGGTCCTTCTGTTCCAACCACGATCCAAGAAAGCAAGGCCCACAGATCAGTGCTCATGAGTGGCACCTTGGGGCTGAGGGCGGAGAATAGAACAGGTGGCTTAACTGATAAAAACCTGTGTTGGCAGCTGACAGAACTGGCCTTGGGCAAGTGACATCCCCTCTCTGCACCTCAGTTTACCCATCTGGAAAGTGGGAATAAAATAGGAGCCTCCTCACAGAGTGGCAGAGGGTTTAGCAAGATAGGTGTGCGAGGAGCAATTAGCATGATATATTAGTGTTTAAGAAAAGTGCAGTCATGAGCAAATGGGCTGTGGTTGGCCCAGGGGCCCACTCTCACCATCCCCGAGGTTTGCATCTGGAGAGTTATAATGAGTAAATTCCAGACAGCAGAGGCCCCAAAGGGCAGGGCTGAGAGGGTTCCCAGAGCCCCCACCCTGCCTGCTTCTCCTGGCTTCCTCGGCCTGCCAGGCCCACTGGGGACCTGGGGACCTCTCATTCACCTTGCCCAGGTCCCTGGGGAACCTGGTCCACAGGGCGTGGTCAAGGGTGCAGGGTGTGCTCAGCTCACACCCACAGTGCAGCTGGAGAGACCCCTCCCATTCAAGGCTAAAGGATTCTGGGAAATGTGGCTGAGGTCAAGGTTATCCATCAGCCAGTAGCCGGTCACCTGGTCTCAGGGGACAGTCTGGAACTCTCCCATGGGATGCTCTCCTTTCTCATTCCCAGGGAGAGTGTCTGAGTGCTTTTCCTTTTTAAAGACATAGCCACACATGATTGCTGTTGTGTTTCCTCTAAATGTAGTTCCTCATTTAATATTCCCTGTGACTCTCGGCATAGGGGATATTTTTTGTCCCTATTTTACAGCCTCTTCAGAGATGGTAATTCCCTTGTCCTGGGACACACAGCTAAAAAGTGGTAGGCCTGGGATTTGAACCCCGATGTATGACTCCACAGCCTGTGCTTGAGGCTACAGCCCTCAGATGTTTTAAAGAGATTCTCTTGATGAAGTCTGGTGGCCAAGCCTAGCAGGCTGCTCACCTCTGTTCTTCCCCAAGGGGATGAAGCCAGGGGGTCACGATAGCCCTAATCAACGTGAAGAAGCAGCTAGGGACACACAGGTTACAAACCTCTGTGGTGCAGAGTCTGCAGCATCTGACAAGGAAACCTGGTGGAAATATTTCAGCCAGAGGGAACAGCAGGTGCAAAGGCCCTGGGGCAGGAGCACACTGCTGGTTCTCATTCACCTCTGGACATCCTCCCATGACAGGTTCATCAACTGCTGTTTTTCACTCCCATCATTTGAGCACTTAAGTCACCTCCTCTAGGAAGCCTTCACAGCCCCTGGGTCGGGTGGGTGCATCCTCCTTGTGATTCAACTCCCGTCCTTCTCAGCCCATCACTGGACTGCACTTGCGTGGGTGTTCTGGGACATCAGTGTCAACCGTGACCCACAGAAGGTTCTCCAAGATGTCCTTGTTCACAGAGGAAAGAAGTGTGTGTCACTCCTCGAGGGTCTCTCAGGAGGCCTCTTCCGCCTGTGCACAAGGGGACATGGACAGGTATGTCATGACGGGATTGCCAAGGACAGAAGACCCCAGAGTCAGCCCGGATGGCCATCAACAGGACCAGGATGTGGACAGGTGCAATCCAAGTGCAGGAACCAGAGTTGGAGGCATCTACACGAAGGTTTCTTAAAAGCACAGCATGGAGAAAGTTTTCTGGTTGTAAAGCGATTCACATCTCCCCCAAGGAAATAAGGATGACGGAGAGGCCCTCTCTATTTGTGAGCTTCAAGTTCATGTGTGTGAAATCACGTCGAAATGCGAGGGTGGATTCCGAGCTTGCAGTGCGCATGTGTGTGGGGCTGGGGGCCATGTAGAATTAGGAGCCCTCGGGCTGGCCTCAGGTGTCCCGTGCACCACCATGCCCAGGTGTGTGGAAGAACAGTGTCGCCATGCACTGTTAGAGTGTTTGTAGAATGTGTTAATGTAAAAGAGAGATGTTTAGGAAATCTGCCAATGTGCTCAAACTGGCCAACTCTGGATGGCAGGATCATTAATGGGCCTTGTTTTCTTCTTTGTACTTTTTTAAAATTAAATCAGCATATTACAATGATGCAGCCACATCAATGTTTATAGCAGCTCAATTCACAATAATTGAACTGTGGATCCAAGCTAGGTGCCCTTCAACACATGCATGGATTTTTTATATATATATATATGATGGAGTATTACTCAGCCTTAAAGACAAATGAAATCATGGCCTTTGCTGGTAAAGGGATGGAGTTGGAGAATATCATGCTAAGCAAAATAAGCACGCTAAAAAAAACAAAGGTCAATGTTTCCTCTGATGTGCAGATGCTAATTCACAATGGGCGGGGGGTGCTAGAGAAGAATAGAGGTACTTTAACTTAGACAGAGGGGAGGGAGTATGGGGTAGCAAGGTTAGTAGAATGAGTCAGGTCTTGTGGTATGGGGGGGAGGACTTGGGAAGGTAAGGACTTGGGGACCCAGGCAGAGGGAGCAGCAGGGGTAGGAATCCAGGTTTTGAGTCCAGGGAAGGGGCGGTTCCAACTGCACCTCCACATACTCTCCAAGGGGAAAAAAACACAGAACACATCGAAGACGCTCAAGACCTGTCAGATTTCAGCACAAACCGAGAAGGACTCATTGAAGACAGATAAATTTAATAACCGACACTCTACAGTAACAGATCATCCTTAAAAATACCACTAAACTCTACGGATGACTCAGGAGTTCTCTTCCCCCCACCTCCCCTGCCATGTAACCCATATTTGCAGTTTGCTAATTGCCCTTGTGAAACCCTTTAAACACCTTTGTGCATTTATATTTTCTGTATAGAACGTATAGCTTCATGTTCTGTTGATTTGTTTCTTTGGGGGGGAACCAGGTATTGAACCCAAGGGCACTCCACCACTGAGCCCCATACCCAGCCCTATTTTGTATTTTATTTAGAGACAGGGTCTCACTGAGTGGCTTAGTGCCTCGCTTTGGCTGAGGTTGGCTTTGAACTCCAGATCCTCCTGTCTCAGCCTCCTAAGCCGCTGGGATGAGAGAAGTGAGCCACTGCACCCTGCTCTGTTGATTTGTTAAAAAACGTTTGTAGGAAATTCTCAGCCCCTTTCCACTCACCAGTGGGTTCCTGAGGTCAGCTGTAGAGCTATGCATGGACTTTGTGTGTTTTTATGACATTGTTCCATTGAAGGAGCGTGGGACCTGCCATGCATCCACCCCTTGCCTAGGGACTGGCAGGCTGGTTGGAACTTCTTGCTGCTACAGTGTGGCTTTGGAAGCCCAGTGCACTCCCCCGTGCATCCCGGTCGGTGGAAGGCACAACTGCCAAGGGGAAGGAAAATTACATTTCCTGCTTTCACAGATTCCAGCAATTGCAAGGAAACCTTGAACTCTCTGGAGTTCCTGAGCTCTCTCCAAACCTTCTCGCCTTAGACTGGCCACCTTGCCTGACGACGTTCCCTGCCTCCACAAGTGCCCGAGCATTGGCTGGGCAGCCTGTTGGCGTGACTGTCGTGAGGGGATGCTGGTGCTGGGTAGCCATTTGTATTTTATTTAGAGACAGGGTCTCACACCGACTCGGCCAACAGTGCAAGGCTGCGATCTCTGGTGTCCCTGCACTGATCTCCACTTGGTTGGGCCCGGCCAAGAGCCCCAGTGGCAGTGAGGAGAGGAAGTCATCATTTCTACAAGTTTGGAAGAGCTATCGGGGACATTTTTTTGTTTTGGAAAAAAACCATGTTTCTTGTTCCTAACTAGGCGATGCTTTGTCTTAGCTGAGGACATCCTAACGAAATCCCTGGTGCTCCCCTGGGTGTTGATTGGAATGAGCTGACTTGGGCTCAAATCCTGGATCTGTACCAAGGAGCTGTGAGATCTTGGGCACATGGTGGGATGTCTCTGTGCCTCGGTTTTCTTGTGTATAAAAATGGGCAGATCCGTACCTTTATCTCATGACAGTTCGGATCATCCAAAGATTGATGGATGGTCCACCCTTGGACCGTCCATGCTGCTAGCAGCTGGCGACTTTCATCACCCTGGGTGGGGGTGGGGCCCACAGCGGGCCAGTTGTCCTGGACATGCCGCGTGGAAGGACCCTTTCCCCTTGGATGGGAAGGAAGGCCAGGGTCTGACCAATCCGTGGCGCCTGTTGCATTTTATCTTCTTCAAAGTGTCTCATTATCTGTTCATCGAAGGTCCCTGCAAGGAAGTCCAACAGAGGACGGGCCCAAGGAGAGATGACTCAGGAATCTGAAAGTCAGCGCCAGGAGCCTCTCTGAGGAGCAGCCGCTGGCCTGAGCTGCTCTGCTGATTTTGGCCTGGGCGGAGCGGTAGGCCATCCAGGCCAGGCCAGAAATACCCACAGAGAGACTTCCTCTCCCTGACCGTGGACTGTGCTCCCGAGCCCGGCCAGATGGGCTGCAGATGTGAGCGCTGGGCTGCGCGGAGGCCTGGGGAGCCGGCCAGCCTCCCCTGCCTGGGATTTCAAGCCCCACGTCCACGCCCCGTGGTGCCATGGGAACATCACGCAGGCGGAGAGTTCAAGTTTTCCGCGTTGGACGCAGGCAGGTGGAGCTGGAGGTACCGTCCTGCTCCTGCAGCGCGGGTCACTGTTTGTCAGAGAAGGTCTCAGGCCTCTCATCTTGCAGCCCTCGGGTCACCTGGAAAGGAGCCACCGCCTCAAAGCCAGCCCCAGAAGGCTGCGCGGTTACCGAATGGCCCCTTCTTCTCGCGCTCTGCGGGTTCTCCTCAGCCTGTTCCAAAATCTAGGATCTCTGTCCTCCATGCTGTTTTTAGAACAGCCAGACTGGACCTTTATCCCAGAACAGTGGCCCCTTCAGCTCACTCAGAGCGGGACTGCTTGAAGTTCTCTTTGGAAACTGTGCCTCTGTGAAAGGCCCTGGGCCTCTGCTCATGGATCCTGTGGAGGAAAGGTCTCTGGTTCAGCCAGACCTGGGTTCTGCCATCCACAGCTGTGTGACTTTGGGAAAATCACACTGTGTCTCTGATCTCAGTTTGTCATTAGTACAAATTGGGGAAGATCTCTACCTTGCAGGACTCGGGGAAGGTTAAGGAAAACACATGTAGTGCCTGGCGTGAGCCTGCTCTTCCTAAAGGAATGTTGCTGCTATTCTGGTTTGGGGGTCTTTGTTGGTTTTGCCTTCTTGTTGACATGTGTCTTTGGTGGTGGGGGTCTCTCCCGAGCCCCTCCATCACCTCTGCAGTCAGACAGGCTCCCTCCCCACCCCACAGCTCCTCTCCAGCTGTGCCACCTTGAAGGAGTTGCTCAGCCTTTCTGTGCTTGACTCCGTTTCCTGTTAGAAAAAGAGAGGTCACGAAAACTTGTGTAACTTCCCCCAAATCACGTACCCAGTATGAAATGTCAGCTCAAACTGGCGTCAGTTCAAGAAGCCCGACTGCCTAACCGTTAGGCATCCACGTTCTGGTCCTCTCCCTGGTTTTCTTAACTGAGGCCCCGGTGTTCCGGACACCAGACCTGGAAGGAGGCTTCTCTGAGAGCAACGTCCTCCTTAGATCCTAAAGTTCTGAAATTCAGTGTCTGAACCACAAGGTCAAAGCTTTCATCTGCAAAAAAATAATTAAATAAATAGGTAGATAAATAAAGAAATAAATAAGGAAAGCTCACCGAAGCGGTAGGGAGGTCTTCGGGACACTTGGGTCCCGTCCACGAGGGGAGGGTGGGGGGAGGGTACCCGGGATCTGCCCGCCGCAGGAAGTATCTGGCAAAACCCTGCACATCAAAGAGAGCCAGGCTTCAAAGGCAGCGTGCTCCATCTGCCCTCCTGCCCGGGTCACGGCCACTCTGGGACAAGGCCAGAGGATGGGCAGGGAGCAGCTCAGGGCTTGGTGGCACTGCTGGCTTCCCAGGCCCCGGCTCACCCCTCACCCCCATGGGGGGTGTCACTCGGGGGCTCCAGGGATGGCCGTCGGGGTACCCGTGAATCTGGGCACAAAGAAAATACGGGACGTCTCCGTGGTAGTGACGTGGGGCAAGCACGGCCCTTCTGTCCATCGTGAACGTGGGCAGTGGACTCTCCGGAGCCCGGGCAGAGCTGTCCTCTGACACCATTGGAGACCACAGACCCTGCACGCGGCCCAGCCGAGACACAGAGGGCCCCGGTGCCCCCGTGCCTTGCCCTCCTGGCTCTCATCAGACCTGCTGCCGGGAACTGCCAGGCACAGAGGCTCGGGTGTCACCAGGCCACCTTGTTCCTTTCCCTGCTCGGGTTTCCTTGGAAACCTCATCTGTCCTTATGGGGTTTGACGCACCCCTCTGGCATGGGCCCCCCTCTCCATCCCAGCCCCTGGGAGACTCTCTGCCTCCGTTTTCCTGCCGATGACAAGGTCACAGAGCCCTTCCCACACATCTGTAAAGATCGCGGGGACCATCTGGGGAGGTGCCGGGCACGGGGCGATACCCACTGGGTGCCAGCACCCTCCCTCCAGCAGCTGCCTCCCTGGCCTCCCCCGCTGGGCCTCTGGCCACCGGCAGGCTCACCCGGGTCTCCAAGAATAAAAGGCCCCTCCCGGGGCTGCAGGACACACGTCCCGTGAGCAGGAGGTTGACAAGGTCACAAATATTTGAACAATCCTTAGGGTAACACAGGGCATTGACCCCAAAGTACGTGTTGCTCTCGGCCGAAAGTTTATCCTAGAATAACAAACGTGACAGCTTAGCAAAGCCAGCGGGAGGGACCCAGATAAGATAACCGGCCCCCGGGGAGTCCAAAGGCACGGCCCGCGCACAGAGAGAGGCACCGGGCACCCGGGGGCGCACCGGGCAGCTGGGTCTGGAGTCAAGGAGTCCATTTTCTAGAAAGTTCCCTGCAGCCAGCGCAGGCTGTGCCAGCCCACCATGCGGCTGTGTGCCGGGTGAGATGCAGACGGTGCCAGGTGGCCGCGGAAATTCAGGGGTCATGGTGGAGATGAGTGTGCCCCTGTACAGTGGAGGCCCTCGGCCACCCTCGGCCACCCTCGGCTACCCTGGCTGTCCTGCTCCTGTGGCTCCAGCGATGCCCGGGGCCGCCTGTCGTCTCCCTCACTCAGCGCCCCAGGGCCTGCTCAGTCTTTTGTGCCTTTGTTCTTTGGTGGTGACACGGGCGAGGGTGGCAGGGGCGCAAATTGAGGTACTACATGGAACGGGCTCAGGACGGAGCTCGACGCAGGGTCGACACACAGCAGCTGCTACACAGGGACAAGGAGCCCTTAGGAAGCAATGACTGAGGGGACACCTGGAGCAAGGGCAGCGGACTCCCCTCCTGGCTTTCTAAATAAAGCTTTATTAGAACACGGCCCTGCGCCTTGGCCCACACAGCTGCTGTGGCCACTCTCACACCTTCCCCAGAGACTCGCAGCCTGCAGAGCCCGAAATATTGACCGTGGGGTCTCCCAAGACAAAGCGGATCAGCTCCTGATGTGAAGAATGGCGGCCCCTTGACCAGATGGCCATGGGATGCTCCTGAGCCACTGGACACTGCACTGACTATTACTTTTCTGAGATGGTGGATTTGCCCTGCTGGGGAGAACCGCTTCCTTTCTCCTACCCACCCGTCTGTACGTCCATTCGTCCTCTGTTTATTCCATAAACACGCACCCTCTCTGGTGCTGGGGACAGAGACGTACACTAAGTCTAAGGAATAACGTGGAAAGTGAAAACTTAATTGCAGTTGAGCGTGGCTGACGTCGGGAAGCCATCGGGGATGGTGCGCCGCAAGGTTTCTGTGGATTAGAAAAAGAGCCCCCTCCCCCAGGAGCAGCCAGGCCTTGGTGCCCTGCTGGAGCTCATCCTCCATTGGCCACTGTGGCCCGGCCATTTGCTCAGTGCCCAATCTGCACCACCTTCTGTGGCAGCCCTGAGAGTGATCCCTACAGTGTGCCAATGAGATCTGAGCGGAGCAAGTCCCAGCAAGAAGGAAACAAGTCTAGATGCATCCCTTGAGGCATCATGGAGGAGGAATGGGGGTTGGGTCTTGAACGGGGCGTGGAGGCAGAGGGAGACAGAGAGACGAGGACAGGAAGGCCTTTCTAGGTGGAGAGCAGCCTGAGAGGAGAGGGTCAGCAGGAAGGTGGGAGGTTCCAGCAGGTGCTGCCTTAGCCCAGCGCAGCTGCTTTGTGACTTTCTACAGAGATCATGTCGGACGCCCTCAGCTCAGCCCCTTTCATTTAGTATTTCACGGCTGAATCTTCCCATCCCACCATTACCCCAGAGACAAGACGAGCAAGATCTCCCACAAGGACAGTGGCCAAAGCCACCTCAGTGGTTCCCACCAGAGGATGGTGCAGGGAGCTGGACCCTCACCTGCTCTAGCATCTTCCACGGCTGCTCTGTGCCTAGAGATGGATCCAGCCCAGACCCCAGCAGGGCTCTCCAGGGTGTTCTTGAGTGGATCTCTACATCCCTTTTCCCAAAATGCTTCCCAGGGAACATTTCCCCCCCTCTATCCTTGTAAGTTATGATTTCTGTTTCTCTTCTTTGGCACAATCAGTCAGGTGATTATTGTGCGTGTGTGTGCACACGCGTGTGCGTGTGTGCATGTGAATGCTTGTGAGTAGGTGTGTGCACGTGGTCTTGCGGGAAGCAGGTTGTAGATATGCCTCTCTGTAGACACGTCTGTAGGGTGCTTGCACGTGGAGAATGAGGCAGACACAGACTCCGAGCCACCTCTGTTAGGAAAGGCCACCTGGGGACCTCCAAACAGGCCTCCCAGCATCTGCTTTCAGCCAGAGGATGCTGTTTCCACCTCAGCTGGACCACGACACTCCTCTGCCAAAACCTCCCAAGTCTGCCTCCCTCAGAGCTCCACCTCCCACTCAGACCCCGGCCTGCGCTACGCCTCCAAGTTCATCTCTCACCAGTTTCCCGCCCTTGCCTGCCTCCGCGCTTTCAGTAACCTCCTTGAAATCCCTCAAGTTCTCTAGACAGACCCCCCACCCCAGACCCTTGGCACTGGCTGTCCTGGAAGGCCTGTACCCCACAGACATCTGACCCCCGCCATCTCTCCTTCTTTGCCACTTCATGTCACCTTCTCTTAGACTTCTTCCCTTCTAACCTCATTTAAAAGAGCAAGCCACCTCCCTAAACTCCTTTAATGCACATTTTTTTGGACACATGCTAAAACTTAACTCCTTATTTTTAATTGGGTTTCCAGTACCTTAAAATTTCCATGAGAACAAGGATTCGCATCTTCTTTGCTTTAGTATCCCCAGCAGTTAGAATTCAAGTCATGACCCTGTATTAATGCTCAATAAGTTCTTAGGAAATTAATGAGTCCCCTCCTTTCTTTCAGTGAGTTCACCTTGATTAATGCATCTATAGGTCACTTGGACCTACTGATTAGCCGGATCATGCTTTTAGTGTACTCTGCTCTTTGTCGACAACTTGCAGTTTTTGCTTTTCTGGGTCTACCAGGTGCCACTGCCATGACTTAGGGACAATTTCTGGGTTCCCATAAGCCACCAGAGCAGATGAGGTCACCCTTGGCCTTACACCCCGTGGGTGCCCCGAGACCCCCTTTGCCCTGCCCTCTCGCTGGCCTCCTCTGCCGGGCTTTGCTGCATCTGTTTAACTTGGACAGAGCTTTCTCCCTGTTGTTTGCTACCCCGGGGCCTCGGGTTTGAAGTCTGTGCCCAATGGCCTCGACACTGTCACCTCTCCTCTAGCCACCTGCCATGCTCCACACGCCACCAACACTTTGGCCCCGGGGAGGGGACAGATGGCTCAATCGTGGCGGATCAGCAGCCAGCCTGGACGGGCCGACCCTTGGCCCAGAGACCAGCACGCCCCGTATCTCACAGGCTGACACTGGACGAGAATCAAAAGAGACCGCCAGGTCACCCAAGAGCCAACTGAAGCAATGAGGAGACAGGACAGCTCAGTGGCCCCTTCCCCCTCTTGGTGGGACCCTGCGAGTTCCCTTATTCCCTGGAAGCACAGTTCCAAAGGATATGGAGAAAGGTCCCAGCAAGAGGATGAAGACCCAGCAGCTCAGGAGGCTGAGGCAGGAGGATTGTGGGTTTAAGGCCAGCCTCAGCAACTTAGAAACACCCTAAGCAACTCAGCGAGACCCTGTCTCTCATATATATATTTAAAGGGCTGGAGATGTGGTTCAGCGGTGAGTGCCCCTGGATTCAATCTCCAGTACCAAAAAAAAGTAAGAAGATGGAAAGTTCTAGACACTGGGTTGAATACACCACTCTCGACCCACCCAACCTCCATCATTAGTTCCGTTGTTGGAGTCCACTATGAGTTTGTAAAGCAGGTCCCCAAGCTCATTCTTCTCAATAAGTGTGTTTGGAGAGAGGCCACTTGGACTCTGGTGGCATCGATCCTCCCCAGGTGTACGTGACTGAGGGCCACCGGGATTGGGACTGAAGGGCTAGCTCACCCCGGCCACTTTGGCAGCAGAAAAGGCACCAAATACAGAGAGTCACACTCCCCAGGCATGAATCCCAGCTCTGCCGCATGCTGGCTGTGTGGCCTTGACTTTGTTCCTGGCCTCTCTGAGCCCTGGTCCTCTGATCTCTACAAGGCAAATGAAAAAATAGTGTCCCTCTTGCAGAACCGTGGCCAAGACTAAACCAGCGATTCTCGACCCCCTCCCTTTATCAAAACCACCTGAAGTGCTCGGGAACACGCCCTGGCCCAGGCCACCGAGGCCAGTGGGTTCAGAATCTCTGGGGTTGGGTCCTGGGCATGCTGTGTTCTTTGAAATCTCTGCGTGATTCTTCCAGGCAGACGGGGCTAAAATCCATCCAGTGAGTAGCAGAAAGTGCTCCACGAGGAAGGGTCCTCTCCCGCCAGACCCTGCTCACCTCTCTGGTGCCTTTGAAGAGAGCTGCAGGAGGACACCGTGGAGCCACTGTCCCTGGGCTGTCAGATGAGGAGCATCTTGGCCGGCTTCCAACCTGCGTGGATAGCGTCCTGCGTCTCCCTTCTCCATGAAAACTGTTCCCGGTGCATCTCTCCTGTCATTCTGTGCTGTCCCCACTCTGGACCACCTTGGATGTGTCCCAGAGACGCTACTGACCTGGAGTCTGACCTGTGGCATCAAGAGCCTCCAGTCCTGATGCAGATGTCACCATGTCACTCCAGCCCTGCCGTGGGAGCCTGCAACACACCCAGGTGCTTTAGGTGGGTGACTGGAGAAGAGCCCTCTGGGGACCGGCCTGGAAAAACAGACGTTGACATTGGCAAACAAGTCACAAATGCCCAGACAGCCCCCAAGGAGACGCCGACTTCTTTATTTTATTTATCCCGTCTCGGGGGGACTTTTTTAAAGGGGAGAAGTTAGAACCGGGCGACGGGGTAGCACCATAGCACCATCGTGGTCCATCCAAACCTGACACGTAGGCCAAATCATTCAGAAACAGAACCCGGAACAAGAATCCGAGGTTGAGGTTGGAATCAGGCCTGGCTTGAGCCCCTGCTCCACGCTTACCAACTGCAGATCTGGGGAGACCACTTCCCCTCTGCAAATCTCCGTGTCCTCATCTGTGAGACGGAGATGAAGCCCCTTGGCAGCTCAGGGCCAGGACCCAGGGAGCCCCATGGTAAGGCACTTAGCTGGCTGTCCTGGACCCAGAGATCACTCCGCAAGTGGAGTTCAATTCATTTTCAGACTCATCGGCCATTTCGAAGAAGTTCTGGCAAATGTGCGAGGCCAAATACATGTCTGTGTGAGAACACGCACGTGCACTGTCATCTAAAGGGGACCCTGTATTCTATGCGTGTTGCATTGTGTACATGTGCGTTGTATGTGCGTGTGAACGCATGCAGAGTCTCACCAAAGGAGACTACACCTGTGAGGCTGTACGTGTGCTTGTTTCATGCACGTTATGTGTCTGTCTGTGTAGGCTGCGTGAGCATGTTCCCTGCATGGCTCACTCACACATATCTGAGTGAGGAGGCGTGACAATATACACACAGTCTCATTCAAACATGAGTTTTAGGATTATCATACACTGCATAACAACATCTTGGTCCCAATGGGCCCCCTATGCCACAATGGGCCCGTGTCACCTAGCTACATAGTGATTCACACCCTCCAGGTCTGTGCAAGCGCACGATTACGTTCACGACAAAATCACCTGACGTTTTTCATGATGCATTCCGGGTGTCCAGCCCGTATATGCATGTTTCCACGTATGCAGGAGTAAGTGTGTATTTATGTGTGTTAGGCCGTGCACCTACTGTGTACCACGTGTGGGGTGTGGCACATGGGTGCACCCACATGCACACACACAAAATTCGCTCTTGGGCTGCTTTTCTCTGTGGGAGCATGGAAGGAACAAATTTCTCGGATGCTGTATGATGGGCAACAGCCTTGGCACCAGCGGATACTTAGCACAAGTGCCCAGTTGGCCGCAGAATGCAAGCGCCTCTGGGATAAGTTTGGACCCTCGAATCCCATGGCGGGAGCTGGAGTGGGGAGCTTTAGTGGGGAGACCCGAGTTAGAATGGGAGCAAGCACTGGATTCCGCAGGTCCGTAGGCTACGTCCAGCTCTCTGTCTGCCCTCCTTCACTCTCTCACCCTCTTTTCCTGCCTCCCGATGAAAAATATGCTCCGGCTTAATAGAATTACTTCCAGGGCCATCAATGCAAATGCTGTTTCAGGGCAATCTCATTCGAACAAATGTATTTTTATTTGAACAGTGTTACTTGAAAAATTAAATCGGTGTGTCTGTTCTCCTCTCCCTCCCCCTGCCGTCCACACAGCTCTCGCACTAGGGGGAGAGGGAGCAGAGCAGAGACGGACATTTTTAAAATGAATTTGATCTGATTTAATGATTCCTCTCTGCATTAATTAGCAGCGAAACCAGCCAATATGCCGTGTCAATCACAGCCGCATCCACGGCACCCGCTTTATTTTTGGAGACAAGTGAACGCTTTGCTCTTCAGGCTTATTGTCTTTGAAAAGTTCAGAGCTGGGTTACCGACAGGGCTGGTGGGGACACTGCACTGGGCTTGTGTCCGTGTGCAGATCTGGGCACACAAGTGTGGGTTTGGGAGCCTCCGTGCCCAAGTAAAATGAAACCCCAAGCTTGGCTCCGAAGAGATTTGGGTTTGAATCCTGGCCTGAACACCCAGTGACTGCCTGACTGTGGACACGCGCCGTTGCTGCATTCCGCCTCAGTTTCCCTTTCTGTAAATTGGGCATAATAGCGGTCACCACCGCTTAGGGGACTGACAAGGGCCAATGGTCGTAGGCGCCTGCAATGCAGCCTGCGGGGGTTGGCGACCACAGACATCTCCTCTGCGTTTTAGAAATCAGGGGCTGATTTCCAGGGTGGAGAGAAAGTTCTAGGAAGCTGGGGAGGCCCCCACCCCCACCCCCACCAGCCTATTCAGGAGTCTGTGCCCCTGGACGGTGTCACCCACCCAAGTGGGTGTTGCCCTGGGAGGGGCTCCTCCTTTGGTGGGAAGCTCTTCTGTGGCCACCTCAAAATCCTCCATGATTCTACTTTTGCATTTTGCAAGTGAAGGCTGAGGGGCCACCAAGGAGAAGAGCTTGGTGTGTCGGGGGTGAGCCCCGCCGGTTTCCACATTGGTTGCAACACCTGGGCAGGTGGCTTTCTTCCCTTCCTTCTTTTGCCCTTTCTTTCTAGAACAAGGGACCCCCAGATTTTCATTTCACACTGGATCTTGCACTTGACACCACGTGCAAAGAAACTGGTCTTGGGTGATCCTCTGTTTAAGAGAGTTGTGGAGATATATATATATATAATTTTTCTTAAAAAAAAAAAAAAACGTGGTTAATGAAGGTGGAATCAGCATTGAGCACCTGATACCGCTGGACCTCATAGAGCTCCATTATCTCCTGCACTGTGACACTTTTCTAAGTAGATCTTTTATTTTCATCTTTTGCAATAAAGGGAACTGAGGTTTGGGAAATTTAAACAATGTGCCTAGGGTCATGTAGTAGAAAATGGACAACTCCAGGTAGGATCTTGTGCATCTAGGGGTGGCTTCCCTCTGCCCCTTCTTGTCTCCTTCCCTCCCTCCCTTCTTCCTTCCCTCCTTCCCTCCCTCCCTGCATAGGTCTCTAGTGAGTGCTGGCTGACCTACAGGGAAATGAAGTGAACTGATTGGTCAGTTAATATGTGTATGTTAGCCGCAGCATCTACACTTCCTGGGGTTGGGGTCTACACTAAGTGTCAGGCACCATATGCCAATCAAGAACCATGAAAGGCCCAGTTTGATGAGTGGAATACTGACGGATCTGATGCCAAAGGATTCCCTCACAGTTCAAGTCCTAAGAGGAAGCAGATGGTGGTGCTGAACAAAAGTGTTTTTTTTTTCTTTTTCTTTCTGATTTCAAATGAGGGATTGCTTTCACTTAGTGCCTTTTAATACATACATTGAAGCAATTTTCTTTAAAAAAATGCTCACGGAATCATAATGAGTTTGTTGATTGATCTTTTTGATCACAAGCACGGTGCCACCTCTCTTTATAAATACTGAAATCAAAACATCCTATGAATTCCTCAGAGTAAGAACTGCTGGGTTTTCCCCATAGTAAGATCCGATTCCCAGGGCAATCTTTAAGAAACCTTACTCCAGACGGCTTCTCCTTGGCATGAAATCACCCAGCTCCCTTCCCCTGTCTTTTCTTTATGTTAATCCAGTGGAAGAGTTCCAGATCACAGATCTGCAGAAGAAGCCATTCTAGAAAAATACACAGGGGTATGTGGAGAGCTCTACTTGGATATCAAGAGCACCCCAGCTCTGACTCTATGAAAATCTCAATTTGCACCTACGAACAGCTGGTTCTGAAAAGAAGAAGAAGAAGAAGAAAGTCGATTTAGGACCATACGAGTTTGTATTCCAAAATCTTAGCCCTGCTTCTTGGGTACCTGGGGCCATGATATCACCTCCTTAGGGCTCAGCTCCCTGGTTTGTAGAGAGGGCCAGAGATGCCAGGGACCGGGACTCAGCACAGCCAAAGGGTGATGCTCCCTCACCCTGGTTCCTTCCCCACAAGTCCCGACCTCCAGCCACTGTCCCTGAGCCTAGGCTGGTACTGATGATTGGCAGGGGCAGGGCGGGGCAGCCCCACAGCCAGAGGTTAGCTCTGAAGTCCCCACTGAAGATGGGCGGGTGGATGGAGTGACACTCGAACGGGTGGGGAGGGTCATGCCGGGAAGTTGTGTTTTGGGGTACAAAGGAACCGAGCAGAAACTTTGGGCTAAAGGATGTGGCCGTAGGGTTAGAGTCAGAAGGTTTAGGTGCTGTGTGGAGAGCACCAGGCCTGCTGTCTGCCAGGCAGAGTGCCACCCAGCGCTCCACAGCGCCCCCAGCTGGCTCTGCCCTCCCTCTGCTTCTAGACAGGTCTGTTTCTACTGTCCACACCTCTGTGCCCCAGGCCCTTGGAACATGACCCGCCTCCCCTTCACTCCTGGGAGGAGTCGTCAATCACAGGATCCTCATGGAAGGGTCTGGGGAACCTCACCTTGGAGAGGTAAGAGCCAGAACCCATCAAGGAACATAGGGTTCCCTGAAGCGGAAGTTGCGGGGAAGGAGGTCCCCGTCTTCTGTACCATGAAGAGACCCTAGGAGGGCGCTGTGTCTCCTCGAGGCATCTGAGGCTTTGCCGGGTGGGGTACAGGCTCCCAGCTTCCAGTCACCTGTCCTCTGCTTCCTCCAAAACCCCTTCCCCACCGAGCCTCTGCTGTGGTCCTTGTGGTCTCTGTGAATTTAGCTGCTCTGTTTTTTCTACCTGGTCCTCTTTGGTCCTCTTCTCCACCTGGCCAACTCCTACTCATCCTTCAAGACCCCACTCAAATATTCCCTTCTCTCGAGTCCTCCCCACGATGCAGGAACCTTTCCCTCCATTATGTTCCCTTGACACTTGACCTTAAGGCCTGCCTGTCATGGTCAGCCAGGTGCTGTCTTTTCCCACCGTGCCTCGTTTTCTCCCACAGGGAGGGGCCCACATTTCACGCGTCTTTGTCGTGCTGTGACCATGAGCGTGAGAAACTCTATTGTACTTAAGGGTTCCCAGATACCCTTTCGAGTGTGCTTGGCATATCAAGGTAAAGCTCATCATTTTTCACAATGGCCAATAGACAAGAAAGGTCCTGCAGCTCGGGAGCTCCAGAGCCGGGATTTCAACCAGGGACTGTCCCCGAGGACTGTGCTTCCGTCCAGGGCTTGCAGCGGACCATGGCTCAACCTGCTTTGATGAGTAGGTTTTCCTCCCCGGAACCCAACCTTGCTCATCCACCGAGCTGCGGCTGCACTAAGGGAGCTGGGTCAGCATGACAGACACCTTCCAGGGCACCCAGCCCAGAATGGTCACTGCCATTGGATGATCCTGTCCTTCAGCCTCTTCTAGGGCTTTCTGAGCACATTTCTTGGAAGGTACCGCATAACTTAATAAGGTGAGGTTACTATTTCTATACCGTAGATGGAGGAACGGAGACCAAGTCCAAGTTTAGTGACCAAGGAAAGACCACACAAGGCTTGTCCTCACGCCATTGGAGCCCGGATCCTGGCGTAATATCCCTGAGCTCCACCGTGTTCAAAGAAGTGCTCGGCCCTCTGAGCTGGTGCCACTCTGAGCTGGTGCCACTCTGGGGGACACGGCATTCCCAGTCTGCAAGAACAGGCGTTATTGAAACCTATGGAAATGAGCCTCCGTGTCCCCTCGGGCTCCCCACTGGGCCCAGAGGCCACTTAACACAAACTGCCCTTCCTCCCGCTGCGGGGCTCTGATCTCTCTCAGCCAGAGCCGTGTGAAGGAGGGGAGGCCATCCATCTTCCTGGGAAGTGACCGCTCCCAGCAGGGCACCGCCTCCCCAGCTGCTGAACAACAGGCCCCTGACAGGCGTGACGAGATCTCCACAGGTCACGTCACTCTCCAGGGCTGGGCTCCTGGGTAGCAAGCTCTAGAGTCCAGGGGTTTTCAGAACAGGACAGGGCTAGTGGTATGCAGGCATCTGGACGAGGCAGTGGCATGGACAGAGGGCCAGCCGGCAAAGCTGAGTCTCTCCTGCTACTAATAACGATAACGGCACCACCACCAGCGCCACAGTCATTGCCCACCCAGAGCATGTCCTCGTGATCCAGACCCAGTGTTGTACATGGACCAACCTTTATAGCTCATAATGGTCCTAGGAGGGACAGTGAGTATCTTCCCTATTTTACAGATGACAGAGAAAGCCCTAAGTACTTTGTCCCAGGTCACAGAGGTAGTAGAATCGGCAGGCAAGCCAGGCAGGGTGACCCTGAATTGCCACTCAGCACTGTGCCTCCCAAGTCCTGCAGGTTTCTTTTCTTTTTTTTTGGTATCAGGGATGGAACCCAGGGATGTTCGGCCACGGAGCCCCATCCCCAGCCCTTCTTTGTATCTTATTTAGAGATAGAGAGTCACTGAGTTGCTCAGCACCTTACTAAGTGGTTGAGGCTGGCTTTGAACTCGGAATTCTGCCTCAGCCTCCCCAGCCGCTGGGATGACAGGCGTGAGCCACCGAGCCTGGGGTGCAGGTTTCTGATGAAGACAAGCAAAGTATGGTGGGTGGGAACCTATCAGCCCACTTTTACAACTGCATTTATTTTTCCTGCCTTTTCTCAAACGGTTCCACTGGTTACAAAATCGAATGGGAAGATCAAGCACCCAGAAAGCTGTGTCGGATCATTGATTCCACAGTTTCTTCATCACCTACAATGTGCTGGGGAGAGACAAGTGGGCGGGGCTGCTCTCCTGCTCTCACGGGGACTCTAACACCAGTGGTGCCAGCAGATGTCCGTCAGCCCAGAGCTCAATGCACCCTGGTGAGTCTGCGAAAGAGAGAAAGGATGTGGTTCTTGGAGCACTTGCTACCCAGAAGCCCAGGAGGGTTTCCTGTGGGAAGGGTACTGGCCCTGAGACCTGACAGAGGTTACCCAGGAAGGGAAACAGCAGGCCAGGCAGAAAAAAGAGCATGGCCAAGGCCTGGAGTCCTGGGGACACATGGCATTCAAGGAACAAAAAGGTGCCCAGTGGCTCAGAGCCGCTGTTAAGGGCAGAGAGGTGGGCAGGACCTTCTAGGCCCCGCAAAACATCCACCTCCTTGTCCTCAAAGCACTGGGGAGTCCCAGGTCAGAGCAGTGGATCAGCTAGTGAGGTGGGGCGTGGGTCTTCTCATGCTGCAGGCTACTCCCACCCGGAGTCAGGAGCCAGGCAGAGACGAGAGGCTGGGGCCTGGGACACGGGCCACAAGGGACAGTGACACCTGGGCAAAGGGAGCGTGCTAGAAGCCGCGGGGCCATTCCACTCAGCGCGCAGCAGAAAAAAATCCTACGGCACCCCTCCCTGCAAGCCGAGCCGCCTCCCCACCTCAGCCCACTGTCCCTGTCCCTGGAGTGCAGCTGGAGCCGGGGAGTCTTCGGGCAGAAGCGAGGCTGGGTGTCCTCCCCCCGGGGGGCGAGCTCAAGCCTGCAGGAAGGAGGGCTGGTAAGGAGGCCAGGAGCAATGTGGACCAGGCTCCTGCGTGGGCTGGAGCAGCTGGCTTTCGACACAGGACAGGATCCTAACCTCCCACCACATCCACTGTTTCAAGTTGGATTCCCCAGTGCGCCGGAATCCAGGAGGACGCAGTGGCTGGGAAAGTGCCATTGGAAATCGAAAAGTACCTTCTTCTCCCAGGTCCTTTCCCCCAAATCGATTTCCCAACTGAGTTTCTGATGCTGAACCAAAGGTCCACATGGCCAGATGGTGAATCATGATAGCAGGGAGAGGAGGAAGTAGGTCCGCTAAGCACTCCCCACCCAAAAGATCTTCGCCCTTGATAACTTCACCAAGGAAATCGCCACCTGTTTTTGCATAGCTCACACCAATTCTAGCTCAATAGGACAAAAAAAGAAAAAAAAACACATCAAAGTTTTTCCTGAGCATCTACTATATGCCAGGTCCTATGCTAGGCCCTGGGAATGTAGCCTGTGACACCTGGAACTTATAATTGAGCAGAAAAGACAAATAGAAAATGATCCTTGTTATCTGCTGACATGAACTCCTGTGTTTTAAGTACACGCATCATAAAGCACACACGTGTGGGAGAACTGTCCCTTCTCCAGGCCCTATAGTATTCTAACATATTCTAACCTGGTATTCTAACATCCTGTCTTGTCCACTCCAAGCCTGAGTGCTGAACATGTGACCTGTGACAGCCAATAACAGCAGTTCATCCCGCTGGTGATGGTGATTGGTTCACAAACGAGCATGTGACCCAGACAGAACCAATGGGAGTTCTTCCCTAAGAATTGACATCAGGAGACTGGGAGAAAGGAAGTGGTGGAGGTGGAATTAGGGGCCTGGCCTGACATCTTCCACCCAGAGAAGACCCAGTTTGAGGAAGAGAGAAAGAGTAGGGAAACCAAGATGTGGATAGAAGGAAGAGAAAATGAGATACTTCAAGTCCTGAAGGTCCCGGAGGGCCAGACACAAGGCACAGGGCCTTTCCTGGCCCAGCCCCACAGCCACGGGCCATCACTGCCGCCATATTCTATTCATTAGGAGTGAGTCACTAAGGCTGGCACATCGTCAAGGAAAGGGGATTAGACTCCATCTTTTGATGAGAGGTATATCAAAGAATTTACAGACATGCTTTAAAAACCCACACAAGTCCTGTGGCCCCTTCCTCAGCCGGGAGCCCTGTCCTTAATGTTCTTTCCAAGGCCAGGGGACCTTGAGAAGCAGCCAATGCTGCAGAGCCAGGAGCAGCTGCAACTCATTCTAGGTCATCTTTTAACGCTAGGCACTGACGCATGGCCCAATTCTCACCAGGAGAGAGAGAGAGAGAGAGAGAGAGAGACAGACGGACAGACAGACAGACAGGAGACGAGGTCCCTGTGGCCCTTTCTTGTTCCAAGGAGGGAATGAAAAGCAGCTAAGGACCCCTTCTCCCATCCGTGAACAACTGGACAACTCCATTTACCTTTCACATCTGAATCTCACGTCTGTGAGTTAGGCAAGGTCAAGTTCATATGGTCCTCACTTCCCAAAGGAGGTGTGGAGGCTCAGACAGAGAAGGACCTGCTCACAGTAGGGCGTACTCTGAAGTCCGGCTTCCAAGTCTCGGCTCTTCAGCCTGCTGGGGGTCCATCCTCCTGTGTCTGACCTGGTGCTCCCCCATCCTTGGAACTGTGCCTGTCCTAGATCACATAGGAGAAGCTGGTCGCCAGCGAGGTTTACACCCATCTTAACTGCTCCATAAAACCTCATGAGACTTCCTCGAATGCAGAGAAGTTAAGTCCTGACACTTTAACAGCTCGTTCCCAATACACAAACCAGATGGACCTGGGCCTTGAATCTATTTTTCGCCATCAGGCAGCAATCACGTCCCGGGCTCTGCCTGCGCCTGGGCACAGAACCCTGCTCTTTGTTCTGTCCACAGACACCCTAGAGCAGGGGTGGAGGGTACCTATTTCCTGCCTTGTGGCTGTTTATAAATGCACCACCAAAGAAGAGGGGCCGTTGGTCTTTCCTTCTGGATTTCAAACGCCCTTTGAGCTCGTCATGAACGGAGACAGGTAGGATTTTTAGGAAATTAACTGGGAGACGTCTCTGGAGGGAAAGCACCCACATTGTAAAAGATAAAAGCTCAGCCCTTGGCTTCTCTGCCTCGGGGACCAGAAGGTGAGATCACAGACCCTGGGTTCAAAAGAACACCTTGGTTTCTGTCCCAGATTACTGTCAACTGGAGGCAAATGACTTCAGTTCTGAGCCTCTCCTCCTGAATCCGTGAGATGAGTACAGAAACGTGTTTTTATACCAAGTCATTAGACGTGGGATCATAGTGCTCCTGACGTGGTTGGGGCAGGATGTAGGCTCCGTTTGTGCAGCCATTGGAGACCCATGGACAGAGAGCAAGCAGGTGGTGGCCCCACCAGGAACACTACACAGGAAGTGCATGGCCTGGTGCTTTCCAAAAGGTAGTCCAAAGAACACTAGCCACAGGCTTTCTGCACTTGGAAAAAAAGAGTGTTTATTTATTTATTTATTTTTTTTTTTTGCAGTGCTGGGGATTGAACCCAGGGCCCTGTGCATTGCAAGCCAAGCACTCAATCAACTGAGCCACATCCCCAGCCCCAGAGAGTATTTCTTCAATTCAGTTTGGGAACTGCTATTGGGAAAGACAAAAATAATAAATAGGCTTTGGTTAGTTTTTTTTAAAACTATTATTATTTCCCCCAAGTCTAGGGGATTCAACTCAGAGTCACTTTACCACTGGGCAACATCCTCAACCCTTTTATTTTATTTTGAGACAGGCTCTCACTAAGTCACTTAGGATCTCAGTAAGTTCCTGAAGTTGGCCTTCGACTTGCAATCCTCCTGCCTCAGCCTCCCAAGTCACCTGGATTACTGGTGTGCATCACTGAGTTTGGCCTTTGCTTGGTTTTGTTTGTGTTGCAGTTCTTCCAGAGACCCTGCAAAATGCCAGTATATTCTGTGGATGTTCCTGGTGGCCAAGCTGAGGGATATAGAGGGTGTGTGTGTGTAGGTGGAGGAAGCAGGTTGGCTTCCAACATATTTCATCACAGAAGATGATAGAAAGATGATTAGTAGAGAGATAGATGGATGTGATGGATGGATGAATGGGTGGATGGATGGATAGATACATATGTCTATATAGACATAATATCTTCCCCCTAGGAGTTTCTTACAGGCTTTTGGTATTGGGAGGTGGGGGTACTGGGGATTAAACTCAGGGGCACTTGACCACTGAGCCCCATCCCCAGCCCTACTTTGTATTTTATTTAGAGATAGGGTCTCCCTGAGTTGCTTAGCACTTCACCTTTGCTGAGGCTGGCTTGGAACTCACGATCCTCCTGCCTCAGCTTCCCAAGTCGCTGGATTACAGGGGTGCCCTTCCACGCCCAGCTTTTAGTATTTGTAAAACACAATTTGATACTGTTTGGTGTAGGGGATGCTGTACGTCTCCCTAAGAAGGTGAGATTAGGTGCTGGGAAAGTAAAGGTGTTCACCTGGGACTGGAGAGGGATTTCCCTGTTAATTTGGCAAAAAAATAAGTAGGAAATTTTAGAATTTTAATTATGGTTGTTGATGGGGTTAGAAAAGGGGAAAGCATCAAGAAGTCATGGCTGTCATTTTGTCCCTGAAGCAGGACATAAAGTGACAGCAGAAAAGGAGGTAAGAGGGCAGAGGCAAGGATCGAGGCTCAGTTGTCTGAGGGCTCAGTGCAAGGCAGTTGGATAACAGCAATAGCAATATGCGTGTGTGAACGTGGGTACGTGTGCACATGCACGTGTGTGCGCGTTTGTGTGTGCACCTGTGTGTAAATTTGCACTCACCACCTTTTCATTGCAGGTGGGGGGATTAAGACAAAGAGACTCTAGCTATCTGGCTGCGGGGTGCACAGGTGGGAAGGGGTGACCCGGGCACCAGACCCCAGGATTCTCCCTCCGGAGTCTAGACCGTGACCCACCCTCTGTGGCTCCTCGTGGTGTTTGCACAAGGTCAGGAGAAGGGCAGGTCAAGGAGACAGGCTGGACCAGATGGTGACAAGAGGACACAGGGCAGCTGCAGTTGGTGGGCTGAGAAGCAGCCGCAGCACCCTGGGATTGAGAACTGTGGCTGCGCCATGGGCCCCGGCACTACCTGGGAAGGAGGGCACCGTGACCCCCCAGGGGCTGCGTTCAAGTTCAGCTCTGTCTCTCACCAGCGGGGAGCGACTCCGCCCAGGTGTCCTCATGGGAAGAAGCACCATGATCGCGACCCCTCAGAGAGCTGTGGAGATGACCCGAGTGTCCAAGAGGGACACCGGTACCACGCCTAGCACCAGGCGACTCTCCGTGGGAACCTGTTCCTAGGAAATTCACCTTTACCTGAAGCCATTAGTAATGGTGAGGACATTTTAATGTCAAAACATAGCCCTTACATGTTAACTTGGTTCCCTGGGGTGGTGGCGTCTGGAGAGAGAAGGTTTAAGAGGCAGGGCCTATTGGAAGGTCACTGGGGCTGCCCTCAAAAGCGATTGTGGGACCTCCCCTGTGCTCTCTCTTGAGTCCTGAATTGGTATATGACCACTTGGTCCTACCTGTGCGCTCACCATGAAGTGACACCATCCACGGCCCTCAGCAGAAGCCACGCCAATGGGACAACCCAATCTTCAACTCTGAACCTCCCAAACTGGGAGCTAAATAAACCCTTTTGAAAACATAACCAGCTTGCTTCAGGTATTTCATCACAGCAACGAAAAGCTGAACCATCCGCCACCTTGACCATTTAAGACTACAGTTCAGGAGCATCACATGTATTTATTATGTGTTTTGCCCTGGTGGGTTTTTTTTTTTTTTTTCGTTTTCTCTACATTTTATACAAATAACCCCAATTGCTTCAGTTGACATATTACAATTGCATGTACCCCTCTGGAACTTTTTAAGCAGGAGAAATGGCAACTACAAGACGTACAGAGGAAAATAAAGCATAGAATGAGAGAAAATATTCCTAACGTGTAAGATATTGCTCAAAGGAAGATAGATCCAGATCTATAAAAAGTTTCAATGCATCCTTTTAAACAGATAAAAAAGAAATCTGATAGAAATAAATAAGAGAGAGATGTAAGTAGTCGAGAGAGAGAGAGAGAGAGAGAGAGAGAGAGAGAGAGAGAGAGATGCTCAATCTCATCAGGAATAGGAGAACTGCGAGTGTCCTGGGCAGACATTTGGAAGCGCTCCTCCACTGTTGGTGAATTCTGGGTCCTTTCCTCCCCACCCTGGCTGACATCCTGGGTAAGCAGAAAGGGGTCTGCGTAGAGAAGTAAGAGGAACATTTTCCTTCTGACCCTTTCCTTGTTCAAACGATTTGGATTTTTAAAACTCATCACGAATGTGCAATGAGTTTGCGGAACAGATGTCATAATCATAATCACAGAACTCAGGCAGCCGCTGCTGTGGAAGGGGAGTGCGTCACACCAAGCAGAGCCCAGAGACCTCGCAGGCAGATGCCTCTGATGCGTGGTCCCCCACCCCCACCGCCAGGGGTCACGGATCCGCCCGACAGTCTGAGCCCAACTCTCGCAGACCAATAACGATCCATCTTGGTCTCAAAATCAGGAAGTTCCTTCCACCACCTCTCTCAATAACTCATCCCAGGGCTCAATAACCTTCCCGGGCAGGAAGTTCTTCCTCTGGTCGAAGCCAAGTCCTTCCTGCTGCCCTGTCACCCGAGTGAATGGATCTCCTTTCCCTCCCCAGCTCTTTGGAGTCAAGGGCCAAGAGTGAGGAGCCGGGCGGGGGGGCCCCTGGGACCCTGGCTAGGCAGGGACCATCCCCATCCATTATGGCCAGGATGGCTGAGGCTTTTCTCTGCAGCGGAACTCCAGCCCAGGGGTCCCCAAGGAGCCCCGATCTGCCCATCCCCACGGCTGGCTGCCGTCCTCTCGTGAGCTTGCCTCCTGGCCCCCTTCCTGCCATATTTTATGCATCTTGATGGTCACTCAGGCTGAGATTTACGGAATTCATATCCTTCTGAGCTTGGAGGAAAATGGGAAACGCAAGATTTACTATCCCCCCAGGAAAAGCTAGGAAGAGGGGGACCCAGGAGCTTGGGAGGGGTATGGAAGTGAGTCCGGGAGACAGACAAGCATTTATTTGGCCATGGTCTCGGGAAGGTGGGGCCTGAGGCTCGGCCACCCCCCACATCATGGACGTTGCTTCCACTCTCTCCAAGGTCCCCCGGGGTGTGGGGCGCAGTACCAGGAACCACAGGTGACAAGACCCCATGAGGCTCGCCCTCCTCATCAACTTGGAATTCCCAGAAAGGGAAAACATGGTCCATCGATAATTCCAACCCAGAGACATTCAGACTTCTCTCAGCAAAGGGGCGAAACACAGACATGTGGACTTTAGTGAAGACCCCAGTCTGTGGCTCACTGGTGGAGGTATTTAGGCAAGTTATTTGATCTTATTGAGGCTTAGTTGTCTCATCTGTAAAGTGGGATTGAAAACAGCACTTTCTTTGTGGGGATTATGTGTGTGTTAAGGAAATGAAGCATGTGAAGGACTCCAAGCCAAACAGCACTATGACTTGGCAGCTGTGTGACCTCAGATAAATCACTCAACTTCTCTGTGCCTCAGTTTTCACCTCTGGGAAAAGGGGATTATCCTGGGCATGGTAATGACCTTACAGAGCTGACGTGGATTATCGTCTGTGAGGTGCTTAGGACACAGTCGATGTCCTTTGAGTTCGTAATTAGTATTGATTAAAGGGGGGTTAGTGTGGAAGATGCATCTGGACGTGGTAAGTGGCGTTCAAGCGTTTCAAGAGAGAGTGGAACTCTGGGGCTGGGTCCACGTGGCTTAGCGGGTCATTAGCACAGAGTTGTTCTGTGATGGTGTGTCCGTGGGACAAAAATATATCGCCGCTCACATTTGTGCATTGACTCTACCCATCAGACCTTCATAAAAACAAAAACGTAATAATAACTTAAATAAAAATAAGACCCACAAACCAACCAGCTCTCTGACCGAGGCAACCCACGTGTCTCACGCCCCTTTCTGTAAATCAGAACTGAGCAGAGGACCCCTGCGGAGGGTGAGGGGCAGATGAGGTGACCCGAGGGAAGCTCTGGGAAGAAGAGTGGGCGAGTGCTGGGCGCTCAGTCCTCCAGGTTCAGGGCTAGGGTCTGGGGCATCTTCCTGGTGGTGTGGCCTTGGCACAGTCACATCCCCCTTCTCCGCCTCTAACTCTTGGTTTGTGACATGAGATCCTAAGACCTTGTCGGCAGGACTGAGAGGGCTGTAAGACGGCACTGATGGCATTCCCTCCGTGGTCACCAGTCACCATGGTTGTCACCTGCAGTGTCACCAATGTCCTCATCTGCAACTTTAGCATCTTCATCTCCTTGGTCAGGAGGGCTTTAGTCCAGGGTCAGGACATGAAAATGCTCTATGAGGTGGGGCCAGGTGCAGGGGTGGGGCCTGGGGTGCACTGGACAGACCCCCCAAGTGCATCTCAGCCCACCCAACCCTCTACCCCCTCCTGTGACCCAGTCAGAAATGACCCCAAGGAGAGAAAACCACCAGGAACAAGCAATTCCCCGTCTCCCCTCCCTTCTGTCCAGGACCCTGCGAGACCCATTCACCAACCCAGCCAGGGACCTGCCTCCCCAACCGTCCAGGAACCCGCCTCCCGTGCTGAGATCCAACCGGGGTCTCTCGGACACCTCAGTGGAGAGAGGTGACATCTGCAGGTCAGTCACTAAGACCTGATATTAATATAAAACAAAGCCCCGTACACTCCAGGGCTCCGTGAATGTTGAATGCATAAATGCTTCGGGGCTTCTGTTTATGGAGTGCTTACTATCTGCCAACCGTGTGCTCAGCATCTCACTTGAATAATTGTAAGTGCCCCAGACCAGCCACGAGTAGCTTTCTCTCACTGTCCTCGTTTTACAGACCAGGAAGCTGTGGCTCTGAGAGGTGGGGACGTGTCCACAGTTGCACGACCACTAAGCATCAGAACCGGCCTTGAACCCTGGGCCGTCTACCTGCCTCCCACCCTCCCACCCCCACACTCACCCAAGCGCCTTGAACCAAACAGACATTGGGGGGACTTTCAATAACCGCCTATTGAATGAACAAATGTCACAGACCATCTGCAGGCGTCTCCCTGGGAAAATCCATCTTTTTCAACTTTCTACCGAGTGGAAGCATCTCTCCCCAGCGGCTCCCTGGGGTCTCTTAAAACTCAGAGAGGAGGCGGCGCCCTGGGCTTCAGAGCCAACAGTCAGTGGGAGATTAATGTCTGTCCGCCTACCAGGCCCCCTCCCTCCCCGGGCTTCCTCTTCCAAGGGAGCCCCGGGATCCATCACGCTTCCTTGAAGTGACCCCGGGACAGAGTCACTTTGTGGTTCCCGACTCCACTTTTGCACCTGGAAATGAGCAGAGGCCACCTGCGGCCGCTCCTTGTCATGGTGACCAGAGGCCAGATGAGGAGCTGCTGCAGAGAGCCAGCTGCCCGTCAGAAGGCCAAGGCCAAGTTCAGGTGCCCGCTGCTCTGTCCTCCACCTGCCCAAGCAGCCTCCAGAGGCTCAGCCGCCTCCAGGGGGAACCAGACACTGCCCCCCCCCCAAATATGTCTGAGGTTTGTACCACCCCCCCCCCCCGGGCTCGGAGGAATGGATCACAAGTTACATGAATGCAAACACCTCTGGCTCTTTTTGCTCAGGTCCCAGATGCCATAGATTCAAAAACTACTTTTGTTTTATTGAAGAAAATGGGAGATGTGAGCAGCTGAACTGTGCACGACTCTGGGAAGACACATCTTGGTTTCAGAAACAAACAAACAAAAAAGCCGAAAAGTGGAGTATCCTGGCATTGAGAATCTAGGGCAATTATCATCAAGGTGGATGTGAACACACTGATAAGTATTTTTAAAAGAACTAAATAAACACGGAAAGCAAAGAAAGTAACTAAAATGGGAAGGTGAACCTGATCGCCCATGTTGGTATAAAACCAAGCCTCAGAGAAGTCAAGTACCTGCCTTAGGTCACACAGCAAGTGACTCTCAGTCCCTTTTTAATTTTATTTTATCTTATTTTGTTCTTATTTCATTTCATTTGGGGGAGAGGTCACAGGGATTGAATGCAGGGACCTTGAACCACTGAGACACATCCACAGCCCTTTTTATTTATTATTATTTTTTTTTTTAAATTTTGAGACAGAGTCTCATTAAGTTGCTGAGGCTGGCCTTGAACTTGTGATCCTCCTGCCTCAGCCTTCCCAGATGTTGAGATTACAAGCTGTGCCTCTATGCCCAGCAAGAAACAATTTTTTAAAAAAGTTATATAAATGTGATTTTAAAGGCTTTTGGATACCAAATAGCTCATTAAAAAAAAAAAAGGCTATTTCAACAAAAGTGAATGAAAAACTATATAGTCTGTGTCTGCTGCTTTCAGTCACACCAGGATATTCTGACGAGAGAGAGAGAGAGAGAGAGAGAGAGAGTACGGGCAACTGATTGGGGTCCGACTACATCTGAGGTTTGAGTTTCCAAAGCCCCAAAATAATGCCTTTTATTGGAGGCCAGAGCATATTCGAGTCGATCAGTTGTTTTATATGGAACTAGCTAAAAATAGGGGAGATACTGCAGTGAGTATTTTTAAATTTCTCCATCTTGCCAACCTGGCATATCCTAATGTACTCTCCTCAAGTAGGTTCCTTGCCTTGGGCACCCTAGGAATTGGGGTCTGGGAACTCGCTGTGGTGGCCTGTCCTCTGCATGGCAGGATGGTGAGCAGCAGGCCTGACCCGTCCCCACTCAGTGCCAGCAGCACTCTCCCCCGAGCTGTGATGATGACCCCAAATGCCAGATGTCCCCTGCCCACCTCCCATTGGGAACCACTGTTCGGAGTCAGGTTACAGTGGAGTGGTCTAGAGTCGGTCAGTCTGGGTGATAGTGGGAAGAGACAAACAGATTTCCTACTGGGAATGAGAACAAAATCTAACTCTGGTAGAAGAATCCAAACAGGACGACTTAGCATCTTCATCTCCACGGAAGACGGAAGCACATGATTCTCTGCAGTAAACGCCCTTCTCATGAGAGTCCCATTAAGGAACCCCTTGGCCCACCCACACAAGAGTCTGGGACACACCTGCGCCTGGAGTTGGCTAAGCTCCTGTCATGCAGTGTAGAGGACAGCCCTGAAGCCATGTGCAGAAGGTCTCCACCCCCAAGTCCCATCCAGAGCCTAACTGTATTATGCATCTCCAAAACGCAGTCAGCTCCATGAGCTACTGAGATCAAAAGCAATGTGTGTGTGTGTGTGTGTGTGTGTGTGTGTGTGTGTGTGTGTGTGTTCCAACCTGTCTGAGGACACCCTGAAGATGTGACCAAGGTGTCTCTGCCGTCAGAGTGTTTTCCAGCAGGGAACCATCTCAGGACAGAAGATGACCACTCAGAAGACATTCTCTTAAATGTTATAAAACAGAGGAGCAACTCACTGCTGCCTAGGACAAAAGATGCAGCTGAGCCCAACAATAAGTGGGGACACCTGGAGGTCAGGAGTGGGGGGATTCTCTGGGAAATGAGGTCATTGAAAGGCAGCCACAATGACTAGGGAATTGACCAAGCCAAGTGCATAGTAGGGAAGGGCTCAGGCTCAGAAGGGACTCAGGAAGGTCATGTGCTTTAACCCCTGGCTGCTCTGTAGGCTTGCCATGAGCAGGAGGTGGACACTAATGGCCAGGCTACTCACTGAAAGTGTGACCCAGTATAGAGCCAATCTGCAAAGACGGAGAGATTTGTGTTTTTGTCTTTTCTTCCTATTTTTTTTTCTTCCTTTCTTTTTTAGGGGCTCTGGGAGGAGACAGAGTCCTAGTGGTTTAAAGAAATCTCTTTGAAAACAGTAGCTGATCACAAGTTGAAGGAGCAGTGGCTACACATTTACATAAATAGTTTAGAATAAGGTCACCCACAAAATAACCCCAGCAATAAATGACAAAGGCAAACTCAGAATAAAATAAACTCGACATAAATTTTCTAAACATGTTAGAAGTGAGAGAGAGTCGGGGCGGGGGTGGAGAGGACCCTGCAGAAACGGTCCCCGCAGAAGCACAGACGTTGGACTCGAATCTGTGTTCAGCTGGAAAGGGACTTCAACTCAACCCTCTTAAATATGGCGGAACCGAGAAAATCATGGTGAAACATTTAGAGAGAACCAAAGGAAAGATGTCTCAAAAAAACAGAAAACATACAGAGACATTATCAAGGATCCTCAAAAAGATGAGCATCAATTTCTCATAAGAATCCACAGGGACTCAAGTTCAAGTGCAAGTCAACAAAGAATCCACATTCAGGAAAGCTATCCTCCAACATTGAAGGAAAAATTAAGACATTTTGAGACGAATATAGCTGAAGGATTTTGTCACTAGCGTATCTGCCCTACAGAAAAACACAACAAAAATCTTTCAGGCTGAAGATATTAGAAAGCAGTTCAAAGCCATATGAAGCAATAAAATTGATAAAAACATAATTAAATATAAAACCTAGTCATGTGTTTTGGGGTTTGAAACTCCTCATTTTGTATCCTATAGAGTTGTATAAAACAATCTGCATTAATGATGAACAATATATAAAAATACACATTATGGCAATAATAAAATAAAGAGAGGAAAAACTACAGAAACAGAGTCTTTCTACACTGTTATATCTAGATTGATTAAATGTTAGTTGCAATATCCATAGAATGTCTTAGGAAAATATCTTTAAAAAAAAAAATAGAGGCTAGAGATGTGGGTCAAGTGGTAGCGTACTTGCTGGCATGCACGGGGCGCTGGGTTCCATCCTCAGCAACACATAAAAATAAAATAAAGATGTTGTGTCCACCTAAAACTAAAAAATAAATATTGAAAAAAAATTTAAAAAACAGAAAAAAGGCAATGAGGAGGAAATCAAAATGGGACATTATGAAATTTTAATTAAATTCCAGAAAAAAAGAGAAAGTCAGAAATGGACAGAGAAAACAAATATCTAAAAGTCAGGAGTCTTTCCTTATCAGTAATTTGTTTTTAAAGAGAGAGAGAAAGAGGGAGAGAGAGAATTTTTTGATATATCTATTTTTTAGTTTCCAGTGGGCACAATATCTTTATTTTTATGTGGTGCTGAGGATAGAACCCAGCGCCCCACACATGCCAGGTGAGCGCACTACCACTTGAGCCACATCCCAGTCCTTATCAGTAATTTAAGTGTAAATGATTTTAAATCTCCTGTCAAAAAAGCAAATATTTGCACAATGGATTTTTAAATACAGGTTTCAACTACACATTGTCTTCAACAGACTCTCTTTAGATCTAAGTATACAAGTAAATTGAGAGGGAAAGGATGGATAAAAAGATATTCCTTGGAAATAGTAATCAAAAGAGTTGAGGTAGCTATGCCAATATCAGATAAGAGATCCTTAAAGGCAAAAAAAAAAATCAAGATACAAAGGAAGTTATTATGTATGGACAAATGTGTCAATCTTTCTAGAGAATATAACAATAATAAACATATATACACCAAAAAACGAAGCCCCAAAGTGCGTGAAGAAAACATTAAGAGAAATGAATGGTGAAATGAACAGTTCCACAATAATTGTTGGACATGTCAATGCCCTGCTCAAAAGTATGGATATAACCTCCAACGGAAGACCAGTAGATGATTCTTAAGACTACCTAAATGACACCATAAACCAACCGTACCTCACCGGCACACAGAGGACATGGCACTCAACAGGAGCAGGAGCACACGAGGAACATTTTCTGGGAAAGACTGTGTGGGGGGGGGGCCCACAGACAACAGAATAAATCTTAAAATGGTGAAATCATGAAAAGTATTTTCTCTGACCACAAAAGAATAAAGCTAGAAATTAATAACAGGAAGAAGACTGGGAAATTCCAAAATGTGTGTGAATTAGACAACACAAAGAACAAATCCCAAGATGATGATAAAATACTTTGAAATAAATGAGAACAAAAAGCACAACTTACCCAGACTTATGGGATACAGTGAAATCAGGCTGAGAGGGAAATGTATGGTCATAAAACCCACATCGGAAAAAGGAAAGTTCGTATGTTAGTAACCAAGCTTAAACCTTAAGAAACTTGGCCCGGGGAAGCTGAAACAGAAACTAGTAAAAGGTAAAAATAAGAGCAGGAGGAAAAGGAAAAGAAAAAAGTGGATCAACAAAAGAAACTAGAAAAATAATAGAGAATTAATAAAACCCAACTTTAGCTCACCAGAAAGATCAGCTGTGTTGACCCACCTGTAGTTACTTTGATAGAAAAGAAAATACATAAATAAGTAAAAACAGAAATAAAAGTAGGGGCTTTACTTCCCACCTTATAAAATCACTAAGGATCATAATAGAACACCATGAACAATTTCAGGCCAGCAGATTAAACAACCTCAACAAAGTATAAAAATCCTTGATAATACATCAACCCAAAACTGACTTAAGAAGAGATAGAAAATCTAAACTGACTTCTAATAAAATGAGAAACTATAACTGACTCAGTTAAAAACAAACAAACAAACAAGAAACACCCACTGAATCTTGGCTTCTTTGGAAAATTCTACCAAACATTTAAAGAAGACTTAGCATCAATCTTTTTCAAACTTTAAAAAAAAAAAATAGAAGCGGGAAAAACATACATTGACTTATTCTCTGAAGTCAATAATGCCCTCATACCAAAACCAAAGACATCAGAAAAAGAGGAAATTATAGAGCAATGAATATAAATGCAAAAATCCTCAAAAAATACTAGCAAAGCAAAATCAACCTTGTATTAGAAGGTTATACACCTTGACCAACTGGGAGTTAGCCCAGGAATGCAAGGGTGGTTCAACAGGTAAAAATTAACTAATATGCTGGACATGGTCGTGCCCATCTATAATCTCAGTGGCTTGGGAGGCTGAGGCAGGAGGATCCTGAGTTCAAAGCCAGCCTCAGCAACAGCAAGACACTAAGCAACTCAGTGAGATCCTGTCTCCAAATAAAATATAAAATAGGATCAGAGGTCAAGTGTCCCTGAGTTCAATCTCTAGTACCAAAAAAAAAAAATTAACTAACATAATGCAAATGTTTAACAGAATTCAGTGTAAAATCATATGATAATCTCTATTGATTCTGAAAAATAGTTTGACAGAATCCAACAAGTTTTCATGATTAATAAAAAAAACTCAGAAAAGATAACCTCTTTAAACTAATAAAGGAAATCTACTAAAAAAAAAAAAACCTCACAGCAAGAATCACACTGAGTTATGAAAGACTGAAAGATTTCTTCCTAAAATCACAAATGAGATAACAATACCTACGGTTCCAATACCATACTGAAAATTTTAGCCATAGCAATTTGACAATTATAAAAAAGAAGAAATAAAAGAACTTCAAATGGAAAGGAAGGGTTAAAATCTCTCTACTCACAAATGGCATTGTATATCTAAAATCCAAACTATTTCATAAAAAAGATATGAACTCTGGGGCTGGGGATGTGGCTCAAGCGGTAACACACTCGCCTGGCATGCACGGGGCACTGGGTTCGATCCTCAGCACCACATAAAAATAAAATAAAGATGTTGTGTCCACTGAAAACTGAAAAATAAATATTAAAAAATTCTCTCTCTCTCTCTCTCTCTCTCTCTATAAAAAAGATATGAACTCATAACCAATCTCAGGAAAACTTAGCACACAAGATTAACATGCAAAAATCAGTTGGGCTTCTCTTGTACCTTAACAATCAATAATCAAAAAAAAAAAAAGAAAATTAAGAAGCCAATACAAGTCACAATAGCATCCAAAAGAATAAAATACCCTGGAATAATTTGAAGTAAGAGGTGAAAAGTTTCTGGAAGAAATTAAAGAAGCGCTAAATATAATGGAAAGACTGTCCGTGTTTGTAGATTGGAAAAGTCAATATTGCTAAGATGTAAATACTACCCAAATTGACAGGTTTAATAGAATCCTTAACAGAAGCCCAACAGTCTTTTTGTATAAGGTAAAATCTATCTTTAAATTCATGTGGAAACCCATACATAAACCTCTATTTGCTGTAGTCTGGATCAGAAATGCCTCCCAAAGCCCTATGTGTTGAAAGCTTGGTCCCTAACTGGTGGCACTACTGGGGGCAGTGGAACTTTTAAGAGATGGGGCATAGTGAAAGGAAGTCAGGCCCCGGGGGTGGGGGAGGTGATCCTGAAGGGGATATTGGTACCATGGCCCTTTCTCTACATTCTTCTCCCTTGGTTTCCTGGCCACTATAAGTGAACAACTTTGCACGACTGCCTGTTTCATGCCATGATGTTCCACCTCTTCAAAGGCCCAAAAGCAACAGAGCAAACCAGCTATGAACTGAATACTCCAAAACTGTGAGTCAAAAATGAACCTTTCCTTCTTATAAGTTGGTTGTGTTAGGTGTTGTGTCACAGTAATGGAACGCTGACTAACAAAGAATTTCCAGGGTTCCAGAGTCGCCAAAACAACATTTAAGAAGAAAAAAACAAATTTAGAGGACTTGTGGTTCTGGATTTCTCAACTTAACTACAAAGCCACAATTATCACAAGAGTATAGCAATGGTGTAAGGATAAACATAGACAAGAAAATGTAATGAAGTTCAGGTTCACCAACAAACCCATACGGGTATGGCCAATTCATTTTCAAAAAGAACATCATGAACACTAAATGGGAAAAGAATCGTCTCTTCAACATAAGATGCTAGAACAACTGGGTATTCACACGGAAATGAATAAAGTTACATTCCTATCTCACACCATATACAAAAGTGAACTTGAAACATTGAGATTATTGACCTAAATATACAAATGACAACCATAAAACTTTTAAAATAAAATATAGGCATGACATTTGATTTGGCAATAAATTCTAGCATGCGACATCAAAAACATGAGCAATAAAAGAAAATACAGATAAATTGGAATCCAGCGAAATTAACAACTTCTGTGTATCAAGTTGCATTACCAAGAAAAGAAAAGGGGAAACGGAAGGGAGAAATATTTGAAAATACAATATTTAATATGACAAAGGTCTGGTCTCCAGAAGATATAAAGAACTTCTAAGTCAAGAACAGAAAAACAACCCAACTTACAAATAGACATACACTCTGAGTGAACATTTCTCCAAAGAAGATGTACAGATGGCCAGCATCACCAGTCATTAAAGAAATCCAAGCCATGATTATGATGACATATTAGGAGAGCTACAATAGAAAGAAGAGAATAACAAATATTAATGATCTATGGAGAAACTGGAACTCTCATACATCGCTGATGAGACATGGTTTCACAGTTCTGCAAAAAAAAAAAACATTAAATGAAGAATTAACATTTGACCTATCAATTCCACTTATGGGTATATATCCAAAAGAATTGAAAAATAGCTACAGAAAAATAAATTATTACACCCAAGTGTTCATAGCAGCACTGTTCACAGTAGCTAGGAGTTGAAAACACCAAATGTCTATCAACCCGTGAATGAATAAATGAAATGTGATATATGCTTACGGAGAATGCTCTTCTGTGAAAGGGAACATGCTTGCTACATCTTGAAAGAGCCCAATAACACTCTGCAAGAGAACCCAGACCTTCACATGGTACATGATTCCATTTATGTGAAATAATCAAAGTAGGTAAATCCAGAGAGACAGAAACCTGCTCTGGGCTTGCCAGTGGGGGACAGTGAGGATAAAATACTAGAACCAGTACCTGACAGCTACAGGGTTTCCATTCAAGGTGTTGAAAACCAAATAGAAGTGGATGTGTCACTTTTGAGCATACTAAATGCCCCTAATTGTTCACTTTAAAATGCTTAATTTCATGTCATATGAATTTTTATGGGTGCATGTGTATTCGCTTCAGGAAAAAAAAAAAAAACATCAAAAAGGTTAAGTCTGGTTCTATATTTTCTTTTTCTCCAGGAAAGAAATACTAAAACTTGTAAAAAAATGTTTTCCAGGCAGAATGTCTCTCATTCAGGAAATATTAACATTAATTTGGATGCTGAAGAATATGAATCATGGTTATTTGGAAAGTTCATTTCGGTGAGGAACCAGGAAGACACTGGTTCAGCAAGGGATTTCTGTTTCTCAGTAACTACTTGGATTTTAATCACAATATCAATAACATCAACCACAGCAGCCTTTTACTGAGTGTTGTCAGACACTGAGCTAGACACACTGCATATGTTACATTACTGAGCCCTCTCAATATCTTAGCCCCATTTGACTGATGAGGAAACTGCTCTCTGAGAGGTAATTTCAAAACAAGATTCAATCTCTGCATTTTATGGGGGAAAAAAATCAAATTTATGATCAAGAATTACAAGTGAGTGCAATAGGTTACTGCCAAGAACTCTGCAAAGATCCAAGCAATTGTATTGCCATCTGATATGAAATCCATCCCTTCCTGTCTAATGGTATCCTTGGAGGTAAAAACATCCTAGAGATTCACCATCCAATGCAGTGCCTCTTAGCCACCTGTGACTCTTTAACTTTAAAATTGAAAATAAAATAATAGAAACCTAGTTCCCAATGGCACTAGCCACATTGCAAATGCTCAGCATTTATGACCAATGTCTACCATATTGGATAACTCAGTGAAGAAACATCTCCACCACTGCAGACAGCCATTGTGGATGGTGTCACCCCGAAACATTATGCTTTCCACATTCTCAGGGTAGTCTGACAATCTTGTGACTCTTCCCTTCTCATGACCTTCCCAATGTCTTGGTAAACAGTGGGGTGTGTGTGTGTGTGTGTGTGTGTGTATACATCTGCTCAAAAAACTTTGGCTAACAAACTGAGTTTATCCACAGCACTTTTGAAGAGGCATGGCACAAATACTCCAAGCCCTGAGTTGATTTATCTTGATGTTTGGTGGAATTCCTCACATTTTGGGTCTCTCTGGTAACCTTTTCACCCCATTCTTTTTTAAGGTGGCTTGGCTGGCTGTTATAATTCATCATGAACGCATCTTACCCCAGGCCTGACTCCCCTGACAGGAGGAACAGCCGGTCTCCAAGAGGTCAAAGGCATTTTTCTCCCTTCGTCTTTCTCAGTTTCCAGCATAGATTTGTCACTCTAAGAAAGCATGAACTCTGGATTGGATGTACTTTAATTGATTTCACCCTCGACAAGTCAGACTGTCCATCAGCTCTTTTCTTAGGCTTCCCTGAACTTTCCTTAAGGCGAAGGTTTTCATCTGTCCCTGAAACCAAGCTGTCACCAAGCAATTTCCTCCCCTCACCAGCTCTCAGGACCCATCTTATTTCCATTCCTATAAATCTCTTGGGGGAAAAGAAAGAAAGAGATGTGCAGCAGAACAAGGGAAGAACAGTAGATGAAAGAAAAATAAACAGGAAAAGAGAGTGGGTGGGAAATCCTCACTCTTATCTTTTTGGTGAGGTTTTCTAGCTACTTAATTCAGATTGTCAACAGGGTGAAGTTGGAGAAAAGAATGTATGGATGGAAGGATAGAAGGATAGATGGGAAGATGGATGGATGGATGGATGGATGGATGGATGGATGGATGGGAAGATGGGTGGATGGATGAATGGGAGGATGGGTGGATGGATGCATGAATGGGTGGATGGATAGATGGGAGGATGGGTGGATGAGTAGATGAATGGGAGGTTAGATGGATGGATGGATGGATGGATGGATGGATGGATGAAAGGATGGATGAACAGACAGAAGGATGAATACTTTGATGGGCAAGCATAGAGACAGACACACAGATGGATGTGTGAATAAATCAATGAATTTCAGCTAAAATCATTAATTATTTGATTCATCAATAGAACGTTAAAATAACTTTTGCATTATTTTGCATGTGACAGAAAGTATGATAGGTGCTTTAAGGATAAGATAACATACCTAGTCCTCGAGCTTACATGTAAAACTAAAAAGGAGCACATAGAAATAAGAAATCACAGGATGACCTGTATTAAGGACATTGAACAATGCAAGAAGGAGGAGGGAGTGGTGAGTTCCAGAGAACCCCAGTAAATCATTTTAAGGGAAAGAATTAATGCATACCAATTTTCTGGGACAAGAAACCCAAATTGTCTAATTTAGGGCTATTCCTGGGTTCAATTACAAATCTCAGTGTGTGGGTGCTCCTGAATTCCCTGTTTTCTCCTCCTTCATGTGAAGAGTATGGATTCTCTTCCACTTACAGCTCCCTTGACAAAGGAACGTTAAAGTGTAAGGAAATATGTCACTTATCCCAAGCATTTGTACAGTTTTGGAAACTTTTCCTAAGAGTCCTTATGCTAGTGGTTTTAGGAGATCCATGAAACCCCGAGAGACCTGAGTCATGAACTCATGGGACCTCCCGTTTGATTCCTAGGAAACTGCATTATCCAGTTACCCAGAAAACAGCTGTTGATTGGCCAGATGTGTCTGTCGATGGCACGGACAAGGAATGTCAACATCAAGGACCCCACAATTCGTGATGTCAAGTGGTGACTTCAGCATCATCTGCAGGTGGGACAACCTCCTTTCTCACCAGAAAGGTTGAATCTGCGATTATTGGTTCATTTCCTGTCCAAAAGAGCGTCCACCACCCCCTCACTCCTGCAGCCTGGAGATGACATCAGGAAACCTGGCTGCTGTCCATGGTTCCAGATGGACTCTGTCACCCTGTGGGTTTCTTGTATGAAGAACTCAAAGGTGCCCAGGAGGACAATGATCTCCTGTGAAACCTTCTTCTAAACGGATGACTTTAAATTTGGCTGTAGGAAGTTCCATAAAGGATCACAGGTTTGGAATGAAGAGAACCCTCCTGAGGACAGGCGTGGGACTCAACTTAGCCCCGAATTCCAGTGCCATCTTTCCTGCCTCTCGGAGCCTTGCTTTTCTCTTCCGTTAAGTCCCACTTTATATGTTTATTGGAGTCACGAACCTGAAGTCACGAGAGGAAGCATAATAAGTTCATGGCTAAGACCACGGGCGGTAACAACGGTCTACATCCTGCACCCTTCTCTGTGTCCATTTCTCCAACAATAAATGCGGATGTGATAATACAAGTACATCCTTTATGGAGCTCTTAGGTGAGGACCAAACAAGTCAGTTTTTGCCAAGCAACTTAGAACAATGCTTTGCACATAATAAGAACTCTTTCAACGCGTGTCATTGTTTGCTATTACTCTGCTACTTCTGTGTTACATGCTGTCATTTGCCTAGGCACTTTGTTAAGGTATTTGGGATCTATCAATAGTATTTATCCTCCATTTATTTCTTCATCCATGTACTTAGTTTGGAAAATATATAGCAAAGATCTACTCCCTATTGCAGCCTTCCCAACACAGTCAAAATTTATATGGTCATGCTCCTGGACAAGTACTTGATAGATAAAAGACTTAATATTTTTTTTCCTAATGTCATTTAAAGTTATTTAAAGACTTCCAAGTTTACATCCTTGGATTGAATCGAAAGTGCTCCAATGCATTGGAAGAGAACCGTTGAGCTCCCTTTGATTGTACTGATATTTTTACCTTGCTTTTAAAAATCCATCCTTGAGTTATTCTTATGGTCCCCGTTTTTAGTGAGAACTTTAAAACTAAATAGTACACTAAGCATCCTTCCAGTCTGCTTTGGCAGGGACAGGAACAAACAGATACAACACTTACACATTCACGCTAACACTTGAACAAATTCATGGATGGATGGTTTTAAATTATTTTTTTTTTAGCTTATATGGGTTTTTTGTTGTTGTTGTTAATAATTTTTTGATATTGATGGTGACTAACTCAGCAGAATTCCAAGTTGCCTTTCAGAGATGCATGGGGTGGGGCAGTCCCAAGTAGTAATGTGCCCCCTCATTGACTTCTTTATTTCCAGAGCGTCCAACTCAGGGATTAATCCATCCAACTTATTTGCTTTGGCCTCAGAAAGCAATCCCTGTTTCCACAGGGACAAAGGCTTGAAATTGCTAGAATGAAAGGCTGTGGCTAATTGACGTATCCCCAATCTATTTGTCCACCCGCCCTGCCGGCTGCCTGTCTGTACTTAAGATGGGGTCTCGGCGGCTCGTGCCTTTCATACTTTTTCCTTAAAATGGTTCAACATTTTGGGAGAAAGGGCCCAGATGAACATTTCCATCTTCTTTCTTATTTTAGAAGGAGAAAATAATCCCCGTCCCTCCCCTTGAATAGAAGTGTCCTCTAACCAGAGCCCGTGAGTGGATCTCTGCAGGGTCCTCACCGTGAGAGCTCCCGCCAGCTGCGGGCATGTGGGCTCCTCCCAGGAGCTGGTGGCGAATTTTAATGTGCCTTGTCCTTGGGTTGGGTTAGATACTTTTTAAAGCAGATTTATGCTGCATTAAAAAAAATCCATTATGCTACATTATGGACTTCTTGTCAATCCAGATAACATTGATCAATCTCAGACTTCCAAAATTTTGCATTTATAATTGTGCCATGTAATCAAAATTATTTATATGGGCACTATGGTCAGACGTTTGTAAAGCCATAAAACTCGAGTTATTTATATGTGTCACGAGATTTTTAAAAATATTTCAAATGTCTGATTGATACCACTTTGTATGTATCTCTCTCTCTCTCTCTCTCTCTCTCTCTCTCTCTCTCTCTCTCTCTCTTCCATAAAATCTTTGCTGGTGATTTTACTTTTCTTGATAGAAAAAGGTTTCCGACAACTCAGAAAGAATGTGTCGTCGGCAGAGTATTTAAAATAGCACATCTGTGTTCACAGACAGAAGTGTTTGTTCATTATGGAAAAGCTGCCATTAGGAAGAATCCAGCAAAGAGTTCATATCAACCTGAAATGCATCTTTTCAGATAGTCACGGTTACTTTCCTTTATTTCACTGTGGGGTGTGTGTGTGTGTGTGTGTGTGTGTGTGTGTGTGTGTGAGAGAGAGAGAGAGAGAGAGAGAGAGATTCACCAATTAATCACATGTTTGCAGTTTTACATTCTGTACTTTCCCCACTCAACTTCGAATCATGTGTGTTTTGTGCTGTCAAATATTTTAAAAACGTGAAATAATTTTGTTGTGACTACAAAGTACCCCATCTTGTGAATGATCACACTTAACTTTATTCCAAGCCATTTCCAGTTGCTTGCTGGTGTGAACAGAGGTGTCTCGTTGATACATATGTTTGGCCAATTCCTGCTTCACATTTAGAACGCAAAGAACTTATTGCTCTGTAGTTGATTGAATTATTGGCCCTAAACTCTAACTTTCCCCCCTTAACTTGTCTCCCTTGTCATCTAACTGTGCAGTTCGGCGCACACGCCAGGGTCACTTGCTCACTCATGGACTCTGATTTCAGTCAAAGGAATGTTGACAGATCTTCACCACCTCAGGGGGAAGCGGGAGTCCTAGTTAGATAACTGGTCCCCCAAAGAAGCAACACAGACAGCAGAGCTACCCAGATAGGCAGAGGACTTGATACTTGCAGCAAAAGCCATTCAGCTGAGCCCAGCCAATCTCTGCCCACCTCAGCCCTCCTGCAGCTACATAGGAGCAAGCCCACTTAAAATCAGCAGGGATGCCCCAAAGAACCCTCAGAGAGGAGAGCAATAAATGCTTATTATATGCCACTGAGATTTGGTGATTGTTGTGTGGCAGCAGCTAACGGGTAAACCTTCGGTAGTTCAATGAAGAAATCTAGTGTTCCAATTAATAAACAAGACAATGGTGTGCAACATACTGGTTTAGTAAAAGAGGCTTGGGAGTAATCAAGACTCAGGTTTCAGTGATTTTAGGTGAGTCGTTTTATCTCTGTGGAACGCAGTTTTACCATCTGTTACATGGGAAGAATATTGGTACGAACTCACAGAGTTGTTACTAAGAGTAAACTGTAAATATCAGCAAAATGTGTGATTTAGTGCCTGTGTGCGAAATCAGCGTCAATAAATGATGTTTAATGTTTTTCACTAAAGAATGTGAACTTGTTGAGTTCAAAGACTCTAATTGTTTCTAGAATCTTAAAGGGTCTGCTACACAGTAGGTTTGATATTTGTTGATTGATATTTGTTGATCCTGGTTATTGTCCCTTTATAAAATCCACCATCACCCACTATAATGTCCCCAGTTTCCATCTTCATCCTCAGGCACCCAACCATCACCTACACTCCCCCACCACCAATCAAAGAAACAACAGGGGTTTCTATTTCTCCCTCTGCTTCCTGCTGTTCCCAGACCTGCTTGAGTCCTGGGCACAGCTGGCCTGGCAAGCGATCATTCCATCAGCAAATGACTATCCAGATATTCCCACCAGGCAGGCATGGTGCCAGGATCCAGACCTGCAGGACCAAACAAGGTACATGTCCTGCTCCAGGGTGGCCACTCACCCAGCAGACCTTGGAGGTAGCGGTGGGGGGGGGGGCAATGTATCAGCAGGTGGTCTATCTGAAAACTGAAAAGTGGGACCCAGGAGCTTCTTCATCTTACAGCAAACCTCAGCTGATTTTCTTTTTTCACCCACATGAAAAGATGAGCATGCCTTTTCAGCAGCCACCTTATGCACTGGCTAATCTTTGAATCTATGTTCTCTAAGCTGCTTTAAAATATGCTGCTCGGCGATTAACCCAAAAAGCTGCAGAAAGAGCTCTGGTGCCAGGTGTAAGCACATTTTGAAAAAGGAGGAGTCGTTCTCAAAACCAGCACCTGGGAGCAGCCAATGAGATTGCCCGATGCACAGCACGTGGGCAAATGGGGAAACTGGGAGCCTCTGCTGTGATGGTAGCTGCACTCTGATTGGCCACAGGTTTGGCTTCTTTCACTGAGTTGGCCAAATGGTACCTGTCACCCCAGCGTGAGGACTCGCACCTGCCCTTAAAGGAACCAAAGCTGCCAGTTCCCCTCACCCCCTTTGAATGCTCCTGGATCAGCTTTAATTCTTAAAGCCTCGGACTTGGTCAGCTTAGATTCCCCACCATTTGGAGGGCAGCAGGGGGTGTATGCCAAGCAGCCCGCCAGCGTCACCAACCCAGCTGGAGCCCTCCGTAGACCCTCTGTTGCGGAAATGCAAGGAATTTGACAAAAGGGTCACCCTAACCTCACCCTGTCTGTGAACTCGGTCCCTCCTGTTCTTTCCTATTCTTTCACAGGAGATCCGATTTCTTCCTGACTCGAACACAAGGGCATAAGGACAACTGGCTGACTTCTTAGACCCCGAGAGTCTCAGATGTAAGAAGTAGTCAAGAAAAGGACACACAACCCCCCCACCCCCCCACACACACCTGGGCCCGTGGCAGACATCAATAGTCAAGCACAGAACTTTCATCCTGTGCCTGAATGCATCCTCCAAATCTGTAAATGCTCAAGGTGACCATCCTTAATCAACCTTAGTGGACCCTTTTGACCTACTTTCCATTTGGATCTAGAGCAGATCCCTTTTACCTAAAATAAAACAAAATCCAGAGAGAATAAGGTGACCTGGCCATCTTGGAACAGAATAAGGAGCTTCGGGTTCCTTATGTCCCCTGGTCTCGGAAAATCCACTCCACCTCTGTAGATTAAATAGACCTAAATAAATGACCCAGGCAACGTCCCAGTGGCCATCTTTCGGCTCCCACCTGGGTCCAGGGTACAGTTCAGTGTTGCCATAATAATGCTGCATGATGAATCCTTCTACCAGCCACGGTGAATAAGAAGCAGGTCTGGACCAATCCGGGTTCAGTGGATGCAGACCTGGCTAGGCTGATGGTCCTGCGTCTGCCATGAGAGTGTTGATTTTGGACTCTGGTGGGAATATGGAGGACTGGGCCAGCCATGCTTTTCTCATGGTGGACTCAGATAGCTCAGGAGAGACTGAGGAGAGAGCTCAGTGGTAGAGCATTTGCATGCATGAGGCCCTGGGTTTGCCCCAGCACTTCCAAAAGAAAGAAAGAAAAGTTAAGATAACTCCAAACCAAGCCAAAGCACGCAAGGGTCTTCTAAGAATGCTGCTCCTATTGATCAACCCAAGTCCAAAGTCAGTGGCCTGGGAAAAGCAATCCAGGAGCAAGGAACATGGAATATTTGATGAACAATGAAAACTACAAAAAAATGGCTTTTAAAATTATCAATAACCCTTTTAATAAGGGTTAGGAGGAAACAGAAGCCCTTTTTGACAGCCAGGCTATACATCAGGTTCTCACTAGAGAAAGTTGATAAGCTCTTGAACGCCTGACCAAATCCCTGCGAAAACCAAGTCACGTATTATGTTCATGTCAGCTCTCTGGTTTTATTGGTGATTCCTCTATTTTAAGAAAAGCCTTTCATGGGAATTCTTATCCAATGGAAGACACATTATAAATATTTTAATGGCCAGACAGTGAGCTCGTAAAGAGTTATCTTTTTATCTTTCTTAATACTACTTTACTCCTCGCAGAGTTGTGAAAATAGATGGTGCTTTTTTCAAAGAAGGTGTTGAATACATTTTAAAAACTTGATGATTAAGAAGAAGGACGTGGTGGCACATGACTGAAAACCCATCAGCTCAGGAGGCTGAGGCAGGAGGATTGCAAGTTCAAAGCCAGCCTAAGGGACTTAGTGAGAGGCTAACTGTAAATAAAATATTTTTAAAAAAGAGCTGGGGATGTGGCTCAGTGATTAAGCCTGGGTTCTATCCCTGGTACCAAAAATAAATAAGTAGATAAATAGTAAGGATTGGAAGAGAAGGTAAGATTTGGAAACTAAAACCATCACTCACTGACCAGGGACCAACCTGAGCATTCCCCTTCACCTGTCATGAACATCCATGACTACCTGGCCTTAGGCATAGGGTATGCAAAGTGTCTGGCCAACATTAGGCTGTCAATATATTCTAGCTTATGTTTTTATTCAGACTTTAATATTATTATATTTCACCACCATAGTGGCCAGATATACTACACCTCAAATATTTCTCATTCTCTGCTTTCTAGGAGGCTGGAAGGAATATATTTCTCTCTGCTTTTTAAAGTTAGTCATGACCATGTGATTTGGATAGCCAATGAAATATGAGCAGAAGGAAAATAGATCTTTTTTTTTAATCATTAGACTTTTATTTGATCTTTTTTAAAATTTTGTTCTAATCAGTTATACGTGAGAGCAGAATGCTCTTCAATTCATTGTACACAGATGGACCCTATGCCTAATAAAAGAAAAAGTCGGCCCAAAACTTCATCATGACTGATTAGGCCCTGATTTCCTTAATAAGACTCCTAAAGTACAAGAAATAAAATCAAGAATCAATAAATGGGACAGATTTGAAGTAAAAAGCTTCTCAGCAAAAAAACAATCAATGAGGTGAAGAGACAGCCTATAGAATGGGAACACATTTTTACTGGTTCCCATCATATAGAGAACTAATCTCCAGGACATATAAAGAACTCAAAAAACTTAACACCAAAACAACAAACAACTCAATCAACAAATAGGCTAAGGAACTAAATAGACACTTCTCAGAAGAAGATATACAATTGATCAACAAATATATGAAAAAATATCCAACAGCTTTAGTAATTAGAGAAATGCAAATTAAAACTATGAAACTAAAAAGATTCCATCTTACTCTAGTCAGAATGGCAGTTATCAAGAATATAAGCAATAGTAAGTGTTGGCGAGGATGTAGGGGAAAAGGCACACTCCTACACTGCTGGTGGGACTGCAAATTGGTGCAACCAATGCAGAAAGCAGTATGGAGATTCCTTAGAAAACTTGGAATGGTACCACCATTTGACCGAGCTGTCCCACTCTTCAGTCTATACCCAAAGGACTTAAAAATGTGTCATTTTGGAACAGAAATTTGACAGTCATGATAAGAGATTTGCCATGTTTATTGGAGACAAGGAAAGCACATGCCCAGACAAACCCTATCAATCTGAACTTCCAAGATTCTTTAAGGAGCAGAAAGCCCTCAGCTTACTCATCTCTTTTTATACTAAGCCACTGAGATTAGAGCTTGTTGTTACAGCAGCAGAGCTTAGCCCATTCTGCCCAATTCACTTGGTGTTATTAAATTCAATCTTCACCCAGAATGTCATGGATAATCCTTTCAGAGAGATTTACCTGGCAAATAAAACAGTTCCCCTTGGCATATTATTGTATACCTCTCCACTTCCCCCATAGCTACAGAGTAGCCCAAGAGCATAAGCAAAAACTTGGGCTGGGGAATCAAAGGATGGGTATTGTGTTTTTAGGGTGGTCTTCCCTGAGCTTTATGAATTAGGGCAAATTGTTGTCCTTATGGGATGATCAGTATCCTGTGAGCACAAGGAATGTTGAGGTGACCTGCAGAGGAAGTTACGGAGGAAGGGTATCATGAAGTGAAAGAAACTGAAGTTCAAAGTCTGGGAAGGAATAAGAAATAATCTGAATTATATAAATTAGCCCAGTGGGTCTAACGACTCCTCCCCATACTCTCCCTGTCCCCGGGCCTCTGCACCCTGCTGTTCTGAAGGTCGCCTCCATATCTCTTCTTGCCCTCCAACATCCTCCATGCAACATGGGCTCCAGGCATGTGCGCTTTGGGCTTCAGGATCCTAGAACAAGGTTTTCCAAAGAGTGTTCCAAAGACCACCTTCTCGGGTGTGAATGAAAGGTTCGTTTCCTCCCAGCTTCCCCACCCTGATCCAGGATCCCTGTACCTCCGGCCTGGGGAATCTGCATTTCCCTGTGTTTACCAAGGGGTCCATAACCAGATTTGCACTGGCCATCTAATAAAGAACTATACGAGAGGTGGTGAAGTGGTATCATGAGCAGCCTCACCAGGCTTACAGGATTGGAGTGAGGGAGACACAGGGACCCCAAAGTTGGGGCCAGGGGGAGGGATGCATGACTCCAGACCATGGTAGGACATGATGAGTCCAGAAAATGTTCTCCTATGACTTGGAAAAATCTCTAAAACTACTCTATCTTACAATGGTACAGGAAAAAAAAAAATCTCTTCCTTCCCTTTAGCATTATTAGCAAGCGGCAAAGTTAAGGAGCTACATCGTGGGGCAGAGCACCAGTTCTCAAATGCCCACTGTACCCAGGCCCCCTTGGCCACTGTGGAGAGCACCATTGTCTGGCTAACCAGGCTGCTTCCCAATATCGTTTCCTCTCCATGGCTGCAATTCCAGAGCGTACCAATGCCAACATGTCTTCTCGGCCTCTCAGGAACTCACAGCATCAAGGCTGGGTGTGTCTGTCTATCTTGGCAGGGATCCGTTGACTCAGGGTGGCCTTGCTTTTATGGGTACAGTTGGCTGGGGGTTGGCTGGGGACTGGCTGATGTAGACTGGCCTTGACTGGGACAACTGGACTCTCCAGCACCTCCTTGCTTTCCTCGGGGAGCCCCTGTTAGTTCATAGGATGATGGTGGGACCCTACAGTGAGCAAAGCAACCAGCCACTTCAGTGCTTCTTGAGTCTCAGCTTGCGTGACCTCTGCTATGACCAAGCCTCCATCGTGATCTGAATCCAAAAAAGCCTTTACTTTAAATGAAAAGAGAAGAGTTAAGGACATCAAAGGAAAAAAACACTCATATCAGTCTACACAGTGGATAAACAAGAAGCCTGAACAATTGCTGGCTGTCCTTGGAGAAGCTGAGAGTATGGATAGGGTACCAGGGTGCTGTCCCCCGAGCAGCCTCGAAGGGTAGAAGGGAAGGCTGTGGCATCAGCCTGAATCTTGAGTTGTGATTCTGCCACACATTTTATGTGCCCTTAAGGAGACACACCCCTTCCCTTTGCTGATTCTCAATTTCTCTTCCTAGAAAATGGGGGAGACCCCTTTGGGTGCCGACACCCAGAGGCCCCCACAAGCTGACTCTGGCCTGCACGATGTTTTTTTCCTTCCCTCTCTCCCAACATTCTGTTTTTCACTTGAGCCAACATTTGTAACTTGGACTATTTCAGATAAAAAAAAAATCTGGATTCCTGACTTCATTCAAAAACCCTGGAAGAACCCCGCAAGCCTGGGTGGACATTCCAATATGGCGACGACACGCACAGCTGGGTTGTGGCTCCTCATTGGGGACACACAGTGCTCTCTGCCGTCTGGTTTACCATGATTTCACTCTCCAGGTTGTATCTCCCAGACACTGTGATTTTTCTTCCACTTGGACAAGGGAATCTAGGTGGTTAGTTGGACTCCGCGAGTTCATGACATGTGTTTTTAGTGTCTCAGTTTCCCAGGTTTAGAACATCTCCCCTCGATCCCCCTTGAATTGGGGGCAGAGGATCTTACACCTATGGGGACTCCAACCCACTGGAAATTCTGATGACACCTATGAACACTTTGGCCAGAAAAAATATGCCCATCTGGGCACACATATAAGTGTATACACACACACACTCACACACACACACACACACACACACATACACATAATATCACATAGAGTTTGGTGAAGCCTAATTAGCAAAAAAGGTGCAGTGTGTCCTGTTGCCATGGTGGACACATCAAAATATTCCCCCATGGCCCTGTTTAGACAACTCTGAGACCTCTTCAGGGGACTCCAGGAAAGCCTACAGTCCTACCGCTGAAGTCACCATCTGGGCCCAGTTCCCTCCCCACTCCCCATCCACTCTCTCAAAGAACAGAGAGAAACCTAAGCAGGCCGCAGTCAAGAGACCCACGCTGAGAAAAGTGCAGGGGGCAGCAGGGCTCTGGCCTCCTGTGTAGGTAACAAATTGGAGGCTGTGTTTGCGCCAGGCCCTGGAGGGAGGGAAGGAAGGGGGGAAGTGGGGAGGAGGGAGGGCAGTGTGGGGTGGAGCTGGGGTGACAGGGGTCAGCAGCCTTTGCTCCAGGCCTCCACACAGCGGCTCCATCCACCCCTTCCCAGGAAATGGCCACTGCTGCGGGGCATGCACCGGGTAGCAGCTGGAGGTCAGCAGAGGCCAAAGCGCGCACACACACAAGCGTGTGTTTGTGTGCTCGAGTGTGTGTGTCCATTCCCAGCCAAGGGCAAGGAGAGACACTGAATAGAATTCTTTTCAGAGGTTTGCAAGGACCCTCTGACCCAACTCCCAGCTCTTAAATGCTTAAGGTATAATTACTTTTTCCTTTTTTCTCTCTCTGCATTACCAGATGGCAGTGTGGTTTGGCTTTTAGGCACAGAGTTTTTGGAGCTGATCTCCCGAGTTCAGATTCTCCCTGGGCTACTTAATAGCTGTGTAACTCAGCAAAGCCACTCCTCCTCTAGGTGCCGAGGCTTCTCGTTTCTAAAGAAAAGATGATAAAAATAACTTCTTGGTATGTTTGTAAGAACTACATATTTATGCATAAAATACTGAGAAAAATAAGTAAAAGCTCCAACTATTCGACAGACACACAGAGGACTCTGGACAGGTGCATTCATTTTCATGACCATCTATTATGTTCTTGTTCTATAAATTACATCATTTGGTCTTTCCCCCAAAGACCTAGAAAAACAAATGCACTTAATCCCCATTTGACAGATGAGGAAACCGAGGTTCAAGGGATGAGTTCCCTTGCCCAGAGTTTTCCAGCTAAGGAAAGATGAAACCAGTTGGGTCTATCTTGCTCCAAAGCCTCCGTTCTTGGCCCATGCACTCTCGTCTCCAGTTTGTTCCAAACACCTAGATCCAGGTTTGATGTAGAAAAGAATGAATGAATGGCAGGCCCTGCCTCTCTCCCAAGACCTGCTCTCTCCATTTGAACTTATGTCCTCCAAAGCCACGCTCCCTCTTGCCTCCAACCGCCATTCATCTCTCCCCCCAGGTTCCCTCGAAACTAAGACCCCAAGTGTCCCTCTGGTGCTGGGGGAAACTCATGCTCTCTGGTTTAATTCACCCCGTCTGGCCTTAATTGCTTCACCTTGCTGAGGGAGACCTCCCAGGGTGACGGCCCTGAAGATGGGCTGGGGAGGGGGAAGGTGGAGGAGGAACCAGGGTGAGCTGCCAAGCGGAGGGTGGATTAGGCCCAAACCAACGGGGCCATGGGAGTCGGGTTCTCGGAGCTGGCGGCTCCAGACCCACACTTGGTCGTGACGTTTACGATTGAACTTGGGCAGGAGCATGTGTCTGGGGGCTGCGCTGGCCTCCCCGGTCCCTACCTTGAGTGTTTGGTCCTGCAGCTCATTAAGCAGTGACATTTAACACATCATCAAACTGCTTTACAGGCTCAGCCCACACAGCTCCTGGCCTCTGGAGTCCCCAGGTAGTGGGGGACGTTGACCTCCCAACGACTGGGGCCGGGACTGGTGGACACACAAGGGGATCAAAAGCCCTCCTAGGAAAACCAGACCAAGCACTGGATTAGAGACCAGGACCCCTGACCTCCTCCCCGCGGGAATGATAAAAACGAAGGTGCTGGGAGAACAGGGGTCCCGGTGTGGTGTCATGGACAAAACGTGGCATTTGATGGCATGTGAACAAGGCTCAAATCCTGGATTTGCCACTTCTGGGCAACTGCTGAACACAGGCAGGGGCTGTAACGTCTCTGACCCGTGGCTTCCTCCGCAAGGCCAATAATACCGGCTCCAGACGGCCTGCTAGAAACAGCAGGGAGACGTACACGGTGGCTCACAGAGCAGGAGATCAACGGTGGCCATTGGATCTTGAACTCCTACTTCTCCATTATCTGGAGGAGCAGCATTCAGGGGGTCTGGTTGACACTGTTAGATTTTTCCCTCACCCAAGTTGCCTTTCAATGTGACCCCAAAATCAGAATAAGAAAAGCAACAGCAAATAACTCAAGAAGTTCCTAGCTGGGCATATTGGCACACACCTGTAATCCCAGTGGCTCAGGAGGCTGAGACAGAAGGATTGCAAGTTAGAGGCCAGCCTCACCAATTTAGCAAAACCCTAAGCAACTCAGGGAGACCCTATTGCTAAACAAAATATTTTTTAAAAGGCTGGGGATGTGGTTCAGCTCAACGGTTAGGTACCTCTGGGTTTGATTCTTGCTACCAAAAAAAAAAAAAAAAAGAAGAAGCTCCAAGTCACCATGAGTCCACTGTGAGGCAGAGTGTCCTCTCCATATGTGGGTGAGAAGGTAAACACACAGGATGGGGTCTCACTGAGCTGAGGGGAATTTACAATAATCATCCCCATTTCACAGAAGAGGAAATGGAGGGGGCTCAGGAGGGTGGAGGCCCTGGTGTCCTGTCTCAGGGTGGGAAAGCTGAGATGTGACCTCGGATCTATTGACATCTCCCTTATTTTTTCTCAACATTGGATGGGACTTAGAAGGGGTGGGAAGGAAGCAGAGCAGGGAGGAGGGATCCCCTAGAGGTTTGGGGGGCTTCTGGGCTACTTCTGTCCTGTGCTTTCCTAGTCCATTTGAAAAGCCCTTGAAAAAATGAAGGGGACCTAAGGGGAGGAAAAACAAGTGGGAGAGGACAGGAGAGGACTCAGGGAGGGTGGTTTTGCACAGAGCATGATATATGCATGTGTGGACATGTCACAGGAAAACCCCTTAATCTGTACAATCAATATAAGTTCATAATTATAATAAATGATAACAAATAAATAAAAAGAAAAGTCCCTGTTCTTCTAGTGGCTTCAAATATTTCTTAAATCTCCTTGAAATAGTCCTGGCCAAGGAGGGCCTGTTTCCACGGTTGATGTGTGGTAATGAGGCAGGGTTAATGCCTCCTTGGGTCACGGTGCCATTCTGTATTTCATGGATATTCAATAACGCAGGCAACCACAGACACAGGGCTTCTGGGGCCTCACCGTCTGCGAAGTGGGGGAAGGGAGCAAGATCAGGGTCCCCCGGGGGTGGGCGCGGGGTAAAGGCCTCTGGTTCTCATGCTGCATGCAAAAGGTGCCCGGGACCTTGTCAGCCACGGCCCCATCCTCCCTCCCACCTCCAAACCCTTTATTGGCATGTGAGCTGGTTCAGTGCTTGGAGCCATAAGCAGAAAAAGTTCCCTTGGCCTGTCCAAAGGGTGAGGGTATTTTGTAGAGACACTGGGTTGTTTGTTAGGTGACCAGAACCAAGTACCACAAACTGGGCAGCTGAAACACAAAAGTGTGTTATCTCACTGTTCCGGATACCAGAGGTCTGACCGCAGAGTGTGGACAGGGTTGGTTTGGTCTGAGCAAGGTGACAGGGGTCTGTTCTCTGCCTCAATCTTAGCTCCTGGTGGTCAACTGCTATTTGGCCCCCCTTGCCTCGCTGACAAGTCCTCCTGATCTCTGCCTCTGTCCTCACATGACATCTTCCCACTTGTCTGTCTCCAGATTTCTCCTGTTTTATAACAACACCAATCACATCCAATTAAGGCTCACCCTCATGACTTCATTTTAACTTGATCACCTCTGTAAAGGCCTTGATAGGGTTTGGATGTGAGGTGTCTGCCCCGCCCCCCAAAACTCCCATTCATGCAGGAAGGTTCAGAGATGAAACCATCGGGTTCTGAGAGCTGTGACCTAATCAGTCCATCCTAGTTGAAGTGGACTGACTGGGTGATAACCAGTGGGAGAGGACGGGAGAGGACTCAGCGAGGGTGGACCATGAGTAGGCAGGTGGGGGGTGGCTGGAGGAGGTGGGTCACAGGATGGGGACTGTTCCCTGGGAGGGAGCATCTTCCCTGCCACCCCTCCCATTGCCCTCTCTCCCCCACCCTCTCTCTCTCCTACCTGACCCCTCTGTGAGCTGAGCACCTGTCCCTGGCTGGGTCACAGTCCTCCCCTTCTTTGGATAAACGTGATTCTGGTCAAACTAAGCTCACCTAGAAGTCAGCAAGTAGCGGGCATCCAAGGGTAGCCAATCAAAACATCAGAATCTTTCAAGACCAGTGATTGGTTCAACATAGTCATGTGCCAATCAGACTGACCAATCAGAGTAGACAAGGCAGCAAACAGCAGATGGTCCAAGTTATCAAAACATCAGAACCTTTCAAGACCAGTGATTGGCTCAACATAGTCATGTGCCAATCAGACTGACCAATCAGAGTAGACGAGGCTGAATTCTGGCTCTTTTGTGCTAGCTTTCTGTCAGAACAAACCCTCTCCTCTTTGAATGAAAGTGGGAGAATGTGGAGCTGGGGCTCCTGGAGGACCTGGCCTATGGGAGGAGCCGCTCTGTCTGAGAAAACCAAAAGAAGGTGAAATGGGTGGATAATGATCCTGGGTGAGATCAAGCTGTTCTAGCCCCTGGGTTTTTAGTTACATTAACATGTATGTGCAGGTAAGTGCATAGTAGGCATGTATGTGTAAATGCGTGTATATGTGTGCATTTAAACCGTTTTAATTGGATTATCTGTCCCTTGTTATCAAATCAGTTCCAACCTATAGTAGCTTCAACAGGTCACATTTGAATTGGTACAGGGAGGTGGATTGGAAGGGCATCTGTTAGGAAGAGGAGACTCAGCGAGGAGGAGTTACCTAGGAAGAGTGTCTGTAGACAGAACCAAAAGGACATCACTTGAGATAATTCTTGCAACTGATTATACCAAGAATGGAAAATGCAATCCTCATAGGAACTAGAACAGGGGTCATCTACAACCAAATGACTCTAGTTGAAGGCACTGTGGCAGAATCCTTGCCAAAGGTTTCTGGCTGAATTATTAAATACTTTCCAATGAACTAACCAAGTTCATCCAATCAGAATACGTTCTAGGATTTTCATGGAAGTTGGTTGAGGATTCTTTTGCAGGGGCATCGCTGAATCGGTGGTAAGCTCAGAGCTACTGGTCATCAGTGCAGCATCACAAAGACAGTCCTGCCTAAGAACAGAGCAAATTTGAAAAACCACTGGTGAATTGTTACAAACTAAATCCTTATCATACTCCTTTAGCATCTGGATCCAACTGTGCCTAAGCTAGTGCCAACTGTAACTTTTCAATCAATCAAACCCATTAATATCAACCTTCCCTTGGAAGATGCCACCATGGTTGATGTCTTCTTAGCAGTCACTTTGATATACTGAATGTTCTTTATAGAACACACCCCGTGTCTCTGCCCAAGAGTCCTATCCCCAGCCACAGATATGTTCTTAGCACCATGCAGGAAAAGCCACAAGTAGCAAGGGGTTAAACAACAATAGTCTCCAACCAATGTCTGTGGGCTCTGGGCTCCAGTGGCCTCACTATTAAGGTTTGGTAACAAGGGCTCTTTATTGGATTTCTTCTCTTCCCTGCCGCATTTTTCCATTCTGTTATCATGGCTTCCTGGGCTCATCTGGCCTCAGAGGGCCTCCAGAGGAAAACCTGCACACCATGTTTTTGGGGTGTTGTTTTGTTTTGATTTGTCCAGTCTTAAACCAGTGAAATCGTGTTTCGGTGTCTCACCCTCAGCAGAACCCTGGATGAAGGAAAAGGAGATGCCCCAAGCCCGGATGTCACTAGGACCCCATTCCATGTCATCTTATAGAAACTTCTCCGTGGAAGGCAGAGGCTGAGCCAGGTACCTCTGATTCTCCAGCCAAGCCGATGGCCACACTCTTCCCTAATGAGGAGGGAGGGCCTAACTGCGCAGGACAGGCGCCTGCGTCTCCCCAGCCAGTGACTCCATCCTGCGGCAGGCAGGAGCCTCGGATCTTGTGAAAGGTCCCATTTTCTCTTCTCATAAATGCTGCAGGCTCCCAGCCCCACATATTGCTGTTAATAAATTATACCCCACCCCTCTTTTAAGGCCCTTTTGTTATACGTCAGGCTCCCAGCTCCATTAACTCTCCATTACTCCGACACTTCATTATGACATTTTTGTGCAAGCTGAGAGCACGGCTGCTGACACCCTCGGCCAGGCAGGAGGCAGAGATCAAAATGGCCCATTAAGTTCCTGTGGCCAATGCGCGATTTTTTTTTTCCCAGAGTCTATTTTCTGCTGCTTTTAAAATAATGGACGCAAATGTTTCTCTAGCAAACTCCCCGGGATTGTGCCAAGGACAGAGCTCAAGATGGAAAGGTCAATGGGATCCAAAATGCAATCGTTTCTTCGTGTTCTTAATTTTCTCGCAGAAAAGAGTTTAATGCTCCTTCTGGTGAGAAGCGGAGCCATGGCGGGTCATGCTTGGGAGGCCCAAGTGTTTGTTGCAATTGTTGGAGATGTTGGAGAAGGAATGCAGGCCTTGGGGGTCTTCGAGCATCCCCCAAAGCCCCGGTGCTCAGGGCTATGCTTTAAACATATCACCTCCTGCTTCCGATGGTTTCCATAGAGAACCAGGCCCGACCACAGGGAACAAAGCAGTTTGCAGAATAAAGATGGAAAGACAACGTGAGCATGTGACATTGCACATTCTTCGCACATGAAATGCACACAGGTGTGTTTGCACACGAGCAGCTAGCAGGCACGGCTTCATGCTTCATCTGCCTCACTTCAGGTAACTTTCCCACCCCCCTAGGAAGGAAGAGCTAACATACAGTCTGTCCTCTGTTCCTCTGAGTTCCAAATCTGCCCATTCAATCAACCTTGGATCACAAATATTTGAAGCTCAATTGTCTGCAGTGAAGACAGTACAGACTTTTTTTGTTGTTCTTATTCCCTGTTGTGCGGTATTAGGTGACTGAAGTCATCTAGAGATGATCTAAAGTAGACAGGAGAAAGAAGATTCTATCCAAATACTGAACCACTTTCTATTGGGCATCCATTAATTTTGGTGTCTGCAGGAATCTTGGAACCAGTCCCCCAAGAATGCCAGTGGACAACTGTCCCCGTCTTCCAGGAGAAGCTAACTCACAGAGAGCATGTTATTCCCCCAACCCTGTACAGATGCTAACTGTCATAGCCTGGTTGTGGCTTCGAGCAGCTTCTCTGAGAGCTCACACTTGCAAACATATTGCTCAGAAGTCTTTTAAGTTTGCACTTGCTAGAAACTGCAGCACACGTGCAGTGTCTTCACCACACTCATCACGTACTTACATAACTGTTCCATGCCTGTGACCCCACTGCTGAGGTGTGTTATTGGGCACCCTCACCAGCCTGGTGATGGCGCTCCCCACCTGAGCAGCATAAACATAACCACGTCTATACACAGTCCCATTTGACAAGGCCTGGCCGTTTACAAAGCACTTTCACATGCATTAACTCACCGGCCCTGAATTTGCTGACAGAGCCAGGAAGAGAAATGGACACAGGGAGGGTAATACATCATGCACCAAAATCATAACTTGGCCCTTTGGATAGAGGTTCCATCCAAGGATAGATTGCATCTTTCAGCCACAGAGGGACGAGATCAATAGTCAGATCATCTTCATACTGGAAAGGATCTTAGAAATGACTGTCTCGCCGGCTTCGGCCTCCAAGACAAAATACCATAAGCCAGGTAGCCTGCAGGTCACAAATGTAGTCTCAGAATTTCGGAGTATGGTTGACAGGTTCTAGTGCCAGCATGGTCAGATTCTGGTGACGGGCCCCTTTTGGCTCCCAGATGGCTCCCTTATTGATGTGTCTTCCCATGGTGGAGAGGTGAGCTCTGGTCTCTTCCTTTTCTAATAAGGACACTGATGGCATCATGGGAACCCACGCCAATGACCTCATCTAAACCTAAGCACCTTCAGAGAACTCACCCACAAATGCCATCCCACAGATGTAGGGGCTGCCACATGTCAGTTTTGAGAGGATGAAAACCTGCAGCCCATCTATAGTGACCTGGTCCAGGCCCTTGACCTTCAAGAGAGGAAATGTGGCTGGCAGGAAGTGTGGCTTTCTGACCAGCCTCAAGTGAGTGAAGGACAGAGACAGCCATTTGCATGAGGGAGTCTCCATTCAGACAGAAGATCCACAGCCTCTGAGTGCCGTCCTCATGGTGGGACCATCAGACCCAGAACATGACCCTGCATGACTCTGAACTAGTTCCTTTGCTTCTCTAGTTCTACGGTTCTCTGTCCATACAATGAAAAGATTTGATGTCCCAAGGTAATTAGCCAGGAAAGCCCAGTTTTCATAAGTAGATACAGACATTTGGTCCCAAAGTATGCCATCTTCGAAGACCTTCAGAACATTCTGCCTTGTTCTGAGGGAAAGAGGGTTCCCAGGTATGGGCCTTGTCAGTTTCTATAATGTGCTGAAGTCCCTTTCTGTTCTCTAGGTCAATGTGATGGAGCCTTTCCCGGAGTTGCTTGGTGAATGTCTGGAATAGACATTTGGGAGGCTAACTTGAGGGGTTAGATGGGTGTAGACACCAAGTAGGAAAAACATGTGGCCAGGATGAATATCCAAGGCCCTTCTAGTATTTGGTAATTTTGAGATTTTCTGTGTTTTACCCTTTGGCCTCTCCCCCTCCCTTCACTGAGATGTTGTATCAGTTCCCAGAATGGCCATGGCAGAGCCACAGACTGGGTGGCTTTCAAACAACGGGGTTATGTTGTCTCACTGCCCTGGAGGCTGGAAGTCCACACAGAAGTGCCAGGGGAGTCTGTTCTGGGCCTTTATCCCAGTTTCTGGAACTGTCCATCAAACCTCACACGACCTCTGCCAGTGTGGGCTCACCGTAACGAATCACAGGGGCAATGACCTTATGACCACACCAGGCCACATCCCAAGGACCCAGTGTACCTTTTGGGGGGGACTCACTCCAACCCATATCATGTTCACCCCTACCGCCAATGGAGATACAAAGAGAGAGGGAAAGTGGATTTCTTACCTTCAAATATGGGGGGATGCAAAAACCATACAATGATGGGGCCGGCCACTGTGCGCTCAGTTGACGAGCAGGTAAGTAGAGACTGCTTGGGCAATTGGCTTGTTCATCAAAGTCAGCCATCACAGTTGGACTTCTGACACCTGTACCCGGGTATTCCATCGTCTCCCAGCTTTCTTGAAAACTGGCTCAAACAAGCTCAACTGGCACATGAGAGGCTCAGGCTTGCACTGACCAGAAGTCTTAGCAAGGCATGGCTCACTTTGGTGGTGTTCTGGTGCTGGTCACCAGACTTTGATGCGGGCCATGTCTATACACAGTCCCATTTGACATGTCTTTGTCTAGCTATTGTGGATTTCCTTGGTCAAATTAGTGGTTGCTTTGGCTCCTTTGATCATCTTGCTTCTGATCTCAATATTGCCCAAGCAACTGACCAAGCTGGTTCATTCACACAAACACCCAGTTAAAAATAAGCCAGCCACACCATCTGCGTGGTGTTGTACAAGCAAAGGAAATAACAGGCCTAAATTTTACATGTGGCTTCTTTTCTGTCTCCCCCTTCCTTTTACCAGTTATGTAGACGCAACCACAGAAGCATTCACATCTCCGGGGATTGGAAAGTCAAGAAAAATAAAGAAACATCTTTTATTTGGAGGCAGTCATGGGATCTTGAAGTTTTGCCCCAATCAATAAAAACTCAACACCTTATTGAGTCACTAAGAAGGTGCTGGGTCTACTGCCCGGTAGCTTGTGCCAGAGGGGTGCAGGAGGAGGAAAATCAATCAGATTGAAATCAGTTTTCCTCCAGGCTGGGTCCAGCCTCTGAATTCTAGGATTCCTCAAACCTCAAAAAATGGAATCCTTGTTCTCTCAGGCCCCAGGGTGGCTGGACTCCAGGTCCCTCACAGCCAAACCCTACTGTGCGGCTGTGCTTTGGAGAAGTCCAATGTGGCTTCACTTTCAGGAGGGGCAATCTGGTGAATCGTTTGGAAAATAAAAAGCCAAGAGCTGCGAGAGGCCTCCGGAGCTCACCCAGGGCCTGTGGCAGCGTGACCTAGTGGGGGGGGGGGACTGTCCCCTCTAAGGTGTCCCCCTGGTCTGCCAAATGCCTCCTTGTAGGGAGAGAAGCTTGGCTCGTGTTCTGGAAAGCCTGGAGCCCCTTTGTCTTCCTCCCTCTCCCCCGCTGCAACCTTGAGACTCTGTGACCAGGGCCACAGCTGTTTATGTGCTTAACTTTACTTGGGAGTTTTACTTACTGGGATTTTTTTTTTTTTCTTTGAGGCCCTGTTTCTTGCTTGGCCAAATGAGGTGTGCTAACCTCTCCAAACCTCCCAATATCTTTCCAAACACATGCCAGGTACCTATGTGATCATCCAGAACACCAAGGAAATGAGAAGGCTTGGATGAAAAACAAGGGCCATGAGAGGTTTCCTAAAAAATAAAATGAAATTAAAAATTCCGACGATGGCTTTGAAAAGCAGCTGTGAGTTTCCTGATCAAAACGTAGCCTTCTGGGGTTATTTCCAGGCCAGGCCGCCTGCCAAAGGCTGTGATGAATTCTAGGCTCCATATGGTGTGTTCCATATAACAGAGGTTTGGCACCAGCAAAGTACAAACTTCAACCTGCGGTTCCAAGTCCTGCCCTCCCTGAGATGTGGGTTTGCAAGGGTGGAGTTCCAAGACCATCTTCGACCGAGGAGCTTTCCTCAATTCCCGGGGAGGGTCCAGGCAGACCTCTGACTTCCGGTGTGGCCTGGAGAAAAGGGCCTGGGCTTTCTGAAGAACCTGGGATAAATCCGTGTCCTTTACCTCCCTGGCAACGTCTGAGAGATTTGACCTCTCTGAAGGTTGCTGCATCTTTAAGAGGAAAATCATCAAATGCATCCCATATTATAGATAATTTTTGGAAAGTGCCTTTTACGATATCCCATCCATGTCTTCTGTTCAAGCTCTCGTACGTGTCCTTGGCACGACAGCTCTTCCACTTTTCCCTCGTGGGACGTGGAGCCAGCTGCCAGTCTAGAGCACCCCATGACAGGCACTGAGGTCTCTCAAAGTCCAGGGCAGCCTCTGCGATATCAAGGTTCCCTTCCAGAACATTCTTCAAATGCTTTCTTTGTGTCAAGCCCCAGTCAACATCCTGGGGCTAGAGAAATAATCAGACACAGCCCTGTCCACACTTCCACTGCATCGAAGGGAGTGTGTGTGTGTGTGTGTGTGTGTATGTGTGTGTGAGTGCATGTGGTGTGGGACATCTACTGATGGACATTTTCCTTTCTCTCTCTCTCTCTCTCTCTCTGTCTTCCTCCTCCTCCTCTTCTCTCTCCCTCTCTCCCTCTTTCCCTCCCCCTCCTCCTCTCCCCTCTGCACACCTTTTGCCATTTAGACAAATACATGGCATGATTGAGCCTGGGGTATGGGGGTCCGCTGTCTCCCAGAAGAGGAAAACAAAAGGAGTCAGAGAGGGAAGGGGAACCAGACGGGCTTGGAGTCTCTCCCCACACCTGAGTGGGACGGAGGTGGTAAGTTGCTCAGAGGTACCTAAGTGCCTTTGGTTCCCCAGGGTCTGCGACTATAAGGAATACGGACAGTCTCACGTACCCCAGTGGGAAGTGCTAGGAGGCCAGAAACCCAGCAATTATCTGGGATCAGAATGTGCAAGATCTTGCAACCATGACAAGCGCCAAGAGCTATAGGGCAGCACGACACCCAGCGGGCAGGGCAGGCCCGTCTCCCTGTGGCAGGCACAGCTAAGATGCAATGGAGTCTCATCACTTTCAAAGGAGCAAACGTCAATTTTCTCCACTCCCCCGAGGGTCCCTTGAAGATGGTGAGGGGGCAGGGACATCTTGGAAGAGGAGACACAGGCCTTACGAGGAGTTCAAATTCTGAATTGGCTGAATATTTACTAAAGAGATCATTGTTGCCTCTAATTGGCAAATTAAATTTTTATGCCTTTAATGTACATGGGCACTCCAGGGCAAAACGAAATTACTTTTTAGAAAATGAAGACATCGGTGCTTTGTTTTCTTAAGTCTTGAGGGTACACCTTTGCCGTAGCAGATGCAGTTGAACCCCCTCACAGGCACACAGTGGGAGCCTGTGGAGAAAGAGAATCATGGTTAGAAAGGAGGAGTCTTAGCTAGGGCCTCAGGAGACCATGTGACCTTGAGGCATGGGAAGGGCAAGTTGTGCTCTTTAGTCACTGCAAGTTCCAGGGGTAGGAAAACACCGCATGATCAAATGCACCTGGGCCACCTGGGGTGGGGGCAGAAGAGAGATGGGGTGACTGGACTGAGACTCACACTCCTAGAGCAACCCTCCTGATTCCTGGCCTCACTCATGGAGCCTGGCAGCACCATCATCCCCGGATGGAACACCTGTCCGTGGAGACCTGGACGTCTGCTGGAGTCTAATCATCCGGGGGACTTGCAGGGTATTCCAGCACTCTTGGACAACTCTGTGCAGGCACCCAGAAAGCAAGCTGGGGACAGACCTCATTTCTCTCCTGGCAGCTCCTTCTCTCACCCAAGCCCTAGCTCAGTCCAAAAAACAAAGAGCACCTGGAGCAAGGGACTCTATCCATGAAAAGAGTGCAACTGCTCTGAGGCCGCCATGCAGTGAGGAAGCCCAAGCCACAAGGAGAGGCCAGATGTAAGCTCTCGGGGCACAAAGTTTGGGATGTTTTATAGTTTGGATATGAGGTGTTCCCGCAAAGCTCACATGTTAGGAAATAAAGGAATGTTCAGAGGTGAAATGATTAGATCCCAACAGCTGTAACCTCATTAGTGGACTAATGCATTTGGTGGATTAATAATTTGAAAGGTCTTCTGGGTGGTAACTGTAAGCAGATGGGGAGTGACAGGAGGAACTATGCCACTGGGGACATGTCCTTGGAGATTGCCTTTTGTCCCTAACTTCCTGCTTTCTCTGCTTCCCAGCTGCCATGTCCTGAGCAGATTTCCTCCTCCATGCCCTCTGCCATGATGTTCTGCCTCGCCTCAAGACCAGAGCAATGGAGTCAGCCGACCATGGACTGAACTTCTGAAACCGTGAGCCCAACATCAACTCCTCCTCTAAGTGGTTATGGTCAGGTGTTTTGGTCACAGTGATAGAAAGTTGTTAAGCAACAATGGGTGACAGTAATATCAGTTTTCATTGTTTTTGTGCAGGGGTCTTGTTTGAGGCACCACTAGGTTGGCATTCCCATTGGGCATGCTCTCGCATACCAAGTGTCTGCACTGCATACAGCGTCTGGTCAGCAAAGCGCTGTTCTCCAGCCAAGTGTTTCTTTACCAATATGCACACGTTTACAGAGCCTGCAGATAACTGATAAATTGCTCAGTATTGGCACTGCTGCTGCCAACAAGTTTTGCAGGAATTTTTACAATCCATTAGTGTAATAACAGATTTTACAGGTATAACTGTGATATGTAATTATGACCCATATTATGTGTCACCAGGTTATTGCTTGAGCTTACCTCTCTATTAACAAAATATAGTGGAGATTTTACATAGCTGTGGTGGTCATAATGGCTACTTCTAGGCCATTTTTGTTTTTTTGGCAAAAAGAATATTTTAGACCAGATTTTGTCTGTGTATCAAGAAACAGGACTGTTGAGATATGTAGATGACTGCATTTTCATCGTGTTGCAAGCTCCTGAATGGCAGGAATTGAGTACTGCCTTCCTTTCCCCCTCCCGGGACCTGGCACAGTGTCTCATCTATACAAAATACACACAGAGTGTGGTCGCCATGACGACGCGGTACACAAGTCTCCCTTCAAGACAGAACTTGACCTGCAGCTACAAGGTGTGTTCTTCTTGGACAGACCCCTGCTGGAGCACCCCTGCTGGACACACTTCACCTTTCAAGTCAGGGCCACATCCTTCCTGGAAAGTCCCCAGACACACAGTGAGCATGGCCGGAGTCCCAGGGAGTTGTTCATTCATTTCTCCCCAGCGCAGGGCTCCTGGGAGGAGCCTTTCTCTGGCAGAATTCTCCATGGAGTTGGTTGAGAGTTTATCGGATCTGCGAGGAGGTCTGGGGACCTGCTGCTTACCTGCTTTGGCTTCCTTTGTTTTTATCTCGTAGGCATCGAGCTCCAATAAGTTTCCTGCTCTTCTCACTCCAGGAAGAATCTGCTTCACAGACGACTCCACTGTCCCCAGGGAGGTGCTCCTTAAATGACATCTCATGCCATATGCAAATATCGATTTGAGGAGATAAAACTTTGGCTGGTGATAGACACTGAAGTTTTGTGTATCCCCTAGTATTTGTGTGAAACCTGATTCCCAAGGTGACAGGAGTAGGAGGTGACTGGGTCACTGAATTGCTGCTCTCCTGGATGGGATGAGTGCTTTGATAAAAGAGGCCCCAGCGACTTCCCTCACCCGGCCACCATGCGAGGACATGGCTTAGCATCTCTTCCTCCAAACTCTCAGAGGATTCTAGAGCAGGGCTTCAAGGGGCTGTCGTGCCTGAATCTGAGATTCCTCCACATATGAGTCAGTGTGGAAATTCATATTCCTCCTTGGATGTACCAAATGAAGGGTGGCTACACCAATCAGCTAGAAGTGAAGAGCTCAGGATCCGGAGAACCACAGACTTGGGTTCCGATCCTATGAGACTTTGGCCATGTGGCCTCCCTTCTGTGTCTTCTCCTGCTCGTCTGGAGAAAAGGAGAGATGTGAAATACCACATTAATTTGTTGCAAGGACTAAAAGAGACAATCACTACAAAGGGCTTTGTGCAAACCCTGGCAAACCTTCAGCTCCAAGTAGATAAAATGAAGAAGAGGAAAGAGGAGGAGGAGGAAGAGGAGGGGTAGAAGAGAAGAGTGGGTACTCTAGGATACCCATGTGGCTTTGAACCTGGCAACAAACCGGAAATCCCACCTGGAGAGCAGAACCTCATTGTGTGAGAGGGCCCCTCTTCCTGGCGAATGCCTCTTGCCTGGGTGGAGTCCTGCTGACCTGCTAGAGCAGCTCTGGGAAGGCTGGCAGAACACTTTCCATTCCTTGATGGCTGGGCGGGCAGCCATCTTTCTCAAGGTGTGGTATGGGTCTTCAGGAATCCTCTGGAGCCTGAGTGAGTGGATGACGGAATGAGGGATTGCACAGGCGTGCAAAGCTTTTGCCCACCCTAAAACAGCTTTTAGTTCTTCATCAACAACGGCACAGAAGTGAGGGGTCTCTGGAAGCCCTGCTTCTTTTCTAAAATCTGCATCTCAGTCACAAAGAAGGAGGCCTGGGAGCTATTACATAGCCTCTTGTTTGTTTGTTTTGCAAATGGAAATCAGAGTGGAGGAAGCTCACAGCAGCCAGCTGCTGGGTCCAGAGTTAACTCCTTCAGGGTCTTGGTGCAGAAATGGTGGGGAGAGGGGGAGGTCCACTGGGTGGAGAGCAGTTCTCCAGGCCAAAGGGTCTGGATTCCTGCCTAGGCCTCTGAATGACTCTGGAATCTTCAGGGGAAAAAAAAATCCCTTCGTTTCCTCTACACGTTAGTTTCTCTGCCAGAAAATCACAGGATCAAGATGCTTAGGATCCAAACACTCTTCATTTCCATCACTCCAACTACAAAATTGGCTTGTGCCTGAGAAGGACATCCCCTGAGTTGGGACAGAGGCTGTACACATGTCCCTGTCTGTTGAGTCCATATCACACCAAGAGGAGTGTTTTTCCCTGTATACATAATAATAGTACAAATAGCTATGGTACTGGTAATGACTGCACTGGGTGCGCACCGTGTACCAGGCACTGTGTCCAAATGTTATGGGGATTTTATTTGAACCCTACTATAACTCCACAAGGAAGGAGCTAATATAATTCTTGTGCTACTCAGGAGAAATCAGAGGCACCAAGAGGGTAAGTCACTGGTCAGATGCTGTATGTCCTGTAAGTAGCGGGGGTCCCTTACCTTCTGTCCTTGGGCTCCCAGTAGCCTGTTCTCCCAGCATTTCCTGTCTACTCAGAAGTGTCCCCAGACTTTAGAGGCCATGAAAAAGGGCAGAGGACCAGATATGAGAAGGCATAGTCTCCAAACCCTGCTGTGGTGCCAGCTACCCCAGGAATTCTTCCATCTGTGGGTCTCAGTTTCCCCATCTGTCAGTCAAGGGAATATCCAGGAATTATCTCATCCTGTTCCCAGAGGGGGAAACCTTATCCTACAGCTCAGAGAAGAGTTTCTGAGAGTATAGAAACTCCAAGACACTGCATGAAAATGAAATGTTGGGTATGGATACTTAGCTTTGGAAACAAGAAATTCCTAGTTCAATTTCTCCAAGGCCATCCTCCAGAAATCTAGAATATACAGTGTCATCCATGAGGACACTCAACAGCTGACAGATTCAAGGCAGGTCACTCCTGTGTTTGCAGTGTCAAAGTTCAACATCTGCTTATTTGGCAAAAAAAAAAAAAAAAAAAAAAAAAAAAAAAAAAAAAAGCCAAATAATTGACTTCATTCAATTGTCTTCTAATTTCTAGCAACTTCCAGAATAGAGGGTAACAACCTAAGGCCTTTTGTCTTTGATTCTCTCTGCACACAGCTTTCAAAGAAGAATGTCCCTTTTGCATTAATCCTCCTTGGAAGACGTTAAGTATGTGTTGTCACCAGCAAGAATTTCCTAGTAGAGAGAGAATTGTCACTTGGAGATGTGTGAATGTAAATACTTCTGAAATGACTAGGATTCAGTATGCCCTTATCCTTATCTACTGAAAAACCTTCTGTGGGGTCTGTGTGTGTGTGTGTGTGTGTGTGTGTGTGTGTGTGTGTTGGCTGGCAAGGACATGCACACATTCCCAAGTGGAGCAGAAACACCAGGTGCAGAATCTGTCAGATGTGGGTGGAAATCTCAGCACCTCTCCTTATCAGCTGAGTCCTTTTGGTCAAATTCCTAATTTCTCTGAGACTCAGTTTCTTCCCCTATTAAAATTCCAGCAATTTCACAGTGCTGCTCCGAGGCCTTCATACAAGAACTCGAGCAGTCAGGAATTCACATGTCGCAGCTGCCTGTAAAGAGTAGTAGCTGAACATGTGGGAGCCCAGATTCCTGGGTGACCTTGGACCATTCTTTTTTTCTTTTTTTTTTTTCCTTTCATAAACTTAATTTCTTCATCTGTAAAATAGAAGTCCGGTGGCAGAGGAGGTTGATTTTTTTCAAGCATTCCTTTAGTTATGGAGATCTGGGGGTTTTTTTCCCCACCCTCGAACAAAATCTCCTGGGGAAATGTAATGTCTACACCATTAGAAACAGAGTTGGGGGTCAAGGAGAAACTGAATGCCTCCTACTCAACCTCTGCCTGGTGCACTGCCCAGGTCCTGGGCTGCTGTGAACCGTGGAAATGCAGGACACCCCTCTATCCAGGAGGCTGGACCACAGCCTTTACCACGTCTATGGACCATCTTCATCATTAATTGCATAATACTTTTCTCAACTCAACTTCTTGTTCTTTGCTCAAACTTTAATTCAAAAGGCAGCTATATGCTGTGGCCATCGGTGACAGACTGGTACCTATTTTCAGAAGCAGAAGGTCACATGAGTCATACAAGAACTACCCAGTAAAGTTGCCTGCTGTAGGTTCCAAGCTTGGAGAACTTGAGACTTTCTTCTTGACAAAGCAGGTGGAGATGTTGGGAGTCTCCCCAGCTCCAAAGACTAACTTCCTCATCCCCCAAGAAGAGCAGTCCAATGGTGAGCCCTGCTGGCTCACATGATCCTTACCCACCAATTAGACTAGCCCTGCTGGCTCACATGATCCTTACCCACCAATCAGACTAGCCCTGCTGACTCACATGATCCTTACCCACCAATCAGACTAGCCCTGCTGGCTCACATGATCCTTACCCACCAATCAGAAAGCACCCCATGCCAACTGTCAAACCATTAAACTGTTAAGCTGTCCTTACTGTCACACCACCTCCGGCTCTATAAATATGCAGAGCTGTTCCTCAATAAACAGGCATTTTCCCCGACAGCGAGCCTTGAGTGTTCTTTCAGGAGAGAAGCAGTGTTGTCATCCCAAGCTGTTCTTTGTTGGTGTCTTTCCCACGTGGCTTGGTTGAGAGGCACTTTGATTCCTGGTGTCCCCGCCCCCCACAAAAACAACAAGTCCTGACAGACCCTCTGATAACTGTGAATGTGACCTTATTGGGAAATTGGGTTGTAGCAGGCTTAAGAGTCCTGGAATGAGATTGTCCTTGAACTACATGGCCCCTAAATGTGGACAAGTGTTCTTCTGGAGAAAGGACGGGCAGAGGCCATGGGAAGTGGAGACAGAGGCAGACGTGATTCGGCCATGTGCCGGGGCCATCAGAAGCTGGAAGAGGCAAGGAAGAATTCTGTGGAGGACGTGTGTCCCCGATGACACTTTGATTTTAGTCTGTGGCCTCCACGACTGTGGGAGAAGAGATTTCTGTTGCTGTGAGCCCCTCCTGTGTGGACTGTTGTTGTGGCAGCCCTGGGACACCAATAAGATCACCAAACCTGTTCCCAGGGGGACATTCGTCCACCTGCCCAGAGAGTCCTTCTCTCTGCAAGGCCCTTCTTCACCAGGGGCCAGCAGCTGCCAGTCCAGGCCAGCTTTGCCTCGCTCGAGAGCGTCCCTGCTCCCCTGGTGCAGAAGCACCCCTGGGGCTGGAAGCCAGCTCTGTGTTCTCCCCACTGTCCCCCTTGGACATTGTCACTCCGGGTCATCCATCTCTTCTCTCCCTACTCCCACTTGAAGGATTCCCAAGAGAAAGGGGAAGGATGAGTCTCCATCTTGCTGAACCAAAACACAGCTTTTGGTTGCTCTTTAAAAAAAAAATAGTAGAAAAAAAACAGAAACCTCATGAATAAACCATGTTTTGTAATTTTTTTTAAAGCCATAATTCCAGAGCGAATCAATGGTTGGAACTTTCCAGCTTAATGTGAGCCAGACTCCTACCTCCTCGCTCTTCCCCTTTCTCTCTCTCTCTCTCTCTCTCTCTCTCTCTCTCTTTCTTTTCCTTGTACCAAAAGCTGTCTGCTAAACTTCTAAAACACCCTTTGCCTTTTTGACCCTTCAACTTGTCTTGAACTTCAGAAAAAATTGGGGAAATGGCACTGAGTGAACTATATATAAGTCCTGGGCGAGCAGGGAGGAGGGGGAGAGGGGAGCCGTGCAGGGGAGGCAGCTCACCATGAACTTGGGGCCTTGGATATTCGCTTGGGAAAAAAAAAAAAAAAACCCTCTCTGTTAATGGAATTAGTAAATATTTGTTGCTGTGTTCTAGGCCGGTGCCCCAGGGGGATATCTGGAGGAAGGGGGGAAGAAAGGGCAAATAAAAATAAAAGACAAGCTACTTTTCTGCTCCTTTTCCCTCCAAAGACACTAAACAGACAAGTGGGAGGATTAGAATGGGGCCTTGTGTGGCTGCTGCCAACAGGAAGTTGAGGGGCTTTGCAGCGGGGAGGGGTGCTGGGGGGGGAAGCAGCCGCCTGCTATCTGGGAATGGGAACGCCATTCCTGCCTAATGAAATGATTGCTGGCCGAGTTCCTGAGTTAGGGAGCCGCCAGTGGAGTCCCCGCTGGCCTCCTGGAGCCCAGGGACCCCAGGTGGGGGCCAGGCCTGATGTACAAAGGGCCATCAGGGAAACAGAGTAACAAAGCCCCAGGGAGGGAGGTGGGGACTGGCAGGAGACAGAGCAGTGAAGCAGGGTAGATGGAGAGGGGAAGAGAAGGGACAGAGAGACACAAGAGAAGGGGTGGAGGCTGGCAGAGGAGGATGCAAGACCCAGCCTCCATTGGGAGATGGATGTGCCAGAGAGGTGGATCCGGCAGGGCTGGCGCTGAGAGAAGGATGAACAGGAAGAGACCAGGACACAGGGAGAGGGCGACATGGGAGAAGGGAGGGAGATGCAGACAGACCGATGAGAAGAGCAAAGACACGGAATGATGGAGAGCCAGGGGAGGGGGCGGAGGCCCGTCACAAAGAAGAGGCCGGAGGATGGATCCAGGCAGCGGGAGAGGCAGGGGCCGAGAGGCGACAGAGGCAGAGCAGAAGGGGGTCAATAGGCAGGGCAGAGAGGAGGGGGCCGGAGAGCAAGGCAGGGGCCTGCAGTAGAGAGAAGGAACTCCACGGGTCCTCACTGGACCCCATCACCTTGATGCACAGGGAGCCCAGATAGACGCTGATGATAAAACAGAGATCATTTCCAGAGTCACCCAGATGAGAAGGGCAGGGGGATGGAGAGACCTACGTCCTTCCAGGCTACCACCATAGTTCTCTGACTTCTCCAAATTCTAGGGTCCATCTAGATGGCCTGAGACATTTTCCACCACCTGCATGTCATTTCAGGTCATCCAACCATCTGTAAAGATGTGAGGACCCCAACGTCCCTCAGCTGAGGAATCTGACATTGGGGAGGTGAAGTTCAAGACAAGGCAGAATAAAAGAGGGCAGAGTGGGAACTCGAGTCCACATGGGATGAAAATGCCGTGGATGGTGGAAGGGGTAGAGGCTGGGGTGTTCTGAGCACCTCGTTTCGTTCAGAAGGAGGCGAGATGGAAGGTTATTGTGACCAATGGCATGCAGAGTGAGAAGTTAACGCACCTACTCAGAGAGCAGAGATAGAACCGGCAACTTCTAAACAAGGGGAGGGGAAAGGTAGACGGGCAAGAAGAGGAAAAGAAAATCCTATCAACCCGATGCAAAAGAAAAAAAAAGAAGAAAAGACAGAAATCTAGGAAAACATAAGTTGAAATTGAAAACCTGCCTATGAACGCTATGGACAGCTTAATTCCTGCGTGTCAAGACGAGAGAGAAATGAGATGTCCCTCAGTAGGGGGACGAAGAAATAAATTGTGGCACATCCAGGCAGTGGGACATTATTCAGTGCTTAAAAGAAATGAGCTTTCATGCCACAGAAAGGCATGGAGGGAACTTGGGTGCATATTGCTAAGTAGAGGCTGATATGGAAAAGGCTGAGTACAGCAAGCGTCAAGCTATAGAACATTCTGGAAGAGGTAAAACTAAAGAAAGGGTATAAAGACCATCAGTGGTAGGGTTCAAACCCTGATGCCAAGTGTGGACTTGGGTGACGATCAGGGGTCAGTGCCAGCTTGCCCGTTGTAACAGGTACCACTCTGACGGGGAATGGGGCTGATGGGGAGGCTGAGCACGTGTGGGGCCAAGAAACAGATGGGAAATCTCTGTGCAGTTATTTCCATTTTGCTGGGAACCTGAAACTGCTCTAGCAACAAAGTCTTGAAAAACATGTGAATGGAAATCTCAGAAGCAGGAGATGGACATAAATCCAAACTAATCTGCAATCACATTAATCATAATGGGATTGAAACTCTTTCGTTAAAAGACAGAGACTTGGGGGAATATTTTTTTTTTTTAATCATCCACCGTGTGCTTTTTCTGAAGAACACATCAATTAGCAGTCGTTAAGAATTAAAGAGTAAAATATATATATATATATATATATATATATATATATATATATATTCTAAACAAACACTCCATCAAAAGGAAGCTAGAAGCTAGTTTTGTCACATGGGTATTAGGCAAAGCAGAACTGATGGTAAGTGTGCGTTCTCAGTTTGCACACATGCCTAAGCCTCTGTGGTTGTATGGTCAGAACTTTGGGGGCTTCTCAGGCAGGATTGTAGACTCCCTCAGGAGGTTTGTTAGGCACACACTTTGGGCAAACACTGTCTCTGACCCCTGCAGTAGTTTGGATCTTGCTCATCCCCCAAAAGTCCATGTGTGAAGGGTGGCACTATTGGGAAGTTGTGGAGGAGGAGCCTAGTGGGAGTCTTTTAGGTCATTGGCCTTAAGCCTTCTCTCCTCTACTTCCTGCCCAGGAACTGAACAGTTTTGCTCTGCCGTGATGCACTGTTTCACCAGAATCCAGAAATAAATGGGGCCAATCCACCATGGACGGGAGCCTCTAAAACTGTGAGCCAAAATAAACCTTTCCTTTTTATAAGTTGATTAGCTCAGGTAACTTGTTGTAGCCACAGAAAGTTCACCGACATGCCCACCCTGGGCTATGAGACTTATTTTTCCCTAATGATGTATCACAGAAGGGGATACCAGAAAACCAGCTTGTGAAATGGTGAGTCTCAGAGGAAAGGTTTAGACACTGGGGATAGCAATGGACAGGAGATTTTTGTTTTGTCTTTAATATATGTATGCTTGGTTTTATGTGCATCAAAAAAAAACAAAAAAAACAAAACACCTATAACCAGAACATTCAATCCTCAGGTTGACAAATTTCCTAGCTTTCGATAAGGTTTATTTAAGTTACAAATAGGAAACAATTTACTAAATGAGTGTATAATAGATGTGATGCTTTGCGGCAAATGCAAATCTGGAAAAGTCACCAAAACTGCTCTTGTTTTAGGGATGGAGAAATAAGAGCCTTGGGGAGGGAAGCCAGGACCCAAGGTCACCTGGCAAGTTGGAGGCGAGGAGTGAGGCAAACAGCCAGGTCTCCAAACTGCACTCTGGGGTCTTTCGCTTCCTGTCCTGACTTCCCTGTGGACTCGGGTGTCTGAGGTTCAGGGGTTAGAATCTGAAAAGTCCTCCCCTAGTTCAGTGCTATCTGCCATCCTCTCCCGATATAGCACCTAGTCCAGGTCTTCTTGACCCGCCCACCCAGGCCAGAAAAGCTAAGATGTGACAGAGTGGGCATCAGAACCGCACAGCCAGAGTTCTGGGTTCAGAATCACATCCCATCACTTCACCAGCTGTGTGACTTGGGCAACTCACATTCACACTGAGCTTCTGTTATTCCCACCTGTGAAATGGACATGCATACCTATTTTATTGAGTTTTTTGGTGAGGTGGAGATGAAATAAAATATAAAAATCCCATAGCACAAATCTAGGCACACTCTTAGTACTCAATAAATGTGAGCTGCTGGCGATGGATATGTATCTGGGATTTTTCCCCGCCAGGGGAGAGCGTAACAGTCAGCTCTTGCTGCGTAACAAGACAACTCAAAATTTCAAGGCTGAAGGGAGCAAACCTTATTATTTCCCATCATCATTGTTTCTCATAATTCCGTGGGTCTAGAATCCAGGCAGGGCCCAGCTGGACAGTTCTGCCCCATGTGACTTCACTCACTGCCCTCAGCTGGTGGCCAGGCTGGCTAGAAGGTCCAGGAGATCTCCTCACTTGCCTGGCCCCTTGGTGAGTTTCCACATGGCTACCCCTTCTTCGTGGACGTCACATCATGCAGTCAGGTGTGAGTTTCAGTACAACCTCGGCTTCCAGACGGAAGGCGGGAACAGCCAGCCCTGTTCAGAATGAGACCTGGGCCTGGGGTCTTGGCTCTTCTGCTGCATTCTGTGGTCCAGGAGGCCACTTGGTCCCAAGTGCCCCTCCTTGGGTGGAGCCGTGAATGTGTTCTAGAAGAAGTCCCCAACGGTTCCTTTGGAGGCCACATCCCACAGAGAGGCTCCAGGACGGTCCTGGTGATCCGAGTGTTCCACCCTATCCTGCCACACCCTCTTCAGCTTCCGGCTCTGGGGAAAAGCCTTTCTCTCCCCTCCCTCGCCTCGGCCTGACTGGCTTGTCCTCACCCCCTGGTCCCAATGCCACCACCCCTGCCTCTAGTGGGGTTTCCGTGGCCCCCTCAATTGACTGGGTGCTCGAAATCTACTTCTCAGGCCTCCTGTCGTCTCCTCCTGGAGGATCAACACCCTTGTCAATAGTTGTAAATCTGGCTTCTGGCATCTTCCAAACGTGGAAGACACGGAGAGCAGGGATCCTCGGTTCAGGACTCTATTCCCAGATCCTGACTCAGGGCCTGACACCACAGAAATCAACCGCAGATGTCATCCACGAGAGTCTTGGCCCTTGCGTTCTAGCCTCACCTTGGTCCCTTCCACCTCGCTGGGGAGGAGGTGACAGGTTCTCCCAGGAAGCAAACGCTAGGATGGACAACGTACAGGACATTTCGTGGGGATGGGAGGGAAGGAAAGGACTCGGGGTCGGAACTGAGGGTGTTGTTCAGCGGCAGAGTTCAAACAGAAAGGCTGTCTGAGCGTGAGGTCCCTGTACACCTGCGCCGCCCAGTTGGGCCTTTCAGGGAAGGACTTGGCTGAGACCAGGGACAATCAGAAACCAGCCTCCATGGACCTCAGGGGGCACTCCCTTGTCTGCAGAGGTTTCCCAGGGAGAAATGCCACCGGAGTTACTGGGGCTGCTGTGCCAACATTTGCATAGGCACCGTCTGGCCCGGGAGGGGGCATTGCTGCTCCAGGCAGGGACACCAGACCCGAGAAACATGAGGGGGGGAAACACAGTTGTATCTTGATGGGAAGCCCCTCTGCGCAGGCTCAGTTCCTACTCTGGGTTCTCCAGGCTGACAGACCACAGCGGAAGAACCCAGCCTCCTCTCCCAGACCTACGGCTCTTTGCTCCTGCTTCTGCCCCACCAGAGGCAATGATGTAGCCAGGGTACCTTGGTGGATTTTTGTGTCACAGTGACATTGTTTCACGGTCACTGAGATGCCACTGGCTATTGGCCATTCCCTGGCATGTCTATGAGAATGAACTGTTTAGACCATGGGGCAGAGTCTGGGCAGCTCTGAGAGCTGGTAAGAGGTGGCTCATGGGTGATCTGTAATGATGGCAGCTTTCCCAGGCTGAGACTTAGCTGTTAGTTTTTAATGATCACATACTATGCACCAGGCACTGGGCAAAGCCCTTCCAGTACTTGGCCTTATTGGATCCTCAAGACCTTCTTTCCATTTTACTAGCAAGAGAACTGAGGCTCACATGCCCTTCCCAGTGGCAGTGACTTCAAAAGGCTTTGAACCCAGGTTTCCAAAGCCTAGGTAAGCTCCTAACCACTAGATCCGACTGACTCGTAGCCTGGCTAACATCTCTCTGTAAACTGAGTGCGTTCTGCAGTGAACTCAGCCCCATCTTGGTCTGAACTGGCTGGCCGTGTTCAATGACAGGAACGTCGTGACACAGACGATGATCAAGCTGTGGTTGTTTCCTGTTGTTCCTGCACACGCTCGTTCCTCCGTCTCTTCCTCTCTCCCTCTCTTTCTTCTCTGCTCATTTATTGAAGCGCTCTGTTATGTGAGACACTGCAGAGGTACAGAAACTGAAGCCATTGTGCCTGTCCTCTCTCTGTGTTCTGGGAGCTGCAGTCCCAGGAAACCCAGACACACAGGCAAATGCGTCTAATGCAGTGAGACCTGTGAGGGTGCAGAGATTCAGAGAAAGGTCCTCAGGAACCGGCAGAGGCAGCTCAGAGGTGCCCGGAATGGCTCGAGCAAGGAGCCTCTGGAACTTAGACTTGACCTGGGCAGGCAGAGAGCCCCCTGGGCGAAAAGGAGAGGCCTCAGCCAGAGGAAGGCCGGCACACAGCAGGTGTGCATATGGGAAGGAAAGGAACTGGCGGGCTGGGGAGACCTGGGCTTGGGTGGTCCCAGATGCCAGGGGAAGCCCTTTTGGTGATGACAGGCCACCATACTCAGGTGGCCAGACTTAGAACTGGGGAGCCACGACAGATATTTAAGGGAGCAGTGATGGGATGGCTTCCAGGGCTTGGAAAGACCAGTCAACAGGCTTATGCCAGCCAGACAGAGGTCACACACAAGCTGGGGAGAAACTGGAGGCCGGGGAAGGAAACCAGAGGTGGTTCAAGCGGAGGAGGTTCTTCCGGTCCCCGCGGCCCTGGCCTCTGAAAAGCTGTGTGTGTCAGTGCTCCCATGGGCCTGCTCTGCCTCCACCAGCACCTGCCTGGGTGAATCGGGGCCAGTGCCCTGGAAGAAGCCATCGTGGGGCAGGGGATTTCAGCTGCCTGGACCCTGGAGATGTTTCAGAGTCCACTTTCAGAGACCACCCCTTATTCCAAGCGGACTTTTCCCAGGTTTCTTTGTATTTAGCCTCATTTCCTTTGAAGGCCTTCACCAGGCTTTGGGCCGAGATGGGGGCAGCCCCTTTATCCTATTGATCTGTCCTCAGCAGAGAAGAAAGTGTCTGACGACGGCTCCTCTCTCTCCCCGCCTGAAAGGAAAGACAATTTGGCTGGTGTTTTTCTGCTCTCGATTTCTCCAGCCACCCTCGCCAGCCGAGCCCCAGTCTCCATTAATACTATTACTCGGGATGACATTTCCTCCGACTGTCGTTCTCTCTCTGTTTCCCTCCTCCTTAATTCCCTAATTTGTCCTAATATGCCCATTGCCTGTGTATCAAGTCATCCGTGAAGCCACCCATTTCCAGGTTCCTTCCTCCCCATCAGCCCCGTCTCCGTCTCCCACAGAAATTAGAGGGAGGCGGCTGCAAGCCCGCAAGGGCAGGAAATAGAATTAGGGGACGTATTAATTGGGACATCAAGTCGGATTTCATTCCAGGCACTTCCTTCCGTTAGCCACTTTGAAGCTTCCCCCCCGTGGTTCTGGTTCTCATTAGACGGTGCTCTTAATGGTGAGTGGTGTTTACTCATGGTGCAAATATGTCATGCCCCGGCCCTCGGACTGGCAGGTCCAGCTGATCAGTGGGGCGGAGGTAAGGAAAGAGGCAGCCAAGAGGGTCTGGGTGGCCAAGGACGAGATGGCACTGAGAAAGGGCATTAGGGCAAAGCCTGCGGGGAGGTGGGCTGCGGGTTGATGAGAGATCCCATCAAAGCGCATTATTTTAAACTTTACCCTTTGCACAAAGTCTGGGGTCTGCAAGTTCATTTGCAAAACACATTTCCTTTCTTCCTCCTTCTTTTCTCTTCTCATCGTGCTCCTCCCAGCCGGCCATGGGCATGCACGTGCTATCTGCAGGGCTTCTCGGGTGTCTAAGCCAACACCTTGCGAATCAGTGGAAATGCATGTCCCTGCCAGGCGCCTGGCCCAGCTCACCCTCCTAGCTTAGGGACATTTGCTGTCCCCTTTGCCCCTTGACTGCCCCTGCCGATTCATTCATCCTCTTTCTCCAGCTCAGGTGTTTTGCCGATGCTAATTCAAGGTCATGAGCGGAACGGCTTGTGGAAGGCCATTTGCCCATCTGCCGAGGCAGCCTCCTTGCGCCCTGGGTTTCCTGAGCTCTGCAGTGAAAGCCCCACGAAACAGACGCTCCTGGGAGATCCAGAGGGGGTTTTCCTGAGACTCAACTGTGGCGTGTTTTATCCTAAATACCCCAAACAAGGAACCCCAGAAAGGAAACTCCTGTTGTACTGAGGCGGGGTCAGGTCCTGGCCCCCCACTCCCCAGCAGCTCTTAGAGCCAATACAAACCATGCAACCCTGCCCTGGGCACCTCCTGGTCCCCTGAGCATCCAGAAGCGAGGAGAAGAACCCAGACTGAAATGACTCACTGCACCAGGGATGAAGGCAGAGGTGCTTTGGTCATGTTCTTTTTTCTTCTTCCTTTCTTTATTTACTTTTGTTTTAACTTCCCAGAGATCAAGAAGGGAGAAGGGAGAAGGGTGCAGAAGCTCAGTCGCCTGCACAGACAAGGGCCAGGGGGCTGCAGCCCCTCGTCCCTGGCTACTATGTTCAGGGACGGGAGGTAGTGACAGATCAATCTGTGCTAGCTTGAGGGAAAATGTTGACAAATTATAAGGATGTGGAATTAATCTAGGAACTAGCAGTTCTGAAATTTCTCCTCCTTCTGCTTCTCCTCCTCCTCCCTCTCCCTCCTCCTCCGTCCTCTTTATGTCCTTGATGCCCGTAGTCACCACACAGACACATGGCCATCCACACAAGGTGGACAGAGAGAGTCCCTGTCTTGGCTTCACTTCTGTCTCCCTGGGGAATGGATTTTTTTTAAATTTATCCCCTTAGGCTAGATGACAATCTTGTTCAGACAACTGTGACCAGAAGGGATGAGTTGTATTTGACAAGGTGGATCCAAAGAACCACCGGCCATGGATGGTGGTGAGAAGATCAAGGTCACCATTATCTGCTACAAGATATCCTGCAAATCTTGAGACATTCATCATGGAAATTACTTGTTTGTTTGTTTTGTTTTCTTTATTTGTTGAATTTTTGTTGAGTATTTATGCCAAGTCTATCAACATTTGTTCTTTTTTCTTTCGTTTATATTTTTATTTACTTAATAATCATCCAATGAATAAACCTATCGTGTGCTGGAGATTGCTACAAGACAAAACACAGTAGCGAGTAGTTATCTATAACTTTCTTCTAGAAAAGCAACTGGAATCATTGCATCCAAAAAGAAAGTCTGCCAGGCATGCTGGCCCATGCCTGTGATCCCAGTGGCTCAGGAGGCTGAGACAGGAGGACCCCGAGTTCAAAGCCAGCCTCAGCCAAAAGGTACTCAGCAACTCAGGGAGACCCTGTCTCTAAATAAAATACAAAATAGTGCTGGGGAGGGGCTCAGAGGTCGAGTGCCCCTAATACCCCCCCCAAAAAAAAGGGAAAAAAAAAGAAAATTTATGTGCACGAGCCCCCCCTCAAGCTAGAAAGTAAATTTCAGACCCCCCCCCCTCGATCCAGAATGACTGGGAAAAGAAACAGAGAAAAAGCTTTCTCCTTAGAAAGGAAAAAAAAAAAACTTGAAGATTCCTCTGTTGCAGAATGACAGGGTCAGGAGGGTGGCTCTGAGAGTCCCTTCCTGCTCTGGAGCTGAAGAATGTTAGCTCAAGTCTATCCATCAGGCCAGTGACAAAATCATTAGCCAATAAGAAAGACAGACCCATCTCTGGCAGACACAAGAGGCTTGCAGCAACTAATAAGGATGATGCACATGGAAATGAATTAGGGGTCAAAGCAGAATAATTTCATAACCTCTTCTCCTGGGAGCGTCGACGTGCTCACCTCTCCACTTCTGAAATGCCTTGGGGATCTGACCCGCACAGTGGCTTGCATTGAACAGGCTCCTCAAACAGGCATTGCCTAACAGCCCTGACGTCCCCTCTGCAGATCCAGACCTGACCCCCTCTGATGCACAGACCCACTGACACCATTTTCTTCTGCAAACGAGATAAGTGACAGGACACACCTTCCTGAGCCTCACGAATGACCCAAAGTCCCCAGGTAGCAGTTCACCCATCAAACATCTACTGAGGACCTACTGCGTGACAGGCACCATGCTGGGTGCTCTGCTGGAACCCAGGGACCCTGGAGGTAAGACTCAGTCATTTACATATGGTTTCAAAATCATAACTATGCTCCATGATAAAACACCCAGAGGCAGCCCACAGAGGTGCAGAACGCGTCCCCAAACTGCACACGAAGGGAGGTGGTGGGGTCCCGTGGAGCGATGGGATTTTCAGCTATGAAAAATGACTTCCTCTCTGCCTCCCTGCAGGGCTTGATTTTTTCCCATAAACCTACAGTCACGGCAAAGTGACAGCGAGTCTCAGCCAACATGGCAACCGAGTCGTTGCTCCACGGTGGAAACTGAACTCTTCCCTCCTTTGCTGCTCAGCACCCGGATGTGGCCCTCTTTTCGGGATTCCTTTGACAGCCACCAAAGGCACCTGACAGCCTCTGAATTCTAGAAGCCTTAAAGTAGGAGGCAGCTAAGGCCCAGCAGGCGACCACCATGGGAGAAGGGCTGGACCGTGGCTGCAGCTGACCGTGTGTCTGTTGGAAACCTCCTGAAAACCGTGATTTGTTGCTTCATGTCCAATTTCACTCAGCAGAAGGTCCAAGTGGGCAGGAGCTATGTTCGCCTCCTTCACTGTTGGGTCTCCAGGGCTTCCGGCTCCAGTGCTGGCTCTTGGTAGATGATCTAGAACTATCTGTTGAATGAATGCATCGCTATCCACCTACCTGATTTGATGCTCCCAGCAAGATCACGTATTATCGTTCTGGTTTTCCTAGTTACAATGCAAACTGACTTTTCTTATCTGGGAGGTTTTGGCAGCCTCCCTTTATAGGCTGAGACACACACACACACACACACACACACACACACACACAGAGAGAGAGGAGAGGCTCAGAGAAATGGCATGTCACCACACTGTGTCTCCATGAGTGTTGTTCCTGCCCTGATGTCCTATCATATTTGTCCTCTGTCAGAGCCGCACAGAGTACGGAGGTGTTTGCACTTGCTGAAGCACCTGAGCCAGCATCCTGGGAATCTGATAGATTGGGTTCAAGTCTAGACTCTGCCATCAGGTGACCTTGAGCACACTGATTTCGTCACTCTCCCTCTCAGCCCGGTGTGGGATGATGCTTCCAAGAGGAATCCCAACTATGATTCCATGGAATTAGGAGGTGAGGTTGGCCTTGGGAATTGGAGACTCTACCAGAAGAAAATGGAAATTCTGAGTCACTACGAGAGCTGGAAGGGCACGAATAGAGCTCAGGGAGTGTCCCCAGTACACCCCACCGCTTTGCAGCCATGCCCTGTGGTCAGAGTTAATGGGAGAGTATGGCAAGTCTTCACAGCAAACACTCCAAGGATTTAATCCTCTGGGCAATAAAGATTTGGGTCTCCTCTCTAGGCAAATAACCTCGGCCAAGGAATATGGACTCAGGAGTGTTAGCATAATAGATCCTGGCTACGGCCTTATGAATGTTAATAGAAATCATAGGGTTATAGAATCATCATCATTATATTAGATTATATCTTGATCCTTTATGTCAGATAAAAATATATCTATATATTTTAATAATATATTTTTAAACACATATGTTTTTAATAACTTTATTTATTTATTTAATGTGGTGCCTATTTTGATATATCTTAAATAATGCCGCTCCTCTTTCTTCTCCCTTTTGTTGACCATGGTCCATGAGGGCGGTTACATTTATCATTTTATAAGCGACAGGATATTGAAATAGGATCGCAAAAGAATAGAAGACTAAACGGACCCAGGAAGCATGCATTTGTGGCTAATTGTAGATGATTACAGCTCTCATAATCCAATCATTTCAGCTCTGAACATTCCTGCGTGAATAGGAGCTTTTGACATTCATTGACAAGATATGGATTATTTCCCTTCGGGGAGAAGGCAAGCCTTTCTCTGTTTGAACAGGGAAATATGGATCTTGGGGCAGAACACATTGAAAGTATGAATATATCTTAGGGGCTCTGGGGTGTAAGCTGTATCATGGGCCATTCCCATTTTGAGATGAAGGAGCGAGACCTTTGGATCAGTGAACTAGTCCAAAGTTGGGGGCATGTTATGCCAGGGAGTGGGAGATGAAGCAGGACCTACCTCCCAGGCACCTCCAGGTGAGACAGTGGACATCACCAGGACCATTCCTCCGGGGAAGATGACAGGTGGGGACATTAGCAACAGCTCCTCCAGCATCCCGTTGGAAGGCTCTCCAGGGCTCTGGGTGGAACAATATTTTAGTTACCTATCGCTGGGTAATAGCTCACTCCCGAACTCAACCCCTTAGAGAAATAATAAATATTCATTTTGCCTCACAGTGTTTATGGGTGGAGCATCTGGGAGCGGCTCAGCAGGGGTCCTGATGCAGAGCCTTTCACGAGGCTGCTGTTTGGTGCTTGGGGGCTGCGGTCTCATGCGAACGCTTGGCTGGGGCTGGGGCATGTGCTTCCACAGTGGGTGACTCTCATGTGGCTGGCAGGTCCTTGCTGGAAAGGGCCCCTGATTCTCCTGCCATGGGCTTTTTCACATGTGGCTTGAACATCTAGTGACCGGACAACTGCGTCTCCACGAGTGAACAATAAAGGAGAAAAAAGAGGAAGCACAGTGCCTTCCGAAGCCATGTCCTCTCTCCTCTGCCCTCATCCATTGGTTGGACATACAGGCTCTGGCTCAGTATGACAGTGACCTACATAATAGACCTAAACGCCTGGAGGTAAAAATCACGGCTCATAGGTGTCCCCCAGGAGTGTGGCTGCCACACGCAAATTTTATTTCAGGTGCTTACCTGTAACCTTATCCCTGGGTGGCCAGGTAATCTCAGATGTCTTCCTTTCCCACAGGAATCACTAGGTCCAACAGGAAATAATCACATGACCTCAGTCCAGCCGGTCGGATGCCCTCTTCCAAGATTCTGCGTCCTGATGAATTAACGATGCAAGAAAAATAGAAGAGTTCCAAGCTTTTGACCACAGTAGACAGGAGGAGACCAGAAACTTCCTCCCACTGTAGCCACTGCTCCAGCTCTCCCTCCCCCTATGGCTTCCATGATTCATTTCCACTTTCTAAACCTAGTTTGCAAAACCTCCTGCCAATTCTGGGAGATGCAGGCTCTATACATGGAATAAATTAGATTTTGCTTGAGCCAGTTGGATGTGGCTTATGTTTCTGAACAGTCATGTCCCCTGACTGAGATGCTGCTTTTTCCACATTCTCTGGAATGAATATATGTGTTTCTTTTATTCTTGAGTGGGGGGCAGGGTGTGGAGAAAAGTCCTTTTGAAAGTACTAAAGGACTCAGACCAAATTAAAACTCTTCCTAAGCACGTCTTTCTTCTTGCCTGAATAACATATTTCTCACCTCATTCAGACGTAGACATACACAAATCCACCACCTTAGGAAGAAGAGGGAAGGCGTGAGACCGGTGGGGTTTTGGCAGTGAGTCAAATTACCATCCACTCCGTCAATGGTCACCCGATACTGTGCCTCTCTCAACACTGGCGAACACTGCTGCACTTATGCCTGGAGATGGGGGCAAGCTCACTGCAACAGGAAAACGGTCTCTCGCCCCGGTGTCTACCTTTCTTTTAGGATTCATGATGTTCTTAAGACCCAAGCCAGGAAGAGCAACTACAGGAAGCTGTAAAGTCGGTGGCCTGCCGAGATCTGGGTGTCGGAGAATTCAATACAGTGGTCTCATCGACACAGTTACTAGAAGAAAATCCAACTGTAGGCTCTGGGACAGGAGGAGGAAGGGGAAAGAGCTGGAACAAACCGGCCTGCACTTTCTCACAAGCGCAGCCTCCAGGGTCAGTGTGAGATGAGAAGGTGCATTTGGTCCTCGCTCAGTCAAAACCAATTCCAGTAAGGCCTGGTGTGTGGCCATCCACCACATCGAGTGTTATTCCGGTGTCTAAATATATTTGCTTTGCACGCAACATGCCCGTAAAACACAGCCAGCTCATTTTTCTGGTTCTCAAACACAGAAAATGGGACAAACGAAACTGTATCCTCTGGGCTTACAGAGAGATGAGACGCTGGTCTTTTACGTCCTAAGGGAGACCCTGTCCTATACGCAGGTCGCGCTCTGCCCCCACTCTGCATGGAGCTCAGCCCTGGGCCAGCAGAAGATCCATCTCTGTGTTTCTTGTTTCTTGATTTTCTACAAACTTCTAATGTGACTTCAGTTGCTCAGAGACTACACATCAAATGAAGTCAGAATGAGTATTGGGGGGTTCCTCCAACCCCAGTTAACTGAGAGTATGCTTCCTGTCTCTCCTCCCTCTCTCTCTCTCTCTCTCTCTCTCTCTCTCTCTCTCTCTCTCTCTCTCTCCAAGATCCAAATGGCCCCAAGAAGCAAGTGATTTTAACCAAGAAAGACATTCCTGCCTGCTGGGATGGTATCCTGTAAAAGCTGAGCACAGACTGAAGTAGGAAAGAGAGAGAGAGAGATTTCAATAGTGAGAGAAATAGAAAAATATCCCAGGGCAATTGAAAACCATCATGCAAACATATGAAAATGTTCCAGATAGTTTAGTGATAAGCAGGAAATTGCTAAAAAAAAAAAAAAAAAAAAAGAAGAAGAAAAGAAAGAAAGAAAGAAAAGAAAACCAACAGTCATAAAGGAGAAGATTGCAGTCAAAAGGGAATTGGCTTGAGCTAAGTGCCTGTGTCATAAAGTTTATTATTTTATTAGTTTTAATAGTTGGGCAGATAAGCTAATAGCAATAGGATTTACTTTAAAGATCAACACCGTAGACTCTGCTGTTTATTATTTGATAGTAATGTGTCTCCAGTGAGGGGAATATTAAATCTCATAAAAGCCATTCCAGCAGTCCACCCAGGCCCTCTCTGAGCTGCATGCACACGGATTTCCCCCTATTAGTTCACATCTCTGGCAGGAGATTTGTTTGGATTATACTCACCAGGACATCTGCTCCTTGGGAATCTGTAAGGGCCATTTTAGCTCCCAGTTTAGGTCCTGTGACCTGAGGATGGAACCAGGGGTACCTTTCCCAGCATTCTTTTAGCACGGGGTGATTAACTCACTCATCTGGATCCTGAATATATTTGTATGACGTAGATGGGAAGCCAAGTGTGATAGATGGGACATCCATCCCTCTGAAAATTAGGGAGAGATAAAAGAAATGATGCATTAAGGCACTTAGCTCCGTGCCTGGTAAATCCTGAAAAAATGCCAGCTATAGAGCAAAGTGGTGAGTGTAGCAGATGGTGCTGGATTTTGTAGTCAAAATGTCTGGGTTAAAAGTCCCAGTCCTGATGTTCCCATAGTTTCAAATATCTACCCACAGATACTTAATTACACAGGGAAAAAAATCATCACTTTACAGTGGACAAGCATGCAGACACCACCTCAAGGGAAGGGTCAAAGCTCCCTGAGCAGTCACAGTGCCCACCGTGCCTCCTGACACGATGCACTGAGGGGGACACAGGCCTGAAATTCCAGCAGCTCGGGAGGCTGAGGCAGGAGGATTGCAAGTTCAAAGCCAGCCCCAGAAATCATTCTCTGATTTTAACAGTGGTATTGATGTTGTGCAAGAGACCATCCTTATTTTAGGAAATAAAAGGTAATTCAGAAGTAAAAAGGCATAAGCCTCAACTGATTCTCAAATGCCTTAGAGAAAAAAAAAATCAAGAAGCATAAAGTAAACAGGGTCAAACACAGACATTTGGGGAAACCAGATAAAGAATAGAAGGATTTTTTGCAACTTTTGTACAAAGTATGAAAATTATAGCAAAATGAAAACTAATGCTCAGCCCTGTTGACTTGGAACTGAGTATCACTTGGCTTCTGGGAGCCTCAGTTTACCTATTTCAAAATGGGGACTGTGGTAACAGCATATAGGACAATTTTCTCTCAGGAGATATGGCCAAACAGCAGAGCATTAACTACTCAACTTTTTTCTGGAGTGAGGAGACGGGTTACAGAGTCAGGAACAGGGAGCGGTCTAGGGTACTGACTGCTCATGTTTTCTAGAAATAAAAACCTTGAACTGACCTTGGCCATGACTATTCCCTCCAAGAAGCCGTGTCGAATTGGATCTGTCAGAGAATCCTTTGGGACATAATTCCTCCCTTTCAAGGTTGTTGTGAGAATTAACTGAGATCATCTCCAAAGGGGACTTAGCGCAAGGCCTGGCACATAGTAGGGGCTTGAGTCACGTTGGTCAATCTCACTGTGGCGACTGCCCCTGTCACTCACTGATCAGTATCATGCATGTTTGACCCTGGATTCCTGGAGGGTTGGAAACTTCCACTGTCTCTCATCACCGAGGGTTTTCCTCTTGCCTGCTGGTCAAGTGGAAGATCTTTCTAGAAAGTCACATGGGCTCAGTGAATGCTCTTCTGGCCCGAGTGCTCACCCAAGGGTGCCGTTCACCAGCCTGATCAACTCTGAGCCGGTGGCTGCTGTAGCCAGGATGGCAGCCCAAAGCCGTTGCCTTCAACCTGCACACCTGGTTGAAAGTTCATGGTGAGCAGAACCAGCCGGGGTTCCCGGGGAAAGGAAATTGGTATGAAATTAAAAAGGCCATGATCTAGCTTTTGGGAACCGGAGAACTGCAATTTTCTGGCTTTTATGAGAATTCCCTGGGGACTTCCTCCTGCCCCTTCCTCTCCTGCTCTCTCTATTCCGTGGCTCAGTGGACACCCCACATGACCTGTCTTTCTATGCTCTGAAAAGCACCCACTTGCTCGAGTAATCCAAACCCTAAACCCTCTCAGAAAAGCCCTTCCCACACTCGCACAGGTGGGAGTCAATCCTGGGCCACCCAAGGAGGGACATTCAAGATCTTAATGAATTGGTCTTGGACCATTAGGAGTTAACATCCAAGAGCCAAGGCAAAGACCCGGCCCCTTCTTGGGAACTTCTGCAAAGGGCCACAGACCCAGCATTGCAGAGAAGGCTACAGAGATAACGCATTGAAGTCACCTGGTGCTCCCAGCTGGAGTCCCCGGAAGCCCAGAAAAGCCCCCCACACTTACAGTTCCCTGTGCCTGGGACGCATGTTGCCCCCTTCTCCACCCCGATGATCAGACTTTCCCCTTGGGTTTTCTTCTGCAGGGACACCTTTGTCCTAGAAAGCCCTATGCTGGATCCCCTCCCCCTCCTCCTGCTAGGAACCCCCATACCCTGTGCTTCCCTAAGGGACACTGTCATGGCTGGTGGCATTGACCCACTCTAGAGCTCCAAAAGCCACAGTTGACATGGACTGATGAGCGCCACCTGCCTGTCAGAGGTCTGTGCGTGTGTTGACCCTTGTGCTCATTCCATAGCGCCTGAGGGGTCACTGGCCATTACAGAAACCTCAGCTCCCAAGACGTCGGTGCTAGGAGGACGATCCTACTTTACAGTTGAGAAACTAAGGACCAGTGAGGCCAAGTGACCCATCCCAGATCACACAACCAGAATGGGACTGGCCCAGGGTCACACTTGGGCTGTCCTGTTATAATTAGAGTTGACAGTTGGCCGTGTTCTCTAGGACACATCCCAGACCTGGGAGGAAGAAACCCTGGCTCCCTGGAACAGCAACTAAGCCACGGCCGGTACCGGGGAGTCTCCCCTTAGGCACCCCAGTCCCATGAGGCTTTCACTTCCCAGACCGTGTGGTTGGATGGAGCCATGTGACCAGTCCTGGCCAATGGGCTGTGAGCAGAATTTCTGGGTCCCATCCAGGCCACGATGGTAACAGCTCGTGTGAAAACCCGAAAAATTCTCTTCATCTTAACGTGAAAACGGATGACATTTGAAACCGTGCCCCCTTCCTCAGCGGGGGACCCTGCATGAGTGCAACAAGCAGCCACCATCCCCAGAGACCGTGACACACAAGTACAGTGAATATAAAATAACACTGTTGTTTTAAGCCACGGGAGGTTTTTTTTTGTTTGTTTTTTTCCAGGTCAGTGTAATCCAGCATGCCTCCTGTCTGATATATGATGAAAGCCAAATTATATAATGAAATGATATCTAGATGCTTTTAATTATATTAAAGTTAATGTGATTATACTGATAAGTAATTTCAAGTCTCGGAGCCCAGGGCCGGCGCTCTCTTTGTCAAAGGGATTCTAAGAGGTTACAGAGAGGAGTTCGATGCTGGCACCAAACTCCCTCTCCTCATTGGAACAACTAAGTGAGAAAGGCAAGATGATTTTTTCACTTGAGACTCAACTTCCTTCAACGTAAAGAAAACCTAAACCATACAGTGGCCCAGAGCCCTAGATGGGGGTCACACTGATTGACAAGTACCAGGCGATGCCCTCCTCTCCCATAGACCCATCCGTGGGTACCAGTGACCCACAGACGGAGGGTGGTTTGGAGTGAGGGGAAGCCAAGGGATCCAGGGCGTTCCTTTTCTCTTCCTCCCAATACTTCCTCGCCCTTTCCAAAGATCCTTCAATGAACTCCAAAGGAGGCATCGTTAGAAACTCAGATGCAATTTTCTAATTCTAAGAATTCAAAAGTGGTAAAAAACAAAAAAACATAAATAAATGTCCATCGTGCCATCATAGGTCAGCATTCTACCTTGAAATGGACCCAGGATTCCCTTGATGGCTGCTCATCACTTCTTGAACGCAGTTGAGCTGGGGGTCATCTGGGTTTCCTCGTCTGGTGGGAAATCCCTCAAAATACTGGACCACCCCAGTGAACGTCACCTGCAGGGTCTGCAGAACTATGCGGATCCACGGAAATCCACTGACTCTGACGGTGCAGGGGCTGGGAGCCTGGAAATGCTCGTTTCTGTTCCCTTTTCCCCCTGGGGCAATTAAAGATGAAGACCTTAGGCTCTTAGACTTGGTAGGGAAACAGAGAGCCGGGATTCTAGATTCCCCAAGGAAAGGCCCAGGGTGAAACTTGCCTTGAGGACATTTTGAAGATTGATAGGCTGGCTCCCAGGCCTCTGAGAGGAGCCAGCGTGTCCAGGTGAACAGGACAGAGGCCTCTCAGGTACACACCTGACCTCAGCATCTCACCTCAGTGCCTGGAGCAAAAGGAAGAGTCTGGCCAATCAACACACAGCTACCTCTTGTCTATGGGCAGTGATCCAGAAGGGGACACGTGGGCTCAACTGGATGACAGGGAAGGATGTACAGCCCATGCCTGGGGAGAAATTTGGAAGGAAAGGGTTTTCATTCTCTCTCTTTCCAGGTGAATCAGTGAAGAACATAGATTTACTTGCTGTTGGCAGCCTTGTTGTAACCAAGAGGAAAAAGGAAAGAAAGAAGGAAGAGAGGGAGGGAAGAAGAAAGAAGAGAGGGCAGAAGGAAAGAAGGAGGAAAGACGGAGGGAGGGTTGGGAGGGAAGAAGAGACGGGGGAAGAAGGGGAAAGGAGAGGAGAGGAGGGAGAGTGGGAAGGAGGGAGGAAGAAAGATGTTTTAAGTTTGTGTGAACCTGGGTTTTCCGTTACTTGCTGACAAAGCATTCCGCCTGCTATTTATCATCATCATCCACAGCAATAACATCCTTCCTTCCGAGGGGCCAGGCCTGGATTCACTTTTCTCTGTGGAAAACAAGAGATCAGCCTGTCCTCAGTACACGCTTCTTATCCGATTCTAGGAAAAATGATACGGCTCTAAAAATGTATTGCACAGGAAAGGTAGAACATGGAACCATTCTGGTGCCAGATCTGCCACCAACTCACCACATGCAGAAGATGAATCAGGATGTCCTGTTTTCACGTCTCCAGGAGGAAGGGGTAAAATTAAATGCCATCTATATACTCCGAGGGCTTTAAATGGGGGACGGCAGAAGATGGTCCACGGCCACCTGTAGCAGCCCTATTAGGGAGAGGGAGGAGAGGGCTCCGGCGCTGCTTGTAAAACTTTGCCTCCGTTAGTAATCCTCCAAAAGGCAGGTTGCTCATGAAATCCAAGTTCTTTGGCTTCTTTTGACCCATCAGAATACCTCCCAACACTGGGCCCACGTTAACTCATGGTGACCATCAACCAGGGTCAGCAGCTGCTCTCTAGAATGGAGGTGCGCTGGCTGTGGGTCCCCAGCTCCCCACAGCGCCCCCTGCCTCCAACCTGAGATGGAGCATCACCCACCTTTCATCATCTTGCACCCAACACACTCACTACTTTATTCTTCCTGTCTGGTCTGGGCGGACATTGACTTGGCAACTCCCGTTCTGAGACAGTGGTCTGAGGCTCCTGGGATCCCAGTTCTGTGGGACCTTTTAAAGCAGAGAGTCCACATGTTCCCTTCAAATCCAGACCCAGAGCACAGGAGCCCAAAGCCCTCCAGGGCCTATCAACCCAGGCCCGGCCTCCAGGTGATCATTCCTGAGGGCCAGCTCTTTTCTGGGTGTCTCCAATTCCTCTTTGGACACTTCTGTTCTTTCCTGTTCTGAGATCTGTTTGCTACTCATGGGTGGTCAGCTCACTGGGCTCCATTAGCCAGTGTGGAATTTGCACGAGTCCTTCCCTGCCTGGGAACTGGCACTGTGCAAATTCTTAGAATAAACAAACACATCTGCCCCTCAAGCCCAGATCGCAACAAATGTTCCACCTCCAAGTATCGGCCCTAGATTTTTTCTTTTTTTTTTTTTTTTTGCCTAGCCAAAGTCTTAAAATAATCTATGTGTTCTCTCTAGTTATCTGAAGATGCTGTTCACAGTAACTAAACTGTCACCTCCTTGTTCTTGGTTGGGTGGATTTTGATTGAAGAGCTGGCAGCCTGGGAGAGTCACGGTATGTGTTATAGGCAGCTTGGATTCCGAGCGGGACCCTGCTGCTCTCTCTCTCCATCTTTGATGTAAACTCGGGTATCACATCTTATCCTGTACTGGCCTCAGTGCTCTCCTCTGTGAAGAAGCGAATAAGCCAAATTGATGGTTCCCAGGGTGTGTTTCAAGAATCTTGAACTTGATGGAAGGAACTTAGTGGAGAGGACAGGGGAAGTCGGTAGGGAAGACATCTTTTCAGCCTTTGTTGTTTTTTGTTTTATCCATTTTGATCGTTATTTGGGCAGGAAAATGTGGTTTTTCTGTTAAAGACGAAATGGAAGGAGAGAAAGAAGGGAGAGAAGGAAGGATAACCATTAGACTGGATGAAAAGGCTTTTCTAATAGCTGTGGTTCTAAAGTTGCTATTGTTGTTCATGGAAATCAAACATGAAAAGGTCTAATTCAACCTGTCTGTAAACTGAGACGTCTCTGGTTTATCCTGAAGCAAAGCCTCAGTACAGTGATTAAGAACATGGACCCTGAAGCTAGTCTTCCTGGCTTCAAAGCCAAGTGGTTTCTCCTGATACCTGTGTGGTTTGGGGCAAGTTAAGCAGCATCCCAGTTGCCTTCCCTGGGAAGTATGGTAATATCATACTGCCTTCTAGTGATGACAAGATAAGTGAGCCCACCCATGTGAGAAACTGGGAGCCGTAGCCAGCAGGTAGGGTGCCATCGAGGACCAACATGCGTGGATGCTTTACAGGCAGGTCTGGCCTCATCAATGACAGTTCTCCATTCATTTATTCACCTCAGCAAATAGTTGTTTTAGATAGTATTGCAACCAGTACAGGCTCCCAAAATGGATGCAAGCACAGTCCAAGCCTGTTTCTAAGACCTCACAGCCTGAGAAGAGATGGTATACAGCAAGCAAGGAGCAGGAGAGCTTCCAGGAGCTCCCACTGTGTGTGGATGTTTTATGACATCACCCCTACTCTGTGACGAAGAACACAGAAGGTATGCAGTTGGCCTAAACTTATTCTACTGGCAAGGAGAAGAACTGGGCTTCAAGTCTAGTCCTTGCTGAGACCTGAGCCTGTGCCACTTAATCTTAGCCAGAAGGAAAATGAGGCCTAGGTGCTTAGTTGTCTGCAATATATGTCGTCCATCACTTTGGGAGCCCCCAATTCTTAGCTAGGCCTGTGGAGCTAGGCCTGTGGACCTTGAGAGTAAAGACTACATTACCCAGCATCCTTTGCAGCTAGTTGTCACATGACTCCACTCTGACCAATAGTTATGTACTTGACAGGAATGGGCATGCCTCCCTCTCTTGTCCTCAGTCTGGCATGTGAAATCTAAAGGTGGGCATGTGCCATCCTGGATTATGTTGTTCAGAGCCATGTTCCAGAACTGGCTCAGTTACAAGACAGAAGGAGCCTGGGTCTCTGCATGGCCATCTGGAATGGGAACGATCCTGTGTGTGAGAGAAATAAATGTCTATGTTGTTGAAACCCGAGAAAAGGAATGGAATTTATGCCCTGATCATACTAGTCTGTATCCACTGTTTTTCCGTAGATAAGTTGCTGCTTTCTGGAAGTAAAACTTGAAGTATATTTTGGTGTTCCCAAGGAGAAATTCTTTTTTAGCTCTGATCTGGTTACCGTTTATCTAGACTGTTGTCTCCAAAATCTCAATCACCCCAGGCAGGTCACCATGAAAACAACCTCGTTCAAATTACAAATCCACTCTGCTCACTCAAGGAAGCTTTGCAGGGAGTTTGTAGCTGCCCCACAGTGAGTCTGAGGCCCAAAGGACAGACAGTAAGAGATCTCTTGCTCCTCAACCCAGGGGTGTCATGCCCAGGGCCCACATCACCCCCCATTCCATCTGTTCACTCCCTTCTCATTAAAATTATGTACTATGTGATCATTGATATGATGGCTATCAATGAGTGCCTGCTTGCTATATCCTCTGCTGTATTAATAAAAGAAGAGGTTTCAGTGTTTGTTATATAATTAGTGAAACCGAGACTCACAGATATTAACCAGCTTTCTCCAGGTCACAGAGTTCTAAACAAAGCAAGATATCCTAATTTTTCTAATGCTAGAGCCTGGCCCTTATTATATAGAAATGCAACCCAAGAAGGGCTGGGCAGACCAATTCCATTGCCCTGACTCACTTCTGGGAAAGAGGTGACTGACCACCGTGACTGGTTGCACTTGGGTCTCCTTGTCCCTAGCTCCCTGCCTCCTGGATTTCTTTCAGAACGATTATGTACCTTTCACTTTGGAAATCACTGGGTGTGCTGAGAAGGGCCTGTGGTCACTTCTGGGTCTTTACAAAAGAAAAGTCAAATGCAAAGTCTTTATCTTTTTGGTCTCTAGATATTAGTGGACCCAACCCAGCTTGCTGGGCTTGGTCCCAGTTTTGTTCATTTAGTTCTCAAACGGGCCCTTCCCCATGAAGCCAAGCCTGGGGTGCCTTTTTGGAGATGAGTCTTGCGCAGACTCTTAACTCCACACAATATTTCTCCCAACCTCGTGACCCAGGATGGACCCCACCTCCACTTCCTCCAGGAAGCCTGAGCGCCCCACAATGACACTGCAGCCCCCCACCCTCTGCTCATCTTGCATCTTGGCCGGCTCTCAGCCTATAATTCTTTCCAACTCGCCTGTATAAAATAATCATGTACATGAAGTAAAACAGGAGTCTCATATACACACTTAATAACTCTTGCGTACTGTACAAGAGGGAATTCCACTTCCTAACCCCCCGAGCCTTCGAATGGTTCTCATTTAGCTCTGCATTCCTGGTACAAGATCTAAAACTTCTCTTTCTGTCCCAGCCTGGTGCTGCCTTTTCAGATTCCAGATTCTAGGGACCAGTTCATCTTCAACCTCTGTTTCTACTTGGGGAATTGGGGTCCTCCTGGTTAGCCCTACAGCTAAATGTCAGGATTTCGTGTAAAATCCCATATTTGGGGCACTGAGCACATTGTACCCAGGAATCTTGGAGTGGGAGAAGTCAGAGGAAGTGGAGATAAAGGAATCAGCTAATCCTCCAGCCATGAGCTTTACTGCAGGCTAGGGGTGTGAGGTACCCCCTGGTACTCACCAAGTGCTCTGTGCAAGGTTGACCAAGCCACTGTCCCCACTCCCCAGGCCACCTTCCTCAAAGAGGGTCTTTCTACAGAAGGTGGATGATGCATGCCTGGTGCATTTCCAGGCATGTACTTGTCTCGTAAGTCTTGGAGGGAGATAGTCCATAGCAAGTCATCTCTTCCGCTGACCCACGGATATGGTCGTACCTGTCAAGATAACAAGAACAAGGCTATGGTTTGGATGTGGTTTAAGTGTGTTGGAAACTTGGTCTTCAGTTTGGCAATAGCATTAGTCTCTAGGATATATAAAGAATTCAAAAAAAACTTAACACCAAAAAAAACCCCAACAACAACAAATAATGCAATTAATAAATGGGCTAAGGAACTGAACAGACACTTCACGGAAGAAGAAATACAACTGATCAACAAATATATGAAAAAGTGTTCAATGTCTCTAGCAATTAGAGAAATGCAAATCAAAACTACTCTACGATTTCATCTCACTCCTGTCAGAATGGCAATCATCAAGAATAAAGGCAACAATAAATGTTGGCGAGGATGTGGGGAAAAGGTACACAAATACACTACTGGTGGGACTACAAATGGGTGCAACCACTATGGAAAGCAGTACGAAGATTCCTCAGAAAATTGGGAATGGAACCACCATTTGACCCAGCCATCCCACTCCTTGGTTTATACCCAAAGGACTTAAAATCAGCATACTACAGTGATGCAGCCACATCAAAGTGTATAGCAGTTCAATTCACAATAGCTAGACTATGGAACCAACCTAGGAGTCCCTCAATAGATGAATGGATAAAGAAAATGTGGAATATATACTCAATGGGATATTGCTCAGCTTTAAAGAAGAGTACAATTATGGCATTTGCCAGTAAATGGTTGGAGTTGGAGAATATCATGCTAAGCGAAATAAGCCAATCCCACAAAACCAAAGGTCGAATGTCTCCTCTAATATGTGGATGCTAATTCACAATAAGGCGGGCAGCACTAGGGAAGAAGAGGGTTACCTTAGCTTAGGTAGAGGGAAGTGATGGGAGGAGAGGGGAGGGGATGTGGGGTTGGAAAAGATAGTAGAATGAAACGGACCTTATTACTGTACTATGTATGTATATATGTGACTGCATCACCAATATGATTCTGCAACATGTACACTCAGAAAAATGAGAAATTGTAGCCCATCTATGTATGATATATCAAAGTGCATAAATGCATTCTACTATCATGTCTAACTAATTAAAACAAGTAAAAAAAGTTTTTTAAAGAAAATAATAATGACAACAACAATAACAACAAAAAAGGCAGTTGGGACCTTTAAGAGGTAGGGCTCACTAGAAATTCTTTAGATCATTGAGGGCATGCCCTCTGAAGGGATAGTTTTCACGAGACCCCCATCTTGCTCTGGCTTCCTTTATACCCATTTGTTCCTCCTGTACATGCTCCTGCCACGATGCCATCTGCCATGATGCCATCTGCCATGATGCCAACTGCCATGATATGACACAGCCAAGGCCTCACTAATGCTGGCACCATGCTATTTGGACCCTTTGCCTTGAAAATTTTGAGTTCCATAAACCTCTTTTCTTTATAAAGAAACTCAGCCTCATGTAGTTTGTTACCGTAATGGTGAAAATGTGACAATTCAAACAATATGCAGCATTTTAAAAATTCCCTTTATTTTATAAAGTATGCATGAAGAGTGGCAACAAAGACTATGGAGGACAGGAAGCAAGGGATGTAGTTAATTAATTGTATTAATTTGGGCCTTCAGCAAATATCCATGGTGCCTGATCTTTGCCAGATTTGGTGCTTGGCAACAATAAGACCAGGTAAGCCAACTGTAGCCCTCAGGCTTACCCCCTTCAATTGCGCTTTATTTCCTGTCAGCCACAGTGGCCTGCTTTATGTTCTTCCTGTGTCTGCTGTCCCCTCTACTCAGAATGCCCTCACCACTGATCTTTGGGTATCTTTTTGGAGCTCAACTCAAATGGCTTCTAGTAGCTTCTATCACCCCTGCCTTATCCACCCTTCCATTGCCCTGATGTGTCTTCACACAAGTCTCCGTATGAAACCATACCGGCTCTGCAATGGTTTACTTGTGTGTCTCCGGTATTCTTTCCCCCCACTAGACTGAGCTCCTTGGAGTCAGAGCCCTTAGGTTTCATACTTACCTGTTTTCTTCAAAGTCCAGGACAGTGCCCTATACATGGACACAGCTGGTAAATACAGATGCATGAATCTATCCATCATCGAATGGGTTGTAGAGTGACATTCTCCCCTAGCTAAATCTTTCTGGCTCATCTTTAATTGCTCCCTGCATGTTCATCAACACCCCACCATATGCATCCTCTAGGACAGCGTATTTCAAATGTGGTTACAAACACACCACCCTTAGTTCAAAGAAAGCTGGATATATAAAGTGAGTACCATGAAGGCATGGGTGCGGGTAGTTGGAGGAAGCCTGCTGGGTCCATAGCCCCTCCAGTTTGTCTACCTTTCTGCTGCCCCTAAGGCACCTTTGTAGAATACCCGGAATAAATTTTGATATTTGGGTTGGAAGGAAACTTTCTTTTGCATTTGTTTTGGTGCAGTGTAGTTGTACGTAAGGAAGAGATTCGTGCATGCACACGACGTAGCAATAGAATTTGGCCATTATCACTCCTCAATGCCTTGGTCCTTTTCCTCCTACTGATCTCCCTTTGATTGTAATGAAATACCAGGGCTCCTCCCATCCCCAAGTTTTTTTTTTCCTTTTTGTCTCTAGCTCCCACATATTAGAGAAAACACAAACTTTGACCTTCTGAGTTTGGCTTAGTTCACTTAACATGGTAGCCTCTAGTTCCATCCATTTTCCTGCAAGTGACATAATTTCGCTTTTCCTTATGGCTAAATGAAACTCCGTTGTGTATATAGACCATGTTTTCTGTGTCCACTCATCTGTTGATGGACATCTAGGCTGGTTCCGTAGTTTGTCTGTTGTGAATTGTTCTGCTCTCAACATGGGTGTGCATGGTCACTGGAGTTAGCTGGTTTTAATTCATTAGGATAAATACCCAGGAGGGATAGAGCTGGGGTTCCATGCCTCGTCTTTTGAGGAACCTCCATAATGATTTCTATGGTGGTTTAACTCACGTACAACCCCACCAACAGTGTCATAGTGGTCCTCCTTCTCCACATCCGCCCTGGCTTTTATTATTGTCTGTATCCCTGATGACCGCCATGCTGACTGGTGTGAGGTGAAATCTCAGTGTAGTTTTGATGGGTACATCCTTCATTGCTAACGATGTTGAACATTTTCTCCTGTATTTGTTGGCCATTCATATTTCTTCTTCTGAGAAGTGTCTAGTGTTTTGTTATTTGCCCATTTATTGATGGGGCTACTTGGGTATGGCGTGTTACATTTTTTTGAGTCCGTTATGTATTCTAGGTGTTAATCCTTTGTTGGGAGAATAGCAAGGCAAAGGTCTTCTCCCATTCTGGAGGGGCTCTTCACATTTGCAAAATGATAGTAAACATGAACACAAAGGGAGAATTGGTGAAGCCAATTAAAGATGCATCTGATTGTTTTTAACAAAATCTGTATGGGAAACAATGCACCTCAAAAATTGGGCTGGTTCCTGGGTTACAGGGGAGAATAAGACAGGCACAGTTCCTGACCTCAAGGGCTTACCATTTAGGGATTAAAGGAAATTTTTCTGGGATAAAGAACATGAGTGGGATTCAGTCCTTGTGAAGCTAATGGCTCATATACACTTGGAACGTGTGAATAGGATTTGCTCCAAGTTCCCAAGTGTGTCGCAGGTCTGGTGTTCCACAAAGCAGGCTTTGAGAAACGCTTGTGCCGTGAGCATCAACACCATTGCCAGTTTCCAAAACATTCCAACATTAAAATGTGTATGACCCTGGATGGCCCCATCCGTTGGGTCTCTGATGATACCTGAGGCATTGCGAGGTTTCCTGAGTCCTCAATCATCCCCGACCTTGGGTCGTCCTTGCAGTGGGAGAGTGTTGAACTCAGCGTCTGGCTGGACAGCAGCAAGTGGGTCCTGTTCTGCTCTCGCATCCGTCTGTGGTTCTGTCTTGGACAGGTACTCTTGCCGTCACTCACAGGACAATGAACTAATGCACGGACTCAGACATCAAAAAGGCCAGGCAGAAAACTCCAACCAAAAGAGAAGTCCCTTTGCCTGTCCCCTCCTGGGGATAGAATTAGCTGCTCCTTCTCATGTGTCTCCAGACCACCCTACAAACAAGCACCTACGGCATTCATCACAGGGACTGTTACTCACGACGGCCACTTGAAGTTCCCTATTCTGTTCCAGGCACTTGGCAAAGTGCTTTCCGTGTAGAATGGCTTCTCCTGCAGACACGCAGGGCCATTAGGCACTGGCCCTAGTCCCATTATAAAGAGCAGAATACTGAGGCCAGAAAAACTAAATGGCTTGCCCAGGACGACCTGAAGAGCAGGTGGGAGGTCAGGTTTTGAACAGAAGTCAGTATCATTCCCAAGTCCTCACTCTGTCCTCAACATTTCCCAATTAACGGTCTAAGGTTCCGTCACCCCCAGCTCGTCAACTTCTTGAGTGACATCTTTGAGTTTGGGACATCCTGACACAACATGGCTCCCAGCGTGGGCTTAGCGAACGCTCGTTGAGCAAACTTAAGAAGTAGCACGGTGCAAATAAGCCTGGGGTTAGAAAACAAGAAAACGGGGTCCTTCTTCAGGATCGGCAACCAACCCACCATGTGCCCATGAGGAAGCCCTTTCCTCCTCTCCAGACCTTGGTCTTTCCATCTGCACAATCGGGAGAGGTGGTTTTGAGTACGATGCTTCCCTTGGGGTCCAAGCCACTGACAGTGGGAACCGGTTCCATGGAATTCAGAAAACAGGATTGCAGAAGGATGGAGGTGGAGTTGTCTGCCATCTGTGTCCTCTGTGCCGAGCACGGTGCCAGGTGTACCCGTGTTCAATGGGCACCCGTTGGCTGATGAGGGGGCTGACACCATTCAAAGCTCTGCTGAGAACAGACTGTGAACACCTCCCAGATCCTGAGTCTCACAACCCGGCAAAAGACACCTCCTCATAAAGGAAGACCAACCAGTGAGTGCCAGCCCTGGCCCCGAAGGAGAGTGGGTGGGGCCCGTCCCCCTCCCCCCTCGCCCCTCCCCCCTCCCCAGCACTCCCACCCTCCTCCGTCCCACACTTGAACTTCAACTCCTGGGGCTGACCCTGCACGCCCATCCACACCCCTGGCAACCTATAAAGAAGAACGGTCCAGATCTACTTTTCCTATCTCAGCCTCCCCAGGACAGGGGAGGAGAATCCGGAAGCCAAAAGACTCGACATTCTAAAAATCCCTCGGTGGGAAATAAATAAATAAATGCATCCCTTCCAAGAGGTAATCTTTTTTAGTTAGAAAAACATGTTTTCCTAGCTTGCTGACCCTCTAGCATTTTGGACTTTGGAGAGTTGACCGGGTGCCCAGTGTCCATGAACACTTCCAAGGTCACGATTCTGACCTCGGCTGTTAAATCTTAACACTGGTCGCTGGAAAGCACATTGGCTTAAAAAAAAAAAAAAAATCTGTTCTTTATTTCTCCCCGCAGTGACCCCTCGCCATCGAGCGGACAGGATTTCAGCAGATAGACTAGATTCCCCAACAGATCGCCAGATCTTTCTTTTTCCCAAGGACTCCGCGGGATACACCTGAAAACTTGTTGATTATTTATGTTCTAGCATGCTTTTTTGGGCAGCCACCCAGGACCTCGTATCCACAGGAAAGCTGACACATCTAATCAGCCTTCTACATACAGTTCTGTAAAGTCTTATTCGTTTGGATGCCATCAGCTCCGAAGGTTTGGATAATTCAGACAGTCTGGAGGGACGGACGGTGCCTCTCACACAGCCTACAAAAGGCAGAGTCTCTTAACAAATTGATAATGGAAAGCAGACCGCTGGGGCTGAGAAGTGAATTGTCTTCAAGTTCTCTAGAACAGCGTCCCCGTACCAGCAATCAAGGATTAATTGCAAATTATTTTTATCAAGTAATTAAAATGAATCCCAGGCAAGAAATCCTACCCCGGGAATCGTGCGGTGGCAAAAAGTATGAGCTTTCAATCCACCCGGGGCGTGGGCTCGGATTGCAGCCACGCAACTCATGAGCTTAAGTTACTTTCCATGAGCTGCTTTCCTGCTCTGAGCCTTAAACGCTGACATATGGAAAAGTTTGTCGGATGGACGTTAGAATTGGAACCCACAGAGGTAAAGAAATCACTTCCAAAATGATGCTTAGGAGGATTCTCCATCCACAAGATGTTAACACTTATTGCATGAAAAAGGGGGATTCGTGGTTGACTAAATTTGGGATAAACCAAGCTGAACAAAATGAAATGTGTTTGCTTGCTTTTGGGGTGTGTTGATTTGCAGGGCTTCTCAGAGCCTTTAGCGTTGTACTTCAAGACGTGAATCTTCACAAGGAGGATGTATTGAGTAGTTTTTCCCAAATTTGTTTCACCAATGAACTCTCTCTCTCTCTCTCTCTCTCTCTCTCTCTCTCTCTCTCTCTCTCTCTCTCTCTAGAACACTTTTGACTTCTTCCAGAACTTCCACAGAGGATAATTTGCGGAGTGACATCCTGGAATTTGTGGTTTGTGCTGTGTCTCAGCAGCAGGATGGAGCCTACGTGGGGCTATCCGCTTTGTGTCCCTGAATCCCACGAGAACCAAGGCCACAATCTGGGTGGAGAAGCCACACCAGGATTGCTCATAGTCGGTGACTTCTTAGGAACCATCCTGGGGAAAGTGGCTCCTGGGAGCTCCTCAGAGGTACCTGGAGCAGCTGCCTTATCTGCAGGCTGGACTCATCGGGGTCAATGAATCAGGTCCAAAGTTTCCAAAGACTCAAGAGGTGGGGTGAGCAGAGGGCAGCGTGGGAGGACAGCTGGGAGTCCAGGGACGGGCAGGTTCTCATGGCGTTAAGTAAAGACAAGCTGCAGATCATCACAGGAACGTGGGGAAAATGTGAGTGTGGTCACAGCTCTGCTCCTAGGGACTCCTGGCCAACGTGGCCGTGGCTACCCACAGTGGAGGGGCATCTACAGGAAGTAGAGGTGACCGTGAAGGGTGGATCCCAAAGTGGTCAAGGTCAGTCCCTAACCCTAAGAACATAATGAGCAGGACAGGCTCGGCCCTGGCAAACCTGCTGGAAGCTCAAGTCAGAGGAGCCCGTTGACAGCCGTTGGTATTGTCCTCACAGGTCAGAGACAGAGGGCAGGGTGCGGAGGGTGGAGGAGGATGTGAGGGACGAGCAGAAGGAATCTGGGAGGGAGGCAGGACTTTGCAAAGAGTAGTGAGGGCCGGGCACTAGGGAGCAGGTGTCATCCAGGGCAGACTCAAAGGAGGAAAAGGACGCTTCAGGGACGGTGACCTCTGAATCTGCAGAGAAATTTTCAGAAAGGACAAATTCTGCTGCCTGACTTTGCAGAGGGCTAACCAAAGGCACTCGTTTATTTTCATGTCACAGGCAGAAGAAATGGACAACAGACACAGAGGACAGGGACACAGAGGTGGGCGTTCACCATGCAGCTTGGGGTGCCGGGCAGGGGACCCACTGTGCACCACGGAGACCCACCTTCTCCTGCTCCCTCCCTCCCTCTCTTCCTCATCCTTCTGTCACAACTTGACTGAGAAATAACTTAGGTGTCCTGATATTTACCAGTCAAAACCACACAACCCAGGGGTCCTAGCTGTATGTTCAGAATCGCGGAGCCGCCACTCGAGTCTATTTCTAAAACCCTCACCCCCATTTACAGCCACCCCCAGCCCCAAGGCAACCACTAATCTCTGTGTCTATAAATGGGTCATTTCCGGCCGTGTATGTAAATGAGACCATACGATGTGTGGCCTTCTCCATGTGGCTCTGTTACTTTCCGCAGGGCTTTGGAGGGCCGTCTGGGCCGTGGCGTTTACTGGTGCTTCATTGTGACTTAACGCCCAGCAGCACTCCCCAGCCCGGGTATGGTGAGCCTGGTTCACCTGCTCACCACCTGGGGGACATCTGGCGGGAGGAGTGATTCACTTAGTGGCTATCGAGAACCTGCACCTGTGAGTCTTATGTGACTCTGTTCTCATTGCTCTTGGTTAAATACCTAGAGTGGGATCCTTGGGCGCTGTGGTCAGTTCATGTCTAACATTTCCAGAAGCGCCCAGCTGTTTCTGAGCAGCTGAACCATCAACTCCTTAGAGTTTCTAAACCTAGGAGTCGTCTTCTCGGTCCACAGCAGATAGGATCGAGCAGGACCATGTGACCCCTATGGACCCGTAGGTCTTTTTTCCTTCTGAGATCTTAGAACCGGGACCCACGGGGCATGCGTGTTTGAATCTGCCGCGTGCCTGAAGGGGTGGCCATGTGGCCCAGAAGGCAGAGAAAAGCAGACCATAGAGAGGAGAGAGAAGCTGACCCAGAGACAAGGACAAGGTAGCCCCTGGGAAAGAGGTTCCATGCTCCTGGCTCTGGACCCTTGTGAAATCTAGCACGTGCCTGGTGTGGCCTGGCCTGTGACTTGGTCTTCAACATTCCAGTGTCTTACATTCCCTTTCTTCCTGTGATTCATGGTCGGTTTTGACGGCAGTAACTAAGGCCGCCTTGTCTCGCTTAACACGTGTCCTCAGGAGCAACAGAAGAAAGAAACAGCTTCTCCCTGAAACTATAGCAAGTCGAGCATTTATAAAGCACCTACTGTGTGGGGGACACAGTAGGGTCCTCAAAAAATTTAGCCGCTTGTAACAGAAGAGACAGAGAAGAACATCAAGGAGAATGTGAACAATCTTTTTTTTTTTTTTTTTTTTTGGAAACAAAATAGCTTTTTAAATAGGTTCAAGTAGATCATGTTACAATTTAATTGTTTTAAAAAATAATAATGTCATGAAAAACTGCCAAGATTATAGAATCAGGGCTCATTATGTGCTGAAAGGGCTTGAAATAAAAGACAGCCCTTAAGTACTGAGAATTCTAATTATATGCCCCTTTAAAGAGCCACAGTCTTCTCTCCTGGTGACTAATCTCGACTGTCTGTCAAGAACTGGCGACGGAGGAGTCACCCAAGTGCTGGACTGATGGTCGCATTCTGGGGTCTGGCTTGTGGCTTCCTCCCCTGGGTTCCCCCAGGAGCCTGTCTGTGTGACAATCAAGATGTCATCAGAGATTGCCTCTCTGGCTTTCCCCGAGTCTTGCCAGGAAGGGAAAGAGAACAAGAAAGGAAAAACTAGTCTGCAAAAGAAACACCCCGTGACAGGTCAGAGGGAAGGAAACCTGGGAGGTGTCCCCTCACTCCAGGGCTACCTGTCCCTCGACCTTTGGTTCTCTAGCAATAGATGCTCAGCCCTGGGAGGGCTGGGACCCAGGTGGGCCTGGTCACCGTGGAATCCTCACTCCCCGGACAGGACTGGCCATGCGGCGGGGATGGAGTCACTGCCTGTGGAACGGATGGATGGAGCAGGTTAGAGCATCCCTGGCTCCCTGGGTTCTAGGCTGAGGTCCACCTGAGCTGTGCCAGGAGGCTCCACGTGAGAAACGCATTCCAGGTCATAAGCTACAGGACCTCGGACAGAACGTGACCCATCCACGGAAGGCTCGCACATGAGATGCAAGATGCAAGCCCCCGTGGAGAAGCATTGCATTCACTTGCTGCTGACATAAATGCATTTGTTGATCCCGTTTCCGTTAAATGAGGATCTGGTGTGGGCCAGGTTCATGTTAAGACTGGAAACGACAAAGTGGGACCTCTTCTCCAGCTACAGGGAGAGGTGTGCAAACTGATCTTGGTCTAGTGAGTGACTAGATGGTATCCCAGGGCTACCGAATAGAAACCTGGAAGGCAAGCCATGCTTGAAATTTAAAATTCTCCAGTAGTCACATTTTAAAAAAGCAGAAAGCAACAGATGAAATTTATCTGAATAGCATGTTTTATTTGAGCTGTATATCCAAAGTGTGATCACGAATATGACAATCAACCTGCAAATCACGAATAAGACAATTTGCCCTGCATCTTCGTCCTAAGCCTTTGACGGCTGATGACTGTCTTCCACTAACGACACATCTCATTCGGACACAAAGTTTTCATTGGAGGTTCTTTTTAATTTTTACTCTATTTTTTAACTGGGGATTGAACCCCAGAGTGCTTACCCACTGAGCCACGTCCCCAGCCTTTTGTATTTTGTATTTTGAGACAGGGTCCAAGTTGCTGAGGCTGGCCTCCTCAGCCTCCTGAATCATTGGGATCACAGGCACGTGTCACTGTGCCTAGCTGGAAATTCTGGATTTATCTTTAGAATTCATCAAATTCATAGTTTAAAAAAAGAGTCAATTCAATCTAAAAGTTGTCCTAAACAGACTTAAAAAGTCTTTCAGTAGCAGAAACAAATTTTTAAACTTGAATTTGAACGAATCAATAGTAAATAAAGTGAACAGTTCAGTTTTTGATTGACCTGCCCCACAATTCAAGCTCTCTGTGGCCACCGGGCCCAGGGCTACCCTATTGGACAGCGTAGATAGGAGACATCCCCTCCCTGCAGAAGTCTCTGTCACGCGGTGGTTCTCTGGGTTGTTTAGGAGACTGCAGTTCCTCTCAGGGTTCTGTTGTATCCTCGAGCCCAGTGAATAACACAGCAAGATGTCAGTCAATGATGTGGAAGGAGCGGATGAACAACAGCACTGTCACAGGACAGAGGTCGGAGAAAGGACACTTATGGGAGGTTCTGACACGTGGGGAGGAGTTTTCTAGGTAGATAATGAGGTGAAAACCTGACGCATACGTGCCGAAGAGACCAACGTGTCATGAAGAGGATGACTTGACTCTCATTGTCCGCCTGGTCTGCAAAATCCAGGTGAGATCACACTCTTCCTGCACTACCTCCTGGCTGCTGCTTCTCGGGAACATCACTGAATGCCCCTTCGCCTCTGTTTCCTCATCTATAAAATGGGAGCAATCATTTCAAAGAATTTTCTTGAGAACAATGAAGAGGTGCAGAGCCTTAACAGGGCCGGGTGAGTAATCAAGGTTCAATAAAAGTCAAGTGTTGGCCATTCGTGTGTCCAGCGCTCAGTGAGAAGTGGAGAGAGGCCGGGTGTCTGGGTGCCAGGTGCTCTCCCTGACATCTTTCATCTTCCTCTCTCTTTGTGTGGGAGCCCCGACCTCACACAGTACGCTTCTGTCCTGGCCAAAGGGCTCGGCTCTTGTCAATATGATTTGAGTGGAGGTGTTGGGGACTGCTTCTGGGGGCTTCCATGGAGGGAAGGGGTCTCCCTCCTGCTTTCTCCTTCCTGCTGCTCCACACGCAGGAGGTGCCCAGATATTGGCAGGGCGGGAAGCTGGGCAGTGCCCGCGGCCAGCATGGGTTAGACTGGGAGCAGTCTCCACGGCAGGCAGTGAGTGGCATTCCTAGCAGGCTTCAATAACAGAATCCGTTGGTGCAGGACTCTCTCTTGGACCAGCATGTGGTGGAACAGACTTGGAGGAATGCCTCTGAGTCCATCTGCAGGGAACAGGGGGCGGACGGACAGCTGCCATTCACTGAAGACCTTCCACACCCCGGCTGAGGGCTCTGACTCTTGGGGACGCTGGAGGGACAGTGCATTTCCACCTTACAGCCTGCCTGGGCCTGGTGGCCGTCCGTTGGTGAGGTCAAGAGCACTGTTGGTGGCTCGCTGGCCGCTGGCCGAGACTCAGCCACCATGTGGAATGTGACTTCCCTGCCCGTCTGCAGCTGCGGGTGGACTGCGGTCTGCTGCTGATTGTCAACTGACATTAGAGGCTGAAGAATGCGCGCTGTCTGTCCCATCTCTCGTGGCTTCTCATAAACTGTTGTTTGTTGTGGCTAAAACTCGGAATGAAGGGATTTTTGTAGCCTGTGTTTTTGGAGCAGCTGTTTGGGGTTTGGGAGGATGCATGCGCCTCTACCCCCTCACGGACGGGAAGAGGGTCAACAATAGGCTCCTTGCCGTCCTGGCTTTGAAAGGTCATTTTTTTTTTCAAAAGTTCTATTAAAACTAGGTGCATCCAGCCCAGCAACTTAGAATTATTCACAAGAGGAACCTATCTTCATCCCCAGCTGCCTGTGGCGACCTCCATAAGAGGAATCAATAGGCCTCATCCCAGAAATGCACGTGAACCTTCCTCATTAGTGTGGAGCCTGGAGCCCAAAAAGTCTGTCCCCGGGGCTTTCCTTGTGGTGGGCGCTGAGGATGGAACCCAGAGCCCCTCGCAGGCCAGGCAAGGGCTCCCCTCCTGAACTGCACCCCCAGTCCTATTTCTAAAATTTTATTTTCAGACAGAGCCTCGCCCACTTGCCCAGCTAGTCTCCAATCTGCGACTCTCCTGCCTCAGCCTCCCATGCTGCTGGGATTGCAGGCCTTCACCACTGGACTTGGGTAGCTGTTTCTCTACGTTGGAGCAGAGACCAGAAATGGAATCCTCAACCTGCTGACCAGGTGTGGCCTTCAGATGAAATTAACTAGATCCATGAGGCCCTGAACTTGCTGGACCAAAAGTGAACACAGAGACTTCAAAACACAGAAGGTGAGGTTCTCAGTGGATTGGAATTATTGTTGATTATAGTTATTGTGAGTATTTTCAAGCAACCCTGACAGCTTGAATAGTGCTGAGAAGGGATTCCATTGTCAACTTTCCTGTGAGCAGGATTCTGTGCGAGGTACAGAAGTCACCTCAAACATCTCAACAGTTCTAGGAGGTGGAATTTGTTGTGAATGACATTTCACAGAAAAGGAAACAAAGGACCAGAGAGGTTAAGCGATTGCTCAGGGACACACCGCAGAGATTAGTGTCAAACTAAAGACTGTCAGACTCAGAGCCATGAACTTCCATGAACTTAACAAATTAAGCTGTGATTATGGCTTAAATAGCTGCTTCGCAAGCAACTAGAGAGCATATTCGTTCCACTAGCAACTGTATTGTTGATTAATTACTCCACAGGCAAGACGTTAAGGAAGTCATGTTTTTTTTCTTTCCTTTTCTTTTTCTTTTTCTTTCTTGCTTTCTTTTTTCTTTTCTTTTTTTTTTTTGCAATACTTTAAAGCACAGTGTCCTTGGACCTTGCTTCTCATCCTTAATTTGGGGTGTTAACTCCAACAGCTTGTTGTAAGGAACATTCAAAGAGATGGGAGTAGGAGCCTACTTCCCAGACAGTGGGATTTGAAATAGATTCTCTTCTTCTGAGGGAGTTGCTTCAATGGAAAAAATGCACTTTCAAGATGGAACCCTGCTGTTGAACTCTACGTTTGCCAGCCTCCTCAAAGGAGGTTGGTGGTCCCTAGTAATTCATGATTGATTCAGTTAATTAATCACACACGCTCACAAACACACACAACTACCAGATTCTGTGAGCTGAGATGCCCCCCACTCCCACCCACAGGCACACCTGTGTACGGGGGTCCAGAGAGGGTCTGCAGGCGTGGCTGGGCTGCTCTCCAGGGGCTCCTCTCATGGATGGGAGCCGTGCTGGGCTGGTCCATCCTCGTTCTAGAGGCAGGATCATGGCTTTCCAAGTCTTGGGAAATATTAGCCAAGAACTGTTTATCTGTTTGGATTTCTGCACTCTTTCCAAGTTGAGGACATCTGTGAAGTGTTTTCTTGATTACAAATGTGGACCCTGTTTCATTTTCTTGTGTTGTTTTGCTCCCTGTCGAAGAACCACCACGGGGAATAAAGAATGATACGGAGGAAGAGGAAGCTCCCAGACAGGATATAAAACGAGAAATAAATAAGAAGGAGCAAAGAGGTGTTGCGTCTAAAATTCTGTGCTCTGTGTACCACCAAAGGCTATGTGTGCATGGTTGAGTGAATAAGAGTTCATGTGACACTGCAGAGAGAACACAGACCCAGGTCATCCTGAGTTCCGCTAGGTCCCTGACTCTGATCTTGCCCGCTGTGTGCCTCTCAGATGGTTACTCAACTGTTCTGAGCCTCAGAAGCCTTCTCTGAAAATGGAAAAGAGAGGTGGTAAGGAATAGCCGTAGGTTACATTGGTTGAGTGTTTTCCATGTGCTTTTAGTTCATTGAATTCTCATAACCAATCTTTGAGCTCATTAATATCATCAAGTTTTCCAGAAAACCAAAGATAAAATCATTTTCCCAGAGTTGCATAGTAGGTGGCAGAACCAAGAAAACCACCCCCCACCACCACTTTCTGGATCTGGAGAATGAGCTCCCAACCACACAGCTAACACACAGTTACCATGAGACTCAAAAGATCCAGGAAAATCTCTGTTTTCTACACTAAAACCCTGGGCAGCTGAACACAGACAGGTTGGCCAACATTCATCTACCACAGCCCCCAACAGCATAGGAAGGAAATCAAAAGATGAAGAGTAAAGAAGGGGAGAAAATATTTGCAAACCATATATCCAATCAAAGGTAAATGTTAAAAACATATAAGGAAATTCTGCAACTGAATAGCTTACTTCAAAGGTGGGCAAAGAACATGAATAGATTTCTCCAGAGAAGTTCTAACAGAGCCCAAGAGGGTCATGAAAAGGGGTGTGACGTCACCAATCATCAAGGAAATGCCCACTGAACCACAGTGAGGTATCACTTCTCACCCGTTGGGATGGCGCTTAGCAGAAGAGGAAAGGAAAGAAATCAAGTGTCCACCAGGAGGCCCAGGAAGAAGGACCCTGGGGCACTCTTGGTGGGAACGTGGATGGGTACAGCCTCCCTGGGAAACAGGGTGGAGCTTCCCAGAGAGTTAGGAATAGAAGGGCCCCTCGATCCAGCAGTGTGGCCTCTGGATGTGCATCCAACAGAATCGCAATCGAGATCACAAGGAGACATCTGCATGCCCACGTCCACCACAGCATGATTTCCAACCAGCAAGACACGAAACAGCCTTCATGGACATGAACAGAAGAGTGGGTAAAGAAAACGTGGTGGACACGTATGTATAGCAATAGGTTGGGTGACCTGAAACAAAGAAGGAGATCCTGCCATTTGTGATGGCGTAGATTGTTCTGGAAGACATTATGCCAGGCCAAGTCAACTGCCCACAGGAGGCCCGATACTCTATGGTCCCACTCCCTGAGGAAGCCACAATGACCAGGCTCAGGTTTCCAAGATGGCGGCAGGGGGAAATGGGGAGATTTGGGCCAAAGGACGCAAAGCTTTAGTTATGCAAGAAAAATTAGTCCTGGAGCTCTATGATGCCTGCAGTTCACAATTCTGCACCATACTTAAAAATTTGCTGGGCTGGGGTTGTAGCTCAGTTGATAGAGAGCTTACCTAGCATGTGTGAGGCACTGGGTTTGATTCTCAGCATCCTGTAAAAATAAAATAAAGGTATCTACTATAAAAAAAATTAAGAAGTTTGCTAAGAACAGGGACCTAATATATTAAGTGCTATTTTCACCAAAAATGACAATAATGATGATAATAATAATAATAATGATAATAATAACAACAGGTGTGGGAAGTGACTTTGAGAGGTGTTAGACATGTTTATTGCATGGATTGAGGTGATAGTTTCATGAGAGTATCATTTTCTCCAAACTCATCAAGTTGTAGACATTAAGTATATACAGCTTTTGGTATGTCAATCATACCTCAATCATGTGGTTTCAAAAAAATTCTACTTATTTCAGTCCGAAAGAGAGATGCCGCATCCTAGGCATGACATGCTCAATTAAAGCAGATTGATGGGTGTACGGAGGGGGTCATCGAGCACGCACACAGAGGCACACATAAAAGAACTGCCCTCCTGGGAGCTCAGGGGGAAAAAAGGAAGGTGAGCAGAATGGAATTTTCAGAAAATTCAGAGAGCGCAGCACTACAATGAAACCATTGATAACTCACATTGAAGGGTCCGGGACGGGGGGGAGATTTGATGGAACGTGAGAGATGTGAGAAAAGACTAATAAGACCTCTATTCTTCCTGCAACTCCGGCCACTGAGGCACCAGGAAGTGACTTTGGAACATCAGTTTTCAGCAGGCCAACAGGTCAAGACTGTCAGGAAATACCTGTGGGTCAACCTGATAGGTACATGGAGAACTTTCCATCATGGAGCCTGAGACAATGAACAACTCCAAAGCATCCTTTAGACACTTGGAGCTGAGCTTTGAAATCCACACCTCCTATTCCACACTCCCAAAAAGGTGCTTTCCCTTGCGGTCACATAGATGCTACGTCATTGATTGAATCACTGCTATTTTGAGGTCCCTAACTAGGTGCTGTGGGTAACAGGAAAATGGCGGCCATCTCAATGGAAATTAGGATGTGAGAAGGGGCAGTTTAGAAGCTCTCTGGCTTCTAAATGAAATGAAAATAAATGGTGAGAAGGAGGTAGATTGTGAACTATATGAATGACCAAACATCACCCACTATGAAAAAAATTAAAAAGCATTTAACCCCAGTCCTGACCCATCTGGAACTTTCAATTAAAAGAAATCTCTCTTATTTCTTTGGGGGAAAAAATAATGGATAAGAAAGAGAATGAAAGCTGGATTCAGAAATTTCGTCCAAAGGGGACAAATTCAACTTCATTTCCTGGTCATTTCAGCTTCCTTGCTTTGATCTACATGAGCCAGAGTGTGAGTTCCATGAGATCAGGGCCATGATTTTCTATGTGCTGCAGCCTTCTCCACGTAGAGCAGATTTTACAGCCCTCAGCAAGAGTGCAGTAAATATCAGCTGAATCAATGTGGACCCCAAGTGTCCTCTAAATATCTGATCTTGAAAGCCACATTTCAGTTGCAACGATCACTGGCCAAGGCAAGAAAGATTTGTAAAAACGAGGTACAGGAGACCAAAGGTAGCCACAAATTCTCTGCTCCTCCTCTCGTTAAGAAATGCAGCCTGATTCCTTTCCTGGGAATCTGAACAGATTTTAGTGTCTCGCTCGGCCAATATAATACGACAGAAGGGACGTTGCCAGGGTTCTGAGGCTAAGTGACTGATTGAATGTCTCCTGGGCCTCTGGAGCATTCTTTCTGTGAGACCTCAGTTGCTAGAGAAGATGCTCAAGTACACTGGGGTCTCTGCTGGGGGAAGCCATCTGCAGGCAGCCCAGGGAAGCCATCTGAGCCAGTCCTCAACGGTCCATCATCAGAGAGGTAACTGAGACCACAGTGACTACCTGGGCCAGGAAGCAGAAAGGTGTCTATAAAAAACCAGGCTGTGATAGTAGAGGCTTCACAAGCCATTCCTGTCTGTCACGATGAATGAGCTCTGCGGTTCTAACTTGAACGCAGCTGCAGACTATATGGAAATGAATCAGCTCAGCTGTTTCAATAAAACTTTATTTACAAAAACAGGTTCAGGTGGGCTGTGGCCCAGAGACCATTATTGGCTGATTTCTGTCCTAGATCTACACAAGGGAACTTGATCTCTCTCTGTTCAAGTGGCAGGAAGCAGAAGAATCACCCAGCTGAGCCCAGCCCAGATCCCTCACCTGCTCAATCATGATTTAAAGTAAAATCGTTGTTATTTCCAGTTAGTAAGTTTGGGGCAGTTTGTTACACAGCAATAGAAAACTAAGGCAAAAGCTTCAGTATCTCCAAAAAATAATAATAATAATAAGGGGAGGGGAAGAGGAGGCAGAGAGAATTTTCAGCTCATTTTCAATAAGCCCCACCTTTGCTATATGTGAGTCCTGAGGAGAAGAAAATGATGATGTTGTCGCCCAGGGATCCTGAAGGAAGGCTTTGTAATTTGAGGTGTGAGCTTAGGGTCAAAGGAGGTGTTGGCCCCAGGAACAGAGGGCTTTGCCGCGGTTGAAGGCACCAGGGCACGGTCATGTGTGGTCAAGGGGAACGGTGTCCCCAGAGGCAGACATCATGATACCCCTGGTTAAGAAAGAGCAAGATGCAGTCTATTCAATAGGCTTTGGGGTCGCGTGGGCCCAGGTTCACATCCTGGCTCTCTCCCTTACCATTTACGTGATCCTGAGTGAGCTCTGTCACTCTCAGAAGCTCACATTCCTCAACACGAAATAACTCTTCACTCCCAGGGTGCTCAGCGGGATCAAATGACAGTCTTAGTAAGATTTCTGGCACATAATAAGCCCCCGGTGAAGAGTGTGTTCATACGTGTACCTGTCTATGTGCATGTGCTAGTGGACACGTGTACACGTGGACGTGTAAGCACACACACATGCACACACGGACACACACACAGATTACAAGGAGAGAACCTGAGGGAAGGTGGAGTGTGTGTGGTTGTCTTCCAGGGCTTGCCAGTGTGTGACTTCATGAATATCCATTGTTAGGTGGAGCCCTGACTCCAAAATCGTGAGGCACTCTGATACATTATCTCTTGTCAAAGTGTTGCAGAATCATTTGGGGATCCCTTGAAAGGCCTGTTCCCCTCCCCAGGAGACTCCGATTCAGCAGGTCTGGGCTGGGATCCAGGGGCTGGAGCTGTTAACAAGCTCCCCAGGGTTACTGATCCAGGAACTCATCTGGTCTCATTTTTGAGAACCTTCCTTGAGCCTGGTGAGGAACTAACTCAGAGAGGTAAGGTTTCTTGTCCCAAGTCACTCAGCGAGACAATGCGGAGGTGGGTCTCTTGTCTCACGTCTTGAAACACCATCACTTGCCCCTGACCCAGGTGGGAGGGCTCCTGCTCTTCTTTACTGTGTCCCAATGCAACCAACCATTGTGCAGGGGGCAGACCCAGGTTCATGAGAGAAGGCGTCACCCTCATTTGCACAGAGAACAAAGACCTGGGTTCTGGGCCCTGCGTGTTTGGCCGTCCCCCTTCCACACTTTCCCCCACATGGCATCTAAATAAACCTGCGTGCATCCTGCTCAGCCTTCAGCCAGCACAGAGAGTGATAAGTTCCTAGTTCCCGTGACCCTGTAAATCTCAGCACCATGTTGATGGGGTGGGGGGAGCAGAGTAGCCCAAACCATGGTGAAATCCATCCTTTGTTGGTCTGGCAAAGTCCCCCTCACCCGTCACTCTACTGTCCCATGTTATGGCCCTGGGATCCGTCTAAACAATCCCTTTCTATAATTAAAAAAATTTCGTTGCTAATGTCTCCAGGCCTGCTTAGAGGAGGAGCAGCTGCCGGTGGGATAATACAGTGCCGGACGCGCGGGATGGCGGCCGCGGATCGTGAGCTATTCTGAGTTCCGTTTATTTTATTTGGACGACACTTCTTAGAGAATTGGAGGCTGGGCTTCCCTGGACAACGTGCGGTCAGTTCCTATTCCACGCAGGGCTGCTTCGTGGTCCATGGGGACTTGCGGTTATAGCTGCCACATTCACTAGTTAGGGGGCGAATGACATGGTCTCTGACTACCTCAGTTTCCCCAAATGTAAAACTAGCATGGTAACAACCATATCTGTCCCTCAGGAGGGGGAGATTGGAAGGAAGAACCAGGTGGAGTGTTGATCCTGAGTAGGTGCTCAATAAACACTTCCACGTGGTGTCACTCGCTGTGAGAGACCAGGGCGGCCTCAAGCCATCATTTCTGCCCTATCTACGCCAGGAGTGACCGCTTCACGACTCCACCCTCCTCCTGGCCCAAGCAGAGCTCAGAAAACAGCTAAAACCAGACAGAAAGAGAAGCATCCTGTGTGTGAGGTGGAAATTAAAGCTATGATCAGACACTGACGTCCACTGGACCAGGATCTTTTTTTTTTCCTTTGTGAAAGATGGGAATGGCTTCATATCTCTGATTGCAATGATTGATTTGGGACTGGATTGATTTGGTACTCACCTCTGCATCTGCTGAGGTGACCGCTCTCTTAAAAGACCCTCTTAGCTGGGCCCCACTGGAGACCATCCAGAACTTGCATTTTAAACTGTGACAGCATGGAGCTCCTTCCCCACTTCCCGCAGGTGGCTCCCCAAGACTGAGGAGCCAATATTTAATGTTTCAAAGGCTCGGAGGTATTTCAGTCAGTCCACCTGATATTCTAGATTCTGGGGGTCAGGAGACAGAGTCTATGTGTATATGCTTTCTGGTGCCAACTGTGTTACGGCCCTCGTAATGCGGGTTCCCTCAAGGCAGGAAATAAAAGTGTATACAGAAACCCTGAGAGAGGGGAGTATCTGGTGACAGGCCGTCCTCCCAGTGTGGCTGGCGCTCTGGAGGATTTGCTAGACGCACAGAGCAAGACCGAGATCCTGTGTTGTCTGTCCCTAACACCTCGGTAAGAAAAAGACACTACCAATTCTTAGTTGGCATTTAGCAAAGCTCAGCTCCCCTGTCTCCATCCAGCAAAGAACATCAGACTCCTAAGGCAAGAAGAAGTGGGAAATCGAGGGTGGCCAGGCAGTGTACAGACCTCAGTCTGGTCACCAAGGCACGTAGCAGCTGTGTGGCCTTAGGCCAGTTGCTTAACATCTCTGAGCATCCATTTCTCTGTTTATAAAATGAGGTTAATAACAGATTCTAGGAAGGGAGTAAATGGTCTGATACATGGACGTGCTCACGGCTGGGATTAGAGCAGTTAGAAGTATTTGGGCGGTTCCAGGTCTCAGCCTTCTCTCTTCCCCAATGGTGCCCTGCTTGTGTCCCCATAGTCCACTCCAGAGCTCACCTGGAACTGGAGCTGGTGCCCAACCCGGCCTCCACTCTCGACGGCTCCCTCTCTGAGCATTCTGTCACTTGGGCTCTGCTCAACTCAGTGTGACGTTTAGGAAGTCGGAAGGACCGGACGCCCCCATGACCCCTCTCCACCAGTGATGGGGAGGTGGGGAGTGGACCCACGGGGGAAGGTGGGAGACGTCCACAAAGCCTCCCCGAGGCCGGGAGGACTCTAGCTCCCCTTTGCCCTGTGGGGCGTCTAAGTCACTCCACTTTTGGCTGCTGGGACCAAAAAAAAAAAAAACCTGGCAAGATGGATGTAGAGGAGGAAAAGTTCATTCTGGCTCACAGTCTCAGAGGTTCAGTCCACAGACAGCCAACTCCACGGCTCTGGGCCTGGAGGAGGGAAACGGCTCAGGAAATGACACCAGGAAGTGGTGACAGAGAGCTCCGTGCTCACCAGGGACAAAATGTAAACCCCACAGGGACACACCTAATGACCTACTTCCTCCCACCACGCCCGACCTGCCGGTGACCGCCGGTGACCGCCCAGTTAATCCACACCCGTGGATCCATGCGCTGACTGGGCTCCAGTTTCCCCCCAGCCATCTTGTGTTGTCTCACACACGAGCTCCCTGTCTGCCACTGTGCAATCCTCCCCTCCTGACCCCACGGGCTCTGCTCTGATCTAGGGAGCTCTTTCCATGGAGGCAGGGCTCCAGGTTTGGCTACCCTCACCCCAAGCCCTGCAGCAGAGTGAACCTCGCTGTACCTGGCGTCACCTGCAGGCAGCTGGACTGGAATCCCCTCCCTGCTCCAGGGAGCTCCGAGGGGCACCACTCCTTCCTATTGGCACAGGCCCCCTGGAGAGGGAGGACCACACCTTACTTTCATCCTCCAGCCACCCGCAGTGACAGGCACGTTACCAGCAACCACCCAGGGCTTGTCCAGTGAGTGAACAAGTGCGGATTCCAGAGAGCCCAGGAAATAGGAACATCCAGCCCGCTCCCCTGCCCCCAGCTGCTCCATAACAGGGAAAGCCAACACCGCCCAGGGCTCTGAGAATGACCCAAGATCGAGGCTGCAAACGTACACGGGACGCCTCGGCCCATCTGCCGCAAAGTGCACGCAGAACAACAGCCAGGAAAGATGCTCTGCGAACTGCTGGGTACAGAGGACAGGCTCCATGGTGTGCTTGTTACAATTAGCACCCGTGACTTAGAAGGGAGAAAAAGGGAGGGGGTGCTTCACCCAGGGACTTGCAGGATGTAACAGGGTCAGGATCGGGATGAAGGTCCTTCGTCCTCTATTCTCTTCACATAAATGGGCATCGAAAGGATAGCTATGGGGCCGGGGTGGAGCTCAGTGGCAGAGGGCATGTTTAGCAGGCACAAGGCCCAGGGTTCCATCCCCCACCAAGATCAATCCATCCGTCAATCATGGCCACAGATGTGGGGATGATGAGCAGGTCAAGTCTTTTCCAGTTTGGAGACAAAAAGAGTCAGAATCTAATCAACCAGGAGAGTAGTTTCCACCCAGGAGCCTGGAACCAGGCCCTCCGTAGACATCACCCTGATGAGCCAAGAGCTTGATTTTTGATAAATATTCTTGCTCTAATTTACAGATGATGAAACAGACATTCACAAGGAAGCAGTTGGGGGAAGCAGTTGACAGAAAGACGTTGAGCTCAGTTCAAGTCTAGCTAGGGCTTGTTCCAGACAGAACATTCCAGAACCTTCCATTTACTCCCTCCACTGCTTCTCCAAGGTCAGTCACTTTCCCAAGCTTAGCCCTTCTATATGTCAGAGGTGATGTGGTTTCCAAAACTTTCTGAGCCTCAGTTCTGGTCATCCATCAGAAAATGCAGAACTTTTAATAAATTACAGATCTCAGAACCCATCTCTGAAAATCAGATGCAGTGATGCCTGCCACCAAAAAAAAAAAATGTGGAAGCAAATTAGGTGGATAAAGGCTGCAGAGAGGGAGGGTCACTTGAGGAGAAGCCGTGAGGATAGGAGTTCCCTCTCGTAGACTGGCTGAGGAGGGTGGCACAGCCACCCAAGGGCAGCTTGGCAGCCAGGACGTGCTTTGATCTCATAGGCCTGGACAGAGGTCCAGGACACGGGGGCAAACAGCAGGTCACATGGTAAACAGTAGGCTCCTGTCTGCACGGTTAGTATGAACTATGGCACTCTTCAGATCACAGTGTCTCTACCACAGTCTGTAGCGTAGTAGACGCCACGTGTGTACGAGAACCTGCGTACGCGGTACGGATATACTGTGTGCCGTGGCAAAGACAGTACTGCATTTATTATGCACATGAAGTATGGATGGGTCATCTATTAATATAGCAGAATCCCACTTTCTGTGTAGTTTCAAGATACCTAAATAGATAAAAGAATGTTCACCAAAATATTAATAGCCGTGGGGTTCGGGTTTGAGGGGATTTTTCCTTTCTTTCCCTCTAGGAAGATTTATTGAGTTCTGCTTTGTACCAAACACCATCTTTTGTCCATAAGCAATTTTTTTGTTGTTGTTTAATTGCTCAAACATTCTTAAAAAAAATTTATATAGTTATTTTTACCTTAACAGATAATTTGAAAATAAAATGACTTCCTGCCAATATCCCCGATGACCCAGGTGGGGATTTGGTGACATTTATAGGAGACCCCCGCAGTAGACACAGAGCAGAGAAGAAGCCCCAAACAGAGAATCCCCATCCCCTCCTCCCTGCCTCGGCATGAATTTTTTTTTTTTCTTTTTGGTCGGGGGTCACCATCTGTAGATTTGTTCTGCACAAACATAAAGCCATCCATCTCTCTTACCCTGGTGTCATGTAAGCTGGGCGGGGGGAGGGGGGACGCAGCGCTCCAGGGGGGCCCTCGGTGGGAAAAGCACTTCTTGGCCTCTCTGCGGAGTTCAGAGATCCCCTGAAGGCGTCCTTGCCCAGACTCAGGGGGTGGGTTTTGTTTATCCCCCTGGCACACAATGAAATGTCGGGAACACATGCTCATGGTGAGGTGGGGCCCGACGGACGGCGGAGGTTAAAAATGGAACAAGGGCTTTGATCCCCAGCCAACACCAAGGACGCTCAGGGTTGGGGCCGGAGTGAGACGTCACGTTCCCTCGCTCTGTCTCCGCAGAAGGTGCCGACAGGCCCCTCCTGACCGCACTCTGGAATATGGACGGGTGACCCCAGACAAGCAGTCAGGCCTGAGGAGCTGGGAGAAGCAAGCCTCCTTAGACAGAGCTCCCAGTTCAGGCAGGAGCTCCGAGATCGGATGGTGCCAGGACTTGGAATGGAACCCACGGGGGGGTGCTGGAGAGGGGACAGATGTCGACAGGTCAGGGAATGTCAGGTCTCCTGCTCACTGCTCTGTGGCCGCCATCTTGTAATCCCCTGCTCAGACTCCTGGACTGGAATTTCCATCTCCAGGCTCCCCGGCAGATGTTTCTGGTCTGTTCGGAAACTGGAGTGGGTGCCAGGGATCCAGCAGGGAAGGACGTCCAGGCCCTGTCCTCCTAGATCCTGAGGCCTGGTGGGAAAGAAAGACGTGGGAGCCGCCATCGCAACTTGAGAGATGAAGGGTTCTGAGGAGGGTCTGGAGACAGGGAAGGAGATCAGAAGAGGAGGGAGGGGTCCAGGGCTTGGTGGGGAAGGCCGGGGAGGGGGTCCTAACAAGAGAGGCATTGAAGTCAAGGCCTAGAGGTAAAAACAAGAGCTCAGTCGGTAAGAGAGGTGAGGAGACAGTGCCCAAGCTCAGGGGACAGTGTCAGCTATAAAGACAGACGGGATGGGCCAAGAGACTGAATGAATGAGGAGTGAGGTGAGAGACAGAGTGGTGTCTGCTTGGAACAGGAATGAATGAGCTGTCTCCGTTCTTGGTTACTCTTTCAATCAAATTGGCCTTCCGCTTCTCAGGGGTTGGGTGAAGAAATCTGCCTTGATCCCTCTCAGACTGTTATGACAAACGACTCTAAACTGGGTAGCTTGTGAGCCACAGAGATTGGTCTCTCAGAGCACCGGACACTGGGAAATCCAAGATCAAGTCGCCAGGAGATTTGGTGTCTGATGAGAATCCTCTTCTTGAAGCAAAAGGTGTTTATGTTTTTTTTCTGCCTCTTCACAGGGCAGGATGAGTTCCCTTGGGCCTCTTTTATAAAAGCCCTAATCCCACAAATGAGAATTCCTTCTTCATGATTCATCACTTTCCAAAGGCCTAATACCATCATCTTGGGAATTAGGATCTCAACGTATGAACTTTCAGGGAACACAAACATTTAGACCATAGCAAGATCATTGTTCGAATGAGAGTCTGTATTTCATTGAGCATGTACTATGAGCTAATAACTCTTACATATGATCTCATTCCATTCTCACAAAAAGAAAATTGTTTACTAACAGTAATCTGAAGGTCAAGGCCATACATCAAGTGCATACATGTCAGGAGAGGGCAAGGTTTGAACCCAGAACTTCAATAGCTTCAAATACCATTTATAGAACTCATTCCACCTTAGTAGAAATTGATTTTGATAGAACTACCCCCAAAGTCATAGATGAAGACTTCTTCATCCATCCATCCATCCATCCATCCATCCATCCATCCAGTCAACGTTTGCATATTCATTGGGGCTTATGTTGGCACGTCCTTCTTTATCTCTATCTCTCCATTGCTGTTCTTTTCTTTCAGAATAGCCCCTGGAATATTTTTAGCCCTCAATTAAAGGAGAGTATCTCAGTCTTCCAAGACAAGATGGTGCCTCAGTCATGAAATGATTTAAGATTTTTCTCTGTAGTGTTAGGAAAGATCATAGTTCAACGTTCATCCAGTTGCTTTAGCCGGTGCTATCCATCACAGTCCGTTTGCAAGTCCCTGTGGGCTAGGACTTAGAATATTTTTATGTCATGTGATGCTTTAAGGTTTACGACAGGGACCTGACATTTTAGAAGTAGAGATGAACTTTGAGATGATCTTATCCACCCTTCTGGTTTCACAGTTACAAAATTAAGATACAAAAACAAGAGGTAACTTTCCCAAAAGCACATGGATGCTTGATGCAAATGTTTGTTCATACAGTACTTGAGAGATTCCTTGCCATCATCTACTGATTCTTAGCAGTTTCTCCTGGGCCTGGGTATTTAAAATCTTAAACGTATTTAAGAACGAAGAGCTAAGTTTTTATTTTTATTTTTTTTCTTATTTTTGATAACAGCCATAATGAAAGTCTCCACATTTTCTTCTTAGGTTTCCAGAAATTAGAGAGAATGGCATAATGTCTTGTACCTCTTAAGACCCTACAGTAAAGGGAGATGAATTAGCTGCATTGCAGTTCTCATTTTATAACCAAGACCTGAGCTACCATAAAGAAAATTTAAAAGACACACATACCCCTCCCTTCATCATTAAATACTGAGATATAATAAAAGGATAGAACTAGACCCCCAAATCATGTCGTGATTAAAAAAAACAAACAAACAAATCTTTGAAGATCTGATAACAAAGATTCGACATCACCTCTCGGTATCAGCATGAGCTAAGGAGGTGTGACTTTCCCCTCCAGATCACGGAATCTTCTGAGCCACAGAATAAAACTTTCAGGTGTACCATTTCAGCGTGCGTCCTGTAACATAAACGAAGAGGATAAGGTGCAGAGAGACCCCAGGTTAACTTCATTCAGGTTGTTTTCTCTGATGCCCAGAATAAAATTGCTCCCCGCTTCCCTGAGCTGAAGTGTATTAAATATCGTGTGAATATTTGATCTCCTCCTGCGGTTTTATCGGTTTCCAGAGAAACTACCTTAATGTGGTTTTCTCTTGTTGCCTACTGTCTATCACAATGCCTGATACGCAGTCGACATTTGAAAAATAATCATAGCCCGCGATACCAAGTAAAGGACAAATGAATTGAAGGGTGTCACCAAGGAAGCTTCTAGAATTTTCTTTGCCACAATCTTACATATTGGTCTTTTGGAAATCATTAGGCTTTTTGAAAACTTTATCACCTTCCTTGTAATCGATAGCTTCCCTGATCTAAAGGAAGCCAGTTCTCGTATCCCTTCCTTGACAGAAGGCATGAGCTAGTGCCAAGGATGACGCATGAGGAAAGGAAAGGAGAAATTGGAAAAGTGGCGTTGATCACCAAAGAGAAGGGTTCCCAGCCAAACTGGGAGGTGGCATTATTGGTGTTTGGATGCTTTTTGGCCAGGAAAAGGTGGGATGTGTCTGTTTTGAGCTGTATTTCTGTCTCCTGGTGGTCTGTTGGGGAGACCAGGGAAGTCCAGGAAGCCACCTGGGGCTGCCCACCCACTCTACCACGCGGCTCGTGGATCTTCAGGGGCCACCCTCTCTCCTGGAAGGAACTAGGGCACTTTTCACCTCTTTTTTTTGTTGTTGTCTGTGTGTTATTTTTCTTAACGTTGTTGTCTGGAAGAGGAAGCTCTTGGGATGGTCCAAGCAGCACGGTTGTCCACCTGGGAGAGAAAACTTGTAAATACTTAGTGTATTTACGAAAACTGTAAATATGCACTGTCCTCTTCCACGACATGGATGTGCTAATTGGAGCATCACTGAATTATTTTAAAGATGAAATTAAATAAATGACATAAAGGGAAGGTAAATTCGAAATTTCCTTCTCTCATTTTTTTTGAAGAAAGAGAGAGAGAGAGAGAGAGAGAGAGAGAGAAAGAACTTTTTAATATTCATTTTATTTTTTTTTTAGTTTTTGGAGGACACAACATCTTTGTTGGTATGTGGTGCTGAGGATCGAACCCGGGCTGCATGCATGCCAGGCGAGCGCGCTACCACTTGAGCCACATCCCCAGCCCCAAATTTTCTTCTCTTTTAATCTGTTCCCTCTCCAAATCCAAATTCTCCTTATTTACCAGCTGGGGTGAAAATTATTGTTAGTAGGCAAAGTCTGGAAGATGAACAGAGAGTTTCCCTCCTTATAGTGGAGGAAGACCATGCATTTGGGAATTCAGCATGCAACCACCATTCTTGCATTGTTCAGGGTATATTTCCTCTTTTTCGATGACCAAAGTCATGGCTGCAATCATACCCTCTATTGGAGAAGTTGCTATCTTTGAAAATCACTCCTAAAATATCTGGAAACCTTTATCGGAAGTCTGAGACTTCTAGAAACATCTCACCAACCCGTAAAAAGCAAAGCTAGAGAATAATGTGTCGTGCTAACAAATTCTCAATTTTATTTAAGAGGCCTTAGTTGAATAATGATACAATAAAAATAGAAATAATCAAAATAATAACAATAGTGGCTCCCATTTCTTGGGAGCTAAGCATGTATTGGTCATTACATAAAACATTTTCTGCTTTATGATCTCATGGGATTCTCCACTCAAGCCTCTAAGAAAGCCACCAGTAAAATACATTAATTGTTATTGATAAAATACATTAATGGTTATTAATACAGTTAATGTATTTTACTGGAAAGGAAGTTGTATCTTGAAGAGTTGGCTTATCTCACCCTAAATCATGTAGCCGTAACCAATGGATAAGAAAGCCAACCCTTCTAACCTGGAGGAGTCCAGGTTCCCTGGGAGGAACTATTACCAAGCTCTCTCTAATTTGTTTCTCTGTCAGTCTATGTCTGTGTGTCTCAATATGCTTGAGTCCTTTTCTTCATATTTCTCTATCTCGCACACACACGCGCGTGTGCACACACACACGCACACACACACACACTTCACAACCAGGCAACACATATGCATGTACCATGTAGACACATTGTTATGATTTAGATGTGAGGTGTCCCCCGAAAGCTCATGTGTAGAAACAATGTGACAACATTTGGGAATGAAATGGCTGGATTCTGATATCCTTAACCTAATCAGTGCATTAATCCAGTTAAATGGATTGAGATCTCCATTCAAAACCAAAATGGCAGCACTTCCTGTCAGTTAAATGAATTAATAGGGTGAGAACCTAGGCAGGTAGGATGAGGCTGGAACAGATAGGTCATTGGGCACATGCCTTTGGGGTTTATATTTTGTCCCTGTTGAGTGGAGCTCTCTCTCTGTTCCCTGGTGGCTGTCCCCTGAGCCACTCTCCCCTACCACGCCCTTCCAACAGGCCCAGAGCCATGGAGCCAGGGAGCTGTCTATGCACTAAGGCCTCTGAAACCGTGAACCCCAAAGAAACGTTTTCCTCTTCTAAAATTATTCTTGTCGGGTCTTTTGGTCACAGCAGCGAAAAAGCAGACAAAACAACACATACCTACACCTTCTTACAGTTCACTCATTCTGCAGTCATACAGGCACACACCACAGGCACATGTCCGCATCACACAGTCACACCACACATCACAGCCACCAACACGTAGGTCCTCACACACACAGCCACCAACACCTAACCTATGCACACGCCCTGGGCACCCCCATCACACATACACACAGTAAGTGAAATGTCCATACACACACACTATGGGGGATCCACTCCACTCTCTCCCCCTGTACCCCGGCACTGGCTGGCAGTTTGTCTGATGCCCCTTCCCCTCTATTTTTATATCTCCACGTTTGCAGGCCAAACTTTAATGTGGATGATCCCTCAGATTTGTAGAATTTCTATTCAGTGTTTTGCATTTGAAAATCTCTTTGGTGAGATTATTGGACCAAGTCCTTTATAACTCCACGCGTTCCTCGGGTCAGCTTCTGAGACTGGGATTTCTGGAAGGATTGTCTTCAACTTCCAAGCCACAGATATTTGTTTTTTCCAAGAACCAGAGGATCAGGATTCTACCACCAGCTCTTGTGATGGCCAGCTCTCCCTGCAGTCAGACGATGGAAATCCTCATCTCTGTGTGGCTTCTGCCCTCTCCCTGGGGCTCCTCTCCAGCACCCTCCAGTTTGAAAGTATGATTCTAACAAATCCCCCGAATCCCTTTAGCTCTGCAGTGGGATGATACTGTGTACAAATTAATAATAATGACCACGATGATGATGATAATAATACGGAATATGGAAAATCTGATGCAGAAAGAAACAGTCTGAGCACATAATCCCAAAACCAAAGATAAATGACACCTTGGATATTCATTTTCGTATTCTATGTGCTGAAATGCTGCCCGGTGGCATGGATAATGAGGGGTTTCATGATGTGGTTTTGGCCAGCCTTCAGTAATTTGTACTTGTGTGTCCACAAACTCAAGCCTTAAAATATTCCAAATCCCAGTCCTCTGACCCCATGTCTTTCTGAGACAGGAATTAATAGCCGGGTTAAGGAGAGACAGTCCATTACACATGCCATCATATTTTGTAGATAAAATATTTTTTATTGGAATACTGTTGCTGGTGGCCTCTGGAGATGCTCATTAGTAAACAGCTTTATGCATTTTGGGGAGGTCAGAGTCTGAAGTTAGTCTTCCTGGTTCATCTTACAAATCCAACTAGTTGTTGCTTTGGCATCTGAGATCAGAATCTCGTAGAAATCAATGGATCTGCGTGGGGCAAGACCAAGCCACACTGGTAAACCCAGGGATGCTGAAGACAGGTTCCCCAGGGGAGGTTTTGGGAGGGGACCCACTACCTTATTCTCTGACTTCACCAAACGTGGTCTTCCATAACCAGCAGAGTCGGCTCTGAGTTAAGTGAGGCCTGAAGCCGGGGAGAGAGATCTCCATTCCAAACCAAAATGGCAGCGCTTCCCGTCATCCATCAGCCGGGCTGCAGGACATATGCCCGGCGTCACACCTCAGAGTGAAAACAGATGGGCTAATGTGTATTGATCTCCAATGGCTTGTTGACACCCTTTGGCCACAGAGGCAATAAAGGCCACTGTGGGGTGGGGCAGGCTTTAAGTGCAGAGGGTTAAACCTCCAGGGATTAAAAAACCTGCAGCAGAGACACTTTGGTGAACTCTGAGCCTCCTGTTCAGATGACGCCCTGAAGCCTTTTGAGCCACCAGCTGGAGCTTAGAGAAGGTAGGGCGCTGTGTCCCCGTCACCACCCCCATCCCGGCTTCTTTGCTCTTTATTCTCTTATCAGCTCAGCTTCACTAGTTTCTGCATAGATGCAAAAGCACATGGCTCTTGGAAGAGGACTCAGCCCTCCTCCAATGACACGTGTGTCATCTTCCTTAGGGTGTCCGGTGTCCCGGTGGTTATTACAGGGGGTTGCACAACTTTCCCACAGGCACTCTGTTCACATTCCTAGTCTCTCCAAGGGGCATTGCCACCTCCTCTCTGATGTCCTGGGACTCTCAGATGTCAAAAGTGGAGGGCCAGAGAGATGTGATAAAATATGCCTTGGCCCCTTTTGGTGCCTGGAGTGACCCCTGGACAAGCTGTGCCTGTGGCCGGCTTGCAGATGGCACCTGAGCCTTCAGGAGAGAGGGAGTGTCACTGGAGTCCTACATCCCCACTTAAAGAAGAGGCACCCACCACAGGAGAAGCTGCAGGGAGTGGCTGTTACCAGGGAAACCCTCAGGCTCCTCAATCCTGGACCGTCCCTGCACACCTCAGGCCGGGGAGAGGCTCTGATCACGCTTCCTTCTCCTGTTTTCTTCCCCATCCCATCCTTGGTAGTCAACATGGGAAGACCTTTTTGGTTAATATTCTGTTCAATGCTTTTCCTAAGTAAGGCCCCGTGGTTATGAATGAAACCCACAGACATCACAGAAAGGAGTCAGAGGGTTCCTGAAACGAGGTGGACAGACGGGAGTCCTCGCGGGTGCATTGAGGTTGCTAACAAACATGGCAGGCAGGGCTGTGCAGATGGGGGAGGTGGAGGAAAGAAGAAATTTTGGAACTTTCTAGAATGACGATATCCCCCTACTGAACCCAAGCCATGCAATCACCTTCCCCCATCCCAAGCCCCCAGAGTTTATTTTATCATTTGCTACGTGCATGGAATAACCACTCAGGATGCAGGGACAAAGGTCTCTCTTGGGCTTCCTCCCTCCTCATCCCTCACTCAAGGAATTTTGCCAATAAATCACCGCGGTAATCCCCCAGCCCAAGAATTATGGGCTGAGGGAAAGCAGAAGCGAAATATTGAAATGGAACTTGGGGATAGGAAGAGGCCTACAGTGAAAGATGAAGGGAGAGCTGGTGGATGGGCAGACATGGTGTGGACGGGTCCTCCTGAGGGACAAGGGGGTGATCACAGAGTGGCGGGGGCAGAGGCATTCTGCTTAGAACACTCACAACGTTTGGGTGGGCAGAGAGTCTAGGAAAGGGGGGAAAGAGATCATGGCTTAAGGGAAAAAAAGCCCTGTCCCAATTGCATGTGAGGATGAGAAGAAGCCTCTATTAGATCTAAAACGGCCCCTCCAGACTCACAGAGTGTGCTCCTGGGAGAAGGGGCTGCAGCACAGGCCTTCCCTGGGCCTGCTGATCTTCCGTACGTTCCTTTTATTGTAAACTTGGTGACTGGTGTGCAGGTGGCAAGGACAGAGGCCAACCCGCTGCGCCATGGCTGGTGGGGTCTTCTCCACTGACTTGGAACTAGGATGATGGGAAGGCCCAAGAGGAAAGGCAGAAATTCTTGACACCATCTTTGCTGGAATTCTCTTCCATTGAGGGTGAGTGTGTGGGCGGGGATAGGGGGTGTCCAGGGGATAAGAGATAGCAGAGAAACATGGGGGTTCTACTTATTGGACACGAACTCAACTGTTGAGAGAAGGAGAAAGGGCAGGAGAGAGAGAGAGAAAATGAGAATAGCCTACAGCATAAGCAAAACACTCCACCACTCTAGTCAATGAACATGGTATGCCTCACAGTGGGGGCAAACTACAAGACACGCCTCTTTCCTGTAACCTGTCCAGTTCTGCAAGTATCTTTCCCAATGTGGCAACTTAATAGATGTTCAAAGATCATTTCATTGTTACCATGTTTCCTCACTGACTTTAGGTCAATTGGCCGCATGTTTGTGTTTGCATGAAGGTGTGCTGGTTACATGTAGCTAGCGTGTGTTTTAATACGTGTGTTGTGAATATGCACATATGCATGTATAGATATTGTGCACACTCGTGGAGTGTGTGTGTGAACGGATTGCATCTTTGTATAAGTGTACAACAAATGCTTTGTGCTATGAATCTATACATTGTGTACTATGTACACTGTTGTTGGGTGTATCTGTGCTTGAGGTGAAAGGGTTTAACACCGAGAATTGGAGAAAGATCAGAAAAGATAAATTTCAGTGAAATTCTCACATATATTTTTCTCCCTTCCTCTGAAAACTCAGGTAGGTCCTTATGGATGAATTTACCCTCTGCAGCTGCCTAGAATTGACAAGTGGTGTGTGAGTGAGTGTGTGTGTGTGTGTGTTGTGTGTGCATGTACATCTGTGTGTGTGTGTATCTGAACGACTTTCTCAACTAGACTAGAAATTGCAGAGTGCTGGGACCCCCTTTGCATATGAAGGACTTTATTTCCACGCTCCCTGGGGACGCTGCTCAAGGGAGGCAGCTCTCTGCTCTCTTGGGGAACCTCTAGGTCTGAGAAGGACAATCCACTCTAATCCATGTGAGAGTATGAGATCAGACTCCTCACCCCAACTTGCAACATCTTTGATAGACCACCTGACTTTCTCTATGGTGTCCCCTGGGCCATTCCTGGGACTGCACTGAAGTTCAGCTTCCAACTCCATCTGGCCCTGATTTCTTCTCCTCCCTTCCAAAAGTGTTCATCTCAAGATCTCTCCCTTAAAAAAAAAATCCTACATGTTAATCTCCATCTCAGAATCCAGAGAACCCCACCTAAAGTGACCTGGTTGAAGCCATGTCTGGAATCACTCAATCCTGTGTGGAATGGATCCTCAGGGCCACCGACTCCAACCCCTTCCGTTCCATTATGCTGATTCATTCATGGTCATGGATAGAAGCTCTGACTCCGGTGTCATACATTTGCTTTAAAATCCTTAGTAGCTACGTGAGAGTGGACAGGCTTTAATCTTTCCAAATCTCATTCACCATTTAGCTAAGATAATAACAGCATGCACCTTCCAGGGTTTTGTGGGAATTCAACTGGATAAAATGGGCCAAGTCCTCCATCCAGGATCCAACTAAGAGCAAACACTGGATAAGCAACAGCAGCTACCCTTCTGCTGCTGCCTGGATTGACAAGTGGGGTGTCTGAGTGTATGTGTCTGTGTGTGTGTGTGTGTATGTGTGTGTGTGTGAAAGTGTGTGTGCCCTCCCTCGTGCTTAGCAGGTGATGGTACATGATTGCAAATGGGAAAGTGTATGGAGTAATTTGGGATGTCCAGCTGCATGTAATAAGTCAATCATGAACGAGCGGCCGACCAATGTTCCCTTTGTTAGAGTTTGAAGTTCCCTTAAGTGAGGTTTGGGACACCAAAATCCCAGAGACTGAGGATGGCAGGACATGTCTGTTGACTAGCCTTCTCGGTGCCTGATCATTCTCCAGTTGTAAATTTTAAGGATTTCTGGCCAACCAGACTCCTACTGAGTGGAGTGGAGGGAGGGAGGGAGACCACAAAGAGACTAGGTGATACCAGGATGCATCAGAAGCGTGGAAAGGAAGTGGCTGGGGAAGCAGCAGATCATTACTTTGCAGGGGAGGGTGGGAAACAACGTCCCCCGGAGGTAACCAGCCTTCAACATGAGCCGCAAACATCCTTGCTTTTCTCCCCGCCTCCTGGTGGAACTGAGCTGACTGGTATAACCTAGGTATTAGGGCAGTCTCAGAGTGGGAGTTCCAAGATCAGGCCCTGAGACCTGAGGCAGCCTCTCCCCCTTTTCCCTCGGGGATCCTTCTTTCCCCCAGAAAACAGTGCCAAGTGGTGGGACGCTCAAGCAGTTTGGGAGAGGCACATTTGGTGAGGACCCGAGGCCTCCTGCCAACAGTCATGGGAGGGCGCCATCTTGGAAGTCAGTTCTCCAGCCCTAGGCAGAGCCCGGGTGTCTGTGGCCCCCACCACACACCAGGAGCCAGGCTCACCCGGCCAAGCCTGTGAACTGGGAGACGGGGGCAAATGTTGCTGCATTGGAGGGCAACATGTTGTGCGGCCATGGATCCCACACAGGCCATCCCCTCTGGTTTGGAAAAGATGGGACCAACTTAGGAATCAGCTCGAACCATATGAAATGTCACCTGCCATCCAGTCTCCACCCTGACCTAGGCATGGTGTGGGGCCTGGCTCGGTGCTTCTAGAGCTGTAGACGCCCTCTCCCCTGGAGGCCTGAAGATGGTTGTGTTTCTGGAAATCAGTGTCAAATCAAGAAGAGGAAATTCACCCACCTCACCTGGCCGCTCAGAGGTCCTCCACTTCCCAGCCCGGAGCAGGAAGGAGACTCCAAAGGGCCTCCTCCCCGTGGCCTCCTCCCTCTCCCTTGGTCTCCCAGTGCTGTTCCAGGCCCACAGCTCACAGAGCTGCAAGTCCCCAAAAGACACGGGGAGGCGTCTCGTGGCAGATAATTAGGGAGATTGGTTCCTGGGCCCAGACCCTGCGCTCCAGCCAAGCCTCAAAAGGCCCCTGGTGAGCTGTTTGCCCACTTCCCTCTCTCAGGGGCTGCTTCAGCAGGTGGCCAGTAGCAGGGAGTCAATAGGGACCTTCTGGCTGAAGACTGGAGGCTCTTTGGAAAGGTCAACTCCAGAGGCCGAAGGGCACGGCTCGAGAGGTCACGGGGTCGGGACCCGTCACGGTGACAGATGAATCTGAGCGTGTCCCTCTCCCTCTCTCTGGAAGCGGGGCCAAGCCTCTTGAGACAGGCGAGGTGGCGGGGGGAGGGTGTCGGGGGCTCACAAAGAAAGGCGAGTCTGGTGTCTGCCCGGCACCTCTCAACTGGTCTTCATTAGGGGAGCCCGACAGCCCTCTCTTCTGCCGCCCTCTGTCCCCGCTGATGGGGTGCTGTCTCCAGACCTCTCAACTGTTCCTCATTAGGTGGAACAGTGAGCTTTTGTCCTGCATGAAGCCTTCTTTGTTCGGCCAGCCCAGCCAAGCCAGAAAGCCAGAAACTGATACAAAACAATGCCACTCTATCCTGAGGGGACCCCCGCCCTCCTCCCTCTTCCTCCCCGCCCCTCCCCCGGCTGGACAAGGAAGGGCGACTTTTCTCCCCGGGTCACATCCCTGGATGTCTAGCTCAGGGAAACACGTCGGGCAGAGACTCTCGTGGTCATGTGTTGGGATCACCTGGACATCTTCAAAACACAGCTCTGCCTGCCCCTGGCCCCAGATTCTGATGGCATTGGTCTGGGAGGCGACCCACGCCTGAGGGTTTGTACCACCAACCGCTCCATGAGATTCTAACGCACAGCAAGTTTGGGAACTGTTGGCAGAGAGAGGACTTCCCACCAAATGCCCACGTTCACCTGCCCACGTTGGCACGCTCTGCAGTCAGAGGTGGTACCAAAAACTCTCCACATCTTGAAAGGCTTGGTGCCACCAGGCAGCTCAACACAAACAGGAGGGCCATGCCCAAGTGAGCCAGGTGAAGCCAGCTCTATCTAACAAACTGATTTGGACAGGGCAGAGGAGTGTTTTAAGCTTGGCTTTCTGCCCCTGAAATTGTACATAGATGTTTTTAAGGTTCCTCGCAGTTGTATCCCTCTTTCTCCTCCCTGACCTGGATTACTGTGCTCTCTGAAGGATTAAAAAAAAAAAAAACAACACAACCTCCAAGATAGAGGCTGTGACAGGGAGGTTTGGCTGTCTGGAGGCAGTTGGTCTTGGCCAGCTCCTGTTCCCCCAAGCAATGTTATTTGCTATTTGTACAATAGTTACAAAGCCCCGAGGTGTCTCCATCCAGCTACATATCTTATAGACGAAGAAGATGAGTTGTAATTTCAGGACAAAGAAGTCCTCTCTTCTCCACTCAGCAGGTCTTGAACTATGTCCCCTTTTAATAACTAAGAGTCAAATCTTATGTCTTTGTCACCCCAGCCTAAAAGGGTAGCATCACAGGTTTACCTGGGTTATTTTCACAACTTTGTTTTTAAAAGTGAATAATAGTATGGATGCCAGATTTCACAAGGAAAATACAAGGCTCCCACTTAGATTGGAATTTCAGATGAATAAGCAAAAAATCTTTAGTGTAAGCATAACTATGATACCAAAGACTAATTTTTTAGTATAAGTGTGATCCATAAAATACTGGAAGCCACACTGAAACTAAAAATCTGGGGCTGCTTATCTGAAATTCAAACTTCACTGGTGTCCTTTATTTGATCCAATAATTGGAAAGTAAGGGGAAAGTTCAGAGCTATTTGCATGTTGGTGTTAATTCATTTGGGTAGTTTGTCCTTTGCTTAGCTGGGGGTCGTTTCTGATGGAATGGGGGCTTCCCGAGGGGACAAGGAAGTAGCATTTCTGACTTCAGGATGCTGCCTTGAGAAGAATTTTTAAGACCACCACAATAATTGGGGGAAAGAATTTTGTGATTGATTAGCAATGTCTGCCGTGGGCCCAGGACAGACGGCAGAGCAGGCACACGCCAGGTCTCAGTCCTAAGGACACGGAATAAGTCGTATCCCTGGAGCATTGAACTTGGGGTCATTTTGTAATGAATGAGAAGAGGTAGATGAGCCACGTTTTCCAAGAAAGGTACAAAAGACATGAAAATTTGGCTGAGTCACGAGAAATACAGAAACTCACTGCACGAATAAAGAACTTCAAAATGTATTCACTACGCACAGAATGGACTTTGTCCTTCCTGAGTTCCACACAGAAGTATGAACCCAGCAACCCCGAACGAGAAGTCGCAGAGGGAGACTCCAGGCCTCCACAGAGATCTGCACCTTGGCCATCCTTTTTCCCGTGAGGCATTGCAGGTCAGCAGATGGCCACGCCGTGGGGGTCCTGAAGAAAGAGGCCTCTTGAGTTTTCTCCTCTCCCAAAGCCCACCATTCCTCACCCCCAGCCCCATTCTCCTGCAGGGTGGACCCGGGCCCCCGCCCAGGCTACAGACACTGGACCAAGAGGAAGTGGAGGGCCACCCTTCAATGGGAATGCCCACCTCGGAGCACATTCCCGATGGCAGAAGGAACCCATCCATCAAACTATAAAAACTCCCTCTGCGCTTCAGGAAGAAGGGCCATCAAGGGCTTGTAAATACACGTCTTCAGGTTTAAACAAATTGCATCATGATTTTTTTGGGGGGTGGGGCGGGGTGGGGTGGGGCGTCGGTCCATGTGAAGGGAACCAGAGGCACGCCGGGGCATCTGTCCTGCAGACAATGCTCGCCTGGGTCCTGTGCCATTTCCGAATCTTCTGCCCAGGCCAACTGGCCGGGCTCATGGCCTCGCAACAGGAGCGGGGTGCTATTTTCATACTGTTTGATGATAAAAATCGCCCCGGCAGGACAAATGGCAGGGAACAAAAACAGGAAGCAGCCCCCTGAGTAGATAGGGAGAGGGTGGCTGGCAGTGGCGAAAACAAAATGACGAAGATGACAGACAAGGGGTCCACGGACGCTGCCACCTCCTTCCTGAGCAGGCCCAGAATAAATGGGAAGAAGAAATCAGACAAGTCGTGCCTGGGCCCCAAGTGGGGCTGAGGGCGGCCTGCCCCGGGGTGCTGCTTCCCAGGGGCTCTCCTGGAGTTGCCTCTTGGGTGCGCCCCCCGCCCCCCCCGGGGTCAGCCACCTTCCTCCGCCGCTTCCTGTGAAGATCTCAGCCCGGGGGGATTCGAACCCTTGACCGGAGGCTTTGACTGGTGGTGAGATCTTTAGCTGCCTGGGACCTTGGAGCCTTCCACAATCTGGGCCTGTTTTGTTGACTTGCTCCTCATAGATTGCAGCTCTCTGTTGACAGCGGTCAGGGTGCGGGGGATCTAGAGATGTTTTGGGTCGTCGCCGACTGATGGGCGGCGCTATTGGTATCCAGCGGGTAGAGGCCAGGGATGTGAGCAACCATCCAATAATGCCCAGGGAATCCCCTAACAACAACAAAAGAGGATCCAGGCCCCAAGGTCAATGGTGGGAGAAAAACTGTAAAACCCTGGTTCAGGGTCAGTTAACAGAAATAGGGAAAGGGATAGGGATGGAGCTGGACATAGACATAAACACATATCCGGTTCATGCTGCAAACCAAGAAGGAAAAGACACTTGACTTCACTCCTGATGGCTCAGTCTTCCCAGAGCTCAATCACTGGAAAAGTGGCCCTTCGCTGCTCCTGTTAGCCAGCTTTCCGTCACTCAAACAAAACACTTGAGATAATCAACTTGGGGGCTCACAACATCGGGTGACACAGTCCACCCCAGCCAGAGTAGCTGGCAGAGGAGCCCTGCTCACCTCATGGCGGAGGGAAGCCAAGACACAGAGGAAGAGCCTGAGGTCCCAAGATCCCAAGGGCAAGGGATCGCCATCATCTTTGGATTTTGGGCGTCTATTTCAGGCATTTCCCCCGAATAGCCAAACAGTTCTGTGTGAGGGCAAAGTGTGACTTCAGGGCCCAGGAGGTGGAAATGGAACTCGGTCTCCTTTGTCGCGGAGACCCCCAAGGAAATAAAGACCGGGAGGTGAGCTCGCGGCGGGGTTTGCTTGACGTCTCCTCCCGTGATGGTGACTAAGAGATGGAGCTGGCTGCTGGGGTCTGAACACGGCCAAGGAGCACCGATGGCCAAGGGACCACCGTGGGGTGAAGTGTCAGCCTGGTGCCCTGAGCTGCTCTCTCAGGCAAAGCACGAACCTCTGATGTCCACTTACTCTTCCAGGGTGGCCATTCAGGTGCTCCAACAAATGGAAAGAGAAAAGGGGATGTGGAAGCGGATTTCCTTCAGCCCTCAGCCCAGGTGCAGAGAGTCCCCCGCGACTCTGCCCACCTAGAGCTCGCATCACGGAGGGAGCACCAGGTACCTTCACAACACTTGGAGTTTAAGTGACCCACCGGGTGACAGTGACTAGGCAGATGCAGGACCGTCCCGACCTGCTCACCACTGTGGGGGCAACGTCGCCCACTGTCCCTTAGGCCGGTTGGTGGCTGGGGGACGCAGAAGGTCTTGTTCTCCTGAGGACTCACTTGTGGTACGAGGGGACGGGAAAGCTCTGGCATGTTCCGCGGGTGGAGATGGGTGGCAGTTCTGATGGGTGGCGCTATTGGTATCCAGCAGGTAGAGGCCAGAGATGTGACCAGAGGGAGGCTTCAGAGGAAGGTATGAGTTAGCTGTTGACTCGTCAAGTTCCTGGGGGGCTCTTGGTCCATAATGAATGCTCTTGGCCATCAATGCACATTTATTGAATTAGTGAGCATTCATGCTCTGGCCAACGGAACCGGAAGATTTAACTTAAAATGGGGGTCACAAACCCCGACATCTAACCCCGCAACTGAGTGAAAAAGAGCTCACTGCACAGCCACTGTGTCCTGCCCACGGCTCTTCTGGAATGGGCAGCAGGTCAGGTGGTCCCAGCCCCAGGCTGGTCCAGGGGAGGAAACTTGACCCACAGAAGACCATCTGTCTGCTGCTTAGCCACCCGTGTGTCACACGGAGCCATGTCCCCTGAGACATAAATCCTGTTCCTAGGGCTTTGAACTGGGAAATCAGGTGCAGATGAAGACCACAGGGAGGAAGAGGTTAGTCCGGGGACTGACGAGGCCAGGAGCCCTGGCCACTGTGAGCAACGACAGGCCAGGGGAGAGGAGGGGAAGAGCAGACCCCAGCGGGAAGCGGACGGGGGAGAAGCAGAGGCCTCTTCCTCCCCAGGTCTCCATGATGTCCTGCTCCATCCTGCCCCTGGTTTCCAAGATTGGCCCTGCCCTTCGCCGTCATAATGAAATTCCTTTTGACTCGAACTTGTGTGAGCACCCACACGTGCCTCAAAACCCCCAGAGATCCTTGACTACCCTAGCTGTTCGTGGGAGCACCAGCCCAATCTCTCAACTTTCAGAGAAGGTGGTAGAAATGAGAACGGGCTGAGAGGTTCCATATTGGGCTCTTCAAGATGGGGGAACTGACAGATTAACCAGACGAGTACCGTTTTCATAAAGAAAAAAATCACCTGCTCCTTTTGAAAAGATTCGAGAAGCACGGTGAGATGCGTTCTTGGGGTGAGGCGGTGGCAGGCCTATGTGCTCTCCTCCCCAACCCTAGCAGGCCGTGGGGAACCAATCTTTGAAAAACAGTATCTCCTCGAAACGAATTACAGTAGAGGGGGTAGAGAGAGAAGAGGGGAGGGGAAGGGAGGGGGAATAGTAGAGGATAGGAAAGGTAGCAGAATACAAGAGTCACTAACATGGCATTATGTAAAAACGTGGATGTGTAACCAATGTGATTCTGCAATCTGCATTCGGGGTAAAAATGGGAGTTCATAACCCACTTGAATCTAATGTATGAAATATGATATGTCAAGAGCTTTGTAATGTTTTGAACAACCAATAAAAAAAAAGAAGAAAAACAGTATCTCCTCTTCCTCTGTAAAGTAGGCCTCACCTATTCTATGAGGCTCTGATAGGTTGGCCATCAAAACTCCCCGACTCCTGTCCACCGAAGTAGGTGTGTCATCCAAACTAGCAATTAGAGCGTCTCATCCCACTAGCTGGGATGATTGACACAGGAAGACACAAGGCAGGCAGGCGGGCGCTCATATTTCTTGTCTGGGAATTTTTTTTACAAAGAAACTAAAGAAAAGGGGGTTTTGCACCCTGGAGTCGTTAGGCTGGGTTGACTAGCCTGAGCGCCCCATCACAATGACCTTCTCCTTCCCCACTCCCCCTGTGAAGGACAAAGCATTTTTGCTCTAGAAGGACATGATGCTCACATAGGAGGAGAAGAAAACTTGAGATGGAGAGAAAGATGCGAAGACAGAAAGAGCAAGAGGAGAGAGAAAGAGAAGGAGAAAGAACAACTCTTTCTTGGGGTCTCTGCACTTCTAAAAACAGATCTGTCCCAGAAATTCACAGTTAGATGAACCAAAAAAAATTACTCTGGGGTTGTTTTTTTTTTCTTTCCTTTAATTTATTTGGGGTTCTGCCACTCAGAACCCAAACAGTCATAGCTAACAGAGGGTCAGGGCAGGTCTGAGAGCATTTGTATGAAAGAACCCAGTGACAAATCGTAAACTAAATTCTTACCAAGTAAACAGAAAGGCCTCCAAGAGAGACCAATCCCACCCCCACCAACCCTAGCTATCACCCACTGCCACATGAAACACCAAGTGCAAGGTCACACCTTCCCCACTGGGCACAGTGGCGCACACTTGTCATCCCAGTGACTCATGACTCAGGAGGCTGAGGCGGGAGGTTCATGAGTTCAAAGCCAGCCTCAGCCACTTAGCGACGCCCTAAGCAACTCAGCGAGACCCTGTCTCTAAATAAAATATCAAAAGAGCTGGGGTCGTGGCTCTGAGGTTAAGCACCCCTGGGTTCAATCCCTGGTACCAAAAAAAAAAAAAAAAATCCCACCTTCCATAGGCCTTCCTAAAGGGACCTGCATGAAGCAGTGATTCCCTGTCAAGAAATTCACAGACCTTGAGTTAATGAAAAGTATTCCTACACTGGAAATTACAAAATCAACAGCAGAAATTACAAATAGACACAAATATGTGTCCCCGGTGTGGTACAATCAATATTGTTATAATGTCCCTCTTACTTACCCAAAGTAACTAAAACTCTTCTGCCCGACAAAGAACGAAATCAAAAGTTATCCTAAGGAACAGAAGACAATACCTGCAAGTCTTATATGTAATAAGGGGTTCATTTGCAAAATATCTGAGTAACTCATCTGACTTAATAGCATAAATAAAAATAATAAATAGCAATCTTTTAAATTTTTAAATTTTGAACACAATTGAGAACTGTGAGGGCTTCCATCGTAGCTCAGTGGTAAGGGTACTGGCCTAGCAGGTGCAAGGCCTGCGATTTGGTCCCTGGTATCACCAAAAATACATAAATAAATAAATAAATAAATAAGGCCATAAAATGGGCAAAGAAACCTAAATAGACGTTTTTTGCAGAGAAGACAGAGAAATGGCCAACGTGTATGTGAAAGGGAGCTCAGCACCTCTAACTGTCAGGGAAATGCGAATGCAAACCTCAGTGCAATATGACCTCGCACTATTATTAAAGATGCAAAAGGTAAGGGTGAACGGGGATGTGGAGGAAAGAGCGTCCACATGTGCTGTGGACAGCAGGCAGAGCAGCAAGGAGCCCCCTCAGAAAGTTAAGACCAAGTCACCACCTGACCCAGTAACTGCACCCTGGGCTGTATATATATCCAAAGGAACTGAAGTCAGAACCTCGGAGATACATTGGCACTTCCACATTGATCGCAGCATTATTTACAGTCACCAAGATTGGAAAACAACCCACATATCTGTGGATGGAGGACTGAGTAAAGAAAATGTGGTATATAAAATGTACATATTGCTACTTGGGAGGCTGAGGCAGGAGGATCGCGAGTTCAAAGGCAGCCTCAGCAACTTAGTGAGGCCCTAAGCCACTCAGTGAGACCCTGTCTCTAAATAAAACACAAAATAGGGCTGGGGATGGGGCTCAGTGCTCCTGAGTTCCGTCCCTGGTACCAAAGAATTTAAAAAACTTGAGATGGACCGTCTTAGCAGATTTCAGTATATAATGTATTGTCAATCAGGTACTCTGCACTGTATAGCAGATCTCTGAAATTTATTTATCTTGCACAACCAAAACTCAGTAACCTTTAGCTTCCCCATTTCTGGGATTATAGGCACTGCACCTGATTCTAGTGTTCTTAACCCAAATAATTATCATCATCATCATCATCATCATCATCATCATCATCCTATGAAGATGACTGGAGAAACTTGGGAAGGAGGTGTATGTTTACAACCTTGATGTACATATTTTCCCCAAACTCACCAAGATGCCTACATTAAACCCAGACAGCTTTGTACGTGTCAATCATACCTCAACAAAGTGGTGTTCAACCAGAAACAAAATGATCTCTTTGTTATCACCCAACTTCTAGAGACTTTAACTTGTTCATGATGCCACTGGACTCTCCCAGTGAGAAATCGAATGTCCCAGCTAAAAGTATAAAAGTGAGAGAGAGGAAGACAACGGGAGCCAGTGAGAGAGGCAGGCCGTGGGACCTTCGGATGAGTGACATTCTTCTGGGTGCTGTGCTCTCTCTTTCATGACTTCCCGTTCCACCATTCAGCCATCTTTCTGTGTCTCCCACGTGCCAGGGAGACCGGGGATCATTGCTTACAAGGGACCAGGTCACCAAGTGACGGGTTAGTGACACCGAGGTAAACAAGACCCAATTCTTGTGTCCAGGAAATTCTGCGGCCGAGATGGACAAATAAAGATAGCGCGGCCCATGGTGGACACTGTTCAGAGGGGAAGGAGAAGCTTCCGGGCAAAGAAGCAGCCTGGGGTTGTCAGGAAGAGGGAGGAGGGTGCTTCCAGCCGCCGTGAAAAATAGCCATGGCTGTCCCAGCGCTATTCTGGTCTCAGGATTGAGAAGTCATGCCATTCTCATGACCCTCTCTGGAACGCATCTGTCACTGCCCCTTCTGTTGGCCTTCCCAAAGCCACAGGGTTAGATTCTGCTACGGAACAGCCATCCGCAGAAATAATTGACAGAGATGGAGCTAGGGACGGGCTGTGTAGATCAGGGGTCCAGATCTAATTCCTCGCTGGCCCACTCAATTACACAGGAGCTCCTCCGGGAGAAGTGGGGGAGAGTGACTGTAAATAAGTTCAGCTTCTGCACGGATGTCATTGGGTAACTGCATTTGCCATGCTTGGGTGATACATAAGGAAAACATCAGCAGTCCCATGGTTGGGCTTGTGGAGGCAGAGTCGGCCCTTCCTGGCAGGCTGGTGTCCCTCAGCACGGGCCAGGACAGGGGGTAGAAGGTGTGCTGACAGGTATCAAGGGGCCCTGTGATGAATTATGCAATCATAACTTAAGTCCCTGCAAGGTCTCAGCTTCCCCCTTTCTGTAAGATGAAGGAATGAGATTCAAACTTCAAGAGAGATGAAGAGGGCGGGAGAACAGCTTCAATATACAGACAGGGCTCTGGATCCTAGGTCTCACTTTTCTTATCTTTATAACGGGAATCAGAATTGTACCCACCCTTCATTTGATGCCTTAAGATATCTGTTGTAGGCTGGTATGTAGTAGGTGATCAATAAGTGCTGATTACTGGCAGGGCCATTATGATTAAGATTCTGAGGTTGTTTGTTCAACAATGAATAATTTCGTTTCTTATTTGAGTGTCTTTTGCATTGTTATGCATTTTTTTTCTAGAAAGCAATGCAGTGCTTATCTATGTAGAGGTGTCTAATGAACCATCCCCAAACGTAGTAGCTTAAAACAAAAGCAAATGTTTATTATCTCCTTGTTTTTGTAGGACAAGACCTACATGTGTGAGGCTGTGGGTTCCATCCTGAATATTATTATTTAATAATAATAGGAGGAGTCACTGCCTCAGCTCTACCAACCACTAACAGGACCACCATCACCACCAGCAGCCAGCGTTTACGGAGCCCTTGACTGGTGTGCAGACACAGTGGGGTTTTATTTAGCCATAAAAAAATAGGAGACCCAGGAAAACCGATGGAGAACATTCTGTTAAGCAAAATAAGCCAGACTCGAGGGCTTTTCTTTCACCTGTGGAAGATAGAGAGGGAATAGGAAAAGAAAGGTGAGGATCTCATGAAAATCCAAAGGAGATCAGAAGAGGACAAGGACCTGGGGGAGAGAGGGGGAGGGGGAGGGGGAGAGGGTGGGGGAGGGGGAGAGGGTGGGGGAGGGGGAGAGGGAGGGGGAGGGGGAGAGGGAGGGGGAGGGAGGGGGAAAGGGGAAGGGAAGATGCTAGGGAAAGACATGGGCTAAGTTGTATTATCATGTTGTGCATTCACAAGGATGAGACAGATCCCAGTATTATGTACTGATTAAAAATGGAAAGAAATTTAAATGAAGTTTTTCAAAGTTCAGAGCCGGTGGGAAGTCAAAGATGGAGCTCTTACTAAAGTGGACGTAGTTGCCCCCCCATACACACACCCGGGCCCCGCTTTTCCAGGTGACATCACTCAGTTTTAATCCTTACCTAAGACAGAAAACATTTTTTAAACCCCCCCCCAAAAAAAACTAAGGCAAATGTCAAGAACGCTAGGGAAGAGTTTGACCACATATGTCCCAAACAAAATGACAGTTTTTATCAGATTTAAAAACTTCCTAGAAACAAACAAAAAAAAAACCCAACAACTCCATAGGAAAAAAAAGAAAAGGCTTATGTTTCTTCAGAGTCATTCATCAGAAAGGACATGCCAATCAAAGTGACGGGAGACACCCTTTTCTCCATCTACCTTTAACTTATTAACCTGGGGAGAAACCTCACAAGTTCACAAAGTGCTTTTTGGCAAGGCTGTAGGAAGACGGGAAGGCCAATAGATTGTAAGGATGAAGCTTCTCTCTGTGTGAGGACCCTGCCTCTGCCTGCCACGCTGAGGTTCTGCGACCTTGGATAAGTCATTCAGTTTCCCCCCAAGACTTCGTTCCCTCGTCTGCAAAACCCATGTGTTCAGGGTTAGGACTGTATGAGCGAGTGCACAGAAAATGCTTCACACGAGCCTGGGACACAGTAAGTGTTCGATAAAGGTCAGCTTCAGGTAGAATCGGTATTCCCCTGCAGTACTGGGGACTGAACCCAGGACCTCATGCATCCTCAGACACGGCCCCCAGTTACATCCCCAGGCCTTTTCTTTAATGTTTACTTTGAGGCGGGATCTCACTAAACTTGCAGTGACTGACCTTGAACTTGGGGTCTTTCTGCCTCAGCCTCTCTAGCAGCTGGGAGGACAGGCACACATGACCACCTGGGCTGGTTGCTATTGATCTTATCCGTCCATCAGTAAAAGAGGAGATAAAAAAAAACTGGATAATATTGTTTAGAATACTCTTCTGGTCTTTTGGCTGTGGTCAGAACAATTTTGATATCTTTCTTCTTACAGTTTCACAACGAAACAAAGCAACATTTCCCTATCTCACTGCCTCTTCCAAGTTTGCTCACAATGATCACATACGTGAACTATGCATTGCAAAGTAGAAAGGGTTTTGCTTCTCTTCTGCATCAGACCCACAATGACTCACCGATACAGGAATGGATGATGAACCCTACTCATAGATAAAGTGAAGCTCAGAGAGGCTCAGAGATTAGCCCAAGGCTGCACAGCTAGTAAACACTCTTACAGCACAATATGCCTCCTGATCCTAAACGTCTCTTCTGCTCTCACAGGCAGGACACACCCTCCAAACATCATGCTAAGTTTTTTGGTGCTAACCCTAAAGCCTTGTTAATGGTGGGCACCGGTTACTCATGCCTGCATAATTCTCTGCCCATTTAAAATTTAGGAAGCAAATAAACTGGGCACTGAGTTGGCTTCTCAGTGTTTGCACCCTGGGTCGACTGGACCCATGAAGCTCATTCCTTTCCAGTCCCTCTTTATCATAATCATAGCTACCATGCACCCCCCCACACCCCCGGGTCTCACGGGCCAGTCAGCATGCTAGATGCATCATCGAGTTTAATCTTCCTAACAACACTCCAAGGTAGACACTACTCTTCCCACAGCCATTAAGAAAAGCTGAGGGTCAGACAGGTTCAGTTGCTACCCCAAGGTATTTGAACCAGCGACGAGTTGAGACACGAACCCTCACTGGATCCCAATTACTTTTCTATGTTGGACCCCCTTGCAAATCATCAAGACGGAATTTAGGATAAAAAAAATGTTTTATAGATGGTCAATATTATTCCACCATTAAAAAACCCAAATCCTGCCATTTACTTTATTATTGTTGTTGTTTGATGAATCTGGAAGCTTCCGCGTAAAATAAAGCAAACTCAGAAAGACCAGTACTGATTGCACGTTGGGGAGAAGTCCGGAGCAGCCCAGCTGGTGCAAGCAGAGGGCAGATGGTGTTCCCCGGGAGCTGTGGAGAGAGGGAGGCGAAGCGTTGCCCTGCAATAGTGTGGAGTGTTCGTTGTGCAAGATGCACACGTTCTAGAATGTGCTGCACGCCACGATGCCTATAGCCAACGACAGTGTTTACCGTGCGCTTAGCAATGTGTTAAAGGGGCAGAGCTCATGTTAAGTGTTCTTATGACAATTTTTAAGAGAGAGAGGAATTGAGTCTTGCAAAAGATCAAGTATGGAAACTGAATGGCAAGACGTTTAACTTTGTGAAGCCTGAATATCTTCAAGTGCTAATTAAGGGGTCAAACTGGAGCTACCTTATAGGGTTATCAGAGAACCAGATGACACAACCCATGTAGTATTTGGCATAGGTCCTGGAATATAACAAAGACCCACCTAAGGTCTGCTGTTATTGCTTTTCTTATCACCAGCAGTAGCAGCAGTACCATTCCTCCAGGGCCCATAAAGGCTGCCAAGATTTCATGTACTGCCATCACATAATCCTTGGCACGGCAAACCCTTCCTTGCATCCTGCAGAGGATGAGAGGCTGGCAGGCAAGTTGAGACCTCCAAACCCAGCTTGGAAGAAGAAACATTCAATAAACTTCACAATCCAATAAAACATCCGAGGGACCCGAGGGGTTTGAAAATTCTTCAAACTGAAAATTATAAAAAGCACATCATTCTATCCCCTCTAACAACAGTTCAGCCCTGATGTCAACAGCGTTCGGATTCTTCGAACGAACAAAGCTGGAATCAAGTTTTGGCACGTTTTCCAAGAACATATACTTATATAAATTATACGACACCGTAATATGACACATTCCCTTCACATTGGACTTTTTGCAGTGAGGGGGATCATAAGGAAGGTAATTTCTCAGAAATCCCAGAGGGTTTCATCAATTTTCCTAAGGGCCTCTCTTAATCCTTTAATACACAAATCATTCTCGTTTGAAGCACCTGTCGTGTCAGTGGGTCTGAAGCTACCACATCGCCATCCGTCAGGTGCTCGGCCTGTAATTAGAGTCCCTCTCCAGAAAAATTTCCATCCACTTTACGAAACGCTTCATCTTTTGCAAGGTTTGCAGTGGCACTTTGCAATCGGTTTGCATTAAATTTGCACAGTAATCTCAGACACCGAGGGCACCCGGCCACCTGCGAGGCAGGATCCAGCCAAGGTGTCTCTGCCCGGTGGGGTGGAGACCCTCGTGTTAGGTGGGGAGGGGTTTGGGGTGGGGATAGAGGTACAAGCCATGAGTTGGTTGGCAGTTGTCTTCCTACCTTGACAACCTTGGATCTCCTATGTTACCCTGTACAACGTGGGCTCCGAGAACGAATTCTCAATTCATGAGACTCTGGTGTGGTTTGAAGGCCATTCTAGTGTTGGAAAGGTAATTCTCGAATTCACGAATGGATGGTAGTTGGAAGAGAGGCCCCTGGGTGGTCACTGGGGCTGGATATTCATACATGCACATAATATAATTTGACTCATCTCATTTCCCACCCCTCATCCCTCCCCAGATACACTTGTTCTGCTCTAGTGATCTCCTGTTGTTATTATTGTTTAATTAGTGCATTATAAATAAACATACATGGGGTTTCTTGTGGTATACCCACACAGGGACATACTATGATTTGGTAGCTCTTGTTCCCCAGTACTTCCCCTCCCCTCCTCTGTCCTTCTTGATTCCCTTACCTCTCCTCTATTGGTCTCCCTTCTATTTTTGTGAAATACCTTGTTTTAATCTTTTTTTTTTTTTCTCTTACTCACTCTAATATTCACATATAAGGGAAAACATTTGACCCTTAACTTTCTGGATCTGGCTTTCTTCACTTGGCATAATATTTTCCAGATCCATCCATTTACCAGCAAATGCCGTAATTTCGTTCTCCTCCCTGGCTGAGCACAACCCCATCATGTACATAGGCATGCATTGGAGAAAAGACAGGGTTTGAAACAAATGTTGCTGAGAAAACTGGATATCCACACGAAGAAGAATGAAATCAGATTTCTATCTCTCACCCTGCCCCAAAAATAAAATCAAAGTAGACCGAAGACCCAGGAATTAGACCGGGGGGATCCTAAGAAACGGACATTTTCTCGGTCCGTTCCTCTGTAGACAGACATCTAGGGCTGGTCCCATAACCACAGTGTGCTGATTCTAGTTCTTTTAGACAAATACCAAGGATTGGGATAGCCAGGTCACATGGGGGTTCCATGACTAGTCTTCTGAGGAATCACCAGACCGCTTTCCAAAGTGATTCTACTAACTGGCCATCCCGCCAACAACGTATGAGGGTACTTTTCCCCCCAGTATCCTCGCCAGCGTTTATTGCTATTTGAAATAGTCTTGCTTTGCATTTCCCTGACTGCTAAGAATGCCGAACATTTGTTTTTCATATATTTCTTGGCTCTCTGGACTTCTTCTTTGGAGATCTATCAGTTTGGTTTGTTTGCCCATTTACAAATTGGGTTCCTAGTCTTATTGAGTTTTTTGTTTTTAAGTTCTTGAATTATTCTGGATATTAATCCTCTGTCAGAAGAGGCAAAGATTTTCTCCCATAGTTGAAGCTCTCTCTTCCTGCTCTTCTTTCTCCTGCTGCCCAGAACCTTTTTAATTTGATACCATCTCCCTCGTTGTTGATTCTTGGTTTTCCTTCTTGAGCTTTAGGGGTGTCATTAAGGAGCATCTGCACTCACAGAACGGAACCGAATGTCGGGTGTGGGCTTTCTCATACCAGTTGTAGGATCCCCCCGGTCTAATTCCTGGGTCTTCGGTCTACTTTGATTTTATTTTTGGGGCAGGGTGAGAGATAGAAATCTGATTTCATTCTTCTTCGTGTGGATATCCAGTTTTCTCAGCAACATTTGTTTCGAACCCTGTCTTTTCTCCAATGCATGTTTTGTGCACCTTGGTCAAGGACCCGGTGACTGGACCTCTGTGGATCCGTCTCTGGGTCTTCGACTCTAATCCAGTGATATGGAGCAAATTTTCCTTTCTCCATGGACGCGTCGACAGATCTGGTGCTGAAATACTGAGATTATTGCCAATGATAAAAACACAGACAAGAAGAGTCCAAGCCCCTGGAAATTCCAAGGTACCGAGCTATGATGCCAGTTCCATCCTTGATGTACGCAAGAGAAGCACCTACCTTGTTTAAGCTGCAGTTATTGGGGTTGCTCTTCCACTAGCAGAACTGTACCCACCTTCAAATAGGGCCATTGTCCTCGTATCTGCCACACAACCTTCATCAGGCAAGCCCCACGGGCAAGATGAAGAAATGAAGGCAGAGCAAGAGTGGCTGACAGTACGGGCTCTGCAGCCCGGTGCCCGTCGGTGGATGAAGGGACACTGACGTAGACACACCATGGCCCTCTGCTCAGTCCTGAAGGACAATGAGATCATGTCATTTTGCAGGAAAATGGATGGAACTTGAGAACATGATGTGAAGTGAAATGAGCCAAACACGGGAGGTCAAATAGGTCAGACCTATTTTCCCTCAGGTGTGGAAGCTAGAGAGGAAAAATGGAATAAAGGGGGGCTGGGCGGGGGTTCCCTATGAAAATCGAAAGGAGATCATAAGAGGAAAGGGACCAGGGGAGGCAGAGGGGAGGGAAAGAGGGTGATACGGGGAGATGGATGTTGGACGGATCACATGGTTACCTCCTGTGCCTGTATGAACCTGTGACAACCTGTCCCACCGTGATGCGAGACTATTATGCACCAACTTAAAACATGGGGGCAGAAAATGGGAAGTCAGATTGTCTCCAAATCCACCTCCACTGCCGCAGTCCGACTGCAGCACATTAACCGGGGGGGGGGGGGGGGGGGGGGGGGGGGGGGGTGACGAGCAACTTGTGTAGATTGATACAGCAGGAGTGGGAGTCGTTTATTGTAGGACAGGAGGGGTATTTATACATTCCACACAGCTTATCTTAATTAACATAAACTAGATACAGCAGTCAACCAATAAGGAATCTCCACACTTAATGGCTCGCTGGCGTTACTTCACAAACCACTCCCTCTGCAAAATGCCAGGCGCCATCCTGACTTGTTTACAGACCCTAACACTCCACCACTTTCAGACAATAGGTTAAGTGAAAATCATGTAACCCACCCAGATGTTGCATTGCTAAAACCTGCACATTGCGTATAATAGCAGGGGCAACCCCATGGAGGTCAATGTAAACTTTAACAGAATCATGCTCAGGAAGAATTTCCCACAAGGACCAGCATATCTGAAGGACTCCATGAATGCTAGTCCTTGTTGCACAGAAAGGTGTTTTGAGGGTTGCAAAAACCTCCTGGCTGCTGAGTTCAGTGTGGGGAATAAAGCTAAAGGAACGCCTTTGGAAACATTCACCAAGGCTTTGCCCGTCCACTCAAGTCAATTTAATTCTAAATGCAAACTCGTTTTCCTCTTGGCAAATACCCAAATTGTCCAATGATGACCCAAAATGATTAAAAAAACCCCATCATCTCTCACCCTTTAGAGGCCCACAGAGTTTGGGAGCTGGGTATCAAGGGCCTGGCCAGAGCGTTGGTCAGTACCTACATCCCTATACATCCTCACCTACACTGGAGGATCCGGGCACCCAGCCTCAAATCTTTGCTCACCATAGATTCAGTCTCCTGCATTGAATTCCGTCTGCTTGAAGGACCTTTGCAGATATTCGTTTTCTGTCTGGACCTTAACAAGAAACAAGACTGCAACTCCAGCACCAAATAGAACACCTTGCATAACCGGAGATTCACGGAATATTTGAATGAATACTCTGAGCTCCATCCTCTGACGGCTCTTGAGGTTCACCGATCACTCTAGCGAACCCCGAGCCTTTGGGTCCTGAACGCGAAGGGCAGTGAGGAATTTCCTCCTGGGGACCTTCTAGTTATAAACAATGTTCTAACCGAGCGGAGGCCGAGGAGAAGGTTAGAGCAAAGCACCACGGTTTATCTCCAGACAGCGGAGACACCACTGGTAGCCGCACAGTGCTCTCCATATCTGTAAATATGTCTTTGGCCTCCAGAGCTCTCCCGTGGAAACAGCTAATAAAGCAAGCTGCTAGAGTTTATTCATCATGCCGAGACACATTCCAGGGCCTGATGACATTGCTGTTTTCTTATGGAGAAAAGAGAGTACAAAGGGTCCGGGGGTGACGGAGGACGCTCAGAGTTGCAAGAAAGTTGTTCTTCCCCGTGGACGAGGATTTCACCATAGAGCTGCATCTAGAAACAAGCATTAGAATTGGCCTCAGCTTCCTCTCTGGAACAGGACCTGCCCTCTGGACTTGGAGGTCCAAATTGTCCAGGCACCTTGGGCTAAGTGAGCGGCCACTTGATCCAGGCAACAAAATCTAGAGTCGGTGAGTAGATGAGAAAGGAGCTGAATCTCCAAGAAAAATACTGACCTAGGAAACATGAGCCCTGCGGATCTCAGGGCCACATACCGAGTGCAAGGGTGATGTGGTCATCTCTTGTTTATGTCTGACGGTAAAGAAGATCAGCACCCAAAGCAGAGAGGTGCTTCTTCTCCTGGGACCACAGCTGGTGCATGTCCTAGGTAGCCTGCTGGTTCAGCCAGGTTCTGCCAGAGGACACCACCTGGGCCAAGGCAGAACATGTGTCCCAAATGCTGGACAGTGTCCCTGGGTTTTCCTGGGGTATTAATTGACTGCTTATTTGATCTCACGAAAAAGCAAAAGAAAAGACAAAAGGTAGATAAGATCCCCTTTGCTACTTGTTAGGAATTCAATTTAAATTACTAAGAAAACTGTATTGGAATGTGTGTGTGTGTGTGTGTGTGTGTGTGTGTGTGTGTGTGTGTTTGTTTGTTTGTTTAGTTTTGCTTTTTACTTTTTTGTGGTGCTGGGGACTGAACCCAGGGCCTTGTGCGTGTGAGGCAAGCGCTCTACCAACTGAGCTATATCCCCAGCCCTCTATTAATTTTTTTTTCTTTCAAGGTAACAAGCCTCCTCACTATTTGAGGGATGACATTAGAACTAGAATCATCGATTTGGAGACTTGGGGGTGAAGTCCAAGCCCCTCCTGGGTAACGTGATGATCATACGTCCCTTTGCCGAGCACTTCGTTGGTGCTGTGTGCTTGGTCTGAGTACTGCACGCACTTCATTTCCCAAGGTAAACTGTACCAAGGTGTGTTCCCAGTGATGCTCATCTCACACCAGGACCCACAAACTAGATGTGGTGGCCCCCAAACGTGGGCAAAACGTGGCTCACTAGATCCTTCTCAGGGAAGAAAGAATCAAAACACACGTAAGTGCACCATGCACTCAGGGAAATCTTACAATGAAGAAAATCATTGCTTGGTTTTTTTTTTTTTTAAATCATTCTTTCCCAAAACATCTTTGCCCACAAAATGCTCATTTCCTGAAATCCTATTAGCCTCTGGCTCCCATTCCAATGAACAAGTTCCACGTCCCCTTCGCCTTCTCTGGGGAAGAAGATGGGAAGGCTGCTGGCACCTTGTATTTCAGCAAGGAGGGTCGTTAAGGAGGACCTGCTGGGCACTTTCTTCAGCAGGAGATGATGGCCGAGTTTCTCTGCTCCGTGAAGAGATTTACGATCCTCGCGCCGACGACGTCCCTGGTGAATCTATGGGGCATCTTCAGGCCCCCCATGCCCCGCGCCCTCGCTGCAGATGCCTTAGAATCGATATCTAAACAACTACAAAGGTGCGGGCTGACCCTGAGCCTCCTTCCTTCCCCCCTCCCCACAGTCCACTCGAGATGTTATCTGCAAGGAGTAAACAGGCCCGTCCCCAAAGCTGTGGCCACCCTGGTGTGACATCAAACAGCTGCTCCGCCACCCCTGAAGCCGGCTCCCATCTTTCTCTGGCTGAACTTGGAGCTTCCTGGGGGGGTGGGGGGGGCTTCTCTTTGAAGTCCAAGAGGGCCCTGCAAATGGGTTGTGTGGGAAGGCAAACCCAGGGTCCTCTCTCAGGGAGCCACCTTCTCCATGAGAACAGAATTTTTGAGGAGCAAGAGAAAGAATTCAGCATCTCAGATCATAAAAGCTGTACCCACGGTAACCCACAGGACATCTATGAAGCACTTACTCGTGTCCAACGCAGGAACAAGGACTGTCTTGTTTAAGGGCTCGTGTTGAGGTAAAAACTGCGACTTTACAGATGAGGAAACCGAGGCTCAGAGAGGCTAAGTGACCTGACCAAGGTCACAGAGCATGTAAGCAGTGGGTTCAGTCTTTTGTTCAGTTCAGGATTGATTTTTTTTTTTTTTTAGTTTCCCAGCTGAGGGGACAGTAGAAACAAGCATCGACTCTTTAGAGAGTAGCAGAGAGCTAGAACTGGGATTGCTAAGGTCAGTGACTTCTAGAAAGTTCTGTCTTCTGTAAAGACCTGGACTTTCTTCCCCTACCTCAGGATGGGTCCCCGTTTTGTGAATTGACCTGCCCATCATCGCCGCAGGGTGTGAAGTTTTGCTTGCCCGCGTTCACTGGGAGCTCCTTGAAGCAGACCCTGATGGCAGTGACCACAGTGACCACCCCTTCCAGAGAGCTCGTCATGGGCCACACGCAGGACTGACATCCAGCCGGTCAGTTAGGAGGCTGCCCATTCTAACTGAGCACCCAGTTCAATCATTTCAGCGTGACTCGGCCAAGCGCTACGGAAAGGACCTCTGCCTGTCTCTGTCTCCGGATCGTTACGGCCACCCTTGGAGGTGGCTGTGAGTGTCACTGTCATCTCACAGGAAAGGAAACGGAGGCTCAGAGAGACCAGATCCGACTTACCTAAAATCAACCGCTCTGTCTCTGGTGGATGGGTTCCAGCAGATCCATTGCTTTCCCTGGTCATTCAAGAAATATAAACGGAGCACAGTATTTACTCTTTGTGGCTTTTTAACAAACTTACTCAAAACCTAGTGGCTGAAAACCCAAACAAACATTTATTTTAAATTAAAAAAAAATATGAACTCATTTTGGAGGATCCGTAATGGGGCGGGGGGCCCGGGTGAGGGGTTATGCTTCAAGATCACCCACGAGGCTGCAGCCCAGATGCTGCCCGGGGCTGTGGTCTCATCTGAAGGCTTCACAGGGGCTGGAGGATCGACTCCCAAGGCAGCTCACACGGCTGTGGGCAGGAGGGGTCACTCTCCCCTGCCCGGACCTCTCCACAGGGCTGCTACGGGCAAACAAGCTCTCCTACCACCATGGCAGCCAGGGAACAAAGGAGCGGTGGCAGGGACATCATCGCAGGTCTGCGGCAGGTGAACAACAAGCTGGATCCCCACCGAGCTGCATCCTGGTCTGTGTGCAGTGAATCCCGGTCCCTGCCCTGGATCCCCAGAAGGTCTCCGCTAAGAGCTAGTCCCTGACGTCTTCGGTTCAAATTCCAAATGAACCCCCCCAAACCTACTCAGTGGCTGAACATTCAGTAAGACCAGCGGTGGGGTGATCGCCCTCCCCACCCAAAAAACCGTGAAATCCTGACCCCAGCCCCCGTGCCCATGACCTTATTTGGGGAAAGGGTCTCTGCAGCTTTGAGGGGTCCCAGTAGGACAGACAGATGGGGACACACAGAGACACAGGGAGGGCGTCCCCTGAAGAACCAGGTAGAGACTAGAAGGATGCTTCCAGAAGCCAAGGACTGCCAAAGCCTGCCGGCCACCACGGGAGGCAGGAAGAGCCAAGGGAGGACCCTGCCAGAGGCCCAGAGGGAGGCTGGCTCTGCTGACCTGATCCTCCTGGTGAGAGAGAGAAAATGTCAGCTGTCCTAAGCCACCCAGCTGGTGGCACGTGACTGCAGCAGCCCTCGCAGACTAACGCAAAGCACACGTTGGAAACTTTTTATTCCAACATTTCCATTTTAACCCAAAGAGCACAGACGAGGAGGCCCGGGGAGGAGGCCACCCGTGGCCCACGGTCACCAGGCACAGGTCTCTTCCAGCCTGGCCTCATAGCCCCTCCAGGGCTTGGAGGACACTTTTGGGTTCTTGGCGTCTCGGACCGGTCACCCTCATTGTTATCATCCTCTATTATTTCTGCAAGAAGCAGGGAGGCTCGGTTTTTATTTTATTTTACTTTTTGCAACGTCTCCAGGAAAGTCTGTTTGTTCTGGCTTTGCATGAAAATGGCCAGGCTGTTGGCCGGGGAACAGGCTGACTGGGGTGTGATGTGAGCTGTACAGTGACGGATGACTCCGGGAACAGCCCTGGGCAGGCTCTCGCAGAGGGAACCAGAAAACCACAGCGCGTCAGGGCGTCTTCAAGCGCCCCGTGGTTTCAACGCCGCTGTCCGCCCTCCCTGCCAGGGCGCGAGTGAGTCCAGGGGGTTCTGCATCTCTGCGCCATGCCTTGAAGGGGTGAGGAAAGGCAGGGGAAAGAGGCCGGTGTCTGCCTGAAGCCTCCAAGAACCCACAACAGGACTCCAAATGATAGCCTTTTATACCAGCTCTGATTCAAAGGTGCATGATTTTTGGGGGGGTGGGGGATGCTGGGGATTGAACCCAGGGGCACTCGACCACTGGGCCCCATCCCCAGCCCTATTTTGTATCTTACTTAGAGACAGGGTCTCACTGAGTTGCTTAGGGCCTCACTGTGGCCGAGGCTGGCTTTGAACTCTCGATCCTCCTGCCTCAGCCTCCCAAGTCGCTGGGACGACAGGTGTGCATCACCGCGCCCAACCAAAGGTGCATAATTTTTGACATGCACCAATAACATGAAGGATGACCCCTGGTCTCAACAGAGATGGTAGAAATAAAGATCTGAGTCAGGTGGTATCTAAGGGAGAGAGTTGCGTGGGGCAAGACCACAAGTCTACCCCACGGAGACAGCCTCTTCACTTGTGCCAAGGACGGGTGCCCGGGGCCAGACTTCACGGTCAGCCTCCATAGCAGGCCACGCAGAGGATGTTAAGTCATCGAGCTACTGTGCTTGCAGCTTGAGACCAGGGGTGCTGATGTGATTCAGGATGACTTTGGGGACACCTCAGGAGGCAAAAGGAATGCCCATGCTAGGCTGATCCTGACCTTGAAGCCAGTGTCCGGCCAGATGCCGTCAGGGCCGGCCGGGTAGCTCCCTGGATGGGAGAACAAAGCCCATTCACTCCTCCGAACTTCGGGCACTTAATATGTAAAATGGAATGTTGATGTGGCCTTGGTTTGAATGTGTGTCACCCTCCAAAAGTTTTGGAAACTTTAACCCCCAAATTCATAGAGTAATGGTATTTGGAGGGGGGGAGTTTGGGAAAAAATGGGGTTAGATAAAATCATAAAGGTGGGGCCCCCACCAGGGCACTGGTGGCTCAATAAGTACAGGAAGAGAAACCTGAGCTTGCACACTCGTCCTTCTCCCCACGGGATGCCCTCTGCCATGTTGCGATGCAGCAAGAAGGTCCTCCCTGAAGATGCCTTGCTCTTGGACTTCCCATCCTGCAGAACCATGAGCTAAATCCTCTTCCACTCTTTAAAGTTCCCCAGGCTCAGCTATTTTGTTAGAGCAACAGAAAATGGACTTGGACAAAGGTCAGAACAGTGGCTGTAAAGTTTGTCCATCACCAAAACCTCAGCTTTATTACTCTTAGTAAGCCAACTCCAGGGTGCACGCTTCCTAAGACCCCTGCAGGGACTTCCCTTCAGCTGTCCACAGTGAGATGCTGGTGACATGGGGCAACAGCTGTGCCTTGACCTGCTCCGTCCCGTTCCAACCTTACTTTCCCGCTTCCTTTGTGTCTTGGAATCTCCTCCCGCATTAGCCACGCAGACTCAAATCCCACCTCGGGGTCTCCTCTCCTGGGGGCTCCCATCTCGGCTCTACCTCATGGAGTTACTGCCGGGGTTAAATGAACGAACAGCAAATCCTTGGTAGAGTCTGCCAGAGCTCTTCAGGTCATGCCCACATCATGTCACAGGTGTGGAAACCGAGGCTCAGAGACCTTACGGATCCCTCCCAAGATTGCACACGGTCATGGCAAGGTTCACATGCAAACCCAGGCTGCCCCTTCCCCCCTGTAACCTCTTCAAAGAGGGACACTGTGTTCTACACGAGTAGAACTGTGGCAGCTGGGATAGAAGGTGTTAGGACTTACCCAAGCCACCCTTCCCCGGGTCCATGAGGATCCAGGAGCTTGAACAAAGGCCGCCTGAGCCCCCAGCTCTGCAGACGCAGGACGTGTCCACAAAGCCGAGTCTCCCAGTCCTGCCTGCTGACCCTTCCCCCCGGCTATCCATCATCTTGAAACAGGGGTTTTATGTACCCTGGACGCCAGTCACCTCCTCAATTACCTCCGGGAGGAGAGAGAAGCCCAGTGGCATGTGATGTCCCATTTGATTTAGGGCGAGTCACACTTAGGAGGGCATCTGAGGTCAGAGAACACAGAATTCTGGGCCTGTTTATAAACCAACAGGCTTGAGGTTTTCATTATTCACCTTCTAGAGCATAGAGCGATATGACTCACTGGATCATAAAAGAGATCAAATAGCTCTGTTGCTAATGATTCTTTCCCTGACCCATTCACTGGCACGTTGGGTTTGTAAACAGAGTTTTAATGGCATCCCTTGGACATAATAACATCATTTCTTTATAGCACCTTGGCCGCCTCGCCACTCTTGGCTGTAATCGGGTTTAGGTTTAAGCCTCCCTCATTTGTGGGAGCTAATGTTGTTTGGTGTTTTAAGAACTACTTAGGGCCAGGGATATTGCCCTTTGAAAGGGTGGAACCGGCCCTTCCAGAATACGGCCCTCCTGGGGAGTCTGTCTGGAGGCCAGGGGCTTCACGCTCCAGTGTCCCCGCAGCACCCTCTGATTCCCAAGACCTGCCCCCACCCCTGGTTCTCCAAGAAACCGCTTCCCATGAAGGTCCTCAGTGACCACGAGGGTGGTCCCCGAAAGCGTCAGGAAGGGCAAGTCAGCCCTTGGAGCCTCGGATCATCCTGTGGCTGAGACAGGGCCGTTCATGGAGGGGTCACTGCACCCAAAGGCGCGGTGAGTTCAGAGGCACTAAAGGGACAACTTGGTGATCACAAAGTCGTGTGAGAGAAGGAGGAAAAGAGCGGAGGGCTCATTAGAGATGGAAAATACCCTTCGGGACAGACTGTCCCAAGTGCCAGACAATCCCGTGCCACTCCACAATTGAAGCCAGATCTGAGCACTCCCTTGCACGATTATTACATCTTTTTCTCTAATTGACTTAATTTGTTCACTTTAAATACTTTCCATCCATGGGGGTGGTCTACAATCCCCCAGGCCCAGATATGTTTCAGAATTCAGAATTTGGCCAAGGGAACAGGGCACTCACACCCCAAGACGGAGATCCCAATTAGAGACGTGTGTAGTTTTCTGCATGAACAATCCACAGCTGGGTGAAGACAGATTTTTTTTTAAAAAAGCTATGAATGATCTAATGTCAATTTGAGTTAGGTGTGGCTATCAAATGATATGGGAGAAATAATCCCATTTGCAGAGAGTGCTGGGGTGAGGGAGGTGTGATGCCACCGCAGCTGGACATGGGGGCAGGCCAAGGAGATGACCGGGAGAAGCATGTTCTGAAATTCCAGCACCAATGAGGAGGACTGATAAGAAATGAAAAGATGGGCTGGGGATGTGGCTCAAGCGGTAGCGTGCTCGCCTGGCATGCGTGCGGCCCGGGTTCGATCCTCAGCACCACATACAAACAAAGATGTTGTGTCCGCTGAGAACTAAAAAATAAATATTAAAAAAAAATTCTCTCTCTCTCTCTCTCTCTCTCTCTCTCTCTCTCTCTCAAAAAAAAAAAAAAAAAAAAAAGAAAGAAAGAAATGAAAAGATAATACCTTGCTTAGGATGCACTTTCAAGGCTGTTCAATGCCAGGGACGCTATAGTCACATTGAGATATCCCAGGACCTAGAGTCCCACATGTGCAGTGACACCTCTCTACAAAGAACATGGGTTTGGACCTGGACCGTAGAACCAGCCTCTACATCAAGGCACGAATGCTTAACACAAAAAGAGATTTAAGAAACTGTCTGTCTCAGGGCTCAGCACACCTGTCGTGTAAAGATCTGATGGTGAAGGTTCTAGGCTGTTCCAACAGTACAGTCTCGGCGGCAATTCCTTAACTCTGCCATTGTGCAAGAGCAGCGGTAGGGGGTAGCTAAACAATTGCATGTGACTGTGTTCCAATAAAACTTTATTGACAAAGCCAAGCAGGGGGCCAAAGTGTGTCCAGCCTTTCACGTCATGCATAAGGAAACTGGCCCAGGGAAGGAGAGGGACTTGCCCAAGGTGACTAGCAACAGAGCCCAAATGGATGCTTAGATGACACACTCCGGACCAAGGGTAACAGGCCTGAAGGGACCGCTGAGTCAGTCTGTGAAGGAATGTCACCTGCTCAACTGATCAGCTAGATTTTTCCTGTCCCAGGAAAAAGGTGTTCTAAGCCTCCTTGTGATCACAGAATTATCTGATCCACTTAGCAAGGGGTGAGAACCAAAGAGGATCTAATCAGAAAAACCCCAAATATGAGGACATTATTCCTCCACTCCATTCAATTCGACAACATCAATCAGTTGATCTCCAACTTGGTCCCACACACGGCGCACGCCCAGTTGAAGTTGTAAAAAATGTATAAAATGTGGTCTCTGCTCTTATTAAATATACACTTAAGGGGCACCATGAGTTTGAGGATGTGGCTCAGGAGGGGAGCCTGGCCTGTCACGCACCAGGCTGGGGGTTCCCTCCCCAGCCCCAGGAAGCAAATAAAAAGGGGACGATGTGATCAGGTTTTACTCTCCAGGAAGAAGGAACCGCAGTGAGAGACCAGAGGCAGTTCTCAAACCTCCTTGAGAGGGAACATGGCCTTTGAGATGCCACGTTCCTGGCGACAGCACAGCGATGGGTGGAGTAAAGTCGGGGACAGACCCACTTCACCCTCCAGTCAGACCCTGTTTTCCGTGGCCCATTAGCCTTTGGGGGATCCAGCGGCTTCCCCGAGGTGTGGAGGTCCCAGGAGCAGCCTGGGAAGGAGAGGAAGGCAGGAACAGAAGGGGCAGGAAGCCAAGCCGTGGGCCCTGGAGTCCTCGCCATCTCACACAATTCTGCCAATAAGTCCACCCACCAGGGAGGTTGAGCATTTATCCAAGGGCACACGCTCACCAACCCAAACTGTCTTGGAGGTTCTATGGTGGTGATCCTTTTTCTCTATGGGAAATGCATAAACTAAGCCAGGCACAACAGCACACACCTGTCATCCCAGCTGCTCCGGAGGCTGAGGCAGGAGGATCTCAAGTTCAAAGGCAGCCTCAGCAAAAGCGAGGCCCTAAGCAACTCAGTGAGACCCTGTCTCTAAATAAAATACAAAATAGGGCTGGGATGTGGCTCAGAGGTTGAATGTCCTTAAGTTCAATTCCCGGTACCAAAAGAAAAAGAAATGCACAAACTAGTCAGGTACACTGGTGCTTGCCTGAAATCTCAGTAGCTTGGGAGGCTGTGGAAGAGGGACCACAGGTTTTGAGGTCAGCCTCAGCAACTTAGCAAGGCCCTGTCTCAAAAGAAAAAACTTATAAAGTGCTGAGGATGTGGCTTAGTAGTTAAGCACCTTTGGGTTCAATCCCCAGTACGGAAGGAAGGAAGGAAGGAAGGAAGGAAGGAAGGAAGGAAGGAAGGAAGGAAGGAAGGCACAATCAAAAAGATGTATGTACCCCAGACCTTCAATCCAGGGTGCCACCTACAGAAAATGGGGGAGGCTTTGGCCTGGTCATGGATGTAAATGAACCCTCCTGGGTCCTTTGGACACCAGGTGGGAGACACTTGGTCTTTGGTTCTAAGCCCAGGTCTTGCTGAGAGGTGAGATGCCCCCCCCAAAAAAAATCAGCAAATCTATAAGGATTTCTCATTTCAGGGTGAGAGGAAAGATTCTGGTTACAGACAGCTGGATTCTGCAGGCCTGGCTGACACTTGGGGACAGGCAACTCAGCCAGGATCCTAGGAGCCCTCTCACCTGGAAGCCTGCAGCTCAATGATCCTGGGCCCGAGTCGGTGCAAGGAAAGGCAGGCTCCTTCTCCAAGCAGAACTCGCTTCTGGGGCACCAGGCACCCCCGTGGGGCTGGCAGGAGGCACCCTGGGGAAGGCAGAAGCGGCGGGTGCAGGAAACCCCAGGCAGGGAGGATAATAACAGCTCACCTGCGGCCCCTTTCATCTGGAGATCTCAGAGCTGTTAACCACCTCGCAATTAATTTTCTCAACACCCACTACACCACCAGCCCCCAGGAAGGTGTCATTACCATCCCTTTATGAGCAAGGAAACGAGGAGGTGAGTGGGCTGGCTCCAAGCCACAGAACAGTTGTAAGGCAGAAGCCCAATTTGGGACCATTGCCTTCCCCTGACCCTAAGGAACCCAGGGGAAAAGAGCCATCCGCTGGGGACACGGTGACTCCGCCCCTCCACCTGCGCGCGCTCCTCATTCGTCCACTCATCTGTCCATCCAAGCAGTTGTTCCTCCCCCAGCCTCGCTTGCCGTGCATTTATTCGTTTATCCCCTCCTCTATCCATCCATTGATTCATCCACCCATCCCCATTCACTCATTCGCTCTGCAAGCACCGATTGACACTCTGCAGTGCCGAGGACCAAGACCGTGACCATGACCGAGGCTCTGCCCACCTCCTACCGATTCTCCAGAAGATCATTTCTCCCCGTTATTCTACGTCTTTGCAGTTGGCGCATATTTTCTTTTAGAGAGTCTTTGAAATATGGATTTGGGTTTGAGTTGGGGTTTGGTTTTTTATTTATTTATTTTGGGGCGGCAGTGTTGGGGATGGCACCCAGAGGCAGCCTGTGCCACTGAGTGACACTTCCAATCCATAAATGGGGGGGGGCACTCATTTTCCTAGTTGAAGACACTGAGGCTAATGCGTAGGCAGGCAGGTGGCTTCCCAGAGCAGGGTCTGGAGCTGGTGTCCCTGGAGCCTCTGTGCCCTCAGAGCTTCCTGGCTAAGGTGACCTTCCGGTTCCTGGGAAATCCCCATGAGGCCCTGATTCACCAAAGGACTCTGTGCACCCTTATCTAGCAGCAAATCATCTCACCAATAAAGCTTTGATTTGGGCAGTGAAATAAAATAATCAGCCTCATGCAGAGACCGGAGAGGACTTTCCTGAGAGCATGAAGATAGACCTATCTTTAGGCCGGGTCGGGGCCCAGTCTGGTGAAACTCCTTAGAGGACAGAGGTAAGCTCTCCCCCAAGGCTGGAGGGCATCCGAAGCCAGTGCCCGAGTGGGCAGCTTGCTTTACCTCTGCTCTCATCTGGGTCAGAGTTGAAGGTCCCTTCTTCTCCAGGTACCTCCTATGTTTTAGAGATGGGCCCATCTCCTTGGTGTTGGAAATATCGAGATAGAGAAATGAGACCAGAATCTGTCGGGTCGCTCCAGTCTTGTGTGCCATTGGAAGGCAGGTAGGGCCTCCCAGGATGGGATCACCATCTACCGAACTGTGCATCGGAAGATGGGCACGTCAGTCCTCCCCGCTGGATTGCATGCTCCTTGGGAATGGAGCCGCGTCTGTCTTACTCAGCCACACCTGGGGGAAGTCATCCAGGTGTGCAGGGTAATCCGGATCTGCCGGACAAAAGCCAACCCACCCAGCTTGGCCAAGTGAATGAATCCATGAAAAGTGGTCCTGCGTGGAAAACCCTGAATCCTCTAGGAGGAAAGGAAGGAGTCTCCATGTCCATGTGTTGGTTGGTTTGCAAGAATCAAACCTGTGTCTTGCTCTCTTACTCTCCTCTCTCTCTCTCCCCCCCCACCCCTCTCCCCCTTCCTCTCTCTCTCTCTCTCTTTCTCTCTCTCTCTCCTCCTTTCTTCTCTGCGACTGGCCGCTACAGTCCTGCTAATAAAATCTCAGACAGGTAAATGGTTATTTTGGCTTGTTGAGTTTACGGAGCTTTTCCATCGTCCTTTACATTGGTACCGAAATCCGGGACGGGGATTCCCATCACTCAAGGCAGAACCCCGTTCCCAAACTCTGAGCCCAAACGTTCCTGTGGTAGTCCACTCCTCTGATCGCCTGCCTGACCTCCACAACCAGCCTGCAGATTGCTCCTCTTCAGGGATTACCAGCTACTTGCCAATGAGCGGACAACATGAACATCTAGTCATCCCAAGAAACCTCCATCAAGTGCTAAAAGATGAAGATACTGAATGACAACTCCACCGAAGGCCCATCTCTACCCCACCATGCCAAAAAGAAATAAGCCCTTGGTTTTCAGCTTTATATGTTGTAGTCTGCCTTCTCCTGGGCATAGGCTTTTTCTACCAGCCCTACAGACTGGACATACCGTCACCTCCAATCCCTGTGAATGGCTCGAACTTTGAATGGCGCACCTCCAATCCCTGAAGTGGTGTGAACTCTCAGCCAATGAAGAAGTAACAGCCCACTCGCCTTGCTCCTCCTCATCCTGATTAAAAAAAAAAAAAAAAAATCAAACCTCTGAGAACAAGCCCGGCTCATCCAGAACCATCCAGACGCTCCCATTCCTTAAGGAAAACATACGGAGCAGAAGACTAGGGAATAAGGACAAACGGAAAGTGGGGTGCAGGCGGGACCACTCTGCGCTCCTGTCAACCCCTCCTGTAGAGGAGACGCATCCTGCATGGACCAGAACGCCCAAGCCAGGGGCTTCTCCATTTTTCTTCTGAGCAAGTGGAAGACATCCTTCATTCATTCCTCCTGGAAACATTCATCTCTATCACTTTTTCTAAACTCACTGTAGAAAAAAAACTGTCTCCTTTTCAGATATTTTGCTTGTGGGTTGGTGTTCTTAACCGAGGCTCCTTCCTCTCTTATTTAGGTTCCCGGCAAGCACAGGGGTGTGGGTTGGAAAGAGCCCTGTGCCCGAGGTACTTGAGATATAGACATCAACAGAGGAACTCAGTCACGCTCTTTTCCGTAGGTTGCATGTGTCTCGTGTTATGAAAATGAATGTGAACGATGCTCTGCTACCAATAAGGTTCCCATCCTAAGGACAAGAGATAAGAGGCGGCATCAGCCATGAGAAGCATGTGCTCTTGACCAAGCGGTGACAACAGCAGCCACCCTCCTCTCTGGCCTTCCTTGCAATCCCGCAATCCCAAACTGAGCATGGGAAATACAGCAGACTCACCTGGACAGAGGGACATGCTACCAGACACAGACCAGTAGTCCTCAGAACCATCAAGGGGTCAGAAACAAGGAAAGTCTGAGAAAATATCAAGGAGGAGAGCTAAGGAGCCGCCATGACCCAAGTGTCACGTGGTGACCGGGGACAGGGGTGGGGGAGGGGAGCCTGGCATAGAAAAAGAGCATTAGGGAAAGACTAAGGAAATCTGAGTCATAAATTATGGTTTCAGTTAACAACAATGTATAAATATCAGTTCATTCGCTGTGATGAATGTGCTGTATCTGCACGTTACGATGTTAAAGATAGAGGGGGAAAAAGCGTGGGGCACAGGGGAAGCTATACAAACTTCATGATTTTTCTGCAAACCTAAAACTTTTCTAAAATAAGCATCTATTAAAAAAAAAATAACCAGTGTGGAGCCAGGCATAGTGGTGCATGCTTATAATCCTAGCAACTCGGGAGGCTAAGGCAGGAGGATCACAAGTTAGAGGCCAGCCTCAGCAACGTAGCAAGGCCCTAAGCAACTTAGTGAGACCCTGTGTCAAAATAAAACATGAAAGGGGCTGAGGATGTGGCCCAGTGGTTAAGTGCCCCTGGGTTCAATCCCCTGTACCAAAAAAAAAAAAAAAAAGTCATTTTGGGTTAAGTCATTGGATGAGTCCTCAGCCTCTCTTCCTGTCCCCTAAAGGTCCTTAAGCCACAGCCAAAGGCCATGCACAGGTAGAAGAAGAGATCGCCAAGGAGGAATGAGGCGTCATTCCCATGGGAAACACAGGCACCTACCCCCCCCACCCCACACGCCAAGCCTCACTCGGGGTATCGCCTGCCTTTAGCTATGTCCTGAGTCAGCGATTCCACGGAGGCTGCCAAGTGAGAAACGGGGATCCTGAATTAGGCCTGGCAAACGCCACCCCCTTAATGACCTTGGCATTCCCTCACACCTTTCATCCAGGGGATCTCAAAGAACTCATCCAAACGGTAATTAGGAGCCCACAGCACCCCTGCCATTATTAAGCCCATTTTACAGACCAAGAAACAAACAGGAAGCCATGCCCATTGCGCAATGGGTTGGTGGCTCTGTCCCCGGCCCCACCTCACTCCAGGCTCCAGGAGGGAGGAATTGCAGGCTTGGGGACAGCAGCTGGGGCTCAGGGGCTCACCTCTAGTTCCCTGGCACTCTGGTCTCCTAGAGGCCACGGGGGAACAGAGAGGCTTTGGAGTCCTATAGATGGGAGCCTCCTGTGTGCAGCTGGACGGGTGCCACCAGCGTAAGCTCTGTGTGCCTCGGTGTCCAGTGTGAAAGCCTGAAAATAGCACGGGCACAGCGAGCTGGGGACAAGCAGGGACAATTCCTGCTGGGATTCAATGCCTTGGAGATTCCCTTGAGTCTCACTTGGGGGGGCAGGAGACACTGCAGCTGGCACCAGGTCTCAGGATGGGGAGCCAAGAGTGCACGGGAGGGTCAGACCTCTAGGGAGGTCAGGTAGAGCGTGATCAAGCCTCCAGCCAGCTGCAAAAGAGCGGGGCTCTGGGAATGGCCGGGCCGCAGGAGAGAAGATTCCTGGGGAAGGAGGGAATCTTCATTCTGCTCCATCCTAAGAAGCGAACCCTCCTCGCAGGCTCCGGGCTGGAAAACAGGCTCTGGCTTCTAGCCCATCTGGCCATGCGACTGAGTGACCTCCCTGGGCACAGTCAGGGTGGCCAACGTGACTCAAAGTGGAGCCACTCCTGTGCCTCACACGCACAGCCTCACACACAGGCGTACACCCACATGCCGCCTCAGATACACACGCACACTCACACACACTGTGGGGCCCACAAGCCCTCAGGGCCGGAGGACCTCCCAAGGTGACCTTGGGATACAGAAGGAGCTGGCAGGCCGGGGTGGGAACCGCAGCTGGAAAATCCCCAACAGGAACAAGCTCAGCTCCTCCCAGGGCCTTGCAGGGGGCCGGAGAGGCATCCAGGGGAGCCCAGAGTGGCAGCTACCTGGTTCCTATGGTGACCGCGGGGCGGAGGCCGGGCACCCTCCTGGACCTGGGAGGTGGGACATCCGGTCACCAGCACAACCCAGCCAGTCTCACTGTCCAAGCAAGACACGGAGATTGAGGCTTTGCGTTTGCTGTTTCACCTGGGAAAGCGGAACGGAAAAGATGCTCAAATGCCTACTTAAGACGAAAACACGCTTAGGAGGGAACTCTGCGATCCTGTGACCAGGGCGAGGACCGGCCCGTGACGTGCACCTTCAAGGTGCTTTTGCCTTTGGGTGTTAGGAGGATAGGAGCCGGTTCTTCCCTCCACCACCCCGTCGACCTTTTTGCACAATGTTTCCTGTATTATCACGCCGTCTGCCTAATTTGGAGGAAAAAGAAAACATCGATCCTTTCTGGTGAGTCCAAGGGGATCCTGTCGATGGGATTGCAGCTGGGCCCTTTCACAGCTTGCCTTAATTTTGTTCCGTTTTCCTCCACCCGGAGGACCTTGTTCCTCATTACCTGGCTACGGGATTGAATAGGTGTGAAATCCAAGCTGATAGCCATACATCATTCCCTATTGAACTTCAAAGCTCAGAGCAAACTGTCTATAAAAATAGTTTTCATACCGGGCCTTAATCGCTTTCATACACTCCCCTCCCCCACAACACCACTTTTTTTTTTTTTTTAACTTTTCCCATTCCTTAGGGGAATATAGGTGATAGTCACACTGTAGAACCAGAGGAAAAAAAAAAACAAGAAAAAGTTCAAGGCCCCAGTGGCCAAAGCCGTCCAAACTCGTGGCCTGCATCCAAACCTCCCTTGTAGCCATCTTTTCTGATAAAGGAGGCGTCTGCTTACTACAGATTCTGGACATTACTAGTGTTTACTATTAACGAGAGTTGATGATAGAACACCACCTTCAGAAACTGAAGACGGGTTCGGGTTCAAAAAGAGAGCTGAGATTTCCACACGTGAATGTAGAAACCAGTTAGTTCAAAAGAATAACAACAGACACCTGTGTATAGGGCTCAAGATGTGCCACTGCTTCTGTATTTACTGCTTTAGCTTTCGTGACAACTATTGAGCACGACACTATCGTCTTTTTCACAAGCAAGGAAATGGAAGCACAGAGAGGTTGAACAGCTTGCCCAGAGTCACACAGCTACTAAATAAAGAAGGTGACATTCCAACCCAGGCCATGAGGCCCACCCTATTTGTCACTGTCATTGTTATCACTAATTTTGTCAGTACTGATACAATGGCTATTGATACTTCATGTTCAGAGTCGGCTTTATGAGTAAGGCCTTTTGGTATCTGCTTTCCCTGTACCCCGCTGGATGTGATAAAGGCGAATGGAGCAGGACACGTGTCCTCGTTCACAATGAGAAGAGCGACAGCGAGGAAGTGAAACGAAGTTGTCCCTGTAAATGTACTCAACACCCGCATCCATTCCAATGTCACAAGATTTGGGCACGAGGTCCCTTTTGTAACTGTCCTATGAGCAGATAAATGTCAGTCTTCATGGTCGGATGTGTAGAAAAAGGGGTTTGGAGATGCCAAATAGACTTAGACTAAGAAAAGGAAGGAGGGAAAGGACCCTGCCCCAGGGCCACCAGTTTCAGAGGCCATCCAACATGGCGGCTGTCTGGAACAAGTAGACGGTGAGCCCTTTAACTGGTCAGCTGCAAAGGGTCAGGGCCGGGGGGCCGGGGGGCCGGGGGGGAGGGCTTGGAGACAGCCCTTGTGGAATGAGTGATTGCGGTGTGGAGTGGGCAACTCCCCCAGGAAGCGGAGAAAGTTGTAACTCGGAGCATATCTGAGGAAGAGGGAGACAGGCACTTACGAGAAATAAATGATGTGTTCTTGGGGAGCCAGACAGGCCTGTAGGAATCGCAGGGACCTCCGCCTCCTGCAAGGGCTGCTTTTAGACAGTGGGAAGGAGCCCGAGTCACAATGGCTAGATAAGGGCCAGGCTCGTGTGGATGCCCCTACGTTTCTGAGTCCATATGAAAGTGTGGGGGTCGTCTGGGGGGAGTTCAAAGACCTCGGGGTGGTGGAAAACACCCCCCTCTCCATCTGTCTGACCATCTCCCCAGCACCCCTGACCGGAGACTCCCACGCCAGGCAGAACCCTGCCGCTTTCCAAGGGTGTCACCTCTTCTGGTCTGCACACCTCTGGGTTGCTGTGTCCTCTGGGGCATAGCGTAGTTACTTAAGGGGTTCCTTGGCTGCCCTGTTTCTTTTCTTTTTTAAGCAGTTCCTCCAATTCCCTGGGTGAATTTGGATACTTTCCCTCGTTGAGAATATTTGCATGAGCGTAGTGCCATGATGGTTTGGTCTCTTCACTCAACAAAACCAGACCCAAGCAACTGGATGCAATTAAGAGCTCTGACCCTCTGGGCAGAGACCATGTGACCTCCAGCACAGGCCTTGATTTTTTTTTTATACCTTGATTCTCTCATCTGCAAAATGGGGATCTTTATCAGGCTGACCTCACAAGAGGGTTGGGAACAATCCGATGAGATCAGGCACGTTAGCAAAAGATGGAGCTGCAATGCCCAACGGTAACTGTCATCGATCCATCTCTCAATCCCAGCACTACAACAGGCCACGAAAATACACATGACCACCGAGCGCCATCAGAAACTATTTAACAGAAAATATTTTTGTTCAAATTTAAACTGAGATTAAAAAGAAAACAGTACAGAGAATTAATTGAAGAGAATCCACGCTGGGGCCGGATCACCTGGGTTTGAGTCTTGCTTCTATTAGCTACGAGGTTTGTCGGAAGATTATTTAAACACATGTACAAACAGGATTGGCTCAACCCGGCCCCCCAGTGCCTTTCCTTTCTCCATGCGGACTCCCTGGTGAAGGTTCCTGCGCTCGCTTGCTGCACGGCTGCTGGTCCCAAGAAGGAGGATTGCCAGGGGCCCGGGAGGGAGCTGAGAGGTTCCTGTGACCGAGGCCTCGATGTCTTGAGTAGCACTTCCACCACCTTCTATTGGCCAAGCCAGTGGCTGAAGTCAAGCCAGGTTCAGGAAGAGGAGGATCAGACTCCACTTCCCCAAACGGAGACCACCAGAGACTCTGCAGCACACCCAGATCCACTACCTCTCCCTGAGTGGCCTCACCAAGCCAGAGTCCCCCCACCCCCACCCCACCCGCTGTGGCCTGCACAGTGTGGAGGCAGCTGTCACTTCAGCCCTACGAGGACCTGAAGATATCTCCTTTGGATGTCGGTCCCTCCAGGAAGTTGTTCGGCAGAAATTTCTGAATCTCGGCGCCTGGTTTTTTTTTGGACACAAAAACTGGAGCATCCCAGAGAATGTACTAGAGCGTCACCAATGGCCAGTGGCATCGTGTGAGTTCCGAAAAGGAGTAGACAGGGTTGATACACGTGGGCTGCAGAGATATCACCCACCACAAAGGGAATTTTAATGAACAATAGGAAAGAGACTGAGGTTGGATGGAGAGAAGTACCCCCAGAGGTGGCCCAGGTTGCAATTCTATACGTATCTTTGGAAATGTTGACAACCAAGAGGCAAAGGGTATATTCCCTGCCCTTGGGAGGTTTACAATCTAATATAAGAGGCAGCTATGAATAGACCTAAAGACTGTGAAAGGCAAGATATTGCTGGGGAGAAGTAAGAGATAAAGAGTTCAAAGTCACCAGGCTTGGTGGTGCATGCCTGTCACCCCAGCAGCTCAGGAGGCTGAGGCGGGAGGATTGAGAGTTCAAAGCCAGCCTCAGCAGTTTAGTGAGGCCCTAAGCAACTCAGTGAGACCCTGTCTCTAAATAAAACACAAAATAGGGCTGGGGATGTGGCTCAGGGGTCGAGTGCCCCTAAGTTCAATTCCCAGTACCAGAAAAAAAAAAAAAAAAAAGGAGTTTAAAGTCCTGGTTTTGAATCAGAATTTCATCACTTAGCAGCTGTGCCATTGTAGGGAGCTGACTTAACCTCTCTGAGCTGCAGTTTTCCCATGAACCTCATTCCCACGAAAATGAAGTCCAAGCCTTTACCAGAACATGCATACCTACCCAGCGCCTGGTCTAAAGTAGGCATCAAACGTGGGACCCCCCAGATTGCTTATTGTTATGATCAATGCAGGGTCCCCAAAAGAGGCGTGGAGAGTTTGAACATCAAAACAGGCTTGGATAGAAGGGTGAGGTGTTCTCATCCTTGGAAAATTCCAGGAAAAGAGAGGAAACATCTCCTCTGGATGACTTTGGGGACAGCAGATGCACTAGAATTTGTCCAACCCCTGAAAACCAAGTGTCCTTGTGCCCCGGCTTGCAGATCCTGCTACATAAAGAAGACCCTTCTGTCTCTGCCTCCTGAGGACCAGACGGGGCGCCCAGACCAGACGGGGCGCCCATGTCGTCCATGCATCCTCTGAGAAGCCACGTATCTGATGCACAACACGCCAGCCTCTGCGCTCCCCGAGGAGGTCAGGCAGGTTGTGCATGGTCCCCAGCATCCCGTCCCCCTGTCCCCAGGGCAAGCCCTCAGTATGTATTAGCTTCATGACCTCATGAGATGCTGGCCTGGACGGAGCTTCCAGCTGTGGGTTTCCAGGGCCCCGCTCCAGCCATCTGACCAGAATTAAGCACCGGAACTGGCTCCCTGGCAGAAGTTTCCAGACAGCCAGACACGGAGACCCAGAGTCCGCAGCGTCGAGGCCGGGTCGCACGTGTTTTGCATATGGAACCTCATTGACGTCACTGGGAATTTCACGGAGGGAAACAGACGCAGGGGCGGGCGGTGGAGGTTGGCAGCAGGAAGCCGTCAAGGAGAGCAGCTCTGTGACCCAGGGACCCCAGGGCACGGCTCAGATCGCCGGGGTGCGCGGCTGCCCTTCCCGAGGCCCTGGGCACCCCAAGGTGGGGGGACATGGGCTGAGTCCACAGCGGCATCTCGCTCCTCACCCGTGTCCCCTGCCCTCCACCTCCTACCCGCCCGTCCCCAGACAGAGACAAAAGGCCCATGACGGAGTCATTAGCTTGTCCCGCAAGAGGAGAGCGCTGCCAACCCCACTTGGACTTAAAATGCCTAACAGACTTGCCCACGTCGGATCAGGGTCCCTGTGTTTACAGTCCGGGGAGCCCAGGGAGAAAGCAGCAGAGGATCAGGGCCCGGGTGGGGGTGGGGGTGGGGTCAGAAATCAATGCCAACCGCCTTCAAAGGGCGACATCCCTCCCTGTGGTTTGGGAACACTTCCTCCTTCCCCGGCCACCCTGTAATCACACGCGGGGCCTCATCAGACGACTGTTTACATCCAGCACCATTACCAGCAGGGGAGACGGGGAAATGACGGCCTCTGCTCTCTGCTCTCCAGCCCCTTTCATCAGATGCCTCCCCGAGAGAGAGAGGAAGGGGTAAAAGCCGTAATGGGATGCTGAGGATCTTAAAAGCCAGCCGGTTTGTTTAAAGAGGAACAAGACCAAGAGTCAGATCCCGGGGTCCACTCCTCCTGCAGAGGGAGCGAGCCGTCGTCCGGCCTCTCCTGTCCGTCTGCCAAGTCAAGTGTGGGGTGGAGGCTCGTCTCGGGTGGACCGTCAGCTGCCAGGGGACGGCCCCCGGTTCCAGCGATGCCCGAGAACCCTGTCCTCAGCACTCGACCCTGCCATCTTCCCCGCCCAAGCCGGCTCTGCTTTGGTACTGTCTCCAAGTCCCAAATTGGCACCCGCATCCCCGATGGTGGTCAGCCAAGCCGAGGCCACAGAGAGACGGCAGCTCAAGCCGGAGGAGACTGTTGGCAAATCCAGGGGCTGAAGGCTTGGTTTCCCCGTCCCCAAGCCCGGGAAAACCCCAGGCAGGAGCGACCAAAAAAGTCTGGTTAGGAGCCATCCTGGGCCTTCCAAAGCCACGGTTCTCTCTGGTCTTTTCTTCCCATTTCTTGGGGCCTGCTGCGCCTCCCCAACTCCACCTCGGACCGGCCTGGGGTCTGCTGGGCCGAGTTCCGCCGAGGAGCCGAGTCAGGTGGAGAGCGATTCCTGGGAACGTGACGTTCCAAGGAGATCCACGGTGGGGCCTGCCGTGGGGAAGGCACCGTCGGGTTTGGAGGCCACATGGAGGGGGAGGGTGGTGGGGCTCTGGTGCTGTCGAGACGTCATTTCCAACCCTGGCGCCACGTGGGCTGGGATCCTTCCCTAAGGCAGGTCGGGAGACGGTGCTGTGTCGACCTGGGGAGTGTCGTCAAGGGGGACTGCAAGGTCCCCCCCCCCAAGCGTGGTGCTGTGTTGGAGAACCATGTGGCGGGACTCCCCCACGGGAGCAGCCAGAGCCCCACCCCAGCTTAAACCTAGCCTCCCCGCCCGGCTGCTGCGTGATCCCCCTGCCCAGAGGCAGATGGTGTTCAGGAGACAGAACTGTGTCTCCCGAGAGCTCGCGGCCACCTGGAGGCCATCAGAACACAATTGCCCCGACTGGCGATGGGCTGACCACCAAGACCAGCTCCCCAGCACTCTGCAAAGGTCGCTGGGGTCTTGAAGGGCTGCACCCTTCAGCTCTGCTCCCTGCCACGGCCTTGCCCCGCTGCACGGAGCCTCCAGCTGAATCTCCAGTCTCACCTCTTCTCTTGGTTACTCCAAACTCACTAGGACTTGGAGCACAGCAGCCACCACCGAGAGCTAGGGACACAGAACGCGCCCCTCCCTTCTTTCCCGAGCACGCTGCTCTCTATCCAACAGGTAGACTCCTCTCTTGCCCAGAGTCACTGCCGTTGATGCACCTTCTTCTGGGGAAATGGGCCACTCTGACACCCCTCTCTAGAACACCCCCAAGGTGCATCACCTCCAATCAGTGATGGCTGCTATTCATCTCACGCTCCCAATGGGCCAAGCACTGAACTCACCCCTTCCTGCGTGACGGTGCCCCTGGTTGGAAGCAGTACTAGCTGTGATTGATGGATCCACTGGCCAATTCATTCAGAAATATTTTCAGGGATTACTATGCGCCCGGCAAGGATTCTTGACACTGGGGACGTGCAGCGGGGAACAAAACCAACAAAAACCACAGCTCGCCCGCCAGTCTTCGAGGATTGGGAGACTGAGTCTCAGAGGAGGAGAGACACTTGCCCAAAGCCACACAGCTGGTGATCCCAGGCTCAGGATCAGCCTGGGAGCTGCCTACCTTCAAAGCCCTGAGTTGTCTCAATCACACACACCCTACTCTGATAATAAGTCACATTGACTCTGTCCTTTGGGGTCCTCTTGTGGGTTTCGTTTTCTGTGTGAGCCGCTGTGTGTCAGACGCCAGTTTCCTGGTCATGGCCCATTAGCTGTGAACACAAAGAGCTCAGGGTGCAACCTCTGCCATTTCCAGGGCTGAAGCACCCATGGAGGGTTACTTGGGTCACAGCTGGCGTCCCTGAGCTCCAAGGGACATTGCCACCGCGTGAGAAGGAACAAGACTGAGATCCTGGCTGGGGCAATCCACTCCCAAGATGGAACGATCTGTCGTCATGGAAAAGGAAGCATTTTATTTTTAAACCAGGGCTGCTTTGCCTTGGGGAGGGTCAGGGCTTCCCCCCCTCCTGGGATTTCAGAAGAGAGATGATGCCATCCAGAACAAGAAATCCGGCCTGGAGAGCTGAGGGTCCAAGTCCTCACTGCCCCTGGTCTCCAAGGTGGGCTGGTCACTTTGCTTGACTGAGATCCAGTTTCTCCACCGGTTGAATGGGAATGTTCCCAACACCTCCTGGACAGAGCTGTACTGAGGGGTGTTGGACCTATGCGGGAGGCTTTGCACATCATGAAGACCAACACAAGCTGGTGCCAGAGGACCCCCCAGCTGCCAGAGGCCAGCCCTCCAGTTAGGAACTACAAGATACCAGCCCGGGAGCAGCGAGAGGAGAGTGCAGGTCTTCAGAGCAGAGAGGGCCAAGCAGAGGTCATAGGGAAAGAACACAAAGCCCACGTTGACATAGCGTGTGTCTCTCGGTTCCTGTGCCTCGGGGAGGCTTGGGGGGCTATGTACACGACTTCATTTTAGATCACCCGAGGAGCCCTGGTCACCAGACAAAAATGGAATCACTTCATTCAAACGTAGAATGGTCACTCTCGGAAACCAGAGCTTCCCCCGTCTCTCACCTCTCCCGCCCAAAGCACACCCTGAAAGAAAACCAGAGACACTGGGTTTCTGTCGAAAGGCTCTGCTTGTCTTTAGGGCCCATCTCCTCGAAATGAACAGAACCCCAACGCTCGGCTGGGCCACTCTCAGACGCCTTCAAGGGCAGCCGGTGGCCTCTGCCTGGGAAGTTCCCAAGTCAGGCCATGAGGGTCCTGTCCACCTCCAGCCTCCCATCTCCTCCAGGCTCCTGGCTCCTCCCCACGAGGCTTCCCTGTGCAGTCACCCACACGGGGCACCCTTGGCTGTACCCAGACTGCCTCCCCGACCATCTCCAAACCCAAAGACTCCTGGATTTTGTGCTCAAAATCCCATCTCCTCCACCTAGTAGCTGAATGACCTTGGGAAGGTCATCAAACGACCCCTTGGCTCAGTTGGTGACTCCACCCTCCACCCGCTGGCCAAGCCTGCAAGGCAGCTCTTAAGTCTTCTTATCCCTCTGTCTCCAGATCCATTTCCTGTCCCTCCAACCTCTCAAACACTGTTTAGGTGTCCATTCTCTTCCCTCTGTCCCCTGTGCCACCAGTGGTCACTGCCTCTGTCCTTCTCTTTGGTCTGACTGCTGCCATCCATGCAGGCTCCACCCCTTCTCGGGACAGACAGTGGGTCTTTTCAATATGCAAATCCATTTAGAGCACTTCTTTCAGCCCAACACTTTTTCACTGGCTTAAATTGCCATGAGGTCATGCATGGGCCACCATAGTGGTGGACAAAGTCAGCTCTGGAGCCCGGGTTCCTACCAGCTTGGTGACTGTGGCTAGTTGGACAACCTCTCCACGCTTCTGGTTTCTGAGCTGTACCTACAGAGTAAGGTTGTTGCAAAGATTAATCGAAATAACAAATAAGAACTCTTTGGTCCCCACGGCTAGGGAGGCTGAGGTAGGAGGATGGGGAGTTCCAAGCCAGCCTCAGCAAAAAGCGAGGCGCTAAGCAACTCAGTGAGACCCTGTCTCTAAATAAAATACCAAGGAGGGCTGGGATGTGGCTCGGTGGTGGAGTTCCCCTGAGTTCAATCCCCAGTGCCAAAAAAAAAAAAAAGACTCTTTAGGAAGACGTCTAGTGGAGTGTGAAGCTTCAATGCGTATTAGCTCCTTAGCTCATTCACATCTTCATCATAATCGTCACTAATGGCATTATTTGAATAAAGTCCCAAATTCATAGTAGGGCATATGCGGTCTAGCAAGATCTGTTTCTTTCCCAATACTCCTTCCTTATCCCTTTGTGTTATCCCTTATTTTCTATGTACCGGTCACTCTGAACTTCTTTGATCTTTGAATGCCACAATGATTTATGCACAAAGATGTTCATCACACTGATGCTTACAATAAAGATTTTTAAAGCTAACCATCCATCAGTTAAAAATGGTTAGGTAACATTGTGGTATAATCAAATATATCACAATCATTTTGAATTATGGGTCATGCATATTTAATGATATGAGAAAATGCTCATGAAATGACAGCGTATGAAAAAATGATTCAAAATTGTATCTACAGCATTATCTCAACCTGAAGGCAATCAATTGCAATGTTTAACAGTGGCTCTCTCTGCACTGTTAGATGATGGACGATCTATCTTTCTTTATACTTTGCTAATTTTGCACATTTTATACAGTCAGCTGGGGAGGGGGAGGCCTTTTGTGATGAGGAGGGGGAAGATATTGAAAGAAAAAGGAAAGAGAGGGGGAAAATTCATCTTTTGTTTCAAAATATTGAAACATTCTGGTATGAAAAGTTAATTTCATTCCAGCTCACTCCCAACCCTCAACCCACACACATGTAATTCCCACCACGCCCACCCCCTTTCCTCTGTCCATAAAAACAATATTTTCACTTCTGGTCTTAAACAATTGAACTGAAAAGTTCAAGAAAAACCAATTCCCCCTGAAGACTAAGTGAATTTGTTAGGGCTCCTGTGCCGGGATAAGGAAAATCTTGAAATTAGAAAAAAAAAAGAAAAAAATTACAATCTGCTCCATTTTAGAACAAAATGCAAAACAGATTCCGTGGCGGGGGCGGGAGTGGGGGGTGGCAAATGCATATTAAATTTCGAAAAAAAAGGGGAGACAAATCATAAGATTTTATTCCAGGATTTGGGAGTGCAATCCCTACAGCTAACTTAGAAATCATTGCCCGTTCAACACTCCATCTCTGCCCGGAGCCCAGATATCCCTTACTGTGTCATTTGGTGATGGTCGTGGGCTATGGGGTGGAGTGTGTGTGTGTGTGTGTGTGTGTGTGTGTGTGTGTGTGTGTGTTGGGTTGACCAGATGTTCTGATGAACCCAAACTTCATCTCTGTCCCTGAGATGCTGGGTTGACCAGATGTCTGAAAAAATATGCATGCGTATCTAACTGTGTGTGTGTGTGTGTGTGTGTGTGTGTTTTCAAACTCAGGCAGTGGAAGGGCAAACTGCACAGCAACCATTTTCTTTTCAAAGCAACTTTGATAACTCTCTGCCCCACTAAGTGATGACTTCCTCCCGACGGGCTTCCTGGGTGGGGACAGTGGGTTCCCACAGGGCTGAGGAAGGGGTGCCTGGACGGTTTTGTTAAAACAGAGACTCAAGGGCCTCATTCTTTCTTGAAAAAGCTCTGCCCCTCAAACCAAAAAAAAAAGAAAGAAAGGAACTCATATTCTTTCCAAAAAGCAAAGACCCCCAAATCGAAGCCTACAGGATAACAGAACTGATAGATGGCTCTAAACCCTTCGTGAATGGAAATATTATTCGCATTTTCCTGTGATTTTTTTTTTGTGCTCGGTTATGAAGCGTTTCAAAAAGAGGGAATGGAAGAGACGGGCGCTTGGCTGGCATTGTCACCGTGACATTAAGGACAACCGTATTTACGATGGCATTGTACAGTCCGTCTATTTCCCTCAAGTAGTGCCAATAAAAAGATGGCATGTTCCCAGCGTCTGCTCTCTGCGCGTGTTTTATGTCTTGCTTTTTTCCTCAAGGGTCTGTGTGCTCTTCAGTAAAAGAGCTAATTTTTCACAGTGGTGGAGGGGCGGGGGGCTGGCTCTGTCTTCCACCACTCAATGGCAAGTTTCCTATTAGTGCTCAGAAAGGCAAAGTGTTGTTCTTTTTCTGTAAAGAGAAATACCACCCACAGGCACACATGACTAATAGCCCGAGTTTTCCAGAGTTCTGACCCCCAACCCGTGCCTGGGCTATGCATGTATTTGTTGAATCCACCTTCACGACAGGTTGAGGAGGCTTGTGTCTTGTGATGGACCCCATCGGTGGGGAAGAAGACACTGAGGTTCTTAGAGAACCCAAGGACACTCAGTGTGACCCTGAACCAGGTCCCTCAAAGTCAGTTCTCCTGACATCAGGCTTTGGCTTGCCTGTCTTTTTTTCTCAAGAGAGGAGGTTTTCACTGTTCACGGGTGAATGTTCCAGTTCACGGCACCTGGAGCAAGGATGAAATGGAAAAAGGCAGCTGTCTTCCAGCTTCCTCTGTGGGTCCAACTGAATGATCTTGACCCTCCTTGGACATGAGTGTCATCATCTATAAGAGAGAAATACCATAGCTTCCTTTGGGCATGGGATCTTAGATGGTGGAAATATGCTGGGAGCTGAGGGGACAGTGGAACAGGGCAGGGCTGCTGCCCTTGGAACACAGAGTCTGGTGCAAGACAGACGTAGAGGCTGAGCAAATGAACTGTGGTTAGTTCTTGGATAGTTAGCACCATTTGGCAGCCGATGAAGACTCTGAAGCACCCACTGGCGGAATAAATTTGGACCTACCTGGAACTACCGACCCTGCCCCTCCAAACCAACACGCCATCCAACGCTGACGGAAACTAATGGAGCTTCTGCCAGGCAATGTAAGGTAACCAGCGTGGCTGCAGGAACCCGGCAGGCTTCTTGCACCATTACGAAAATGATCGAAGACTGTCACGTCGACAAATAACAGCTCCTGTCGATCAATAGCTTTTCTTTTACCAATATAGACTTGCAGGGCTAGGCATTCATCAGCAAACCTGAAATGTGGGGAGGCTTGCTAAAATGAGAGCCAGCCAGGAAGGGAGAGAAAAATAATTGTAAGCGCTCAGCAAAACTCAGCTCTCCGGGATGCTCTCTCAGACCCTCTCCACCTTCCAGAGCCGATGACCACGTTGGATATTCTCAGACGGGGCTCTGCGGACGTTGGGGGCCAGGTCATCCTTGTCGGGGGGGGGGGCATCCCGCGCACTGTAGGGTGCTCAGCAGCTTCTGCAACCTGTGTCCACTGGACGCCAATACCCATCGGCCCACCCCAACTCGTGGTGACAGACTGTGAGGACTCCAGATATTGCCCAGTGTCCCCTGGGGAGCGGGGGGAGGGGAGGGAAGCATCCTTCCTATTTTGATGGGGTCAAACATCAGCCTGGGAACGAGTCCAGCCTGGCCTGGCCCCAGGGAAGACAAGCTGGGAATTAGGGAAGGCGATCTCCCAAGTCCCATTCCTCCATTCTCCTCCTCGCCCACTTGGCCGGCAGATATGGACTGATGGGTCGTGGCCATCTTTGGGCACAGCCCGGTTGGAGCACTTTAAAGATACCCAGGCAAAAGCCCCCCAGGGAAGAGGAGCTGATGGGACCACTTAGATCCTTAGCTTGACCCTGCAGCCAGTTGCTAAGGGGGCATGACGTGTGTGTCCCTAAGTAGGAAGCCGTGAGTGCTACCTTCAAAATTATTGCCACCATCGTAGCTCAGAGGTGGAGCAGGTGCTCAGTTAGCATGCACGAGGCCCTGGGTCCAAACCCACCACCAGAGACTGGCTGTGCCCCAGAGACTGAGGAGGCTGAGGCAGGAGGATCGCTCGAGCTCCGGAGATTGAGGCCAGCCTGGGCCACTCAGCAAGACCCGACCTTAAAAAAAGAAAAAGGAAAATACTTGCAATATTCCCATCTGTGTGCTCATTACCTCTGTTTACATCACCTCACAGGGAGACGGTCTTATCGGGGTTATAAAAGCTGTATATATCCCTAGAGAGGTAGCAAGATATAAATCCAGCATCACATCCTTAAATAAAAGGTGTCCTGAGACCAGGAAGGGCAGTGAAGGCAGGAGAAAGCTCTGAATCCCGGCTGCTCCACGTTGTGGGTGGCAGGTTCTGTGACGCCAGCTCTCCCCGTGTCACAAGGTGGGGGAAGAGGAAGAGTTGAAGGGAGACCTTGTGTGTACCCCTGGGAAGTGAGAGAGAGGCGTGAGGGGAAAATTGCTCTCACCAAGAAACTCGCATTGCTGGTTCACACGGCATGCCACCTTTTTGAAATGCAGAACATGCTGCGACACTATTATTTCTTACTTTTTTTTTTTTTTTTTTAACTACTGAGACACATCTCCAGCCCTGGTTGTTTCTGTGTGTTTTGTTTTGTTTTGTTTTGTTTTAAGAGGCAGGGTCTGGCTAAGTTGCTCAGGGCCTCACTAAGTTGCTGAGGCTGGCCTCGAACTCGCAATCCTCCTGCCTCAGCCTCCCGAGCTGCTGGATGGAATGACAGGCCCACTCCTGTCACCACGGCCCCTGTCCGATATTATTTCTTCATGCCTGGTTTCAAGCACGAGCTGTGCCGCCCCACGGAAATCAGACGCCACCGTCCTGAACCCGAGTTCTGCTGTTCCACAGAATGGAAACATCGCAGTCAGTCCTCAAAGTCGTCTCGAGACGTTGAGGACGCATTCAACCTCACTTGGATCTCGAAGTTTCTCTTGGGGCCTGGCCTCTTAGCCAAAGCCAGTCCCTTGAGAGTCTCTGGAGAGAGTGTTCAGAGTCAGTCTTCCCAGGTGCCAAAGCAAAAATGAGACAAAATTGGTTCAGTCGGTGAGATGACCTTAGGGATCATTGGGTCCCTCCAGGCCTCAGTCCCCTGGAGTCAGTTTCCCTAAGACTCAGAGACGCTCTCCTCCTGCCCGGGGTCCGTGATCGCCGGGATACATTCTTGACAACCTGCAAGGTCAAGGTTGCCTCTCTCTGGGCTGATTTCAGAGGAAGGAGCCGCAGCTCTCCTGGGGTCTCCACTGTCGGTGGGCAAAGGGGCAGCAAGAGACGCACAGCGTGGGCTGCTGCTGCTGAATGGGACACCCCCCAGGTCTGTGGGGAGGAGGGACAAAGGCTGGTCAACAGGGTAAAACGTTCTTGGAGGAGACTCGGAAGGGAGCGGAGAGGCCAGGCGGGGGAGGAGAAGAAATGGAAGAAGGCGTCAGGAGTGGGGACGGGGTGGCTTGGAAAACTTGCCCTCTGGCACCGGGATCCCTGGCCAGCGCCGCACTTTTGAGGTTCAACTTTGTTTATTCTTGGCAAAATGCAACCGCCTGTTTCCTAAGAGAAAAGTCTTTAAAAGGCTTATAAAATCTACTCAAAAGGCTTTCTGGACATCAAATAGCTCATAAAAAAGGAACATTTTGATGAGTTAAGTGTAAATGAATCAGAAACATACGGATTCCATTTTGCCTAATCTGCCGTTGGATTTAGAAATGGAGGGGACGCTGCTCGCAGCCGCATTCCTCAGGGGGCTCTGCGGACCCCCGAAGCCTTTGAAAGCCACGGGCAACGCGGCCGACCCCTCGCGGAATTCCACCCTCGCCCTCCTGAACCGTGGTCTCCGGGAGAGGGCCCCGCCGAGGCTTCCTTCGGAGCAAGAAAGGATCAAAGCGGGCTGACTGTGTGCTGGGACCTGTGCCCCGCTGGCTGAAGAGACATGAACGGTGGCCCTCTGGGTCGCGGGAGACGGGGAAGACAGATGACACCGATAGCAAAGGAGCAGGGGGCAGATGAGCTGGTCCCCCACCAGGACCCGCCAAAGGTCTTCTCACTCCACCTCGCTGGTCACGCCCCCCCAGGACTCACGGGTCTCAGCGGAGATGATCAGACAAGTCCGGGAACTGTCCTCCCAGAAAGGTGGGCACTGGGGACCTCCCTCCAACCCCACATGGGTGGCCCGAGGTCAGCGAGGAAGGGCCCTTCTCCAGGATGCCCAGGAGCTGTCCGATGCCAAGACAGAACGAGTGGGAGGCGTCAAGGGGTATCCCTTGTGCCAACGCTCTTGGCCTCCTGGAGTGGTTGGCTCCTGGGCGACAGAGAAGAGGGAAGCAGGAGAGGAATTCGGAATCCTGCTTCCGTTTCCACTCACCGTCTCTCGGACTGGTGCTGTGTCCCTGTAGAAAGAGATGAATCCAAGTCGAAAATTTAAAAAAAAAAAAAAAGAAAATTAAAAATAGATGACAAATGAAGCAGGCTGTGTGTCAACGAGCCAGGTAGATGACACCCGGCGTGTGGTGAACGGCTCGGCACATGGTTCTATCAAAGCAGGTAATGACAGCACTCGGAGACCCCTGCATATTGCTGCCACATGAGAGACCGGGAGTGTTATAAGTGACTGAAGGGGCTGAAGGGTGTGGGATGCTCTCCTCCACACAAGAAGGACTGCTTGTGTCCTGGAACATCAGCCTTCCCAAACAAGAGCCACACGCATCCTTCTAGTGTGCTGAGAGAGGGACGGCTTCGGAACTCCCCTGGGACTGTGGGCCAACGGCGTGAGAGGCACGCTGGTGCCCACCTGTAATCCCAGGGACTCAGGAGGCTGAGGCAGGAGGATGGCAAGTTCGAGGCCAGCCTCAGCCATGAAGCCAGGTCCTTAGCAACTTGATGAGACCCTGTCTCAAAATTTAAAAAATAAAATAAAATAGAAAGGGCTGGGGATGTGGCTCTGGGTTCAATCCCTAGTACCAAAAGAAAAAGAAAGACAGACGTTCCCTAGGCTCACTTGAACATACCGCCCCCCCACCCCCACCCCTTGCATCTCCTGACTCTTGTTTTGTCCAGAAATGGTCCGGACGGTTCTTTGCATGTGGCTTCTTCAGCACGAAACTCACAGCCAAACAGCTGCTGGGCTGAGCAGCCCGGAGCCAGGAACAGCCCAAAGACAAACAACCCCTTTAACAACAGGAGCAGGACGCATGGCTCGGTCTCCCAAGAAGACGGCCGCGTGGACAATCAGCAGGGAAAGATGCTCAGCCTCTTATTCCCCAGGGAAGAAGGGGCCACTTCATACCACCCAGTCGGGCACAGCCAGGGAAAATGAAGAACAGGAGTTGGCAAGGACACGGAAAACCTGGAAATACATCGCCGGCTGGAAGGACAGTGGATCAGTCAACACAGAAAAAAAAAAAACAACAAAAAAAGATTGGCTGTGCCCCGCCCCCCAGAAGTTAAATGTGCAGCTACTGAATCAGGCAGCAAGTTCTGGCACACACCCAAAAGAACTGGAAACAGATTCTCCAGCAAGTACTGGAACCTGGATGCTGGATTCATCATGCGTGCTGCAACACGGGTGGACCTCCAGAAACATCATACCAAGTCAAAGAAAAACAAAATGGACACGCCTGGTTCACACGCTGTACAGTTTTGTGTAACAGCCGCCATCCATGGAGACAGCGGATTTCTGATCACCAGGAACAGGGAGGGGAGGGGCATCAGGTCTCTCCCATGCAGATGGTGTTGGCAGGGCCCTGGAGCGGGCTTGGCCGTACGGAACTGATGGCTTTGAAATGGCTCACTTTATGTTACGTGCCTTTCCTCCCTCATCAAAATAAATAAAAGCTGCCCTCCACCTGCCAAGAACAAAGAACACTCAGCCCTGGACACCAGCTCAACGCAGTGGCTGGAATCTCCCTAGAACTGGCCCCCGCCCCGGGGCCCTGTGATTCCGGTCTTAAAAACTCGGCAGGACACCCCCACCCCCAGAGTGAGTCACCAGACTTGCTCGCTCTTGAAAGCATTTTTTTTTTTCCGGTGCTGGGGATTGAACTCAGGGGCACTCAGCTACTGAGCCCCAGCCCCAGACCTATTTTTATTTAGAGACAGGGTCTCACTGAGTTGCTTAGGGCCTCGCCATTGCTGAGGCTGGCTTTGAACTCGGGATCCTCCTGCCTCAGCCTCCTGAGCCGCTGGGATGACAGGTGTGCACCACCCCACCAGGCCCTCTTGGAAGCATTTTTGACAGGATGTGGCTGCAGGTGACCTGAATCTTTACAAAATCTTTCCCATACGTCTTCATCTTCGTTTTCCTCTAGAAAAATACTTCTGATAGATAGGGAGGGAACTGGCCACTGGAACCTTTGGGTCTCAGAATCTGGACAATGATTGATTGACAAGGAGGTTAAGTGTCCATTCAGAATTTTTTGCCCTTACATCTTGGAAGTGACCTGTCCTGCTGCTGATAGTCACAGATACAGATGTCAGACTTTCTTTGGAGCCCCAAAGTGAATCATTACCTTATTTTCCTCGTCTCTAAGATGAGGATAACAATATCTCAAAATATTGTGAAATCAGCATAGTCTTTGGCATACTGGGATGGCTTTCTTTCCCCACTCTCCTGGACTGGTCTAGGAAATTGAAAATGGGAGTCACAATACCCAACAGGGAACAAGACAGAATCAGTTTGATGATCATAGACCATCCTTGTAAATTTGGAAATGAATAGGATCTCCCCTTCACCCAAACCTTAGAAAACTGCTTTCCAGAGAGGTTAAGTGACTTGATGGATGCCACACAGCAAATTGTCCACAGAGCAAGAACTCGATATCAAGCTGCTATGACTCCTACGCTCCTCACTAGGCACCCAAACGCAATCTAGGAATGAGGATTTAGGTCCTTTGTGCCAGTTTTGTATACATCAGTCCCTGCATGACCTGGGGCATGGCCTCCCCAATGATATGGCCCATTTGGAGTCACTTGTATGGTTGGAAACAATACATCAGCAAAATGGAGAGAATTTTCTTACAGAGGCCACCAGTTCCCTATGTATCTGTGTCAACCAAGAAAAAGTTTTGTCTTAGAAGAAGAAGAAGAATCCTCCGCTTTTCATATTTACTTCCCAGAATTTGTTCGTTCAACAAATATTCATGGATTTCTCATTACGCACCAGGTTCTGCTCCAGAAGCCAGGAACACATGGTCCCTGTGCACGTGTGCAAGTAGAGAGGTTAAAATTGAACAAGTTAGAGGAAGTGGAGAGGATTTTGGAGCTCCGTAAAATGTAAAGACCATTGGGGGGCGGGGGGAGGGGGGTTGCCAGTTTAATTCAGTGGGCACCGTGGTCTCCTTGGAGGGGATGTTTAAGTGGACACCAGAATGTTCAGCAGCCAGCAAAGACCTGGGGGAAGAGTGTTCCAGGCAAAAATGGATTGCCCATGCAAAGGCCCTGAGGTATCTCTGAGAGTCAGAGAAGCTGAGCGGTGACTAAGGGGAACAGGCCAGGTCAAGAGTGAGCGGACATGGAAACAGAGAAGGACAGGCTCATGTGGGGTTTCCCTGACCTTCCTGACCTTAAAGAATACGAGAAACACAGTCTCCCCACAGGCAACTTAGACACCGCCGATCAAGTAGAAGAGCAAAGGGGCCCTGCTCATCCTCACCCCGCTACCAAGAGGAGGCCCACCAGGGCATCTGGCACACGTCCTTTCAAACATTGCACGTCCTACCCAGGGACGTAAATAAATAAGCATTTACAAGAGAAGGGTCCTATAATACATCCATGAAACCGGCTTTTAAACCCATTTTATTTTATTTTATTGTGTATTTACTACTTCAGACGTCATAAACATCTATGTCAGCGCACTTAGATACACCGTGTCCCGCGTCCGGGACGTGGTGGGCTCTCAATGAATACATGCAGAAGGGGGGCTGGGAGGGAGGGAGGGAGGGGCTGCCTGACTCCTCAGGGATGGATGGGGTCTTTCTCTCTGGACAGTCCTCTACCCTTATCCTCTAGGTCGGTCGCGGTGTGGGTATGAAGTGTCCCCCAGATCTCCTGGTGAAGGCAGGAATGTTTGGAGGTGAACTGATGGATCCTGAGAGCTGTAACCTCGTCTGTCCACCCTGATTTGAATGGAGGGCCTGGATGGTGACTCCAGGCAGGTGAGGTGTGGCTGGAGGTGGTGGGTCATTGGGTCACGCCCTGGCAGGGTGCCTCTCCCTTCGCTCTCTCTTCCGGGCTGCCATGAGCTTTCCTGGGCTGGACCCTTCCGCCGTGATGTTCTGCCCCACTCGGGCCCAGAGCCGTGGAATGGGCCAGCCACGGACTGAACCTCTGAAACAGGAGCCGAAACGAGCTTTTCCGCCTCAGAATTTATGTTGGTCACAGCCATGAAAAGCCGACCGACCGAAGGCCATCCCCAGTTCTCTCTGCCAGGGACAAAGTGGCCACCTCTGTCCTCTGCCCTGGGTGGACTCCTCCGGTTACCTCATCAGGGTAAAGCATCTCAGAGGGGAACATCAGGGTGGGGGGGTGGCTCATTGGCAAGGTTCTAACCCTCCAAAGAGATCGACCGCCCGGCCCTCCATCGGCGATGCCCAAGAGCTCTGGGTCTCTGTCCCGGACAGGAGTGAAATAGATCCCGAGAGAACACAGAACAGAAAAACCTGAGTCCCCAGGATCCCCGGACTGAGCAGCTCTGGATTCTAAAAGGTCCTCTCATCTCTCTCCATCCGCTCTCCCTGCCCTACCGGCTTCTGGGGACATCTCTAAAGTGAACCCTCTTGGATGGCAGGAAAGGCAACCAGCTGAGGGGGGAATCTCGTCCGTTCCTGCCTTCGGTGTTCCTCAAAGACCTGCCCCCACGCGAGATGCTCCCTTCTCTCTGCAAAATTAAGAAGTGCCAAAAGATCCCCGGAGCCGCCTGCCAGGCCTTTCTGAGCCACTGGTTTTAATATTGGTTTGGCAGCTCCGATAATGATTTCTTTTTCTTTCTTTTTTTTTTTTTTTAAGCAACAGAAATGAGAGGCCAACTTCAGAACCCAGCTATGAACCCCTCCATGAACCCGGCCGTGAACCCGGCCGTGAACTTGGCCGTGAACTTGGCCGTGAACCCCGCCTGAGCGCTGACTCTCAGCCGCACTTCATGCATCTCCACCATCTTTGAACTGAGGCCTCTTCTTAACATCATTACTTCTGTCCCTTGGCTCCCCGGATTATAGAGGAATACTTAACTAGAGGCGAGGTGGGTTCTGCTTGCAGATCCATGGGGGTTTGGCGATCCAGGTGGAGCCTCTCTTATCTGAAATGCCTGGAAACAGAAGTGTTGTGGATTTCAGAACTGTCTGGGATATTCGCTTCTACATTATGAGATACCTTGGGGACAGGACCCAAGTCTAAGCACAAAGTTTGTCTCTGCTTTACGTCAGATGGCTTGCAGGTACCTTTGACACATTATTTTTCATAGTTTATGCATAAAGAAAGGCCCCACGATGGCCTGAAATTTTCCGTGCGTGGCCTCACTTTGGAGATCCGACTTTTTTCCGATTTGGGAGCCTTTCAGATTCTCGGATTGGGGACGTTCCGCCTGTACGTCCAGAGAGACATGGATTTGGTTTGCCAATGCTCCTTCAAAATCTTGCCACGGAGGAGAAATATGGCTCCTAGTTTAAGAACAAGAAAACCGAGGCCCGGGATGGATCCAGGACCTTGGCTCCCACCCCCCCCGTCACCCCAGGAGGTCAGCAGCACAGGACAGGATCTGGAGTCTCCGCCACAGACCTGGCAGACAGGAGGATGGGTGCGTGCGACCTGGCCCCTTCCTGCTCAGGAGGAGGCTCCCTGAGCCCCCAGCCTCCAGCCATCTGGAGTGTGGGAGGCAGGCTAAGTTCAGGAAGCACCCCTGCTTCTCCCGGGTGGGGACTCATCTGCAGCGCTCTGCTGGGTGAGGTGCTAGAGAGGAGCCCAAGTGGAGGGGGGCCCCCGTCCTGGGACCCATGGAGATGCCTGAACACTGGCACTAAATGAAAGCACTAAATGTCCTCCTCCTGCTTTGGAGAAGACAAGGCAGCCCACTTTGTAAAGGCAGGTCTATAAAGCCTTTCAGACCCGTGGCCCATTAGTCTCAGTGATCTTCCTGGGCCTCTGTGGGCTTTGTCCCCTTTAATTGGCTCCTCTGCCCACGCAGTTACCTAATGTTTATTATCTGCACCTGAAAGGCAGCAGGAGCGGGGCCTTATTCCTGCACCTGCAGGACACTGTGGGTGCTCAGGAGGCCAGCCCTTGCCTTCCCGCCCTGGCCCTGGCCCTGCCCTCCATGCCACAGCCCAGGGACGGGAAACTGCATGCTCCCAGACCACGAGCAAAATGTGTCCCTCCTGCTACCCCTGGTGAAGGCACAAATGGACAGACAAGAACCCAGGCGGGCGCCCCCCCTCTTTACCCAGACCCAAAGAGGAGGTGACGGTCTCTGACGGAGTCACCCGCTTTCCAAAGACCTCAGCCACAGGCCGAGTGTCCGATGGGAGGAACCCCGTGGCTACAGGAGGCTGGCACCAGCCAGGATCCGTGACCTCCCTCTTATTCTCGTTCTACCGATAAGAAAACTGAGGCTTAGGGAAATGAAGTAGCTGGCCCGAATTTCACAGCAAAGTCGGGCCAAAACCAGACTTGCCAGGTCCTAGACCACAGCCTGAGGTCCAGTACAGGACACGCGGTCCTTCACGGCAGCCACCACTACCATACCCAGCCACCGAGCATGGTTCCAAATGACACAAACTGCAAGTGAGACACACACACCATGTCTCCAGGCCTTCATCTATTTGAAAAACAAAAATATGAATATGTCATCTTGGCAACTTTTATATTTTTATGTTGATTTTATGTTTTACATTGATTCCGTGTACTTGATTACATGGGGCAAAACAAAAGACACTACAATAGATGTCAACTGTCTCACGTTTTTTCTTTTTCTTTTTAAAATGTGGCAAATGGAAAAATCGACCCTGTGTCCGGGGCACACTCTTCCTATGGGATCGTGCAGATCTCGACTCCAAGGACATCGGCATCATCCGGAAGCTCAAGCTTGATCCCAGGTCTGCTGAAGCCGAATCTGAGCTTGAATGACATCTCCAGGAGACCTGTGCCCGTCATGTCACCATGGACATTCCTTTAACCAGTCCCCTCCCCACCCACCTGCCTGCTCTGCCTCCACGGAACATCCCAACAGCCACCCACAGCACCCAGACACGAGCGCTGGGAATCTTCTCCGTGGCACCTCAGACAGCTGAGCTGCGTGGAACTCATGTTGGTTCCCAAACCCGTGGACCCCTTGTGCCCAGAACAGTCACCAATGTCATTTAGGTATTTAGCATGTAAAATATTCTATGAGTGAAAACACGATGATTATCATTCCCGTGAAAACTAAGTTGAATATCTGGAAAACGGTGTAAGTTGCTTTTTAAAATTTTACTTTTGAATAAGGTGGGGGGTGAGATAAGTTTAAAATATTGGGGGGGGGGGGGATCCAGGAATGGTGGCACAGGCCTGTAGTCCCAGCAACTCAGGAGGCTGAGGCAGGAGGATCGCAAGATGGAGGCCAACTTTAGCGAGACCCTGTCTCAAAACAAAAATGCTCCTTTCAAATCTTGCCACGGAGGAGAAATAAATATTAAAATAAATTTAATTTAACTTAAACATATAGATATGGGGGTGGGGTGGAATTTTAATAACACGGTAGACTCTTCTTTCATGAATTAAGAATTCTGAATGCTGCATGATGGGTGGATTGAACAGCTGCCCTCACGTCCCACAGTGGTCCTGGCTTACACCGGTCATCTCTACAGAACTGTTAAGGGTGTTCCTCCCTTTCACGCAGAACTCATGGGGTGCGATCTGTCTAGAAAACTCCACTCAAAAGTCTTGAGTCCCCTCTCCTCGGAGCGGCCAGGTAATGCCCACTGGTCGTTGGTGATGTGACGAATGTTTCTTTGTGGCCTCGGCTGTCTCCTGGGTGGCCCAGTGGTCTGACCACCTGACCCAGTTGGGTCCCATAAGATGACTCCCCTCTGGACTCTCTTGTCCTCCTACGAGGCACCGTGAACTGGGAAGCATGTCTGACAAGGTGTCCGGTCCTCCGTACATGGAAGCTATTAAGAGAAGTAATGAGACTCTTCCAGAACATTCCCTCAGACATCCCTGACCCTTCTACCAAGTGGGAAGTGAGGCCTGAGAGGATCATGAGGCAGGAGTGTGCAAGCTGGAGGCCAGCCCAGGAGTCTGACCGGCTTCAAGGTCACTGGGCATTTCAGTGGCTGATGCCCCACCCCCTGTGGGCGTCATCCCAACCCCCTGATGCCAGCCCAGTCCCCCAGCATGCCACCGTGATGCCAGGCCACGAGGGAAAGAGGTGTTCAGAGGTACCTGGAAGGGACATTGGCACAGCCTCCTCGGTCACCTGTGACGTCACCCCCCCTAACCAAGACGGGCTCGTTGGTTCCGGTCCCAGCTCCAGGGCCACATCTGTACCCCTTGGGGCTGCTCTCCAGGCCAGGAGCAGGGACGAACTGGAGGTAGCCGTGTGGGCCCTGGTCCGGCCCTGCTCTGCCTCCTTCCTCGGCAACAGGCCACTATGGGGACACGGGTCCTGACCCAGAGTTTGCTATCTGCTTCAAATGGCCCTGCTGGGGACAGAGGACAAAGGAACCAGGCTCCATGGGACAGACCACGGGGCCCAAGTCCCGTCTCAGGCTCTGGAGACCTTGGGATCCAGGACAGGCCACTTGAAACTTGGTTTCCTCTTCTGCCAAAGGGTACAGATTCAGAGCTAAAGACTTAAAAGTGGTTCTGTGGTGAATAAAGGTGTTTCTACAACCAGAAACACTGATGACCACGGCGCAGTAATGGGCGCTTTCTAAAAGCTGATCACGCCCCACACTATTCCAAGACCTCTGATACATCGTCCACGTGGTCCTCTCCAGGCCACGAGGAAGGCTCAGCTGTCAACCATTCCACCGACAGAGAAGCAGTCTCAGAGAGGTGAGGCTTTAAAGTGCCGGAGCCGTGACCCAACCCAAAGAGCTTCTCCTTTGGTACTGACGATGATAAGGAGGAGAAGGAGAAATGCTAAACTCAGCACTGAGAACAGTCACCGTTGTCAAGGGACCACACTCAATGCCATGCATGGAGCCAAGGACTTGGGGTGTCTTGTTTCTCCTGGTCCTTATGAGAACACTGACAAGCAGATTCTCCTCTGACCCCAAAGGAAACAACTGGGCCCCAGAGAGGTGAGGGCACCTGCCCAGTCACACAGCTGACTGTGGGGAGCCCAACTGCTACTTCCTCCGTCTAGTCTCTCTACCCCCCTACTACGTGCCCGGCTCCCACCCAAAGTGTAGCCAAGGCAGCTATTATCGCCCCCATTTGGTGGTAAGGAAACTGAGGAACAGAGAGGCAAGGCAACTTGCCCAGAGCCACACAGTCCCCAGGGGTTGGAACCCAGGGCGTCTATACCACCTGGCCACCCCCTCTTAAGCCTCTGTGCTACCTCCCTGCAATCACTGCCAGCAGAGTCCCCGCGGAGGCCCCTGCAAACGCTGGCTCACTGGAATCACCACGAAGAGCTGGATTCTAGTCCTGGCCCCGGCCCTACCCCGCCAGGAAGGCGCGGCTCTCCAGAGGCAGGTTCTCCATCCATTTCCTGAGAACTTGGAATCAAACCTTTGCCAAAGGCTGTGTGACACCCAGAAGGGAAGGCCTCCGACCCCCACTTCATCCCGGGCCGCTCCCGCCTGGTCTGTTTTAGATACTGCATTGCAATGGTGTCCGCTTGGCGGGGAGAGAAGCAACGTTGGAAACCACTCAGCGAGAATCTCCAGCTCTGGGGGCTGCTCAGTGGGTGGAGAAGAGAGGGGACAAGGTGGCGGTTTGGAGATGGTGCCAGAAGGGAGGAGGGCTGGCTGCTTCCCGGTCATGCCATCCCCTGGAACATCGAGTGGGGCTTTGATCTCAGTGGGGGGAAAGTGGGAGTGCGGCTGGGCCAGGAGATGGAGCACACAGAGGGACCAGGGGGGCTGGGAGCAGAAACCTGAGCTCAGCACAGTGCCTCAAGCCAGCCCACGGCACCCGCAGCCTCAGACGGCCAGGCCGCCTCCCTGCCCTTCATCCCATTTTACAGATGATAAAACTGAGCCCCGGGGAAGGCTCCTGGGTCCATTCCTTCATGCACCCGTTCGACGATGTTCTCAGATCACCGAGAGACACCTGGGCCCCTTCTGGATTGAGAGGCTCCTGGGAACGTCTCCAGATGAAGCAGGGTCACCACAGGATCCCAGCCGGCCATGGTGCTCAGTGACTGTGATCCCAGCAAACTTGGGGAAACGGAAGTAGGGGATCCACAGGTTCAAGACCAGCCACAGCAACTTAGCAAGTCCCTGTCTCAGAAGAATAAGCAGGACTGGAGGTGCCGTTCAGGGACAGGGCGCCCCTGTGTTCGATTCCCCGTCACCAAAAAAAAAAATAAAATAAAATCAGATAAACAGAATCACGCAAACCAGGGGTCACTGCAGGCTTCCACGGAACAAATCCACACTTCCCAACATCACGTACCACCCCAAGAGCCGAGCGGCAAGGCCCTTGTGCGACTCCCAAGGTCCCTGAAGGATTGATGGAAAACCAAAGGCTGTGCCTGTGTAAGTCCCTAGTGTGGGACCCGAGGGTAGAGTTGCGTGACAAATGTCACCTCCTTCCAAGACTGTTGGGACACTCCTATGTGTGGACAGGTAACCCTTTGGGGATGACCTTGAAGTTCTAAACTCAAGGCCGTTGATGAACATGGGGCTTAGATTAAACAGCCCCAATGCACAGACTGTCGGAGCCTCGTAGGTACCAGAGGCAGAGAGGACTGGGCGGCTCAGGCCGTGTTGGGGGAACACATAGGACTGGTCCAGCACAGCGGAGAGGCCACGGCCAAGAGGAGAAGGGAAACTCCCAGCCCAGAGCGCTGTTCCCCATGGACCCAGCAGACCCGGGAAGGCCCCATGTGCGGGACCCCGCGCTCTCGCTCCCTGCGAGGATCTGCAATCCTGGGGTGCACTGTGGCTCGAAGTCCCCGCCATCCATCCACGGCACCCAGGAAAAGGGCCCTTGGGAAAGCCATCTCTGACCGTTTTGCAGCTCCAGGACTGAGCAGCCATCCTGCCAAGACACGGGCTCGCTCCCCAAAGCACCGAGACCCCCGGCGCCCCCCAAACCCACCCCACGTCAACAGAGTCAGAACGTATTAGAGCGAAGTTTCTCTCCCCAGAGCCTCTTGTCTCGGCAAAGCTAACTAATTCAGATTTAACCTCCCTCTTAATAGGCCGCGGTGCTGAGCCTTCTAATTAATGCCACATGTTCCCTTCAGCTGTCATCCTGAATAAATGTTTACAAAGCTATTAACGTACTGTATTTGTAAACCGGGACCGTGCGGCTTTGGGGAGAGTCATGTGGTATGAATTTTCTCCTCAAAGATGGAAAAGGCGCAGCAATAATAAATACATTGTTTTGCAGGGATGGAGCAAGGCCCTGCCTTGGAAAAAAAAAAAAATTTATTGCGAGCTTCCTGAGACAGCGTGGCGGGGTGTACGTGAGGAATCGGGGCTTTTGAATCCCGGTTCAGAAGAGCTGCGAGGGGCCGGAGCTGGCCCAGGTAGGGGCTGGGCGTGGGGGGACTCCAGGGGCTGAAACTCGGCCGGCCCCGGGTCTGGGGTCCCAGGCTCCACCCCAGCCCCTCTGCTCACCAGTGTGGTGGCACTTGGGGACACCCGTTTTCTTCCTGGGGAACTAGATTTTCCTCTCTGCAAAGTGGGAGGTTGAAATCGACCAGAACATCTTGTCTGTGGTCCAGGATTCTAGTCTGAGGCCTGCTCTGCTCCAACTGCTAGGCACCATCTTGAATGGTCTTAGGTTGGTTCTTCAAAGGTGCCTGGAGACCTAAAAATAATGTCCTAATCTCTTTTTTTTTCTTTTTTTTTTTCTTCTTCTTCTTTTTCTCATACCAGAGATTGAACCCACTGAGCTCCATCCTCAGCCCTTTTTATATTTTTATTTAGAGAGAGGGTCTCACTGAGTTGCTTAGGGTCTCATCAAGTTGCTGAGGCTGGCTTTGAACTTGCGATCCTCCCGCCTCAGCCTCTAAGCCGCTGGGATCATAGGCAGGCGCCACCTCTGAGCCTGGCCAAGTCCTCACATCTTAACATGAAACTCAAGAGCCAACTGCATCTGCTGCCTGGTCTCTCCAACCCCGGACCCTCACCGTACCGTCATCTTCCTGTAAGGAGCCTCTGTCTCTGCTGGGTACCCCAGGAGCCACTCTGGCCCTGCCTCCTGGCCCATCTCTACCCACTCATTGTTCATGTCTCAGCTTCTGTTTCCTTGTCCCTAGGAAACCTGCCTCCACCGTCAGCTCTGGGGCAGCCTGTCCCCTCGCAGGCACCCCAGCACCCTGACCTTGCGTCAGTTTTACAATTGCTTATTTATGGGTCTGTCCACTCGCTCCAGTCAACACTGGAGCTGGGACAACGTCGATGTCATTCAGCACCGGGTCCCGATGGCTCCCAAGGGGAAAATACAGTGTGGCTGCATCCCAGTGAAGCCATCATAATTGGGAAAAATAAAATAAAACGTTAAGTCAAAAATGTACTTCCTCCACCCCTCCAGTTGACGTCACGGCTTAGCCTGGCCAGCCCTGAACGTGCTCAGGACACTTCCACCAGCCCACTGTTGGGAAAAACCATCGCACACAAAGCCCGGTCTAAAGCCAAGTGCTGAACATCACGTGTAACGTATCGAATGTGTGTCTCCAAAACACAGCGGCAGCACCGGGCTGGGTAAAGCCTGGGCCCTGTTCCACGGTCACAGCATGGAGGACCAGGAACTCTGACCTGGTCCTCTTCCTGGGGTCTCGACAGAGCGTCATACCCACTAGGACTAGCCCAGGAAAAGCCCCCGATTCAAAACTCAAAGTAAGGTTTCTACTGAGCACGAACAGCTTTCCCACCAAGTGGAAAAAAATCTTGGCTGGAGCTGCTAGGAGTCGAACCATGGTAAGTCAGGAACCATCATCTGCACTTGGAGTCTCTGTTGCTGAATCAATGTGGAGTGACAGGTGACAGGGATAAATGGCCAGCAAAAAAGGATAATGCAGGGACTTTCCTAGTCACTCCAGGTCTGGGAATTGGGACCCATGTTCGCACCCAGTGCTCTTCCTGTTTCTGAGTGTACTAAGAAGAAGGAACTCAGAGAGATTACAGAATTTGCCTGATATTATAATGTACAGCACAAGAGCTGAGATCTGAACCCAAGGCCGTCCGTCTCTAAAAGGCCAGGCGCTTACCTACCATGATATCCAAGCCCTCACAGGGCCACAGCACCACCCCTGCCCACCCCTGCCGCCCAGCCACACCACCCGCCCACCTAGCTCTAGACCAGACACGGCACACGTGTTGATATAAATGGTGGTGGCACTCTGGATTTTAATGACAGTCATGATGGTTTCCTTTAAGGGACTCTTTGGGTATAAGTGACAGAAAGTCAAGGTCAACTAAAATTAGCAGAGAGCTGGGGGGAGAGGAGAGCAGCACCCCTCTGGAGCCACGGAGGGGAAGGGGTGAAAGTGACCTTGGGGGGCCCATAAGCAAGGACTCGGGCCCTGCAGGTGTCCCTCTCCTCTTCCCGCCATCAACCGATCTTCTGTTGGAGTCATTCAATCCTCCCACACCAGCGGCCACCAGGAAGCTGGGGTTGGGATTGTGCACCCCCTTGAACACACGGCAGACGTCTTACCCCACCCCCGCCCCCTGCGTGAAAAATCCCAGGGAAACCATTCAATTGGCCAAGGCTGAGTCACATGCTCCTGACCGGACCAATCACTGTGGTCAGGGGTGGACTACTTGGACCGGCTACTCCTGCCAGAGCCCCATGTTTAGAGTCAGGGAGGAACAATTTGGAGATAAAGTGGAGACAAAGACGTTAATAGAAGAAGGAGCACTTGGAAAAAATAAAATACCCGCTGTAGGCGACACAAGTGCTGGTCTCAGGCTGGGATATGGCCCCTTGTTCACCTGTTGATGGAGAAGACAGGTGAGTCAACACCCAACTAGAGTCCAGTGGGCACCTGCTATTCCCGAGGAAGGCGGAAGAGGAATCTGTCTGAATTCATGTCCCAGGGTGCTGTTGGAATGAAGGGACACAAGAAGAACAAGAGAAGTGCATGCAGCCACACAGGACAGAACTAGCTGGTCTTGGTCACCACTGTATCAACAGTGCCTCAGGCTGTGCCTGGACATAGTACGTGCTCAAGAAATAGTTGTGGAGGGATGTACTAGGGAATGAGAGCCGCATGGCAAGATCAAGGAAAAGGCTGCTGCGCCTGGTGATGCACACCTTTAAACCCAGCAACTCGGGAGGCTGAGGCAGGAGGATTGTCAATTCGAGGTCAGCCTGGGCAGCATAGTGAGACTGTGTCTCAAAATCAAAACAATAAAAACAGCTGGGGATGAAGCTTAGCGGTAGAGCACCCCTGAGTTCCATTCCTAGCACCCCCTACTCCCCTCCCCCCCCCCAAAAAAAAACAATCAAGGAAAGGAAAGTATCCAAGGTTCATTATGGGACGCAGGAATTGGGCAGCATGGGTTTGAAGGTCAGTTCCAGCCCCCACAGAGGTCATTTCAGCCATCAGAGGCTCCGTTTCACTTTGGATATCCACAAATGGGAAATAACACACCTACCTCCTACCGTTGGGGATAAAATTAAGTTATTTTTCAAAACACCCAGGGTGGTGCTGGGACACCATCACTGACGCTCTTCATTAAAAAGCCCCGCTCCTGCCCTGACGAGCGAGCGCGGTGGCACATGCCTGTCATCCAAGAGGCTTGGGAGGCTGAGGCAGGAGGATCGAATGTTCAAAGCCAGCCTCAGCAAAAGTGAGGCGCTAAGCAACTCAGTGAGACCCTGTCTGTAAATAAAATACGAAATAGGGCTGGGGATGGGGCTCAGTGGTCGAGTGCCCCTGAGTTCAATCCCCAGTACCAATAAATAAATAAATAAATAAATAAAACGCTCTCTTTTCAAGAGACCATTCAGTTGGAAACTCCATTAAAGAGAATTTTACTTATATACTTGTTTCTGCTCAGCTCTGAGGGAGCAGGATAAAAACAAGCAAGGCAAGGATTTTTGCAAGAGCCGGTATCCTCTACAACAAGACACCCTTTTCCTGCAGAATCTCCTTGGTGAATTGAAAAATGGCTTGCGCTGGTTTCCCTCCAAGCAGCAGAAACAAACGTCACTCACCTCGTGGTGTTGCTCTGCCCAGCAAGCACCCACCCTGCACGGCGTGCGTCGGTGCTGCGGGCTGGCCTGTCTCTATTGAAAAATGAGTGAGAAATACCAGCACTTCCAAATGTCGCCCGTGTCCTCGCACACCACAACCCAAAGAACAGAGCCCCTCCAAGCTCTGCTCCAGGAACAACCTGGGCCTGGTATTTTGATCCATGAAGCCAGGAGCTTTTCCCAGATATTGGCAGCCCCCTGAAGGTAACAGAGTAGTCAGGCCAAAAAGGATGTTGAAACTATTTTGAGGGCTCTATAAATCCACATTCGTTTCCCCCCCCCCCCGGTCTTTTCTCTCTTGGGTCTGTCCTTTCTCACCCCTCCTTCCCACCCTCTTCCATTCCTGGGGTTCTCTCCATCCCTCCCTCTTCCATGACAATGGAAGAAAAAGATTTATCTCTGCCAGTAAGTGTTCACCAGGCAGAGCTCGCCACCAAGTACACAGACACAGGGTCCTCTCGGATCCACTCTAAGGACATCTCCTGTTTACTGCTTTGGGTTCTCCTAGGAACACTGCCTCGTGGGCCTATCTCCTGGATCTCTTGGGTTCGGGATTTCTGGACCAGAGGTTCTGCCAGATCTGCTTGTCTTTTGGCTCCAAGGAAACCTCACCTCCCACAGGAGCCTGGGAATTTCGGCTGCCCCTCAAATGTGGGTGGCATCAGGGCCCCATGGCCCTCTGGGCGGTGGACCTGGACTGAGCCAGGGGATGGTTCCTACTTAAAACCATGTTTCCCAAAGCCTGGACCAGAGTTGGCCCCCAGGGCAACTGGGCGGGATCTGCACAGTCGTGTTCCACTGTCCACCGAAGGGCCCAGCAGCCACCTTGATGCCCTGTAGCCGCCATCTTGAATTTCGTCCTTTTTTGAGCTGGAAATTCCACCTTTTCATTTTGCACTTGGATTTGCCACTTGCAACTGCTGAAGTCAGCCGTGCCTGACACACGTAACCATGCACTGCACACAAGATGATCGTAAATGCTCTACAAACCGGCCTTTTTAAATTTTAACTAGTTAAGAGTACATTTTATAAGAGTGGGAGCCAGCATGGGACTCAGGGAACAGGTATCTGCTTGTGAGACTATTATAATTAGGGGTAGAAGGGAAATCTACTGTTGAAAAAAATTTCCAGTTAGGCAGGCACTGTGACGCACACCTGTCATCCCAGTGGCCTGGGAGGGTGAGACAAGAGGATCACAAGTTCAAGGCCAGCCTCAGCAACTCAGAGAGTCCCTGAATAAGGGAGTGAGACCCTGTCTCAAAATAAAAAATTTAAAAAAATTTTAAAAAGGGGGGGCTGGGGATTTGGCTCAGTGGTTAAGCACCCCTGGGTTCAATCAGAGAAGAAGAAGAAGGAGAAGGAGAAATGTGAATCCAGTTAAAGAAAAATAGGAAGTGGCTGGGTGCGGTGGTTCAGGCCTGTAATCCCAACAGCTCGGGAGGCTAAGACAGGAGGATCCTGAGTTCAAAGCCAGCCTCAGCAACTTATGGAGGCCTTAAGCAACTCTGTGAGACCATGTCGCTAAATAAAATATGAAAAGGGCCAGGTATGTGGCTCAGTGGCCCTGGATTCAATCTCTAGTACCAAAAAATAAATAAAATAAAAACCATTTGTATATGAACTGTGACACACTGAATTTTCCCCCCCCAAAAAAAATGGCTACAGAGATATTACTATCAGTCCCATATGAGCTTCCAGAATACCACTACTCCCCTTGAAACTAGGTGGAGTTTTTTTGACTTCTTGATGACTAAAAAGAACAGAAGTGACCTTTAGTGACTTCCAGGTGAAACCATAAAAGGGAGTGTTTTCTCTGGCTGGTGTTCTCAGTCTTGGGTGGCTCACCTGGGAAGCTGGCTGCCATCTTGAAAGGAAGCCAAAGAGCCACGTGGAGATGGCATGTGCAAGTGTTCCAGTCACCTGACCCCATGGAGGCCAGCTATTTAAAAATGAGTGAGAAATACCAGCACAAAGCGGCTGAGCTTCTAGGCAATTCCAGGACCCAGCCTTTGAGCTGCTCCAGCTGTCCCCGAGTGAAGCTGGAGTGTTCCCGTCAAGCCCTATCCAAGTTGTAGATTTTTGGAGCCAAATCGCTGCAGCTGCTGTTTGAGCCCATTAAGACTCAGGGTTGCTTTTAGGCAGCAACAGAAAACCCCAACCAGAGCCCACTGAAGCTCCTCCTGGAGAAAGGTTCGAGTTTCCCCTCCTTACAGCTCAGAAAACTCAGGTGTGGTGACCAGGCGAAGGCACTTGCCCCCCACACACAGCCTGAACTTGTCTGAAATCTGTCCAACCTCAGAATCCGGTTTGGAGGGGGTCAAGTGTTTGACTTAGGAAAGAACAGGAAAAATATCAAGAGCCCAGGGCCGAAGAATGAGAAAGAACAGGGGAAGCTGGAGGAAATAAGCAGAGACACCACGAAAACTGAGAGGATTCGTGCCCAAACTTGACCCCTGGGTCAGCCCCCCAGGCTCCCTGCAGCCAGGGCCAGAGGGCCATCAATCCATTGCTCGGTGCTCCACGCCCAAGTCCGAGGGCCTGAGCAGGAGGAGGGCCCTGTGCAGCCACCCCCCCCCTCCCTCAAAGGGGAAAGGGGTCTCGATTGGAAATCTGATTCCTCCTGCCCGTCCCCACCCCTGGCTTCTCTCCTCTAAGCAAACTCACCCTGATTCACACAAGTGAGAGGCTGAGGAAATAACTGAGTGTCCAGACCAGGACATCTCGCTTCCAGGGCACAGTCCATGTGCCCTCTTCCCTGAAGGACTGAGAATATCGGGAATCGAGAAAAGTGGGAGCTTTTTGAGTTTGGGGCCATGTTGTTTTACACTTCTGAGTGTGCCCGGCAGCCCCTAGGGAGATATTTTGTAAAAATGATAGTGATGTATTAAATGCAAGGCACTGAACCTCCATGATAAAGTCTCCTCCTTGACTTCAAAGTAAATCGGGGCCCCGTGGAGACCCAGTGAACTGTCACATGTTTAAAATACACCATGTCAGACAGCCAGTAGCAACCTCACGGACCACCAGCTACTATTCCAAGAAGGATAATCTGTTGCTGGTTGCAATGGCACATGTCTATAATCCCAGGTGCTCGGGAGGCTGAGGCAGGAGGATTGCAAGTTCAAGGCCAGCTTCAGCAACTTAGCAAGGCCCTGTGCAACTGAATGAGACCCTGTCTCAAAAATAAAAAGGTCTGGGGATGGGGCTCAGTGGTTAAGCACCCCTGGGCTCCATCCTCAGTACCAAAAAAACAAAAGAATCATTTGTTTCCATGATTACATGGCACTGAACAGTATCCGATCATGCCACCTGCTTTCAGTTTCTGTGACATCCTTATATCAGCGGGCAGAGACTGAAGCACCATTGGTCAGTGTCACACGGCTTGGAAATGGCAGAGCCAAGACTCAAGCCTGCAATGCTGTGACACCGTCATGCCTTGCTCATCCCCAAGTCCTCCTGGGGGTGGACCTCACCTTCCCTCTCTCTGCCATGCAGCCACCCCCTGCCCCATGACACAGGGAGCCCGAGCATCCCTCCCAGCCCTGCAAGTCTTCGAGCGATGGCCTGCTAATGCTATTATTACCGATGGCTTTTCATTCCCGGTGCCAAAGCTGATTTGGAGTTCACGACGCTGAGGGTTTCAATCCGGGCTCTGTGGACAGGCTCCGGGAGCCCTAAGTGACTGTAGCTTACAGACAATCCAATTGTTATTGACATTTGTGTCTGATTGTTCATCGGGAGGAGCTGTGCTGTAGGCAGGAGCATTCTATTACGCGGCCCCTTTCCGTCTGCCCGCTGAGAACAAAACCCGTCCGCACCATCGGGGGCAGGCCAGTCAATCCTAATATCACTCCACATCTATCAGAGTCACTTTTGTGGGCTGGGCTTTGGGGGCAGCTGGAGGAGGGAGAGAGAAATTCAAAGAAGAGGGGGTGGATCTAAATTTGGAGTCGGAGATGGAAGTAGAGATCGCATTGCAAAAAAAAAAAAAAATTTTTCATCTCTCCATATTTATCTTGATCTGCCTCTCAGTATCCGTCCATCAGCCCACCACGTGGGAGGGACATGATTAAGAGGTGTGCGATTCATCAGCTCATCCTGCTTGATTGTGTCCAAGGATCATGTCCGATTTGACCTTGACCGCCACTCCTGTTGGGTTAGGCCACTTTGATCTTGAGAGATCCGCGTCACCCCAACCCCCATCATAAAGAGAAGCCACCTCTGCTTCACATCAGAAGTCCCCACCCCCTTTTTTATAATGATCTTATTTTTCCTGGTCCTGGATCATTCAGACTGCACACTGGACCTTGAGAAGGGGGACACGGTGGGCCCCCACACAGGTGGCTGTGTCCGAAGCCGACTGCCCTCTTAATTCCTCATGAGTTCCAGGAGTGTGTGGAGGCTTCTCGACGTGTCGTTTTGGAAGGGGTGGGGACAGGTGTGCACGGTTCCACCTGCACTTGCTTGGACTCTCAAGGGAACATGGCCTTTGGAAGGGCTGGCACACTGACTGGTCACTGTGGGGATACGATGACCTTGGCCTTCTCAGCAATAGGACTGAGCTAACTCACAGAGCCCCAGGCTTTTTGCTCAAAAAGATAAAAACTGCCAGGGGCGGAGGTACACATCTACCTGTAATCCCCGCGACTTGGGAGGCTGAGGCAGGAGGATCGAAAGCTCAAAGCCAGCCTCAGCAACTTAGTGAGGCCCTAAGCAACTCATCGAGGCCCTGCCTCTAAATAAAATATAAAAAGGACTGAGGATGTGGCTCAGTGGTTAAGCACCCCTGGGTTCAATCCCTGATACCAAAAAACAAAGATGAAATCTGCAGGCAAAGTTTAAAAGACTGACCGCTAAAAGTGTGAGTGAGGACAGAGGCCAGCTGCAGTTCTGGTGCCTGGTTCTCAGGTGCCCTAGGCTGCACTGAGTTGCCCCCCCACACACGCACAAAAGGCCTCTATCTTCCAGTACTAGCCTCCAGCACCTCAGACTGTATCTGCATTTGAAGACAAAGTCTTTATAAAGAGTTGACTGGATTGGAAGGTCATTTGGATAGGGTCCAATCCAATACAACCAATGTCCTCAAAAAGGAGGATTATTTGGCAGGGTACCATGGTGCATGCCTGTCATCCCAGCTACTCTGGAGGCTAAGGCAGGAGAATCCCAAGTTGGAGGCCAGCCTCAGCACCTTAGTGAGAGCCTGTCTCAAAATAAGAGTTCTTAAAAGGGCTGGGGATGTGGCTCAGTGGTACAGCACCCTCAATTTCAATCCCCAGTACCAGAAAGAAAGAAAGAAAGAAAGAAAGAAAGAAAGAAAGAAAGAAAGAAAGAAAGAAAGAAAGGAAGGAAGGAAGGAAGGAAGGAAGGAAGGAAGGAAGGAAGGAAGGAAGGAAGGAAGGAAGGAAGGAATTTAAATATAGACACATGCAGAGAGATGTCTCGAAGACACATAGAGAACACAGCCCACCACAAGCTGAGAAGAGAGAAGGGACCCAACATCTTGATCTCAGATTTCCAGCTTCCAGGATGGTGGGAAAATTAATTGCTGTTGTTTACATCACCAAATCAGGGAACTTCATTACAGCAGCCCTAGGCAACTGAGTCAATAGGGACAGCCACTTTGGAAAGAAGTTTGTCATTTTTTTAACAAAGTTAACTATGTACTAAAAATATAAACCCAGAAATCCCATTCCTAGGTAAATTTACTCAAAAGAAATTAAAACACCTTCTCACAAACACCTAAATATGAATATTTATAGCATCATTATTCACAATAGCCCAAACTCTTGAAGCAACCCAACAAATGATGAATGAGTAAACAAATTGTGGTATATTTGCAATGGAGTACTATACGGTGATAAAAAGTGAGAAACTATTGGCACCTACAAGCACGTGGACACATCTCAACACATCCATTGTACTAAGTGGAAGAAGCCACACACCAAAGATCACATAATAAAATTTCCATTTATATGACATCCTGGAGAAGTTAAAATCTAAAAGAACAGAAAACACAACAGTAGTTCTCAGGAACGAAAGACAAGAGGGAGAAATTGTCTGTGGAGAAATATTTATGGATGGTGGAAATGTTTTGTCTCTTGATTGCAGTGATGGACGTATGTCAGATTCATCCAACTATATCCTTAAAAGGAGGACATTTTGTTATGCATTAATATAGGTCAATCAGCTTGATGTTCAAAAATAATAATCATGAGCTGCCCTTCTTTGCTCAAGGGGAAGACATTTTTTTTTCCTAAATTGTTAACACCCAGTATTTAAGAAGGTGCAGGGAAGCTTCTAGGTCTGTTCTAAACACTACTAGATGTTTAAATGCATGTGTGGCATTTCTACGATGCATGTGGCACTTTTCTATCAAAATATGAAGTATGCATTTCCACCTCTAGGAATCCATCCTACCAAGCGGCCTTCATCCTACCAGGTGTGGTGGTGCACACCCGTAGTTCCAGCACTTGGGAGGCTGGGGAAGGAGGATCCCTTGCGCCCAGGAGTTAGGAGAGCAACCTGGGTGACTTTGTGAGACTTCATCTCAGAAACGAGTAGTTCCACCTTGACCACACATGCGTACTGGTGTTCACTACGGCAAAAACAAGAAAGTGTCGGAGAGAAGGATCAGCCAAACTCTGCGGTTCTATTGAGCACAGGGACGGGCATGCAACAATGAATCCCATCAAAATGGAAAATAAATCAGATTTAAAATGAAAAAAAAGAGAAGCATGTGCACAGAGGAAATCCATCACAGAGACAGGAGCTCAAAGACCCGCACCTCTCTGTTGATGTGGCTCCCTTCAGCCAAGAGACCATGGCACCGTGGGGGTGAAGAATCAGGGCCACCTCTGCACCTGCTACTCAGTATTTAAATTGTATTTAAATTTTATTTAAACTACTTAAAAATTTATTTAAACTATTATTTAAATTTTTAGAAAGAGAGATAATTCACATTTTGTGCAATATTTATTTTTGACCCCAGGGCCAGGATTCTCATTTTTTAGTAAACAATCAAATGCTTCTCGCTCAGTGGTCTTCTTAAAGAATCCCCTTCCTGGGTGTGTCTTCGTTGATAAATGTATTTTTTTCCAAAGTATCCATTAGAACAGGCCTTTGTGTATTGTAGCTCATTTGAGATCATGAAAGTCTTTTAAAAAGGTAAAAAAATAAAATAAAAATTTAAAAAGCCGACTTTTGGCTTGTGTGCTCCATGTTCCCAGAAGAAAGATGCCCAGGTCCCTCTGAGAGGCCAGACCAGCAGAAGCATTTGGCTGATTTCTCTTCTCTGAGGCAGACCCCACCATGGGACACTTCCCGTGCTTAGTGTGGGTTTCCTCCGTTTCCTCCAGGTGGCCCAGAGGTAAGAACCAAATAAGGAGGAGAGGAGAGACCCGGGGCCATCTATATCACAGAGGAGTGCTTCAAAATGCTTAGTGGAAAAAACAGATGGATTGATGTTAGATCCAGGTTTCCCTGACCTCAGAGGGTAAATAGAAATCCAATCAGCTTCAATTGCAGTGGAAAACACCGAGTTCCTTTGGAACCAGCCAGGATCGGGGACTTTGACTTTGCAAACACCCCGGGGTGCTGGCAACAGGCGCAGGGAGCATGCGCAGCGAGGCTGAAAGTCTCCCGCCAGTTGCGCCATCGCAGGGTCCCTTTGTTGTGGAATTCAGCAACCTGGTTTGCTTGAGCTCTTCAGATCCCTGGAGAGGAGGAGGGTGAACAGGAAACCCTTGACCTCCAGCCTTTCCCTGGGACCATTTCTCCATCCCCAAGAGAGAACCCAATCTCACCTGGAGAATTTTCCAACGAGCGTTCCATGAGCACCATCTCACCCAGTTATTTCGTAGCTGGCTTTAAACTGGACGTGGGAGCTCGAGCGAAGGAGAAGACACCTGCCTGCTAGGAAAGCCCCCTGCCACCAGGCATCTACGGGTCTTTGCCAAGCCCGACTGTTGTTTCCCACCCAATGTGGGGGTAGATAACAGAGGATTGAGTCCATTCCATTCAGGGCTACCTAATTTTCCTGGCCAGATAGTAAAAGGGGCTGGTTTTGCGGATCCCATGGTCTCTGTCACAACTGCCCAACACGAAAAGGAATCTCCACCAGTCACTCTATTTGAGATAGCCCCAAGTCAGAAATGATCCAATGCCACGTGGGCATAAGGACATGTGTTATCCTTATACAAGGGGGTAAAATGCAGCACTGCGAACCATCAGTCCGCGCCGATGGGCAGGAGCAGAGATTCCGAGATCACCCACAAGAGACGAGCTAAAGGAAAGGGAGCCAGACCAAGAACACAGACAGCCCTGCCATGACGTGTCGCCGATGTGACCCGTGTGACCCGTGTGAGGTACAGTGGCCTAATAAAAAGTCATGGGGAAAGTGGGATGAGGGGCTATCACCCAAAACCCTCACAGCAACATTTAAAAAAAAAATAGGGCCCTAGCCTTGCACCTGCCTGTCATCCCAGTGGTTCCAGAGGCTGAGGCAGGAGGATCTCGAGTTCAAAGCCAGCCTCGGCAAAAGCGAGGTGCTAAGCAACTCAGCGAGACCCTGTCTCTAAATAAAATGCAAACTAGGGCTGGGGATGTGGCTCAGTGGTTGAGTGCCCCTGAGTTTAATTCCTGGTACCCCTCTTCCCCCCCAAAAAAAAGAAAGAAAAGAAATGAGCCTCTTAGTAGTTCACACTTGCCCAGTTTCCCAGCATCTTTTGGGCAGACCTGACCACTGCATGACTAACAGCATACAAATACTTCTTTAACTGGGTCTACAGGGTCTGTCCTCTTTCTTAAAAGTGAATGATAATAAATTACCACTTTCCTGGTTTCACTAAGCAAATCCCGTGTTGACAGAGCCAAGGCTCGGCAGGATCTTGGCATTGGTTGTCCGAACAGAAGAAAATCCCGAGGTCTTAGAGGGCACTCACCTTGCAGGCAAAGTGGCATCTATTTGTATTTCTTTCTCCACCTTTAAAAAAGCTATCCTCCCCTCTCCCCTACCCCCATATGGTAAATAACTTGGATGGTAAAGTTTAGAAGTTGGGGACTTGTAAAGGAGAAGGGGAAATCAAAGCCTCCTTAGTTTCACGGTTGGTAATGATTTACGGCTCCATGAGAGTTTAGAAAGACGTCTTCTTTTTAAATCAATTTTTAGCAGCATACGCTGGGTTTTTCTGTTCTTTTCTCTTTATCTGTACTGAGAGTCAACTCTGCAGAGATCCAAGCTCCGTCTCGCACTAAGTCATCTTCTTTATAGAGGGAAGAAACGCCTTCAGAGTGGACGTGCCCTGAGCATCCAGCCTCCTCAGCGGGCGCACTTGAAGTCTTGAGTAACTTCAACTGCAAACCCCCCAGGGCCCCGGGATTTATCTTCTGTATCTCTTGCAAAGGGCTGAACAGACTGAGGGTATTCAACAAGTCATAAATAACGTCATGTTGCATGTCAATGGCATGCGCAATCAGGTTGGGAAAAGCCAATTCGGATAGTCAAGGTCCGGCCATCGCCCAAACCTTGGGTTTCATCCAGATGTGGCCTCCTGAGAAGGCTTTGAAGATGGAGAGGAGGGAGGAGCTTGCTGCTTGGCATTCCCTCTGTCCCTGTCGAGGTCCCCAGCTAGGAAGAGGAGGGCTTTCTTCCTTGCACGTATTACCCATGGTTCCCCACTTCACGGTCCTGCAGTTAACTTCTGTTGACTAAAGAATAGCAACTAAGATTCACCAAGCGCTCACCTGTCAGGCGCTGTTGAAACCGCTGTACCCACAGAACATCTCGTCCACCCATCATATTGGTGAGAGGATGTCAGCTCAGTGACTGGCCGCACTTGACAGAAAGGAAGATGGGGGCTCAGAGAGATTTAGTCACTTGCTCCGCCATGTCACACAGCTAGTGACCGATGGAGCAGGATTTAACCCCATCTCAGAATCCCCCCTCCCTCGCATCTCATACTCTCTGTGAAGCAAATACCCATTGATGGAGAAAAGGCCAAGCCAGGGCCTGAGTAAAACCAGGAGAGAATTATTGAGACTTGATGGGGGAGGTGGGGTCTTGCCAGGTGATTCATGAGGGTTTGAGACTCGGAGAAAGTAACAGATGGTGCATATATAGCAGCCGATGGGCCCTGATCTTCACAATAACCCAAGGCATTGAGAAGGATCATGATCCACAGTGTGCAGATGAGCTTCTCTGTGCCTCAGAGAGGTTAGGCGGCTTGACCAAGGTCACACAGCTGGTAACCAACCAGGCAAGCTTATGCTTCAAAGCTTCCTGCCACCCACAAACCAAAGGAAAAAACTGCAGGGGTTATCTTCTTATCCATGGAAGAGCTGCTCCACTGGTTCACTGGGGAACAGGGACTTTGGCAGAGTCCACAGAGGCTCCCTGCCAGCCTGAGTATCGACTGTCAGCTGCACCCCCAATTCAAGAAGCAATAAGATGGCACCCATGGTGTACTCCTGGAGGAGGGGAACCTTCATGCACTAAGGAAATGTGCAAGGAGCTGCTAAGCCCCTCCGGCCCCTTGGTCCTCTCTCGGTAGCGCCTGAGCATCTTTCCCTCTCCCTCCACTCTCAGGCATCTGATGGCACATGTCCCAAGGCACAGTCCTAACATTCAGCCACCCTCCTTCTCTCCTCCGTTACCCTGGTCCTCAGAAGCTTGCTCAGGTGAAACTTTGGCAATGACAACTCACATCCTTGAAGCCAGGGAGACCTGTGCCTGCATTCCACCTCTGAGGCTACTCACTAGCTGTGTGGCCTTGACCCTTAAGACCAGCATCTGAGCCTCGGTTGCTCCCTTCATAAAATGGGCTTGATAATACCTACCTGAGGCCAGCAGCCTGCGTGGAGGCACGACCCCCAGTCCTAGCACATAGAAAGGGTCAGTGAATACTAGCTACTCGCAGTGGAAACCCAGTTATTCTCTGTGGTCAGTGAGGCCGTGGCTGCCCTCCAGCCCCATGAGAGCCGAATGCTGGGTTCAAGTGGCTCCAGCAGTCACCACCCTCCCCCCTGCCAGGCCCCCTGCTGCGCCCTTCTGTCTACAGCCTCCCCCAGGCCAGTTCCCAGACTCCTTCACCCCAGAAGTGGCTGAGCCAATGTTCAGAGCCAAGTGTGGGATGCCGTCTACACCTCCCTGCGGGGGAGCCTGATTTAACTGAGGACGCACCTGCAGTCCCTACAGGAGGAGGTACAGAGGAGCCTCACCTAAGTTCATCTTGCAAGACCCCAATTCAGAAGGGTGCGTCGTCCCTGCAAGGGGACCTTCAAAGCGAGACTTCAATACTGGGCCTCATTTTTCTTTTTTTAAACCTTGCATTCATGTGTCCTTTGCAAGGGGCCAAGCTAACCACCCTATTTCCCCAGGGCTCTTGAAGTCTAGCTCAGAACTGGAGCTGACGGCCGTCGCTTTGACAAGTTCTGTGAGCACACAGCTCACCACTTACTGGCTTTGAACTAATAGTCAGGTGATTCCCACTCAGTGCTGGGGCTCTCCCCACTTGGACATGAGCATCCCGAGCAGCAGGGGCTTTGTGTGTCCCCTTCGTCCCCATTTCCCCTGAGCATGGAGCAACGCTCGGTTCACAGGGGCAGAACATGATCCAGCCTCCTCTGTATCCACAGATCCAGCATCAGAGGATCCAGCCAAGTGCAGATGAAGAAAAACTGCAGCTGTGCTGAACGTGTAGAGACAGCTTTATGGTCATTATTATTTTACGTAAATGATATATTACAGCAAAAGTTTACACAATGTACACATTGTACTAAGTATTAGAAATACTCTAAAGATGGTTTAAAGTAGAGAGAGTTGCAGAGATGATATGCAAATATGACACCATTGTATATAAGGGACTGAGCATCCACAGACTTTGGTACCCACAAGGGCGCTGGATCCAATCTCACATTTACCAAGGGACAATGACATATACTTAAGTGGAAGGATGGACAAGCGAGCCTCAGTTTGGTCATCTGTAGGATTCAGATGAGCATAACTCCACCAAACTACCCAGCCAGCCATGCCGCTCCTCAGTATTTATCCTGAAGAATTAAAATCATCATGCTACCAGAGCCGCACCGGTCACAGCAGCCAAACTAGGGAGCCAGCCTAGGGGTCCATCCATGGATCAATGGATGAATGGATGAAGAAAACGTGGTGTCTCTACACAACCGAGTTTTATTCGACCCTAAAGAAGAATGAAATTTTGTCATTTGCAGGAAAATGGATGGAACTTGGGAACATTATGTTAAGCCAAACAAGCCAAACTCAGAAGAGGGGGTGGTTCCTCTCATATATGGAAGCTACAGAGGAACAAGGACAAGAAAGGTGGGGGCGGGGGAGGGGGCGCTCTAGAAAATCTAAGGGAGATCAGGGTCAGGGGATGGGAGGAAGGGGCAATGGGGGGAAGGATAGTGTCCAAATTATAATGTTCAGTGGTGTGCGTGTGCGCATATGTGACAGCACTGCCCACCACCCTGTCCTGCTATTAAGCATCAATTTAAAACTATAGAAAAAAAATTTTTTTTAAGAAATCTATTGAACATTTTCAAAAGATCAGCATTACCGCTGCGGGGTTTGCACAGGAGGGCCTGAGTGTGCCAAAGCCATGTAGCAGGAGGACTGGCGGAGTGTGTCTGGGAAGGGAGTGCTACTTAGACAGACAGACACACAGACAGACAGAGAGACACAGACCCATAGGCACAGTCTGCGCGCGCACACACACAAACACACACACGACACAGCAGCAACAGGAACCCACCCAAGCCATGGCTGTTGCTCCCACAAAGCCGCTGTCCCCTGCACCCCAGCCCCCAACCCCTCTGCACCCCAGCCCCACCCCTGCACCCCAGCCCCCCAGCCACCATCTCCTGCACCCCAGCCCCCACCCCCTGCACCCCAGCCCCCACCCCCTGCACCCCAGCACCCCACCACCCCCTGCACTCCAGCCCCACCCCTGCACCCCAGCCCCCCAGCCCCCATGCACTCCAGCCCCCACCCCCTACACCCAGCCCCCCCCCCAGCCTCTCTGCTGTAAAGTGGGGTGGGGAGCGCCGTTCCGGGGGCTGACACCCCTTCCGCGGTTTTATTTTTCCGAATGCGGTTTCGAAGCGACATGGGGAGTAATGAGAGGAAATCATTGTGCTCATTGTTGGACAAGCAGCGTCCACCGGCAATGTGCGCAGCAGATGTGAGCGGGGCCATCTCTAGCACGATTGTGGAGACCGGGGTCCAGCCCAGCGTGTTTAAGGGAAGTGAGCAGGGGCTGGCACCACCCCGGGTGACCTTGGCTGGACAGTAAGAGTGTGGGGTGGTGGGGTGGCCTCCCTGCCGCTGGGCTCTCCAGAGAAGAAGGCAGGCTGACACTAATTCCCCAGATTCACACGGCATCCCAGGCTGGGTTTACTAAATACTTCAAAAACATTAAACTTTTGACAAAGCAAAAGCCACTTGGAGGCCTCATGGAGACAAGAGGAGGCTTCTTTGGTTCATAAGGCCTGTCCCCTTGACCTCAGTAAAACCCACTTCCTGTCTCCTTTTTTTTGTTGTTGTTGTTGTCCTGGGGACTGAACCCAGGGTGCTTCCCACTGCCACGTCCCCAGCCCTTTTGATATTTTATTTAGAGACAGGGTCTCACTAAATTGCTCAAGGCCTCACTAATTTGCTGAGGCTGGCTTTGAACTTGCCATCCTCCTGCCTCAGCCTCCCCAGCCACTGGGATGACAGGCGTGTGCCACGGCGACCAGCTGCATGTCTCCTTTCATTGCCAAAGCCCACCACCTCTCCTCCTGGCCCCCTGCCCACTAAACAGCTCCCCTTCCTCTGTGTCCTCCTTGCACTTGGGTTTTGGGTCAAGGTCGCATTATCTCTGGTCTAAGGCTTCTGCCAGGGGTCAAGGTCATGTTCTTTCTGCCTGTGAGAAGCCAGCAGCTTCCTCCAGCCCATAGTCTCAGCTAAACTCCACAGCACCAGGCATGGGAGCTGGACCCCGTCCCCGCCCTCGTTTTATTTGGCTCACCAAGTGTTGGCACCCAAGATAACATTTTTTTTAAAAATCGGATTCATTTGCTAACATTTTAAAATCAGACACTTTCACATAAAAATTCTGGTTTTCCAGTCGGGCAACACAAACACTACATTTCTACAAGGCCCTAATCAGCTGGAGTGGAGTGGCAGGTGGTCCCTTGAGATGAGACTGCATTTTGCTACAGTCCCCACCGAGCCCTATAGTCTCCTTACATTATAAGGTTCAGTGTATCATATTCATGGAGCTCTCACTATTAATTTACTTGCAGAAGGATTAACAGACCATCAAATTGGTCTTGTTTCTGTCCAAGTCTCCCCCCCACCCCCGCCCCTGTAGCAGGGATGGAACTCAGGGGCACCTGACCACTGAGCCGCATCCTCTATTTTGTGTTTTATTTAGAGGCAGGGTCTCGCTGAGTTGCTTAGCACCTCACTAAGTGGCTGAGGCTGGCTTTGAACTCACGATCCTCCTGCCTCCACCTCCCGGACCACTAGGATCACATGCTTGCACCACCGCGCCTGGCGCCCCCCCCCCCTCTCTCTTTTGATAGTCTAGAATCAAAGGGTCAAAATGGTGTCGTCACAAAAATAAAAGCTGGCCCTTACCTGGGGTATCTGTTAATTCATCCCACGGGCTGATTTATGTAATGCTCAGAGTCCTGGTAATAATAATAGACACTCTCTTCTCCTCATTCTCGTTGTCATTCCACCGTGGAGAAGGGGATACGAAGACACGGAGCAGTTAGGGTGAGCCCAAAGCCACCGTGCGTCTCAAGGGCAACCGGAGGGGCTTCTCTGTTGAAATAAGACCTGTCCTACCCGATACCCCGTTCAGCACCTTCCCCTGGTTCCCAGGATCGTTCTCCACCCTGAATCCCGTCCCCGGCCCCTGGAGATGGGTCTCCAGGGATCATGATGGGCCTTTTCTTTGGTCCTGGATCAGACTCACCAACAGGAGGCCCGGAGAGGAGGCAGTAATGAGAGCCAGCCGGAGTGCACCTTCCCCGCTCCCTGCCTGGGCTGTCACTCAGCGTCAACAGGTGGGCACTGCCAGGGCCCGAGCTCCCATCTCTGCATGGACTCAACCCTCTTCATAAGGCCTCTTTCAGCCTGGGGGAGTCAGGACCACCCACCCTTAGAGGCTGGCAGCCTCTAAGTCCCAACCATTCCTTGTTGGCTTCCTGCTGCTCTGTTCCTTCCCCCCCCCCAGGCCCAGCCTCCGTCAACAATTCCTTGATTCACGTCCCCGCAGGGGTCCCCAGGAAGGTACCTTCTCTTTCCCGCCAGGACCCTCTCATCCGTCTTTCATCTGTGCCCAACGTACTTGAGTTTGCAGCCCTGGACTAACCCTGAATCTCACAGAGGACACGACAGGAGTCCAGGAAGCTCCTCTGTGGTTCCCACGGAGCTCAGTCTCGTTCCCTTTTCACCTGCGCATTGGCGAGATCGTCTTTGGCTCAAAAAGAGAGCCAGTGAGCTCGGAGCCCTGGAGTGGAGGTCATCCCAAATTCCCTCCTCCAGGGTCACAATGCCCAGTGGCCAGCTGAGCCTTTCTTTTTTTTTTTTTTTTTTTCAGTTTAACATTTTTTTATTTTTTTTTTAATTTATTTTTTATTTTTTTTTTTTTTCGTCAGAGGCAAGTGTGCGAGGGCCTGCTGGGCCCAGAGGAGAAGGCTGCCGGGGACAGAGGTGACTGTCCCCATCTCCCTCTTCTGCTCTGTCTCCCCCTCAGCACCCATCTCCACACCCTTGCAGCCAGGGGCAAATCCCTCTCCCCCAAATAACTGCCTGAGCGCCTCTATGGTATCAATGTCTGTTTCTCAATAAACTTCATGTAAACATCCTCTGGGTGGGAAAAATCAATCAATAACAGAAAGATCACTCAGGTTCATAAACAACGTTATTTAGCATCAATAGCCACTGTCAGGCCCATCAGGTCACGCGGCATTGCTAGAGAAGCGCGTTTCTGGATAATCCCAGAGGCTCAGGCCAGGAGGTACCCACCAGTCTCTGCGAGTTTGATTTAACCCCACCTTCAAGCGGTCAATGAGCTCTGAATTGTGCAGAAAGCCCCTTAGATATGAAAGTCAGCCTCAGCCAGAAGCAAGGTGAGAACATGATCCTCCTTATTCTTGAGCCCATGCTTGCTTAGAACTTGCTCAGTGCACAGCCTGGACCTGGGTCCTGGAGTTACCAAGATCCAATGAGATGCACCCTCTGACTCTCAAAAGGTCCACAGTCCTTTGAGCACCCACACTCTGAAACCCTGCTTGGATGGCGTTTCCAACGTGCAAGGAATCACAGGCACAAGATGACCGACTGTGATGTGGAGATTAAACAAGGCCTGGATCATACGCAGACAGAGATGAGGACCCCAGCCTGCCTAGGGAGCCCCAAGCAGTTCCATACTGCCGGTCGCCCGGAGTTCTAGAGAGCGACATCCAGTCCTGCATCCTATTTAGAACTTGAACTTCCTGAGGATGAGAGTCCTCTTTGACATGTTTATATGATAATGTCCGACACACAGTATGTCCAAACATCTGTTGATGTTCGAGAGCAGACATTCAGATGAGGAAGGAAATGCTCAACAGCACAGGCCCAGTTCCCCAGGGGCTCAAAGACAGAGGGAGGCGGTGACAGGTAAGGAAATGGACAGTCGTCCCACACAGCAGCATCGGCCTCTCAGCTGAGATCAGAGGAGCAGGGGACCAGACGGGGCTCTCAAGATGGAGATGACAGCATACACCAGGGCTTTGAGGTGAGACAGATGGCGTGCACAGCCAGAAATCGCAGGCATCATGGAGAAAGGGCATCTGTCAAACAGGAACGCAGAAAATAAATAAGACCAAGATCGGCGGTAAAAGTCCAATCACCACTTGAGGGTAACCCCAGCAGCCAAGTCCAGAGATGGGCCCGGGCCTCCCAGGGGCTCCCTCTTAATGAGGATTCATCTCCTGCATCAATTGTGCAGCCCCTGAGCTTTGAAGGTGCTCAGTTTCCAATCCCAGATGTGGGTACCCACCTTATCCCCAATCCACAGATGAAACAAACGGAGGTTCTCAGGCGCCAAGTGGCTCCCGGTACAAGAACACAGGGCTAAGTCACCCAGGTGCTGAGGCTGGAGGCCAGGACCAGGACAGCACTGGGCACATCTCATAGCTAGAGAGGGCAGGAGCGGACCAAGGAGAATCACTAGGGATAGGTCTTCCTGGCTCATGGATGCAGACAGGCCAGGGTGATTGAAGTGGAATGAGGGTGGGACGAGGAACAAAGCCCTCATTCTCTACTACCTGGTGGTTACCATGGAGACCGACCAAGGTGATGGAACTCGGGATCAGAGGCTCTGCTTTCCTCTTCCACTGCTGCAAGGGACCAGTGGTGGTAGCCAGTGGACAACCAAAGGACCCCATTAGCTGACCCGTTAAGAGACGACTTTTTAGCATAAGCTGGGGGATGAAGCAGGGTCCAAGGGGAAATATTGGTGCCTCTAATGATTATTTTTATTACCTTTATTTTTTTTAAAAGCATCCTCTCAAATACTCAAACAATGGCTACAGGACTGATGTACACTAAAAGTAAAATGCTCCTTCTCCTAATTGGATCTAATGATTGACCTTGTTCAAACAACACTCAAAAGAAATGGAAAGCCTCAGTTGCCCTTGGAGAGCAGAGTTGGGAGGTTGTGGACAGAAGGAGGAGGAATTCTTCCCTGTGTGTCTTTTGGATTCATAGATTTATTTTTTTTTAATTGAAAAAAAGTGCAAATACATTTCAAACTCAAATATGAAATGTAAATCTTTTTTTGCAGAAGGGGGTGGGGTGGGTACCAGGGATTGAACTCAGAGGCACTGGACCACTGAGCTCCATCCCCAGCCCTATTTTGTATTTTATTTAGAGACAGGGTCTCACTGAGATGCTTCAGGCCTCAGTTTTGCCGAGGCTGGCTTTGAACTCACGATCCTCCTGCCTCAGCCTCCCAAGCAGCTGGGATTACAAGCATGCGCCAGGGTGCCCAGCATGAACCTTATTTTTTTCAAACTAAAACAAACAAAAAACAACTTTTAAACCTGTGGTTATATACCCTAAAGACCTTTTTCTCTTTGCATAAAGAAGCATGGATAGATAAAGTACATGATTGTTAAACAAAGATGAGATTGTTGGAGGAAATTGTAAATATTTTTTAAAGGTTTCATAGACTTCTTTGATCTGGGGACAGACACATATAGGTCCCTGCCCGGCTGTACAGAGAGGATTGGAAATTTCACTCTTCCAGGCTTCCACTTCCACCTGCCACCCCCAATCTGAAACGGAGCAGGAAAGCTCAGCAGGAGGCTGACTCAGAGCTAGAACATTTGACGGCCCAGTCTGGCAGGCCCTAGAACCCCAGGGAGACCCTCCAGCACTCTTGAATCAGACTCCCTGGACCCACATCTGGACTCTGCCCAGTATCCTTGTGGACTCTTGAGCTAAATCTCAAGCCCTGCTCTCTGAAAAGAGCCCCAGGCTGTGTCTACTCCATGGGGTGGGTGTCCTCTGAGAAATAAATGATAAAAAAATCATATTCATTCCCCCCTCAGTAATTACCAAAGACCTTCCTCAGATCCCAAAGTCCTTGGATGTCCAAATCCCTGATATAAAATGGCAAGTGCTTGCACAGAACCTCTGCACATCCTCCTGTGCACCTTAAATAGTCCCTAGATGGCTTCCCATATCCAATACAATGGAAATGCTGTGTACATATCCGTTACTCTGTATTGCTCCGGGATAATGGCAAGAGAAGAACCGTGTGGGCATGTCCCATACAGATGCATTTTTATAAAATATTTTCAACCTGCAATGCCTGAATCCTAGAATGCCCACCAGGACACCCAGCCACTGCCTGGCATCAGGTGCCCGAGTGCCCAGAAGAAAACCCATGTCAGCACCATTATCAGCATCCCATTATCACTCCCTCTAGAACAACTCTTAGGCCCCTTCCCTCCAGCCACTGAACTCATCCCATACTAACTAAGCACCTAATGTGTACCCCGGGGTGTGGGGTCCACCCTGACCAAAGAGGAAAAGTTCCTATCAAAAGGGAACCGCAGCCAGTTTTGGCTCCAACCCGGAGCCCAGGCCTTTCCAAAGAGAAAGTAAAATAAGGGGAGGGGGTTCTTAACTCGAGTCCAAAGTCACTGAGAGGCTACAAAATGTTAGGACCCTGTGTTTGTTTCCAGGGCTCTGGGCGATGTGCCCAAAGGGGGACATTTCAAGAGAAACTTTAAGGTAGATCTGAGAAAGAATTCTAGCAGACATGGTGCCTCTACCTGCTTCTAAACTAATGGCCTACTGTGGGGAAAACCCCCAGTGGGGGTCCAGGCTGAAGTTACACCATCATAATGATATTAGCTACTAATAATTCAAGGTTTGCTCTGTGCCGGGCTCTGGCCTTAAGAGCTTTCTATGCATCATCTCATTTAATCTTCACAACCACCCAAACAAAGCACGAGAAGGATCATGATCCACAGTGTGCAGACGAGCTCTCTGTGGCTCAGAGAGGTTAGGGGGCTTGACCCAGGTCACACAGCTGGTAACCAACCAGGCAAGCTTATGCTTTAGAGCTTCCTGCCACCCACAAACCAAATAGCAACGACTCTTCACACTTGAACAGAATGGACCTCCCCAAGAGGCACTGAAACCTGTGATTCCCTTATTTATGCCCCCACCCCATCAAAACTTCCACAAAAACACTTGCAGAACTCGTCGAGAGACCAGAGGTCAACAGAGAAAGCCTAGTGGTCAGCTCCCCTCTGGGTGCTCAGGGTCTGTGCACTCAGGCCAGGACACAGGGGCACAGAAACCTGAATCCTTCAGCACAGGGCGGTGGGAGACAATGGATGACATTGTAGCCTGAGGCGGCTGAACCTGAGAACCCTGGGGACCTGGCCACATCTCTCTAATCGGATCCGAAAAGGCGCATTCCTTCGGTCCCCCCAGGTTGCCGCGAATTCCTCGGGCTTATTAAGCAGGTAAGACCCGTCTTTTTTGATATGAAAACAACAGGCTGTGTGCCCGGGCTGGGCTGAGACCTAACAGAAAATAAAAAGTCAGCAACGCAAAGCCTATCACCTCGAACGCACATCTGGAAAGCATTTTCTATTGATATAAAAATGGATGTGTGTATAATACATATGTGTATTTATGAATCTGCTGTATTAATCACAAAGGCCACGGGAGAAAGGGCCATTCTTACCCCCAAGCCGCCCCCGTGATGAGTTTTCTGGATGACTTTGGAGTTTACTTATTCCGATCGAAGCCAAAAACTGGGCGAGGGACCGTTCCTGCACACACCCGCGCCTCCACCAACCGCGGTTTCCGAAACCCCAACAAAGCCAAGGTCTGTTTCTTTTCCCCTAGTGCCGTGGAGCAGATGCATCCAAAAACAGAAGATTCTAGCCTGTTCTACAAGAGCTCTGGCTCCACTGAAAACCAGATTTCTTCCAAAAAAAAAAAACAAGCTGGAGATATGGCTCAGTCGCTAGAGTGCTTGCGTCACCTGTACAAGGTCCTGGGTTCAATTCCCAGCACCAAAATAGAAAAAAACATTCTTTGTGTAAGAGAGCTAGTTGGTTTGCATGGCTTCATTATGGCAGGAATTAGCCTGAGAAGACGGTGGTGGGAAATCAAGGGTTGGCCGTGAAGTTGGAAGTCACACAAAGTCACTGCAAAGCTCCTGCAGGCCCCATGATCTAGGTGATGGGTGACGGAGTGTAGCGGGGTCTGCTCTCCCAGAGAATCATGTGCCATGACAAGAACATCATCTTTCAGATGGTCATAAAATATACCATGTGACACCTGAGAAATTCTGCTTGGCGGAGGCAAGGTGTCCTTCAGGACTGTCTCAGGCCAGGCGTGGTGGCACACGCCTGTAATCTCAACCTCTCAGGAGGCTGAGGCTGGAGGATTGCAAATTCAAGGCCAGCCTCAGCCACTTAACAAGGCCCTAAGCAACTTGTTAAGATGCTGTCTCAAAATAAAATATTTTAAAAAGGACTGGGGATGTGGCTCAGTGGTTAAGTGCCCCTGCATTCAACTCCCTGGTACCAAAAACAAAAACAACAACAAAAAAATGAACTGAAATTCAGTGGAGTTACTTGGAATGTTCAATTCTCCAACAGCATGCTCTGGGGTGGAACTAAGTATGACCACCGTGAAAATACCTGAAATTCACTCCGGGATTGTGGAAGAAGCAAGCAGGTAAGACCTTATAGAGATAGGCAATTGTTCTTCAGTGTAATAAAGATGATTGAGCCATGCATGGTGGCACACTCTTACAAACCCAGAGACTCAGGAGGCTGAGGCAGGAGGATTGCAAGTTTAAGGCTAGCCTCAGCAATTTAGCAAGACCCTGTCTTAAAATTTAAAAAGATAAATTAAAAGGCTGGGGATGTTGCTTAGTTGTAAACTGTCCCAGTTTCACAATAAATAAATAAATAAATAAATAAATAAACAAACAAACAGACAATGTAATGTATGGAGATGCCATGTAACCAGACACGTCTACATATCATGAATAAAGCAAAATCATAGCCACAAATAATCATGGATTTTTTTTTTTAAATCAAACTTCTCCTGTAAATATTTGGCATGTTTGGGTGAAGCACAGCAAGTAGTTATTTAAAGAAAGCTTGTTATATTAGTCAGGATGGGCCAGGGTTTGCTACAGTAACAAACAATCCCAACACAATTGTAGATTAAATTAACAAATTTTTATGTCTTCCTTTCCACGCATTCTGTTTTGGAACTAGCTCTGGATTCTGCTTGGCACTGTCTTCATTCAGAGACATGGGCTGAGAATGAGAAGTCAGTATTGGGAATGTGGTGGGTCACTATAGCAAAGGAGAATAGAGAGTACCATCAAATGTACAGCTCTTCAAGTTTTCATTCAGGAATAAGTCACATCCCACTCACCTTTCACAGCCCATGTCAACCACACCGGCACTTTCAAGAACTGGGAAAGAGGGGAAATGGGAAGTTTTGAGTGAACATTGCTAATCTTACAAAAAAACATTTTAAAATATCAAGATTTTCCAAGAAAGTAAGACTGTAATAAGAATACTTTCTCATGCTTACAAAATTGTTTCCAGTTTACAAAGCACATTTATCAACACCATTGCATTTAAACCTCAGAAAAATATTTCAACCTGGTATTTTTGGTTTGTTGAAAAGAACAAAGCTAGCTCAACATTTTACTCAATAAAATATATTTTGAGCACCTAATATTTTCCAGGTTCTGGGGTTATTACCCATGCACAGGACAGTCAAGTTCCTGTGGGCTTGCAGCTTATCTGTGTTCCTCAACACAGGTGATACACCGAAAAATGAATCCATACAGGATACAGTGGTGACAAGTAGACTCGGAGACGCTCCCTGCATGATTCTGGCCCCTTGGGTCTCCAGCATTGTGTAGCTCCCTCCACTTGAATGCAGGAAGGGACGTGGGACTCGTTTCTCACCAATGGAACAAGGGAACAGGAGGGGACGTCATTTCTGGGATTATTTCTTTATGAAGTCTCTGTTGTCATCTTCTTCTTCTGTTTCTTCTTCTCGTCCTCTTCTTCCTCCTCCTCCTCCTCCTCCTTCTTCTTCTAGACTCTCTTTCTAGCAGACTCACTGTAGAGACTTTCAAGAGACTGTCGACCTGTTTTTACCAAGGGATGGCACCATTTTGTTCTCCCTTCCTTACACCTGAGGGAGTTCAGTTCCTTTACCTCCTCAATGCTTGGTGTGAAGCTTGGTGTGAAGCAATTTTAAAGCATCGGGGCTGGGGCTGGGGCTCAGGGGTAGCACACTTGCCTGGCATGTGTGAAGCACTGGGTTCGATTCTCAGCACTGCATATAAATAAAAAAATAAAAGCCTAACAACTAAAAAAAAAATAAGCATCAAGGTACAGCTGATGAAGATGAGGAGTAATAGAGCCACCATCTCAGAGGTGACAGTGAACAGGGGACTTAAGGCTTTGGGAATTTAGGATTCTGAGCCCAGTGTATTAGAGCAACACGAGCTGCTATAACAAAAAAAGCCAAAGTATTTTAGTGACTTAACACAACATGGATTTATTTTGTATGCTCACACAAAGGTCCAGGGTGGGTATTCCTACAGATGATGATTCAAAAATTCAGGTGTGCTACATCCTGTGGACCTACCACCCTGGCATGACCTCCCAATCATCTGCAGCTGAACACTGCCCAGGGGAGGAGAGCTGGAAGAAGCCTTTTTTCAGGCTCTGGCCCAGGCACATCTGCTCCTATTGCATGAGTAAGAGCCGGCTATAAGGCCAGGAAACACTGTCCCTGACTGTGCAATCCCCTCTGAGGGACAACTCTCCAGTATGGAAATGGTGAAAGGTCACACACCGTTGAGCACCCGGCCATCTCTCCCACACCCAGGCTTATCTTGCATGGGCTGCATGGATGTGGACCTCAGCCCAGGAAGACAGAGGGACAACCTGTCCTTGACTTCCTGAGGGATCCCTCCTTGAGACCTCAGGGCTGAGCCCACCCAGATTCGCCTAGATGCCACTAATTGCCACATTGCTTTCCCATGACAGGCTAAGGTCAGCCTCCCCATATCCTGTTGACCCCGAGACCTTCCAATTCTCCCCAACAACTCTAGGGGCTTAACCATGATTTTACTACTCTGGACAGAACCAGTTCTTGGAACCCAACCTATTTTATTAGCATTATTGATTCACAGGAAAATGGGCGGGCTTTAAGTCCCGCAAGGCTGGGCATGAATTTATGTTTTGCTAAGAGCAAACAGGGGGAGTTCTTCCAGATGAGGAGATTTCCAGGTCTTTGAACATGAACCGTGGAAATAATAAGAGCAAAAATATCACTAACCTGGTCCTCCGGGGTATCCAGCCGTCGGTGGGCATCTTGAATATTTCTCACCGTGACGATAGATCATTAAAAACCAACATCCTAGAGTGGAAAAACTCACCCAGCCTGATAGATGGACTTCCCTAAGGTCACTTGGCCATTGGCTGGGCCAACATTTGAGCCTGGGCCACCTTATTTCAAAGCCACATCTTGCTTCTCTATACTGCGTCTCTTCCTCTGAGTAACCAGGCGTCGTGGGAATTAACTCAGCCCTCCCTGAGAACACCAGCCAACCGTTTGCCCATGAACTTGTAAGGGCCCTGGGGAAATGGAGGCCCGCTTCCGTTTGGGGTGTGTCTTTTTGGTGTCTCACCTCAAGCGGCGGAGGGTGAACTGGGGATTAAGTGGACAATTTTTTTTTTTTTTCCTAGAGGGAGAGTGACTGAGGTACAACAATTGGAATAGGTATGGTCTCTACCAGGCAGGGAGGAACTGTCTCAGGTGACACCTCAAAGGGCTTGGGGATATGAACAATGCCCTTGTGGATCCTATGAGAGCCACTTACGTGTCCCAGGTAGAAGAAGCTTGGGATGCATGTCTCCAACTAGCCTGACCCAATACGTCTCCAGAGGAAAAGCCACCTGAAATTCACTGGAGGAGGGTGAGGTCCCTGGGATGTCCCCCTGTGGATGGACCCATGAAGAGTCAAAGGAAATGGTTCTCCAGATGCATCTATTGCTCTCTGATCCATGAGGTGGTCAGATCCATGCATTTCCCCCGCCCTCCAGATTTCCTACAAGAGAGGGCGGCTGAGAGAGGGTGGAGTCCGTGAAAGATGAGTTACCATAGCATAGAACTTAGCAGCCAGCAGGTGCGGGGAGCTCTCCTGCAGAATAACAATAGCGATGACCAGGACTCCTCCCAGTTGTGAAGGTCTGCAGTGCTTTAAAATACAAGGTGCTTGGCACACGTTTCTTCATTCAAGGCAATAACACTGGGAAGCAGGTACCACTGTCGAATCTATGCTGATGCCTCCCTTGGTGGATGAAGGGACCATGCCCAAGGTCACAGAACCACTAGAAGGTGGAATTTGGTAGAACTTGAACTCAGAGATGTCTGCAGATCAAGCCTCTGCCATTTCGGTTTACATTGGGGTGGTTGGGATTTTATTGAAATTGCCTGTACCCAGAAAACTGGTTCGCACTGGGTATGCACCCTGTGATGGCCCAGAGGAGAGAAATCTTGACAGATATCAACTCCAAAGAAAGGAAATAGATGGCCTCGGTGTTGCCACTCCCTGTTTTCATGCATGTGGCCCGAGTGGCTCCACTAGCATCCAGCTTTCAGCCCAGGTCAGTCTGAGCCTCGAATCTTTTGCACTAGATCCATCAGGGCCTCTGCTAACATTTGATCAGACTTAGATTTTGCATTCTTGAAAAATCAGGCATCAGCCTCACAGAAGGTTCTTTGAAAGGGGTGTGTCAGTCGGGCACAGTGGCACACAACGGTAATCCCAGCAGCCTGGGAGGCTGAGGCAGGAGGATCACGAGCTCAAAGCCAGGCTCAGAAATTTAATGAGGCTCTAAGCAACTTAGGAGATCCTGTCTCGAAATAAAAACTAAAAAGGGCTGGGTATGTGGCTCAGTGGTGAAGCACCCCAGGTTCAATCCCTATTCACCTTCCACTCCTCTCTCTCTTCATCCATTAATCCTCTCCCGAGTCTAACCCGCTATTATCATCCTCTATAAAATCATATATTCCAATTACATATTTCAAGTCCAGAATTTCCCTTTGATTCTTTTTTTTTTAAATAGGTTTCAGTTCTCTTTGGATGTTCTACATCTTCTTAATAATTTTAAAAACATATTAACCATTAAAGTCCCCGTCAGATAACCCTCCCCATTTGGATGATATGGATTTGTTTTCCCAACTGAAAACTTCACTATTCTTTTAATATTGTTTTTTTTAGTTGCAGGTGGACACAATCCCTTTATTTTATTTGTATGTGGTGCTGAGGATCGAACCCAGTGCCTAATGCCTGCCAGGCAAGCGCTCTGCCTCTGAGCCCCAGCCCCAGGTCCCCTAAAAACTTCACTATTTTAACCACATGTGTGCAACGCGTGTGTTCCTGTGGGTTTTCTGTCAATGGGTTCTTTTCTATTGAGCCTCATAGTTTTTGGTTGAATGGTGAAAGGCAGGTATGAACGACTTCTGAGGGACAGGCTGAGGGCCTTGAGGGCAGGTAGATGCCAAACTTACAACCTCAATGACAGGAACTGATTCCAAGCTTCTCTGGGCTTGTCTAATTCTGTCTGTTTTACTTTTGTTGGGGGGTAGGTCATGGTACCAGGCATTGAACTAGGGGCACTCGAATACTGAGCCCCATCCCCAGCCCTATTCTGTATTTTATTTAGAGACAGGGTCTCACTGAGTTGCTTAGGGCCTCGCTTTGGCTGAGGCTGGCTTTGAACTCACCATCCTCCTGCCTCAGCCTCCCATGCCTCTGGGATGACAGGTGTACACCACTGTACCCAGCTGTCCATCAACATTCCTAGTTAAAAACAGCCAGACCTACTGATGTCCTTTCTCTCAGAAAGCGGGCCATGAGCAGAATATAATATCAGATAAGTACATTTTTCTGAAAAGTAAATAAGGGAAACGGCTGGAATGGTGAAGTTAGAGCCATCGATAGACCCTGATCCTCCAAGGGGCAGCAGAAGTCACTTTGCCTATTTTGTCCTGCTCTGCATTAGGAAAGAGCTCGTCATTTCCCACGTAAAGTTGATACTTAAGCCTCGACGTAAACCCGAAACTCCGGGCGTGTTCTGTTCCCATCTCTTTGCAGCCTCTGGAGCGCCCAGCTCCCAGAATCCTCTGAAAAAGAGAAACAGCTTTGCTCCAAGGCTGTCCAAACCACCTCCCGGCACCTTCTGTCCCTCTGCCACCAACTTGGAGGTGGCCCGGCCAGAAGCTCGGGGAGTGCCAATGACATCCTAGCATCACCCAGCTGGCTCCAGGGTCCTGGGAAAACCATGGAACTCCTGAGCACACTCATTCCCTGTTGTCAAAGCAGAAACAATAAAATCCACTTCCCCGGAGCCAGGAGAATTAATTACTTGAACGTTTATTAAGTGCTTTGAAGATGGATGTGTGAAGTGCTCACTTTTTCCCCTTCCTAGCCTTCAGGTTTCCTCTAAGCAGGACAAGAAGTCCGTAGGAGCCAAGTCCACAGCTCGCATGGAAAGTTCAGGACTTTTCCTGAGGGCACGAGGAGCATATTAACTCTTACTTGAGTTTCAGCCTGGGCCGCCCGAGGAAGAAAGTGAGTTTGCAGAAAGTCTCACCGAACAGTCTGGGCTGCATTCCCTCCGATGGTGGGATGGAAGCGTTCACAGAGCTGTTTGCGTGTCTTCATTCATGAATCCAGCCAGGAGTGATCCAGCACCTTCCAGGGGCCAGCGGATCCTTGGGGCACTAGGGGAACAGCAATAATCGCAATGGCAAAAAAAATCCCTTCGTTACAGAATTCCTGTTCCAGTGGGAGGTGAGGAAGGACACGCATTTTCCATGCTCAAGAGCATGATCAAAGGTTCTACAAAGGACAATAATCAGGAAGGCAGACAAAGGCTGGGGGTGGTGGGAGGAGTCCCAGTGGATGGATGGCGATCAGACAGGGCAGCCTTGGAGTAAAAACTTGGAAGGAAGGAGGAGCAGAGTTGTCCAGGGAGAAGAAAGTGCATGTGTGAAGGCACTGAGGCAGCCTCTGACCGAGAGAGGAGCGTGGAGGTCGGTGTGCCCAAAGGAGAGGAAATGAGGAGGAGAGTAAGGGAGATGAAGGGGATGGGGAATGGTGAGAAAGGGAGTTTACAAGTCACAGGAAACCATTAATAATTTGGCTTTCATTTGATTGTCTCATAAACCTACTGGAGGTGGGTGAGTGGGTGGGTGGACAGGTGGATGGATAAGTGAGTAGATGTTTGGATGAGTGGATGGATGGGTGGATGGATAACTGGGTGGAGAGATGAATGGATGGAGAGATGGAGAGATAGATGGATGGATGCATGCATGCATGCATGGGTGGATGGAGGGATGGAGAGATAGATGGAAGGATGGATGGATAGAGAGATGGAGAGATGGATGGATGGACAGATGGATGGATGGATGGTTGTATGGGTAGATGGATCAATTTTTTTTTAGAGAGAGAATTTTTTTAATATTTATTTTTTAGTTTTTGGCGGACACAACATCTTTATTTGTATGTGGTTCTGAGGATCGAACTCAGGGCTGCACACATGCCAGGTGAGCACACTACCACTTGAGCCACATCCCCAGTCCCTGGATCAATATTTTCTCAGAACATTCAATATTCTTAGAAGCAACCAACTGACTCTAATGGAGGACAAAAATTAATGTTTGGGACACTGAGTAGCTCGTGGACTCTACAAGAGATCTTCGAGTGGAGACATGACCTAGCGTCACTGACATTGCTGTGTAGGTGTCTTTCACCTGACCCTCCAGATCTATTTTCCATCCTTCTCTGCCCATTCCTTTCCCGGGAGGGTGACCTGGATGACCTGGTTCAATGTTTTTTTCTTGCTCTGATAGGAAATCAGAGACAGGGCAGAGCGTGATGACAAAGTATTTAGCCCACCCTTGCCAGGTCCCCACAGGTTGGGTGGGTGGATGGACAGACAGACGGGTGGATGGATGGGTAGATGGACAGATGGATGAATGGATGGATGTATGATGGATTAATGAATGGGTGGGTGGGTGCATGGATGGATGGAAGGATGAATGGATGCAGGCATGCATCGGTGGATGGATGATTGGTTGGTTTTGATAGAGCAGGCAGGATCCTTGGTTGCAACCAACTAACCCCAATCAAAGCAAAAAATAAATGTCCGGGTACCTGGTGGCTCACAGAATTGTCAAGAAGGATAGCAGGCAAGAAACGAGGGAAGCCAGCCAGGTAACACAAGTGCAGGAATACGGCCCTGGCCTGGGTCCAGTGCCCTTGTCCCCATCACCACCACGGCCCACTGCCCCTGGAATAAATGCTTAGTGGTTTCAATGACCCTCTACAGTGATCAGTCTTCTCTGGGTCAAGAGCATATAATTGTCCCATCAGTAATCCCTTGACCTACCCCAGCTTCCAGCAATTGGAAAGAGAACACGTACCCGCTTCCTGGCTTATAAGAGATGAGGACCTCTCTCCTCTTTTGCCATTTTCCTCACATAAGAAAGATTTAGATGTCAAATAGAAACACACACACACACACACACACACACACACACACACACACACACACACACCAGAAAAGAAATACTAGGCCACATGGTAGCCCACCAAAGGTCAGCTTATTAAGCAGCTTTGGGAACAAATAGCCCTTTGAGGAGGATACGACAGTATTCTAAGACTCTTCTCTTGGCAAGCTTTCTTATGAATGCATGAGGAAAACACAAGAAATAGGCATTAAAGTTCAAATAAAACCAGCCAGACATGCTGGCAACTGCTTGTAATCCCATGACTCAGGAGGCTGGGGCAGGATAATCCCAAATTTAAGGCCAGCCTCAGCAACTTTTTTTTTGATAAAAAAAATAAATAAATAAAAGAAATTAGAACGGCTGGAGATGTAGCTCACTGGTAAAGCCCACCTGAGTTCCACCCCAAAGATGGAAGGAAAAAAACAAACAAACAACCCAGCGTCCTGTTCAATTTCGGAGCTCTGTCAACACTGAGTTCTATCCGACCCACTTTGGACAAAGAGCCACTTAACAAAAATCAAACACAGGTTCTTGACTACAAGACTTCTTCAGAGCCTTTAAGACCCAGATGATTTTAGTCAATCTTCAATAAGAACATAGATGATGCCCTAAATCCCCAAAGCATTAGACCAACCTCACTTCTCACTTTTGAAACGGAGTGTCTGTCACAATAAGAATTCCTTAGCATGCGCTTCAGAAAACTAATGATGATTCACCCATTTTACAGATGGAGAAACTGAAACCAAGAGAGAGAACAGAGAACCTACCTAAGTTCATACATCAAACAGAGACAGGGACAAAAATCAGGAATTCCATCTCTTTCCAACATGCTGCATAGTAAGGAGGCCATTGTTAAATGACTTTGGAGCTCAGCTCCAAAAAATGAAAGGTTAAATAAAAAAAAAAAAAAAGCTTTTAATTATCATTAGGTGTTATGGATGAAGTGCCTGAGAAGTCACTTTTTTAAAACAATGAAATTTGGGGAAATTTCCAGCCATTTTTTTAATACAATATAGACATGGCTGAGCTGTTGGCCTAAGCGCGGCCCTTCTCTTGGATGGAATGAATGGTTTCTTGAAACTTGGTCAAGTCATTTGAGAAGCCCATCCCCATCCCCTGCCATCAATCTCATTCCCAATGTCATTGCCATTAGCTCAGAGATTTGACCTCTCTCCCCTGCACCCCTGCACAGGGCCCAAGTCATTGACATTAGTCCTTGCCCAAAGGGCCTTGTTCAAGTTCAAGTGGGACTCTGCCATCCCATGTTACCACCAGACTGAAGGAAGGAATGTACTGGAAAATAGGGCCTGACAGGTCTCCGGCACGTCTCCCCTCACAGGCACCCTCTGCCCAGCACCGGGAGCCTCTCCCCGTCTACCATCTCCATCTCCTGGATGTCACTCAGCCTGTGGCTGAGGCTCCAGCTCTGCCCAGGACGCACACTGAGGTCTTCACCTGGAGATCTCCGCGTGGCTCAGTGTCTCTCTTACATGCCGTCTCCTCCTTTAAGCTTTCCCATGGTGGATGGGTCAGCTCTTAGCAGAATCTACATTATGCTTATTCATTTATGAATCTGGGAACTCATCAAACACGGGCTGTGTACCGGTGGCTATTCCAGATGACACTGAGGTCAACAGAGGCCACAGGTTCCAAATCTCATAGAATCAAAACCTTCTGGAGAGAAGAAGTCCAATCCGTGGGTGAGCAGCGAAACAGGATCCCTCAGTTTCCAAAAACCAAAAACCTCAGCAATCATGCAAACACAATCCAGCGATCTAAACATGTCCCCAGAGACTCCTGGGGGGGCCTGCAGAACAGAGCGGCTGGGCCTCAGAAGATCTGACTTGGGCACCAGACTCTGAGTTTGGCTTGTGGCAGAGCCTGGGGCAGGTCCCTTGCTCCTTTGATGCCACAGTTCTTCCTCTAGGGCAGAAAATATCAAGGTTAATAATGTGGCCCGATAAATCAACCGCAGGCTGGGTGGAGCGAGGGCCAGAGACTGTAATTAGTAAATTCTGCCTGTTGCCAGGATGAAAGGTCATTTAGGAAGGGATTAGAGCCATTAGGGCAGAGGCGTAGCCAGTGGCTGGAGAAGGCCTGAGGATCCCTCTACATGAAAGTGCCGTGGCGAAGGCAAGCCGTGACTCATCAGCACTGTCATTAGCCTTCCAATTACCAGCTCGCCAGGCCTCCACTAGAACATGGCTCATAAAAGCACCCTGCACTGCACCCCAAAAATATCCCAGGGTGAACTCCAAATGCAAATGGCCCCAGCTCCTGTTTGCCAAAGTCCTCCGCAGCAGCAATTCAGCACCTGCCGTGAGCCACACATGTCCCCCGTGTGGGGTGCAATATACCGCTGTCGCTCAGAGCTAACTGCCCCACTTCTCAAGTCAAGAAGCCGAGGCCCAGAATGGAAAATGGATGGCTACTGCTTCTACAGAGGCAGGATTCAATCCCAGAGCTCCCAGTGCCCCTGACTAGTGTTCCCCAGCACACGCTGAATGTTCCAGTGAAGAATATAACCCAGATTATTGGGCAGCCACTGAGGTCAACAAAGAAAAATCATCTCTCAAGAATCTGGCCCTCATCTCATCCTTCCTCCCACGAAGGGGATCACCACCTCCTTTGTTGCTACAAGAACCTTCTGGATTATGTCATCTGCAGAGACGGGCATCGTTCTCGAGATCCCCATGTGCATGGTGGGATTTTACCAACACTCAGAGGGACAGCATTGGAAGAATGTTTGAGGGATACAAAGAAAGCTGAGTCTTTGCAGAGATTCAGGAAACACTGTGGGTTTTCTTCCATCTTTAAAGCTCCCCAACTACAGACCCATGGGTCACTTGCCCCGAGGTGGCCAAGGACATTGGGGATGTTCCACAATAAGAGTCATGCCTACCTGGGATTTCAAGTACAATCTCCCAGATCTTAAGAATCCTGCCTTGGCGTCCCCAACTGTAGAAGGGGACAACCAACTCCCTTATGATGAAGAGCATGAGAAATCAACTCTCCTTGCTGAGAGCCATTAGCCAAGTAGGTATGACAATTTCCTTGCCAGGGTACCCCATGTTGCTTAGAGGAAGGACTCATGGAAATGGACTTGCCTTGGACATTTGCAGTGACATTGCATGTATGTTAGAGAAAGGTGACCCTGCTCAAGGACCAGGGTGGATCCGGGTTTAGGGAGGATCCTACTGGATTAGGTCAGTTCCAGGTTTAAGGTGTACCCTGCTGGGAATAAGGCGTATCCTGCTGCCTCAGGCATGCCCGCTCCTTGAGTTCCTGTTGAGAGTATTTTTGGGATACAGAGCCGAGTGGAAGTGTGGATTTTCCCCAGAGCGTGAATTTCCCCAGAACGTGTGTAGAGGGCCGGTATAAGTTCGGGAATAAAGAATTGCTGTTTGAATCTACAAGGCTGTGAGTGGCTCGTGATTTTGTGCCCAGCCAGACTGCGGCATCTCCTTCTCTTTTAATTTCTTTTTTATAATGGGTTCTTTTTAGTTAGACATGACGATAGGATTGATTTTGACATGATTATAAAAGCATGGAATGTAATTTGTTCTAAGTCAGTCCCCAGTACTTCCCCTTCCTCCCCTATCTTTCCTACCCATTCCCTTCCCTCTACTGATTTTTCTATTTACTTATGTCTTTTATTATTATTATCTTGTGAGTATACATGATGGTGAGATTCACTGCAGTGGGCATCAGAAAGTTAGATCAGATGAATTCCATCCCTTCTGCCTTCCCTTCATCCCCCTTTGCCTACGCCACTGACTTGCCTTCTATTCTTCTTTTTAAATCTCCTCCCTTATTATGGATTAACTTTCACATATTAGAGAAAACATTCAACCTTTGACTTTTGGGGGATTGGCTTATTTCACTTAGCGTGATAGTCTCCAGTTCCATCCATTTACCTGCATAAGTCATAAAGTCATTCTTCTTTATGGCTGAGTAATAATCCATTGTGTATATACACCACGTTTTCTTTATCCATTCATCTGTTGAGGGGCACCTAGGTTGGCTCCATAGCTTAGCTATTATGAATTGTGCTGCTATGAACACTGATATGGCCGTGCCATTGTCTTATGCTGAAGTCCTCTGGGTATGAACCGAGGAGTGGGATAACTGGGTCAAATGGTGGTTCCATTCCTAGTGTTTACAGGAATCACCATACTGCTTTCCAGGGTTGTGGCAAGTCAGGCCTCAGCCAGGGTTTGTGCAGTTCATTGATTCATTCAGTAAATGTTCATTGAGCACCTGCAACGTGCCCAGAGGTGCATCCGACTCTGGAGAGCAGTCAAGGGTCAGACCTCTGTGCAAAAGAACCTGAGCCTCTTTCAGATTCACCAAGAGTTCTGTGACCCAAAATTAAAGAGCCGCAGTGCTGGGACATAACAAGATGGACAGACATTTCTGTATCTTGCAGCCGGTTGTAAGAGGAGCATTTTTGTGGATGACCCTCCCCTTCCAGGGGCTTGGGAGACTGAGACAGGAGGATGGCATGGCTGAGGCCAGCCTCAGCCACTTAGAAAGCCTCTAAGCAGCTTAGTGAGACCCTGTTTTAAAATAAAAGGGAAAAAGGCTGCAAATGTAGCTCGGTGGTAAAGCTCCTCTTGGTTCAATACCTGGTACCTCCACACCCCATCCTCCATCTCCCCGCTATTAGAAAGAATGGCAATTTTTTCCTCGATTTCCTCCCGGTCATAGTGTCTGTGTCCCCACCCCGTCACATGTGTGTTTAAACAAGGCCATATCGTTTCCTCCTGACCCACAAGTGTCAGGAGTCCCTGGGTCGCCTCTTCCTATGTCTTTTCTCCATCTATAAAATAGGATTAATGATAGTCCCCAAGGACAGAGTCGGGTTTAATGAGCTGAAGAGACAGAGGTACTTTGAGATCTCTTCAAAAGGGTGGAGCCGCACCTGCTGGCTTCCTGAAGAACATGGGCCTTCTCGCTCGCAGGGACCCAGAAGTAGCAAAGGACAGGCTAACCGCCCCCACCCCGGGGGGCCGAAGCCTGCACGGGCCTTGGAAAGGGCCGAGATCCCAGAGTTGCAGGCCAAATGGGAGGACGGGACAACGCACATGCTTTACCTACGGGTCACTGGGTCCAGTGCAGCCTGGCAGATCTCAACTGAAAGTTACTGCCATCTGCTCCGTGACCTCAATCCATTTGCTCCCATGCACATGGAAACTGGCAGCCCCAGGGGGCAGGCTGGCACCGACCACGGCTGAAAATGGGTCACTCTCCTGAGCCCCAAGGCCTGGCCTGAGCCCTGGAGTAGGGAGTGGGGCAGCAGAGAGGGGCCTGGGAACCATCTCGAATAGGAGCTGTACTAGTGAAAGTCATCCTCTAAGAAGCTTCCAGAATCTCCGCCACTCCTCAGCTCAGGATCCCAGCAGGGCGCCCCCTTCCCGTTCTGTGTCACAGCCCCATTCACAGCCACCGGATGCCCGATAAACCAAAGCGGAGCCTCCTGGGTCAGGACCACGGACTGACAGCTGTTGTTAAGGACTCCCGTGAGCCGAGCCAGGTGCAGTGGTGCACGCCCATCGCCCCAGCTACCTGGGAGGGTGAGCAGGAGGATCACACGTTCTCGAGGCCAGCCTGGGCGACTTAGCGAGACGCTGTCCTGAAAGAAAAAAAAATTTAAAAGGCTGAGGATGTGGCTCAGGGTGGAGGGCCCCTGGGATCCATCCCCAGGATGGAAAAAATAATAATGTTTTGGAGCTGGATGGTGGGGACTTCTGCAGGACGGACCGACCTGCCCGTCAAGGTGGTTAATACAGCTTTTGCTGTGAGCCTAAAACTCCTATAGAAAATGAAGCCAAATAAAGGGTGCAATTCATTAAGAGAGCCTTCTCAAGGGAAAAGTGAGCATTTATTTCCTTGGGACCCAGCATGTCTTCTTTTAGATGTCTTTCCAGAGAAAGTGCCACCTGTGTCCCCAGGGAGACAGGACAGGGAGCTTAACCACAGCAATAACGAGTGGGAAACTCCATTGGGGAAGAGCCAATAAATGAGGGGTGTTCATTTGATAGAAGGCTAGACAGCAAGGAGAACTCCATAGAGCTCTGTGATCACTATGGAAATATGTCAGGAAGATGGGTAAGCAAAAAAAAAAAAAAAAAAAAAAAAAAAAAAAAAATCAATGGGTTGCGGCCTTGAATATACAATATGGATCGACTTGTGCAAAAAAAACCACTAACACACGGGACCTTTTTCTGTGCGGGGTGTGTCTGCGCATGCGCACAGTCAGTTCTGCTCCGGTGCTTGTTTTGAAAACATAAATTTGTTCCATTGTGATTGATCTATTAGGGACCCACTTGAGCATGACCAGATGCAGTGTTTGCTTATGCCTGATGCTACCCACAAGGGGCAGCGAGGGCAGTACACTGCACCCGGCTCACCCGCGCCACACAGATGGAGGCCAAGCAAACACCTCTGCGTCTACCAGGTGCCACCCAGGGCCACGCCTCCCGTGAGCCACCCTCCTCCACATCTGGTGCCACCACGTTCTGATTGCAACCACCGTCCCCAAGAACCCATCCGCACCACCTCCACGAGCAAACCCAGGACTTCCTAAAAAACATGCATGGTTTATTTTGATTGTTGTAGTTGTTGGTTTATTTGTATTTGTTTTTAGTCCTGGGGGTTGAACTCAAGGGTGCTTCACCACTGAGCCACATGCCCAGCCCTTTTTTATTGATTGATTGATTGATTTGATTTGATTTGATTTAGAGACAGAGTCTTGCTAAGTTGCTTAGGGCCTCGCTAACTTGCTGAGGCTGGCCTCGAACTTGCGAATCCTCCCACCTCCGCCTCCCCAGTGGATCAAAGGTGTGCCCCATATTGATCAAAGTCTCTGCAGAGCTCTTAACCATCTCGTGCTTCCGTTTGGAGGACCTTCCTATTTTCCACGTGTCACTGATGAAGGTTTGAAGTGTTGTCCCTGCCTTATTGTTCCCATGCACCCTGGGGCTTTTAATGTTCGACTGTCGTCGTTTGGGTCATCATATCAGAAAGGACTACTGCACCTTTTCTCTCAAGTTCATCATAAACTCTCACGCACACACGTTACTGCGCACGCACAGGCTGCCCGGGAGGGTGTGGAACAGCCCATTTGCCACAACTTGTGGAACAAAGCGGCTCCCAGCAAAGCGTGATCCTGGCTGGCTGACACGGGTCGGTTGGCTGATTGATTGGCGAGGGCACAGTGCCCCACCCAGAGGCCCTAATAGGAGACCAGAGTCAGGAGGGCGCCATAAATAACACGTTAACGACATGGCTGTTCCCTGGCCCAGGAATGTGGCCGGCTCTGCCGCGCTCTGCGCCTTTGAATGCGCCATGAAACTAGATCCTGCCTGTCCTCAGCCGGGGAGGTGCCCGGCACATCCACACGGTGGGAGAAGCGTGGAGACCGAGGCTGCAGGACAGCCCGAGCCGGGCCCCCTTCCGTTGGCCACCCGCCGATGCCCCTGGGCCCCTGCCAGCTGCTCCCGGAGCGGGGCCAGGGAGGGGTGAGCCCGGCTGCGTGCTCGCTGCAGGGCCCGGGGACAATCTTGGCAGGGCTGTGTGGGAAGCCTGCACAGCACCTGCCCCTGGGTGCGTGGGGGCTGACCGGCTCTGCAAGGGCCCTAAGTGATCCGCAGACGTGCCCTGGGCCCCGGCCACCGTTTTCAGCAGCCATCAGAGTAATGACCCGCATCTGCTGCGCTGATGAGTGGGCGCGTCCAGGGACCAGGGTTCCAGCCACGCGTGCTTCCAGGGCCGCTGCAAAGCCAGAGGAAGGAAAGGCAGCCCCAGCCAGCTCCGTCCCTGCCAAGGGGACCCAGGAGCGCCGTGTCCTCGCCCAGGAACATCCGGCCCACCCACTTGCAGCAACCTCGAGATCCAGCCAGTGTCTCTTCCAGCCGGGATCCTCGGCTGACCCCAGCTCTCCCACCTCCGCCCCTACGTGGGAGACAGAAGCCCTTCCCATCGTCTCCTCCGTGCCCAGCTCGCTTCTTGGCACAGCCTGGGCTCCGCGAAGGAAACTCAAGGAGATGGGAGGCGAGACAAGGCCTTCTCCCTGTGGGACAGCCGAGCTGGGAAAATCCAAGGACCCACAACCCAGGAGAGACCTCAGAGGGCACCCCGGTGTCATCATGGTCTGCGCTGCTGCTCCCTGCTGGGGCACCTGATAATAATCTGGGGACTTCCTAACTGTACACACAGCCCTCAATGAGCTCAGCACAGAGCTAGTGTGAGACCTCGCTGCTCCCTCCTGGGTGACCACCCAGAGAAATGAACACACGTCCAGGGGCTGGGGACCTAGTTCAGTGGCAGAAAGCTTGCCTGGCATGTGTGAGGCTCCGGGTTCACACACATGCACCACACACACATGCACACACACACACACACACACACACACACACAGTCCACACTGAAATGTGGACACAAATTTATGGTACTCCCCCGGGCCACATCCTCCCAACAGGTAAATGTATTCAATGCCTCTAGACTTTGTGCTTTAAAATGTTTAATTTTATGTTAAAGGAATCTCACCTGCCTAAATCTCTCTCCCTCAATCTTCCTAGACCCTCCAATAAAGCACCAAAGTCACAGCTTAGGGAAACGGAGACCCAGAGAAGAAACAGAAAAAAACCTCCACTCACAGATATGGAGGTAGAGCCAGGGTCTGCAGTCTCCCTGGGCTTCCTGTAGGGATGATTTGTTTGTTTGTTTGTTTGTTTGTTTGTTTGTTTGTTTGCACTGCTGGGGATTAAACTCAGGGTCTCACGCAGGCCAGGCACATGCTCTGCCACTGAGCTGCACTCCCCAGCCCTTTTTACTTTGAGACAGGATCTAAGTTTCCCAGACCAGCCTCACCTCAGACATGAGATCCTCCTGCCTCAGCCTCCTGAGTCGCTGGAATTACAGGTGTGCACCACTACGTCCAGCTCCTTTGTTCTTTTGACCCCTCTCCATGACATTTCTCAGGCTGTGTCCTACTTCCAGCCAGACATGTCCCCTGCACATCTCCCTCCTTCTGAACCTATGTCCCCACAGACAAAATTAGAGGCCCCAGCAAGAAGCGATCCCTATCCTATGATTTGGGATAATACTGGATGAGCCTTCATTGTTATTCTAATAGCTATTCTATCTTAAAACGCACTAGGAAAAAAAATGCAGTGAGCAAAATAAAGATCACAGTGTGTGAACATAACTGCCGTCGTTTTAAAAATTTTTTTATTATTAATGCTTGCTCCCCCCAAGCCCCCATAATTCTTGCATTGGCCACACAAAAGCCGGAGGGATTTGTCTGTATCTTTCCTTGGCGAGGAAATCTCACGCATGCACTCCTTAAAATAGAAGTTCCTTTTTTTCTTAAGTGAGTCCATTTAGAGGAAAATATCAAGCCGAGTAATCCGCCAGGTGGTGGGATCATGGAAACAGGAGTTAGGAAGGAACGTGACCGGCTGAAGTTCAGGACTGGCTGAGTGGCAACTGTGACATTCTGCGATCCTGTGACGCGCTCTGGGCTTCCCCTGCTCCTCGCGAGGCTATTGAATGTCTCAGCCTAAAACACACCGTGGGCAACCGGCAGCCAGGCAGGGGGCGCTGGCCAAGGGCCATCCCAGGAAACACGGAGACCACCCTGGGCTCTGTCACTGCCTTGTCACCAAACCCCCCCTCCAGCCGCCTGCTTCCTCCTCACCTCCCAGGACACTGTGATACCCCCCCCTCCAGGGCCCAGCCAGGTCTTTGCTGAGAAGGGACTTCGAAAGGATGTAGGTGTCATCTACATTGAAACCTTGCCCGGAAACAGTCCTTAATTGAAACCCAGGGGCCATACCTCTCCCATGGTGGAATTTGAGGCCTTGTGACAGGTGGTGGGGGGACATTTTTGGGCGGCGGGGAACTTGCCAACATCTTGGGAGCGAGCACACCCCCAAGGCAGCTGCTGAGTCCCACATTTGGAGAAGCACGTGGTTCCCTTTCTGGGTAAATTCATGTCCGGGGTGGACGAGTGCTGGCCACCAGTTCTCGGAGCCTGCTGAGGTCCCTTACGATACAATCCTCCAAGTTCGGCCAGGAGCCCGATGTTAGCAGAATAAAGGCAGGTTTGGGAACCCAGAGCCCAGGCCGGCCTGTTGTTTACCAGCTGTGTGGCCCCGGGTGAGCTTCTTCACCTCTCTGGGCCTCAGGCTCCTTACCTTCAAGCTGGAATGAGTAACTCCAACCCTACCGGCCATCTAGCAGGGTTCTGGTTGGGAACACTCATGATTCATGCTGATGGGTGCTAGATAAGCTGTGACTTTGTTTTTTTGTTTGTTTTTGTTTTTGTTTTGTAATGGGGATTGACGGCAGGGGCACTTTACCACTGAGCTACATCTGTAACCCTTTTTATTTTTAACTTTGAGACAGGTTCTCACTAAATTGCTTAACAGCCTTGTAAATTTGCTTGAGGCTGTCCTTCAAGTTGTAATCCTCCTACCTCAGCCTCCTGAGTCGCTGAGATTACAGGCATGTACCATCATGCACGGCCGGAGACTTCTTTTAAAGAAAATGTGAATTCCCTCTTGGACATAGCCCATGGAACAATAGCTTGGAAACTAAGAGATAGCCCAATAAAATATAGTGTGTGTGTGTGGGAGGGGGTGTATTTGGTGGGGCAAGGGATAGGAAAATGAAGGGAGTAGGAAAGAGAAGAAAGAAGTTTTCCGAACACATTTGTATCCTTTTGATTACTGAACCCGATAACATTGTGACTTTGCTCTAAAATTACCTTTAAGCCAGGCACAGTGGCACACGCCGGTAATCCCAGTGTCTCAGGAGGCTGAGGCAGGAGGATGGCAAGTTGGAGGCCAGCCTCAGCAATTTCTCAAGACTCAAGATAAATAAAAATAAGAAGGGCTAGAGGATGTAGCCTTGTGGTAAAGTGCCCATCAGTTCGATCCCCCATGCCAAAAATAAAATAAAAATCACGTTTAGAATACATGTCGTGGAGGAGAATAAACTAATGCCAACCTCAGTTCTCTCCCCTGACCACACGCATTTTCTTGTACCTTCTCTAATGGCGGTTGGTAGGGGGCCCAAGGGAGAGGCAGAGAGGAGGGTGACTTGCCACCACCAGTAATAACAAGCCTCTGGCCTTCAGCGGACCCCAGCCAGCCCCGCGCCAGGGCAGATGGATCTGCTTTCTGTGGCTTCCCACCCTCCCCCTCTCCCCCACCACCCCCACCCCCCTCCATGTTTGGGGGACTCTGAGTCTGTCATAACATTGTGTCTGTTTATCTGAAATATTTCCACTCAAAACGCTTGTTTGTTCAAGCCGACTGACATGTTGATGTAGCTCCTGACGGCTGAGTGACTCTGATTGAAGTAAAATATAAAGTAAACACATTTGCATACAGTTGGTACACAGCCCGGGTCTCAGGAGGCCAGGGGGAAAGAAGGAGATTGGAATCGGGAATTTCTTATCTTCTACCACCCCCACCCCCAAAGTCCCTCCCATTTCCCCCCCACCCCCGCTCCTGGAATGTCTCAGGGGTTACAGGGTTGGCCTACCCCTGGGTTCTAGAAGCTTCCTTTCTAGTTTCTACCTGATCTTCTCCCTTCCTGAGCTGGTGCGTGTCAGAGCCTGAGAGCCAGGGCCCGAGGGAATCCAAACACAGGGCGTTCTGGATGTGGCTCTGGGCGGTCCCCAGCCCCTCGGGATGACCTCTGGGGGCTTCCCAAGCTCTGATGGCCCCTGAAGGCCCAGATGCACGCTCAGCCTGGCTCATTCACTCCCCCCTGGCCTTAGGAATCGGAGCTCGACTTCCTCACGGCTTCGACGTGCAGAAAGGAATCAGAAAGGAGCAGGAAGTCCGGGATGGCCGGTGCCTCCTCCTGGTCCACCTCCCCCCACATCCTCGCCAACACCACCTTCCCCGCCGCTCCCACGGACCCACGGGGCCTGGGTCTCCCGAAGGCCCCATTTCCAGATGCTCCTGGAATCCGGTGATTCTCAAAGTGTGGTCCCTGGAAAAGTGAGCTGAGGGAGGTGCAGGGTGGGACCCAAGACTCTGCATTCCTCACCCGAGGACCACACTTTGAGGTCCCAGGTTGTCCACCCCCACCCCGCCCCCCGCCACCAAGCTGCTCTCTACCTGGATGCAACCAGCTTCTGACATGGCTGTTGGCAGGCCCGCTTTTATTCTTGGTCACCAAGACCTGGGACTCCCACCAACCAGGCCTCATTCCTCTGTCCCTATTTCCATACCCTGTCAAGAACCCCCGAGGGCAGAAGCTCGGCATTTACCTAGAGAAACCTGACACCGCCCCAGGGCCGACAGTGATGCTCAGGCAAATGTGTCTGCACAGGGTGGACAGGTGACCACGAGGCCAAGCCGGCCTCCAGGGAGCAGGGCCACCGTCACGGCTTGCCTCTGGACATGGAATGTCCAGCAGACGCCCTCCTAGTCCCTGGGCCTCCCCTCGCCGGTGGGGCTGCATCCCACGGAGCCTGAGGAGCCCGTCCCAAGCAGCACGGGTGACCAAGGGCTGCTCTCAGCCACCGCCTGGCTGGAAACCTGTCCTCCAGGACAGGGGTGACAGGACAGTCCTGGACCCTGGGAGAGAAGGGAGAGTAAGGGAGGAGTGAGCTACTTTCGATCATGGATTAGAGGATGCATCAGAATGGACAGTCACACCCCTGACCTCGTCCCTTGCTCCCTGAACCCCAAACGCCTTTCCCGGTCTCCTCTACGTGATGAACTCCTGGGTGGGAATCAGCATCCCCTCCTCATCACACCTGGCACAGGTACAAAGCCTTCCACGTGACACAGACTCCCAGGGTTTTGCACGGGTTAACTCACATCAGTGCCGTTGGGGACTATGGTCAGCCCTCTCTAGAGCTGGGAGAGCAGAGCTAGGATCTGAACCCAGGTGACTTGCACTTACGAGACAGTCCTTGAAGCCTCAGTGCAAAGCATTGTCTCCTCTGTGAGGTCCTCCATGGTGACCCAGTCTCAGATGCACAGGTGGGCCCGTGGGTTCCCAGAGCACCCTGTGTGTTGCCCATTACAGCCCTTTCTACGCTATCTTGACTTTGTGCCTCAGGGCCTTTGCACTTACCATTGCTCCCACCTGAAATGTTCTTCCCCAATAACTCTCGGGGTGTCCACTGCATTCAGGTCTGCATTAGTTTCCCACCGCTGCTTTAACACATTACCGCCAACACAGTGGCCTGAAACAACACAAATGTATTGTCTTCCAGTTTTGGAGGCTGAAAAGTTTTAAATGGGGTTGATCAAGCTGTTTCTTCAAGAGGCTTTTGGGGACATTTGGATTTTTGGCCTCTCCCACTGTCTGGAGGCTGCCGCATTTCTTGGCCGTGGCCCCACATCCCTCGGGCCCCTATTTCCATCCTCATAGCCCTTGTTTCCAACCCTGATCTTCCTGCCTGGACTCATGGGAGACCCCTGCAAAGATGCCAGGTCCACCTGGATAATCCAGGATGATGTCCCCACTTTGCAATTCCTCATTGAGTCACATCTGAAAGGTCCCTTTCACCATCTAAAGAACCAGGCAGGTTCTGGGATTAAGAAACCCACTTTGCTGAGGAATCCTGGAGGCTTCTGAGCAGAGCACCATGAACAGGCAAGGGAAGGAACAGGGGTGAGGGGGACCAGGACCTGGTGACCTGTCTGTCCTCGATTCCTTCTCTGCCCAGTGACCTAGCAAGAAAGCCCGTCTCTGCGGTGGGTCAGGGCCACGTACCTCCGATGGGGCCATTCCTATCCCAGGAGGGAAATGAAGTCTCCCCAGAGGAGTAACAGGGTTCTTCTCTGCTCCCAAATTCCCACCAAACTTATTCCACGCCCCCCACTTCAGGGTTGGTGCCTGGAAAATACTACAAAGGAAATGAGGTGGGGGGTGGGGGCCGGGGCACCTGCCTGGCACGTGCGGGGCCCTGGGTCCGATCCTCAGCAGCCTGTAAAATAAAGAAACAAAGGCATGTGTCCATCTACAAGTAAAACTAAAGAATAAAAGTAAAATTAAAGACCACCTTCTTGGGGCTGGGGATGTGGCTCAAGCGGTAGCGCGCTCACCTAGCATGCGTGCGGCCCGGGTTCGATCCTCAGCACCACCACATACCAACAAAGATGTTGTGTCTGCCGAGAACTAAGAAAAAATAAATAAATGTTAAAATTCTCTCTCTCTGTCCCCCTCTCTCACTCTCTCTTTAAAAAAAAAAAAAAAAAAAAAAAAAAAAGACCACCTTCTTAAAAAAATAAAATCAGGATGGAAAAAAAAATAATGTGGTGGGAATTTGCCTCCTGAGCCGCTGGGGCTGCAGGCGTGTGCCACCGCTCCCGGCTCCCCTTGCTCCTCCTTCACTTCCCACATTTTCTCAGCTGCAGCCATCGGGAGCATCTGGGGGCTGCAGCGTTCCTGCCCCGTGCTCTGCAGGGTGCCCAGGGGCCTCCCCTGGCCTCTACCCACTCAATGTCCGCAGTCCTTCCAGTTGTGATGATCAAAAATGTCACTGCGTCTTACCAAATGTTATCCAGGGGACAAAAATCATTCCCCAACTGAGAATCCCTGCCTGGCCCAAAACGCAACCTCACGGCCAACCCGTTGTGACAGCCACGGGAAAGGTCCCCAGATCCCCACACCCTGCTCCACATCCCTCAGTTCCTGGCAGTCAGTGGAGACCACGTGAGACGTTGTAGTCTATGAACTTCAGAAGTGATGTGTCAGTTCCCTGGCAGATCCTCCCGCCTCTCTCTCCTGCTGTCCTGGTGACAGAGGAGGCCAAGGGCTTCACAGAGCAAGTGGACAAAATGCAGCACTTCCATCAGGCCCAATCCCTGAGTGACCGCATGGAGCAGAGCCTCCATCAATCTGTGATGGAGAAATAAAGGACTCGGGGTGTAGCTCCATGGTTAGTGCTTGCCACACATGTATGAAGCCCTGGGTTCCATCTCCAGTACTGAAAATAAAATAAAATAAAATAAAAAGCTTTTTCCATTTTAAAAACAAGTAGAAAAAAAAATACATCTGTGCTCCCCAGAGCTTCCAATACCCAGTATCCTCATGCCAGTCCCATGCCCACAGCTCAATCATATGCAGAAAAAAAAAAAGGGATGTATCAGTCCATTCAGGCTGTTATAACAAAATGTACTAAATCATGTGGTTCATAAACCACAGGAATTTCTTTCTCACGGTTCTGCAGCCCGGGACTTCCAAAATCAGGTTGCTACTAGGAAGGGCTCTCTTCCAATCTGCAGGCTGCTCTTTGTGTCCACACGTGACAGATGGGACAAAAATTTAAAAAAAAAAAAAAAAAAAAAAGTCTCCTCTTTTAAAAGGGCACTAATCCGTTTTACAAGGGCTCCATCCTCATTGTCCCCCAAGACCCCACCTCGTAGAACCTTCCCATTAGGGATTGAGTTTCAACATATGAAACATATGAAGTTGTGGAGTGGCGGGGCGGGGAGAGGGCACAGATATTTAAACCAGAGCAGAAGAGGAAGGAGCAGAGAGCCCCCTCCTGCCTGCCTTGGCCCAGGACTCAAGCTCTTCCAAGGGCACTCTGGGTTCAGCCAAGGCCCAAGCACAGTTCCCTGCAGCACTTCATTCCACCGTAATGCAATTACATGTGTGTGTGCTCCCAGGGACGGGGAGAGGGCATGGTTTTGATTTATTTACCCTCGGCTTCTCAGGATGCAGTGGGGAAGCTGCGTTTGATGTCGGAGCTATTTTGCAAAAAGGCTTCCCGATCCCCGGTTCACTTGGGTAACGAGAGACCAAGGTTGGCTCAGACTGATTGTCTTAGGAAAAAAAAAAACCCTCTGCAGAGAAGGAGGTCCCAACCCAGAACTCACCCACAGAACACGTTCCTTCCTTCAAGGAGGCATGAGATAAGGGTCTGATTCCTGGGACCTGGGGCTTCCCCCAAAATTCAGAAACACACCTACTTCAGAGAAAAATCTCAGCGGCATTGTGGCCGGGAGGAATGGAGGAAGAGAGAAGAATGGAGAGAAACAACTTTTCTCAAAGATCTAGGACGCCAGGGACTTTAGAGATGTCCACTCAATCAAGCTCTGCTTTCCTACTGAGGAGGAAACTGAGCCCCGAGAAGCAGACGGCGACCCAGACGTGGAGAACTTGAACTTGAAGCCCATTAGATCGTTGTTGCTGCTGCTGTTTTGCAAATCTTCTGCCTCGGATCCCAAGTAGCTGGGTGACAGGCACGTGCCACTGTGCTGGATGAATCCAGTTAGATCCGATTCCAGCAAGCAGATGCGTTCAGTCTAACCCCTAGTGGTAGTTACAAATCACCTCCAAACAACCATTTTATTTTTAGTTCGTTTATTTTACTTTGTCTATTTATTTATTTGGGTGCTTGGAATCGAACCCAGGGCCTTGCATGTGCTTGGAATCGAACCCGTGTGCTCCACCACCCAACGACCCCCCCCCTCACACACTCCACAATGACTGTTGCATAGACACCAATTCGGTGAGTCCAGAACTTATGTATCTCTTTATTAATTTCATATCAGGGATTGAGTCACAGAGCCACATCCCCAGCGCTTTTCTTTTCTTTTTTTTTTTTTTTTTTATTCTGAGACAGGGTCTCGCTAATTTGCTGAGGTTGGCTTTGGACTTGCAATCCTCCTGCCTCGGCCTCCCAAACTGCTGGGATTCTAGGCACGCACCACTGTTCCTGGCCTCAGAAATTCAGCAAGAGGGCAGGGCGGACGTTACATGGTGAATGATGTTCACCAGAACACAAATAGAAATGGTAATCTATATTAGATATACTCACATCTATATGCACATGCACACATGTGTGCGTGTGCACATTTAAATGATGTTCTAGCCTCTATTATGGCAGAATGTGACTTGATCTGGCGATAGGGTCTGTGTAGAGGTTCTCAAGTTAAAATGAGGAGTTTGGGAGAGGGGGGCAGTTCTGTAGGACTCATGTCCTTGGGGGGAAATCCGGACAGCAAGCTCTGGAAGCCTGTGCTACAGTCCCAGCCACTGAGGAGCCCGAGGCAGGAAGATCACAAATTGGAGGCCAGCCCCGGCAAGTTGGTGAGACTCTGTCTCAAAATAAAATGGAAAAGGCTGGGATCGCAACTCCCTGGAGAAGAAGCCCTAGGGTTAATTCCCAGCACTGAAGGATTCTTTACAAAAAAAAAAGGAGGAAAAAAGAAAAAAATCTGGATACAGAAAGAGACGTGCCGTGGGCCATGCAGACGTAAGGTGGGCCACGGGGGGACACACCGGCAATGTCCCATGAAGGTGGGGGACTGGGGAGCTGTGCCCACAGACTCTGGATGTCACAGACGGACCCCTGGGGACTGGAGAGCAGAGGAGGCTCCCCACCTCCCTCCAGGTGTCCCCACCAGTGCCTGGGTTGTGCACCGGGGTCTCCCGAACTGTTCCATAATCCGTTTCTACTGTTTGCAGCGTCCACCATGCCCGGCCTCGGCAGCCCCAGGACACGGCCCTCCAGCCAGGACGGGGTCACAGATGAGGCTGAGAGCAGGGGACCAGGGCTTCCCTCCTCCGTAGCCCCTCACGTTCCCCCGATTCCCCCCTGGATTTCCACAGTGTGGTCTTGCTGGAGAAGGGGCTTCCCCACTTACGGAAAAACACAAGGGACACAAAAGAGGATGTGCCCAGAGTCACCCAATGACTCAGTGGCAGTTTGAGGACAAGAAAGCAAGTTTTCTTTCTTTTTTTTTTTTTGGTACTGGAGATTGAACCCCGGGACACTTAACCTCTGAGCCAGATCCCCAATGCTTTTTGTGTGTTTTCATTAGAGTCAGGGTCTCCCTGAAGGGCTCAGGGCCTCACTAGCTGAGGCTGGTTTTGATCCTCCTGCCTCAGCCTCCCGAGCCAGGAGAGTCCTCTTGCCCCTTCTGTTTCCTTTGTGGTCACCACCCACCATCCAGGGTGAAGGTGCAGGCCTCACAGGGACACCGACACACAGCGTTCCAGGGATGATCCTCGGTGGCATTTAGTGTGGCTACACTTCAAATGCTTATCTCCCCCAGCTGGGTCCCCTGGTCCCCTCGGCCCAGAGGGAAAAGCGGAAGCCCGGTGGCCTCCAGCTCTGGGGCTCCAAGGCCAGCCGCCTGCGGCACTGCCCCTCCCAGCAGTGACCTTCTGGATTGCCCTTTCTGCAGAGGTGAGCGGTGGGCGGGAGCTGGCGGGCAGGCCCCAGGGTGCAGGTCAGGCCCTGATAGCCGAGATCAAAGGCTCCGTCTGCAGTGTCAGCTGAGAGGCCGCCAAGACAAGCAAAGCAGCCCTTTATCTCCCCGCTGGCCAGAGAGCCCAGCGGCAGCGGGAAAGCACCGGTTCCCGGTTCCCGGAAGCTATTTCTGGAAGGGCAGGAGGGAGCTGCCTGTGGAGGGCTGGCTGTGGGCTGCCTCAGGCTCCGGCAGGCCCTCTGCACCCCGGGGTGGCCCCTCGGAAGCCCACCTTGCATTTGTGGGTGTTTCCTGATCTTGGGTTCATAATTTTCCATTTGCATTTCCATGAGCGCACACCTGCCCTGGAGAGAGTTTCTCCTTCCCCTCCCAATTTCCCTCTCTTTCACAGGCCCAACGCGTGCCCCAGAGATGAGGACTGCCCTGGTCACTCCCCTGGCCACCTAGCTGTCTCTTCTCCTAGTGTCCCCTGCTCTCAGAGTCATACACAGTTTTCTCATGCATGTGTGTGTGTGTGTGCACACAACACACACACACACACACACACACACACACACACAGGAATCCTGAGAAAAAGAATCCAGAAGTTTAGTGTGGTGGTTTGCGTACCTATAACCCGAGCTACTTGGGAGGCTGAGGCAGGAGGATCACAAGTTGGAGGCCAGCCTCAGCAATTTAGCAAGATCCTCAGCAACTAAGCGATACCCTGTCTCAAAATAAAATAAAAAGAGCTGGGGATGTGGCTCAGTGATAAAGCACCGCTGGGTTCAATCCCTAGTACCAAGAAAAAGAAGGCAAAAAAAAAAAAAAACCCCGAGATACCTGCCAACCAAAACAATAAAAACTCCTTTTAGTTATTATGAATTCTGGGACCACGTCCACCAGCCGATGCCAACCAGGTGCTGACCCCTTCATCTGCTCCTCTCCAACTGCCCCTCTTTGTCAGCGGGGCAGTCACAGCTGGCCGGTTTCAGAGAGATTCCAGAAACTTCCCTACACCAAAAATTTTGAATTTCCCTCTCTGCTTTGGAACCCACACGGGATCTCCTCACCGTCTGTCCAGATCAGCCCCTGGAACCGAGAGGGTCAGCACGTAGCTGTCCTTCATTATCCTGCGGGGAACCGGTTCCAGGGCCCCTCAAGGATACCACATCAGTGGGCGCCAAGCCCCTCACGGACCATGGCGTAGTCTTTGTGCACCTCCCTTGCACTTGGAACCCTCTGTACGCGGACATTGCTATGTAAATAGCTGCACCGTTGTATTCTTTGGGGAATAATGACAAGGAAAACCGCCTGTGTGTGTTCGGCACAGAGACAATAGTTCTTTTCCCAAATATTTTCCATCTACAGCTGGTGGAAGCTGCAGATGCCCAGCACAGCTAGGAGGGGCCTGGGGGTGGAGGCGCCTGCTGCTCACGGCCTCCCGCACCTGTGCGCCTGGGAATGTAGGCCAAACACCTGGACTAGCAGGGGTGACTGGGGGGGCAGGACGAGGAGCCTTGTCATCACCCAGAGCCCTTATTGTGCCCCTGCTGTGTGCTGTGTGGATCCCCCTCCTAAGTGTGTAGCAAGACGTGCTTTGAGTTTGTTTGTTTGACTTTGGGGGAGGGGGGAAGGTGGGGGTGCCAGGGATCGTTCTCTCCCAAACTTCTTCAGACCTGGTTCATCAGCCGAGCACGGTGGCATACGCCTGTCATCCCAACGGCTTGGGAGGCTGAGGCAGGAGGATCGTGAGTTTAAGGCCAGCCTCAGCAATGGCGAGGCGCCAAGCAACTCAGGGAGACCCTGTCTCTAAATAAAATACAAAAAAGTGATGGGGCTAGGGCTCAGGGGTAAAGCACTCCTGGGTTCAATCCCTAGTACAAAATAATAATAATTACAATAACCTGGTTTCATCAAAATTTCTGAGTTGGAGAAAGAAAGAGCTCATACAGACCCATAGGGTCACATCGCTCACAGATTAAAAGCAAGTTGCGGCCCAGGCGAGGGTGGAGAGAAGGCTCTGTGGTTTTTACTTCCTCTGCATTAATTCCCTCTTGGGCTCACAACCTCCCGGTGTGGTGCTGGGAAAGCACATCGTCCTCCGGACCTCTCCACGTCTGCTGATTCGTGAGGCTGCCCCGTGGAGCTAGGTGCATCCATCCATCTGGGCCCACCGCCTTCCAGATCTTGGGCAAATGGCACCCACTGGGTCAAGCTCCCTTGTCTGCAAAGTGGACGCAAAACTAGGTGTGGGTTCACCGATGGGCAAACAGCAGCCCCCAGCCACTCAAGACAGGTGGGGGAGGCACCCAATGGCTGCTGTGGCTCTGAAACATTGTAGCTCCCAATGCAATAAAACCAATTCCTCCCTCTCAGGGCGGCTTCCTCCTCTTTCTCTGTCCTCCCTCTTCCTCGGGTATTTGTGGCTTCTTCTTCTTTTTTCCTTTTCTCTTGCAGAGATGAAGTAAACACACACACACACAAGCACACAGTCCAGCCCCAATAATAGTGGCTCTGGTAAAACAGGCCTGTGGACGCCTGGGTATTTAACTGCGAGCACCCGGAAGCCAGTCAGCGTCCTGGAAAATAGACACGGCGAGGCTTGAAGGGGAAAAACAAAATTATTAGAATTGTAATTTTCCCAATCATGCGGAGACATCTCCTTCAGCCCTAATGATGAGATGCATCGCACATCTGTCAAAAACTGCCACATCTCCAAGCCCAAACCAAATAAATTGAGTTTCTGCTCGGTGACAGTGTGGGCTGGGCGGCTGTCAGCTTGGCTCCAATTGCGTGCTCTCTCTCTCTCTCTCTGTCTCGTTCTCTCTCTCTCTTTCCTCTAAGGCATTTTGTTCCCAGAGCTGTCTTTGTGGGATTTGCCCCAATTTTCCCTCTTTATTCTTCCTCCTTTTGTAAATTATGAATCATGCCTCAATCTGCATGTGTCCAGTGTAAATCTTGCAGGGACCCTCCCAGCCTCCCAGCCTCCCTGCCCAGCCTCCCAGCCTCCCCCCCAGCCTCCCAGCCTCCCAGTCTCCCCTCCCACCCGGACCCTGCACAGGCCCCAAGGTGCAGCTTAGAGTCAACGGATCAGGTCCCAACCTGGGTTTCCATCCTGGATGGTGGCTTACCCTGCAGAGCCCATTTCTACTCCCTTTCCAAGTGGCCGAGGCTGGAGGCCGAGTCTGACTAGGCAGAGGAAGGCCGTCACTTGACATCCCGGGGTAGGAGGGAGGTGGTCCAATGGACATTGGCCCGTGGTTGGCAAAGAACAGGAAATCTATGGCCAGGGAGCAAGAGGGTGGCACGGATATTTCTGGAATATACTCAGGCTCTTTCTTGGGCCTCAAGACCGTGGCTTGGAAGTCCAGCCCATGCTGAGTTTTAGCAGTGAGCTGCTTCCACGGGCGTCAGGAGGAGGCCGGCCATGGCAGATGAGCCTCCTGGGGTTGCTCAGCTGGGTTTACCCAGGGAACTCGTCCACGTTTGTGCCTAGTTCAGCTTCCCATGGACTTAAGCTTGTGGCTCTCCTTGCTGCCTCCCAGGGGAGGCTGAGGCTCTGTCCTCCAGGAGACAGGAGAGGGAAGAGTCCAGGGATGTGATTGACACACCTAAATCCCACTCCTGGACCGGACTGAAGACTTGGCAGGGTCCAGGGCAATGTGTGTGCGTTCAGGATGGAAAACCTGGGAGCAAGTCGGAGGCATGTGGATGGATTATTCTCCAAGAAGAGAGAGCCAAAGGGCCCTCGGAAACACTTTCTAAGGCAGAGGCAGGAGTTGAGGTTGGAGAAGGGGATGAGGCCAGATCTGGGAAGAGGGCAGAGGATCCCGTGTCTACCGTGTCCACCGGGTACACCGTGGGAGCCACGGAAGGGCTTCCAACGCAGAGGGGAGATTCGATTTGCATCTCAGGTGATCACTTAGGCTGCAAGGTGGTGGGGCCAAGAGTGGAGTCCACTGTCCACTTGGGAAGCTGTAGAAATCCAGATAAAACAGCCAGGCATGGTGGGGCACACCTGTACCCTGTCTGAAAATGGAAAATAAAAAGGGCTGGGATGTAGCTTAGTGGTAAAGTGCCTCTGGGTTCAATCCCCAGTAACAAACAAAAAACAGAATCTATGAGACCTGCCTCAAAAGGGCCTCACTAAGTCACTGAGGCAGACCTCAAACTTGAGATCCTCCTGCCTCAGCCTCCCAAGTCTCTGGGATTATGGGCATGCGCCAGTGCACCCAGCCACAACGGATGAACTTCTAAAAAGTCCCAACTGTACAGGGAACTAGTTCAAACTCTTCCCGACGGTGAGTTTATCTAGCACGGGGAACTTTTTTAGCTACACCTTGTCATTTCTCTACGTCACCATCTTTGAGCGTCGTGCTTCATCTGATCCAAATCAGTCGGCTGAGAGGATGAGACCACAGAGGGCCGGCCCAGGACAAGATCCAAATTCAAAAATCTGAGCCATTTCTACTGAATGTGTATCAGTAGGCACCACTGTAAAGTCAAAAACAAACAAACAAAGACATCCATTAGTTAAACCGTCTTAAATCTGGATTGTCCACACTCCAAACCGTGAGCTGTTGTTATTAGAACTTTCCACCAAGCCCTGCCCTGACCTTCGGCCTTGGACAGGCTACTTTTCACCTCTCAATTGGCATTTCCCATCGGGAGCACTTTCTGCCCGTCTCCCCAGAGCATTCCGGAAGCCGACAGAGTTCAGGTTCAAGGTGCCTCTTTGCCTTGGAGATTGGGAAAAAATGAGGGACACATGGAATTTGAAAGAAAAGCCAAACCATTGTGTTTTTTCCTTAAGACAGGGATGGGCTATCTCCCAGGGAAGGGAGTTCTCTAAGTCCTGGAGATGGCTGAGATAACGTGTGGCCAGAGCTTCGAGCCAAAACAACGCCAGCTCCACGTTATCTCTGGCGGAAACAATTGCAGCAGCCGCCTAGCCTAGCTGGTGCATCTGGACAAGTCCAAGGGTCTCCACCCTGAAGCCCAGGGTGGTGGGGGGGGGGGCGTTTAAAAATGTCAGAGGAGAATTCTACCAGGTACCCTCGCAAGAAGCCTCCCACCAGACCACTTCCTGCATGATTCCACTTCTAAACGGATTTTAAATAGAGCCCGGCAGGATGGCGCACGCCTGCCATCCCAGCAGCTCTGGAGGCTGAGGCAGGAGGATCGCGAGGTCAAAGCCAGCCTCAGCAACTTAGGGAGGCCCTAAGCAACTCAACGAGACCCCATCTCAAAATAAAAAATAAAAAGGGCTGGGGGTGTGGCTCAGTGGTTAAGCACCCCTGGGTTCAATCCCCAGTACAATAATAATAATAATAACAATAACAATAATAGGCAAAATAAGAAATAGGAAAAAATCCACAGTGGCCCCCTGGGGCAAGAAGAGGGGTGCCAATAACATTTCCTGCTGGTTTTCCCAGTACTGGGGTGGAGCCCAGGGATGATCTATCACTGAGCCTCACCCCCAGTCCTTATTTTTTTTTTTTTTTAATTTTTGAGACAGGGTTTTCTTACTAAATTGCCTGGGCTGACCTTGAACCTACCATCCTCCTGCCTCAGCCTCCAAGTCACTAGGACTACAGGCGGATTACAGGCGTGCACCACCTCGCCCCAGGTGTTATCTCTCTTGATAAGGGGGGTGGGCTTGGAGGTGTGTGCGCTTGTCAGTATTTAGAGAATGATAGACTTCACGTTTGGGCACTTCACAGTGTGTAAATTTTCTCTTAACAGAAAAATGTGGAACTCCCCTGAGCGATATGCATGCCGCAGTGTTCGGACTGAGATAACGGGAGACTTGTAACCTTGAAAGACAACAGAACAATAAGATGGATAGGTGGATAGATGGACAGATGCGTGATAAAGCAACATAACAAAATGTTTTTTCAGCTTTTATACACTCTACTTTTTTTCTGTTTTGTTTTAATAATGAAATCTTTGGGAGGGTGGGTGTTAAGGGCGACATATCACGTCTTGTTTAACTAAAACCCCAAGCTCCTAAAACAGTGCACACCTTCTGCGTGATCCGGACCCCTGCTCCAAATCTCTGGGCTCATCTTCTAATCATTCAAATGTGGCCCTTTTCAAAAGTGACTGAGCCCTCTCACCGTTTTACCTTCAGCCACAGAGCCTCCTCGTTCTTCGAACATGACTGGCATCTCCTGGCCACAGGGCCTTTGCACATGTGGTCTCTCTCTTCTGCCTAGAACACTGCCCCCCCACCTCAAGCTTCATGAGCTTCATTCCCTGATGTCTCCAGGTCTAGCCTCCAAAGTCACATCTTTAATAATTACATTCAATAGTTGGTCTTCCTCTGGTCACTCTCTTCCATTTGCCTGAAATATCAGTCAGGTTTTGTGTCACTCACTAGCACAACATTCTTTTACTTATTATCGTGCCTCCCCTCACCAATGTAGGGAGGGGCTCTGCTCAGTTCCAGGTGGCATGCCAGCACCTCGGATGGCATCTGGAAGACAATACCACGTGAATGAACGGGACGACCACAGGAAAAGCTGGTCTCAGCTGAGCCCTCGGTAAGCGCCTGGTCCCTGCTAAGCCACTGACCTCCATGATCTCATTGAATCCTCACAACAGATTTGCTGCTACTCCTTTTCATTTTTCCCTCTTGTGGCTCTGGGATTGAACCCAGAGGTCTCGATCACGGAGCTACAACCCCAGCCCTTTTTGGTTTTCTGCTTTATTTTGAGACAGAGAGTCACTAAATTGCTGAGGCTGGACTTGAACCTACCATCCTCCTGCCTCAGCCTCCAGAATCACCAAGATGACAGGGCATGCGCCCCTGAACCCAGTTCATTGCTATTTTTACAACTGAAAAAGACTGAGAAGAATTCTATGATTCAGAGAGACGAAGAGATTTGTCCCAAGACACGGATCAGGGCTGCGCAAGTCCAACCCTGGATTCCAGAATCTTTCCACCCTGCTGCAGGACAAAGAGGGTCAAGAAGGATATGAATGTGTCTGCAGGTCACCAACGAGTCCTGACTGGACATGAAGACTCAGGTGCAGGAGCTTTGGGTGCATCAGATTGTCAGTCAGTGAACGTCAACGACACTCGGTATCTTCTGGCCCTCGACCCGCACTCCTGGGCTCCCAAACGTGATCAGATTTGTTTGTTTGTTGTTCTGGGGATTGAACCCAGGGGCAGTTCACCACTGAGCTACCTCCCCAGCCCTTTGTTTTTATTGTTGTGTTTTTTTTTTTTTTTTTTTGAGACAGGGTCCAAGTTGCTGAGCTCGACTTTGAACTTGCAATCCTCCGGCCTCAGCCTCCCAAGTCACCAGGGTTAGAGGGGAGGGCCACTGCACCCAGACTGAGAGAGTACTTTCTGAAATGTACCACTCGCCCTTTTCATCTAAGAATATGAATGCCCAGGGGGGGAGTGTTGATAGAAGTGCCCAAATGCCAGGGTGCTCCATCATTAGCCAGTTCCTGTCTGACTGTCAGACTCAGGATCTGAAAAACCGCCTGAACACTATTTGCAATTTCTTACAGATGATCAGCGAATGGGGTTTGAGAAGGGAGGGGCCTCTAGCTGGAACCCACCCACCCTGAGCCCCTTCCCCATGCCAGGCCTGGTACCAGGCACTGGGGAATGTGCTGTGGCCTCTACCCGGGCAGAGTTGAGGCCCTGCCTGGTGAACAGGACCAAGTTACTTAAACACTCTGAATTTCCGTTGTCCCATGTGAAAAGGATAGATAATTATACCTCTTCTAAAATGCTATTTTTATGAGAAAACAGAAAAAATGTGTTTTAAAAAAATGCACCTTTTAATGCTGACTAAGGGTCTGACCACAAGCCTTGTGCCTCTGTGCCCCGTGACACTCACAAAGGAGGTGTCTTTCCTCTGTACCTACAGATGGGGAAGCTGCAGTTCACGCCAGGCACCGTGGCCCACTGCGCAACTTGGAAAACTGAAGCAGGAAGACTGGCAGGTTCAAGGCCAGCCTGGGCAACCGAGCCCGATCTGGTCTCAAAAGAAAATTCTTAAAAAGGACGTAGCTCAGTGGTAGAGCAACCCCTGGGTTCAATCCCCAGGACCAAACAACATAAAATCCAGACAAAATAAGTCACTTGAGCAAGACAACGGGGCTCTGAGCTGAAGGAAACTCTGGTTCTTGTCTCAACCCTTCTCATGGGAGAGACAAGGATTCCATCTGAGGAAATCCAGGAGGCCTTCTTGGAGGAGATAGCAACTCCAAGAGCACGGCCCTGGCTTGCCCATCTGCTGAATACTGAGCTTGACATTTCTTTCAGAGGCTCCACGGTGAATTTTACAACCCCAAAGTTTTCTCTTCTCTTTCTAGCTCTGTCTTGAACCAAAAAAATATGTCTCTCTTCTGAGCATTCAGATTCATCAGGGTCTCCACGGACCCCCATCCTGTGTCTCCGTGTTTAAACATATGGAGAAAGCAAGACTCTGCCCAAAGACTCTGAGAATTCTGTTCCACCGGTTGGTCAGGTCAGACCTACTTTCTGTCACTTGGAAGCAAGATTTAAAAAAAAAAAAAAAAAAGTTGGGGGGAGCCGGGAAAACACAAGGACATCCTCAGGATGGATGACCTTCATGCTGCCATCCACGTCCGTGTGCCGATGGCTCAGCAGCCCTTGTTTTTTAGGAAAGGGCTTCTTCTCTTCCTTCCACCTCTCCTAGCTGTATACACGGCAAAAAGGAGAGAGCTGGGCGTGGAAGGGCTTTTTTTATTTTTTTTTCCTGTGCTGTGTTTATCCACCCAAGAAAGTATTTTAAGTACTTTGTTTCCATTATGCTATTCTGAGCCATTACTTGCTAGGGTGATTAAAGATGGCTTTTGGCAAGAGAAGAGAAGACAATGTGTTTGTTACTTCCACGTCGGTTAGCCTTTCCCAGGCCGTCTTCAAAGGGAAAAAGCATGAACACATGGCATTCAAAATACATATTGGCTTGGGAGTGGGAGCCTGCACAGTATCTGCCCTTCACCTTGGCCTGGAATCCCAGCGGCTGGGGCAGGAGACATGACAAGGGTTCTTTCCTAGGGTACTCGGGAGGCTACCCGCGGCGCATCTCAGGGCTCTCTTCCTCCTTGAGCGTGTGTGTGTGTGTGTGTGTGTGTGTGTTTACATCTGTGCTAATCCTTCCCACTGGCTGGGGTCTCCTGAGGACCTTCCCTGTCCTTCCACAGACACAGCCAGGGACCCACACAAATGAGCCCTCTGCCCTCAGGGGAAGGTAAATCTAGTGCCGTGAATGGACCTGGGTCAAAGAACTTCTCAGCTGTTTTCCAAGAGGGGAGCCAAGGCCTGATGGAGCACAGGGCATGTGGCTGGGCATGGTGGTGGTGGTGGTGGTGGTGCACACCTGTCATCCCAGCAACTCCGGAGGCTGAGGCAGGAGGATCACAAGTTCGAGGCCGGCCTCAGCAACTTAGCGGGAGACTGAATCAAAGTCAGAACCAAAAGGGCTGGGGAATGTGTCTCCGTGGTAAATGCTTCTGGGTTCAGTCACAGGTAGAAAAAGAAGGAGGAGGAGGAGGAGGAGGAGGAGGAGGAGGAGGAGGAGAAGGAGAAGAAGTAGTCGTTCATAGCAGTAGTCCAGGCATGGAATGCAGTAGGGGCAGGAAGCTGGATCTCTTTGGGAGGGAAAGGGAGGTTCCTTGGATGAGCAAAGCTGAAAGATTAGCAGAAACTAGGTAGCCAAAGAGTCTTCTGGATGTAGACACCATGGAGGAGATGAGAGGGACTGGTTTGTTCAAAGGGGAGGAAAATGGGGCGGCTGAAACCAGACAGCAAGGGCAAGAGTAGCTAGAGCCGCCAATGGATGGGGTCAGAGAGGTCAGGAGCACCCAGGAGAAGCACCTAACAGGCCCCAGATGTCAGTCAGCTTAAACACCAGTGGCAGGAGGGAGGCTTTGTGGGGCAGGACAGCCAGGCCTTGATGTCTTATCTTAACATGGGGCAGCCCTCGGGCAGGATGTGCTGCTGCTGTAACCCACATTTCCTTATCGGTCAAACGGCACCATTAGGCCTATCTCCAGGGGCCTGGGGTGTTGGGAGTCTCCCTGAGAACTCCCGGGGCCTTTCAGATAAGGAGCCCCTAATGCAACATGGCGGCCTGCAAGTTGCCAGTGGGCGGGTAACAAGTTGTTTTGAAAATTTTCAATTGTTCGTGAGCAGCTCAGTGATCCCCATGAATCCTATGCACCGTAGGTGACGACCTGACCTTTACTAGGATGGGCCCCGGCAGCTTCCTGGTGGAAGATAACTGACCCTCACTTTCTATATAGGCTGGCACCAGCTTGCAGTCAGGTGCTTCATCTTTGTCGCTGCTGTCTGTGTGTGCCTTCTGATCTCCGACGACGAGCCTTGGCCTTTCACGGGTGCCGAGACCCGGTTGGGGAGATGGGCTATAAGGGACAGAAGAATAGGCACGCACTGACTCTTCTTTAACTTTTCCTTCTCCTCTCCTGGCAAAAGCCCTGACGTCAGGTGGCCTGGGACTCCCGGCCTTCAGAAGGTCTCGCTGGTTGGGCTCTTGGGTGACCACTCCTTTGCCCTCCCGGCCCCGGCTCTCCCGAGTCTCTTTGGTTGACTTCTCCTCTCAAATGCCTCCTGGCTCATCTTCACTGGTTGTCCCTCGCTCCGGACACCAAACCCCCTGATTGCTCTGCTCCACAGATGGCTTCCCATCCTCCCAGTCCTTCCTGGTCATGCCCCAGGGCCCTGCTCCTCTGTTGGGTCGGGATGTGCTTTCCAGGCTCCGCACCACCATCAGTATTCTCTCCCCACATCATTTAAAGGATTTCTGACATACACGGGATGGCAGGCTCTTCCCCCGTCGAGGACTCGATCTCTTCTGGTCTCCTTTCTACAAACCCCACTGTCTCTTTCCAACCCTGTTCCCCACTCCACCCTCCTGCCCTCCTTCCATGTGCCCCTCTAGAGCCTCCTACCCATAAACGGTATGAAGGACGAGAGGCCCCCCTGCCCCCTCCAGCCACTACTTCTGAAGGGCCCCTTCCCTCGTCTGATGTCATCTGGTTTTCCCGACGGCAGCTCCTTCTCTCACGGGGATGTTAAGGTAGCAGGCGCCGCTGTCGTCTCCCTCTCTTCCGTCAGAGGCTGATCCTCTGCCGCCCAACACCACCAACCCACAAGCAGAACTGACAGCTGCTACAAGAAAGAGCATGTGAACTAGCAAGAGGGAGAAAGCTTTCTCTATACATTGATTCCAAATATGTCTTTCCTACACTGGTTTCTCACGCGGCTATCTGGAAAGAGAGGGGACTCCTAACGACTAAAGGACCCGCTATTATAAATGCCAGCCTTATTTCCGATCTGCTACGGCCTTCCACGCTGCCCTTACAGCTGGGAATAGTCCACAGTGAAGCCCATCAGACCGACTCTTCCCCTGCCACAGTGGGCAACTCTAGAGCTGACCGGGTCGGCTGACCTACAGCCCCCATCCTCTTCCTCATCACTCCATCTTTCCTCTGAGGAGCGACCTCCTGACCCTCACCAGCTCATTAGATTTCTCCATTCACTGTTCCATTCTAGCCCCCAGAGCTTATCGACTTTCCTTCAATCTTTTTTCCCGCTTTTCTCTGACGATCGGACCTTCCTGCAACAGGTTCCATCCACATGCCAGATCTGCCAGAGGACCAATACCAACACCCCCTTAAAGCCCAGACCCTATCCTTCTCATCAGGCCCGTGGTCACACCCCGGGAGCTGATGGGCAAATTGATTTCACAAACATGCCCAGGGTAAAACCATCAAATATCTCTTAGTACTGGTGGACACATTCTCAGGGTGGATAGAGGCATTTCCCACATCCAATAAGAGGGCATCCACAGTTGTGGATGGTTGATGTCTGACATAATTCCTCTTTTCGGGATGCCCACTTCCATCCAATCGGATAATGGCCCAGGATTCACCTCGCAGATAACACAGGGGCTAGCAAGCGCACAATCACTCCCTTGGTATTTCCATTGCCCTTACCATCCCGAAGCTTCCGGGAAAATTGAAAGAACTAATCAGTCTCTCAAAGAAACCCTCACCAAGTTCACCATGGAATTAAGCTTAGACTGGACTAAGGTCCTCCCCTTGGCCCTGTTGCGTCTCAGGGCTTTAACCAAAGAAACCATCCAACCCTTCCCCATTTGAGGTTATGTACGGCCGTTCATTCTTACCCCCCGGAATACAGACTGAACAATTACCTGTACCTGACTCCTACGCTCCACCTCTCCTTTTCCATCTATGCTCTAAACTTTGGAAATACCAGGACTGGCTTTCACCTGACCCAACCATTACTCAAAACCCCCTCACCCTAACACCTGGCCAACAGGTATATTACTGCCCCCCAGGTGAAAGGCCCCAACTGCACCCCAAATGGGAGGGCCCCGCCTCGGTCATCATGTGCACTCCCTCGGCAGCAAAACTCAGACTCACAAATAATCAATTAACTCCATGGATTCACATTTCCAGGCTCAAACCATGCATCCGGGAAACTGATTCTGGCAACATCGGACCAGAGGACTCGCAAGAATCCACACCTACACACTCTTGCTCTCCCCACCCTACTGGCCCTTTAAAAATTCGTCTCTCTCGTGTTTCTGCCCTTACACCCACAGCTGAGAACATATCCAAAAATGTACCTTAACTTTCTGATCCTCCTCCTCATCCTCACCCCGAGGGTAATACCTTCACCATCGTATGGCTGGAGATTCAAGGTGAGAGAAACATACACACAAAAAACACCTGGACCACCTGGTGGGCTACCACTTCTGACTGTCCCCTAACAGGGTGCTCCTCAGCCATCTATATGGTACTCTCTTCCTCTGAGCTCATTAAGCAACCAGCCGCCCTTACTTATGTTTTTTATATGACCAAAATAAGGATTACTGCAAAGAGTGGCCGGAAACCTACGGAGGCTGCCCCTATTGGTCATGCAGAATTCATGATGCATATTCAGGGCAATTAAATATGGGAAGATTTAAACTTGAGTCTGCCTCCCACCAATACCAGCTGACCATTCCAGACCCTGAGAACCCACACTGGGCAGCAGGAGTAAAAGCTTCCTTTTATTGCGGTGGGTATGCCTCCACTCCCTGTGGTTCCTTATCCATTGCCTGGGAATATGTTTCTATAGGGTCCCCAGTCTCTCTTGTCTCAACCAACATAAAACACTCAGAACAGCGGCTGCTCGAATCCCTAGAAAGCCAGCGCACTTCTGACTCTCAGGCTTCACCCATCTATACCTGGTTACAGATCATCATCATCATCATCATCCACACTGTCCTACCTAAACCAAATTTCCCCACTGCAAGTCCAGCAAATTGCTTTCCGTGTGCTTCCCTAGCGCGGCCCTTACTTGCCACAGTTCCAATAAAAGTTTCCAGCACGGATGTTTTCAGCTTGCCCAAGTCATTCTACAAAAAAAAGGATCCTATTAAACCCCTGCAGAATATTCCTTTATGGGAACCCGAGGAAAATAACCACACCATGATTCCCCGGGTTGCCTTCTGGGATCTGCAATTCCCAATTCCCTTCTGGCAGGTTTTTGCCACCGTAACCTAACCATCAACCACACCACTTATCCCCCACCAGGTCTCTTCTTCTGGTGCAATGGCACTCTCAGCGCCATGATACTCTCCAACATGCCTAGCCCATGTTTATTAGTCACCATAGTTCCACAGCTCACTCTCTATAGCAGCTCCAAAGTAAAATCCATCCTTAACCCTCTAAAACGTGGAAAACAGGCTGCATTCCTTCCGTTAATGATAGGCATTTCATGAACGGCCTCAGCGGCAAGCGCAGGGTTATGGGGGGGAAGCCTTGGGTCATTCCTTATGGGCTGTCCAGGACATTAGTTCAAAACTTGAAGGAGCACTTACTTCCGCAGCAGCATCTCTTAACATCCTTACAAAAACAGGTCACCTCATTGGCACAGGTCACCCTTCAGAATCGCAGGGCCCTAGATTTACTCACCGCCCAAAAAGGGCGGAACCTGTCTTTTCCTTAGGGAAGAATGCTGTTATTATATCAATAAATCGGGTCTTGAAGAAGACAATGTTGTTAAGCTCACTGACCTGGCAGCCACCTTAAAGACCCCAACAAGTCAAAACCTTTTCTCTTCCTTAATGTCCACTCCCCTTCTGGCATGGGTATGGCCCATCCTTGGACCACTATGCGTAACTTTTTAATGTGTCTATTTTTACCATGTATTATAAAGTTCATTCAAACTCAAGGAGGTAAAATCTCTAACCAAACTTTAACCTGCTTCTACTTAGAAATTATCAGCTTCTGGCCACAGAGAATCAACCGCCTTCTCCAGAGAACACCCCTCACAATGCGGAAAAACCCTCAAAGGTTCCTGGGATGCCTTCTTGACAGCCATACCTAATGATGCCTGGCTTGTACCCCGTGGAGACTTATACCGACTGGACTGAAGTGATAATGGACCTTTGGCTACAGGAAACATTTTGTGATGTCACATCTGATCTTATACCAATCTTTGCAGCTCTCTTGTGGGGACTCCTAACTTCCCTCCTTCAGACCCCTTCCCTGGCAACGCCCCCACTCAGCAGGAAGTAGCCAGAGCGAATCCACGTCCCTTTCCATATAATAACAAAAAAGGGGGAATGTTGGGAGTCTCCCTGAGAACTCCCCGGGCCTTTCAGATAAGAAGCCCCTAATGCAATATGGCGGCGGGCAAATTGCCAGTGGGCGGATAACAAGTTGTTTTCAAAATTCACTAATTGGTCCTCCCATCTTCCATACTTGTGGACAGTTTGTGCCCCCCATGAATTTTATGCAGGGCAGATGTGGGTGCACCACAGGTGATGACCTGACCTTTACTATGATTGGCCCCGGGAGCTTCCTGGTAGAAGATAACTCTCACTTTCTACATAAGCTAGCACCAGCTTGCAGTAAAGTGCTTCATCTTTGTCACTGCTATCTGTGTGTGCGTTCTGATCTCCGACGACAACGAGCCTTGGCCTTTCATGGGGTAAATAGTTGAAGCTTAATAAATGTTAACTTCCTTCTCCCTTCCCAATTCTCTTTGATGAAGTCCTCTTTTCCGTATGTCCCTTAGCATCCTGTTGTCTGTCTCCTAGAATGCATGCTGGAGCCAGAAGCCAGGGCCTCCCTCATGACAGACAAGGGCTCTTCCACCGAGCCAAGCCCCTTTCCTGGCATCTGGGGAACCAGGCCTGAAGCCCCAAGAGTCCGGCGGCCCCTGTGCTTGCTGGCTTGTCGGAATGAACACGAAGACCCAACCCCTTGGGCAGGGTTGCTATGATCCCTCCCCATCAGATGCAGTTTCTTTGAAGTGAGCAGCTGATCCCTCCTCAGGATCTTGGGGACATGAACATCACCCTGGCCTATCTCCCAGACCATTGTGACAAGCCGATGAGATTAAAAGGGGGAAAAAGGGGGCGTGTGAGGCTCACAAGCCAAGGATTCCTGTTCCTCTCCCTGGCCAGGGAAGAAGACTGCATTGGTCTAGATAAAGTTACAAGTTGCACAGACGTGTGTCCCTGGACCCTCGGGTTCCCAGCAGCACTTGCAAGCCTGGGCATGCCCAGAGCGCTCCCGTCGCCTGGGAGCCTCTCTTCCCAAGCCAAGTGGACAAGCGCACCAGCAGCGCATGCGCAGTGGATGCTCCTGCCTGCGCTGGCTCTCCGCCCTGAGCTCAGGTTGCGCACCTGAGGCTTCCGCAGCCTCCTGCGTTTCCTGAGGGAGGGAGTTGGATCCTGTTTTCTTGGAGATCAGCTGAGGATGAGGTGCCCTGCCTGGTATCAGGCTAGACAGAACTCTCCCAACACGCGGCTCTTTACTCCTGTTGTCTTGATGGTCCTTAGGTCCCTGTCCCTCCTCCCTGCCAGTCACATTTCCGGAAACCCAGGGAGGCACCCTGGGACTGCTCAGCTCCAATGGGGGCCTGAGCCCCTCTGCATGCTGGATTTGCAGTTCTGGAGACTCCCAGGGCCTCGCCCTTCACCCTTGCGCTCTTCCAACTCCCAGGCGCCTGCCACCCTCGGTGCAGCTCTGGAAGGCACAGTCACAGTCCTGACCATCTCGACTTACCCAGCACCTGCGAGATGCGAGGCTCTGAACTAAAGCAACATTTATTTTCTCATTTAACCAACTTAAGAACCCTACGAAGTGGCCAGTATCATCCTCCCCAATGCACAGGTGAAGAAACTGAGGCTCAGTCAGGAAAGAGTCCTCCCTTCAAGTCCCAGGCAAAGTCAAACCTGCAAGACCGTCCGATGGCAAGTTGCCTGGGCAACTTAGCGAGACCCTGATGGAACTGGATACCTGGATAGGATGGCTCTGGCCGGACTTTTTCTTTTTAACATGACTGAGTTTTGTTTGGTTTGGTTTTTGTTTGTTTGTTCGTTTGTACCAGGTGTTGAACCCAGGGGTGCTTAACCACTGAGCCACATCGCCAGCCTCCCTAAGTCACTTGGGACCTTCCTAAGCTGCTGAGGCTGGCTTTGAACTTCTGAGCCTCCTGCCTCAGCCTCCCAAGTCCTTGTGGTTACAATTGTGTGCCACCACTGGTCCAGACCCAATTTTATCATTGTCAAATGGCAAATTCTTGGCTGAGAATGTGGCTCAGTGGTAGAGTATTTGCCTGGCCTGCATAAACCCCTGGGTTTGATTCCCAGCCTCACAGAAAAAGAAAAACAAGCCAGATTTCTTACTTATAAGGCTTTTTTTTTTCAAAAGAAAAATTAAAAATGAGTCCTCAGGCCTGGCGTGATGGTGCATGCCACCCAGTGGCTTGGGAGGCTGAGGCAGGAGGATGGTGAGTTCAAACCCAGCCTCAGCAACACAAGGCACAAGACGACTCAGTGAAACTTCATCTGTAAATAAAATGCAAAATAGGGCTGGGGATGTGACTCAGCCTTTGAGTGGCCCTGAGTTGAATTCCCAGTACCAAAAAAAAAAAGGTCCTCAGACTCATCACAGTTATTTCCACAATTTATTTATTGGCAAAACCTGACCGAATCTTAACTTTTCTTTTAACTTTCACTTATTATTTATTTTTAATTGACAAATAAAACCTGTATATCCTTGTATACAACACAGTGTTTCAGAACTGTGTCTTCAGAGTGAGAGAGAGAAAGCTGGATTCTGATCCCAGGTCTGCCAGCAAGTACCTGCATTTTTTTCTTGTTCTAATGGGAGACACAGATTCAACTTTTTCAAAAAATTATTTTATTTGGAGACAAGGTATCTCTCCCTAAGTTGGTAAGGCTGGCCTCAAATCCTGCAATCCTCCTGCCTCAGCCTCCTGAGTCTCTGGGATTACAAGTATTTGCTTCATTTTTTTTTTTTTTTAAAGAGAGAGTGACAGAGGGGAGGGAGAGAGAGAGAGAGAGAGAGAGAATTTTTAATATTTATTTTTTAGTTCTCGGCGGACACAACATCTTTGTTGGTATGTGGTGCTGAGGATCGAACCCGGGCCGCACGCATGCCAGGCGAGCGCGCTACCGCTTGAGCCACATCCCCAGCCCTTGCTTCATTTTTTATTTATTATTTTTTTTTTAAACAAAAGCAAACTACTTTAAGAAACAACCAACCAAGGCCTGGGGATGTTGCTCAGTAGGAAAGCATTTCCCTCGCATGTGTGAAGCCTGGGGTTCAATTTCCAGTACCCCAGTACCTAGTGCAGCAGTGGGGGGGGGAGTAGGGGGCCCGGGCAGTGCAGGGAAGTAAACAGTTTTTAAAATCTTCCAACAGCTTTTCACCGCTTTAAATAAAATCCTGGCCAGATGCAGTGGCACACACACCTGTCATACCTGAGACTCCGGAGGCTGAGGCAGGAGGATTTCAACTTCAAGGCCAGCCTCAGTGACTTAATGAGACCCTGTCTCAAAATACAAAAGGACTGGGGCTGTGGTTTGGTAGTAGAGCACCCCGGTTCAACCCCTTGTACCAGAGTGAAGAAAAGAAAAAGCAGAGCCAAGCGCATTCAGTGTGGCCATCCTTGGGCCTGCCCACTGTGCGTGCGCATTCAAATCGCTGCTGGTCTTGGTCAGCGCGTGGGGTGGTCAGTGCGTGAGACGGTCGGTCACGGACCCACCGTAGGCTGCTGGTGGGATCCCTTCGTGGTTTTCGTTTTATTTTTCCAGTGACTGATGAGGTCGAGCGCTTTTTTTCTGTTCTCTTTGATTATTCACGTATCTTCTGTGAAGCGTCTGTTAAAAACCTCTTGCCCATTTTTTAATTGGGTGATCTGTCTTCTGATGACTGAATTATGGGAGTCTTTTTAATATTCTGGAGACAGGCCTTTTGTCAGATAAATGATTTATAAATAGTTTTTTTCAGACTATGACCTGCCTTTTCATTTACTTAACAGGGTCCCTTCGAAGAACAAAAGTATTCCGTTTTGGGTTTTTTTTTTTTTTTTCCCTCCAGTACTGGGGATTGAACCCAGGTCCTTACGCATGCCTAGCTAAAAGTATTAAATCTTGATAAAAGTCATTTATTTTTATTTGATGGTTTATGCTTTTTGTGTCTAAGGCATTCTTTTCTAGATCAAGATCACAGATATTCTTTGGGGGGATTGCTTTGGATGGAACCAGGCACGTTTAATCACAGAGCCACATCCCCAGTTACTTTGGTTTTTGTTCGGTTTTGGTTTGGGTTTTTGGTACCGGGGATTGAACTCAGGGGCACTTAACCACTGAGCCACATCCTCAGCCCTTTTTTTATATTTTGTTTAGAGACAGGGTCCCACTGAGTTGCTTAGGGCCTCACTAAGTTGCTGAGGCTGGCTTGGAACTCATGATCCTCCTTCCTCAGCCTCCTGAGCTACCGGAATGACAGGTATACGCCATGGTGCCCAGCATCACCAAGATAGTCTCGAGTGTTTTCTGAGAGACATTATACTGTGATCGCTCTCAGCATTTAGCTGTATCTTAAGTGATTGACATTGGGTTAAAATGTGCAGTTGCCATACATTTGAACAGTTCTCCTCTTGGGTATGGACCCAGGAAGAAAATTACATGTCCACAGAAATAGGTAGCACTTGAATGTTTACAACAGCATTATTCATAGTCAGCAAATCCTGGGAACCACCCGCCGTGGCCACGAGCGGGAGCGTGGAACTACGGTAGCATCTCCTCCCAGAAAATACATTCAAGACAAAGGAGCCAGCCATCCACCCCTGCCGTGGGGAAAAGGACCTCAAAAGCATGATGCTGAGTAGAAGCCAATGGAAGGGGGTCCCGGGGGATGATTTTGTTCACAAAGTCTTGAAATAATCAAGTTCATCTACAATGACAGAAAGTAGATCAGTGGTCACCCGGGGCCGGAGTGGATGTGTGGAAGGGAACCTTGGGTCGCGTAGGAGAAGGTTCTGGCCAGGGAGATGATAGGTCAGCGGTAAAGCCCATGCTCGGCATTCAGGGGCCTCCCTGGGTTCAGTTCCTAGCCCAGGAAGGAAATTTGGACGGAAGGAAGTTAGGAAGTTAGTTAGTTACATAGCTTGATTGTGCTGTGTCATACAGATGCATACATTTATCAAAACTTGGTGGCGCACGCTTGTCATCCCAGCAGCTGGAGAGGCTGAGGCAGGCGGACCTAGAGTTCAAAGCCAGCCTCAGCAACTTACAAGGTGCTGTCTCTAACTAAGATACAAAATAGAGATGGGGACGTGGCTCAGTGGGGTCGAGTCCCCAGAGTTGTATTGGTACCAAATACTTGTTGATCTGAACCAGGAGCAGTGGCCTGTGCCTGTCATCCCAGCGACTCAGGAGGTTGAGGCAGGAAGATGGCAAGTTCAAGGCCAGCCTGGGCAACGTAGTGAGACCTTGTCTCCAAATTTAAAAATGCAAAGCGCTGGGGATGTGGCTCAGTGGTAGAGCACGCCTGGGTTCAATCCATCTGTGTTGAAATGGGCATGTTTCATTATAGTGTAAATCACAACTCAATAAGGCGGACTTTAAAAATAAATAAATAAAATAAAAGGTCAGCCAAACAGATTATGGTGAAGAATTAGCCCCAGGGTAGGGACGGAGAGGAGGTTCAGCCACTGGATCATGCAGGCCGGGATGTTGGTGGCTTCCTGGAGGAGGCGGCAATGGGTTGTGTCCTTGGCGCTAGGACATTTCTGTGCCCCTACTGCTGCCGTCTGGCTGCAGGTCACCACCAGCCAGGGACAGGCTCTGAAGGGACGAAGAGTCACCCTCCCCCAGGCAGCCGCCACTCTGCTCTGCTGAGTCATCTCTGAAGGTTATCAAGAGAACAAAGGCTTTGTCTTCCGCCTGGGCATCTCCAAGAGCTGACGCACACACGCAGGAAGCCGCGACACGGGCCAAGGTGACGGAGAACCCCTGTGCTGCCCCCTCCCCTCCTCTCCAAGTCCTATCCTAGAGCTTGGGCTCCATGCAGCCCCCGCGGCCGATGATATCTGGGAGCCAGACACCCTTCTTAGGGGACCGTGTGGGCTCCCCAGGGATGTCAGGGCCCAGTGCCACAAGCCAGGCGACTTCGACAGCGGAACTGTGTTCTTGGTGGGAAGTCAGAAATCAAGGCGCGAGCAGGACTGGCTGTGCTCTAGCAGCTTGGGGGAGAACCTGTCCTTTCCCCCAAGGCAGGCTGGCCTCCTGCCTTAGCCTCCAGAGTTGCTGGATTTGCAGGTGTGCACCTGGCTTTTCTGTTTTAAAAGGAGTCTGGTAGTCAGGTGAGGTGCTGCCCACCTGGAATGCCAGCCACTTGGGAGGCTGAGGCAGGAGGGTGGTGAACCAGACCGCATGTCAAAATGTAAAACAAAAGGGGCTGGGGATGTGGCTCCATGGGAGAGCCCCCCAAGTTCAATCCCTGGTACAAAAGATTGAGAGAGAGAGGGACACTAGTCATTGCATGAAGCCCATGTTCCTCTGACATCAAATCATTGGGTTTGAAAGGGGAGGAGCTGGCTGGGGAAGAGGCCGGAAGGGAAGAACACGGGCCTAGGTGTGTGGAGACCTAGGCTCCTTCCCTGGTTCTGCAGCTGGTCGACCCAGGCCTCAGTTTCCCCGTTTGTTAAGCGGATCTGTCAATCCCTGGCCGGGTCACCCTATTCTTGGGAAGTTATGGATCTGGTTAGCATTTAGTGAGCACCTACAGTATCCCAGGAACCGAGGTGAGCATTGGACGCATCCTATCTCATTTAAACCCCAGGAAGATAGCAGGGGCCCGTGACTTCACAGAAATGAGGAAACCAGGGTTCTAGAGGCACCCCCTACCTCTCATCAATCACCCAAACATCTCTCGGCGCCTCTCTGCTCCATTTTCTCATGCAAGACACCCTCACGTCTGTCTTGGATTCTAAAAGTCACTAACCTCCAATCTTTCCCTCACCTTAAATCTGAAGCCAAAATGATTTACTATGGGGGGGTGGGGGTGGGGGCCGGGGGTGGTGAAGCTCCCTTGTCTACCTTCTTCGGTAGCTCCCTATGACCCTCAGGAAATAAAAGATCAAATTGCACAACAAGAATAAGCAGAGTGGAGCAACCAGACTCCATCCTAACCTGGCCCTGCTCCCTTCCCAGAGATAACAGCTGTGGGTCCTTCAGAATCCCACTCAGAGGCCTCTTCCTCCAGGCTGTCTGCCTTGCTTGCTCCTGGGGTGGAAGTGGGGCCTCCTCCTATCCCGCAGTTATGCAGAGGCCTGGAACAGCACCGGCAGCCTCCACCTCCCTCCCACCTCCCCGAGGCAGATGTTCTGCGAGGGGGGGCCCTCCACCCTCCTTCTTGCTGATGCCAGGCTCAGCACAGGGCTCCAGCCAGTCTCCACAAGTGGGTCCTCACTTGTCCCGTTCACTGGTGAGATATGTTGTCATTGTCCTGTTTTGCAGGCAAGGAAAATGGCGCTTGGGGAAGCTCTGGCTTTACCAGTGTCACGTGCAAGTTTGAGTGAAAGCAACGACGGGTCTGCTGTCCCTGGGCTCCCCTGCTGGCCCCTGAGCCCAGCCACTCCTGCTGGGTGGCCAGCCTACCCCCAGGACATCTAGGGAAAGAAGCATTCCTGAGGCCAGGTGGCTCTTGGAACCCTCTAAGGACAAAGTCCCCTTCTCAGGATGGTCCAGGGTTGCTTTCTTTGCTTTCCTGACTTGAAGTTGCCCTGATTTGAAGGCAACTCTGGGTCTCAGCTCTTCCCTATGGGTGCAGCCAGCCACCAGCTCGCTGTCACCACCTTGCCCATGACCACGGTGGCTCATGAGTCACAACTAAGATACCGGCATTGGTGCTCTGTCCTGAGCTCAACTCCAGGACGGATGCAGATTTCACCCATTTTTTTTTCTTTCCAGGGGACAGCCAGGGGACAGCCTTGCACGGGGTACTTTCCCTTTCTGAGCCACGCCATCACTGCCTTTCCCTTTCCACCTGGCAGCCAATCCCAGCCCTAGGAGCAGATGGACGTGCTGTGGCTCTGCTCTGATTCATTTCCCCGTCCCCATTTATTTTTGTTGCTCGTGGTGGTGACAGTGTGGGATTTCTTTTTTTTTTTTTTTTTTAGAACCGGGGACTGAACCCAGGGGTGCTCTACCCCTGAGCTAGATCCCCAGCCCATTTCATTTATTGATTTATTTTTAAGACAGGGGCTTGCTAAGTTCCCCAGTCTGACCTTGAACTTGTGATCCTCCTGCTCAGCCTCCCTCAGGAGGGAGCTGGATTGGCAGGTGTGCACCGCCCCCACCGGGTCCCCTGGCCCCATTTTAAAGATGATGGTTTTGGGGAGAGATTCACCTAACTCCCTCTCCTATCATGAGCAATGCTTCTTGGCCACGTGCGTTTTCCTCTTCTTGTTTTAAGATCTAGCTCACATCATCAAATGGCCACGGGTACTTCCTGGAGAATTTGGCAATGCCTTTTACTGTATTTAAAAATAATAATAATCATAGTCCTGCTTTTTTTTTTTTTTGCTTTTGGCCCAGGCCCCCTCCCCCCAGCCCAAACTTCGTTTGTTCTTTTATGACTAAAGGATATTTATCTCCTGGTTGCTTTAGAAGTTTATGAGCTGCTTTTCCTTTGAATTCCAGGCCAAGGTCAGTCAGTGGGGGGGGGTTATGATGTCACCCCGAGGGTTGCCTTGGTTACGTCTATGGTCTATGACGTCATCAGACCCACCTTCCATCCTGGGCAGCGGGTGCAGGGCGAGAAGCCCTTGGAAATCTACTGTCTTTTTTTTTTTTTTTTTTCCTCCAGTTTTGCTACTCCTTTTGGAAAAAGCTTTGGGAATTCCGGGAGGCTAAAAAGGAAGATTTTCTCCCCACCCTCACCAGAATGCCACCAACCCCCTGAAAGTCAGGCCACCAGCAAAGACTGCAAACTTCTGAAAGGGGGTGGGGGGGGTGGAAGACTAGGGAAATAAATGCATTCCTAAGACCAGAACCTTCTATTTGCGAAGAGGCCACAGTAGGCCACAAACAGGACACACACACACATGCAATGGACTCTACGGACCAAATTGCCTCTCGGTGGGTGTACTCCACGAGGTGTCCCCAGGTCTTTAATCTGTCTCTCCCTGGGCCTAAAAGCAAAAGTGAAGAAAGGAACTAGGAAGGGGGTGGGGTGAGGAGAATGCTGGGTTTAAAAAGCTTTTTAATAAAAGGAGCGAAGAACAAGAACAAAAGAGCCCTCAGCAGACAGCGCTCATGTCATTAGACAGCATCTTGAAAAATGTTCATCTTTTTTCCCCCCCTTAGGGTCAGGGGAAGGGGAGAAAAATGTGTTTTTATTGTGAACATGTGTCAAGAGGACTTCATCCTATAAACTCGGTGCCCACAATAAGTATATTTGTGTAGTAATTAATGTGAGATCAGAGACCTAAGTTTTTGCCAGAAGGCGGCTGACGGTATGGGGTACATTATGCGGGTCAAGAATCCAGTTTTCCAAATGTGGTCTACATTGCGTTGGCTGTAATTAAGTGTTTTGTCATCTAACGACAAAGCAAGCAAGAGTGTCTCCCAGACGGGATTATACCTAAAACACAATTTCCAAATGTCTCTTCTTGGCAAATCTTGTAAGGAAACTCTCTGCGGAAGGAATGTCAAGACATCTGTAATTAGATCTCAGAGCCACGGGTGGAGGATGGCTGGGGCCAGCTTTGATTTGATTTGATTTTTTTTTTTTTCTCTCCAAGAGCCCCCCCCTGGAATCCCGCAACCTGGCTGTCAAGGGCCTTTGCCGTCGCGGGGGCCGTGGGTTATCTGTCCAGACGTTCGCTTTCCGCTGGCCTCTCTGGGAACAGGCCCAGGAAGTTCACTGCCATCTCTCCAAAGGCAGAACCAGCAACATCCAAGCCATTCAGGGGGCCAGGCCCCGGGCTGTTCCCTTTCTGGGGGCTTCTGCTTTGTCGTGGGCCTGGCGGGCTCAGGGAGAAAGCAGAACCGAGTGCGGGTTTGTGCGCCCCACCCACACACGCACCTCTTCAAGCGTTTGTCACGCAAGGAAAACCCAACTGAGAAGTCAGCAGGGTCCTTCCAGCGCTTTGCATCCCAGTGCTGGGGAGGGCGCGGTGCCCCCAGCCCAGGTCTCACGTGGGCAGCGGACTTGAGGCGCCTGCGCTGCTCTGGGGCTCCCTGCAGCCTGGTGCGCGGGGCTCGCTTCCGCGCCTGGCGCGTCTCCTGCGCGCGCTCTGCAGGCAAGTGCGCGAGGGCGCAGGGCTGGGGCGGCCCGCAGCTGGTTGCAGTCGATTTTTAGAGGCTGCTAGGTGCTCGCAGCACGCGCAGGGGCATTTAGAACCTGGTGTCGGTGCAGGCAGAACACTGGGAGGTACACTGTGGTCACTGAATTTTCCCAACCAACAGACGATCCATAGGGATCTGGGCTCTTCATCACCCCACTAGGATCTCAGAGTGTTCATCGAGTGAAACATCCTCAACCTAGAGACACGGGCAGAACCCGGGAGTCTCAGAGAGGAAGAGGAAAAGGGAGTAGAGGCGGGGGCTTCTTTCCTTTTTCTTTTTCTTTTTTTTTTCCTTTTTTTTTTAATTTTTAATTTTTGTTATTAAGAATTGAACCCAGGAGCTGTACCACTGAGCTGTGCACCCCTGACCCTTGTTTTTGCTGGTTTTGTTTTTGTCTTTTTGTTTACTTGGAGACAGAGTCTAGCTAAGTTGCTGAGGCCAGCCTCCAACTTTCCATCCTCCCATCTCAGCCTCTGAAGTGGCTGGGATAACAATCAGGTATCACAGGGCCCCAAGAAGAAGGATTTGGGGCTAAAGTATCTCTGTTCCTTTGTGAAGCAACTTCTCATGACTGATTTAGGAGAAGTTCTCTCTGGGTGCAAGGTGGGATCCATCCTAGCATTTGGGGTTTTCCGTGTCTCCCACGGCCCCGCTTTTCCATGCCGACAGTCGAGAACAGATGTGCCCCACTTTCTAAATGCTGACCAGCTGGGGAGGCTGTGGCAAGCATTGCAGAGCGTTTCCCAAATGCGGATGGCTAAGGAGGCCTCCAGGGTGAAGCCTGGGTGTCTTTCCCACACATTGTATAACTCACTTGCTTCCAGAAACTTCCTTGGATTTCCCCCCCACATCAAAAAAAATTATTTAAAAAAATATAGTCTAAGGTCTCTGCTGGGGACACCCACATGGCTGCATAGTGTTCACAAAGACCCCAAATAAGAGGACGGTGATCCAGGGTCTTCTGAACTGAGATGGGGCCTGGCAGGAGAGGCAGGGGCCTGGGAGAGGGGCGAGGTGAAGCTTTCCCTGTAAGTGGGCACCAAGAGCCAACCCTGAGGTTAGAACTCGGAGATTACTTTTTTCCTCTTTGGAAGATTCAAAGGGCCATTTGTTTTTGGAAGCCTCAACTCAGGGTGCTGGTTCGTTTCAAGAGTCAGTGTGCAGTTTTCTCTCGAGGGCTGCTGGGGAGCACAAAGACAGGAAATTCAGTGCAGCGCAGGCCCCGTGACATCTCTATGGGGAGTGCGTGTGTGTGTGTGTGTGTGTGTGTGTGTGTGTGTGTTTGCACAGGAGCTGACAGTGTGTTCTCTTCCACCAGATCACACTGTAGTAGATTTATTGTTCCTGCAACTTTACAAACAGCTGGAGGGATTCTAGAACAAGCCTTCGAATAAAGCTGCTGGAAAACAGTCTACTACAGGGTTTGGGAAGGAGGTGAAATCTGTATTGTTTGGTTTTGTTTTTGTTTTTTTTTTAATGGTCCTCTTGGATTCTCTAAATGTATTCCTTTAAGATGAGTGTCCACTCTCAGCACATAGATCACTTTTGGATTCAAGAGAGACCTATACAGAAAAAGGGCATGTGAGTAGACACACCGCATGCGATGAAGAAACAGACGTCCCCAGAAGTCCACAGCACCTCTCTCTAGCCACTGTTCTCTTCTCCCCGCACAAAGCGGCCTCTATCCTGACGTATAATGCAACAGAGTAGCTCTGCCCGTTTTTGCACTTTATGTGAGTGGAACCAAACAGTATCACACTATAGTGTCTGACTTCTTTTGTCCAAAATTGAGTGCATGAGAATCACCCATGGGGGCTGGGGATGTGGCTCAAGCGGTAGCTCGCTTGCCTGGCATGCGTGCAGCCCGGGTTCGATCCTCAGCACCACATACAAACAAAGATGTTGTGTCCGCCGAAAACTAAAAAATAAATATTAAAAATTCTCTCTCCTCTCTCACTCTCTCTAAAAAAAAAAATTATAAAAAAAAAAAAGAAAATGAGAATCACCCATGTCTGTGTGTTTACAGATCAATGATTTCCTATTTTTTTTTTTAGTATTGCAAATTGGGCCCAGGGGCACTTCACCACCCAGCGACATCCCCAACCCTCTTTATTTTTTATTCTGAGACAGGATCTCGATAAGCTGCTGAGGACCATGCTAAATTGCCGAGACTGACTTTGAACTCGCGATCCTCCTGCCTCAGCCTCCTGAGTCGCTGGGATGACAGTCATGTGCCACCAGGCCCCACAGATCTCTGGTTTTTCAGCGGGGGTGACTGTGTGTCCTGATCCAGGGGACTTAGGACAATGTCAAGAGACAGTTTGGGTCATCATAACCAGGGCGGACTCTATTGGATCCGGGCCAGGGAGGATGCACTGCAGCCCAAACACACAGGGCCGTTCCCCCAGAGCAAAGAATCCTCCAGCCTCCAGGGTCCACAGTGCCGAGGCTGGGAATCCACACCCAGATCCCTGGCTGTGGGTCTGACTGTGGGTCTGGCTTTCATTCCTGAGACGCTCACGCAGACCCAGCCAAGTGACCCTGAACTAAACGTCAAGTTCAAAGCCCCACCGAGGAGACCAGTTTATTGACCTCAGAGTTTTATGGCCAAGGTGAGGGCAGGGCGGCGGCAGGGAGAATCAGCCGAGGCCCCGAAGACGGAAGCAGGCCCAGAGGGACACCCCTAATGGTTTCTTCATCTCATCTGGCAGATGAAGTCCACCTTGGAAGTCCTCGGCCCGCCCCATGCGCTCCTTCCTTCGGCACAAAGGAAGGAAATGACAGCAAAGTTCTCAGGAACAGAGCCACCGACGTCCTCAGACATAAACAGACAACCACGCACGTCCAGACCTGGGCCCCCCACGGCCCCGACACACACAGACACACGCACGCACGCACGCTCACCATCACCAGCCAACACACGTGCACCGAGCAGTCCCGGGGGACACAAGCCGGGACAGACAAAGAGCAAGACCCACGCCGTCCTTAAAGGGACCCCTCTCCAAGCCCAGCTACTTGCAGAAAGAGTCGAGATGGCCAAGTTCTAGGAAACCCAGCCAGGCCTATTCTCTGGGCCAGGGTTTCTCAGATGTGGCATTATTAGGATGACAACTGTGTCATTTGCTGTACAGGCTGTCCCATGCAGCGCGAGAGACTTAGCAACAGTTTCTGGGGGTTTATTTTCTGGTACCCAGGGGATTGAACCAGGGGTGCTTTACCACTGAGCCACCTCCCCGGCCCTTTTTATTTATTTATTTATTTTTATTTTTGAGACAGGGTCTTGCTAATTGTTGAGGCTGGCCTTGAACTTAGGATCCTCCTGCCTCAGCCTCCAGGGTCACTGGGATTACAGATGTGCACCACGGTGCCCGACTCAGTTACCAGCATTTTGAGCCTGTACACATTAGATGCACCCCAAGTTGTGACAGTTAAACTTGCCTCTAGGTATTGTCCAATGTCCCCTAGGGGCAACACTCCCAGCTAAGAATCAACGGCCTGGCTCAGTGCTAGCAGGCCCCAAATGAAATTGTTTGTTGATTGAACGAGTGACCCACTCCCATTCTTTCCTGCAATCCACAGGCCCCTGAGAATAAAAGTGGGGTGGTCCCTGGGCTTTCTCTACCAGGGTTCCCTGTGTCTGAGGCTCAGACCTGGGCAGGGCTCTGCCACAGGTGGTGGAGAACCACTGCCATCCATGACGGCCCTAGAACAAGTGGCCCACAGAGAGAGGTGTTTGCCACCTGTGCTGGGTCATTTGATTGAGGGACAGTAATGGGCTTTCCGGACCCTGATTGGATTTTCATCATATTTGGAACTCTGTACTCCCCCCGACGCCAGCTGAATTTGCCGATGCAGTCGGAATTGCTCTCACCTCTGCCTCCTCTGCCCCCCGTGTGTCTGTCACTCGGCAGCCAGGGCAGGCAGGGAGGGATGGGAAATTTGGTAAATCCAGAAAATACATCAACAGAATGTCCCATGCGTGAGCCACACAGGACCTGGAGCTTTCTTTACGTGACCTGATGACAGGTGGTTCTGTGGGCGGGCGGGCTTAGCTGCAGGCTCCGGTGTCTGTGCGAGGATGCGCTCCTTCTCCAGCCCCGGACGGTCGTATATTCACTCGGCCAACAGCCTTTAAATGTCAGTGTGTGCCAGGCACCGAGGGTGAGACTAGAAGGCCTATTTCTTAGCAAGAGAAAGACGATAGCAGTTCAGGTCTCCTGTGCGTGCTCCACCACCGAGCCACACCCCAGCCCCGTCTCAGCCCCAAGTGGCAGAGCCAGGCCTTACAATCCAGCAGGTTGGGGCTGGGGCCATCCCTCTGCATAGCACTGTTCCCCCAAATGTCGATAGTTCCCCGGGGGCAGGACCTAGGCCAGAGGTTGGTGTTCTAACCACTGTGCTCCAGCACAGGCATGTCTTGGGGACAGGCTCAGCCAGTCAGGGGGACCCGGCAGGGACACGCTTCTGTAAGTGAGGACCCCTGTTCTGAGGGTCAAAGGGGCAGCCACAGTGGCTCACCGCCCATCTGTGCTTTGCCCCTTAAAGTGAGGATGAGTTTCTCAACCTCGGTTTCCTCGTCTGTTACATGATGTTCCTGACAGTTTTATCCTGGTGGAACTGACACACAAAGAACTGTCCACACTCCAGGGGCACAGCTGGGCAGTCGGACAGACACACCCGCCCAGTGACACGTCACCACGGTCAGGGTAATAGACGTAGCCAACCCTTCTCCTAAGGTGCCTCGTGACCTTTTGTTTTTCCCTTTTGTTTCTTTGTTTTAAAGTAAGAGAACATAATTTTGAAGTGTCAAACACCATCTTAACTCTAGGTGCCATGTGGTACAGCACACTCTAGAAATTACTCATCCTGTTACCGGAACTTTAGACTCAACCAACAAAACCTCTCCATTTCCTCCACCTCCGGCCCCTGAAGACCACTTTTTTTTTTTTTTAATGCTCTACGTAGATAAGTTTGATGATTAGAGAGCTTTCATACAAGTGGGTTAGCTCATGCACGAGCTGTCTTTCTGTGCCTGGCTTACTTCACTTAACAAAACGTCCCCCAAGTTCAGCCATGTGTTCCACAGTCTTCCTTTTCAAGACTGACTAATATTCCACGGTATGTATAGATGACATTTTCTTGATGCATTAACGTTTTATGGGAATATAACCCAGGGGTACTTTATCATTCAGTTATATTCTCAGCCCTTTATAATTTTTTTTAATTTTAGATAGTGTCTCACAGGGCACAGTGACAGTCTGTACTCCCAGCAGCTCAGGAGGCTGAGGCAAGAAGACTACAAGTCAAAGCCAGCCTCAGCAGCTTAGCAAGGCCCTAAGCAACCTAGCAAGATCCTGTCCCAAATTTTAAAAATTTAAAAAAGAGCTGAGGATGTGGCTCAGTAGTTAAGAACCCCAGGGTTCAATCCCCAATATAAAAAAGGGTGGGGGGATATTCTCAGTTAATTGCCCAGGGTGGTCTCAAACCTGGGATCCTCCTGTCTTGGCCTCCTGGGTTTACAGGTAAGCTTCACCACACCCAGCTCATTTCTTCTTCTTCTTCTTCTTCTTCTTTTTTTTTTTTTTGGAGGGGGTACCAGGGATTGAATTCAGGGGCACTCGACCCCTGAGCCACCTCCCCTATTTTATATTTTATTTAGAGACAGGGTCTCACTGAGTTGCTTAGAGCCTTGCTTTTGCTGAGGCTGGCTTTGAACTTGCCATCCTTCTGCCTCAGCCTCCTGAGCCACTAGGATTACAGGTGGCCCATCTTTCATGTCATAATTTAAATTGCAGATTTGTTGCTTTATTCCATGGATCTAGGTTCGAATCCTGCCTCCACCTCACACTCTGTGTGTGATCTTGGACAGATCATGAACCCTTTCCACCCGACATTTTGTCGATTAAGTAGGGCTGAGTGTATCTGCCCCTGGCAATGTGACAAGGACCCTGGCTTTGTCCTGTGCGCACTGGGACCAGGGCAGGACGGGGTTCTCTATGACAAGGGTCAAAAAAATCTTGGGGGAGGGTCCGTCTATGGATCTGGGTGAGCCTGGGTCTCGTCCACATCCCAGTTATGCCGGGACAGTGAAGAAATTGACAGACGGACCAAAGAAAGTGCCGGAAACAGCACCAGGGGCATGTGGCTTGTCGGGTAAAGTCACAAGAGACCAGAAGCTGCTCTGGGAGCAGCAGTGGTGATGAGCTGTTGCCACCTCTGTCCCTCGAGGTGCTCCACCAGGCAGCGCCTCCTCTCTCCTGTGGTGTTCTGTCCGGGGGTGGCCAGCTGAGTGAGTGACACACATCCTCTCCACAGTGTCCTCGGTGCCACCCCAGTCCCCACTGAGAGGGTCTTTAGGCCTCAGGCCGCAGAAGCAGTGACCTCATGGGCCTCAGCTTGCTGGGTTTGCTTGTCTGACCAGCGTCCAAGGAGCGGCCGTCCCTGGGGACAAGCAGGAAAGTGGCTTTGCCCAGAGAACCCCAGCCTGCCCTGGTCCCAGGGCACACAGGACAAAGCCAGGGTCTTGGACTCTCCCACCCAGGCCTGCTCCCCCGGTTCCCTTAACTTGGCAAGGTTTTGGGGGATGGAAAGGGATGGGGCACGAGGGACACGTTGTCTTCCTGTCCCCCTTTGCTTAAGGGGTGACAGAGCTTGCGACTGTTTAAACCAAGAGATGATGGGAGAAATGACTGCATGCTTGCACGATGGGTCACCAAGTGCGACGTGGAGCTGCCACGTGACAAGCCTAACTCCCCTGGAGGAAGCCTTCCGATGGCCCCAGCCACCAGCCCACCCCAGTGTTCCCAACAGAGCCCTGAGGCACCAGGGATTGAACCCAGAGGCACTTCGCCATTGAGCCACATCCTCGGCCCTTTTTTTGTATTTTATTTAGCAAAGGGGATCCAGCTGAGTTGCTTTGGGCCTCACTAAGTTGCTGAGGCTGGCTTTGAACCGGCGATCCTCCTGCCTCAGCCTCCCGAGCTGCTGAAATTATAGGCCTGCGCCACCCAGCACCTGGCCAGTTAAATAAAACCTGAAGCTGATCCTAGTGACTCTAGACCTGGCTCTCGCCGGAGAGTCATGACAAACCTGGCCAGGCTCTCTCCCCGCAGCTTTGACCTCTCACCTGGTCTCTGGGGCTGCAGGGCGGAGCACCCTCCCAAGGAAACAAGGAGCACGGTCCAACTCAAAGGCACCGGGGTCCTCTGGTCACAAAGCAGAGCTCTCAGCCATGCAGGACTCTGCCGTTACCTAGAGTTTCCAGAACCAAGACTTAGCCACAGGCCATTGAGGAAGAATCTGAGTCAGGCTTTTTTTTTTTTTGGTGGGGGTGGGTGGGTGGGTAGCTCTGCAAAAGACCAGGAATAACGAGGATTTAAAAAGCTGTCTCATCGCCCTCTCTTTATTTGGGTTTATGGATATGAGCTGCACCTGGCTCTCCACTGCAGCCTGGGAATTCAGGGAAGGAGTCCAGGCCACCGTGCTGTGCAGCCCAGCGACGAATACGTGTCACAGGAGCAAACCCAGAGCCTCACCCACAGGAGGAGACATCTTACCGGCCGGAGGCAAGAGCTGAGCAAGAAGTCAAGTCTACCCCCAAGAAGTCTGCCTGCCTCCCAAGTCATCAGGCTAGACTCAAATAAGAACTGGGAATGGGGGTTAGCAAGTCCAAGAGGCAGCGAATCACAGGAAGCCAGAGCGAACTGGTGTGGGGAGGGAGGGGGAGGCCAAGCCCCGGGGCTGGCGGTGGGTGAAACCGTTTTTGCTACCACGGCTCAACCACAGGGTGCTGACCCAACCACCATCCCCACGGCCTCCTCCCTTCCTGCCTCCCACCACCTGGTCTAAAAAACGAAAGGTTCACTTCCCTGGCCTCTTCCCAGACACACGCTGGCCTTGTTGAAGTCTTTTGAAAGGGTATGAGAATAAATTCCTTTATAAGAATTCAAAATACACCTGTAATCCCAGTGACTCAGGAGGCTGAGGCAGGAAGATCACAAATTTCAAGGCCAACTTCGGCAACTTAGCAAGAGTCTGTCTCAATCAATCAATCAATCATCAATCAATCAATCAAAAGGGCTCAGAAAGGAGCTCAGTGATAGAACCCACCTGGGTTCAATCCTCAGGACAGAAAAGGGGGACCAGGTGTGTTAGCCCACACCTGTAATCCCAGTGACTCCAGACGCTGAAGTGGTAAAATCACAGGTTCAAGGCCAGCCTCAGCAGCTTAGGAGGCCCAAGCCATTTAATGAGACCCTGTCTCAAAATAAAAAATAAAGTCTAGGCATGTGGCTCAATGGTTGAGCACCCCTGGGTTCAATCTACAGTAAGACACACACACACACACACAAAAAAAAAAAAAAAATCTAAATTAAATTTAAGAGTTGGGCAGAGGGAAAAGAGTCTTCATAAAAAAAGAAAGGATTTTGATGCCACTCCTTTCTCTTTCTACCTTCAGGACAGAAGCGACGCCCGGAGATGGTGCCGCCGTGTTTGAACAAGAGGATGGCTAGACGGTTGGCCCAGGTCTCCCGAGGACAGGCTCGAGAATGAGAAAAGGCCAAGGGTGGTGGAGGGATAAGAGAGAGCTGAGACCCGTGTCCTCTCAGGGTCGCTGCGTCAGCGCCAGCGGTGGCCCGCTCTGACCACGCGGTGTGCAAGACAGCGACCTCTGGGCTTAAAGCGCTGTCCTTTGGACTTTCTGCTACTGCAGGCTTTCTGAGGGGAGTTGAATTTCTGTTTTGCTAACAAGCAGATCCAGGGGCAGAGTTGGAGCACCTTTGTTTGATGGCTGTGGGTGCTACACCGATCTTATCTAATAATGCTTTGGCAACACATCAACTAAGCCAGGAAGAGAGGCCATCAGCCCTTTTATTATTCTTCTCCTTTCCCTCCTCCTCCTCCTCCTCCTCCTCCTCCTCTTCCTCCTCCTCCTCCTCCTCCTCCTTCTTTTTGAGACAAGCTTTCAGTAAGATGCTTAGGGCCTCACTGAACTGCTGAGACTGGCCTCAAACTCATGATCCTCCTGCCTCAGCCTCCCAAGCCGCTGGGATGACAGGCACGTACATACCACATTGCCCAGCTCCCATGGTTCATTCTTCCAATAAGCACAACTCAGGCCCTAAGTTGTGATGGTGTAGAGACAGATTTATTGTCATTCTATATTTTTTTAAATGTTTCAAAACAGCGTATTAAGTAATATGTAAAGAGGCATCTAGATAGGTGTTCACGTGAAAGTAAATGGAAGGTCTAGTTGTAAGTTCTGTTGCCATTTTCTTTCATTATTAAAATACACAGCAATATATATTTTATATTAGAATATTATATATATATTTTTTTCCAGTTCTGGGTATCAAACCCAGGGCCACACATGCTAAGGCAAGCACTCTACTACTGAGCTACACCCCCAGCCTACAACATATATTAATGCATAATTTTACCTAATAAAAACTCTTGTTAACAGCATCTGCATATAATCTTATTTTTATTACAAATGCATCGACTGGGCTGGGGCGTAGCTCAGCGGCAGCCTGCTTGCCTCGATGTGCCAGGCCTGGGCTCACATCCAGCTCTGTAGAAGCGGGGGAAATGCACGCGACCCCGGTGCACAGGGAGAGCGGTGGGTAACCGGGAATGCTTGGCCTTGAGTGGCGGGATTCCAGGCGGGGCTCATTATTTTCTCCTGTCTGCTGATCTGCCTGTTGTGCTTGCTCTATGGTGAGTATATATCACTGGTTGAATTTCTCAAGTGTGGTTGAGAGCTGCTCCAAGCATCCGGTGGGAAATATGTTAATCCAATCAAGATCTGCTCATCCTGGAACAGACCCCAGGACCGCTCTTCTGTGACTTTAAGTCTCTAGACGATGTGACACGAGAAGATAGCCAAGTGCCCTTTTTCTGGCAACTATCAACTGTAGTAGCCGGCAGCCTAGAGAGCTCCCCGCAACCACTTCATCCAAGCTGGGGTATTGCCTTGAAACCCCCCAGCCAAAGAGGGTGGGAAGTGGGAAATCCACCCTCGATAGCCACGATAAGAAACTCTCCTTCCCTGTCCTTCCAGATAAATCACCCCCACCCACCCTGCCTGAAGCCCCTCTTGGAAGAAGAACCATAAAAACAGGCAGAGCAGACGCATTTGCAAAAGTTGACGGTGTGACCTAATGACAGAAAAATATACGAGCCCATTCGGCAAACAGAGGTGGCTGTCGGTCTGGGGCCCTCCAGAGTTCAGGCATGTCCATAAAAGCGCTCCACCACCCGAAGACTCCCCTGGGAGACAGAGATCTCCCTCCAAATCCAGCTGTCACCTGACATCGGGGAGCAGGAATTCCCCTGGGGGGAGCAGGAATTGGTTTATCCCCGTCTGATGGAATCAAGATGGGAAGAGGAAGGCCGGGAGTTGAGCAGAGAGGTCTTCTCCAGTGATTTAGGGCTCCGGATCTTCCAAAAAAAAAAAAAAAAAACACAGTCCCCCTGGTGCCCTGAGGTCCTGAAGAAGTCAGGCCACAGAAGGGCGACCACAGAAACAGGACTCCTGGGGCGGGAGGGGATGTCAAGGGCCCAGTTGCTGCTGTCGGGTAGAGCTGACACACAGGCCCCAAGCAGGCGTGACCTCTGCCTCACTTCAACTCTGCTGATCAAAAGGAAGCTGCCCGTCCACCCTGCCCAGGCCTCCCCCGTCGGCTCCGTGGCTGGTGTGGCTTCCATTAACCCAGAGGTTGGTACTGAGGACTTCGCAAAAAGTCGAGCATCCCCAACGTCATGAATCACGAGAATCCAAGAGCCAGGGCCAACCCAGTGACCTTTAAGGCAAGATAATATTACTTGAAAAGAACGTAGCTGCAGGCCCGTTAAGATACCCAGTGGCGGTCGGAGCGCCCTTTGACTCCACAGAGACCTGCCGTCCAGCTCCCCTCTCCCTGGTTCCTGCAGCCCGGCCCCGCTGGGCCACCAGGATCTCCTTCATTCATTCTTACAACTGAGGGGCAGGGCCTCTGGGTCAGCTTGCAAGAGCAATTTTTACCAGGAGATTCTTGCAGCGGATTCCTGGCATCGAAACCAGTGACATGCTCATCTTTGATTTCCTGCCCACAGCAAGGGACACAAATACTATCAATGCACCCTCCCCAGTGTTCGCTGGGAGCCTGAAATGTCATAGGCAATCCAAAAGATCGTGTGTGCACATGGGTGTGTGTAATCAGCTTCTTCACTGCCCGGGTGCACGGGAAGAGACACGAGCAGGGTTGTTTGAGAACTGAACAGAAACCTCACTTCCAGAACTCAGATCAGTTTCAGGCAGGGCCTGGGTTCAGTGAGAGGCCAGTCTCCCCAGAAACCTAAACGAGTTCCAGCCAGGGCAAGGTGAATACTCACCAGACAGACGTCCCAGCCCCACGTAGGTTCAGCTCCAACGCACACACCGGAGCACGCACGTGCACACACACACACACACTCACACGCACGCCTGCACACACTAATTTTGTGCTTAGCTATCATAAAACTTAAGACACTTATACGAGGGGGAAAGGTCAGGAGGGGAAACATTATTTTCTGTTATTAATTACACCTTATCCATTCGACATGAGCTGCACTCGTCTTAGATAAAGTTACAGTTCTGTTTTATTAGGAAGCCTCCAGGATCATGTACGGGGGGATTTGGGATGGAGACAAAGGAAATCGCGGGATGGGGAAGGGGGCGGGGGTCCAGGGGCTCATTTGTTCTCCTGCCCAGAGGCCCAGCCAGTCTCCTTCCTGGCCATTTCCACGGCTGAACGTGCACATTCTTCAAATAGCTCATTCTGCACAGGCTGCACGAACCTGGTCCCCGAACCAGCTCAGTCCTGAGTGGGCCTTGGGTTCCCAGAGGAGTGAGAAGTCAGAGAGACCGAGAGCAGACTGGGCAAGGCCAGCCAAGCTGCTGCTGGCTCCGAGGCGAGAAGCAAGGCCAGACAATGGGGGGATCCACGTCTGTGTCACCCGCCTGCTCACCCGCAGCAGCCGGGATCCTCTGCCCCCTTGGGTCTCCCATGGGTGGAAAGAGAGCCTGGGGACGGACAGCCCTCTAAGCAGATGGATGACCTCAGGTCAGACACGAAGGATCCTTGAGTCCCTTCACCCTCAACTGACCAGAAGATGAAACTGGAGCGATGCATCATGGGAGAGAAAAAACCTCAGACTCTGCAACCCACGAGGTCCCCAAGCTGGTCCCAAGGTGGCAGGGTGAAGGAAGGGATTGTCCCCAGAGAAGTTCCAGGGAGCCACCCGCATGGCTTCCAGGACCACAGAACCCTGGGTTGGCCAACCTGGAGCACCGACCACTTCCCTGGGCAAGTCTCTAGTTCTCTGGGAGCCTCAGTATCCCCAGTTTGGAGACTGGGAGAAATAACGTCGTAGCGTTTTAAAGGACCAGGACACACAGTCAGGAGGCTCATCCGCCCTTCCCGCGGTCCTGTAAGATAACGTAATGAGAAGCACATCAGGACCCATAAATCACGGTGCAGATATAATTTATTGTTATTAATATGATCTGCCCTGTCCTTCCCCAACCCCTCGGGCTGCCAGGAGAGTCTGCGCTCTGTCATCGCGCACTTGAAGACAGGTTGTTTTGTCCCTTCTCTCTTCTGGTCTCTAATCACAATGCTCTAATTCTCCAGCTGAGCTTGAATTCAATTCTCGGCCGGAGCTCGATGCCATATATTACTCCCTGTCCCGGGCTGGCAATCTGGCTTGTGTCTTCTAAGCCCTCGGAGCCGCCATAGGCCCAGTTGCTTACTAGGTGCCAGGCGCTTGGGCTCAGCTTTCAACTCTAGGATCACACTTCAGGCGCCTCGGGCCGGCCGCGCAGCCACAGAGGTATTTATGTGTAAGACGCCCTTTCCCAGCCCAGGGACTAAGGTATGGGGGACAAAGGTGACTGGCTTCCATCCCAAGGGCATCTCACTCCAGACCTGGAACATGGCCCCACGGGGCGTCACCACTCCATAAGCGGACCCTTGCCATTTCTAGAATGTTCTTTCCACACACAAAGAAACTGAGACCCAAGAGGAGCAGCCTCTGCTATCTTTTGAGGCCTGTGACCATGGAGGAGGAGGAGGAGGAGGAGGAGGAGGGGAGAGGGAGTCGGTGGCCAGCATGGAGTTGAAATCTTTCTATCTGCACATCAGAATGCTTCCTGGGGGTTCAGCCAGGAATCCAGGCCTGGGGGCCCCCTGGGAGTCCTGCCAGCGAATCCTTTGATCTTCTCCACAGTCCATCCCTCCTTGATGTAATCCTGTCTTGCAGCCCTGATGTCTAATTTGTGATATCCCCACAGTGTCCCCAAGGGCGCCAGGCTGGCAGAGGGCCTCTGGGGCCTGGCCATGCTGATAGGGATCCCGCATCCTGAGGGGGAGAAAGGCGGGTAGCAGGAAGAGGGCATGGGGTCCAGGACCTCTGGCTGCCCACCCACCGGCTCTCCATTTCTTTCCCGGGGTGTCTTAGTGGGTCTGTTTCTTTGCTGGTGTTGGCCTTCCCGTTGGCACTGTCCCTCTTTCTCTCCTACTGTCCCTTCTATACCTTGCATTTGTCTCTCTTCCCTGCCCGCCCCCTCCCTTTGTCTTGGTCTCCCTCTAACTAGCCTCGGCCTCTCCCGACAGCTGCCTCCCCTCTCTCTGCCTCTGTTTCCCACCACGGGTTCTGTCTTTCCCTTCCAACGTCTGTCCCCCCGGGCACCAGAGAAGCCCAGTCATTCCTCAGAACGACTTAGAAGCAGCAGCCAACAGAAACACTACACCCAGAGGTGAGATTGCCCCCACACCCAACCCAGAGCCCACCCAGGGCACGCAGGGCTGGCCAACACCTTGGTCACCATTCCCATCCCCAAGAACAAGTCCTGACTCACAGAGGACCAAGGTCAATTCAAGAAAATACTGCTGGTGGGAACTGTCCCAAGGTTTGCTACATGGGAGGTGGGGGGTGGGTGGGGGGAGGGGTGTCAACAGCCTCGGTTTCCCCTGAGAACCTTCTGGACATGCAAATCAATTTCCATTGCAACCTCGCCATGTCACTGGGGGGTGTCCAGGCTCATCCTGACAAATTGACTCTCATTTTTCATCTGTCCCATCCGTTAGCACAGCCAAAAAGTGTTCATTGAGTTAAATTCCTCAAGCCAGATGAATCCAGGTGGAGGGCCAGGGCTTCTTGGCGATTGCACAACACACACACACACACACACATGTTGAGTGTCTACCAAGAACTCAACATTGGCTGGGCCACTTCATTAAAATTCTTTTCAACTTCTCAATAGACCTATGAATATTATTAATGCTGTTATTATCAGAAACTGGAACGGTGAGGTTCAGATGAAGGACAGACCTTTCCAAGGTCACATAGGCAATATGATGGGTGCTTATGGGTCATCCACCTGTTAGTTTGGGAAAGGAACCATATCTGGGCATTGCAGCCTGTGACCAGCTTCACACTGGTTTGCATGACAACTGGGTTTTGTTCCCAGGGGCCAATGGCTGCCCTGCCACTCAGCCTCCGGGACCCACCCCAATGCAGAGACAGGATTTCTCTGTAGGAAACTGCTTTTCTGACTTTGGAAACACTGTTTTCTCTATTTAGGAACAAGAGGCATTTGGGATATGTAGCTTTTTTTTTTTTTTTTTTTTGGAAGGCAAATTTGGCATCCGGGATTGTTTTCTGCCTTATTAAACTTTTCAGAAACTGTATCTCTTTTAAACAGCCTGTGGGGGCTCTTTCCTTACCACGTGCCCCCCCTCAAAGACCGTCTCTATCAATCCACCCCTTCCCTCTTCCCATCCTTCAGAGGCCCAAACACAGCACAGGGAAGCCCAGAGGAAGAGGCCAGCTGGGGACAGAGAGGTCTAATCACCGCACAACCTTTGAAAAGAATCTTGAGCAGATCCAGCGTTTAGCATTAATCGGAGCTGATGGCAGTAACGCACCCCCCCCCCCATGCCCGGGGCAGACGGATCCGTCCCCTTTAAGGGCCTGTTGACGGTCGGTGAAGGGGAAAAACAGTTGTTATGATTCGGAAACTCGGGATGAACTCAATTCATCAATGCTGAGATGATTCGAATCATGTGGCCAATGCTCGGTCACCTCTCTGATATCCTATCCTCCATCCCTCGGAAGATGCAGACGTGATTAATGTCACCTGTGACCACCGTGTCTCCAGGCAAGACCCCCCCCAAACCCGGCAGACAGAGAAACAAATTAGATCCAAAGGCAGGGGATCAGTTTCAGAGGGGACAGGCCCCCGGCTGAGGAGGGGGGGTGGTCTCTGGGGGTGCCTGGCCTGGCCCAACTGTCACAGGCAGCCAAGAGATAGAGACCAGACCGTATGGGGGTGGGGAGGCAGGGACCGGGTGTGAGGGCCTTGGCCAACTCCTGAAGTCCCTGCCGGGCCCTGAGCACGCGGCATCTTGAGGGTCTGGCCTGCTTCTTAAGGTTACGGTCAGACATGTCTGCCCCAGGCCTGGGCTGGCAGGAAATGGGTTTGGGGGAGAGAGGGTGGGAGAGTGTTAATCAGAGTTATTTTGATTGCTTTGAAAGTCTGCAAGTTACACACACACACACACACACACACACACACACACACACATGCACTGTTGCCTCCCCCCTTTCCAATGTCTTCTCTCCATCCTTCTTTCATTCATTCAACAAACATTTCCAGAGGGCTGGAGGTACCTCCCCGGGCTCTTCCAGGAAGAAGATAAAATCTCTGTGCTGATTTCTAGGAAAGAAGCAACAGGAGATGGCCAGGAAGCCCCTGTGCCCTTTTTTTCTCATCTACTTCCAGCTCAGCCACCAGCTGAGGGAAAGAGCCATAATCTACTCTGAGACTCTGGCCTCCAGGCTCTACAGCCTCACCCAGAGCAGACGGCCTCGCCCTGTGGATAAGCTCCTTCCCATGGAGGCCTGCCCTGAGATGCCTCTCAGGATGCCATCGGGCACCACCCAGCTATCCCCGAGTTCTTCTACCCCTGGGTCCCCAGAAATCCACACCAGGATCGCCAGAGCCTGATCAACCTTTTCCACGCCGTGTCTGTAAACATCTGTGAGTATCTGAAGGAAGAGTGCGCAAACCTGCAGTCTGACACTACCCTGATGATCTGTGCCATTAAAGGGGGCGGGAGGTGGCTGGGAGTGTGTGCAAATGTGTCCTAGTGAGAGCATCGGCAAGGTTCTGAGTTTGATCCCCAGCACCACCAGCTAAAAAAAAAAGTACAACTCGCTTCCTTCCAGAAAAACTTCCAGATGACCTACAATGCATTTTTCCAGGTTCCAAAGAGTTTAATGCAAGGGCTCGGGGTTGTGGCTCCAGCATCTGCATTTCATCAAGCATCTCGGGGTGCTCACGTGCATGCTCCTCAGACAACTGTATTAAAAACCTCCTGCAGACAGGAGGCAGCCGCGGAAGCTCTGAGAACAAGAGCTTGACTTTGTCAGTAAATGTTTGAAGAAGGTTACGCTCCCCCCACCGCCCAGAAAATGATCAAGTGGAGGACCCAGACATAGGTAGGAGAGATGAGCTAGGAGACCACTAAAGGATATAAGTTCCAGAAACTTCTGTGAGCCTAGAAGGCAGATCTTCTGAGAAGAATTGTTTAGGGGACTTAGCACATGTTTACTGGGGGGGGGGGGTTAGAAAAACAGACAGGGGTTTCTGGGAGGTTAACCCAACCCTTTGGGCTGCAGATGCAGCTCGAGAGTAGAGTGCTTGCAGAGTACGCACAAGCCCCTGGGTTCAATCCCTCGTACAGCAAAAAAAAAAAAAAAATATATAGCAAAAGCCTTCCTAGGTTTCACCTCTCCAAGGAAGCAAGGCCATTAAAATCAAGAAACTGGCAAGTCCCAAGGCTGAAATGTGTGCGGGGAAAGTGTAATGCACGAGGGGGGAAAACGTTATGCCCCCTTCCTTCCTTCTGTTATTTCTTCCTCCCTCTGTTTCTGCAAAAGCCCTTAGTGGCCCCCAAACCTCCAGTCCCAGTTCTTCTACCCTCCTTCTCCGCATTCTGAAGGGACCAGGCTTCCAGTGTTCCCCCTCCCAGGGTGCTCACAAGAGCATCTGGCTGTGCAGCCTGGGCTCGGCCCCGGCATCTGTTGGCGATGCTGGGCCCGGTAGTTTTATTTCTTCTTGGCGGCATCATATAAACTATCCTGTTACACTCAGGCAGGCCAGGCCTGGAGCTGGCAGCTCTGCAGGCCTGTGCAAAACAGAGGTAAATGAACCGGTGGGCTTGGGCGAGGCCCCCTCGCCATTAGAGGGGACAACTGCTCTTCTGGAAAGTTCTGGTTTGGGCCTTTGCTGATTGAATCCTAGCCTAGCTTCTGGCTGACCCCCCGAATCCACACCCACCCCCACCACCCATGCCTATGCACGCATGTGCAGGGACGCACGCACACCCACCCACCCACGTTCCACCACCACATCTTGCCCCAATTCTGAAGGTTACAGAGACAGAACAGAGCTATTTGTCACAAGGGCATGTTAAAAGTTAAAAGCTTGACTTTTGACTTTTTGACTCAATCTGCCAAAGAATTCTTCTTCTTTTTTTTTTTGCTACCAGGGCACTTTACCATTGAAACACTCTTTATTTATTTATTTGGTACCAGGAATTGAACTCGGGGGGCACTCAACCACTGAGCCACATCCCCAGCCCTATTTTGTATTTTATTTAGAGACAGGGTCTCACTGAGTTGTTTAGCGCCTCATCATTGCTGAGGCTGGCTTTGAACTCGAGATCCTCCTGCCTCAGCCTCCTGAGCCGCTGGGATTACAAGCATGCACCATTGTGCCCAGCAGGTCTTTGTTTATTTTGAGGCATGGTCTTGCCAAGTTGCGCTCAGCCTGGCCCGGAATTTGTGATCCACCACTGAGCTGGGCCTGGCTATGAATTCCTGCCTTATGACCTTCAGCAAACATGTTCATCTCTCTGGGCCTCGGTTTTTGCATCAATAAAATGGGATGTATGCTCCTTACTCCCATGTTACAGAGCTGTTCTGAGCCTTTCAGGAGGCAGTGTCTCCCAAGAGCTTAGCTCAGCACTATGAGTGAGCACTCCTAAATGGTAGCTGCTACTACAATCCCTAGGATGCTTGAAATAAACCTCTAGAAAGATCTGCTTGGCACCAGAGCACCCCAGCTAGGAAGAAATCCACCTCCTCCTGGCATGGAAAAGAAATTGAGTATCTTTCTCCAATCTTATAGGATCTTCTTGGGGTAAGAATGGAGTCCCCCGCTTTTGGTACGTGACAAGCTGACTTCTATGGCTGAGTTCCCCAAAAAACAGATGCGGGAGCAGTTCTGAGACTTGATGGAAGGATAAGACCCGGCAGCTCTGAGTTCTTATCTCAGTGAAGGAATTTGGGGGTGAAGGAAGGACAGTCTGGATCTGGGAGCTCCCAAGTTTGCCTCGAGCTCCCACATTTCCCTGTAGGGGGAAGCTGGACTTCTGCCCCACCACAGACAGTGGCCATGGTGGTGGCAGCTTGCACGTGCGTGCGTGTGTGCTGGACCTCTGTGTGCGCACACCCACAGTGAGGAGGTTCATGTGTCTGGGGGAGGTGGCACATCACTGTGCTAACCCCTGTGTGCGCCGGCTCCTGTCCCCACGGCGGGACTTGGATTCTGAGTACCCGATGCGCACCCATTTAAGGCCTCCCCTACCCTGGACAGGGCGACCTCGCAAGCCTGCTCCAGACTCAGGAGGATCAGCTTTGAAAATTGGGAAGATCAGGACTGTAAGGAGGTTGTTAAAAAAAAAAAAAATCAGAAAAGCCACTTTATCTGAAAAGAAAACTAATCCCATTACGAACGGTGGCTGAAGACCCCGTCTGCTGTGGCTGATGGGCAGATGCCCCTGCGCTGGGCCTGAGTCACAATGATGGGGCCTCTTGTCCCCTCCACCCCTGCGATCAGGCCCCTCCACCCCCGGCCTCAATTAGAGCGAGCAGGGGAGAGAGGGAGGGAGGGAGCCGGCCGCCGCCCCCTCCCGGGTCTCTGCGGTGACCTCCCTCCAGGCCCCGCCCCGCGCGTCCCGCAGGCGGCCCCGCCCCGCCCCGCGCTGGCCTGCGGATCGTCACTCAGCGGCCCTGCCAGATCCAGCTCGGGCCCCTTTGTTCGCAGCTCCCCGCCAGCACGCCTGGCCCGGGCCGCTCGCCCTTCCTCCTTCCCAGGCTCCCGGCCAGCCGGCTCCCCGCGGGGAAGGCCCAGACATCCGCGGTGGCCGCTGCCCTCCCCGGGCCTGGGAGAGGCGGGGGACAAGGATCAGAGCTGGGCCAGCCCCGCGGGACTCCTGGTGCCCTCCCCGAGACACCCCACCTCCAGCCCCCCACCCCGGGACCCCTCCTAGCAGCAGACTGGGTGCCCAGGTTGGAGGCCACACCTCTTCCCACTCCCCAGGGTCTTGGCCAGGTCCCTGGTCACCTGGCGCCGTGAAAGGAAGCCCAGGGCTTCATCCCAACTGCAGGGCCTGCCTCATAGACTTCTAACTGCAGGCGCTAAAGTTGATGGCCATCAGGACCTCTAAAGCAATGCCCAGGGCCTGGTCACCTCCTCCCATCCAACAATCCAGGCTCCCCTCCTCCTGCCCAGCTACCCTGGGTTGGCGGAGAGCAGGTTCCAGGGATTGAACCCCGGGGCACTGAACCACTGAGCCACATCCCCAGTCCTATGTATTTATTTATTTGTTTGTTTGTTTATTGTGAGACAGGGTCTCCATTAGTTGCTGAGGGCCTCCCTAAATTGCTGAGGCTGCCTTTGAACTTGGGGTCCTCCTACCTCAGCCTCCCAAGTGGCTGGGATTAGAGGAGGGCAGCCCTGCACCCGGCTAGCCCTGCCTGGCTTCTGAGATGGGAATGGTCAGAGGGGTTTGGCCCTGGTCTCATCTGACTCCTTTTCCTGACTGTGAGGCTAACTATGGTTAATGACCACAAGATACAGGCCCTGCATCCCAGCGCCCAGTAGGTGCCCAGCCCTGCCTGGGGAGGGTTTTTTTTTTTTTTTTAACCTTTTGGAGAGGGGTGCTGGGGACCTGGAGCCTCTCACAGGGTAGGCAAGGGCTCTACCACTGAGCCGCATGCCCAGGGCGAGAGTGGTTGAGCTACTGTGACCCACAATAGTTATCCCCTGAGGTCAGCACTGCCGTGCCCTGGGGGGCCCTGTTGCTGCTTTTCCCTAGTGGAAAGGTCAGCTCCCCCACTGAGACACCAGGAAAGGAAATATCAGGATCAGCCAACCCCAAAGCCTACACCAGCACATTTCTGGTGATATTATTCCCAGAATAAATGATACCAATCACGGCAGGAAGAAGCCGCTTCCTGGACTCTGGCTCTGGGCATCTGCCGCCCTGTCAAGGATGGTCCAGCTTCACGGCTGATTTAGGGTGAGGCACGGGCGCTCTCTCTGCCCATCCTCCCTAGCCCCCTCTCCTTCTCTCTGGTATCATGTTTATCCATCCTGTGACTCACTCTGGGCCACTCTGGGCCTGTGCACCTCTCAGGGGTGTCTTCACCTGTCTGAATCCCAGATGTCATGCTATAAATTGCAGCAGGGCTGGCCGGCCCTTAAGGGACAGCAGCAATACTGGTGCTACCGAGGAAGACCCTCTGAGGGGGTGCCATTGGCCTGCCCTGGTGGGCCTGCAGTCCCTGCGCAGGCGCCTGAGCTGCTCTGGCTGGGTAGCCACAGGCATTCCCAATGCGCTTTGGGTCTCGGAGACCCCCAGCCAAGCCCAACCTTGACCTTTGGGGCCCTGAGAACAGGGGGCCCCATCCAAGTCCCAGTGAGGGGTTACAACCCATGTTCAGTGTAGATGTTCCCGTCAGCGACTCATCTGTTATCTGGGCCCAGAGGCCTGGTGGCGCCTGCCAAAGCAGGGGCACCCAGCAAGCTTCAAAGACCGGGCAAGCCCCGCCCCCACCACCCTCACAAAACCTTGGGCCAGGTGACCAGTGGTGCTTGGCCCTGACTCTGGTTCTTGGCTGTGGCCTTGTGGGCTTCTCAGGGCATTGTGCCCACACAGTGACCTTGCAAGTAGATCACTTCATTCCCTAAGCCTCTGTGATGTTGCTGCTGGAGAAACGGAGGCCCAGAGACTGATAGATTTGCACAAAGTCACACAGTGGAAAACCAGGATCTGTCTGTCTGAGGTTCTCCCAGGCCACTCCCTTGCTTCCTGTCCCATAGCTCCTTAAAGCCCCCTGGCCCCAGAGAGGAGTGAGTGGTAATCCTAAAAACACTGAGTCTCCACTCCTCTGTTTCCTCCTCTGATTTGGCATAGAACCTTGAGCCCTACTCCACCCCACCAGGTCTCAGTTTCCCCATCTGAAAGGTAGGTGGACCTACCATGCCAAGATCTGCTCATTCTGTTTTGCAGTTTATATTAGAAAAGATGAACCCGCTTCCGTGAGAATGTGTCAAATTCACAGGAAGTTTGCTCCAACTGTGAGCCTCCTCCCTCTCAGGGCAGGCCAGCTGGCTGGAGCTCTGAACCCACCAACTTACTGACTCTGACTCTGAATAAATAGCTTAACCTTTCTGGGCTTCCTCAAGGGTAGTTAATATAAGAAAAGAATGTGGCATCACGAGAAAAAAAAAGTATTTAGCATATAGTAAGTCCTCAATAATTGTGGGCTGCTCTTATTTTTATTCTTGTTACTACCACTTGATTCTCGTTTCCTTCCTTACTTATTTAAATGGAGGGTTGAAACCGGGGCTGCTTAACCACAGAGTCTCCTCTCCAGCTCATTTTATCTTTTGAGACAGGGTTTCACTAAGTTGCTGAGGCTGGCCTCCAATTTGTGATCCTCCTGCCTCAGCCTCTCAAGTCTCTGAGATTACAGGCATGTGCCACCTCACCCAGCCCCCCTTCAATTTTGAGATCTCCCATGCTAGTCCTGACATCAGTCTCCTCCACTGCCCTTGGACCAAGAGGAAATGGGGTACGTAATGGAGAGTGGACAGTCGTCAGATTGTCTATCGGTGCCTCTGGCTAGATGCCCAAAGCCAAGGCTATGCACCCCAGTGGAGGCCACCTTTGAAGTCACTGCCTTATGTAACCCCCTGTTCCCTCTCATCTTCCAATGTGTCCCTACAGCGACCTTGGGGAGGAAAACCGAGGCCCTGGGCCAGTAAGCCTGAGGTTTCTTTCATGTGACTTAGGATAAGTCACAAGCTGGGACAGCAGAAGGATGGAGACTCCTGTTAAGAGAGTTTTAATCCTGCAACCTGCTCTTCCCAGCTGGGTGACCGAGGGCAGGTTACTCAACCTCTGGGTCTCAGTTTTCCATGTACCATGTAGAAAGTACGTAACGCATAAAGACATTGTGAGAAATGAGCGACAGTTTAGAACACAGTCGCACACCGTGGATACTTTAAAAAGAGCAGTTGGACTGTATTTATACATTAAGCCATAAATAATAATAATTATTATTAAGAGCATTCAGTCGCCAGGCATGGCGGTATGTGCCTGTCATCCCAGCAACTGGGGAGGCTGAGGCCAGAGGATGACAAGTTCCAGACCATCCCAGGCAACTTAGTGAGACCCTGTCTCAAAATTTAAAAATAAATAAATAAAAAGGGCAGGGGACTAGCTAGTGTCAGAGCATCCCTGGGTTTGATTCCCTAGTACCCCTCCTAAAAAGAAAATAAAAATAAAGCATTCACTTAAAAGTAGATTTGAGGGCTGGGGATGTGGCTCAAGTGGTAGCGCGCTCGCCTGCCATGCATGCGGCCCGGGTTCGATCCTCAGCACCACATACCAACAAAGATGTTGTGTCCGCCAAAAACTAAACAATAAATATTTTTAAAAAAATGTAGATTTGAATCCCAACAGCATGACTGAGAAATGGAACTCTGGCTCAGCCTCAGTTTCCCCCATCTGTAAAATGGAGAGAACTCCTCTTAGCCAAGAAACTGGCAGAAAATTGAGCAAGGGGATCTGGGGAGAGAGCAGTACTCCAGGCTCAGGAACAGTACAAGTTCGCATAGGCTGGACTCTCCTCCTTGTGCGTCTCCTCCATCTTGGTTCCCAAAGCCTCTAATGTGAGTTAGGGAGTGTTTGCAGACATACACTCCCCAATAACCCCTGAGAGGGCGGGTATGGGGCAATTATTCGGGTGTTTCCCTCCCCTTTCCCATTTCGTCCAGGCTTAGAGTCTGAAAGTGCCTGTCACCAGGCTCCAATCCCCGGACCCCCAGGGAACCACCTCCACCTGCCCTCGCGGGTGTAGACCGAGACCCGCAGGGAGGAAGAATATTTGCTCAGCCTTCAAACGACTTGGCAGGCAACAAGAGGGGGAAGGCCGCTGGGGACAGTTCAAGTTGAAATTACTCGGAGAGAAGGACGTGTACATCAGCTCTGAAGCTCATAAAAAAAATTTTTTAATAAAATAAAAAAAAAATAAAAACCTGAGATGATTGAGAAGAGCAAACCACGCCTCCAGAAGGAAAATGGAAAAGTTCGTCAAAGGCGCTCTTCCAAGCCTGGTGGGGAGCGCAGAGGGTGTCCGCTTCGGGGGTCCGCTGGGATGGGCCCCGCCTGCGCGCCCTCCAACCCGGGGCCCCTGCGCCCCTCGCCCCTCCTGCGATGGCGCTGGGGCTGAACCTGGACGGGACCCTCGGGGTCGCCAGGAGGACGGTCCTGATAGGCTCAGGGAGGGTGGGGGTTCGTCCCCACAGAAGGCAGAGGCCAGATCGGCCATTCTTGGGCGGTCGTGCAGTTGTTGGGGTTTTATTGAAAGAACACTTGGGAAACGTGAGCATTTTAGGCAGCCGAATTGCAGGATCCCATGGAACCTTCCAGAACGAGATCCAGACCCTCCCCCCACCTCTCCTTCCCTCGCCTCCGGCTTCCACTTGCGCGGAGGTGAGGTTCGCTCTCCGCCCCACGGGGGGCGCCTCACCCCGAAAACCCCACTCCGGGTCGCTGGGCGCCCGGGGAAGCGTCCACGCGACCCAGCTCGGGCTGCCCGGGTGCCAGTCCCCACCCTCGGCCTCCTTGGTGCAATTCATTAGCCCCACGAACACCCGTTTTATTCGCCGGATAATTCCCGGACACTTTAGAGAAAAGCCAGGACATTAACCTCACGGCCCGTGCCCTGGCCCTTGTCACCACAAGTGGAGTGTTCTCGGAAAAGCAACCGCGCCGGCCCCAGTCCCGGCAGCCCCCGGCGCGGAGCGCCAGGCGGAGCGCCAGCCTCGACCGGCCTCACCCCGGCTCCGGGATGCAGGCGGGAGAAATGCTCTATAAACCACCGACTGGACCCAGCCGGAAATTGGTCCTGATGCAGGATCCTGGCTTCGAATGCGCTTCCATAGCTTCTAACCCCCGTGGAGTAGCAGTGATGGGGGACATTGAGGCTTTGAAGGCCAGAGTGCCCCCAAAGGCAGGCTACCTGGAAGACCTGGAGCTTGCGTAAACCTGGGGTTTGCAGGGTTAGAATCAGGACGGGGCTTGAGAAGCCTTGCTGACCTCCTCGAATTCAGCTGAGCCCCCTGGTTCGACCCACCTCGGACCCAGGGTGGATAGAAGGCCATGTTGGCGCCTTTTGTCCTCACCGAGTTGAAGATAGCTCCCCTGCTCCCGTCCCCTCCCGGTCCTCACCGGGTTAAAGCCAACCCCTCCCCCATCCTGCCTTCTCTCCCCACCCCCTTCCTCCGAATTGAGTTTCCTACAGTCTCCTAGTCAAAGCTTCACCATAGAGTTGCAAGGGGATTCGAACCTACACCTTCTCATGCAGTGGCTAAGATGGTCTTAGCAAGCGTCACAATGGTCTAGAGACTTTGTGGGACTCGATGGCAGAGCGCTGGCCCAGCCTGCGGAGAGGCCCGAGAGTTCAATTCCAGAACCACAACCAGGGCTTATTTTCATCTCAAGCTCCCTAGAGACGCTGATGCTACTGGTCTTCGAATACATGCTGGAAACGACTGTTCTGTTGGGCTGACGTCCCCTGGGCTCCTACATATCGTACCTAGTAGCAGACATGCAAGCCCCTTAAAGGTGAGCGCACAAGCCTTCTCTGTAGACCCCCAGCGCCTAGTTCAAGGCTTGCACACCATCGGTGCTTACTGACGATCTGCGTTTAATCGTGAAGGCTAAAGCAATGTTCCTGCGGTTTGCAGATGTTAAGGGTGTACCTGGCGCTTTTCTGGAATCAGAACCAGCAGTTCCCTTAATGCGAACGACAACATGGGAAGTTAAGAACCCCTTGGCTCAGGGGATAACAGGGACCGGGAGAGGAACAAACGCGCCTTTTGTGGAAGGTTAAGGAGGAAAAGGGGCGGGATTTCAGCTAGCTGGTGACCTGCGCCCCCAGGGTCCCTGCGCGGAGGAATATACCACCCCCCACAACACATACACCTTCACAGAACGCAGTGTTTTGCTCAATGGATATGCGTGCCCCCAGCTGGGACAGACCCAGCGCTCCCTGGGCCGGGCTTTCTGCAGTCGTCCCCAACCTTTGCAAAGGTCCCAGAACCTACGCCAGTGCTTCAGGGCATCTCAGATTCTGGAGGATTCCACAATTTAGGGTCAAGAGGGAAACCTATCCAAACAGTGGGGGTGGGCACAGGCGATCTGGGCCTTCCAGGTGGTCAGAGCCTCCCGTGGGAGAAAACTGACACCCACGTGAGGATCGTGGGCCTGATGTTCCAGGTTGAACGGAGAGGGTGACCCTGGAGAGTCCAGGCGCCCCCATCGCACACCCTCCAGGTAGTTGTGGGGCCAGAGCGTCCTGTACTCGGTCGCCCAGTCTCCTAGCCCTTGAGTTCAGCTCACAGTGCGGGTTCCCGGGCCACGTCGTAAAAAGATTTACAAGACTATGTTAAACTGGCAGTAAAAACAATTAACTTTAATGGCACCTCGGGTGGGTGGCTGGGTGGGTCGGAGGGAGGCCAGGGCCTCCTCCTCTCCAGACCAGGAAGTCAGGTGAGGGAGGGGACCCCCCACACCCTGCTGGGAGGGGACCCCCGCACCCTGCTGTCTTCCTTTTGTGCCTCGGGACTATCCTGCTGCTGCTCTAGAGGTCAAAGGTTCAAGGTTAAAACCAAGAGGGCTGGACTTGGGGGCTACTGAAGAGTTCTGGCCCCACTCGGTGTCCCAGCTAGTAAACCCCTCCAAGACTCACTCTTCTCATCTACTAAATGGGAATTTGGGTTTAAAAAAAAAAAAAAAAAAAAAAAAACCTCCTTTCTTCCCGTTGTGAGGATTTCAAATGACAGTGATTTCAAAGTGCCTCCAGCCATGCCTGGTAGTTATTTATTTGTTTATTTTTAGAGTGTGCGTGTTTAATAAAGCTCGGCTTTTGAGCACTCAGCCTCCCCAGATGTAATATAAAGACCAGATCTCTGCAAAGGTCACGGCCGCCTTTCAGAGTCCTGGCTCGGCCAGTGCCACTTAAACGTTGGTTTCCTGCTAAAATTGACCTACTTGTCCAGCCAGTGACCCCGGAAGCGACCCCATGCTCCAGTCGACTGCAGCCCCAGGCTTTGAAAGCGACCTGGATTTCTGGAGAGCCGGCAAGGAAATGAGAGTGGCCAGGGGGGAGGGGGCAGGGTCTCTGCCTCCCATGTCCCCTGGTCCAGTCCGGAAAGCCCTAATTCTGCAGGTCTCCTTGGCCTGGAGACAATTAACATCCATTTCAGAAAGCCCCTGTTTGTCTGTGTCTGTGTGTGGCCCACTCGGCCAACAGGGGCTAGGGAGGGATGCCCCCAGCCGGGGACTGCCCATGTGAGGACACTGCCCATTGGCCAGCTGCTCTGCTTTCAGCAATTAGTGCTGGAGGAAGATGTCGTCATCTTCATCCTCCTCCTCTCTCCCTGGGGCCATCTGGATTTGCCTCGGGAGGAGTTCAGACCGGCTTGCCCTTGCTAGAACCTCTCAGTCCCCATCTATGGGCCAGACAACTGCAAGCAGGTGGCCAGGTGCTGCCATGGGGTTTACAGACTCCAATCAGTGCCAGTGCATGCACCCTGTCCTCGCCTTCCGGGGCTTGCCAGCAGCCACTCAGTCCCCAGTCCCATCTGTTCTGCACCCTTCTTCCCCAGCAGATAGGTACCTTGTTCGTGGCAGGGTCACACATTTTATAGAAGGTGGGTGCAGTGGGGGTAAGGTCAGCAGGCTAAGCGCATCCGAAGACCAGTCACAGAACGTCAGTGTAGATGCGTGTTCCTCACATGGCGCTGTGGGACTGGGGTCTACCGCTGACCCTCTCTGAGCTCAGTCACTACTTACACTTGGCCACACCAGATTCCCTTTCCCTCTGCTCAAAAGGACCTGCTTGTTAATTTTCCCGATTCCTTGTGACCTCATGCCCACATGAGAGATGTGTAGCACGGTGCTTTCAGACAAGGGGTGCAAGACAGACTGGCTTGACCCACATTTATCACTCATCAAGCTATTTTTACTCTTCTAGGTTTCAGTTTTCTCAGGTGCGAAGTAGAAACACACCAGGTGCCATGGCTCACACCTGTGATCCCGGCTGCCCAGGAAGCTGAGGCAGGAGGATCGCAAGTTCCAGACAGGCCTCCACAACTTAGAGGGCTCCTACTCAAAAAAAAACCAAAAAAAACAAAACAAACCAAAAAAAAACCCCACTTAAATCAGAAATGGTGGCACACGCCTGTCATCCCAGCAACTCTGGAGGCTGAGGCAAGAGGATCTCGAGCTCAAAGCCAGCCTCAGCAATTTAGCAAGAAAAAAGAAAAAAAAAATACAGGCTGGGGTGTGGCTCAGTCATTAAGCACCCCTGGGTTCAGTCCCTGGTACCAAAATAAATAAATTAATAGAACTGGAGATGAGGCTTAGTAGTAAAGTGCCCCTGGGTTCCATCCCCAGTACCCATAACTAAATAAATGATACATTTTTAAAATAAAATTAATGATGAAAAAGATTGGGAATAGAACTCAATGACAAAGTGACCTGGGTTCAAATCCCTACTTCCAAAAAGAAGGGAGGATAATAATTGTCCCCATCTCCTAGGCTGTGGCCACTGAATGAGTTAACAGATGGGGGTGTTTGCAGCCCTGCCCGGCCCACAGCCAGCCTCCAATGCACATCCTTTGCTCTTGTTTGATAACAGGGGGAGGAACTAGGCCCACCCTGTGGCATTCTGGCTGGAAAAGCCAGAGGCTTCCAAAATAATAGCATCCTGCATTCATAGATCTTTTCCAGCAAATACTGTGAAGCCTCCCCTCCATACCTTACTGCTCATTTTCCTTGCCATTCAAGGACCTTTTTGGTTTGAGGGTCTACTTTGTCCTGGTATGACTTGGGGATAAATCACCATGTCGGCGTGCAGACTGGACTTCTGAGATTCCCAACATCCGGTCACCCAGTCCTTCCTGCTACTCCCCCCCCCAAAAAAAAAAACAAAACTCAGACCAGCCCTTCCCCCAGATCGCCCCCAAGAAAGCCCCTTGCACCTCCACCACTAGCCTCCTGCTCTATTCCAACAAGAAAATCCATTCCCAGAGAACAAAGGGAAGGAAATCCACTGAGCAGGAGATGAACAGTTATCCAAAATGATACAATTTAGCAAAAAACTCCTCCCCCATTCTTTGCCTTTTCCAAACCAATGACAGTGCAATTACATGAAGAGGCAGTCACACAGCCTTGGGGGCATAGGGAGAACCCAGCTAGGAGCCACTACATGGCACCAACAGAAGACCAGGGGGCCAGGTGCTCATCCTGGGACCAGGGAACGAATCCCATCAGCAAGGACCCTCCTGGTTATCAGTAGAACACTTTGCTTACACGGTGCTGTGACATCTTTTACAGCGTTTGTTTTTCCAAGAGAAAACAAAAACGTTGATTGACAGCTTCTTATTCACCCCCTCCTACCCCCGTTCTACAGACACCAGAAGTGGAGTTCAGAAAATCATGGCACTGGATAGAAAACGCGCCCAATTTAGAGAAAGAAGTCGATTTGTTCGCCTATTTCAGGACTATTTTGAAATCCTACAATAATTACTCACAGAATTGGCCCAATTGCATTGCCATGTCATGTGCGTGTACAAAAGGTATCAAAGAACCCACTTTCATGTGCGATCACCAGGCACCAATAAAAACATGTCAAAAAAAGAAAATGAAGGACCAAAACATGCTCACACAGCTTGCATTTAAAAAGAAATATGGAAAATACAATAAAACAGAGGCCTTGTAATAAGGGAAATGAGTGGCTTGGGATCCTCCAGTCCAGGTCAAGCCTTCAGATGACTACAGTCCAGCCAATATTCAAGACTTCAACTCCAGGAGCTGGGGTGCAGCTCAGAGGTAGAGCACATGCTTAGCATGCAGGAAAAGCAGGACTTTAGCCCCATGAGACCAGGACCCAGACCTGTCTAGCTCAGCTACTCCCAGATCCCTGGCCTAAGGAATTGTGTAAGATAATAAAAGTACATTGTTACTTTAAGCCCTGAGTTTGGGATTATTTGTTATGTAGCTGTAGCTAACTAATACAATGTGCAAATACCCAAAGTCAAGGAGGAAAAGAAACAAACAAAAAAGATCAAGATACATTGCATGAGGGCTGGGGCTGGGGGCTGTAGCTCAGTGGTGGGCTTGAGGTGCTTGCCTGGCATGCATGAGGCACTAGATTTGATCCTCAGCACTACATAAAAATAAATAAAGGTATTGTGTCCATCTACAACTAAAAAGTATTTTAAAAGAAAGAAAGAAAGATACACTGCATAAAATCTTAGATTTGCTGGGAAGAGAAGCAGGAGATTAGAAGCAAACCATGGGATACCTTGCAGGCCACAGGATTCGGCTGAGAAGCAGAGTCAGCCTGTCCAGATCACTCCATTTAAAAAACTACCCATCAGGGTGCAATAGCCACACCTATATCCCAGTGACTCTGGAGGCCAAAGAAGCAGGATTGCAAGTTCAAGGCCAGCCTCAGCAACTTAGTGATCCCCATCTCAAAATTAAACAAACAAACAAAAAGAACTGGGGTATAGTTTGGTGGTAAAGTGCCCCTGGATTCAATCCCCAAAGCCAAAAATTTTTTAAATTAAAATATGACCCTCAGGAAAAGCGAACGGTGGGTACTTGCTAGAAGGAAATGTGTGGAAGAGTGGAATAATTTTTCTTTTTTTTTTTTTTTTTTTGGACTGGGGATTGAACTCAGGGGCACTTAACCACTGAGCCACATCCCCTGCCATTTTTTATATTTTATTTAGAGACAAAATTTTGTTGTTTTAGGGCCTTCCTAACTTATTGAAGCTGGCTTTGAATTCCGATCCTCCTGCCTCAGCCTCCTGAGCCGCTGGGATGACAGGTGTGCGCCACGGTGCCTGGCCAAAGTGGAATGATTCTTATCCTGTTTTGTATTGTTTTATTTGCTTTCAAACTATAAATTTTCAAATTCATCCTGCTGCATGGAAGAAACCGTACTCAAAAAGCTATATGCTGTATGTTTTTGTTTATTTTAAGACATTCTGAAAAAAAAAAATTCAAAACTCTGGGAACAGAATACGCATCAGGAGCTATCTGGAGCTGGCAGGGGCTGGGGAAGGTACAGAGGGGCTGACTCCAGAGGGACTTGAGGAAAGTTTTTAGGCTGCTGGAAGCTTCTAGATCTTCTAGATACACTTGCATGCCTTCATCAAAACCTATAGAACTCTATACTTTCAAAGGTTGAATTTCAATGCACATGTATGATACCCAATTAAATAAAGCTCAGGAGCTATTAGAATAGGTTTGCACGCTCAGAGAATGACGTGGTCGAGAGGGGGAAATTAGTCATGCACCAAAGGAAAGATGAGCAGGAGATTTGCCAAAGACAACTGTGATGGAAAGGTCACCTCCATCACTTTACTAGCTAAGTGACCTTGAGCAAGTTCATCTCTGAACCTCAGGCTCCTCATCTGTGAAATGGGTGTCCCTATCCCTAGAGTCCACAAAGATGGTGAGCTATGTCAAGAGCCTCCCAGGGCGCCTGGCCTCCGTAAAGGCTGGTAATTACCACTTCCCCAAACCTCCTTTCTACCCCTCCTGCCAAAGCAAGTTCCATCAGGTACCCCAAAGCCGTACAATTAGTACTCAAGTCCCAGGAATTAACAGACTTCAGAAGAACCCACAAGGCCAACCACAACGGCCACACCAGGTGCCCGGCACCGCGCCAGGAGCTCTCCCTTCATTCATCCTCCCTGTCACGCGACCAGGACAGTCATGACTATCACCTCGCCAACCTCACAGCCCGTGCTCTCGATGACGTCAGGTCTCAGCTGTCACCTCCGTCCCCTAGAAGAGGTCAGAGATAGGCAGATCGCCCAAGAGACTGCAAGAACTGGAGGACACCCCGGCCTAAGACACAGAGCTCGGTCCCTTGTGTGGATGCTGGGAGGAGAGGACCCTGACGCTGTCTGTCCCCAGTGACATGTCAAACTGGAGCTCGTCACGTCCTCACCTGGACTCATCGACCTTGCAAAAGGTCGTGCAGCACAGTGGTTAGCAGCGCAGCCTCACCTGGGCGTGGGGGCACATTTCACGTTGGAGAACTGCGGGGCACGTAGCTGGGTGCCGTGGCGCACACCTGTAATCCTTGTGCTCGGGAGGCTGAGGAAGGAGGATCGCACGTTTGAGGCCAGCCTCAGCAACTGTGTGTGAGAGGGAAGAACAGGAGGGTGGATCAGCAGTCTAAAAAAAGGAAGGAAAAAAAAGCACAAGAGAGACCCGGTTGTCTTTCTTTCCTGCCTGCTGTTTCCCTGCAGATTTATCCCTGGGGTTCACATAGACGGAACAACTCACTGGTCAATGAGATACTGTAACAAACAGGGTGGAGAATGTCACAGTGTCCAAAGGGAACCCTGGAACCCTGACTTCGAATGAAATCACCATGTGTATAAAATGAAAATGGTTGAATATTAGCAATGTCATGAGGTTTGACCTCGTATGAATTTGAAGCCTTACGTGTGTGTGAGTGTATGAGTGTGTGAGTGAGTGAGTGAGTGTGTGTGTGTGTGTGTGTGTGTGTGTGTGTGTAAAAGCAATTCCAAAGACACTTGTTTAGGTTGACATTTGATGTTCCTAATTGGAAGCCCTGGCCCCTGGTATCTCCTATTGTGGCTGCATTAAGAGACAGGACTTAAGTGTGTCATTAAGGTAAATGAGCTCTTTAGGGTAGACCCTATTCCAAACCAACAGGTGTCCCTATAAAAAGAGAAGGGGACACATGGAGAGACAGCAGGTCCTGGGTACAGAGGAACATCCTTGTGAAGAGGCAGCCAGAAGCAATTAGAGAACTGCAAATTAAAACTAGAGATTCCACCTCACTCCAGGCAGAGGGGCAATTATCAAGAATACAAGTAACAACAAGAGTTGGCAAGGCGTCGGGGAAAAGTTTCACTCAGACATGGCTGGTGGGACTGCAAATTGGTGTAACCCTTCTGGAAAGCAGTGTGGCAATTCCTTAGAAAACTTGGACTGGGGCTGGGGATGTGGCTCAAGCGGTAGCGCGCTCGCCTGGCATGCGTGCGGCCCAGGTTCGATCCTCAGCACCACATACCAACAAAGATGTTGTGTCCGCCGATAACTAAAAAATAAAATATTAAAAATTCTCTCTCTCTCTCTCTCCTTCTCACTCTCTCTTTAAAAAAAAAAGAAAAGAAAAAAGAAAAGAAAACTTGGACTGGAACCACCATTTGACCCAGCTATCCCACTCCTTGGTTTATAACCAAAGGACTTAAAATCATCCTACTATAGTGACACGGCCACATCAATGTTTATAGCCGCTCAATTCCCAAGAGCTAAGCCATGGAACCAACCTAGGTGCCCTTCAACAGATGAGTGGATAAAGAAAATGTGGTATCATACACGAGTGGAATATTACTCGGCCATAAAAAAGAATGAAAGAATGATGGCATTTACCAGCCGATGGATGGAACTGGAGACGATCATGCTAAGTGAAATAAATCAGTCCTCCAAAAAAACTAGAGGTCGAACGTTCTCTCTGAAGTGTGGATGCTAACCCACAGGAAGGGAGGATAGGGAGGGAAAATATAGATGTTCATTGGATTCAACGAAGGGGGGAATGAAAGGAAGGGAGGGGGAGGGGGAGGGGAATAGGAAAGAGGGTAAAATGAATTGGACGGAACTTTGCTGTGCTCAATATGAACACATGACCAGTGAAACCCCACATCATGTACAACCACAAGAATGGGAAGTTATACTCCATGTATGTATGAGATGTCAAAATGCATTCTCCTGTCAAGCATGACTAAAAAGATCAGCAACCACAAAAAAAAAGGCAGCCAGAGGACAGGGGTCTCCCAAAACACAGCTCCACCATCTCCACCTCCATCTAGGACTCCCAGCCTCCGGAACTTGAGAAAATAGCCTCTGCAGTTGTAGACCCCATGTCTGCAGGACTTTGTTACGGAACTCTCAGAAACTAGTGCAGTGTTTGGGGCTTGGGAAAGGACCAATGATGGGACCCAGGAGCACTTTACTGCTGAGCCACGTCCCCAGCCCTTCCTGGGTTTTGTTTTATTATTTACTTATTTACTTTGATACAGGGTCTCCCTCAGGGGTTGAGGCTGCCTTCTGACTTGTGATCCTCCTGCCTCAGCCTCCCAAGTAGCTGGGATGACGGGCGTGGATCCCCATGCCTGGCCAATGTTTGTTTTTAAAGTAAATTATTCTAAAAAGAAGGCCACAGGTCCAGAGAGCAATCCAAATCCCCGTTTCCTCTTCCCAGAACTCCAGGCAAGACCCTCCGTCCAGGCTCCTGGGGCGCTGCTCCTGGGTACTATGGTTCCTCTCACCTCCTCCCGTCACAGCAGTGATGTGACGCATTGGCCCATCCCGAAGAGCAGAGAGGACATCAGAGACGCATGGGAGATACACAGAGTGTGCCTTGGCCTTGGTGACTGTGGGGCGACAGGCAGGTTCAGGCCAAGGTGTGTCGTCTTTGCGCACCCCCACCTGTCCGTCATTCCTGCATCCGCCCAGCTCTGGCCCTGCAGAGAGGGGGTAACCCCTGGCCTGCCCAGACCTGGGCTTTGGTTCCCTAAGTGGGTGGCCCTGGGCTAGGACCTGTAGACACCCAGGGCCACCCCAGAGCGGGACAAGTGGAAATCATCCCACGAATTGTGAACTCCACAATTCGACTTTTAAATTGCAACTCTCAAGAAAAGAAAAAAAAAAATTAAATAAGAACAACTTGGAGAGCAGCCGGGAGACACACGCCCCGAATTCCTCCCCGAGTGCCACAGAGACTCTCTTGAGCCCGTATCTGGGCGCTGACAGTGGGGAGAGAGTGTCTGGCACAGGCCCGGGGAGCGTGCCTTGGTTCCAGGAAATTCCCAGGGCAGCTACTAGACGCACCCAAGAGCCCAGAGTCTTTCTTTGAGGAAAACAATCCCAAGGTCATTGGCCGTGTTCCTAATCGGAGGCTGAAGAGGCCCAGGGCGGGAGGCCAGCTCTCAGGCGACGCCTGGGCTTGCTGGGTCTCTGACCCGACTCACAGAGATCCGAGCTCTCCCTTCTCTGCTCGTCCCCCGCTGTCCCCCAGGGAAGCCACCCCTGCAGATGCATCAGCAGCCCTTGGCCAAGGAGGAGGCCCAGGAGGAAGGCCGGAGGTCAGGGGATTGAGAGGCCACGCCCTCTCTTTCCTACCCTCTCCTTGGAGGGGCTTTGAGCCTCAAGGCTGTGGTTCCCGGGGTCCAGCCCTGTGCCCAGTCTTCTCCCTTCTCTTTAAGCCCTTCCTATTGGGGACCCCACAGTTCTGATTGCACCTTGCATGGGATCCCCCCCACCACCTGGCTGGTGAAGCCGAGCATCCCCGCCCCCACCTCTGTCCCAGGTGTGCGGTGAGCACCGAGGGGTTAACCTGCCCCCGAGTCTGCAGAACCTCGCTGCTGCGTGAGACATAATTACAGAGAATTACCCTCCGCGGCCTTCTGGGAAGGATTTTGTCAGAGGGAAGGTAAATAAATGATATCGTGCGGTTCTCCTTTCCCCGTGGGCTGGTTAACTCTTCCAGAGAACGTTCTCCAGAGACGGGGGCCATGAGCGTCGTGGCCAGCCCAGCCCAGGATCTGGGGCTCCCTTTTCTCTCCCAGGCCCTCCCTGGGCTGCCCCCGGCCTGGGAGCACCTTCTCTGTAGGAGTGGATTCTTCTCAGAAGGGGTGCAAACCCCCTGCAGGATGCCAGGGTGGTGCCCCGTCCGGGCCTCAGACCCAGCCCTTGGCCCCAGGTGAGCAGGACCTCAAGGGTTAACCATCCTCGGCAGAATTCCTGGGTAAATACCAGCCACGCTGCAGATTTATTGCCTTTTAATGTCCTGGTCCTTCCATTAGCCTCGGCTTTGGATGCCTCTATCTTTTCCATCTGACTTCCCCCACTTACCCACCGTCACCCCGGGGTGAGGAGCTCTCCCATTAGCTCCTGCTCCGAAGTCTGGGCATAAAAGTCATCCCCCCCCCGCCACCCCCCCCACTCCATGCCCATTGAAATATTTACTTAGATCCTTCTTATCTCTTCCTGGGCATCGAGAGGCTTCTCCCATGTCCCCCACCATCGGCCAATCTCTCCTGCTGCTGAGAACGTCCATGAAGTCCTTGGTGGCCCGCAGAACTGGCCTCGTGCTCTGCGGACTCCTCACCCTGGGAAGCCCTTTCTTCTGTTCCAGTTGAGCCCACGCGTGCCACACACACAAAAAAAGAGTGTCCCAAACCCAGCTCCCGCGGCGTCCACCACCGGCCCCTTGTCTCTCTCATGCAAAAATCTTCTGCAATATGTCACCTCTCAAGAATGACATCCTGAGGGCTAAGCTCAGCCGTGCGTGCGTGCGTGCGTAGACTCCTGGCCGTGTTGTCTCCTGGCCGGGACCCAGGGTCCAGACCCAGGCTGGCTGAGTCCCCGAGGTCACACTGCCACTTGTTGGATCTGTCCTGTTGGGTAAGGGATTCGACATCCTGAGGTAAAATGAGGTAATGCCCACTTCCTGGGTGGTAGAAGGGGGTCCGGCCAGGCTGAGAGTCCCACAAGGGTGACAAAGAGTAAGCTCCGTTATGTGCCAACCCATTCACCAACCAGCCCCCCCCCGACTTTGCCACCATCCTGGGGACACTGTGCACCCATCCGTCTCTCTGTAGGCTCCTTCTTCTGTCTTCAGCGGTCCCCCTCCTCCAGCCCAGGCTGGTGAACTCACTTGTTCCTAAGGCCCACCTCCAAAGTCCCCTTCTCTATGAAGCTCCCCGGTGCCCATAGCACTTAGCAGCCATCACTGCAGCTATAGCCAGGGACAGCCCCTTTCACAGCTTCGTGTCAGAATCGCCAAGGCTCAGCCAGTTCTAGAAGTTTCCCTAGCACAGGAGCACAGCCTCAGGACCTGGGTGCAGCGGACACGTGATGGATGCCCGTCTATTTTCTTTTCTATTCTCTGTTCCTCAGCCTGTTGCATCCGTCAGCTACTGCTGTGAAACAAACACCCACCAAACCTCCGTGCTTGAGGAACCAGAAGCATCGCTTTCTCACGGGTCCCCGGGGTCGGCTGATCTTGGCTGGGCTCAGCCAGGCTGCTCGGCCACCGGCTGCCCACCCATCAGGGGTGAGCACCCAGATGTAGGCCGGGCCGCAGTCTGCACCCGGTGTGCTCGTTCTAGATGAGACTCCAGGCCAAGGAGCCACGGCTACTCCGACAAAGCTCTTCGCTCAGCAGAAGCAGAGGTGCCAAAGGACCAACAGGGTCAGAACTGTCCGGCTGTCATTTTCTACCGAGTTCTGATTGGTCAAAGCAGGTCACCTGACCAAGCTTTAAGTCAAAAGTCAGGGGAGTCACAGTAATTGCCGAGAATCGCCAGGAAAAGGGTGTGGTCGGAGGGGCATGATTTTTTTAGAGTCAGTAGTTTGATTTGCCACCAGGTGAAAGCAGAAAAAAAAGGACGGATAACTTGACACCAAATTGAATTGGAGAACAGAGAGGGAGCTGCAGCCTGCAGGGACTTCCATTAAAACTTTTTTGATTTTTCTACGAATAGCAAATGGGGAGAGATTGAAGAGATGCAGCATGGTGGTAGCTAATGATTCAACTCAGTCCGGCTTTCGTTTTTGTTTTTCGAGTTGTTTGCTTTTGTTTTAAGGATCCGGGGATAGAACCCAGGGTGCTTTACTGCTGAGCTACATTACCAGCCCCTTTTATTTTGAGAGCCTTGGTAAATTGCTGAGGCTGGCCTCAAACCTGCGATCCTCCTGCCTCAGCCTCCCTAGTAGCTGGGATTATAAGCAATCTGCCACCCCACCCAGCACCTCTTGGATTTTTAAATGAACTTTTGGCTGCTGTTGGGGAACAGATCGGCGAGAAAGGACAAAACTTCCACACACCCAATGGCTTTCGGGGTTCTGTACGTGCTTGAGTGTGTGTGAGTGTGTGTGCGTGTCTGTGCCCCTACATTTACTCACCCAGCTCTTCTCTGGAGAATATGGCACCTAGGATTTCTCTCTCATCACATCTGAGGAGCAGCTTATCTGTACATCGACTGGAACAATAACAGTTCTGTTCCATCATCTCACAAACTCCCCGGGATTCGCCTTTTTTTGCAGCGTGGAGAGCCGGAGAATGTCCATATGTTTTACAAATGTCAATTAACTTCACTCCCAAGAGGTGTTTTCTCTTCTTGTCGTAATTACCATACGAACAATAACAGCTTCCAAACATTCTGCATGTTCAAGTTTGCCAAGGAATTTATCGGGAGGGCCCCCAGGAGGGTGAGCGGGGAGCCCTGGCCCCATGGATGGGGACTGAGGATTAGGGAGGTCGTCTGGCTGACTTTGTTCACAGGATCAGGAAGAGCAGAGTCTGAAGTCAGTGCTTTTCACTCAAAACCCCCAGCTCCTTTGTTTTTCTTGCTGTTTTTACTCTGGCCAACAGGCCTGTCTGTTTTGATGGGGAAATTTGCTGGAGACCTCCACCCGGGGCCTCCTTCCATCAGCGCTGACCAGGTAGGGTGGTGACTCAGGTAAGAGGCTCCGGCCCTCGCACCTCTGTCCCCGACTCCCTGAGCACCCCTGGCCCGCAGACATTCCTGACAGGGCCTGGCTTCCTTCAGTCAAGGGAAACATTCATCTCCAACCGAATCACCCCGAAAAACCTGTTTGCCAGCGGAATCTAAGCCATCTTTCACAAAAGACCCGGCAAGAGAGGAGCTGGGGGGTTTGAACAGCCATCAGCCAAAGGAGCCAGGAAGACAGTGTGGCCGTCCTTGTCCCCGTCACCAAGAAACCAAAGGATTTGAGGCCTCAGAGGGTGGGAGGCTTCGGCTACGGAGGATCTTTGGAGGCTCATTTTTAAGACCCACCCAACATCGTGGATGCAATGGGCGGGGGCAGAGAGGAGGGAGAAGCCAAGGCTATGAAACACCGGGGCCAAGTGGCGGAGGGTTTCAAGATGTCAGTGTTTTCCGCAGGATGTGCTCAGCCTGACCGTTTCTGCCCATCTAGCAAGATCTACCCACTTGCACTGTAGGCAAAAGTCTCGAGGTCTGGTGGATGGGGTACTGCATTTATTATTGATAATGGCCCAGCAAAGAATCGTTTGGGCCCAGAAAACACCTGGCCCAGCCTGTTGACAGCTTATGGAGCGGGTACTTGAAATTTAGCCACGGTGGCCCTGTGCTGCCCTGGCCTGTGGAGTTCCCATCTGTGTGGCAGTTTCTCATAAGGACGATTCCTTAATTGTAGGATCCCATAGGTACTGGGAAGAGCCATGTCCTGTAAACAGATTCATAAGAAACCAACCCTTTGAAGAGCCGTGGCACACTCTTGTACCTTGGGAGGCTGAGGCAGGAGGCTCACAAGTCGGAGGCCAGCCTCAGCCACTTAGGGAGACCATGTTGCAAAATTTAAAATAATAATAATAATAATAATAATAATAATAATAGCAATGGCTGGAGATGTCGCTCAGTGGTACAGTGCCCCTGGGTTCAGTCCCCACAAAGAAAGGAAAGAAAGGAAATCCTTCAAAAATACAGTCTTTGACATGAAATATGTATTTCAATTTATAAAAAAGTGGGATGGGGCAGGGTTCAGTAGAGCAACTGACTAACAGGCACAAGGCCTAGGTTCAATCCCCTGCCCATCCTGGGGTTGTCCTCCTGCTCCTATAGGTCTGATCCCACCCGGGACAAAGGCAAGCTGAGCCCGTCCCAGAGAATGGGGAGGTGGGGCCATCAGCTTGGAGGGACCCCAGGCGGGGGGGTCAGTCCTGCTGTCCTCTTTCTGCTGTGTGACTATGTGTGCTCTTTCCCCTCTCTGAACAGGTGACTCACGGTCAGAAAGAGGCACAGACCCCCTCCCCACGGAAAGCAAGGCCCTGCTGTGAGCTCTCCTGGGGCAGGCTGAGGACCAGACCCCGCTTCGCTTCGGGCAGCAGAGCTGCGCAGGGAGGTTTGTTTAAAGCCTCCACCTGAGCAATGGCCCTGCCTCCCTCTGCTCCTGAGAGCGAGCACTGCCAGATAAACATGAGAGACATGTGTGCCGCTCCCTAAGGCAGATGCCCATTTATAAATGTCATCACATAGGACCCCCCAAAGGGACGCAGGCTTGGGCAGAGCGTCTTCCTGACTCTCCCGGAGTCCTGGACAGTGGGGAGGGGGATCCCGCACAGGAGTTCCACAAACTGCAAGGCAGCGGGGGTGGGGTAGGGGTGGGGTCCCAGATGTGCTGTGGGCTTAAGGATCCCCGATAAGGTTGACCCCACCAACCCCCCCCCTCATGGCATCCTGGCAGGACCCTGGCTGCCCCAAGAATATCTATGCAGTTTTCTTTTTAGTACTGGAGATGCATGTTTATTTTTAATGTTTTCACACACACACACACACACACACACACACAATGTTAACTCAGCAGAAAGGTGCATGACTCACAAGTGCACAGATATTGGACAATGTCTACTCACACCTTAACTTTGAATGGTGTCTTACCCTCTTAGGGATGCGGGAGTACTCCACCCGATACAGGCAGAAAGGAAAGCAATGAGGGAGATACCCCATCCCACCCCTCCAAAAAAAAAAAAAAAAAACCAATCATCGTGGCTACCAACAAACCAAGAAGAAAGAGAAGTGATACCGAGAATTTCCTGGTGGAAATATCACCCCTGTCTGTCACAGGTTTGGTGCAAAGCACCAGGCATACTAGGGACTGAACCCAGGGCCATGTCACCACTGAGCCACATCCCCAGCGCTAAGTTGCTTGGGGCCCCGCTAAATGGCAGAGGTTGGCCTCAGACCTGCAGTCCTCCTGCCTCAGCCTCCCCAGTGGCTGGGATGGCCGGCATGCACCACCACACCTGGCTCAACGGGCATCTTTCTAACCCAAGTTTCTAACAGATACTGGGGACACAGAAACGTAATCAATGACAATGCAGAGATGCCAATGGCAAGAGCCAATATGAATTTGGCTGTTGGAATGATTATTTACTGTCCTATTATTTTATTCAATTTGAAACTTGGTTTCAAGGTGGGAGGGGGGAGGTGGATATAAGAGATTTATAATCCCACAGGACGTAGACACCCTGTCTGCATCTCGACTGGAACAAATCTGATAATGGAGACACCGAGGAGGGAATGTCGAATCGTGCAGGTACTGTCTTGGGGTGCATGTGATAACAATATGTGGTTATGTTTAAAAGTCATTCGCCTCATTTGAAGATACACACTGAAATAAATAATATCTGGAGATGAATATGTGGAATGTTTAGAGATGAAATGACACGGTATCTAGATTTACATTAAAATAGTCCTCTGGGGGGTGTAAGTGAAACAAGATTGGCCAGGAGTTAATAATTAGCAAAGTTGGGCTGTGGGGAGAAAGTAGTTCCTCCTGCCAGTCTCTGCATTTTTTAATGTTGGGAAAATTGCATTTGAAAAAAAAAAAGTTTGGGGGCTGGGGTTGTGGCTCAGTGGTAGAGCACTCTTCTAGCTCATGCAAGGCACTGGGTTCCGTCCTCAGCACCACATTTTAAATAAAATAAAAGTATTGTGCCCAACTAAATACACACACACACACACACACACACACATAAACTTTCATATATCTATATGAAAGTTTATGCAGGGCACGGTGGTATACACCTGTCATCCCAGCAACCCAGGAGGCTGAGGCTGGAGGATGGCAAGTTTGAGGCCAGCTTCCAGAACAATGTAGTGAGTCCCTGGTGGGTAGCTCAGTGGTAGAGCACCTCTGGGTTTAATCCCTATGGTAACACCCCTGAAAGTTGAGAGACCACCAGCATAACACCCCACCCCCAAGTCAGCAGCCACTCAGCCCCTATTCCACACCAAATGCTGCCCTGGGAGGAGGAATGAGGAAACCATCTATGTCCAGGGCTGACTCTGCAGCTTCTCCCTCCTGGACCCTGCTGAGCGAGTGTGGAACAGGATTCCCTCAGCCCTACTCCATGGATCAGCAAACAGAGGTCCCCCGAGAGCCAGCCATCTGCCAAGAGCAGAGAGGTTCCAGGGAGAGCGGGGCCACCCCGAGCCAGGGCACCAGCCATCGGGATTTCTTTTTTCCCCTCTGTGACCTTGGAGAATCACCGTGGTCACACCTCATTACCTTCTTTTTCCCTCCCTTTCTTCCCTCTTCTCAGGAATGTCTCCAAGGACAAATTCTCCCAGCAGAGAGAATGAAGATAAGCAAATTAAAGGGAAAAGATCTGTTTGATGGCCCTGAACGACACAGAGCAGGCAGCTGGGGAGTGGGGGAGGGTGGGGCTTCATTTAAAAGGTGGCCAGAGAAGGTGTGGCTGAGCAGCTGGATCTTAAAAGCTGCCTGAGGTGGAACAAAAGGAAATTGTGCCCGAGGTTCTAATTCTAGTTCTGTTTTGTGCTGAGTGACCTTGGGCAAGTCACTAGACCTCCCTGATTATTCACCTTCCCCAAGGAGAAAAGAGAAGGAAGGAAGGATTTCCTGTTAGAACCTCCGAGTGATGAAGAGATAACCAGAGCACCTCCCTCTCATTGTGTAAAGCAGGGAAAGGCAGGTTTCTCCCACGGCCCTCTCATTGCATTGTCCCCTGCCACTCACTGGGCTCACCAGCCACCTTCCTCACATCTTCTCAGCAAGATCCACCAGCCCCCCCCCCCTAACTTCTAGAATGTCCTTGGAGGCAATAATATTCTTCCACTGAGGTCCTGGCTCCACTCTTGGCCCCAGACACATAGTCACCTTCTGGCAGATTCTGTTGGATGAATGAATATCAGACCTGAAATCAGTGCCTTTAGATAAAGCAAGGAAAGACCGCGAGTGGCATCTGGGGGCATGGCACCCGAGGGAGTGGCACCCAGGGCGTGGCTGGCTGCTGTGGCTTACTGCTGTGGTTCTCCTGCTGCTTGGACCCCCCAGACCCACTGAGGGGATTCCATTGACCTTGAACTTGACCTCCGCTTGCCGGTGGGTGTTCTGACTGCTCCCAGCGATCCCTTAAACCAGCCTCCAAATGCCCGTCTCAGGGGCTCCGAGTCCCTGAAGGCTGCAGCGCAGGCCTGCGTCTGCTGAGGGGGATACCCGGTGCTGGGGCAGGGCTCCTGCAGGACTTTAGGAGCAAAAGCACCGCAAGGGCATTTACGGGGTGAGGCTGGGAGAGGGGGCAGGGGGAAACCCCTTTTTTTAAGTGGGAAAGCTGAGGTTCTAGAGGAGCCAACCTGACCAGAGCTCATTCCAGAGGTGGGGTGTGAGGGGTACAGCCCAGACCCCCTCCGTGAGCCCAGATGGGCTTCAGCCAGGCCTCGGTCCCTCCTGGGCCCTTTGGGAAATATTCATTGAAATGTCACTTAGAGATTGGCCTTCCTAGCCGGGTGTCGGGGTGCACACCTGTCATCCCAGCGGCTCCAGAGGCTGAGACAGGAGGATCGCGAGTTCAGAGCCAGCCTTGGCAATGGCGAGGCGCTAAGCAACTCAGTGAGACCCTGTCTCTAAATGAAATACAGAATAGGGAGATGGGACTCAGTGGCCGAATGTTCCTGAGTTCAATCCCTGGTGCCAAGAGAGGGAGAGAGAGAGAGAGAGAGAGAGAGAGAGAGAGAGAGAGAGAGAGAATGGCCTTCCTAGTTAAACACCCCCTCTCTCTGCCTGCCCTGGGTGGCCACATCAGAAGACTGGCCATCTTCAAGGAGAGCTGTGCCTATTTCTCATGAGAATCTCCTCTGTCCCTGTAGAAACCCTGTACAATTCCTGGGTTCTTAACCAGGAATTCTTACCAGGAATTCCCATATCTTGAACTTGATGGGGAAAGAAGACCTCACTTTCATTTTACGAATCTCGGTCATATTAGCATTTCCTTCCATTAGGAAAAGAGGCCATCAAAGGCAGGGAATTCTCACCCGTGGATGTGACTTTCGTCACAAAGAGAAACCACAGGTATTTTCAGGTTGCATTTCAGAAACAACTGAGACCCCAAAATGTTGCTTTGCTCATCTCAGCTTCAAAAATATTAGAACCACAAATTAGAACCACGGCTTCAATCGGTTATTGAATATACTCCTACAGAGTGCTTGGGCCACTATACCTAGAATCTGGGTTACACACACACACACACACACACACACACACACGCACACACACACACACTGCTGTGCTGGGTATTCTTTTAGATTTTGATGTTGTTCTTATTTAAAATTATAATCCTTGGGGCTGGGGATGTGGCTCAAGCAGTTGTGCGCTCACCTGGCATGCGTGCAGCCCGGGTTCGATCCTCAGCACCACATACAAAGATGTTGTATCTGCCAAAAACTAAAAAATAAATATTAAAAATTCTCTCTCTCTCTCTCTCTCTCTCTCAAATAAAATAAAATTATAATCCTATGTCTCTAAAGGATTATTCAGCCAAATTCAGTGGCACATGTCTGAAATACCAGAAACTCGGGAGGCTGAGATAAGAGGATTATAAGTTTGAGGCCAGCCTCTGAAACATAGTAAAGCCCTGAGATCTTAGGGAGAACCCTTTCTCAAAAATAGAAAATAAAAAGGAATTGGGGATGGAGCTCAGTTCAATGCCCAGTACCCCCCCAAAAAAAAAAATCTGAGGAGGTACCCACAGGAACCACAAGTCTTTGCCACCTTTATGGGCACAGAAAAATAGGAGATGCTTTCTGGATTGTGGAGAAACGGCAGCCAAAGTTCCCCAAAATAGCAAAAACAGAAATCTCCACCCAGGATCCATAATCCACTAAAGCACGTAAGACTCCAGGTTACTACTGGGCAAGAGTGGCCCAGTGTCAAAGCAGTGTGAGGACAGGAGCTAGCACGGTGTCCAGGGCACTGAACCCCAGTGGATGAAAACAATCCCCCTTCCCTGTCCAGTGCGTTGCTAACCTGGCCCACACCTTCCTCCCAGGGGCTAACCTCCCTCGAATCAGAGAGTGGACGTCAGGCTCAGAACCCACAGTGCTGCTTTTTCACGTCACTTAGCATTGTATGGCTTCCTGCTGCGTCTGAGAAGCTAAAGACAAGCTGTCCGCTTCTAGCACCTGTGCCCTGGCCCTCAATATCCTCAGGGTCTTGCATCTGTAAGTGCAAATGCTAGGACCTTTGAAATAAGGGGTTTGAGCACCCACAGATTTAGGTATCTACGGGGCTCTTGAGACCAACTCCCCATGAATCCCACAAATAACTCTATGAAGTTTTCATTTCTAATAAGTCATTTTTGAAAAAGTGAGATGATTAGTGAAACCTATGTTAAAGAATTAAAATGTCCAGGGGGCCGTGCGCAGGGGCACCTGCCTGTCATCCTAGCGGTTTGGGAGGCTGAGGCAGGAGGATCAGGAGCTCAGAGCCAGCCTCAGCAACTTGGCAGGGCGCTAAGCAACTCAGTGAGACCCTGTCTCTAAGAAAATACAAAACAGAGCTGGAGATGGGGCTCAGTGGTCCAGTGCCCCTGAGTTCAATCCTGGTACTCCCCCGAAAAATGTCACCGGGTAGGCCACACACTTTCACCCTCTCCTGGGTTTACCCGTGAGGCTGCCACAGCCTGTGCTTGCCTGGTCCCTGCTAATTCCCAGGCAAAGCGGTGGCCTCCCGCTTTGTCCTTCCTGGCGGCTGGTGGCCTGTCATCTGCCCCCTCTCAGCCCTCTAGACCTCTGTGGGGCCTGGGGTGGAGAGTCAGGGACTCGGCGTTCCTGGCGTGAGTGTCAAACACCCCTTCTGAGTGCCCTGGCTCCAGGGTCCCTGTCCTGAAGGGCCCGGCTGAGTGGGGCTTTCATCAGCCTCTGAGAGGTGGCAACAAGTCTCAGGGCCGGCGCTGCTGCCCACCGGCCTGCTCCTGCAGAGTCCTGGAAGCCAGATTCCAGAGGCATCTGGATGTTATCAGTCACTCCAGTGTCTGGCCAGTGGGGCGGGGTGTGGCGGGGCTGGTGGCAGGGGCAGAAGCTGGCTGGAGGGCAGAGCGAGGAATCCCACAGCCCTGGGGGAGGGAGGGGACAGCTAACCCCTTGCCCTGCCCTGCCCTGCCCTGCCAGGCCCCCACGGGGTGGAGCAAGTCAGGGATGGTATTTGTGTGAAGGAAGAAATGGGGAGGGATGGGCTGAAGGACAGGGGTGGGTGACAAGCAGTGAGGCCAGGCCACTCACTGGGCAGCTCTTGAGGACAATTGCTGTGGCCACCACCACCACTACCATTGCCTGGAAGGCAGGCAGGGCCGGGCAGAGCTCCCCCTCTGGTCCACTTGAAGATTCCTGCTTCAAAACTACCCCTGATGGCTTCCAGACAAGCCGGCACCAAGGGTCATCTCTGGAGGCTCTAAGTGTTGTCAATAGCAGCTGGAGGGACAGGTGTAAATCTGCCCCTGCATTCCTCTTGTCCCCCTCCCAGCTTTCTGCACCTGAAGCAGGTCTCATTTATTACTGCAGGCACACTCAGGAGGCCCGCCCACGTGCCCATGCCCACGAGCACACACACACATGGGCTTGTCCACAGTTAACACTGGGCCTGCCCTGTGGGTACATTTTTTTTTTCCTCTTAGTGCTCCTTTAAAACAAACCCCATCAGCTGTTTGTTAAAGCAAAGCAAACAGGAGCCTCGCAACAAAGAGAGAGGGAAGAGAAAAGTAAAAAAGAGATCCTTTTATTTGCTACCATTAAAATGTCCCTTTTAAAATACCGCTCCTGGCAGACACATTTGGGAGGTAAGTTAGGGAGGCCAGGGGAGCTGTGGTTTATTTGAAGTGATCAGTGATGAGCTGGGGGCGGGGGGGGGGGGGGGACTCCTGTCAAGTGTCACAAGATGCTGGGGGCAGGAGGGCCGTGGCTGCTCCCCACCCATCACTCTCCAGGGAGGCACTGGGGGATTGGGAGGGCTGCTGTCCAGCTGACCAAGTGCACTCTGGGAATCCCAGGGCCCTGGGAAGACCCCACATCCTCCTCTGGGCCAACTGGATGGCACCTGAGTCACAATGAAGCACCCCCTCCCCACCCCGACACCTCCAGGCACACCCACCAGGTGCCATCTGAGGGGGAGGGGGGTGCTTCATTGTGACTCAGGTGGCAGAGTCGTTCCCCACAAGCCCTTGGCCACACACTCCCCACCCTCTACCCCAGAGGCCCTGTAGGGCCCCTGGAAACCCCTAATGAATGATAACTCATCTCCTGAGATCCCAGGACGGGATGCTTTCTAGAGTTTTTAAAACCACACTCCCCCAGGGATGGAGGCCGCTCAGGGAATTAGGCCGCTCAGGGAATTAGCAGCTCGGTTTTGATTTAATGGAAGCATTTCTATGGGGCAAGATAATGGCCCGCGGATGTTAGGGAACACCCGGTCACGAGCCTTCCTCATATTTTCATTTTTTAAAAATTTTTCAGCTTTCTCCCTGCCTTTAGGTACTTTTCTCTGCCTTTGTCTCCTTGGTGTCATGGTGTGACATGACGGGGCTGTGCCTATAAACTGCCCCTGTCTCTTCCCCCTCCTCTTCTTGCTACCACGCCTCCCAGGCTCTGTCTTTTAATCCCTCCATGTCCATCTGTCTTCTTCCCTGTTTTCTCCTTCTTCTATCTAAGTGCCTTACTCTCTTTCTCTCCCCTGCTCCCTGTCACTGTCCTGGGTCATTTCTCACCATCCTGAAGCTCCCCCACCCTGGCTCTCATGGAGGAGGAATGGTCAGTCTCTTGCCCCTGTGGATCTGCAGGGACCCAGAGGACTGGGGAGGGGGACAGTGAGCTTCTGCAGGTGACTAGGAGTTGGCCAGGTGCAGTCTGACCCTGGGAGGGGACATCAACCATGCACAGAGGCTCCCAGGGCCCTGCCTAGGAGTCAGAAATCCCCCCTGATCATGCAGAGTTCACTGCTGCTGGGGATCCCACCCAGGGACACTCCAAGCACCCACCAGTGTTCCTTCTTTCTCCAAAGCTCTTTTCCCTTGCTGATCATTGCTTTCCCCTCCCCTGGGGAGACCTGGGCAGAATGAGAAAGACAGAGAAGACATCATATTGCACCTGGAGTCAGGACACCTGGTCTCCAAGCCCAGCAAGGACACCCACTGCAGTGTGAGGAAGGGAGGGAGCACTTTATCTCCGGGTGTCTCAAGGTTTTGGAGATCCTGGGATTCAGGAAAGGGGCCCATAGAGGGCTGAGTATATGCCAGGAGTCTTCAGAGAGAGAAACTGAAGAACAGAGTATTCTCTCTCTCTCCACACACACACACACACACACACACACACACACACACACACAGTGAGCAGCCCTAATGCAAAATTTCAAAATCGAAATCGAAAATCCCACACCTGACCTCGTGCGATGAGTCACAGTCAAAACACAGGCAACATGAAAAATACTGTATAAAATCCCCTTCGTTCTGTGTATGGGATGTGTACGAAACATAAGTGAATTTCATGTTTAGACTTGGGTCTCCTGCCCACGATATCTCATGACGCACGTGCAAATATTCCAAAGTATGAAAAGATCCAAAACCCTTCTGGTAACTTAGCATGCCCAATCTCCCGTGATGAATGAGCACTTACTATGTGCTAGGGGTCAGGCCCAGCCATGTCCCACACGTGACCCAATTGACTCCTCGGGCTGGGCCTGTTAGTTCCCCTTGTCAGAGGAGGTAACTGAGGTTTAGAGGGGTTAATGGATTCACCCCAAATTCCAGGGCTGAGTGTGCCATCCCTTAAGCTCAGCAGGGGTGTGCCAGCCTTTATGACCTGGTCTATAAAGGCGCCATCACCAACAGCATCACAAAGGACCTGACAGGCACACAGGAAGCATCCTGGCCCCACAGGAGGATGTACCTGCGGGTGAGGGCCTGACTGGTCCTAGGCTAGGTGTGCAGCCCAGTCCGCAGGTGCTGCCTGCTGAGCCCCGCCGGGCTGTGGGCCCCACTGAAAAAAACCAGGGTCTAGAAGCTGGAGAGCTCCTTACTCAGTGAAAGTGAGAAATTCCCAGTCAGGTCTCCTGAGCGCAGAGGTGGATAAAAGCCTCCGGAGAAGAGTGAGGTACGAAGCTTGTGGCTTTGTTTATTTATTTATTTTAGGGTTTTGGCACTGGAGATGGAATCCAGGGCCTCGTGCATGCAAAGCAGGCGCTCTACCGCCGGGCTCCATCCCCGCCGCAAGCGCCAGGCTCTGAAGGCGGAGAGCAGTGGTTCCATTTTTGAAGCGCGCCGCAGCCCTGACAATTCCCAATCCATTCTCCTTCTTCCCTGCTCCCATCGCTTATCCGAAAGGATGCGGGGAAACTGAGGCCTCAAGCACATGGCGGGATGCTTGCTCGTGCAGCCCTTGCGCGCCGGCCAGGCCTCCCGAGAGCCGTGGAAGACACCTCGGGGCCAAAGTCGGTCAAGCGGGCAAAGGAAGAAGGCGGTTCCGGGCAGCTGCCTTCCCAAAATCATCTGCGGGAGGCTGCAAGGACCCAGGGAAGCAGACTGAGCAGGGGGAGGGGGTCGACAGGGCAGAGAGGACACGGAACCAGGGCGGGATTGCTTCCGCCTCTCAGAGCCTGGGGACCGACCGCAGACGGATGTCTACTCAGTTCCAAGCGGGAGTCCTGGGCAGCTACCCGAACCACTGGAAGAAAGAGGATGAGGATCTGACCTTCCCTTCCCAGATTCTCTGTGCATAGTCGAAAAACAGCTGGAAAGAGAAAGAGGAGGAGGAGGAGGAGGAGGAGGAGGAGGAGGAGGGGGGGGGGAAGAGAGGCTGTGGGAGAGACAAAGAGATGAATGTGAAATTAGGATCCTAGCACCAAGCTGAAGGGCAAGGCGATTGCAGAGACCCCCTCCTGTTGAGTTTAGTGTCAGGCCAGGGCAGGAGGACACATGACCCCTTAAGTCCCTTGGCCAGGCCAGTGCCAGTCAGCACACTCAGCTGGAGGATGGAACCTTCAACCTTGCCCCCCTTTGCTGGGTGACTTCAGGAAAATGGCCCCATTTCTCTTAGTATCAAGTCCTGTCCTTTTAGTTCAGGGAAGAGCATCCAGCACTTGGAGCCAAAAGGGTCAATGATTTGTGCCTATCCTCCCTTCTTTTCAACAGAGAAAAACTGGCTCTCCACTGCCTTAGTGAACAGGAGAGGTTGAAGGAGGTGCTTGCCAGGGAATAGAAGGTAGGAACACAGCAGATGCTCAATAATTACTCCAGTGTGGCAGGTCTGCCGTACTTCTCCATTCTTGCTGCTATGGGGACACGGTGATTACCAAGCCGCCGGTTTACAGTCCTGCATAATCTCTGAGGGTTCTTTCAAAATGCCATCAACATCCCCGGTCCAAGGCGACAGCAGAGCCAAGCTTCCTATTAAGAACACACCAGACGCCTAGGCAGGTGTCCATTCCCACCCAGTCTTCCAGAGTCAGGGATTCCCGACAGCCCCGGCGAGGGCTCTAACCCCCAGCCCCAAGACCGACCGTCTGGCAGAGGCTGGAGCTTTAACGAGACCAACGACCACGACAGCGGGCGGGTAGAAAACTCCAGGGAGCAGGAGAGAACCAGGAAGGGGAGGAAGGGCGGGGACCAAGATCGAAAGGGGAAGAAAGAAGCAAGGCGGGGGACAGACAGGCGGAAACAGCCCTGGAGAGCGCAGGGCGCAGGGCGCAGGAGGACCCAGGCGTCCACGCTGGGTTTCCCGCCGCGCCCCACCCCGCCCAGGCGCAGCGCCCCACCGACCAATTCGGCTTGCACAAAACCCGAGCCCCAGGAGCCCTTGCCAGGCCGCTAGGGCTTGATTCATTTCTTGACTAATTAACGGGAAGCTCCATCGCCCCTTCTTTTAGGGCCCAATTAATTCGCCGCGGGCGGTGGGTGGAGGCTTGCAGCAGAGGCGCCCGCCTGGAGCCCCTTTGTAAAGGGCTGTCTGGGCCATATTGATCACACACACACACACACACACACACACACACACACACACACACACTCTCCCATCTTTTCCTTGTTCCATTAAAAATATCTACATTTCCAGGGTTTAAGTGTAGCGTCCTCTGCCCACCAATTGCTTCCTGAAGGGATCAGAGGAAGAAGGCTGTTTCCAGATCTCCCTGGGAAAGGGTTCAATGGCACCTTCTCCTCTGAAGGACAAAGAGAACAGATCGCTGCTGTGGACCTACTGTGGAAGTGACTTTGCTGCCTACTGAAAGCCAAACAACACCTTGGGCTCCAGGGGGAAGCCCAGTTCCCCCAAACACAAGAAGTGGGACCTCCTACAAGTCTTTGGATCTCAGTGTTTGTCTGTCTGGGTGTTCCTCGCCTGCAGAATGGCCATCACAGGGAAAGTGCTTGCCCCCTGGGGTTTCTCTCCTGGCTGAACTGTCCTAGGGGGAAACTCTCAGGACAGTTCATCTTGGTGAGGATTTTCCTCTCCAATAGACTGCATTTTATAACTAAACCTATTTCTCTAGTGGGGAAAAGGAACTAAGGAGAGTGGGATATCTGATCGACGATTTGACAGTCTGATCCCAAGGCCCAGAGGTTCAAGAACGAATTCTGCAAGGAGGCTTCCAAGACCCAATGACTGGGTGATAAATTCACCCCTACACTCGGTGTGGAAATGGGGTACGCTCTCCTGGGCAGGTATCCCGAGGCTCACCTGGGTGGAGCTCATCCTGTCTCCAGTTCAGGAACAACTTTGAGAAATCCAAAATCCCAAAATCTTTTGGGTGGAACTCTGTAGCGCACAGAAGCGGGAGAGACTTCTCCCGTCTTGGAGGGGCCGTCAAGGTCTGCATCGATTGTATTGACCTCGGGGTGGGCTGGCTTGTCTCCTTTATCGATCACATGAACGAAGTCTGGGACAAAATATAGGCGAAAGGAAATCATCGCAGGCGTCTTTGCAAAGCTGGTGGAAAGTGGCCCAGCCCGCCGGGAGCACCCGCGGGTGATCGGAGAGGTTTCACCCCCGCGCATCGGAGAGGTTTCACCCCCGCGCATCGCATGGAGCTTCTCTTCCCATCCTGCCTCATTATGTCTCTGATCTTTTTTTTTTAAAGTTATGTCCTATTCAAAAAGAAATTAAACAAGAATTAGTTTATTCAATCAGCAAACATTTGATGATCACAAAACACGTCCCAGAGACTGAGCTGAATTTTGGGGATACTAATGGAGGGAGGGATCTGTACAGCAGAAACCCTGTGGGGGAGGGGCGAATTCTTTTGTAGTCATTTCTTAAAGATGTGACTTGGAGAGACACTCCTTAGCTCTCTAGCCCATAGTTTTCAGTGAAAGAAGAGCTGCATTACTGCCTATTGGTAGGCAAAGAGGTTAGATCCTTTGAGCTCAGAACCCAGACAGGCAGATCCAAGACAGTCCTTTGAGAAACCCATGGTTGGGATTAGACTTTGATCATTCCTGGTGCCTGGGTAGACCCGGCCCTTCATGTCAGGGATGTCCTCAAGATTTTCAAAACTCTCAAATGCTGTCTCTTCTGGAGAGTGGGAACCACTCAGCACAACCTCCACAAACAGCCGTGGAGAGCTGGCCAATTTAGCTCTGCTTTTCTGCTCTAAGACCTTGAAACAACCTCCCAGCTCCCCACCCTTTCTGGATGGACCTCAATCTAACCCATCTTCAAAAGAGGAATAGTATGGTAAACAAAACTCAAAACAGCAAGCATCGAGCTTGTATTCACCTTGAGTTTCCAGCCCTTCCAAAGATACCTGGCTCCCAGAATCCTCTTAATAAATATCTGTGGCATGATGGAGTGGGATTTTCTGCTTCTTATACCAAACATCACTTCCTAGTTTAGACCACGTCTGCTTTTCCCTGTCTTGTTGGGTGGATCGGAATCCACTGGAGGAGCAGCTAATAAGTTTGATGCTGGTTTTCTTCTAATGAATTTTGAAAGCAGCCGTGTGTTCTATCCAATGCAGGGACGATGTCCCCTGTGTTCTATTTGTCTTCCTGTTTTCCTTGACTCTTATTCTTGCTGCTAATGAATATACTGAGCATCTAACAGTATCCAAGTACTGTGGTCACATTTGGAGAAATGAGTGCCATCCCCCCTGAAGTCCTAATATGCGGCTCTTCTACCCAGACCCTGTAGCTCTCCTTGACACACATTTTTTTTTAATTACAGTTATTGCTTTCTTTCCCCAAGCTTCTCAAGTAACTTTTGACAAGACCATGAAGTCTAAAGGCAAAACCTGGTAGTTGCTGAGAGCCATTACCCGAGACATTGGCATTTGGCAGGTAGTGTTATGCAGCCCACACTCAATTCATGTTAAATGAATGAATTTATTTTTCCCAATGATATAGCCTACAGCTCCCCCAGAAACAGCCAGTGTGAGTTCACCTTGGTGGAGATCTTTTCTAATGACCCCTGACACCTGGAAGTGGGTAATGCCCAATCTCCAAGGGGCCCTACACCCTTATCATTGCAAAGTCATGAAGGTGAGGTGCATCCCAGTCCTGTGGTTCCCAATTGCAGGTACAATTCAGATTGATCCAGGGTAAGCACAGCCACTCCAATTTCCACCCCAGCAGTTGGGATTCAGCAAAGGGGAGCAGTGTGGCAAGTTTCGGAACTCTGTTCTTGCATCTCCAAGCTGTCTGGCTAGCCTCCTCTCCAGCTTTCTTCACCACCATCAACATACACACACACACACACACACACACACACACACACACACAGCTTGCCTGTTTACCGGGCAGGTGGAGCCTTAGCTATGAGTTGCTGGTTCGCTCAAGGGCTCTCTCCCCACATCCCGGTTCTCACCAGCCCCTGTCCCCTTGTTCCACCCTCCAGATACGGAAGGCTCTGGGTAACTGTCTGGCCCCAGCCTCCAAGAAAAACTTTGACATCGCCAAGTGTCTGGAACTACCATCTCGGAGGCTCCAAACTGGGGCCTCTCCCCCAACCCCATGGGTCCCCGGAGATTCGCCCAGGCGCAGTAGCGCCCAGACTGGTGCCAGCCGCGTCTCGAGGGAGCGCCATCCAGCGGCGAGACAGCGAATCCTGTTGGTTCCCAAGGGGGCATTGGTTCTTCTTCCATTCCTCTCCCTAGCTGGGCACTTCCGTTCTGGTGAGGACTGATTTGGGGGTCATCGAGCCCCTTCCCCTTGATATATGCACATCATGTGCCTCGGAAAAGGACTGTTTAAAAGGTGGAGGAAGAAAAGTGCGCCACCACTGTGGCGGCTGGAGGGGGGGTGGGAGGGTGTTCAATCCAGGCTGGGTGACGCTTGCAATCTCCCTCCGCCTCGAACATGTTAAGTCCTGCCTTCCTAATTCTACACCTATGACCTTATCCTGGCTGGAGTCAGGCGCCTTGACGCCCTGCCCTTACATGCTCCATGGGCGGAAAACTTCCTCCCCGAGGCTCCGGTGGGTGTCAATCCCACCACTGCTGCGTCTCCAGAGTGGTAACCGAGCCCTGCAACGAATCCTAAATGCAAAGAGAGGGAAAACGCCACTCTTCATACACCCGGAATGTTATCACTAATTTTTTGGAAAAGTGCCTGTGTACACACATATTACATATATTATTGAGCGGGTTAGTGGGAGACTCAAAACATCGAACAACGGTGGGGGGGCATACTCTCCAATTCCCTGGTAATTTGTAACAGACAGACTTTATTGCTCCGAGAGAAAAGGAGTAGCTGCGTAGCTGCAAAACAAATTTAACTCTGTCTATATTGATCAAATTGGAGTCTGCCCGTGGGGTGTGATTGCAATGCATTTTTAAATCTGAGATTTAATTTCATATTCTGGGCTACTTGGAATGTCCATATGTACACACTTGTACCCACAAAGAACATTTTTTTTCTAACATTCTCTTACATTTAAATAATGCCGTGGAATAGAAGCTTGAAGTTGGACCCATGCACGGCTCAGTAAACTCTCCAAACACTAGGAAGATCTAAATAGAAGCTTTAGAACGAATCGTGCCTCTGCTTTCCCCCAGCAAGCCAGGCCCACGTCTCCTCCAGGTTTAGTTTGGGGACAATACTCAGATCCCCCGACCAAAGGGAATCTCCTGGGTCTCTTACCCCTCTCTCATCCAATGTCCACGACTAAAAAGCTTCACAATTCAACTACAACATCTTAAAACTCCCTTTAGAAAACCATAACTAGAGTGGAAAGAAAGGCCTTCCATTGACTCCAGCTATTCTCAAATTCTAAATGGAGAAATGGAACAGAGAAGCCCATCCGGGTTCCTCACGGCATTGATACATAAACATAAAAGTGAATGCCACTGTCATATTTGAACTTGTCTAACAGAAAATTCTAATTCGGCCGCACCCTCCCTTCTTCTCTCCCCCTTTCTCCAAAGGTCTACAGTTGTGGGAAGGGCGGTGTGGGGGTGGGAGATGAAGTCGCTTGGAACGAGGGGGGGAAAAAAAACTAGGCATTATTTACACCTGCAAACGTTAGATGACTGTATTCGGCCCCAGTTGGCTTAATTGTAAATCTTTTCCGCATGGCCCCAACCCCTGGACCCAGCGTCTGGGTTTAATAATGCATGCGTCCCGGCACCCCAGTAGGGCAGGGCTGCAAAGAGAGAATCCCCCCGCCCCACCCCCACCCAGCTCAGAGGTAATTAGAGCAGCCACCCCCACCCTCCCCAAATCATGCTTGAGGTACCAGAAGACCAGATTGTGACATGTGGGGAACTCATATTTTACCGTCTGAAGACAAGAGGAGCCATTTCAAAAGCAAACCCTGCAAGTCAGAAGTGGGAGGCGGTGTCCCCTCCTCCCCACCCTACGGCGCCCTCGGCTTGCAGGGGGGGGGGGCGAGGAGTGGGAAAGAGCGGGGCTCCTCTGGAAGCTGGAGCCCGGCTGAAACTCCCTGGGCTTGCAGCGTAGGGCTGACCTGTTTATGGAACTGGCTGCTAAGAAAACATGTAAAAACACACCCCAGCGGTGGGAGAGAAGAACGCTCCCTCCACCCGCTCTCCGCCCCGCACTCCGCACTCCCAGTCAGATTGGTCCTGTTTTTCTCCCGAGGCTGTTCCTTGCCATGGATCGCTGTCCCAACACTTTGGGAGTCAGAGATATTTTTTTGTATTCCCCATATTTCTCTTTCATTTTGGGTACGACTCCCCCCGCCCCAGGTCTTTACCATCCACCCCCGATTTGTTCTAGGAATCATGCTGGAAAAAATATATTGGGACGCCCCGGGTAGGTGAGCGGCTTTGCACTGAGTGCCTGCAATCCTGGGTTTCTGCGATCGTGCCCCCGGGAGCCCGTCTCGCCCCGCCCCGGTAGCTGGAGAGCGCAGGCAGGTAACCAGCGCTGGTTACCTGCTGGTTCGCCGGCTTCCAGGCGCGTCGGGAACTCGTAGCCACCGAGGGCCAGGGAAGGTCAGCGGGTCCCAGACCCCTATTCTCCCCTGCGGGACAGTGTGGCGTTTGGGGCAGGATCCGGGCCCTGTCCTCTTCCGTGTGCTGCCTCGGGAGTGCAATCCGAGGCCGGGAGCGTCTTTTCGGGTTCCTTGCTCTCGGCAAGGCCTGGATCTGCACCGAGGCACGTCCACCTTCTGTTATCTGCAACCAGGGTAAGGGGGCACGGTAGGTGATCCCCCCTCCCGGGGTGGAAACCGTCACCGAAAGAACCTCACCGGGCGCCCGGGCGGTCCCTTACTTCCAACTCCTTCCTGGTGCCCAGCTTCTGCCATTCGCAGGGGAAAGGAGAAAGCCCACTTCTGGGGAAGGGGAGGGCAGGATCCCAGTCCTGGAGGCCATTCCTCTCCGCCTGCCGGAGGATTTTGACTTGAGGATGAAATGAATGGGGATTTGAAGGCCAGCAAAAGCAATTCTCAGTAGAAGCAACCTCGCAATTCCAAACACTCTCTCTCTAAGCTACCTGCCTTCTGGTCTTTCCCTTCCCTAAAAGACAATCGACATTTTTTTAAAAAGAAAGAAAAGAGAAACTTCTTAAGCCCCAGTGTATCCAACCACAAGGAAGAGAACTTCAAGGGCTTCTGGGATCTCTCAGGCCACTACCTGCACCTCAGCCTGGGACTTGGAGAGAGAAGCAACTCTCCAATGACCACTAATTACTCTCTAGATGTACTACCGGGCTTACCACATTTAAAATATGCAGAATTTGTTATGTATTATTGGGAGGGAGGGATGGTTGGGCTGGGGGGGGGTGATATACCAGGACTGGACATAAAGCTACATTGTGGAGGCTGCTGTTCCTTTTGGTAACACAGGGAGGAAGTTTTCCGTGTGGTTAAGTAACTAACACTGGCACAAAGGTGCAGCTACACCTTTGCTTGGTTGCCTGGGAGGATGGGTCTGTGATCAGAGGAGGGTGAGGAGGTGGAAGAGCTAATGCTTAGTTTGGAGTTTATGAGAAGCTGGTATGGCCAGAGAGTTCTGACTATAGACAGCTGATTGGTGGCAGTCCTGGCCTGGACTCCAGATCCTGACTCTAAGACCCATATCCTGGTCTCAGCAGCAGATTTCCCCTTCCCACCCCATCTGCCACACACACACCACAGAAGCAGGACCACCATCCTGGGTCCTAGGAATGCAAAAAGATAACTGCATAAAAGATTAGATTTTTTTAATAGGGTGTGCATGGCAGGAAGGATTTTTATCAGTGTTTAATGAGACAGGGAAACCTGGAACTCTTCATCTAAGCACCTCTCAAATTCCTGTGCCACTCAAAAAAGGTAAATCTCTCTCTGAAGCTGTGGCACCCTCAAGGTCAGCTACATCTATCTCTAAGAGCTTCACTGGGCATGACAGCTCACTGACTGACCATGTGATCACCTTTCCTCTGTCCTTTAACCTGGCCGCACATAGTACCTGTGGGTGCACAGGTGGGTTAGGCAAGAGCAGAGGTGAAGCTACCAGAAGGAAACAGAAAGGACCACTGAGAGGAAAAACACAAGTAAAACTTATAGGTCCTGCTTGGAGACAGATGAATCCCCACACACCAGCAAACCTTTGGCTCTCACCGTCTTTAATTGAAACCCAGTACGGGAAATAGTAATGGATATTGTGCTCAAATTGAGAAAACGTGTCCAAGGCTAGAAGGGGACAGTTAGTTCAGCAGATTTGGAAGAGACAATCTTTCTTTGACCTGTCAACCTTCCTGACAGTAGTGGTCATTGAATTTGCCATGCCCTCTCTCTTACAGACCTCCCTGTCCCCTCTGCCCCATCTACTCGTGGGAGTGAGACCTCAATGCCCCCACAACCCTGGCACCTCATAACACCAATCACAATGGAAAGAATCTAACAACGGCGAGCTGCAGAAGTATGTTCCCCTGCCTGGATGTCACCCTCCCTCTGTAAGGCTGGGAGAGTGTGGTCATTTCTCCTTCTCCTTCTGCCTCTCTCTCAAAATATTTTGTCCCCCAGCCCCCAAAACCCACCAGACAAAATCCTGGCACCAATCTCTGCTGGGCCATTTATATCCTTACCTGTCTTAGCTAAAAATCTAGGAAGATGATGTTGAAGAAAGAAAGCTATGGGGTGGTCAAAAGACCTGGGGCAAAAATTAGCTCTAGCCAGCATCTTGCTGATTCTGAATCAGAAAAATTAAAAATTAAAAAGGAAAATTTCCAGCCTCTTCCTTGTGAATTCATTTCTGTTCGACTAAGTAATGTCCATTACACTATATTTTTCATCTTCTTTCAGTTTTATGAAATTGGGTAAAACACACACCCGGAGACAACATTGAAGATGTAGATTGGCTTGACATTAGGAAACCACAATTAGTTACTTTCCTGAGAGAGAGAGAGAAAAAAGAGGAAAAACCCTTCCCAGATGTATAAAAGTGTCCTTCCTAGACACTCCCTTACCTTCTCCATTTCCCTTCTAACTTATCTAAATCATTGTGTACAAATTTGCCATTTGGAAGGATGAGGGACTTTGATGAAAGGTAGGTGCTAATGAGATTAATATGGAGAGCATAATCTTTTCATTTCACCTCTATCGAAAATAGACATACATATAAAGGAAGTAGGGGAGCACGGATTAAGTGTATAATGAACGATGCTCTAGAAACAGCATAAACCAACTGGCGCCAAAGTGAGTCTCTGTACTAAAAATACTGCTTCCCCAAGCTAGACAACTTTGACAATCCCCCCCCCCTTCTCTCTCTCTCTCTCTCTCTCACACACACACACACACACACACACACACACACACTTCAGACTCTTGCACTGAATCGCCCTGATCAATAATTTAGAAGGATGTCAGAGGACAGAGAAATATGTGTTACAGGAAAGCTCCGTGCTGCTGGAGCAAGGCAGGAGCTTGGAATGCAGCCCCTCACCCTGGGCTCTGGCCCCAGAAAGGGGTTGGGGTGAGGAAGAGCGCTAGAGCTCTCAGACAGGCAGAGAGTATGGGGATGGGGGCCAACTCCAGGAAAAGGTGACTCTGGAAAAGCCAAGAAGAGAAGGTAAAACTTCTAATGAGACAGATGAACCAAACCACTTTTCTATCTCTTAAGACACTTTGTATCTTCCTAGCCAAGGAAGGGAGGGAAAGATGTTTCCTTGGGCCCCAGGAAGAGTATTTCCAGTCTGTCAAAGTCACTGGAAAAGATGAGGGAGGGAGAGAAGAGAAATACTGAGTAAGAAAGATGATAGTAAATTCAAAAAGAACCAAGACAGACAGAAGGAAAAAAAACAGAGAAAAATAAAGGGAAAGAAAGAATAGAGAAGTCAGGAGGGGGAGGGGAGAGAGAGAGAGAAAGGGAAAGACATTAAGGCTGAGAGAGGGAGGCAGAAAAGGAGAAATTGAAACCAAGCAAGAGCTAGAATCAGGGAGAAGTAAAAGATTACAGAAGATCACACATCTACATTCGAAAAGAAAAGGAGGGGGAGAGGAAGAAAGCAACAGATAAACAAAAGGTGAGATGCCCTGCCCTGTCTGGTCCAGCCCTGAGGCTGGTGCCTATCCTGAATAGAGGAAAGGTGGGCAAGTTGATTGCTTTCTCAAAGGGACCAAACACCAGACTCCTGGGAGGAAGGAAGTTCTCAGAGCAAACTTTGGGGAGCAGGAGGTGGGAGAGATGGTGATTCCAAGACTCCAGGATGAAAAGGAAGCCCTCCAGCTCTGCCCAGAAACCTGAACCCCACCCCCAAGCTGAACTGCCCTTGGGCGAGCCAGAGCCCGGGTAGCACAGGGGTGCTAATGCATGCAGGTCGAGGGCGGCTGTGTGGGGGTGCCAGCAGCCACAGACAGGAGGAACCATGAACTGTAAACCAGGTACTCTGGAGGGAGTTTCTTTCGCTGAAATCCGTGATAAGAAAATCACATCCCCATTTGGGAGTGGAGCCTGAAAGAGGATGGAAGTGCCACAGTGGTTTCAAAGCTTGACAGCATTAGAGGATCAAATGCAGCAAGTTCCTCTCTGATAAAAGTTTACACATGAAGCGCCCCCTCACCCTCTGCCACCTCCTAGTAGGAAACTTCTTAATTAGGCCTCAGACCCCAAGAGAAACATGGATACCCTTCTATTTACAGAAAGGCCCAACAGATGACACCTTGGATTGAAAAGAGCTCATGGCAAACCGGGGTGAAAGTTGAAAAGGGAATACGCAGGAGTGTCATAGTTCCTGGCCAGACCTCACACATGCTGCGGAGAGTACTTACAACAAACTCGCCAAAGTAAACGACCCCGCCTACCCACTCTCCAGGCCCCTTACTCTCATCTTTTTTTTTTTTTTTTTGCAAACTGCAGATAAACACTATCACGAAAGGATTCCATTATAGTTTGAGGCAGGAGATACCATGGGCAAAATGTGGGATACAGCACAGGAATCCTGGCATCTCTCCGGCGAGGCTTGCACCCCTGATCCAGGCGCAGTTGGTTTGGTTTCGTTCCCCACCCCCTCCGCAGAGGCACCTCGAGTCCCCCATCCTGAATCCTCGCCTATGTCCACACACTACTCTTTCCCATTTAAACGCTGCAGGCATTACAGATTATAGAGGGAGTTTTAAAAAACTTATTTATTGTTCTAAAATTCCAGGCCCACAATTGAGTAAAAAAAAATTTTTTTTTTCAAAAGATGGAGGAGTATTTCGGGGATACCAGGAAGATTCGTAGGTGGGTCTTTTTTAGACCTGGATTTTGGGTCTCTCTCTCCCTTCTCCAGCTCTTACGACGCCCTCTTGTTGGACTCTGTTGAGGGAAGGGCTCCTTCAACATTTCCCAAGTGCCTTTCATGAACCATGAGGCCGAGGGAGAGAAGATCCAGGTTCTAAAGCAGGAAGGGAAGAAAGAAAAAGACCGCGCAGAGCCAGCGGCTGGATTCTGAAGCCAGGACTGGGGACGCGCGGGCCTGTGGGTCCTCCCGGAGGCCAGGCCTGGCACAGGGCTTCGCAACGCGCTAGCCAATATTTAACCCGAAAGCAGTGGCCACCAGGCCGCTTTTGTTTGTTCGCAAATTAATCACCCAGCGCACGGCCGGCGCCAGAGTGGGTTTATCACCCACCAGGAGGGGGGCGCGGCGGGCACGCAGAGACAAAGAGGAGTTCGCACCTTCGCGCTTTTGATCCCAGAATTACAGCGGCCTCCCAGCCTAATACGAGCCCCCTGGGGCCGAGTCTGGGAGGTCAGTCATAATTGGCGGAAGTTTGCAGACCATTAGCAAGAAGTCGACATTTTCGATTAAGAGAACCCCGCAAACTTTCCTCTCACCCCGCCTCGCTTACGCGCTGGGGTGGGGGCAGGGACCAGAAGCGGCGAACTGGGGTGACCCCAGGGTTAAATTAGAGCTACAGACAAACACAGGCAACTGGGGAGCGGGTGTAGGGGAGGGGACACGGGGTGAGGGTCAGAAATCGCTCTAGGTCCACGAGAGAGCCGAAAGGAGGTCGAGATGTTTATAAGTAAAATCTGCAACTCCCCTCCTCTTTTCAAAGCAATCGGGAGGCCATAATGCTGAGGACCTGGTATCAACCTCTCCCTGCCAGGCCTGTGGGCCTTCGGGGCACCGGGAGGGTGAGGAGGAGGTCAGTCACAAGGAGGTTGCAGCATTATTTTCCTTCTACTGGACGCGACAGGGCAGAGATTGGCCGGCGAGTGCAGACAAAACCAGATCTCGGGGATTTGGGGCCGCTCTTGATAGCGCTGCAAGCGGCCCCAGGCCCAGCCGAGAGCACTATGGGGGAGGGGGTGTTTTTTGCCTCCAGAGAATCCTGAAACCCTGAAGTGACCTCGGCGGTGGGTGTAAGGAGGGGGAAGGCCTGGCCTCTTGCACCCTTCAGGATCCTGCGCTGGAGACACGGAAGGGGGTGTTAAGAGCCACTTCTCTGGGCCGCACTTCTTTCTTTTCTCTCTCTCTTTTTTTCCTCTCTGCTTAACCGTGGGCAGAGACACAGATAGAACAGACCAAAAGGAGGAGAAAGGGGAGAGATGGTGAGCCAGACCAAGTTCGCAGAACGACTCTATTCTCTCTGGTGACTTCAGGGAATTCTCAGCGCTGGCGCCAAGCGCTCTTAACCATGTGCGTCAAAAATGCGCGGCTGTAAAAGCTTGTCTCCTCAAAAGTCCCTCCCCTATCTCGAGGCGGTTGGCCCACATGGCACTGCCTTTTTATCCTCCAGTAGCTGCCACTTCGGACCCGGCAGCTGGGGTGTTGGGGGGGGGGTGGACAAAGCAAAATGTAGCAGAGGATTCTGCAGGTCTACGCAGACATGCGTCCGAAGGCATGGGTTTCTTAATCCCTAGGCCCGGAAACCAGCCCGTTCTCCATTCCCTTTCCAACCAAGTAGGCTCTTATCTTAGCAAGAGTCAAAGAGCATCGTCAAGATTTCCATTCATCTAATCAGGGACGGCCTCATCACCCCCACCCCACCCCAAAAGCGAGAACTGTGAGTTTGGGAGAATCTTCTGACCAGGACAGGAGTCACCGTGCAGTAACCATTTCGGGGACAGGCCTGATCAGTAAGGTCTGACTGCCTCCCTCCCAGCTGCCCTCAATGAGGCCCCCACCCTACCTGAACTGGAACAAATCCCCTCGCCTCTGGGGTGGGGGCATTTCACGGTTTGTTTTACAAATTCGCCCCCGACTTCTGGTGAGATAAGTCCTGGGGTGGAGAAAGAACTGAGACACCAAGAGATAAGTGCGATGCCTGGAGACGATAGGAGGCTGGCGCACCTCCCCCAACCAGCTCGTCCACCCCTTACCAGCAGTTCCACAAGGAGCTGGTCCCCGAGGTGAAGGCAGCGTCTTGAAAGGGACAGGCCCAGACCCTAGTCCATCACTGCACTCACTTTGACCCGAGTTTTCCTTCTCTACACCTCCCCGCCCCTCCAACACACACATCCAGGCAGAATACCAGGAGCCCGCATCTAAATGGAAGCCGAGATCTGAAAGGGTTGGTAAATACATTTTTATAAAATTCAGAGACCATCTCCTAGAGTGAGCGCAGACAGGGCCGGGGGCTCAAGCTGTGTACATGTTTGAGTGTACGTGGTTTTCGGCGCGTATTAGAATACAGATGCACTGAGAGTACTTGGGTCCCCGCATACGGCTGCGGGGTGGGGCACTGTGGAAAGGGGCCCACGCACTCATGTGCTGAGATCCTGCCGCAACCGTGCGCTCGCGTTTCCGCGAGCCCAGATGTAGGGGAGACCCGGACCAAGATGCACGAGCTTGGGGACCCTTACTTAGCGGCGGCCAGGCGGAGCTCCGCTCCACGTGGGGCTGAAGAGCGCCGCAGCCTGGAGTCTAGGCGCGCACCTCTCGGCTGCCGCCGGCTTTAGTCGCGCCCAGAGGCCGAACGCCAACTCGCAGGAGGTTCAGCCGCCCGCTTCGCTCGCCGGGAGTCGGAGGAAGAGGGAGAGCCGGAGAGAGAACGAGCCGCGGCTGTTGGAGAGGCGAGGCGAGGCGAGCGCGCGAGAGGCGAGCGCCCCTGCCCGGCGCCCGGGCGCGCTCTCCGCCCGGCTCGGCAGGCTAGCCGGCTTGCTCCCTCCCTCTCTCCCTCCCCTTCCTCCCAGGCCCTGCCTCCTCCCTCGATCCCGGGCTAGATGACTGAGGCATTTCAGACGTGGGCTGAGCGAGAGCAAGCGAGCTCTGGGTCTGCGGCGATCTCTCGATAAGCCACCTAGAGGCGACTCTGTGCGCGCACTCCCCAGTGGCTCCCGCCCTCCCTCTGATCATGTTGACATATTCACAGGACAGGCAGTAGTACCGATGCGGCGCTGCGACGTTACAGTTTCCGACACCTTCTTTTTATAACTCGGCTCTATCCCCCAGCACTCGACCTGTGAAAACCACGCCTATGCAGCAACACAATTGGTCCGAAAGCGTCAAAGAGCCAATCAAGAGGCCTCCGGCTCCCCGCAGCCCACAGCGCAGCCCGACCTTCTAGAGCCGCCGAGCAGACGCCCGGGGAATTCTAGAGGCGGAGGAGGGTGGCGAGCAGCTCTCACTAGCTTTCCCTCGCTCCCTCCCTCACTCCCTCCCTCTCCTCGCCTACTCTGTCTCTGTCTCTCTCTCCTCTCTCTCCTCTCTCTCTATCTCCCTCCTTTCCATTTTTCCCCTCCGAATCCTCCCTGCCCTGCGCGCCTGGACACAGATTTAGGAAGCGATTTCGCTCACGTTTTAAAGGACAAGGAAGAGAAGCAGGAGAGACCGGCCAGATTCGGATTGAAACCGAGACACCCTCCGGAGCTCGGAGCAGAGGAAGGAGGAGGAGGGCGAACGGAAGCCAGTTTGCTGTTCAAGTTTTGATAGCGCTGGTAGAAGAGGCTTAAATCAGTGTGTGTGCGTGTGTGTGTGTGTCTCTGTGTGTGTGTGTGTGTGTGTGTGTGTGTGTGTGTGTGGTTTTCTTCTTCTTCTGTTTTTAAGAAGAGACTTTTTCCGCACTCTTGCTCCCTGCTAAAGCCGAGTCTAGCTGCAGCAAGAGAGAGGAAGCTAGGAAGCGGGGGACGAAGAGGAAAAGGGGGAGAGTCTTCTAGGAGAACCGTTCGCATTTGCAACAAAGGACCTGGGGGCTGGGGAGCGATTCCGGGGACGCAGGGCTGGAGTGTCTATTTCGAGCTCAGCGGCCGGGCTCCGGCGCTAGTGGAGACCCTGCTCGCTCGTCTGGCTTCGGAAATCGACTTCCAGGAGCGGCTTTTTAAAATCACAAGGCACAAGGACTGTCACCCAGCGACTATGTCTTCTGATTTGTCGCCTTGTCCTCTTTAAAAACGACATTCCCCTCCCCAAAAGACAATTTCCCCTCTTTGAAGTGATTTACTTGTGATTTCTTCCTCCTGTTTTTTTTCTTTTTGCGTTTTTAAAAAACTATGTGCTGCTGTTGAACCAAAAAAAAAAAAAAGGCAAAAACAAAACAAAAAAGCAAGGCAGCAGCTGCGGACTTGTCCCCGCCTGGAGTGGATGAGCCTCTCCATGAGAGATCCGGTCATTCCTGGGACAAGCATGGCCTACCATCCGTTCCTACCTCACCGGGCGCCGGACTTCGCCATGAGCGCGGTGCTGGGTCACCAGCCGCCCTTCTTCCCCGCGCTGACGCTGCCTCCCAACGGCGCCGCGGCGCTCTCGCTGCCCGGAGCCCTGGCCAAGCCGATCATGGATCAATTGGTGGGGGCGGCAGAAACCGGCATCCCTTTCTCGTCCCTGGGGCCCCAGGCGCATCTGAGGCCTCTGAAGACCATTGAGCCCGAAGAAGAGGTGGAGGATGATCCGAAGGTGCACCTGGAGGCTAAAGAACTTTGGGATCAGTTCCACAAGAGGGGCACCGAGATGGTCATTACCAAGTCGGGAAGGTAAGCCAGCGGTGGCCACCCTCTCCCCCCAAGCTCTCCGAGGTCTCCCCCCCTCCCTTTATCTCTCTCCTCTCCCAAAAGTCTCTTTGCCAGTTGTTACGGCTGGGACGAAAAATTAGTTCTCCTAAAAATGTGTGCAGAGATTTCCACAGCCCTGCTCCGGGTGACAGCAGTTTTCAGTGTACCTGGGCGTCTGCATAGGTGGAATACAGATCTCAGGTCTCTACAGAATAGACCAAATATTCCAGGGGAGTACAGACATCCCTTTAGGAAGCAAGAAAACCACCCCATTGCAGGAAATTTACTCTCCAAGTCTTTTTTTGTAGCCCCCTCTTTCATTACTGATGTGTTTTGATCAGTTTTATTTTGTTCTCAGGAGAAAAACTTAAAGCTCCTTTCTTTTGAATGGTAGGGGGAGGCTGACACTGTCCCCCTGGTCTTCTGCCCCTCCACCTAGCCGGGTCTGAAGGGGGCCTGAGCCTGCCAGGGTCAGAAAGAAATGGAAGGGCAAATGGGTTTGTTTGCCCATACCACTTCACATGTCTGTAACCCGAGGAAAAGTTCAGCAGGCAATTTTGGATAATTAAGATTATGTTTGTAGACCTAAGGAGTCCATGAGGACATGCACATTGCTTTTGTATATGTGAATTATTATAAGCCATATTTTATATAATGTTTAGTGGTCCTCGCCTGAACGAAACATGTTTGGAAAAGAGGACCCCAGGATTATCATTTACAATCATTCAGTTTTTTTTTTTTTAACTACAGTGTTGGACTCTATCAGGATAAAAATAAAGTCCCCCTCTTGAGGTCTGTAGCTTTCTGTCTCCTTCCAAGCTACATGAGGCCAAAGTTTGGCATACACTCTTCCTTAAACCCACAAGACATTTAGTCAGTGTTCCCAGCAGAGTGCTTCCTTTTAAGTCAGAAGTACAGAATGCCAACACTTGTGTGAAATTAAACAGCAATTTGGTGGCACAACATTGGAGTTTGGGGCTGGCAGCAGGCGTGGGGGAGTTCACCCTAATCTGCAAAATTTATTTGGAGAACTTAACTGAAGCCCGTCTGCACTTTCGCCAGCAGCGGGATTGCTCTTGCACCGAAGGGACCCAGGCAACTTGACCTTTATTTCCTTGATAAGTTTAGCATTTTCTCATCAATGGGTGGTGGAAAATTCTAGCCATGAGTAGCACTTCACTGGAATCCTACCCTGAGCTGTTTAGAACTAAATGCACAAAGGAAAAAAAAAAAAGATAGGGGCAAGAATTTCTCTGTACAGAGGGCAATCTGTACAGGCACATAGGAAAAAAAAAAAGAGATTGTTAGTCTCTGTAGAGAAATGCAGTGCCATCCTTCATTTGTTTTGAATCTTGAGATATTTAAATATAGAAAATCGGGCATGTTTCATACTTCCATGTGGAAGAGAATAATTTTGTACCATGTTGCTCTAGTCTGAAAAATATAAGCTCCTCTGTCACAATAAAACATTTTAAAAGAATAAACAGGAAGCCAACCTCAAGATTCTGAGCAATTTATCTTTTTTCTTTTTCTTTCTTTTTTTTTCTTTCTCTTTCATTCTTTTCCTATTGTAGGCGAATGTTTCCTCCATTTAAAGTGAGATGTTCTGGGCTAGATAAAAAGGCCAAATATATTTTACTGATGGACATTATAGCTGCTGATGACTGTCGATATAAATTTCACAATTCTCGGTGGATGGTGGCGGGTAAGGCCGACCCTGAGATGCCAAAGAGAATGTACATTCACCCCGACAGCCCGGCTACCGGGGAACAGTGGATGTCTAAAGTTGTCACTTTCCACAAACTGAAACTCACCAACAACATTTCGGACAAACACGGATTTGTAAGTTCCTTTGCTGCTTCCTGCAGATGTGCTTTCTACCCCTCTCTCAGAGGTAGTTCTTTCGAGTTCCTTCTCAACTCCTGCGTTTCGGGTCAGAGTTCTCCCTTGATCGCTGTAGGTAAAGCCTGGCCAATTTGTGCGGTTTTCCGCAGAGCTGGGGGAGGATCGGGGTGCTTCTCTCCGGATAATGAAGGCCTTGGTCTTCTAAAGAAAATGGGAGCGAGAAAGCACCCTCGTTCATATTCTGTAAGCCAGCCCAGGTCCTTGGTAGATTCTCGCCCTCCTGACAGGGAAGCTTCAACCCCACAATTGAGAGTGGAAATCCATTGCATTCAGGATTTGTTCTGTTTGCAAACATGCAACTTCTTCTCTTTGGAATCCAGCCGTCCTCTTTCTTGGGAGAGTTTAAGTCTCCCGGGTTTGATTGTGTTGGTTCAAGGGTGTGAATATGGTTGCGATAATGTGGTTTTCTTTCTCTAAAAGAATTGAGCCAAGGTGACAGTCAGGTTTACAAGAAATGAGGGTGAGGTCTTTCTCGGTGTGAAAATAGTGCCTAGATGTGGATGTGGATTCAGTGAGAACCGTGCTTAGAAACTTTCAGAAGACTGGGATTGCTTGTAAAAGTCAGGCCAGGCACCTTTTGCCCCTTCCTCCACCCCTCCCCAACATTTCAATAAAATAAACAAAGTGATAAGCGAGGAATAAGGAGAAAGATTAGGCCCAGGAAGACGTGAAGGGCGCGGAAATATCTTCCGAGGGCAGGAATTGCATTTAAAGCCCTTGATTTGATTAGGGCATAAATATTCCTCTCTGAGTTCAGCCTTTCAGGGCTTTAAGTGGACCGGGCTCGTCAATTAGTGGGCGCTTAAAGTACTGAATCATTTTCTAAATTAAAATGCATGTTTTTCTCTATCTTTTAAGACTTTGGCCTTCCCAAGTGATCACGCAACGTGGCAGGGGAATTATAGTTTTGGGACGCAGGTAGGCTAGGGTTCAAGGCATAAATGAACCTTAGATGGCGAGGGTGGGGGGGGTCCCTATTGGAAATTGAGGAGCAATTTGGATTCTCCAGAAGATTACATCTGTGGAGTGAACTGTACCCAAGAGGTACTCCCATCCAAGTGTGGGACCCTGCCCCTGGGGGAAGATGTCTTAAGATCCCATTTGTCCTGCTAATCCTTAAAAAAAAAAATTGTGTCTCTCCTCTTCCCTGCCACTGCAGACTATATTGAACTCCATGCACAAATACCAGCCCCGGTTCCACATTGTAAGAGCCAATGACATCTTGAAACTCCCTTATAGTACATTTCGGACGTACTTGTTCCCCGAAACTGAATTCATCGCTGTGACCGCATACCAGAATGATAAGGTAACTGAAAGGGCTTTTCTTATTTTAATGGTGATATTTCCCCTCCCCTTTAAAAAACTGCTTTGGTTCAGGGTGGGAACATTTAAAGGGAATTGGGATGTGAGCCTCGGATTTTCTTCTGTGATTTGACCTTCGGCTGGAGCCGTTGTGGGAAGAGGCTCTAGCACCTTCCTTCCAGGAGGAAGAAACAAAACCTGCCTCCACCAACTAGGGACCCAAAGCTGAGCAAGAAAAGCCTCCTTGATTTTTGCCAGCAAGAAGCTCCTGTACCCACGGTCCCTGATACACTCTAAACCCTGAGCCCTGGGGCTGTTTTGTGTTGGTTTCAATGTTCGTCCTCTTCCCCTTTTAGGAAGAAGGATCCAGAAATAAGGTTGGGGGGGGGGAGAGGAAGCTAAAAATTTCAGGCAAAAAGTCTTTTGGGATTCAGGGAGGAGAATTCTAGTGGAGACCAGCTTTTCTCCTCTAGCCAGAAATCCCGAGAAGCTGGTCTGGTTTTTATTACCTTTTATGCTGCTGTGTTTTTTTATGGTGTGTGTGTGCGCAAGCATGCGTGTGTGTGTGTGCGCGCGCGAGTGTGTGTGGAAGAACCTATCCTGATCACAGGGTCCTGTGAATGGAGTTGTCTGTGGCTTTCTACTTGAGGTAGCCAAAGTCACCACTTTGTTTGAAAGTTTTTTTTCTCCCTTGGACCTGATGTTGGGTGTTGGAAGGGCCCTCAACAGTACACCTGAAATGCACTGTTCTGATGGCCTGAAGGTCAAGGGCACAGAGGTCCAGAGAGAAAGCAGTGCTTGACCAATGCCAACCGTGGCTACTTGAAGGCAGGAATGGGGGTGAGAGCAAGGGCTGGGGACTCCTGCTCTTCAGCGGCTGAGCCCTCTGCTCACCTGTCAGCATCCATCCTGCATTTAGAACTCACTCTGACTGTCATGGGTCCCTGTGGGATGATCAAGGTGTTCCAGGTAGATTTCCGTAGGCTGGAGACTAAGAGGACATCATCACCTTCTCCCCCTGTCAAATGCAAAACCTGAAGTCAGGCATCGGCAGGGACATCAAGACCCAGAAGCCAACCCAGGGCTCTTTTCCCACCTCTGGTAACTTGGTATATGTGACACCCCCCCACCCCCCAAAGGGAAGGGATTTGAAAGATGACAAACTATGGCATTTTCCTCAGCGTGCAAAGGGCAGGTCCCCTCTAGACCCAGAATCCTATGAAACAAAAGTTGTTCATGTAATAATAAAATAGAGCATTTTTGATCAGACAAAGAGGCCACTGGGTCTCCTCCACCTCATTGTGGTGGCAAAGAATATAAAGGAAAACAAATGTTTCCAGAGATCTTTCAGTCTTTTTAGAATCTGTGATTGTCAGTAGTGTCATTCCTCAAATCACCCCCCACCCTAGGAGGAAAAAAAAAATCAAACTTTAGCCCAAGGGTAGTGAAATCCCATAAATCATTTTATTAGATTCATGGAAAAGGTTGGCGTGCGTGTGTGTGTGTGTGTGTGTGTGTGTGTGTGTGTGTGTGTGTGAGAGAGAGAGAGAGAGAGAGAGAGAGAGAGAGAGATTGTGTATAAAGGCAGAGAGGAGTGTGCCTTAACATATATTATGATTAATCGCATTGTTTAGAAATTCAAAATGAAGACACAATTTTAAGATCAACAGGTTGTCCCTCTTGACAACTTCAAGAAACTTCTGCATTTCTAACCCCAAGCTGTCAACTGCCTCCTATAGAACAGGCTCCTCTTTAACCTGGCACATCCATGTGACCTCTTTTGGCACCCAGACTTCTAGGAGGCTGTTGACCTGGGGGAAACATCTCAGAACATTCTAGAAAGTGAAGCTCATGCCTCTGTCTTGCTTGTGTCTCCTCCTCTAGATAACTCAGTTAAAAATAGACAACAACCCATTTGCGAAAGGTTTTCGGGACACTGGAAATGGCAGAAGAGAAAAAAGGTGGGTTGAGACAATTATTCATTTCTCGGATAATTTAGGGGAAAAAATTACTTTTCTAGAACTAAACTTTCAAATGTTAGAAGTGGGATTCAGGAATTTATTCTAAGAAGAGTGGGTAGAAGCTAATTGACTTCCCCCCTCACTACACTTTGTGAATGTACATTGCAACTTTTCTACATATGACTTGTAGCCTTTAAAGAAACAGATGATTCTATACCATAGTTGTCTCTGGAAAAAAAGCATTGAGCATGACAGATTACATAGGGATGCCTATTAATTGTAATTAATTTAAATTCGTCTTGGGCAGATCCCAGACAAGGACCAGGCCATTCACAAAATGCTTTGGAATTTTTTTGCAATCTTGCCTTCCAAATACCATCAGACAGAGCTAGGCCCCTTGAGAAATCTAGTTCCCCCCACCCTTTAATAGGGACATGTATCATTTTGCATTAAGCAGACAGAGAATATATGAGAACAGCTCTCCCTCCCCCAACCCGTTTTCAAAGATTTTTTTCTAAAATCCAGAAAAATGCCTCAAATTTCCATCCTGCCCCTGGAGAGTGAGCATTGAATTTTTATTTATTTATTTATTTTTTTGCTAACATCTAAATGAATTTTAACTCCAATTAATGTGTTGGTGAACCAATTACTGTAGAGTGCACCATGAAATAACCACTTCCTCCCGACCTTAGCAACCATCCAGGAGTTGGGTAGGCTGGGGACAGACAGCATTGTGTTCTCAGGGTTGGACACCCGCTTGTCTCCCTCTGGCATTCGGCTGTCCCTGGCCACCTCCTGCCCTCTGTCCTCCTGGTTTTAAACAAGGTTTCCTCGTTCAAGCAAATGTCCTTTCCCAGTGAAACCCTGATCTCGAATATCTGCACCTGAAGCCCCCCCCCACCCTATGCCACACTCTGTATCTCACTTAAAGGGTCAGAGTGGGCTGGGGCTGCGTGGCTGCCCTGGGGCCATCAGATTTTAGAGAAGGAAATCTGTTGTGTGTGTGGGGGGGTGTGGCAGACAGTGAGGTGTGCATATGCCACTTTGGCAGGAGTGAGGGAAACAGGGGAAGTGTGTGTTGTGCTCTGTAACGCTGGGTGTGGGCTTCTGCCACAGAAAGCAGCTCACCCTGCAGTCCATGCGGGTGTTTGATGAAAGACACAAGAAGGAGACAGGAACTTCGGATGAGTCCTCTAGCGAACAGGCGGCCTTCACCTGTTTCACTCAGGCTTCCTCACCAGCAGTGTCCACTGTAGGGACATCGAACCTCAAAGGTAAGCCTGGCCACCTCTGCAGGACCTGGACTCCTGGTCATTGGGCCTGGAGGTGTTGGGGGTGGGGACGCCTGGAGGCCTAGACCTGGAGACTCACCTAGTGCAAGCTGCAGACCCTTCCAGACATCTGGAAACAGGAGCCAAAGTTCAAAAAGGGGGTATCAGGTGAGTCCCCTCTCCCTGAGGTCATAGAGGGAAAGCTCAGAGCCTCTTCTCCTACAGCCTTATTTGGCTCAGGTGGGGTGGTGTGTTTGTATATTACTTCTTGGCAGGGGCCCCGTTGAAAGGGTGCCTGAAGCACTTTCTCCCTCTCGGTCTACCCTCCCAATCCCCGACCCCCAAACCTCCCACCATGACAGTCTTCAACTACTGACATACCCTTGGCCTGAATTCTACCTTAAAATGTGTTGGGTTGGCAGGAGGGAAGGCATTCTCTGCCCCTGGAACTCAGGAGGTGGCTAAGAGACACTCAGCTGGAGAACAACAGTTCACCTGGGGTGGGGGGGTGGAGCCCTGGAGACTTGCAGCCGCTGAGGTTGGGGGTGGATGAGATGGTTCCAATCCCCAATTGGTTTCCTGTGTTTAAAGAGCAAGCACTATTTATTTGAAAAGACACACAGAGCCTCTCAACTGGAGGAAACCTGTTTCTAAGTGAAATCCTTAATGTCTTCAATCCATTTAAGCTTTAAACATAAAATAGGATCCCCCTCCTTTTTTTTTTTTTTTTTGTAGGACACCCACAGAGGGTGTGGAGAAAGAAAAAGGAAGGAGTCTCTGATTGTCCTGGGGCAGTGGGGTGGGGGGGGCTGCCGATCACCCATTTAGTGGCAGGCACCAGGGCAAACCGTGAAGGCTCCATTAAGTGTGTGCTGGGGGAGGGGTGTTTGCTTCTGCCATTACCAATTCAGATGTCAGGATTCTTTCCAAACAAATCCTTCCAAAGTAATCCACAAATTTGTGGAAGGTGCTGCTCTGCATCTCACTCCCCCAACAAAGACTGGTGATAATTGGAATGTGCTTCAGCAGTGGCTTTTAAAGTAACTTAGTTTTTATTTTAAAAAAGTTAATTTGCAATCGAATGGAGAAAGCTAGTTTAGGTTCTGGTGGGGGGAGAGGGGAGGGGGGGAGGACAATTTATTAGAATAAGAAGAGCTACTGGTTTGGGGAATATCTCCAGGAAGTGGTTTAAACTCCTTCCAAACACTTTAAATTCCTTGTTAGCTTATTGAATGTAAAAGCTAAGGTGTTAGGTATCCTCCCTCCCCGTTTTGCAGATGAGAAGACTGAGGTGCCAGAGGCTAAGGGGTCTGCCCGGCTTCCACAGCCAATTGGGATTCAGATTGGGAACTGGACTCCCGCTGGTGCACTTCGAAGCTAACGCCCTTCCGCTTCGCTTTTTGTCTCCCCCTCTTTCTTTCTGGGCTAGATCTGTGTCCCAGCGAGGCTGAGAGCGACGCGGAGGCCGAGAGCAAAGAAGAGCACGGCCCCGAGGCCTGCGACTCGGCCAAGATCACCACCACCACGTCGGAGGAGCCGTGTCGCGACAAGGGCAGCCCGGCCATCAAGGCTCACCTCTTTGCGGCGGAGCCCGGCGGCCGTCCCCGGGACAGCGGGCGGCTGGACAAGGCGTCGCCGGACTCGCGCCACAGTCCGGCCACCATTTCCTCCAGCACCCGCGGTCTGGGCGCTGACGAGCGCCGGAGCCCGGGCCGAGAGGGCGCGGCCACGGCCAAGGTCGAAGAGGCGCGCGCGCTGCCAGGCAAGGAGGCGTTCGCGCCGCTCACCGTGCAGACGGACGCGGCCGCGCACCTGGCCCAGGGCCCCCTGCCCGGCCTGGGCTTCGCGCCGGGCCTGGCCAGCCAGCAGTTCTTCAACGGGCACCCACTGTTCCTGCATCCCGGCCAGTTCGCCATGGGGGGCGCCTTCTCCAGCATGGCCGCGGGCATGGGGCCCCTGCTGGCCACCGTGTCCGGGGCCTCTACTGGCGTCTCGGGCCTGGAATCCTCGGCCATGGCCTCTGCCGCCGCTGCGCAGGGACTCTCTGGGGCATCTGCGGCCACCCTGCCCTTCCACCTCCAGCAGCACGTCCTGGCCTCTCAGGTAGGCGTCCCCTGTTCCTGCCTCAGCAGCTGCGGTTTTCCCACTTTTTGATTCCAGACCCTTGCAGCAGCCCCCTTGCCTTAGAATAATAATGTATAATAACAGTCATTACAAACTATTATTTTTAATCGACCCATTACTAGGTGCAAGACTTAACTCACTGAGTCATCATGACTTCAACCCCCCCCTCCAAAAAAGGCTTCCCCAGGGCTGTTTCCTGCAGAGTAGATAGTGCTAGAGATAACAGCGGGACCTAGTGCTCACTGAGCAGCAGGCTGTCTCCTAGGCCCTTCATCTCTTCTGACTCATTTGATCTAAACCTTCAGTGGGACTTTTGACACCTCCACTTCTCAGTTGGAGAGCAAGAGGCCTGCAGATGTTGAGTAACTTGTCTGAGGTCACACAGCTAGTACTTGGTGGAGTTGAGACTCTGTCCCAGGCTATCTGACTCTAGGGCCTTTTTCAGGGTTTTTGGATTTTAGCTTTGGAGCTAAAATCTCTAGTGTCAGAGAGCCAACCGTTCCCCAGGACTCTAGGGACCAGAGGGTGACTGAGGCCTGGGGGGTGGGGAGTGACTTCTGGGTTGAGGATTCATTCAGTCTCTGCTCCCTACCCCCGCCCCAAGTAGGCCAGCCTGTCCCCCATAGGGTTAACAGTTTGAGCACACTTGGGAAATGTCGGAGGAGAGGGACGGGCAGGGGCTGTGGCAGGCCTCTGTATGGTCAGACAGCTGTGCTGGGGAGCAGGCTCAGGCCGATCAGAATGCTCTGAACCTGCTGAAAAGGTTCTCTGGGATTTTCTGCAAGCCCTTGTTTGGTCTGAGCACTTTGTGTCCCTTGCCAAAGCCACAAGGCAGGACTGGCCTCCCCTCTTGGGGAGGAGGGGGCCCAGAAAAAGGGCTGGCTTGTGGCCTCTCTCAGTTCCTCCCCTGTCCCCTGAAGGATTCTCCTGGAGACTGGGTCACAGGCGGCAGTAATAGGTGCATGTGCACCAGCCTGGGCATTCGAACACTCTAGGCATGGGGCAGACCCAGGCTCCCTACATTTTAAAGTCTCTTTCTGCCACTTATTAGCTGAATAAATCCCTGGGCCCCTGAAGCTTGCCTCAGTTTCCCACCTGTGACACTCAACAATTAGGCCAGGTGATTTCTTTGTCTTGGATAGCCAAATGCCACCCCACTCAGTTTGCTTTGCTTCACATATTCCATACTTATTTGGGGGTCTCATCTGGGAAATTTGCAATTGGAATTGAAAATTGGAGAGGATAAGAATGCCTCCCCACCCCCAAAAAAAGTCTCATAACATGTCCCCTGGTTTTCCTTCATCCATCTCTGTGGGTTCAACTGAATCCATAGCCCACTTAACAGGTGCAGCAAGTTTTGTGTGTGTGTGTGTGGGGGGGCACTAGGTGCTATGGGCCAGGTAGTATGTGTGACAGTTGTGGCCATTACCTTATTTCCAAACACCAGTCCTCAATCAGTATATGATGCTTTGCTGTTCCCTGATTGTTCATATCAGGAGGCTGAGACACAGTGGTTCCGTTCCTCTGCCTAGGGGGACATAGCTAAGACTGGAATCTAGACATGTCATATCATTCCAGTGCCCCCAAAGGAAAGGCTTTGCCCGGTTGGTGGGGAGGATTTGGAGGAGACTGGCTCCTCCCCGCCCCACAGTCCCTGATCTCAGTGTGGTTTCTCTTCCTTCCCCAGGGCCTGGCCATGTCGCCTTTCGGAAGCCTCTTCCCTTACCCCTACACGTACATGGCCGCAGCAGCTGCCGCCTCCTCGGCTGCGGCCTCCAGCTCCGTGCACCGCCACCCGTTCCTCAGCCTGAACAGCATGCGCCCGCGGCTGCGCTACAGCCCCTACTCCATTCCGGTGCCGGTCCCCGACAGCAGCAGCCTGCTGGCCACCGCGCTGCCTTCCATGGCGCCGGCCGCGGGGCCCCTGGACGGCAAGGCCGCTGCCCTGGCCTCCAGCCCCGCCTCGGTGGCCGTGGACTCAGGCTCGGAACTGAACAGCCGTTCCTCCACGCTCTCTTCCAGCTCTGTGTCCTTGTCGCCCAAACTCTGCTCCGAGAAGGAGGCGGCCACCAGCGAACTTCAGAGTATCCAGCGATTGGTTAGTGGCTTGGAAGCCAAGCCTGACAGGTCCCGCAGCGCGTCCCCCTAGACCCCCTCCAGAAAAGTCTCTTCATTCCAGTTCAGTCAAATCTGCAGCGCACTTTGTTGGATGTAAACTAAACCACAGGCCGTGGGGTTACCCCCTTCCTTTTGCAGTGGTGTCTGGGAAGGGGCACCGGACTCCCTTGAGAGCATGTCCGAGAGACAGACCCTGTCGTCTTGGCATGGTTTATAGATCTCGGATCTGGCTCAGATTCGGGGGGCTCAGAAACCACTGTTGCATCGAGCCACCCGGTGGAAGCATCGCATCTGTGTCCTGAGACTGCTATCCAGGCTGGTCTGGAAGCTGTGGCCCCAGGAAGAGGTAGCTGAGCCCTCCAGGGGGGAGAGGTGTTGAAAGGCATTTCCCTCAATGTGGATTTATATGATCTATTTTTTTTCCTTTCACCCTGTCAAGTGGAAACAAATAAAATTTTTAAAAATCGGGGGTAAATGCATACATTAAACATGATTGTTTGTGAAGAGTGAAAAACTTCATAGTGACTTGCATATTGGTTCTCAATAAATTACTGAGCAGCCTTGTTTGGGGAGGGAGGTCCCTGCCATTCTTGTTTAGTCTATATTAAGGAAATCTGTGTCTTTTTAATATTCTTGTGATGTTTTAAGAGCCGCTATAGGTCTCTTCTTGCATGTTCCACAGTAGTATATTTGTGGTTTTTATTTTGAACGCTTGCTTTTAGAGAAAACACAACCCCATCCCCTCTCAACCTGTGCTCTCAAGTCTGCAACCCCAAGGAAGTGGGGGGTGGGGGGGACACAGAGAAGGGTGGGAGAAATAAAAACTGAATTTATTTTATCTGAGCTCTGTAGCTGGATTGACATCCCTCTTCGTCAGTTTGTTCTTTCCTGTATATGCAATAACAAGGTTTTAAAAAAAAATAAAGAAGAAGCGAGACTATTAGACAAAGTATTTATGTAATTATTTGATAACTCATGTAAATAGGTGGAATATGAAAATGCTTGGAAAATTAAACTTTAATTTATTGACATTGTACATAGCTCTGTGTAAATATGATTGCAATTGTCAGGTTTTTGTTCTTGTTTTTCTTTTAGTCGATTTTATTTCTAGGTCACAGAATTGCTGTTCACACTAGAAAACAGACTTTCTGCACCGACATCTACACACTTTCAAAAGAGTTGTCTGCAAAATTTATTTTTCTTTTTTAATGTCAAGAGTTGGGGTTGTGTGTGTGGGGGAATGCTGTTTCCTATTTTAGACAAAATTGGGGAGGAGTTAGCACTTTCCAGCTCCACTTGAAATTCCTGAAAATATAACACCCTGAGAGTGGTCCTGGGATTGGTGTGGGCTGGGGGGAGTGCAGAGACTGTGGTTTGACTTCCCAACTTTCCTTTCATATTTGTATCTGCTAGTCTCTGATTTCCTCCAAATGAAGTGGAATTTAACTACTGTTGTCAATCTTGATGGCGTTTTGAATTGGTGCCTATAGAGAGAGTCTCAGTTCAAAAGTCAGGTGCTGAGGGATGGTTTAAAGACAAAAATCCATGAAGGTATATTTTGTGTTATAGTTGGCGAGTTCTTTGGTTTTCTGTATTTTTTTCCTCTTTAAAACATCACTGAAATTTCAATAAATTTTTATTGAAATGTTTTTGGGCCTTGTGTTAAATGCTTTCTCACAACTTTCCCTGAAGGTAGAGAACCGGAGAGGATTCTGTCTCTTCTTTGGCCTCCCCCCACCTTTCCCTTGCCTTTAAATAATTTTAAGACCGCCCCCAGCCAACCAAAATGAGATGTCACTCATGTTACAAAGCTAAGAACAAAAGTCCCCTACTACAGCGTACTACAGTCGAGGGAGCCGCTTCAATCTGAAAATACTTTTCTTTTAAATTAGGGAGCAAAACGGCAGAGAAAAAGGAGCCTGATTTGAATTCGAAAGAATAGTAATTTCAGATACTTAAGTTTTAATAGAAAAAGACCCGTCCTGTCCTGAAGTCAGCTTTTCCCACAGGAATTCGACCAAAAATAAGTCTGAGCTCAAGGAACGTTTTTTTTTTTTTTTTTTCCTTCCCTTCGGTTTAAGTTCGCTCTCCCTTTTGACATAGATCTGGGAACTCCAAGTCAAAAATATCTCCTGCACAATGTGTTGGGCGCGGGGGGAAAAAAAGACTAGCAGAATCCCCAGGCGACCAGAGCCGCTGGCCAGCCGGTGACTCCTCCAGGTTGTAGGAGAAATGGATCAAGAGGAAGGCTTCTCGCCCCCACCCACCGGGTGTCTTAGACCCCACCAGGCTGACCCTGGGCGCCTCTACGAGGCCCCATCCATCCTCTGGCTGTGCGTGCAGGGCGCCGACAGTTCTGCGCACACTAAGCTGAGTCTCGAGAGGGAGGAGGGAAGTCTTCCTTGCATTTGAAAGGCGCCTATTTCACCTCCTCCTAGGTAAAAGTCGCCCCCGAGGGCGATCCTTACTTCTCACCCGTCTCCAAGAGTTTAGGAAGTTGCCTTTTGAAGTTCAATTTATCTTTAAAACATTCAATTAAAAAAAATGCCGGGGGGGGGGCAGTCAATTTTAATCTCCCCACCCCCCGGGCTCACCTCGGAGTTGTCTCTATGTCTTGGGTCTTGGGGGTGGGGGGAGGTAAGGGAATTTTCTCGAGGGTTAGTCCTTAGGCCTTTTCTTGCCCTGGGGCCCATGACGCGAGGACCCAACTGGAGCCTGGCTGGCGGCTGACTCGCTCCCCCCCTCCGGAGCCCGCCTGCCCGGCCCCACGTCCCTATCACCTTCAGGCCTCTTGAACGGCCGGCGAAGAGGACATCCCCCGCCCCGCTCCTCTCGGTCCCGTACTTGGAAGAGGATTGAGGTCGAGACCTTTTGGAGAGGGGGGCAAAACCCCTTCCATCCCGGGTCAGGCACGTGGGGACCCCCACGGCCTCTCCAGAGCTGTCTCAGGGTGTGAGCAGGAAGACAACCAGAGTGGAGGGGGGGAGGGGGCTTAGAGGGCCTGAAGACCTTTGGGGTTAAAGCAACCCCTTCGGGCCAGGGATTCCCCAGGGTGTGCAGCCGGATACACGGTGGCTGGTGCCCAAGGGGGCTGGTTCTCGGCGCAGCGAAAATGCTCGGTGCCCACGCGCCTGACAAGATGGTAGTGGGCTGGTCGCGCCCAGCTGTGCGCTTCCAAATTGGGGAGAAAATAACTCGGCCTCCAAGAGAGGAAAATGCGTTCCTTTTCCAGCCCAGATCGCTTGCCTCCTCCCTACCCCCCTCCGCCCCCCAAATTTAGGGACAGTGCTCAAACATGTGTCCGGCCTCTCCTGCGGGCTTTCCTTCCTCCTTACTGTTTTTTAATCTCCTGAGTATCTTATTTGTATATAGCGATGTTAATAAGTAACTCTCCTGGCGCTGATGGACTGGGGTGAACGGCTTGCAATCTCTCTGGATTTCGTTGCCTATTACTCACCTGGCGCCGGTCGCAATCTCGCCGCGGGCTTTATGGTGGCGGCGGCGGCCGCCGAGGCCACTCGGGGCAGGCGCCTTCGTCTTTTTTTCCGGGCTTCGAGTGCCACCTATCTGTCTGGCCCACAAATGCGCCCTGGTAGCCGCCTCTGGCTAGGCGCCCCAGCGCCTCCCGGGTTCCGGAACTTGGGCGCTTCACCTTTGCCCCTTTTCGTCCCCGCCGCCTCCAGCCCGCAACCCCACCCCCACACCGACCCCACTCCCCTCGGAAGAAGCGGCCGTCGTCTCTTTCCTGGATATCACTTTCATTCCTGTTTGGGCCTCAGATGAGAAAAACAGCCCTGTCCTTTGGGTTTCCAAAGAATGTTTGGAAATTCAGCGAGGGGACCGTCGCTCATAATTCTCTCGCCAAGTGGAAACCTACCCCGGCAGGGAATAACCTGAACTCGGGATGAGCAGATAGAGAAAGGACAGCCTCTCCCCGATATTCACACCTGGAACTCTACCCTGGGTCCAACTTCCTTCGGCTTTCTTACTTTAACCACAGCAAAATCTCGTTCTTTAACCTGGTAGCGTCTACAGGGACAAAGGCCACGGCTCGAGGGAGCAGCAGTTCGAATAGCCCCCGGCGGTGGTCAGCAATCGAAGCCTGCAGGGCCGAGCGACTCCGTGATGTGTAGATTTAAGGTGACAAATGCGGGTGCCGGCCAGAGCCCTCGGGTCCCCGCCCGTTGGAAAGGTCGGCTCCAAGCCGGGCAGCGCCCTGGCGTCTGAGACCCGCGGAGGGGAGGGGTAGGGTCGCCTTTGGCTGTGCTTTGAGCCGCGGGCAAAGGCGTCCGGGTTCCTGCTGACCTCCCGGCGCTAATTGCTGGGGCCGAAGAGCGCGCTCGGGCAGAGGCAGGGGTCACGACCCTGCGCTCCCTCCCCCCCCCCGGGTCCCCGCAGCCCCAAGGAGCGAGGGGTGTGTGCAAGTCGGCGACTGTGTGTGCGTGCGTAGGGCCTGTCTCTGGATCTACGCTGCCTTGGGACCCGCCCTTTCTGTGTGTGAGGAAAGTTCCCGACGAGTAGGCCCTAAAAAAAAATTCCATCCAAGAAGGAAAACCCGGGTTCAGACCTTTCCCCTAAGCTAGCAGACAGGCAGCCGCCTTCGGGCGCTGCAAGACGCTTGAAACGCTTCGCGTCCGCGCACTTTCTGCCTCGCTGGTTTCCAAATTTGACCTCACGGCACCCAGCCAAGAGAGTGACTGTTAGAGTGTGTAGCTTTGAGCCCAAGCGGCGACCTGGGCTTTATGTACGTAGCCTTAGTTGGAGGTACCTTTGGGTAGCTCCTGGGGTGTTCTCGTTCTGAGGCCAGGAACTGCAGGTGTTAGAAAGGATACGTGTGTGTTTGCGTGTACTTGTGAGCGCTCCATCTGTCGCCGTCTCTTCCAATTTGGATTTAGAAGTTCATGCGCAAGACAGTTCCGGATGTAGATGCATTTGGTTGTTTTATAATCAAGATGCGTATAATCAAGAAGTATATGTTGCAGATGTCGGCGTTCAAAGTACACAGAACAACGATAATAAAAATAGTTGGCATACAAGGGCCACGTGCACGCGCCAGGCACTCGGTTAAGCACCCAGCAAAAGTGATCTCCTGTGGTCCTCACTATTAACCCTATAAATTGCGTATGATTTTTTATCCCCATTTTACAAGGGAGGAAACTGAGTCTCAGAAGAGTTCAGTCACTTTACCCAAGATCACACCGGTGGGTTGGGGGGGATTATGGAACTAGAATTCTCTCTAATCACAATTCCTAATTCAGATGAAACACTTACCCGCTGTATGTCCCGGATGCAGAGAAGTATATGGGTGTGTTCTGGATTTTGGAGACTGTGTCTCTGTCTCTCTAAAAGAACACTTTAATTTCTTCGTGAATCTGTCGAGCAGTGTGGAAGTACATCTTTTATTTCGGCGTCCCACTCTCCTCTGCGTCCTGAAACACCTATGTAGGTGAAGATCTTGGGGTTTGGGGCCTTTGATCCCAGGTAGATTAAGACAGAGGTGAGACGTGTCCGGAAAACCCCCTTTTAAAATGCCTGCAGCTGGATCTGAGCCGGAGGGAAGCTGCGAGCCAGAGGGAATGAGAATAGCGCCGGCGCCCGCCAGGGACAGCGAGGTGACCATGCTAATACACGGTTTCTTTCTCCTACAAGGTCGGGGAGCAAGACTTGGCTGCGGATGTCGCGGGCTTTCCTCTATCCGCTTCATATCCTACCCTAAGTCCCCAGCATTTGCTGCGCTCTATCTAACCAGGTGGGAAGGCCGAGCACTATATGTGGCCTGCAGGTGGGGACTCTCCAGGCACGAGGATTATTTGCTTTTTTTTTTTTTTCCTTCTGGTTCGACCCTAACCTGCTTCTAGGAACCTAAGCAAATAGTTTTTCCTGAGCTATTAATTCCAACTCCTTACTTCCAACTGGAAGTCAAGGACTCAACTAGTGGAGAGATGGATTCTCCCAGGAAAGTGCAGAAGGGGTGCTCAGCACGCATTGCAGCAGCCGGGGCCCCACACACCTGGAGAGCCCAGGCCGGGTCTGAGTGCCCACTGGATAGGGGTGAAAACTAATTGCCTGGGTAGGAAATAGCGCCTAAATCCCGAACGCACGGCTCTTTGTGCCCAGAGGCTGGGATGATATCTGGCCCTTGCACCCCGGATCTCGCCATTTTGATGCAGTCCCTGGAATGGGGGGCAAAAGTAGGGGTTGGAGAGGGTCGTCAGAACCTGACCGGGTACCACCCAAGTGTCGGGCTTTCCACTCCCCCTACCCTCAGCCATCCCGGTCCCAAGACCCCAGTGAGCCAGTCTATTGGAGCTTTTGAAATGCGATCCCCGTGCCCCTTGGGTTTCCCACTAAGGACCTGGACTGTGGTTTCGGGTTGCGGAGCTGCCTCCCCGGGCGCCTCAACCAACCCTCGCCCGGGTGCTCTTCCCGCCCGCACAGCGGGTCCAGGAAACAGCGTCCCTGGCTTCTCTAAGCTCCCCCCAAGCGTCCAGGACACTACCGGCACCAAAGTGACCCTTGGAAGCGAACTTCCTTCCTGCCCTTTTAGCACGATGTCTTCCACCCCGGTCCTCAGAGCCGGCATCTTGGATGTAGCTTATTATCTGTTTTTATGCCCCTCACTCTTGTACTGTCAACCCTCCTACCCCTGGCGGAGAGCCGAGGTGCGAGCTGGTTGGGAGAGCCAGCGCTGACAGTGCGGAGGCCAAATAGCACACCCTCCTCCCCCAGGACCCCCTGTCCCGAAGGCCCGCAGCAAGGAATTCATGGACGGCTTCCAGGGTGGGGTTGCTCAGTTGAATCCCCCCCGAAAACGCAAAGGTGGTTATTGTGCATACGTGCATTTTTGAGGGGACCTTATAATTTCTCCCACATTCTTAACCAAATTAAGAACCACTCTACTCTCAGGGGACAATAAGAAATGATGGAGGGGGAACATTTGGGATGGTCCTCTCTAGGTAGAATTTAACTTTAGCCCCTTCCCCCCCCCCCCCAATACACATTTGGAAGCTAAGTTCACAGACCCCAGGGCCCTCAGGCACTATATAATTGCTTGATTAACTAATGATATTAACTTATCAACCAGATGATTATGCACAGTCATTATCGCCCCCACTGCGTTCTGTGTTAATTTCCTGTTACTGGGGTCACCCTCCCTCCATATCACAGGTAATAAAAGGGAACCACTTTTCATAAAACAAAATTACTTTTTACTAGATGCCTCCTACTTCAAGATCAAGGGTAAAAGGAGCTGTGGGGGGAGGCCCCCCTCGTGGGGAGAGGATGACAGGGGCCAAGGTTGGGGCTTCCTTGGCCTCTACATACATCATAACAGTGTGGTTTTAATGTGGGCACTTTTCCTCTTTGGGATCATTTTTGGATCTTAGTTCTTTGACTAAAGAAGCCCCCTGGTGTAACTGGGGGTTTGAATTTTGGAAGGTAGGTGTGTGTGTGTGTGTGTGTGTGTGTGTGTGTGTGTGTGAAGGGGAGAATTTGGGGTCTGAGGGTCACTTGAGTCTTTCTTTTTCCCCAGGGCAAAAAAAAAAAAAAAAATAACACGGTGAAGAATGGTACCTTTTTCAATGCAGATAATTCCTTGTATTTCTATCACCCAACAAAGCCTATCACACCTAACATGCCTAGCCACCACTCTGATTGGAAGGTGGCCCCTTTAATTGGAAAGCAGAGGTGACAGACAGTGGGTGAATTTTCTATCGTTCTCTTGACTTATGACTCCTTCACTTTTTATTCAGCAAAACATATGAACAGCACACGAACATTCACAACACGAAAAGAAACATCTCACACATTGTAGAATGTTCCAGAAGTAGGGCTCATTCCTCTTTTCTCCCCTCTGATAAAAATAGGAACCCTAAAGCCTGTCTTAATACACCCCTCTGGGTCCTGCTTGGCCACTTAGGGATGCATTGTTTTTCCCTGGGGTCAAGGCCAGGTTGATTGGGAACAGCTGATGTAAGCTAAGCTACCTACTTATCTCTAAATCAACCTCCCACCGATCCTGATCCTAGCCCCCCAAAACAAATTTACCACCAGACTCTATTTTACTCTTAACTTGCCCCCCCCCCCCATGTCTTGAAAGGAGATCACAAAGAAAATGTGACTGTCTGCCCTGCTGGGAGTAGGGGACCTGGTGCCTTTCCTCTAATTGTCACATGCCACTTCTGTGATGGTTTGGGTTGACACTAAAGTCCTCCTGGTGTTATTTCCCTGGTTTCTTGAAACCTTCTTCTCTGCGAGTTGGGGTAGAGAAGTCAAACAGGAAGGGGGGACTGCAGTGTATCAGCTACCTGTTCTGCAGGGCTCAGGGCAGGAGCGGTATAGAAATGGCAAGGACTGCCAGCCAGCCTGGCGCACCTCGGCTAGGCCTTTCCTCTGGTGTCACCTGCTGGTGGTTTGGGGGAAGTGCATGGGACTTTTCCAACCCAGGGAATCTGTCGCATTGATTTATGATCCTTTCTTCCTTCAACAGTTATTGAGAAATGATTTTTCTTCTCATGGATTTTGCATTCCAGTAAAGCAAAAATTAAGGCCATTCTCTGAAAGCAAGCTATCTGGGGGTGTAAGACGGAAGAGCATTTGCCTAGCATGCCTTAGCCCCTGGATTTAATCCTTAGCACCTCATAATAATAATAATAATAATAATTATAATAATAATAATAATAGTGGTGATGAAGATGATGTTGATAATTATAATAAAGGTAAGATACAGGGGCTGAGGACATAGCCGTGGTGCAGCACTTGGCTTGCTTTGGGTCTCAATTCCTCATAAAATAAAAATAGAAACAATGAAATCTACAAACCTGAAAGCAGATACGCTGTGAAGGGCAACAATAGTTCCTGTTCCTTCCCCTTTTGGACTTTTGAGACTAAATTCCAATAAGGGCAGAGTTTGCTTAGGTAGCTTCCTCCTGAGGGTCCTGGAGAGTTGCTTTCTCATTCACCAATCCCTGGCAATTTTATTTTTAATTTTTAATTTTTTTTTGTACTAGGGATTGACCCCAGAGGCACTTAACCATGAGCCACATCCCCATTCCTTTTTTATATTTTATTAGAAAGAGGGTCTGGCTGAGTTGCTTAGCCCCTTGCTAAGTTGCTGAGGCTCTGGCTTTGAACTCATGATCCTCCTGCCTAAGCCGGCCCCAGCAATTTAATTCAACCAACTGGACAGGGATTTAGGATATGGATTAACACTCCCAGATGCACAAGAGGAAGTTGGCATTCCAGCTGCCTGTCCTCCTAGGAGCCCTTCTCCTGGTCACACACTTCCTGAGGGGGTCTCAAGTGATCTGGCCGGCTCCAGCTTCTGCTCACCACTGGCCATTCTGGTCTGATGGGCCTTCTGCTGTCCTCCCCTGAGATCTGCTGGTCACCCCACAGCAAGACTGATCTCAGGGCCTCTTTAGCCTCCAGTTTCAGTGACTCGCTCTCCCTGGTCCTAAGGCTTGTCTGATCTGGCCTCTGCTTCATTCTGTCCAATCACATTTTGCCCAATTATTTGGGTTCACACCATCAACTCCAAGTCAACATTTTCCTCCTCCCCAACTCAAGATCTTTCTTCATACTGTTCCTTTAGACTGGGGTTTTTTGATTGGGACTCTGTTGACATTTTTTTAAATTAATTATTTATTTTTTAAATTGTTTATTTACACCAAGGATTGAACTCAGGGGGTGCTTAACCTTGGAGCCACATCCCCACCCCATTTTTATTTTATTGTATCTATCTATCTATCTATCTATCTATCATCTATCTATCTATTTATTTATTTTACATTTTGAGACAGGGTCTCACTAGGTTGCTCACAGCTTCCCTAAATTGCTGAGGCTGGCTTCAACCTGTGATCCTCCTGTCTCAGCCTCCAGAGCCACTGGGATGACAAGTGCATGCCACCACTCCTGGCTACTGTTGACATTCTGAACTGGATAATTCTCTGTGCAGAGTGCTGACTTGGGATTGCAAGTCGCTTAGTAGCATTTATCCCTGATTCCGACCTGTCAGATGTCAGTGCCATCCTCTTTTTCAATGGCAAACAATTAAAAAAAAAATGCCTCTAGACATTGTCAGGAGTCCAGCTGGGGGAAGAGGAGGAGAGTTAAAATAAATCAGCCCTGGTTGAGAACCACTGCCTTAGCCCGAATCCCCAAACCATCTTTTAAATTATCTGTCTGTCTGTCTATCTATCTATCTATTTATTTTGTGGTGCTGGGGATTGAGCCCAGGGCCTGTGCATGTGAGGCAAGCACTCTACCAACTGAGCTATGTCCCCAGCTCTACCTTTTTAATTTTCATATATTTTCAGTGCTGGGGATGGAACCTAGGACTTCACCCTCGCTAAGCAAGTCCTCTACCACTGAGCTCCATCCCCAGCTTCCCTTTACCCTCGTCCTCGTTGGTTAACTCCAACTTGGATGTCCATGTCACTCCATGAAGGTTTCCCTAACCTCCAAGGCTGCCTGTTTGCAGCCCATTCTGCAGTTCTCAAAGGACTCAAGGGGCACAAACAGACATAGGTGGCATCAATCAGCAGCCTGCAGACCTATCCCGCCCACCGGTTTTCATGCAGCCTATGAGATAAGAAAAGGTTTTTACTATTTCACTTTATTTTATTTTTATCTGAGGGTGGGGGATCAAATCCAGGACTGTACATACACTAGGCAAGTGCTGTGTACCACAGAGCCTCAACCCCAGCAGTTTCCGTTATTTTAAAAGGCTATGATGGGAAAAACAATCAAAAGAAGAACAATACCTAATGACATCGAAAACGGCCTGCTTTGCAAATTTCAGGATTCATAAACAAAATTTTATTTGGAATCCGGCCACGCCCACTCATTTACATATTGTCTTGTTCAAACAAGAGGCCGTTTATACCCCAAACAGGAAATATTTAGTTTTCATCCTCTTGCAGAAAATGTTTGCCCACTGTTGGTCTAAGTCTCTTAGCAGCATTTATCTCTGATACTGAGCCCCATCCCCAGCCCTGTTTTGTATTTTATTTAGAGACAGGGTCTCACTGAGTTGCTTAGCGCCTCCCTGTTGCTGAGGCTGGCTTTCAACTTGCAATCCTCCTGCCTCAGCCTCCCAAACCGCTGGGATGATGGGCATGTGTCACTGTGCCTGGCAGGGAGACAGGGTCCTGAGGAAAGGCTCTGCTGGGCACAGGGTGGAGGTGGCCTCGGTTTACAGCAGCTCAGCCCACATTCAGGGTGGCAGAGTGGAAGGAAGGGGAGGGCAGAGACTCCAGGTGAAGCGAGATTTGTTTGTTTTAGACTCCACTCCACCCCTCCCCCCAGCAAAACCCAGGAGGCCTAAAGCTGGGTGACAAAGGCCAACGTGCCCTTTTGAATGGCTTTTTCTGTGGCTTGCTTTTCTTTAGGCTGAATAGAGGAGACATAAGGTCACTAATTCTCCCAGCAATTCACTGAGCACAAAAGAGGCTGCAATAATTTTCTTCTCTCCTCTTTCTCTCTCTCTTTCCTCTCTCCCTCCCTCCTTTCCTTCCTTCTTTCCTTCCCAGATTCCCTCCCTCCCTGTTCCAGATTACAGCCTGGAGGGTCAGGCAGGGGAAACTGAGGCTTGGAGAGTTACCCATGGATCCCTGGGGCTTCATCACAAAGCCCAGGGGCCTGTCCTTCTCTAATGACTTTGGCCTAAATGAGAATCTCATTATTTCTTCTTTCTTTTTCTTTTTCTTTTTTTTTTTTTTTTTCATTTTGAATGCCTAGGATTTTCAGAACCCAAATCCAAGCTGAAAATGGAGGCAATTACCCAGATAATTTAGGTAAACCTCAGGGTTGTGTCCTGAGTGTTTTAACATCCACGTCTGAATTATTGGGGTCATTGTTTCCACCCCTACTTATCATTGTGCAGTTGAAGAGGCCAATTCTGCCCTGACAGCCCCTGTTTGTTTTGTCCCTGTGGAACAAGGCCCCCGGGTAGCTAAGGAGAAAGGACAAGAACAAAACCCCAGGGAGGGAGGGGCCGGACCCCAGAGGGCCAAGCCAATTTGCAGTTGGAGGTCAATAACCTTTGTAACTCCACAAAACCCTACTCAGGAGGCACCCCCAGCCCCTAGCCTTTCTGCATCATGAAAACACTCCCAAATCTCAAAGTAACAATGAGACATATCCAGCAACTCGGTTTAAGTTGCCCAGGCTGACCTTGAACTTGCTGTCCTCCTGCCTCAGCCTCCTGGATTACAGGTATGCATCGCCATGCCCAGCACAGATGCAGAATTTTTAGAAACTGAAAAAAAAAAAGTCTTCTATCATCTCTTAAAAAAAGAGAGGGAATTTTGGAGTCCAATATTTGTGTCCCCCATCCCCACCTGCAGTTTGCTTACCAGCTGTAGGACCCTTCCAGAACTTTTTACCTTCCTTTTAAAACAGTACCAGGGGGCTGGGTTATAGCTCAATGGTAGCACATACAAGGTCCTGGGTTCTATCCCCAGCACCCTGTCCCTCCCTCAGATAGGACCGATAATGATCCTTGCTTTATAGGGTTGTTGGAAGATAATACAGATCAGGCGCACAGCCCCGGGTACACAGTAAGTTTGACGCACGCCTGTCATTGCTATTATTTATGGGGATTGAGATTCCATCTGCATATCCAAAAACAGAGCAGCCACCCCCAGACCTCCCAGCCAGCTCCTTTCCTGGCTGGCGCAGGCATGCCACGGGGAAACAGGAAGCCTGGTGCCCCACGGACACTCCAACAATGGGAAATCCATGCATTAAAATTTTATAGACTGCAGCGGCCAGTTCAAAAGAAACAGGCTCTAAAGAAAAGCAAACTGGTGTCCAATGACATCAAGTAGAACCAGGAGCCCCAAAGGGCATCAACTTCTTGTCTCTGTTCTTGTTTATTTATGACTGCACCCACGAGTCGGGGCAGCCGGAGCTGGCGGCCTACTCCCTACTCGTGAGCAGAGATAAGGCGTGGAGGGGCAGAGGGTTAGCCGAGACTCGTCCCCCTGTCTTTTCAGTATTCATGCTCTCCTTGTTCCCAGGGCTCCTGAAAGAAACATCACCATGCCGGTCATTTCTAAAGGTCCATATCTGGGCAGATCTTTCTCTTGACCTCCAGAACCATGTAGGTATCTCTACACCTGTGTCCTTTCAATACCCTCAACGCCAGTTTAGTCCATGATAGCCATCATGGACCGGTTCAGGGACCCCCCCCCTCAGAAACCTAAATCTGCAGACACTGAAGTCTCTTATATAAAATGGCATAGGGCTAGGTGTGGTGGCACACGCCTATAATCCCAGAGGCTTGGGAGGCCGAGGCAGGAGGATTGCAAGTTTGAAGACAGCCTCAGCAACTTGTAGAGGCCCTAAGCAACTCAGTGAGACCCTGTCTCTAAATAAATAGAAAAAAAGGGCTGAGGATGTGGCTCAGTGGTTAAGCACCCTTGAGTTCAATCCCTGGTATCTCCCCACCAAAAATGGCATAGTATTTGCATACAACCTACACACCCTTCTGCATACTTAAATCATCTCTAGGTTGCTTAGAGTACCGACGACACTGCCAACCCTAAGCAAACATTTGTTACACTGTGTTGTCTAGTTGTTATTCTCTAAAAATATCCTTATGTGTTCAGTATAGATGTGATTTCTTTTTCAAAGGTTTTCGATTCGAGCTTGGTCGAATCCCCGCCCGGGAGCCCACAGACACAGAGGGCTGCCCAATCAGCTTGAATCTGTCTTTCCTTTCCAAGCTGAATTTCCAAGCTGAATGCTGCCCTTCTGCATTCTTCCATTATTGACTGACATCCATCCATCCAGTGAGTATCTGCAGAATCCCGCCTTCGTGCCAAGCCCTGTGCCAAGTGCTGAGAACACCAGGGATGGGGGCTGGGCTGCAGCTCAGTGGCAGGGCACTTGTCCAACCTGTAAGAGGCCTGGGGTTCCACTCCCAGCACAGAGAGAAAAAAAAAATCAAGAATGTCCCAAACAGATAGACCCCTGCTCTCAAGGAGTTCCCAGTCTGCAGGAGGAGAGAGTCTCCAAGCAGGAAAACACACCCATGCGCTATGAGGATGTCATCTCAAAAATGGGACAATGGGATTCCAGGTCAAATTGTCACCCAGACTGATGCCTAAGCCCCCTGAACTCAGATGCATCCATGAGGCATCTAAGAATAAGCTGGGCCTGGGAAGCTTTCCTGGATGTGTCTGTCCTCAGGGCTGAGATGTGAATGACAAATGGGCGCTCAGTGGGTGATGAGTAGGTATTGAAAAGATGAAGCATACGGTGGTCAGCAGACCCAGGAACCCCAGAGCAGCCTCTGACCCATCGGGCATCCTGGGGGAAAGCCGAAGGAAGTGGAGAAGCCAAATGCCTCGCGCAGAGCCCATCACCTGTCCCCTGATGGCTACTGAGCACCTACTGTGTGCCTTTCATTGTGGCTGATGGCCACAGCGATGATCAGACTCTCCTCCTGGGAGTTTGTTGCTGTCACTTCCCACTTAGGGAAGGACTGTCCACCTCTTGGAATTCCTTTACCTATTTTTGAGCCATCGACCTGTCTGATGGGTTTAGGAAACCAACAGCACCCTTTGCGGATGGATTTTTTTTTTCTCATGGTATTGGGAGTTGAACCCAGAGCCTTGGGCATAGGAGGCAAGGATCTACAGCTCAGCCCGCTGATGAATGTTCTTAAATGAATAACATTAAACACAGAGGATTTCAAAGAAAATGGATTATTTTGGCCTTTGCTTGGATTTAGAAGATGACTGTATCTCCAAGGCGCAGATGAGGGGTCAAGTCCTTGGTGCAAGCCACGGTAGGTTGACAACATGCACTCCACGCCCTGCTCCAGATGTGTGGCTATTGGACAAACTCCAGGTCAGTCATTCCTTATGCTGAATGCATTGCATGTTCCCCGAGTTATTTCCCCTTCCTTCCTTCCTTCCTTCCTTCCTTCCTTCCTTCCTTCCTTCCTTCCTTCCTTCCTTCCTTCCTTCCTTCCTCTGTTTTGTTTGTATTGTATTGGGGACTGACCCCAGGGTCCATCTGAGCTGCATCCTCAACCCTTTTCATTTTTTTATTTTGGGACAGGATCTCCATAAATTGCCCAAGCTGGCCTCGAACTTACAATCCTCCTGCCTCAGCCTCCCCAGTAGTGGGACTTACAGGCATGAGCCACTGCACCCAGTTCCCACAGGGTTTTTCTAAAGAAATGGCTGTCTGGTTCTTTTTTGAAATTTTTTTCTCTCCTCCTTCTCCTTTTTCTTTTTAGAAGAGGATGCCTTGGTCAGGGGACTCTGAAGGAACTGATTGGCAGATGTAGAATTCCTTGTGATTTCATAATTTGGATTTCTACTGGATACATCTGACTCCCATGATGTGTGTGTGTGTGTGTGTGTGTGTGTGTGTTTGGGACAGGGCCTCATGAGTTGCTCAGGCAGGCCTCCAAGTTGCAATCCTCCTGCCTCAGCCTCCGGAGTATCTGGGGTTACAGTATGCACCACCATGCCTGGCTTGAGGATATGAATTTTAAATTAGGTTCTATTGATGCTTTTCTAAAGAAAGGGTCTGCAGACATTTTCTACAAAGGGCCCCTAGTTGATACTGCAGGCTTCCTGGTAGGTGATACTCCAGGTTTCATAAGCCACACTCCACCCAGGCTTTGACATGACTGCTGGGCTCAAACAAAGATGTGTGACCACTTAAAGACACTGTAAATTTTATATTAAGTAATAGTTTTCTTTTGATTTTTTCCAACCATTAAAAGAGGTACGAACCACTCTCAGCTTGAAGGCCTTACAAATAAAGTCAGCAGGCCCAGGGAAGCAACAGGCCAGGGTCTGCCACTCATTCCCCACCCAATTCGTATGTTGAAGACTTAAACCCCAGGTACCTCAGAATGTGTCTATTTGGAGACACAGTCTTTAAAAAGGGAATTAAGCCAGGCATAGTTGCACACGCCTGTCATCCCAGCATCTCAGGAGGCCGAGGCAGGAGGATCACAAGTTCAAAGGCAGCCTCAGCAATTATCGAGGCCCTAAGTGACTAGCAAGACCTTGTATCTAAATAGAATACAGAAAAAGGATTGGGGATGTGGCTCAGTGGTGAAGCGCCCCTGATTTCAATCCCCAGTACCAAAAGAAAAAAAAAAAAAGTTAAAATGAGGTCATTGGGGTGGACTCTAATCCAATATGTCTGGTGCCATTGCAGGAGGAAGTCAGAACAGATGCACAGGGAGGCCTTCACGTGAGCCCATTGAGACTGCAAGCAGGAGAGCTGATTCCAGCCAACCCTGATGACACCTGATCTCAGTTCTGGAGGCTGGAGGAGATAAGTGTCTATTGTGTAAGCCCCCCTAGTCTGTGAGGTTGTAAGGGCAGCCCCGAAACACACATGCTGTGTGCTGGGCACATCCTCATACAATATCATTCTTTTTATTTTCCTGTGGTACTCGCTAAGGCACTGGGGCTGGATTTGAACCTGAGATCCTCCTGCCTCAGCCTCCCTAGCCTTTGGGATCCCAGGCATGTACCACTGCACCTGGATACATTGCCATTCTTAATTATCTCACTGACCTGATAATGAGGTTGATCTTTCTTTCTTGGTGGAAAGACAGAACATTTGAGCAGCTAGAATGATCACCCAAGCTCACCAAGTGAATAAGTGGATTAAAATTCCAGAGACTCTATGCTGTATCCCTGTGCATCCTCTAAGGAGGACAGAATCCCGATTTGGCCTTCACACAAGACGTGAAATGCAATAGAAACCTTTGGACGGGAGAAACCAGTCGCAGAAACAGATCTCACCATTAGGACCCCAGAATGACTGTGTTGGGTTGTGGGAGCTGACTGTGTTGGGTTGTGGGAGCCTCGGATAAGCTCCCTCCTCTCCCTGGGTCCTCTATTTTTATTATTGGGAAATGGGCACCTTGGACCCATGGAAAATACCCAAGGCTCTTGCCAAAAGCGTCAAGGTCAGATTCAAGGCTCAGGGGGCTTCGAACTTCCGACTCTCCTTCTTCTACAAGATTCGTTGCTGGTGAGCACCCAACTCTTGAATGACATTTAATTTTCTGAAAACCGTGGGACTTCAGAGAAAATGATAAATGAAAGGAAGTGGCACATTTATAGCCAGAGAACCCCAACACCATCCTCTGTTCTTTCCTCTGGGCTTCAAAACATACACAAGCTCTATTTCCTTCCCGTGGCAGGATTCATTTTACGAGCTCCAAAGGGATAACAAAGGTCCCCCTCCCTGGTCAGGAATACCAGCAGGCCCCTGCTCTGTTGTTGAAGGCAGGATGGGCACCCCTCGATTGGGGGGGGTGTCTTTGGCAGGAGGTTTAAGGAGCCTCCAGGGATCTGGGTGCTTCCTCTGTTCCACACCCACCTGTCCCCAGGCCTGGACCTTCCACCCCGCTGGAGAACAATCTATTCTTTCTGGAACTGACATCAGGGACTGGAGTGGGGAGGAAGTGCCATGGAGTGGGGGCGGTGTGGAGGCAGATCCTGCCGACACTGACACCGGGGAGACCACACGAGCTGGCAGGACAACGTCCAATAGGAGCCTCGATGTCCTTCCCTTTTCTGAGGGTCAGGAGAGGGCCCTGGCTGGGCGGAATTGGGGGAAGAATGCAGCGTCCCTGCGCAGGCAGGCCCGGGAGGCCGCAGTGGCCCACGCAGGCTCCAGAGGAGCCTCTTGACCCCCACTTCAGACAGGCCCCCGAGTCCTGCAGATTGCTGAAAGTCAAGTGGGAAGCCGGAGCCTGCGCACTGCGCTCCCCAGCTCGGGTCAGGGCTGAGGCTTTGACTGGGGAATCACGAAGCAGCCACACATTTACTTTAAAAAGAAGGTGCCCATCCTCCATGCATGAGGCATTGCAACCAAGAAACAGATTGGGAAGCCACCCAGGGGTGGCACTAGGGACAAATCCATTTTTTTTTTTTGAAAAAAAAAAACGCTCTGCACGCCGTGCCAGCTGCCCCCCGGCCTGTCTAATCTAGGGGGACACAACAGCCCCTTGCCCCTTAGCCAGTCTCACATCAGGATGGGAAGGCAGAGAGCACCTGGGGGGGGGGGCTGTAGCGAGGAGGGGTGGGGCGATAACGAAGGTTCTAGATGGGGTGAAACTTGATTCTTGGGGATGCTGAAAATCAGACTCTGTGCATAAAGCAAGAGAGACAGGGGTCCGCACACATGCGCAGTGCACTGCGGATAATAAAATTGCACCGAGTTACTCCTCGTCTCCCGCAGCGCCTGGGCCCCTCGTGGCCCTCCCTCGGGCCCCCTCTCTCCACCGCCGTGGCCCCTGGAAGCCGCTGTTCGGCTGTCAGCTCCTGGAGGTGGACACTTCCCGCTCTCCCACAGGGGCCTGCAGTGGCCATGTCTCGGTGCCCCCCATCTTTTCCTTGACCCAGGGTCTTCCAGGCTCACCCATGTCATTGCACAAGGCAGATCGGGGGCCACTTCGAACAGCATGTGGGGTAACTCCAGCTGACCACCGTTAATTGTATTGCAAAAAAAGCTTGCAGAGAGGAGGATGCGGAACCTTCCCGACACAGCAGCGCTCTCCATGACTGAGGCGATGGTTCTGCCGGGAGCGATCATCACTCACAACATCACTGCAACATTGTATGCAGGTACTGAAATGTCACTGCACCCCATAAAATGCATACTCATTATACTTCAATCAAAAATTCTAAGCAAAGATGGACAGACACTGTAGCACACGCCTGTAATCCCAGCCGCCTGGGAAGCTGAGGCAGGTGGATCGTGAGTTCAAAACCAGCCTCAGCAAAGGGGAGGCACTAAGCAATTCAGTGAGACCCTGTCTCTAAACAAAACACAAACTAGGACTGGGGATGTGGTTCAGTGGTTGAGTGCTCCTGAGTTCAATCCCTGGTACCCCTCAAAAAAAATCTAAGAAAAAATATTCATAGGGTTGAGCAATTAGGGGGAAAATGTCTGAAGAGGTCTCTTATGGTGTACAAAAATGAGAAGGATGAGAAACTCTGACCTAGAGCATATAGATTCTGGTACATTGAAAATCCACCTTTCCTGCTTTCTAGCTGTGCATCCTTGAGCCAGTTACTTAACCCTTCTGAGCTATGTTTTCACATGAAACATAGATTTGAGAATATAATGCTGTCTATGGATTTAAACTCTTAATATCGGGCTGGGATGTGGCTCAATTGGTAGCACGCTCGCCTGGCATGCGTGCAGCCCAGGTTCGATCCTCAGCACCACATACAACAAAGATGTTGTGTCCACCGAAAACTAAAAAATAAATATCAAAAAAATTTCTCTCTCTCTCTCACTCTCTCTTAAAAACCTCTTAATGTCCATTGTGGCTAAACCAATGTGTGACATCTATAGCAAGCATTTTGTCACCATGCGTCATTTTTATCATCAGGAACTCACAGGATCAACGTCTTCTTCAAGGCCAAGACAGACCTCCTCCAGGATTTGAGGTTAAGCTTTGTAAGAACACTTAACTTGAATCCTACATTGTTGCCCCAACAGCTGGATTGTTAGACCCTGGCTTCGAGGTGATTGTTAGAAAACTCAGGGTTTCATTATCAGGCATGCTGCTTCTGAGGCTCAGAGCCACAGGCCACCAAAAGTCCTCTGCAGTGACCTATGTGCTGGCCCCTCAAACGCCCTCCATGCCTATCAGACACGAGGTGCTGCCAAGGAAAGGCCTCGAGACCGATGTTGGGTCCACCAGTTCAGCTCTGTCTTCCTCCTCCTCCTCCTGTGGACCCGGCTGCATTTCCAGTCCACCCCCTGGCGAAGCCCTTGAGGACCTCTCAGAACCTCCCTAACCCTGACCCTCAGGCAGCTCTGTGCTGGGTGCTTTGGAGGTGTCTCTGGAAACCTTACCACTTCCCGTGGGGCGGAATCTCAGTGGGCAGGTGAGGAAAGGGGGTGGGGCACTCGCCTGAGGTCTCGAGGCCACACATCTAATCCATCCCTGCAGACACCTGCCTGAGTCCAGATTTCCCTGTTTCCAAAGCTCTCGACAGAGCTGTGTCTTCAAGACAGGGCAGCCTCCAACTGCAGGTGAATATAGAAAATAGCGGGTGTGGGGACGGCAGAGTGGCTCTAAGTCCCAGGGTGCTGCAGGACTGGCGCAGTCAGCACGGCATTCCTGTGTTCCCGTTCTTCAGATGGGGAAACTGAGGCTCACACAAGTAAACGTCATTGACCTGTGATTGCACACCAGGGAAGTGGGGAGGACAGGACTTCATCCAGGCCTCACCCTGAGAGTGTGCTTCTGATGGCTCATTTCTTCTTCTTCTTCTTCTTTTTGGTAGGAGGGATTGAACCCAGGGCCCTTTACCACGGAGCCACATCATCCTCAGCCCTTTTCATTTTAAAAATTCTGAGACATGGTCTCACTAATTTGTGCAGTCTGGCCTCAAACCTGTGATCCTCCTGCCCGAGCCTCCAAAGTTTGTGGGATGATGGGCCTGGGTCACCTACACGGCCCATTTTCTTTTCTTTCAAGCAAATCGGCAGTGAGAATCTAAGACAACGAGATTGCTCCATTGTGGTCTGTCTGTTCAGGGGTTTTCTTTCTTGATTTCTCACCCCCCCCCCCATCCCTGCAGTTCCTCAATATGGCTGGGAAGTGAACCGTCCTATTGTGAGAATCAGATGAGATAAAGGCCGTGACAGCGCTGTCCCTCTCTCCCTCAGGCAGGCAGAGCCTGGAGAGCCTCTGTGAGTTCAAAGCCCTTCCTCTGTCGGGGCCTCCATCTCTTCACCAGGTAAAAGCAGGGATAATAGCATCAGGCAGAAGGAAGAGCTCATGCTTCAGATGCTCACGAGAAACATGTGGGAAGATGGGCCGCTTCTGAGGATGTTTCCCGAGCCTTTGGCAGGGTGGGCTGAAGGACTGGAGAGGCCGGGGCTGGACCCGGCCTGCAGACTCCCTGGAGGCCCACTTGTCTCGGTTGTCACTGTGCAGGGTGACCAAGTTGGGACAGACAGCCCAAGTCAGATTTCATGCCCCGCTTACACTCTGCCCCCTTCAGCCGCGCACCTGCTCGCTCACGGCCTGCTCCCCCATGGCCTCCTCCCCCACGCCTGACCCAGGATTTGGCCACCCACTCATCTGCTCCCCACGGGCTCAATCCCTCGTCCACCCATGCAGCCATTCACTTCCTTGTTCCTTCATTCCCCGCCTCCCTCGGGTGGCCCCAATTGCCTCATTGGCCACCTTGGCCCTTCACAAATTCACTCACCATCTTCATTCCATAAGCTGCTTCTCAGGACACGGCACATTTCACATGGCTGCTTGGGACCCGCAGCTAAGGGACAGCACAGTCAAGGTCCCTGCATATTCTAGGGGCAGAGACAAGGAGAGTGGAAACCAAATTAAAAAAATATACAGACCACAGGTGATAAGCATCCTGAAGAGACTACACAGAAACTCAGGAGACCCAGAGCCAGAAAGGGGCCATTGGGGGGAGGGGCGGTGCAGGAAGGGGCTCTAGGAGGTGACCTTGGGGAAGCAATCTAAAGATGTGGATAGCCAGGGAGACTGTCCCAATCAGAGCTCTCTGCCACCCTTCCCAATAGCTTTGCTGTTGTCGCAGTGAAATGCCATCAGGGGCCTGGGCTGTGGCTCAGTGTTGGAGCCTTTGCTCAATGCCTGTGAGGCCCGGGGTTTCCCTCCCCAGCACCACAACACAATGAAAGAAAAAAAAAACATATTAAAAAGGAATTAGGGCTCAAAGTAAAAAAGAGAGATGTTTTAAATAAGCGAATACACAACCAGGTGCTCAGGATGGGATGTCACCCAGTTTTCTTTTCCTTCCAATATTCTTTCTCCCTGTCCCGACCCTGGGCGCCTCTCTCCTCTCTCTCTTGGGCTCGGAGTTCTGGTTGGAACCCAGGCCCTTGAGCGTGCACTGAGCTGCACCCCACCCCCTCCCCCACTCTTTCAATATATGCCAAGTTTGGCCAAAAGAAGGCCTTTCACCTTCCGTCACCAGTTCTCCTGTGGCCAGCCTAGATACCTAATTTGCACTTTAATTGGTCACTCTCAGCTCTTACAACCCTCGTCCAGGGCCTTGGTTCCTTCCATCTTAGGGAGAAATCCTGAGAAGACAGAGGGAGGGCAGGAGGCAGATGAAGCCCAGTTTTAAGGTGGCTGATACAGGTCACCAAACTGACCTTCCCCCATTCACACAAGGACCCCAAGGAGACCGTCCCAGGAGCCTGTCCCACGTCCTTCCCTTCTTCCCAACGGGAAGGGAGGTGGTGGAGTCTCCAGAAGAGGCCCGGGCCAGCCTGCTGGGTTGGACTTAATTAGGGCTAATGATTTCTGCGTCTTGGTGGGGACAGCCCGACGCCACCGGGTCGGGGAATCCCAGTCTGGGGAGTCGACATTGAAATGCAACCTCTCTTTGAAAACAGGGGAGGGGACGGCTTTTCAATGGATCCGGGACAACAGCCCCCGGAGTCTTAGAAAAACAAAGGGAGGAAGAGCTGGGAGCCGGCAGGCAGCGGCCCTGGGGCCTCCTGGGCCCCTGAGATGGACTCATTGAGGCGCTTCCCGCCTCGTGCCTGCAGGAATGTGAAAAGCGGGGAAAACAAACATTTGCTTATTCATTCTTCGGGCTGTCTCCTGAGGTCTCACACCACCTCCAGATCTAGTGATCTGAGGCTGGGGCTCCAGGGAAGGCTTCGGACAGGAATTCCAGGCGGCCAGGAGCACTTTATAAGATGAACCGGAGCAGACGTGGAATTAGGGGGATAAGGACCTTTAAAAACAGGTTTGGGAAAATTTTGAACAAGCCCCAATATAAGGACCTCCCCCCACCCCCATCCCCCACCCCCCAGTACACGGCTTCAACAATTATCAGAGTTTGGGACAGAGACTTTTAAAGATGGTGTAGGTCCCAAGCTTTCTGACTTTGGGGACCCTTTACCCCACATCTCAAAATGCACCCACAATAACAATTATATATGGCCCAGAGCACTGAGCCAGGGACCCTTGGGCAGGTTTACATTTTATTGATATTTAATCAGTTTTAATCCTGCAAACTGCCTACCCGTTGCTTTGAGTCATCTGGGGGAGGTTGTTCTTTGTGCCCAAAGATTAGATTGGCTCTGGTTTAGATATGCAAGAATCACACCTACAGCCATAAAAAAACAGCACTCCCTCTGGGAACATTTCCTAAGACAGTGGGCTGGAGACCCAGGGGGACTGGAGACTGGGGGGGGGGCAGAGGAGGAGGTGCTGGAGATTCAGGCAAACTTTCCCTACTAATGAAAAAAATAGGGATATTCCCTGCCTGCCCCTTTAATTAACTATGCTGTCCTCTTGGTGATCCCATTCTATCAAAGGCATTGATACCAGCAGCATGCGGCCCAGTGTTGGCACTGAAAACTCTCTGTCATGTGTGTGTTCTGCTGTTTCTATCTTCAAGCCAAGGATATTCATCTTTATGGCTTTCAGAAGGGTACAGGCTCAGAGAGTTGAAGTCACTGCTCTGAGGTCACACAGCATGATTGGAGTCAGAGAGCTCAGACTTATCAGTTTTCCTGGGATCTCTGCAGTCAAAGACCCCTCCCTAGGTGCAGAATGTGGCTTCCATTTTCTGCAGACAAACCTGCCATTCATTCCTGCATCTGTGAGTTTTCGAGTCCCTCCTGCTACACCAAGATAATAGTAATATTTACTGGTCCGACAGTGGTCACAGGTTTATACCAGGGGGTGGTGTGTGAGATCATCCTATAATCAACAAACTCTTCCCGGCTATTTTCCGACCTCTATTGCTATTTTCACAAAGGAAGGACAGAAGCAGATTAAAAGGGGCTGTAAACCAGGGGACCAGAAGGGCCAACTGCTGGCAGGTGACATTTTAACATCTCACTCCCCTGTCCCCAGGCATAGTAGTATCTTTCTAAATATTTACAGGAAGGGAGGGAGGGAGGGAGGGATTCATGAATGAGATCACTGGGGTTCCAAGCCCCAGGACCCCAGGAGCTACTGACCTGGATCTTGGGGGTTGGTCTAGGAATTCCCATGACTAGGAGGCCAGTTACCTTTTGGGTTGTGCTGTTTCCTGGGAGGTGAAGAGCAGGCCTTCCTGGGGCCTCCTATGGTCTAGGCCTCATTAAAATGTGGGAGGAGTCCTGCCAGCAGGGTTTGCCCACGAAATTTGCTCCTTGGCAAAGTTTCCTCAAAGGGCACAGTAACAAAGTGATATGCATGAACACTTGCTGCTGTTTAATTCTAGAACAATTCTATGTGCAGTGATAAGAGCAATGTATACAGCTATTTGGTGACATGCAATTAGATTCAAAATGAGGGTTTTTTTTTGTTTTGTTTTGTTTTTTTGTGGTGCTGGGGATTGAACCCAGGGCCTTGTGCATGCGAGGCAAGCCCTCTACCAACTGAGCTGTATCCCCAGCCCTACATATGCATAGATTTTTTTTCTTTTTTAAGTCAGAGTCTTGCTATGTCACCCAGGTTGGTTTACAACATCTGGGTTTAAGGGACTCTCCTACATAGCTGGGACTGTAGACACATGCCACCACCCTTGGCTAACTCCTATCTATCTATTTAAAATATTATAGGGCTGGGGATTGAGCTCAGTTGGCAGAGGGCTTGCCTCGCATGCACAAGGCCCTGGGTTCAATCCCCAGCACCACATGCACCCACAAAAACTGGCAAATCTTACTGTATGTTAATTGTACCTCAATAAAATTGGCACAAACATTATTTTTTAAAAATCTCTTTAAAAAACATTATAGATACTGCACATATTTTGCTTCTTGCCAAAGCAATTTCATAACCACAATCAATGACATACTGGACCACTTTTCCTGACCCGTGTTCAGGAATTCAGGCATTGCTCAAGAGTATCTGCCATTTTGAGATCTATCTATCTATTTATTTTTTTGTTATGACTCCTTATAATGTGTTTCCCAGGTTGCCAGATAGATTTCCCATCCATTGTTTTAATTGTTATTGAATGGTACACTCTCTTATATAATATTCCTGTTTTTGTTTTTTTTTTTTGGTACTGGGGATTGAACTCAGGGGCACTGAACCACTGAGCCCCATCCCCAGCCCCACCCCCTTTACTTTAAAATATATATATATATATATATATATTTTTTTTTTTAGTTGTAGATGGACACACAATATCTTTGTTTATTAATTTATTTTTTATGGGGTGCTATGGCTCCAATCTAGTGCCTCACACCTGAGGGGCGAAGCGTTCTACCACGGAGCGACACCCCTAGCCCTTTTTATATATATCTTTAAATTTATTCTGGTGTCCTTTTTATATTTTATTTATTCTGATGTCCATGCAAACAAAGGGATGCGCATCTGGAAGCGCTAATTATCAGGTTCTCACCGAGTTGCTTAGGCCTCGTTAACTGGCTGAGGCTGGTCTTGAACTGGCGATCCTCCTGCCTCAGCCCCAGGAGCTGCTGGGATGACAGGCATGTGCCACTGTGCCCAGCTATAATATTCCACTGAACACACTAGCAGGCGTGAGAACGGAGTTTGTGTTATCGATGAACTGGGTTTTGCTGTTCTGTGGCGCTATGAATGAACCCGGGGCTGAGTGCTGCCACCAAGCTACACTCCTAGCCCCAACACGTGAACTTGGGTTGGTGTTGGGCCCCTTGTAAATACTCAGTGAAAGTCAACCTTATTTTAATTTTATCCTTATAAGTTTACAAGGTAGGTATTATATTATACCCATTTTGTGGAAGAAATGAAGGCACAGAGAGGTTAGGTAACTTGTCACTGGTCACAGAGCGGATAGGGAGTGAAGGCCAATGATCTCTGAACCGGCATCCTCCATCTGGCCCTCTTCGCAGGGCCACTAAAGGACACCGAGACTGGCCTTCCAGGTGCTAATCCCTTTGTTTGCATGGACATCAGAACAGGATCCTGACTCCAAGGTCCCCCAATCAGGCCTCTAGAGCTTAGTGAGCTATTTGGTGTGTACAAGGTCAAGGCTCTCAGGCTCACCCTGCTTTCACGACCTCAGGAGATACATTAAAACTTTCAGCTTGAACCTCAGCTTCTCCATCTCACATTTGCAGATTCTATTCCAGAGGGGGCTGGGCAGACACAGCACGGTTCAACCCACCTGACCCCGGACCAAGTTCACATCCGGGACACCCTGTGCCCCTCTTCCTCCTCTTGTTAGTGACCTACCATGACTACCCATAGTCTCCCAGTAAAAATGCACTTTCCTTGCCTCAAAAATGAGAATACCATCAGGCTGCTGTTGTTCTTCTTCTTCTTCTTTTGGTACCAGGGATTGAACCTGGGGCACTTAACCACTGAGCCCCATCCCCAGCCCTTTCTGAAAATATTTTATTTAGAGCCAGGGTCTCACTGAGTTGCTTAGGGCCTCGCTAATTTGCTGAGGCTGGCTTTGAACTCTCTATCCTCCTGCCTCAGCCTCCCAAGCCACTGGGATGACAGGCATGCGCCACTGCATCCCGCTATTATTATTTTTGAAGACAGGTTCTCCCTATGTGTCCAGATTTGCCTCTGGACTCCAGTGATCCTGCCTCAGCCTCTCAAGTGGCTGGGGTTACAGGTGTGATCACCAAGTCCAGCCCATTTGCTATGGATTAGGACCCAGTTTCTGGGAAGTTTGGGGTTACACTGTGAAAGACTGAGAAGCTGGGATGGATTTTTTTTTTTTTTTTTTTGCCCGGGACAAATACAAATCATCTCTGTCCAGGAGAATAGAGAGCCTCAAAGAATAAGATGTGATTGCCTTGTAGGGCATTAACCAGTCCTTATCTGTTATTTAAATTTATTGCAACGTAATGTGGTTTTGTTTTGAGAGTCTTGATGTGCGGTGGCCCTGGCTGGCCTTGAACTTCTGGGCTCAAGTGATTCTTCTGTGTCAGTCTTTCAAGCAGTTGAGAGGACAGGTGGACCTGACTCTCCATTCAGAATTTTATTTTATTGATTGATTTTTTTTGGTGCTGGGGTGCTTTACCCTGGAACTACAGTCTGTAGCCCTTTTAAAGAATGTTGTTGTTGTTGTTGTTTAGAGACAGGATTTCACTAAGTTTCTCAAGACCTTGATAAATTGATGAGGCTGGCCTTCTTCCTAGACAGTGGCCTTTTTTCAGAATTGGCAATCCTCCTGCCTCAGCCTCCCACGCTGCTGGCATTACAGGTGTGCACCACCGTGCCTAGCTGCAGTCAGAAATTCTGATGAGGGCTAAGTGATATTTTATATATATATGTATGTATGTTATCACTGTTGTTTTGCAGAGTGTTAAGCAAGCATGCCACCACTACACCCCTGCCCAACATATATTTAAAGAACAGCGTATTGCTCAAAAGGCATGTTTCTGCTTGGTTACTGTTGTTAAGAGAGTAATACGTCTAACTTGTTAGGAAACAGCACTAACTGGATTGGCTAATTAGGAGTTGCAGCTGATAACATTTGTTGGATAGTTTCCGTAACATTTCTTTTCTTTTTTCTTTTCTTTTCGGCACTGAGAATTGAACTCGGGAGATAAACAAATAAAATAAAGGTATTGTGTCCATCTACAACAACAACAACAAAATAATAATAATAATAATAATAATAATAAAAAAGAAATACAAAGAGGGTCTTGCTAAGCCATGAGGGCCATGGCAAATTGCTGAGGCTGGCCTCAAACTTGCAATCCTCCTGCCTCAGCCTCCCAAGCCGCTGGGATGACAGGCACGTGCCACCCCCCCCCACCCCCCCACCCCCGTTTCCATAACATTTCTGACCCACACAACAAAAGTTACATCCAGCTTCCTCCTAGTGGTCTGGGAGAAGCTTTCTCTTTTAAGAAAAAAGGCCAGATGGAGCGGCACCCCATCAGAAGGCAGTACTCAAGTGACCACCAGGTGGCTCCCCGCTGAGGCCAGACTGGGAGAAAGCCCCTGCCTTAGAGAAAGGCACCTGCTGGGGTTGCAACGACCCCCCAGCCTCTCAGGGGCTCCCACCCTCCTGACTGTGAGTCATCTCCTGGGAAAAGCTTCCTGAACCTTCTCTCCTGTCTCCATCTTTCCCTGACACCCATTTTTGAGGCCCCCACAGGGCCGTCTGGTCTGGCGTGTCCAGCCGGGGCTCCAGATAGGCCATCCTGCCGCCGCCAACCCTTTCAAGACAAAATCAGGACCGAATCTGGAATCATCTACCATCTCCGACCTCAGAAGCCCGGGAGGTGGTGCTACTTGGGGACATGCCCTGATCAGCCTCCTGTCTGATAAGGAGTCAGTCACCTCTGAGGAACCTAAGCAGCCTTCCCAGGAGGCAGAGCTTATGGGTGGTTCTGCAGGGGTCCCCAGGCTGCCTGGCACACTGAAGGTGTGACAGTGACCACCCCCTCATGCCTCAGCCTCCCATGTGACAGTGACCACCCCCTTCTTCCTAGGCACTGGACATTTTCCAGAACTCTCTGCTTTTTTTTTTTTTTTTTTAAATCTCTCTTGATGTTCCCAGCAGCTTTCCAGGGCTGCTAGACAATGAGCCCTTTGGAATAGAAGAAGATACCAAAGTTCAGAGAGGTTAAGTGATGCCCAAGGTCGCTTAAGTGGTGGAACCAGAATGAAGACCCAGAACTTTCCACACACTGGTCGGTTCCACCTCTTGGTCCTCCGTTCTCTGTGTGAGTCCCCCTGCTCCACTGACTGTCCTATATTTCTTTATATTCTTTGTGCATGTGGCGGGCACTGGAGATTGGACGGAGGACTTGGAGCACACAAGGCAAGGGCTGTCCCACCGAGCAACACCTGCGGACCTGACTGTCCTATATTTAAAATCTGCTGCTAGAAACGAGATCTTTCTGGAAAGACCTGTTTGCCTGTTGCTGGTTTAGAAGTAAACAGGTCCCAGGCTGCTTGTGGGTGAAAGGGACCCAGGGGTGGAGTGCTTTCCACGGGCCTCTGGGCACGGGCACCCACCCAGAGATTCAGGAGAGATGGGAAAGTTGGAAGCAGGAGGTCCCCGAGGGCTCTGGTGACTGACAGTTGGCTTGCGGGGAGGCTTACAAGGTCACGGCAACCCAGAAGTTAGACGTCTGCGGCAAGCTGCTCTCCTCCCTGCCACCTGGGCTCGCCCACAGGAGCCTCCAGAGCCTTTTCTCAAATGGCAAAGCAGTGAGGGTTTTATTTGTGTTTTTAAAATTTATTGGTCCTGGCAATTTAACCCAGGGTCCCTTTATCACGGAGCCACATTCCAGCCCTTTTAATATTTTATTTAGAGACAGGATCTCACCGAGTTGCTTAGGACCTTGATAAGGTGCCGAGGCTGGTTTTGGACTCGCAATCCTCCTGCCTCAGCCTCCCAAGCCCCTGGGATTACAGGCGTGCAAGGCAAAGCAATCAGGTTTTTTGTTTGTTTGTTTTTGGTACTGGGGATTGAACTCAGGGGAACTTAACCACTGAGCCACATTCCAGCCTTTTTTATATTTTATTTAGAGACAGGGTCTCACTGAGTTGCTTAGGGCCTCACTGTTGCTGAGGCTGGCTTTGAACTCACGATCCTTCTGCCTCAGCCTCCAGAGCAGCTGGGATGACAGGTGTGTGCCTGGCAAGCAGTCAGTTTTGACATGACCAACACTTGAGTGGGCAAGAGGTGGGTTCAGTGCCCAGTGGAGAAAAACCATGGATATAGAACTCCGTATTTTTTTTGGAAATAAGGTTGGAATAGCCCTGAAGCTTAATATCTATGCGTGTGTGTGTGTGTGTGTGTGTGTGTGTGTGTGTGTCACAGAGATAGAGGGTGGGATGGCGAATTATTGAAAAATTGAATTCTTTGGCCGAAAGATATTTTAAAAAATAAATACCTTTAGGGGCTGGGGATCTAGCTCAGGTGATAGAGTGCTTACCTCACATGTACAAGGTCCTGGGTTTGATTCCCAGCACCCAAAAAAGAAAAACCTTTAGAGATTAATTTATTTTATTTTAATCTTATTTTTGTTTCATATTCAGTTTTTGTTTTCCATTCACAGATTTTTTTCCCCCCACAACTGGACAGTTTTCAAGTTAAATGCCTTAATTGTGAAAGATATATATATATATGTATATATATATATATATATATACATATATATATATGTGTGTAATAAAAGTTATATATAGTAATAAATGTAATATGTAATATATACCTATATATTAAATGCCTTAATTGAAAGTTATATATATAATATATATATAATATATGTATACATAATATATAACATATACATATATAATATATAATACATTTATACATATATGTCTTGTTTAAAAAAATTTAAACATGCGCCTTATCTTTAGTCTTCATACTCCACATCTTAGGGTTTTGTGTGTGTGTTTAAAGATTATTATTATTATTATTATTATTTTATTATTTTATCATTAATGCTAGGGGTGAAACACAGGGCCTCCCACTCCACAAGCAACGGCTCTCCCTCATAACCATACCTTCGATCCTTTTTAAACTTTATTTTGAGGCCAGGACTCCCTAAGGTGCCGAGGCTGGCCTCCAACTTGACATCCTCCTGCCTCAGCCTCCCTAGTAGCGGAGCCGCATCAAGCCTGGCGGTGGGGGTTTTGAAAATCAGATGCGGTATCTTAACGCCGGACCCTGTCCAAGCACCCCACCTCCCTCCTGTGAAGAACACGCCGTGCAGCATCTTCCTGGGGCGGTGGAATCTGGGGAGCATCTGAAGCTCATTCCTGAGATCTTGTCTCCTCCCTGGGAAAGCCTGACTCCCCGTTCCCTTCCTGTACAAACCCTGGGTCCCCCCGGGGTGGGCCCTCCCTCTGGTAGAGCAAAGTAGGCGAGTTTTACTTTGTCCTTGGCATCTATCTCTTTGGGTTTCAGGTGATTTTTGTGGCCTTGGCTACAGCCCCAGCTGGACCCTGGGAAGGCCCTTTCCTTACCCATCTTGGATCCCAAAGCCAAGCCCCAGGCGGGGCACAGAACAGGTGTGCAAATCTGTTGGGCAAATAAAAGGATCCCTTGATGGACAGGTCCTTGTGGTGGTGCAGGCCTGGAGTCTCAGGAAGGAAGGCCGGGGCACGAGGATCCCAAATTCAAGGCCAGCTTCTGCAGTTTAGGGAGGCTCTAAGCAAGACCAACTGCCTGCTTCCAAAGACAGCCACAATCTGCTTAAAAAAGACATGAAAGAAAAAAAAAAATCGGTACCCAATGACACTTGGGGAAAAGCAGCAAAATATTTCCTTTGTTCCTCCACATGGCTCAGGAGTCCTCGGGCCACACACTGGAGGTGCCTCTCTGCCATAGGGGCTACCGGGCCGGCCTGCCCAGCTGCCTGGCTCACCAGCGGTGTGACCTGAGGCAAGCAAGGTCATCTCCCGAGATCCCCTTGTTCCTGTGCAAAATGAGATACTATCTGGGACCCCCTGGTCGGGGTGAGCAGTGATAACGGGGGCTGGGGGTGGCTCGGTGGTGGAGCATGCAGGAGCCCGGGGCTTCACCCCTGCACAGCAGGCAGGATTGGGGGGCGCTGGGGAGAAGAAGACATGAGAATTGAAGTGTCTGGAGGGACACCAGGCTCGGTAGTCATTATCATTTGCATCCGGCAGACATTCTGGCCCTTTTAACATGAAAAGATCAAAGCTAATAAGTGGACAGCTTTAAAAAAAAAAAAAAATCCTGGATGGAAGGATGATTAGATCTCCTTTTCCCCCCGCAGCAAGGACAGCCATGTCACCTAGTGCCCCGGAGAGGACCCCAAGAAGCCCCTGCGGCCAAGGCAGGAGAGGATTCAGTGGCCCAGGCTGATCTGATCCTCCTGAACCTGGAGGCTCCCTAATCAGATCCGGGCCCTCAGCAGGAAGGCAGCGCGGCAGAGGACCCCCACGTCGTCCCAGGTCCCAGGTCTCGGGTCACGTACTCTGGGCTCTGAGGTCGGTTTGGTTTTGTTTGCCTCCTGACGTGGCTCAGGTGGCTGGGGAAGCAGCTGATCCTATTGGTTGAACAGAAAACAATCACAGACTGGAGCAGAGGACAATTCAGGGCTCCGGTCTGCCAAGTCCTGAGTTCAGCCTTTGCAGTCACCCAGCTGGGACGAGTACCAGCTCACCCATTTTACAGGCGAGGAAACCCAGGCCGAATGTGGTCACGAGACTTAGCCAAGGCCAGGGGCTGGTGAGCAACGCAGGCAGGGTATGAGCGGAGTCTGGTTTTCCTTTGCCTATGGTCAGGACAACTCCAGATCATGAGCTCTAGAACCTGGTGTTAGGGAGAACACCTTGCTCCTTTGAGACCAATCCAACATGTTCTCACTCTAAATCCTTCCATGGCTCCCTATTGACTTTGTATTAACTTTTTTTTTTTGTTTGTTTTAGTTGTCGACGGACCTTTACTTAATTAATTGATGTATATGCGGTGCTGAGAATCGAACCTAGTGCCTCACACATGCCAGGCAAGTGCTCTACCACAGAGCCGCCACCCCTGCCCTATATGAACTTCTCCTTGTGGCTTTCCCCCTCCTGGACTCTGCCCTCTGTGGCCTCCCGGTTCATCTTGCTCCTTTACCCTAGCCCACACTTCACGATGCGTCCTCATCCCTCCCTGCCGCTCTGCCTTGTACGGTCACCGCCTGGAGCAGGCTGTTTCTCTCCCTGGATTCATCTTTCTTGCTCTTTTGTTCTTTGAGGAAGTCTTTGAGCTTGTCCCTTGAGCTTGCCCCAGCACGCAGGGCTTATCATGGGACATTGCGACGCCTGCCTGTGGACTTATCTCCCCTCTAGATTTTCAGTTCCTTCAGGACAGAATCTGTGTTCTCTGGGTCAACAGGAGCCTCAGCCCTAAGAAAAGCTTCCTCTGCATTGGGAACCATCATTGGCTTCCCGTGTGTGTGTGTGTGTGTGTGTGTGTGTGTGTGTGTGTGTGTGTGTGTATTCACTCGACCACCGAGCCCCATCCCCAGCCCTGTTTTGTATTTTCTTTAGAGACAGGCTCTCACTGAGTTGCTTAGGGCCTCGCTATGGCTGAGGCTGGCTCTGAACTCTCGATCCTCCTGCCTCAGCCTCCAAAGCTGCTGGGATGACAGGCGCCGTGTGCCACTGTGCCCCTGGCACCTTTTATGGTTTAACTATCCCACAAGGATCCTTAAATGCAGAGTTTAATTTGGCCTCTGCTGCTTTTAAGCTTTGTGCACGTGAAGTGACGCTCCCTGTCTGCAGTTTGGGGGTCTGGCTTCCTCCCCTCCACCTTCCGCTCCCGAGATCCAGCTGCGATGCTGACAGGGGCTGGAGGGACCTGGCCCTGTCTCTCTGTTTTTTTTGATTCGATTCAAGGGTCATCCTGGTTTAGAGCTAAGGCCAGGCTGTGCTCCCTGGGGCCCTGGGCCTGGATCTCTCTAGAGATCAGATCTGGGAGTAGAGTTGCCGCGTCACCAGGAGGCTAGCGTTTAGCTTTGCCACCTAAAGGCACACGGTCCTCTAACCTGCTCTTGGTGCCTGACTCTTGGTCTCCTGGCTGAGAACTGGAGCTCCTGGAAGCTCTCTCAGCCTCTCTGCAAAGGCAATAAGGTGGTGCCCACCCGTGATCCCAGCTGCTCTGGAGGCTGAGGCAGGAGGATCACAAGTTCAAAGCCAGCCTCCGCAATTTAGCGAGGCCCTAAGCAACTTTGCAAGATCCTGTCTGTCATAAAATACAAAAAAAAAAAGGGGGGGCTTTGGAGGTGGCTGGGTGGTTGAGTGCCCTGGGTTCAATCTCCAGTACCAAAAAAAAAAAAAAAAAAACTAGAAAAAAAATGGGGAGGAGAGAGAAAGAGAAAGAAAACTTTTAATCTCAAATAGCTGCAGGGCTTTTCCTTTGACCTGCCGAGGCAGGTACTGGCAGAGCCTGCAGGACAGCAGGAACCGCTGTTTGTGGGCCTATCATGAGGGTGGATGTCTCTGGGGCTTTGGCAATGACTCAGCCAGGAAGATCCCAGCTGAGAGGCCCCAACCCCCTTCCCGCTTCCTCCCGGGCAGCACAGTAATCTCCAGGAGCAACCTTGCTGGGCAGCTGGGGGGGGCAGTCCTGAGGATGCCTTTGGCCCACCTGGGGTCTGGGCTCTAGTTTCTCACCCTCAGCTGCAAACACCTCCAGGGACCTATGACTTTCATGTCTTCAGCAACAAAAAAGTCATAGAAGTCTTCTTTTTTGGGGGGCGGTAAATATGGGGAACTGAACTCAGGGGCACTCGACCACTGAGCCACCTCCCCAGCCCTATTTTGTATTTTATTTAGACACAGGGTCTCACTGAGCTGCTTGCTTTTGCTGAGGCTGGCTTTGAACTCGCGATCCTCCTGCCTCAGCCTCTCAAGGTGCTGGGACGACAGGCGTGCGCCCGCCCCCTCTCCCACAGTTAGCCATAGAAGTCTTAAAAGTATAAAACATATTTAAAACATATAAGAAGGAAAATAACAGTTACCTTGATAGTAAACATTAGAAATACATGCGTGTATATGTATATATGTGTTAGGTGTATATCTGTGTACATATGTGTTTGTGTCTGTAATATATATTATCGATGACATTTGCATTTGATAATAGAGATGACTTCATGATTCTGTAAAAGCAAACCTTTGCTCCTAGGAGATTCGTGCTAAAAAACTTCAGGGGAGAAGCATCTTGATGGTTTTGCAGCTCACTTTCAAATGGCCTCACAAAAATCATCATCTTAACACATGTCTAGATGGATTATAGGTCCAGATGCCCACAGTGCTGGTAAAAGCCAGATCTGGTTGAAGCGGGTACAGGAGTCTCTGGAAATATACCCACAACTTCTCTCTCAAATCTGAAAAAAAAAAAAATATTTTTTTTCAAGTGGAAAGTTAAAAGTGACCTCAAAATCCCATTACCCAAAAGAAGTCGCAGCATGACCTGGGGTCAATTGCCCACGCAGCTCTTTAAGGATTGACACACGTGTGCACACATGCAGGATCACACACCCAGGGGATGCTGTGTGTGTACTAGGCTCAATGACTTGTAGCACTTATTCTTTATTTCTCTCTCTGCCAGGGTCAAGGTCAAGGCTAGCCACCCTAGCTTAGCATGCCTTATGCCATTTACTGTAGCCGATTCCTTTTGAACTGGGAATTTGGGGACTTTTAATTTTTTCCATTTTCCCTGGGATTATAAACAATACCGCAGTGAACATCCTTGTGTGTAGACCTTTGTTTAAATCTCTCAATAATCCTTTAGTACATTTTTTTTTCTTAAGTCTTAAAACTTTTTGGTGAAAAACTTCATTGTTTGCTTGGCTTTCTTTAATTATTATTATTTTTTTTTAGTGTTGATGGACCTTTTCATTTATTTATATTCGGTGCTGAGAATTGAACCCAGTGACTCACACATGTGAGGCAACACTCTACCACTGAGCCACAAGCCCAGCCCCAAATGCTTGGCTTTAATGACTGTTTCTTGTTCGGGGGTCCTTACCCTGCCTGCAGCACTTCATGTGATCTCAATTTTTACAACATTGTGCGAGGCAGATAGATAGCCCATTATCCATATTTTAAAGTCAAGGAGACTAAGGATCAGCCAACATGATCTGATTCCAGAAGTCCTGGGCTCTTCAAAAATTGATTTGCTTATAGCAGAGGCGCCTGTAATTTCCTTCTATGATCAAACCCCACAAAAGCCAACCCGTTTAGACTCCTGAGGTCCCCAAGGAGCATGGCCTTAGTCCGGCTGGGAGTGATGCGACTAGGGGATTCTACTGGTGCTCTGCTGCCCCCCTGTGGCAATTCTGCCTCATTGCTGGGATGGTTAGTCCCTTGTTGTATTCAATTCTCATTAAGAAACCAGAAACTTTAGGGTTTTTCAAATACCCCATCAATCCAAATCTTGCAACATGACCATGATCCCCAATACCACAGAGAATAAATCAAGGTTCAAAGAGGTTGAACCCCCCCTCTCCCCGGGTCACGCGGCATACTGGTGGCAAAGGTAGAACTCAATTCTAGTGCTCAGGGAGCTGGCTTTCTACTGCCCTGTACTTCCTGCCCATCTGGCATAAGCAACCTCCTTGTGGCCCTTCAGGAAAATCCAAGCAGCATGGAACAGGGACCTGGAGCATAGCTTCCAGGTTCCGATAATCTTAAATCCTATCCCTGCCTCTGCCACCTTCTAGATACCCAACCTTGATGGAGTTTCTTGACCCCTGGGACACTCGTAAGAAAACAAATAGAGTCAGGGTGCAGAGGCACATGCCTGTAATCCCAGCGGCTTGGGAGGCTGAGACAGGAGGATCATAAGTTCAAAGCCAGCCTCAGCAAAATTGAGGCGCTAAGCAACCCAGTGAGACCCTGTCTCTAAATACGAAATAGGGCTGGGGATGTGGCTCAGTGGTCGGGTGCCCCTGAGTTCAAGCCCTGACACCAAAAAAAGAAAGAAAGAAAAGAAAAAGAAAACGAGTGAGAAGCATACTGCAAGGACATTATGTTAACGTTGCAGCAGGAGCTTTGGGTTGAGACTAGGGTCCGGGACTGGGGTCCTGGTTCTTTTTTTTTTTTTTCTATATTTATTTATTTTTCAGTTCTCCGCGGACACAACATCTTTGTTGGTATGTGGTGCTGAGGATCGAACCCGGGCCGCACGCATGCCAGTCGAGCGCGCTACCGCTTGAGCCACATCCCCAGCCCAAGGGGGTCCTGGTTCTTGTAAAGACACAGAGCAGGTTTCCTTGATCTCTGGGACTCTATTTCCTCCTCCATCAAAGACATTCTTTCAAAACTTCTTTACTGGATTGCAACAAAATCTGTTTATTTGATTTGGTTCTGAAGCAGATGCAAACTTTGCAGATTCCTCATCTTTAAAATGGAAACAAATACAAAAACACAATTTTTCTTAGCATTCTTGCAAGGCAGCAAATGTGACAGCGCTCTTCCCGTAGCTGCCCCGGCCTCAACAGTCAAGGACCTTGAGATCCCTCCAGGGTGTAAAAAGCGGTAAATTATCTGGACACGGGGGTGCACGCCTGGAATCCCAGGAGCTCAGGAGGCTGAGGCAGGAGGATGGCGAATTCAAAGCCAGCCTCAGCAACTTAGTGAGGCCCTAAGCATCTCAGCAAGATCCCGTCTGTAATGAAATACAAAAAGGGCTGGGGATGTGGCTCAGTGGTCAAGTGCCCCTGGGTCCTATACCAAAAAAAAAAAAAAAAAAGAAAAAAGAAAAGAAAAAGAAAGAAACTGAGGACTAGTGTGTGTAGAACACCTAATACTCACCAAGCGTATTTTTTTTGAACACTCACAAATATTAACTCATTTAATGCTGTCATCAGTTTTGTGGCAGGCAATTTTATGGGTTCCATGTTATGAATGAGGAGGGAGCCACATGACCCAGACTTGGCCAATTAAAGCCTTCCAAGTCCTGGCTTCAGTGATTGGTTCAGGGAGGGCCCTAGGATATGGCCTGACCAATCCCATCATTTTGTAGGAGGCACGTGACCAGACCGTAGCCAATCAAAGCCTTCCAAGCCCTGGCTTCAGTGATTAGTTCAGAGAAGGCCCTAGGACCCATGCCGGACCAATCAGATCATTTTCTGATATTGTGCACCTGGACGCTGGGGGGAAAAGTCATTTTTCTCTCAGTTTGGGGGAGGTGTATGTTAGCCACGCTGTGCCCCAGAAAATTCCATCTAAACTACCCCTAAAATAGGGCCAGCACAAAGGAGAAAAGTGAAAGAGTGCTAAGGAAAGTCAAGATCAGCCAAAATTGTTGGATCTGAATCTACTTTTTTTGCTAACGAACATGAACCAGTGAAGCTCATTTTTTTTAAGCCTCTTAGAAATGCGATTTTTTTTTCTCATTTGCAATCGTTGGTCCTCACCAATGCACATTCGTATTCATTAAAAATATTAGCAGTTGTGGCCAGCCATGATATAATAATTATGGCTTTGGCTCTGGTGGGCATACGACATGGTCTTCAAGGCTCGGATGTCGTCTCTATCAACCTTGGTTGGATGGAATTCTCGCAGGGGAGGGTAGTCACTCTATAAAGAATGCACTTTCCATGATCGTCACTGGGCCTTCATCTCTAGATTTGTAATCAGATGCACTTCGGTCCTGCCCTTTTGATGGGGGGAGCAGTACTGGGGATGGAACCAGAGGTGCTTAACCCCTGAGCCCCATCCCTAGCCCTTTTGATATTTTGTTTAGAGACAGGGTCTCACTGAGTTGCTTAAGGCTTTGCTAAGTTGCTGAGGCAGGCTCTGAACTTGCCATCCTCCTGCCTCAGCCTCCCCTGGACCTGGGATTACAGGCCAGGCCTCCGCACTTGGCTGGTTTGCCCTCTCCTCCTCATCGCTAAGTAATCAGTCCTGTCGTTATCAAGAGCAGCAATTTGCAAATGAGATGGAACTGGGTTCAGACTCCACTTCGTCTACTTCCTGGGTCTCTGACTTGGGTCAGATCACTTAACCTGAGTAATTTCTCATCCAAGGCCACGTGGCACCCCAGATGGGTATGGCTACATTCAACCCTGCTACTCTCTGAACGACATTGGGTCGTGGGAGGCTGTTTCTGGGTAGTGTTTGGGGCTGTGGTCAAGGGTCAGTGGTGCGGGGTGGACTGGAGGAGAGGCTTCTGTTTGAGTTTTCCCAGCACGGACTGCAGCCTTGCTTCATCAGCACGTATATCGTACATCCCAGAGATGAAGGAATTCCCATAAAACCTTGGGCTTCCAAACAAACATCTTCCCACACTCAGCACGTCCTATTCCCACAAACTGGGGCCTCTCCAAGGAATACGGCAGTGGAAGGGAACAGGAATGGGTCTCCTTAGGGGAGCAGGAGGGGTTTACCAAATGCTCCATGCTGGACTCTCACGTGGGAAAACGTGTTCACACAGTGAAATGCCTACATCCGTCTTGTCCATTTGGAGGACTCACCTCTGGGTTCCATGGTTCTGAAAGATGCGGACTCATCTTCATCCTTCCCAGTCTTGTCTTGCGTAGGTGTTTGGCAACAAAAGAGTGTGGTTAGCCAGGCAGGGTGCTGCACACCTGTGATCCCAGTGCCTTGGAAGGCTGAGGCAGGAGGTTCACAAGGTGGAGGCCAGCCTCAGCCATTTAGTGAGACCGTGTCTCAAAATAATAAATAAAAAGGACTGGGAGGTGGCTCAGTGGTAGAGTACCCCTGAGTTTAATCCCCAATACTGGAGGGTGGGAAGCACATGGGTTCTGTGGCCAGAGGGACCAGGACAGGAATTCTGGCTTGTCCTCTTGCTTATTCCATGATTTGGTCAAGTTATCTGCTATGATTTGGATCCAAAAGGGCCTTATGTTCAAAGCTTGGTCCCCAGTGTGGTACTATTGAAAACTTTAAGAGTAGGGCCGAGTGGGAGGTCATTGGGGGTGTGCTCTTGAAGGGGATTTGGGGCCCCCTCTCAATCTCTCTTTGGATCCCTGGCTCACGGTGAGTTGAGTGGCCTTACTCCAGCCATGATGGGTTGCCTCCTCACAGGCCAAGAGCAATGGGGCCAGTGGATCACGGACTGGAACCTCCAAAACGTGAAGCAAAATAAACCTTTTGTCTTTACAAGTTGATTACCTCAGGTTTTTTGTTATAGAGATGGAAAGCTGACTAACATATCCTCTTACCTCTTCAAGTCCTACTTCTTAATCTGTAAAACAGGGATACTCATGTGGATGCCGTTTCAAAGATTAAATTAGACCATACTTTTGCTCAGTGATTTGACACCTAAGGTTTCAAGTATCCAGCTTTGAGGCAAAACCACCTTAATACTTCGTGGCTTAAAGTGACAGCAATGTTCATTTTACTCACAGACTCGTGCCATCTGGGTGTGGAATGATAAAGACAGTTCATCTCTTCTCCATACCAAATCCAATGATGTGGCTTGAGGATTGGGGCCAGGGGTCATCCGATGACTCAGTCTTTCGTGTGTTTAAGTTGATACCTTAACTGAAGCCATTGGCCAGAGGACCTCCTTGTGGCCCCTCCATGTAACTTGGGCTTCCTTACAACATGGCAGCTGGGTTTCAAGGGTGAATGTTCCCAAAGAGAAAAAAAGCCCAAGCGGAAGCTGTGTCCTCTCTTATGATGGCGTCTTGGAAGTCATGCTGCTTGTCCTGGGCACCTTTTGATTCCTTGACTCACTTGCAAAGTCCTGCTTGTCTTCAAGGAGAAGGAAAATGGTCTTGTCTCTTTGATGCAGAATGACAGGGTTCTGGAAGAGAAGGTGACACCATGCATATTTCCACAGTTTGTTTTTTGGGGGTACTGGGTATTGAACTCAGGGGCACTTGACCACTGAGCCACATCCCCAGCCCTATTTTGTATTTTATTTAGAGACAGGGTCTCACTGAGATGCTTAGAACCTCGCTAAGTTGCTGAATCTGGCTTTGAACTTGGGATCCTCCTGCCTCAGCCTCCCAAGCTGCTGGGATGACAGGCCTGTGCCACAGTGCCTGGCTTCCATGGTCATTTTTGGAAAATTCCAGTAGCCTCTTCTCCTAAGTACTAAAGACAGAACAAGTCCCAAGACCACTTCCTCCATCTGAGCCTTCCATACAAATTTTCTAAGACATTTCTCCTTACTTGTGGGAAAATTGGAAAACTGACAAATAGTATATCAAAAACTCCTGGTATTCAGTAGATACTCAATAAATGTGTGGTTACAATTGTAATAACTCATTTATTGAGCCACTGTCAGGTACCAAGCTCTTCCTGCTGAGAGTTTCATGTGCTTTGTTTCATTTAGTCTTCACGGAAATGCTGTAATTCGGGTTGTAATGGTATTGCTATTTAACAGATGAGGAGACTGTGGCTCAGAGAGGTTAAACAACTTGCCAAAAGGTCACACAGCTGGCGGGTAGGACTCCAGGTAGTGTGGCTTTAGCATGGACGCTTTTAAACACAACACTGTCCTGCCTCTTAGTGAGAAAAGTGTAGTTGGAATTTCAGGGTTTGCAGTGTGACCTGCTGGAAGATGTTAAACTCACAGAATCAAGACACAGAAAATGCAATTAGGAGTTAGGAGTTGAGGGGCACCCAGTGCCCGGGAATTGAAGACTGGAGGTCAATTGTTTGTCCCACACAGCTATAATCAGCAGGGCACACAAATGACACCCTGGCCTTGAGGGAGTCCTGGTCACCTCTTAGCTGAATTCAGCTAGCCCTTGATGATATCTTTTCCTATTTTTTGCTCAAAACCCACCCCCCGCCAAGAAGTTGAACTTCTGTTGCACCTATAATTTTGCCTTGGTTTTACTATGAAAATAATATGGGCTCATTGTAAAAATGAAAAGGGGCAAAAGTATATATAGAAGAAAGTAAAAGTTTACTCTAGCTCTTACCCTATAATTTTGCTCCCCAGAGGAAATAAAGGTCAGTGGCTTGATGAGTAACTTTTCTCATTTAATTTTTTTCTTAAACTAGAAAACATTAGATAAGCCCATTTTTCTCACAAGTTGCTTTTGAAATTTGGCAATATATCCCAGACGGCTTTCCACGACCAGAACATTACAGTTTCAATGTACTGAGTGTTCCATAATATGGCCGTGCCACAGCGTGTTTCATCAATCCCCAGTTGATGGACACGGAGGTTGTTTCCATCTTATGTTGGTTATCAGCAATGCTGTGCCAATTACATCATTGTGTGTTCTTGTGGGTCTTTCTGAAGGATGGACTATTAGAAAGAAGGGGCATACACTTCCAAATAAGTTGATTATTGCACAGATAATGTGCCCTTTCTCTATAAGTTCATAGGTCAGGAATCTGGAGTCTCTCACTGACTGCTCTTTGATGTTCCTGGAAGACACTGTTGTTCCCCTCCCCGCTTCCTGAGCTGTGCTCGCTGAGGACTTTGTCTGCAAGATCTCTGCCTGTGCCCGGGGCGAACTTGGATTGCAGGGAAGTGTACCCCAGTGTCCACCAAGTTTAACCCCCATCCAGGTCATTTTGAATCAAATCTCAGCAGACATAGAACAACTCTCCCTTGACTAGGGAACCTTCCCCTAGCAGCTGGCAGAGGAGAGGTGAACTGATTTTGACCACCACCCTTGAGACACCCAAAAGCATCTGAGAAGAATGTAGTCCGATTGCCAGGCACAGTGGCGCACGCCTGCAATCCCAGTGGCTCGGGAGGCTGAGGCAGGAGGATTGCGAGATCAAAGCCAGCCTCAACAAAAGCGAGGACCTAAGCAGCTCAGTGAGACCCTGTCTCTAAATAAAATCCAAAACTGGCCTTGGGGATGGGGCTCAGTGGTTGAGTGCCCCTGAGTTCAATCCCTAGTACCAAAAAAAAAAAAGAATATATAGTTGGGTCCAGGACCCAGAGTCATGCCCAGACCTGAGAAGCTTTCAGGTCAACCATAGGCAGACCCCAAGTGACCTATGGCCTCTAGTGAAGCAGGGAACATAGGCTGCTGAGATCTCCTCTCCCAGGTCCAAGGCCTTGGTGTTCAGCCTGAGCAGGTCCCCAGCCATCAACTGGGAGGACGGAGCACTTTGCTTTACTGGCCCTCTCGGTCCTGGGATGTTGAAATTTGTCACTGTGCTTCGTCTTCCAGCCGTGGGTGTAATCACTGTCAGGGGGCCAGTAATTAACCTTCCGCAGAGTGACCAGTGCCTCCTGGGCCATGTCCTGGGGCAGGAGGACAGGGCCGGTTGAGTTCCAGCGGAAGTGCCTGCAATGTGTGTCCCCAGGGAGGGGGCGGTGGGCAGGGGACATTGGGGCCAGGCGAGGGTCAGCGTTTCCCACTGGTCTCATCGGAATTGGAGCATGGCGGGGTCTCTCTGGACTTGACGAGAGAGAACCATATCTCCACTGTGTTCTGAGGACCCGGTTGGAAAGTTCCCTACCTCCTTGTTTCTCAAAAAGTCCTTTATTAAGAAACAAACAAAAGTACTTTATTTTGCAAATCGCCCACCACACTCAAAGGCACATGTGCATTCATGCCTTGGTGTCTGACGGGGTGTTTCCAGGATGCCCTGTGAATGCTAAAATCCGTGGACACTCAAGTCTCTAAAATATAAAGGTGAGATATTTGCATATAACCTGTGTATGCAAACATGTGCATCCTCCCATAGACTTTAAATCACCTCTAGAGGACTCATGGTACCTGATACAATGTATATACCACTCAAATATTGTTAAACTGTGTCATCCAAGGAATTGTGCCTAAAATGTATGGACATATTCAAGGCAGATGCAATTTCTTCCCCAAATATTTCCCATTTGCAGTTGGTTGAATCTATGAACATGGAATCTGTAAACCAATATTAAGTGTGCAAATGGATGACTTTTTCACGTGTTTACCACCAACTTTAGTAAGCTGCTAACTCCCACGTTTAGCGTCCTGCAACGATAAGCACCGTTCTGACTTCTATCACTATATTTCATCTATTTTTTTAAACTTTAGACAAATAGGACAGCAAGTCTCTTTTGTGTCAGGTTTCTTTCAGTCATACTATGTCTCTGAATTCATCCATATTGTTGTGCATAGCTGAAGATTGTTCCTTTTCATGCCCGTATACTATTCTGCTCCAGGACCATGCCCATACTCCAATTTATTTACCTATTCTGTTCTCAGAAGAGTTACAGAGTTAAAGCAAGTCAGTCTTCTCTAAATATTCTTCTGTATGTTTTTTGTTGTACATAAGCACTCACGTGTAGGGTGAGTATCCATTTAGGAGTAGAATTTTTGATTCGGGGAGTAGAGATATTTTCAGTTTTAATCAGATATTGCCAAGCAGTTTCTCAACGGGAGGCTACCCATTTATATTCCCAACAGCCAAGTGTGACAGTCACGATAGTTCTACAGCCCAGTCTTAGTAACTGATAGTCTTTTAAATTTTATCCATTCTAGTGAGTGGCAGGCATTGGGGGGCACAGGGGATACAAATTGGACCTAGTGCGCAACAATGTAGCAAAGAGTAACCCTGAACGCACTGTATTTACAACCCTTCAGGGCATGAGTGACCCAGGCTCTCCTCCCCTCTCCACCTTTGTCCTTCAGATTTTGGCGATCACCGGAAGGGCCATAGGCAGAAAGATTGGTATTGTTAAAAAGACTGAAGAAGAGAAAAAGAGACGATGCACAGCAGATTCACTGTGCACTCTCAAGGTGTCAAATCCTCAAGATGAACTACCAGGACTTCGGGGGCTGTGTGCGCATCTGTCTGTGCGTGTGCCTGCGCGCAATTACGCGCAGGGTCCGGGCACAGGGGAATGCATGTGCTTGTGTAGACACGGGCTCGGACGTCCAGGCACGTGTATTTCCGTAACTGGCCTTTGGAATGTGCACATGGCTGTCACGTGTGGATTGGAAGGAGAGATGGACCCTGTCCCGTGTCCATGTCCCCGTGGCTGCCTCCACCTCCTCCACGGCCCAGGCCTTGGGTCATAGTGGCTGGCGGGCTGCGGGGAGGTCTGACTCTGTCTCCTCCTTCTTTGGGGACGTGGGAATAAGAACAGCTTCCTCTTGGAATTCCGTGTGCGTCACCCAGGACTGTACGTGCAGGGCTCTGGGTCCACGTCCAGCCAGTGACCAAGGCGTGCTGTGTGCGCCTGTTCCTTTGGGGGTGAGCTGACGCCCGCTCTCCCTTCCTGTGGGAAGTGGGTCGGAGGGTTTCTGGGGCAGGGGGCGCGACCTTGAACTTGCAACCCTCCTGCAGCACCTTATGGGCAGGTCCAGGGTGAGGGTGACCTTCGCGGGCCTGGCCTGTGCTTGGGGGGTTTTCTGGCACCTGGTTTCTGGTAGACCAGAGGAATGTGGGGGGAGAGGCGCCACCAGAGAGAGCCTTCCTGTGTGTGCTCCTGTTTTCCTTCTCCCCTGGATCGACCTCAGGGGACCACAAGAGTCCTCATTAGAGTCAACTTCAGGGGCAGGCGCAGTTGCTTCACAGCATGCTGGGAATCACCGAGAAATGGTAGGTTATCAGCAAATAATGAGCCCTTGGCTGTTCTTTAGAAGTTGGCAGGCCCCCACAGCAGCAGCATCGGGGCCTTCTTGTGACCTCTTGCTGACCTCGTGTGTTGACAAAGAGTGAGAGAAAACTTCCCAGGCAGACAGACCCCGTGGGGCCAGGGCTGAATTCATCCGGTGTTTACGTCCACAGGGGCTCTACTGCTTTCCCTGATCACACAGGAGAAGTAGGAAGAAACCACGGAGTAGAGGGAGGACTCTTTTCATACTTGACTTCAAATGTGCAGAATGGGAATAACCTAAATGCCCAGCAGGTGGGGATGCGTGCATTAAAACAATATAGTATATTTATAAGGAATATTATACAGGCTTTTTACAAACAAAGTTATGTGGCCTCTGACATAACTTTCCCATGTACCTGTGTGAATACACCACAGTGAACCACACCATTGTGTGAATAAGATATATTCCATGCTTGTATAATTGTATCAAAATAGAATCTACTGTCACGTATGACTAAGTAGAACCAATAAACAATGAAAGAATAAACAATTTGTGGATCTGTCTTGTTGACCTGGGAAGACAAATAAAATACTTTAGGTAAAAAAGGTTGGTAAGAAGATGGTATAGTATCTTTAATGTTATTTTCAAAGATCGTATGCCTGCAAATCAAAACTACACTGAGATTTCATCTCACTCCAGTGAGAAAGGCAATTATCAAGAATACAAATAATAACGAATAACAGTAATAAATACTAGTGAGGATGTGGGGACATTAGTAAGTTAATAATTAGCAAATTATGTACAACCACTCTGGAAAGCAGTATGGAGACTGCTCAGAACCCTAGGAAGAAAACCCCACCACCGTGACTCAACTATTCTGCTTCTTCGTGTTTATCCAGAAGAACTAAAATCAACGTACTATAATGATACAGCCACATCGATGTTTACAGCAGCACATCTCACAATAACCAAGTTGTGGAACCAGTCCAGGTGCCTATCGATGAATGAGTGGATAAAGGAAATGTGGTATGGGCTGGGGACATAGTTCAGTTGGTAGAGGGCTTGCCTCGCATGCACAAGGCCCTGGGTTCAATCCCCAGCACCACCAAAAAAGAAAAAAAAAAAAAGGCATTTGCCAGTAAATGGATGGAACTGGAGAACCTCATGCTAAGTGAAATCAGCCAGACCCAGAAGTCAAGGGCTAAATGTTCTCTCTGCTCCCTGGAAGTTACAGCAAAGTAGGGGGAAGGAGGGAAATCAGATATCATAAAGACAGAGGGGAGATCAGCGTCACAGGAAATTGAGGGGCAGAGGAGGAACAGGAAAGGAAGGACCTACAGAATAAATTAGTCAAAATCATGCTATGTGCATGGATAAATATACCACGGTAAATTCCACCTTTATGAATGTCTATAAAACATCAATTAAAATACATCAATGAGTAGAAGGCAGATCAGTGGAGCAGAGGAAGGAGAATGGGGGGAGGGGGAGGGGAGGGGGAGGGGAGGGGGAGGGGAGGACAAGGGTGGGGCACTGGGGACTGAAGGGGAATAAATCAAATTCCATGCATGTCTGGTTATGTCGGAATGAACTCAACTGTTGCGTACACTATAATGCACTGCTATAAGCAAAAAAAAAAAAAATTAAAAGAAATTGCATGCATGAATACATTTCCACAAGGGTATAGATGCAAATGTGAATAGTGTTTGTCTCTGGGTGTGGATTCCAGGAGCGCCTCTTCTTCCCCAAGTGCACATCTGTATTTTCTATTTCTCCTGCAGCAAACGTGTATTCCTGCGTCATTAAAACAATAAAAGTAAACATAAGGTGGTCAGAAAAGTCAAACTAGTTATTTTCTCTTGGAAATGAGTCAGGGTTCAAGAAGCCCGGGAGGGGAGGCAGTTGGTTTCTGGTTGCAGTGGTTTGTATTAATTTATATCATGTGACTCGGGGAAGGGAGAGAATTTGGTGATTATGATAACAGCTGCTATCACCACCGTTTTATGAATGAGGAAACTTCAAGCCCAGAAAGCTCACCCACGTGTCTGAAGTCACACAGCCAATCACTGTGCTCCGGGAATGGAGTAGCCTGCTCCAGGGTCTGTGTGCTCAGGTCTCCCTCATTTCCTGGGGATCGATCATTTCAACTCCAATTGACAACCAGAAACGTGGAGGTTTAAGGAAGGGCAGGATCTGCCCCATGGTGTGCTGACTAATAAGTGACAGAGCGCAACCCAGGTTTCCTTGTCCCCAAACTGACCCCCTCCATTCAAAACAGGGTCCCCTGATGACCTGAAGAAAGGAGGCCATGGTTCATGGAGAGAGGCACCACCTCAGCAGTCATCAGGAATGTCAATCACTCCACAACCAGATGGATGCACAGTCTCCCACCCACTGAGAGGCCAGCACCAAGAACGAGACAGAAAATACAAATGCCGCCCAAGACGGGGAGGGACGGGCGCTCGTGGGCACCGTGGTGGGAACGGGCGATGGCGTGCTGCTGTGCCAACAGCTTGCTGGCCCTGCAGACGGCTAAACACAGAGTCACCCTGGGACTTAGCCATTTCACTTCTGGTATGTGCTCAGAGGAAACCAAAGCGGAGACTCCAAGGGAGAATGTAGACCTGTGTTCCCAGAAGCCAAGTTCACAATAGCCAAGGGTCCAGGAGACGATAAATGGAAACAAAACAGGGCCCGGCCATGCACGGCATGAAACTTAGCCTTAAAACGGAAGGACATTGTGTCCCCTGTGTGACGGGGATGCGCCGTGAGGGCACTAAGCCAACTACAACCAGTCAGTCACGGAAAAGATAGATACTGTAGGTCACCAGGGACGTGAGGTGCCTAGAGCGGCCAAGTTCATAGACACAGGCAGTAGAACCGGGCTGCAGGAGATGGGGTGGGGGTGCACGAGCAGTTCTTGCTCACGTCCTGCAAAGTCTGAGTTCTGTACCATGAGAGGAGCTGGGTGGCCTGACCGTGGTGATGGCAGCCAACGAGATGGACAGGCCACTGTCTGTGTGCTTGAACTAGCCATGATGTAGATTCTATGCTGTGCCTGTGTTTCACCACAACTTAAAAAAGGAGACCATGGGGGCAATAGGTGTGTGTTTTAGAATTTGTGGACGGGGAAAAAGAGATCACAATAAACAAGTCAGGTCAGGGAGGAGCAGATAAAGATGGAAGTTGTCAGAAAAATAACTTTTTTTTTGTGTGTGTGGTGTTATATGTCGGGGGGTGGGTACGGGGATTAAACCAGGAGTGCTTAACCACTGAGCCACGTCCCCAATATTTTTTATTTAGAGACAGATTCTTGCTAAGTTGCTTAAGGCTTCACTAAGTTGCTGAGGTTGGCCTCCAACTTGAGATCCTCCTGCTTCGGCCTCCAGAATCCTTGGGGTGACAGGTGTGTGCCATCAGGCCTGCCGTTGAGAAAGAACATAGTAAGAGCCCAGTCGTGCCTCCTTATCTGCGGGGGACATTCCAGGACCCCGAGAGGATGCCTGAAGTGTATAGACGCCATGTGTTTCCCCTACCTACCTGCCTACCATAATAGTTTCATTCACAGTCAGGGATCCGAAACAGCGACCCATGTCATAGAAATCATGCGAATGTGGTCTCTCTCCCTGTCTCTCTCACGGAATGGGAATTTCCCAGGTGATCTTGGCAGATTGCCATTGACTGCAGGTGGCTGCCGGGGTGGAGAGGGAAGCCCTGAGCCGGGGTGCGGCTTCTGGGGGTTCCTCTCAGCCGCTCCAACCAAGGTCCCTTCCTGTGCTGGGGATGGAACCCAGGACCTTGTGTGGGCCAGGCGAGCTTCTACCCCAGAGCAGCCCTGTCGGGGGGGTGACAGATAACTTCTGTAGATTGATACAGCAGGAGTGGAAGCCGTTTATTGTAGGGCAACAGAGCTATTTATACATTTTGCACAGCTTATCTTAATTAGCATAAACTAGATACATCAGTCAACCAATAAGGAATCTCCACACTTAATGGCTCGCTTTTGTTACTTCTCAAACCACTCCCTCTGCCATTTTGCCAGGCACCATCCAGACTTGTTTACGAACTCTAACATTCCCCTGGCAAAATACCAGGTGTTATTTTGACTTGTTTACAGACCTTAACACAGCCCTCTGTCCTCTTGCCTTCTGGGCCCCAGGGTCCTCTGCAGACCTGACCTGTAAGCTGGACGACCATGTGAAGTGAAGTGAATAAAAGATCTATGGGGACCAGGGAGGACCACAGACATGACCAAGCCTGACGGGCGGCCGGTGAGTGGCGTGGGTGGTATTTTTATTCCCCGAGATGCCATCAGAGACCACCCTCCTACTTATAAGTGGGGAAACTGAGGCCCAGGTACATGCCACAGCCCAGGTGAGGTCCTCCATCCGGGAGGCCTGCGGCTCAAATTCTCAGTCCCACTGCCAGGTCCCCTGTCTTCCAGAACCAGCCTCGTCCGTGCCTTCTAGAAAATAAGCCTAAGTTTATCCTCCACTGGGGACCCCGCCAGGCCACAGTGTGGAGCCCTTTCCAACAAGAAGCGCCCTTGTGCAGCCTCGGCATCAGATGGTAGGGGAGACGGGGAGGTGTGGGGCGTGGGGGGCTTGGGGAAGGGGGTCCCCCTTCTCATTTTCATAGTGAGGTGGAGGGGGCGAGGTGGGCCAGGCCCATAAGCGTCATATGCCACGGGTCTCATTTCCTTTCAAATAATTCTCTCAAGCTGTATAAACTTTCTGCCTGAAAAATAAATGACGCCCCCCCCCTTAAAATAAACATTGACGCCGTCTATTTGCCTATGTTCACGGCCCAGGAATGAGGCTCCCCCAATGGCACTTCCCAGAATCCCCCCACCCGACCCCCCCAAAGAGCCTGCAAACTTATATTTTTCTCCTGGTCCTTCAACAACCACTATTTTTCCAGCCTCCACCTCCCAGGTACCTATCCAAGGAAAGAAAGCTGGCCGGTGGGTGCGTGATGATGGGTTGGGTGAAAGGAGGACCGTGCCCTTGACCTTCCCAGCCAAGCCACCATTGGAACTTGAAAGGGGAAATCCAAGAGGAAGGTGACCAGTGTCCACCTCTGTAAAGGGGGTGGGGGATGGAAGTCTGCTCCTTTCTTGAGCAGGGGCTGGGGAGACACGGAGGAAGCAAGAGCCACCTGTGGATGTCCCCCACTTATTTAACTTAGCCTCGTGGCTAAGTTCAGTTGGAAACTGCAGTCGCGTCCTTCATCTCATCAGGGGGACATAGCTCCAAAGGCAGTCTTCGCTGAGGTCTCCTCTGCAAGAGTCCTTTATCTTCTGCAAAGCCTCACTGGATTTTCTCTTCTTGCGTGCCCTGGAGGGGTTGTTGACACTTGCTGTGTCACAGAAGGGAAAACTGAGACCCCTAGAGGTGCCCTGTATTAAGGAATTGGCAGAACTTAACACCTCTCCTGAATTGTTGGAATTGGAAGGTTAAGAACAGTGTTTTGTCCCTTACAAAGTTCAAATGAAGGGTCCTTTAACTTAACCGATGCATGTATTTATTCATTCATTGGCTTATTCAACATGCACATGTGTTGTGCTTTTTGTGTATCAAGTAATGAATTAATTATTCATCTTTTTTTTTTAATTTTAATTTTTGGTACTGTGGATTGAACTCAGGGGCACTTGACCCCTGAGCCACGTCCCTAGCCCTTTTTATATTTTATTTAGAGACAGAGTCTTGCTGAATGGCTCAGGGCTTTGCTAAGTTGCTGAGGCTGGCCTGGAACTCACGATATCCCTACCTCAGCCTCCGGAGCCACTGAGATTACAGGCATGGGCCACTGTGCCCAGCCTAATGCCAGCCTTTTTAACCCATTTGTGTGACTTTCAAAAATCTTCCTCAGAAATTCTCAGATGTGTAACCCAAGTCCCTTCTGTCCCCACCAGTGTGAGGCCCTGATAGTTTGAACTTCCTGAGAAGCAAATTCAAAGACAGGGATTCAGATGGTCAAAGCTGATGAGGAGGGGATCTTAAGAGATGCTCAGAAGATGGAAAAGCAGCCCAGGAAGGCAGGTCAGTGAGAGAGGCCCCTGAGGCTTGGTCCCACGGAGGTGTGGGGGGACCAGGGGCCTCAGTCTTCCCAGGAGGGGTACCAGGAAGTGGGGACATCTCACCGGATGTTCTGTCTCAGGCACACATCTTTGTCTTGCTTTTTTGCACAGGCAGAGGAATGCTTCAAAATTCATAATTTAAAAAATCCCTGAAGCCAGGCCCAGCACCTGCAGTCCCAGTGTTCAGGAGGCTGAGGCAGGAGGATCCTAAGTTCCAGGCCAGTCTCAACAACTTGGCCAGACCCTGCCTCCAAATAAGGCTGGGGATGTAACTGTCTTAAAAGCACCTTCCCAGCATGTGTGAGGCCCTGGGTTCCCCAGCACCAACCCACGCACCTACCCACCAACAAAACACCCTCAGGTTGAGTCACAGGTGTTTGTTCTGATGATGTGGGGTTGGTGAGGGATGTCCCTTTGACATCCCTTGAGGCACAACCAGAGTCAAAGGAACTGTATTTCTTGGTCTTTGGGTCAAATCCCAAGGAATTGCCCTGAATGGCCCCCCTTTGGGTCATGTGTCCACTTCTTGGGCCAATCACTGTGAGGGTGGGTGGGCTACTATGGTAGCTATGGTTACTATGGTTATGCTCCAGCCTGGGACTAGGACGCGGTACCTTGCTCTGTGGTCATTGGAATCACCGGGTACAGACGGTGGGACCAGGCAGAAGCAGGTCAGGCGGCTCCTCCTGGACTTCAGAGCGTCCATCAGCAGATGGACCTGCGCTGCCCACGGAAGGAGAGGCGGACACCCGCGAGGAGGGCAGGGCTCAGTGAAGGAGCCCCTTTGGCAGCACCAGCTCCAGGAAAATTGGTGCAGAGTTCCTTCCCTCGATTGCAAGCAGAGGCTCCAGGGAAACGCGTTCTTTTCCATGGCATTCCAAGCCGGAAACCTGGGACTCTCGTCATTTAATTCTCTCATATTTACTATTATCTAGTAGAGTGACCCGGATACTACTGACATTTTCCTTTTTTCTTTTGCTTTTTGGTGCTGGAGTTGAAATCCCGGGGCCTTGCACTAGTGCCCTACCACTGCTATGCCCCAGCCCCTGAACACGGAACTTGACCGAGTTCAATTTAATTTTGACAAGAATGCTTCATAGGTGGGGTTAGGTACCGCCCTGGATTGCCATCAAGAACGTCTCTGGCTGGGCCTGGTGGTGCCTGCCTGCAAGCCAGCACTCAGGAGGCTGAGGCAGGAGGATCCCAGGTTCAAAGCCAGCCTCAGCAACTTAGTAAGTCCCTAAGCAACTCAGCGAGACCCTGTCTCTAAGTAAAATATATAAATGGGCTGGAGATGTGGCTCAGTGGTAAAGCACCACTGGGTTCAACCCCTGGGAAGGAAGGAAAGAAGGAAGGACGGAAGGAAGGAAGGAAGGAAGGAAGGAAGGAAGGAAGGAAGGAAGGAAGGAAGGAAGATCTCCTATCTGTTTCATAAAAGTCTGACTCACTTGTTTTAAAGTTTACTATCAAATCATCAATTTTTTTTGAACCCAGTGTCCCCCACATACCAGGTGAGGCCTTGCTATGTTGCCCAGGCTGGTCTTGAACTCCTGAGCTCAACTGCCTGCCTATCCTCTGGGGTAGCTGAGACTCTAGGCACGTGCCACCCTTCCCAGCTAACACTCTTCATTTTTAGTTATTATAAGCCTCCTCCCTGCGAGATCCCCAGCTGGAGGTGACGATAAGGAAGATGAACAGGAATGACCTGACTTTTGGGGGGGGGGCACTTCTGTGTAGAATGGTCCCAAAGGGATTGTCACCTCCTCCCGTGTTTGCCTATAAGAGGGGTACATCAGAGTCATGCAAAGATTCCAGTCAGTGGATGATTTTATTATGAAACAGATTGTTATCAATGTATTAAGAGCTTTCCCCAGTTTGCACTTTACCGACCGCATCTCTGTGGTATCTTTTATTTGTTTTGTTTTTTGGTGCTGGGGATTGAACCAGGGCCTTGTGCATGCAAGGCAAGTGCTCTACAACTGGGCTACATCCCCAGCTCCTGTGGGGTCATTTCATAAGGTCCCTGTTGTGGGACTTCGAAGGGCTCTTTTGGCCATGACCTTCCCGTTCACAGGTTACAGACCTTTCCCCAGATGACTGCCTATTTCTTTGGTCCCCAAAGTCAGCCACAGAGCCTGCTGGGTTCTTCGTTTGGCTTTTGGAGACGTCAGGATCAAGTTCAGCCTCTTCAGCAAGCCAAGCAAGGGTCCTGGGATCTCGTCCTTGCCTTTTTCTTTGGATGTGGTGGACCCAATCCCGCTACAGACACGTTGTGGTTTGTTTACGTCTTTGTGTGTGTGTTTGTGTGTGGGGTGGGTGGGGGTAACGGCAGGGGTGGGAGAACTGGGGATGGAAACCAGAGGACCCCTATCACTGCAATAATTCTCAGTCTGATCTGAAAACCTTTTATCATAGAAAATTCCAGGTGAGGAGAATCATATAATATAATAATAATAATAATATAATAAATCCTCATTTGCTCATGACCCAGCCTCGGCCGTTACCTTGTTTCATGGAGACTTCCAGCCTCCCCCACCCACCCATTATTTCGAAGCAAACCCCAGACGTGATAGGATTTATTCTATATTTAACATTCCAGGGCACATCTCCAAAGGAGGACTCATTTTTCAAATAAAGACTTCAATTTTTAAACATTTTTTAGAGGTGATTGAGGTTCAGAGCAAAAGTAGGAGGAAGGTACGGAGAGTCTCCTGCAGTTACCATCCAAAGCCCATGTGGACTAGCTTTGCTTTGCTAGAAACCCTCCAGAACTCTTTCTTTTTTAAATTAGTTTTTTAGTTATAGATGGACACAATACCTTTATTTTTATGTGGTGACGTGTTAAGGTCTGTAGACAAGTCAAAATAACACCTGGTATTTTGCCAGGGGAATGTTTGTAAACAAGTTTGGATGGTGCCTGGCAAAATGCCAGAGGGGGTGGTTTGAGAAGTAACAAAAGCGAGCCATTAAGTGTGGAGATTCCTTATTGGTTGACCGATGTATCTAGTTTATGCTAATTAAGATAAGCTGTGCAAAATGTATAAATAGCTCTGTTGCCCTACAATAAACGGCTCCTACTCCTGCTGTATCAACGTGCACAAGTTATTCGTCACTCCCCCGGTTATTTTGCTGCAGCCGGACTGCGGCAGTGGCGGAGATCAAACCCAGTGTCTCCCACATGCCAGGCAAGCATTCTACCACTGAGCCCCAGCCCTGGACCTCTCAGAGCTCTTTTAAACTGTACCCACAGTGTTGTCACCACCACGATTCCCTAACAACATCCAGGGTCCACTGATGCTTATATTTTTTCCAAATGTCTCTTACCCTTTCAATAACTTGTTGAATCAACATTCAGATAAAATTCACGGGGTGTTTGGGTTGATATCGCTTTTAACTTTTTTAATTGGTCCCACTTATCCATCCCTATCTAAACTGATACTTATATACAGCGATAGATGTAGACAGAGGTACACAGTTGCCCTTAGTTATCCGTGGGGACTGGCTCCAGGATCCCTGCAGGTACCAAAGTTCACAGATGCTCAGTTTCCTTACATAAAATGGCCTAGTATTTGTGTATGGTTTAAGAAATAACAAGAAGAAAGTCTGTACCTAATGGATACAATATAAATATATATTTTCAGATCTCCATTGGTTGAATCCATGGATGGGAACCCTGCAAACACAAAGGGCTGGTTGCAATTATATTTACTTATTTATTTATTATTATGTTAATTAATTTATTATTATTATCTTTGGTACTGGGGATTGAACCCAGGGACACTTGTACCACTGAACCACATCCTCAGTCCTTTTTATGTAATCCCAGCTAAATGGCCGAGGCTGCCCTTGAAACTTGCAATCCTCCTGCCTCAGCCTCCTGAGCTGCAGGGATTATAGGCGTGCACCACCGTGCCTGGCTGTTTGTGTTATTTTATATGCATAGTTTTCTTTTTGCCCTGTTAGTCTCCTCTCATCTGGCTTCCCTGACCACTTCTTGTGTCTTTCAATGATTTCTTTTGCCCCACTTCCTGTAAAGTGATTTCTAGGTCTAGGGGCTTGATCAGATTCAAGTTCGTTCATTCTTTCTTTCTTTCTTTTTTCTTTCTTTCTTCCTTCCTTCCTTCCTTCCTTCCTTCCTTCCTTCCTTCCTTCCTTCCTTTCTTTCTTCCTTCCTTCCTTCCTTCCTTTCTTCTTTCTTCCTTCCTTCCTTCCTTCCTTTCTCCTTCCTTCCTTCCTTCCTTCCTTTCTCCTTCCTTCCTTCCTTCCTTCCTTCCTTCCTTCCTTCCTTCCTTCCTTCCTTCCTTCCTTCCTTTCTTTCTTTCTTTCTTTCTTTCTTTCTTTCTTTCTTTCGAGACTGAACTCAAGCTACATCCCAGACCTTTTTAAACTTTTTTGTTGTTTGTTTTGATGTGGATCTCACCAAGTTGCCCAGGGCCTGCCTGGAACTTGAGATTCTCCTGCCTCAGCCTCCCAAGTACCAGGGTTACAGGCTCAGCATCAAGTTCAAGCCCTGTTTTTGTTTTGTCCGATGACGTCACAGACAGTTTTCCTTTCATCCATTGGAAGATGCATGGCACTTGTTAGGGTCTCTCTTGTGATTTTGGCAACCATGATTCAAACCCACTAGCCCGCCAGGGTGCTGATAAGGTCATGGGAAACATTGGGTTCCTGAAGTCTTTTTTTTGCTACTGGGGATTGAACTTGGGGACACTCGACCCCTGAGCCACATCCCCAGCCCTATTTTGTATTTTATTTATTTTTATCCCACTGAGTTGCTTAAGGCCTTGCTTTTGCTGAGGCTGGCATTGAATTCATTCTTGATCCTCCTGCCTCAGCCTCCAGAGCTGCTGGGGCTTGGTCCCACAGAGGTGCAGGGGAGGCCAGGGGCCTCAGTCATCCCAGGAGGTGTACCAGGAAGTGGTACACGCCGTTGTGTGTGCCATTGTGCCCAGCTTCCTGAAGTTATTTTTTTTCTTCCTTGATTTTTGTTTTATTTAATTCAATTATTATCAATTTTCTTCTTTACAAAATGAGGTAAACAGAAGATCTGACTCAAACAAAGTCCATTTTAGGTAGCGTGGATCTCTGGCAAGGTAAGGAATGGAGTCCTCTCCCTCCCTCCTGCCTTCCCTCCTCCCACCCTGATTTCTAAGTTACATTTTTTTTTTTGCTTTTTATCACCAGTGTTTTTGAAACTAATATTCTATTTTCAACCATGATTTCTATAGGTCTTTTTAACTTTTTTCAAAACATTTAAATTTTTAAATTTAAATTTTTGAATTTTCAATTGGCAAAAATCGCATCTACTTATGGCATGCACTGTGATATTTTGAAATATGTATACGGTGGGGAATGGCTCAGAAGGGCTCATTTGCATGTGTTTCACCTCATACATTTATGTTGCTGAATGCTGAAAATCGACTCATCAGAGTTCTTTAAGCTTGATTTTGTGGTCACATGGGTATGGGAGTCACCATATAAGGTAAGGTATAGTTCTTTTCTACATCCCCAAATTCTTCATATTGATTGACATTTGATGGTCAGAATTTGGTCATCAACTTCTCATGGTGTGTATCATTAATTTAATTATTCAAAGTTTCCTCTAGGGATTTACTCTTTTTTTTTTTTGTACCAGGGATTGACCTCAGGGGCACTCCACCACTGAGCCCCATCCCTAGTCCTATTTTGTAGTTTATTTAGAGACAGGGTCTCACTGAGTTGCTTAACACCTTGCTTTTGCTGAGGCTGGCTTTGAACTCATGATCCTCCTGCCTCAGCCTCTCAAGTTGTTGGGATTACAAGCGTGTGCCACCATACCCAATAGGGTTCATTTTTAGTAGCAATGATACAATAAGCCATTATCCTCAGCTGGGTGTGATGGCTCATTCTGGTGTTCCCAGCAGCTTAGGAGACTGACAGAGAAGGATCACAAGTTGGTGGCCAGCTTCTGCAACTCAGCAAGATTCTGTGTCAAAATAAAAAAATAAAAAGGGCAGGGGGTGTGGCTTGGGGATAGAGCCCTTGCCTAGCAAATGTGAAGCCCTGGGTTCAGTCTAAAAAAAACATCAACAAAACCCAGCTGTATTATGTGCTTGTGTGCATGCATTTGTTTCAGGTGGATCTAGATGTCAAATCCTTAAAACAAAGTGGCTGGGTGCAAGAAATTAATTTCTAAAAATTTTGCAAAATTGCTCTCCGAAAATTTCTATCTCTTCTTTCACTCATTGGCATCCACAAAGCCTGCCTCCCATGCCGTCACTGCCACTTATTATGATCAGTAACTTAACTTCCTCTGAGAGCGAGCCTAAAGACCCATTAAGAGCATGTGTCTTAAGACAGAGTCTCTGGGTTCGAATCCCAGCTCTTTCCACTTGTTGGAGGTGTCACTTGGGCCTTGGTTTTCTCTTCAGAGAATAGATCCCGTGTCAGGAATGGAACAAAGTCCTTTTGTTCAGTGTACAGCACTCACAACAATGGCCTGCATTATGTGTGGGCTGGGGATATGGCTCAAGCGGTAGCACGCTCTCCTGGCATGCGTGCGGCCCAGGTTTGATCCTCAGCACCACATACAAACAAAGATGTTGTGTCTGCAAAAAAAAAAAAAAAACTAAAAAAAAATATTAAAAAATTCTCTCTCTCTCTTTCTATCCCACTCTCTCTTTAAAAAAAAAAAAGAAAAATAATGTGAAGTTATTGCCATAAATATCACAGGCCTCAGTTTTTCATTTTATGATCACGAGTGAGGAGAAGTTTACTGCACTGCTTTATCAGAAATAGAGAGGGGGCTGGAGACACAGCTCAGTTGGTAGAGCACTTGCCTCGCATGCACAAGGCCCTGGGTTCAATCCCCAGCACCATCAAAAAAAAAAAAAAAAAAAGAAAGAAAGAAATGAAATAGAGATGGCATCTCTGCTCTTTGTGAAAACCAGAATATATATACCCCCAAATAAGAAAATAACTCCAGATGTTATATTACATGAGACACAGAAAGACACCACCTGTTTCCACTCCTCTGCGAAATGCTAAAAAGGTGACCTCAGAGAACTAGAGAGTAACCCTGATCTCCAGGGGCTGGTGGCGGCCAGGGAGAGCTTGGATACAAAAGTGCAGTTAAGGAGGAGAAGTAGTTCTTGCGTTCTGTAGCACCATCCCGCTCTCTTCCCTAGACACAGGCGCTTCATGACATTGAAATGACCTACATACATCCAGAGGATGACTATGAAGATAGGCGTGGCAAAAATAAAAACCTGCGAAATGGAAGCTCTGGGGTCTATCTTAGAATCTGGAGCTGAAAGCAAGTTCAGAATGGGCTGGTGTGTTGGCCTGCCCTGGGCGGGGGGAGGCGGGGAGGCGGAGGCCCTCTCCAGGAGGCTGGAGAGGCCGGCTCAGTCCGTGGGTGGTTCCCCCCAACCAAAGAGCCAGTTATTTCTGGGTTATGATTTTGCAGGTGCGAGAAGAGGGGTGGGGGCTGGAGAAGTCCCCGGGTCCCCGCCTGCTTTACTGCTTGCCCTGGACCGCGCTGCCTCCCTTAATGACTGCCCGCTGCCCGCTGTGCACCCCCACGTGGGGACACCCCCACTTGGGCGGAGAAAACACCTCTGAAAATAGGCTCTATAAAAGGGAACTCAGGAAGACTCTTGAGTTCTCTGGCAGGCCGAGCCGAGGTTCTTATCTGTCCACTGAGAGCAGGTGGGCGGCAGGGACCACCGGGATCCTCTTTTCCAGAACATTCTAGAAGCTTTCTGGGGAGACTATGGAACAACAGCAAGGTATCCCTCTTACTTTCTTTAGGGGCTCTCTTCTTTGAAAAAAAAAATAGAGTCACCAATCACCGGAAGTGCTTAACATGACAAAGTTGGCAGGGCTGGGGGGTAGCTCAGGGGTACTGCGCTCGCCTAGCACCTGGGAGGCCCTGGGTCCCAGCCCCAGCACGGCATGCGCATGCGCACACACACGTTAAAGCTGCAGACAGTTGAACTTGAACTTCTATCACGTTCACCCTGCAGAGCGCCTGGTGACGCGTTTGAGGCAGTATGCAATACAGTTGTCAGGTGTTACTGGTTGGCACTGGGGTTTAAAGAGACATCTAAGTGAATGGCAGCTGATGTCAGCTCTCCAAAGCATGCTGGCCTTCATCTGGACCCCCAGGGCTAGCTGCTCCTCTTCCTCAACACAGTGTCTCACCTGTTCCGGGTGTGGACACGCTGACCTTGTCGGGTTGCCACGAGGGTTAACTGACCTCTATGCACGGTCCTAGCCTGGTTCCTGACATGTGTTGGACACTGGGTAAATGATGCTATTAACCACCAATTACTGAGCACTTTTTTTTTTTTTTTTGGTATTGGGATTGAACTCAGAGGCACTCTACCACTGAGCCCCATCTCCAGCCCTAGTTTGTATTTTATTTAGAGACAGGGTCTCCCTGAGTTGCTTAGCAACTGATTTTTGCTGAGGCTGGCTTTGAACTCATGATCCTCCTGCCTCAGCCTCCTGAGCCACTGGATGATAGACGTGCACCACCACACCCGGCTTCCAGCTGTATTTTTGATCCATTAACCAAAACTTCTCTCCTGCCTTGCCTCCTGCCCTCCCCAGCCTGCGCTAACTGTGATTCTGTGAGATCAAATTCAAGGGAAGCTACAGGAATTCTTGGCTCTGGAGTGGGTTCACCTGAGGAGGTGAACAAATGGGAGAGAAAGGACGAGAGTTTATCAAGGTCATGGTGGCCCTGGGTGGTTCTGCAACACCAAGCCAGGCTCTGGCCACGAGATGTCAAGGATGCTTGGACCCACGTGTGGGAGGGGCTTTGACGACTCAGGAGCCAAGGTCCTGGGGAAAGTCAAGTTGGCCTGGTACCACCTCATGTCCTGATGGTTATTTATGAGTCTTCTGCTCAGATTACTGTCCTTGGCAGACGCAGGGAGGACCAGGTGTCTGTTGACATGGAACAATCTTCTGCAACCCTGATTTAGGTCAAAGGTTAGAAACTGAAACCATACAGAATGCCTACAACAGAAAGGCAAGCAAACATACCAACAAAACTCCTAGCAACAGGAAACCCACCTCAGACAAAAAAACCAACAACAGAAACTGCTCTGGCAGCATCACGGTGAATATTCTCCCAGAATTCTCTTCTCTCCCCTCCCATCAAGCATAAATATTCAAACACAGATCCTCATGTAAATGTGTCTTTATTTGGATTAAAGTGAGGCATGGATCGTTTTTTTTTTTTTTTCACACCTGACCATGTTTTGATTGTGTGTCAAACAGCTTGGATTTTATGTTGTTAGTTGATGTATTTTGCTGTGTTCCTTTCAATAGTGTTGTGCTGTTGGTGGAAATGCAAATTGGTACAGTCACTATGGAAAACAATCCAGAGGGTCCTCGAAACACTGAAAATAGGACCACTGTATGATTCAGACCTCCTGATCCCGGCCATAGACCTAAAGGAAGCCAAATCAGTACGTCAAGAAGACCTCTGCCCGCCCAGGACCATGGCAGCCCTGTTCACAAGGGCCAAGAAATGGAAACAACCTCAGTGCCCACCCACGAATGGGTGGATAATGAAAATGTGGTACGTACACCCAGTGGAATACCATTCAGCATAAAAAAATAAATAAAATCCTGCCATTCGATCAGTATTCGCAGTGGAATAAACCAGACACAAAAAGACACCTGTGGTGTGATCTCACTCGATATGCAATCTCCAAAGGCGGATCTCATGGAAGTGGAGAGTCCTGTCGGTCGCTGAGGCCTGGGGGATGGTGTGGGAGAGGCTGATGGATGGACACTGAGTCACGGCTACCTAGAGCAAGAAGTTGAGCCGTTGTACACAGTAGGGCGACTGTAGGTAGCAATCGTGTGTGTTGTATTCAAAAAGCTAGGAGAAAGGATTTTGAAAGTCTTCACCATAAAGAAATGATGGCTATTCGGACATACATAAAATAGACATGTTGAACCCCATCGAATTACAGAGTACGGACATGTATGGGAACATTGCATGATACCTGATTGACATGTAGAGTGTTGGTGTTAAAATAAATTGAGCTGGAAAACAGTGCCGTGGTTTGTCCCAGCCTGCATTAGGTCACCTGGGATGCGAGAGATTCTTTCCAGTCTTGCCCTCAGGGTCAGGGAGACTCCAGGGCAGCCCTTGGTCAGGGCCCACGTCTCCCCACCGCACAGGTAATAACCACTGTGCACACCGGCCCATCCCTGCATCTCTCACTGGGACAGGTGAGGATGCAAACTGTGACCCGTGCTGAGCGGAACCCAGCAATCTGTCTTTGACTCCTTTCTGGTGGTTCTTTCCATGACGCCAGGCAGTTTCCTCTTGGCCACGTGCAAGTCAGCGCTCAGCAAAAGGACCGACAGCATCTCCCTGCTCGCGTCCAGAGACCTCTGTCTGTCTCTCCTGCCTCTCTCCATCCTGTCTCTACAATTCCTCCTCCCATGGCCTCCTGGACCTCCACCTGCCCCTAGGGTCCTGGGCTGGGCTGGCTGGAAGGGAGACTTTTGGGAGATGTGGAAGGCAGGGGACAGCAGCCACCACACTGTGCTGGACGGTGGGTGCTGTTACCACCCAGGCAATCTGTCACGATCTCTTGTTGCCCTTGGGGTGAGGGCAGAAGCTAACCTTGGGCTCTTCTGCCTTCTAACCTTTGACCGTCTTCAGCTTCTCAAAGTCCTAGCGAGTTCCAAGTGCGGCTTGCACCAGCGGGTGGTGGACTCCTCTGCACCTGACCTTGTTGTGGGGGCAGGAGGCCGGAGGAGGCCAGTGTGAGTTTCACTGTGTCTTGTGGGTCTCCGTTTGTTCTTACAGATTCAGCTCTGCTTTCATTTCCCCCCATTTTCCTCCTGTCGGCCTGCCCTGCTGACTTTCAGTAACATTCAGACCCACCCACTCTGAGATACAGAGGCAACCCCCATCCATGGTCATCTTCACCAACTCCCATGTGGCATGAAGCCTAATTCCTATTATAGATCCCTAATTCCATATCACTCCTCTTCCTTGATCAAATCCTGCCTGATGCAGACCTTCCACTATGGAGCATGTGTTGATTTTCTCAGTCAGCCGTAATAGAATACAGACTGGGTGGCTTAAATAACTAGTCGGGGGAGGGGGGTGCCGGTGGGGATTGGGACTTGGAATGATCCATATATGTTTTGTGCACACACGAACAGGACCTGTAGGAGCACACTCTGCAGTGTAATAGGCACTAATTAAAAACTTCCTGGAGGGCATCGAGCCCACAGCATCCCCTATTCACCCTTTCTCATCTTCTGCCCAAGGGTTGTTTTGGCAGAGACCCAAAATACCTTTGGGTAAGTTTAAACTAATGGGTTTTATTAATTTCCAAAATATAGAATCAAAATAAATGCATTGGAAAGAAAGTTTGAACCACAGGAAATTCACCGCCTACTTTCCACCATTTGGGCCTATTAGAAATGACAAATTCTGGGCTGGGGATGTGGCTCAAGCGGTAGCGCGCTCGCCTGGCATGCGCACGGCCCGGGTTCGATCCTCAGCACCACATACCAACAGGGATGTTGTGTCCTCTGAGAACTAAACAAAAAAAATGACAAATTCTTTGATTCAACTTAACAATTTAAAACGAATACAGCAGAACTCAAAGTCTCCAGACATAAAGTAATGATAAGGAGACGGAAATGTCAATCACCCTGAGTTGACCGTCCCACACTGTATACACAGATGAAAATATCCCCCTGGTCCCGTGAATATGTGTGACTCTGTGTCAATCAAACTCTGTCTTGGCTTGTTTTGGGGCTGGGGATTCAACCCAGGGTCCTCTACATACTCAGCGAGTTCTCGACTCTGTTGGTCTGCATTTTGTCCCTGTGACCGGAATACCTGACATCAAGAACTTAAAGGGGGAAAGGTTCCTGGTGGCCCCTGGTGTCAGGCCATGGTCAGCAGCTCCATTGCTCTGGACAGAACATGGTGGAGGAAGGGCGTGGAGAGCAAAGCCGCTCAGCTCTTGGCAGCCAGAAAGCAGAGAGTGAGGAGAGAGAGAGAGAGAGAGAGAGAGAGAGAGAGAGGGAGGGAGGGAGGGAGGGAGGAAGGGGCCAGGAACAGGAATGCACTTCCAGGGCCTGCGTCCAGGGACACATTTCCTCTAACCAGGCCCCACCCCCTAACCTGTCCGTCAACTCCCACAAGGCCATCAATTTGTGAATCCATTAGTGGATGATCCCTGGGGAGCAGCGCCCTCCTGAGCCAATCACTGCCCCAATCCCCAACCCGCTCCCCCACCTCCATGGCTGCACGGGGGACCCAGCCCTCAACACACGAGCTCTGGGGGACAGTCCAGATCCAGACCATGACACCAGGCCATGACACTCCTGGCCCCTGAAAATATGTTCCTAGAGGTGGAAACATAACTACTCTGACTTGACCATCACACGATCTATTTGCGTATCAACGAACCCATGTCAATGCCGACAGAGTTCTCTCTGCCTCGTCCTGGTCCCTTTCCCATCCTGCATGAAGACAGTTGCTTTGAGAACATGAACAACAGCAGTACCAACACTCCCACCCCCGGCTCCTCCCTGTCACTCTGGGTGGCCTTGAGTGGCCCTGGGATTTTAACAGCTCTATTGAGAGTGTAACTCATAAATCACAGAATTCACTCATGTAAAGTGGTGCTTAATGGATTCACGGTGTTGTATGGCCATCACCAGGATATTTAGAATATTTTAACAGCCCCCAAAGAAACCCCGGGCACCACAGCAGTCACATCTAAATCCCATCCACCCCTCCCCCAGCGCCAGGCCACCACAGGTCTACTTCCTGCCACTGTAGATTTGTCTCTTCTGGACATTTTCTCCTAACTGGAATCATACCCCCAGATAATGCTGGCTTCTTGCCCTGGGCAGGTTTTCCAGGTCCATCCGTAGTTAGGTATAGATCTGTGCTTCATTTATTTTATTGCCAAACATCATTCCGTGGTGTGGAGAAGCATGTGTTGTAGATCCACCATCATCTGATGGCCATTTGGCTTGTGGCTACTCTTCAGCTATGATGGATAAAGCTGCTGAGAACATGCTAGGGAACATTGCTTATGGTCGTAGGCTTCCCTTCTCTGGGGGGTGTACCTAGGAATGAGATTTATGGATCATACATACAGTTACTCTCTCTTTAGCCATCCAATGGGCTTCCAGAGTCTTCCACAGCAGCTCTGCGTTTCATGCTCCCTGAGCAGGTGGGAGCATTCTAGTCCCTCCACACACCCCTCAACACTTGCTGATGTCTGCCTCTTGGATTCTAGGCCTCCTCGTGAGTGAGAAGCGGATCTCATTATGGTGCTGATTTGCATTTCCCTGATGACTGCTGATGGTATCCACAGCTTCACATGCTTATGGGATGCTGTAACTGGTTAGGACCCGTGCCTGGATCAGCTCAGACATTTGCAGGGCAATCGTGACTGTGCAGAGTTGCTTCTGCCAATCACCCTGCTAACCACATGACGAATTGGAAATCCACACTTCCCCTTTGTCCTCCCATGGCTGGTCAAGGGTGAGGCTTTACATCAGGAAATAGATGTTTTTTCAAAAAAAAAATTTTTTTAAAGAAAAAAGTTGTCTTTCAGTAAAACAAGCAGTCATCAAGAAGCCAGCGTCCCCATCGTTTTATTTTGCCATTTAGCAAATGACTACAAAGTCTGCAGCTTTAAGCTGCAGCCCTCTGCTCATAGGTACATATCTGGTACCCAGTGGCTGGTTCTTCACTCAGGACATCACAAGACTGGAATCAAGGAGGCAGTGGGCTGTGGTCTAGCCTGGGAATCCTGGTGGGGAGGGACTTCTGCTTCCAAATTCACTGTCAGTGGTGGGGACAGTAGAGTCCTATAGGAGACATACCATGTGCTTGTAAAGTCCTGCCCTCAGCTCTGGGCTCTGCCTCTTGCTGGTCACCTTCCACATCACTCATATGGACACTCCATTTGCTTGTGGCTACAGAGCTGAGGACCTTGTTCCTTGTCAGCCATCGGCTCCTACAGGCTTCCCAAACCCCTCCCTGTCCCCACAGCATGGGGCACGGAATCCTCCTCACTTCAATCCCTGACTTCTCTCCCTCTGACCTCTAGGCTCAGAGTTCAAGGACTCACGTCAGACTGTCTCCTCCACAGCTGGGTTGTTCCTGGGCAGTGGGGCAGGTTGCAGACAGGCCAAAGAAAGTGCCCAGAGATGGCCAGGAAGCAGAGGACATATTACAAGGGATCAGTGGCTACTCCAAGAAGAGTTTATTCAGCAGTGACAGGCTGACAGAGGTCACCTGTCTTTCACAGTGCTCCAGCAAGCAGCACCTCCTCTCTCCTGTGGTGTTCTGTCCGGGGGTGGCCAGCTGAGTGAGTGACACACATCCTCTCCACAGTGTCCTCGGTGCCACCTCAGTCCCCACTGAGAGGGTCTTTAGGCCTCAGGCCGCAGAAGCAGTGACATGGGCTTCAGCTTGCTGGGTTTGCTTGTCTGATCAGCGTCCAAGGAGCAGCCGTCCCTGGGGACAAGCAGGAAAGTGGCTTTGCCCAGAGAACCCCGGCCTGCCCCAGTCCCAGGGCACACAGGACAAAGCCAGGGTCCTTCACCACCACAGGACCTGGACCCTCCTGCCCAGGCCTGCTCCCCGGTTCCTTAACTTGGCAAGGTTTTGGAGGATAGAAAGGGACGGGGCATCTTACTGTCCCCCTTTGCTTTAGAGAGGATGCATGGGCCCCCTGGATACCCTCTCTTTGTTAATGTCCACTGCGCCATGTGACATTTGCTACCCATAGGAGTCACATCCCTCCTATTCACCGTCTGGTGACTGCAGATAGAGGACCGTACATCAGGAAAGGCCACCTTAGAATTCTGCCTGCACAGCCCGCATAGGGACGGGTTTCAGGATGCTTTCCAGGAAAATTCCCATTTCATGGGGCCTCTGCAGGAGCAAACTTTGGTTATTTGGAAAACTTACTTCAGTGTCAATTCCTTCTCATTTCAAGATCACGTAAGACAAAACACGAGACCCAACACTGCCGCGAAGGAATGCCATCAGAGTCCCACATGTGTTTTTTTTTTTTTAAATAGAAATCAAACACGATTTATTCAGAGAGTTGGTTAAGTGAGTGATAATAGATCCACAGGGCGAGGTTACACCAAGTAGCTGGGTTGTTTTTGTAGGATGTCACCCATCATCACAAACCGGGTCACTTGACATGGAGAAATCAATTCTCTCATATTTCTGAAGAGTGGAAGTCTTAAAGGGACGTGTTGGGAGGCCACTTCCCTCTGGAGGCTGGGAGGTGGCATGGGCCCCTTGCCCCTCTCTCACCTGCAGGCCGTGTCCCCAGCCCCTGGTTTTATTTGGCTGGAAGCTGTTATCACTCTGGTTTCGGCCTCTGTCTTCCCGTGGCCTTCTTTCCTCTATATGTTTGTGTCTCTGTGTCCAAAATTCCCTCTTTCTCAGCCGGGAGGGTACTGGGAACTGAACTCAGGGTCACTTGACCACTGAGCCCCATCTCCAGCCCTACTTTGTATTTTATTTAGAGACAGGGTCTCTCTGAATTGCTTAGGGCCTCGCTAAGTTACTGAGGCTGGCTTTAAACTTGAGATCCTCCTGCCTCAGCCTCCCGAGGTGCTGGGATGACAGGCGTGCACCACTGCACCTGGCTGAAATTCCATCTGATAAGAACAACAGTCATTGGATGTCTGTACCAATCCAATAACACCCCACCCTAACCTGATGACATCTGCAAAGACCTGTTTTTTTTCCAAATAAGGACCTACACATGGATTCTGGGTGTATATAAGTTGTGTGTATGTGGGGGGGCACTGTTCAACCCAGGATAGCGGCCATCAAAATGTCCACAATTTATTAAGTGAAAAAAGTCAGCTGTATGATTTTTTTTTTTTTTGAACAAGAGAAGAACGTTGCATGGGGCGCGTGGGCCTCTTGCGCTTTTCTCCCTGACTTCCCGTGATGCTCACCCAGGGAAGACCCCCAGGCACTAGAGAATGGGCAGGTTTTCTGAGAGTCCTCCCCAAGCAGCCACAAGTCCTCTGAAGACAGCGGCTTCTGTGATTATGGAGAATTCATTCTGATGGGCGGGGCTTCAGGATGGACAGCTAAGTAAAAATTCCAGGGACGGGTCAGGCACCGGGGGTGACAGGCACCGGGGGTGACAGGCACACTGATGATACAGAGTCATCAACAAGGAAGGAGGAGCTCATTCCACGTCTCTGGAAGGCACAAGCAGCAACCCGGGCAGCTCTGTGAGTGGCAGCGGGGGACGGGCACGGGGCCAGCAGGGGGTCTGCCCAACCTGGCATCTGGGACTTGCCCGTCCTCTGTGGAGTCAGGCTGAGCCAGGCACGTTTACAGCCAAGGTTCTGTCACTTTGTGGTTCCCCAGTGGCAAAAGGGAGATTCCTGAGCAAATTAAATTCCTCTGATGGAGGAGGGAGGGCAAAGGGGCCCGGAATTTGAAAAGTCGTGTTTTCAATCCCAATCGCATTTGACTGTGGCCTTCGCAAACAGGGGAGCTGGCCTTTAGAACACAGACACACACCTGTCTACACGTGCGTGTATACATCCGTGAACACACGCATGACCGTCTCTGAGCAGTGTGTGATCCTCCCGGCCCTAGGGGACCCCCCTGTGCCAGACAACATGGGTCCCCATCTCCGCAAAGTTCCCTGCCAGTGTCCACCGGTGGAAAATGACTTCACCTCTCGGCATTCTAATGTCCTCACCCGCAAGTGGGGTGATAGAAAAGGCAGGCACCCCTGGATGACCACGGTCATCCCGGAAGATCAGAGTGGAGCTGGACAATTAATTCCTAGTGACATCATAGCTGTCAGACCAAACTCACATGTTCCCAGGGTGCTGGTGTGAACCAGTCTCCTGTGCTCCCAGTCATGGGACAGTACAGCAGAGTGACCTTGCACAGTATGTGAGGCTCGATGACGATCATAAATGACAGTGTTACCATTTGGGGTACTTACACTTTCCATGATCACTTTAGAATGTACTCCTCTGACTTAGAATGGGGACATAGCTCAGTTGGTAGAGGGCTTGCCTCGCATGCACAAGGCCCTGGGTTTGATCCCCAGCACCACAGAAAAATAAAATAAAATAAATAAAGGGTACTGTAAAACAGCCTGTGGCGTCAGGCAGTGGTGGCCTGGTCCACCCAGCACATTCCCTTAGAGTTCTGGGTTTAAATTCAGTAGCTCTGCAACCTGGGGATATACCCACTTAAATTTTTTTTTTAACTTTTTATTTTATTTTTAATTTTGAGGCAGAGAGTCGATAAATAGTCCAGGATGGCCTTGAACTTGTAACCCTCCTGCCTCAGCCTCCCGAGCAGCTGGGTTCACAGGTGTGCACCTGGCTCCATATCTCTTGATTACTTCAAGATGCCACCTTGAGTCATTGATCTATGCCACCTAGTCCTGTGTCCGTGCATGTTTATCCAGTGACAAATGTCTCAGAACGTATCCCTTTTGTGAAGGATGCATGACAAGGTTACCATTCCCGCTGGATTTTGCAAGACGTCGTTAGCTGGCGGTATTAATTATTTTGAGTTCTTCTCACTTATTGAGTTGAGTTGGCTTTTATGGAAAATATGCAGCAAGGATCAAACAATGGGAATTTAAGAGAAAGAGAATTTGACTGAAAATCTGGAGGTACCAAGATGAGGCTGGGACTCCAACTCTGCCACCCGCTCACTGGTAACTGTGAGCAGGTCACCCTCCACCCCTGGGCATGAGCTCATCATTGTCAAATGCAGACCTGGGGGCTGACGGGAGGTTTTCTCCTGGCTCTCTGAGATGCCCACTTCAGAGTACTAAACTTCCAAAGCAACTCTGTCTCTTAAATCTTAAAAAATCTTAAGATTTTTCTTAAAAGAAAAATCTTCAAGATGAGAGGTGTTTCACCTGCCCTTGTGGGAAAGAATCCAGAAAGGTCCCACATAGTGTGCGTGTGGTTTCCCTGGTGACATCTGGCTTACCTGTATGTACCAGATACCATCGCCAAGAGATCGACCTCAGTGCACCCCATGGAGACCTTCAGATCTCACTGGTTTTACACGCACTCATTTGCACGTGTGAGTGTGCTCAGTTCCACGCCATTTGAGCACATGGATAGGCAAGACCACCACAGCCCAGATTCAGAACCGTCCTCTGAAGTATCCTTCATGCTCCCCGCCACAGCCACAGCCACCTCCAACCTTTGGGCCTCCCTCACTCCTGACGACCACTAATCTGTTCTCCATTCCTATGACCTTGTCTTTTCAAGAATGTTATGTCAACGGGGTCTTGCAGCACGGGCTCTCTGGAGATCAGCCTTTACCTGCTCAGCACTGATCCCTTGTAATTCATGCAAGTTCTCCACGTACTGATGTTGGATTGTTTTCTTTTTATTGCTGAGTACTATTCCAGCAGCTCTTATTTTAACTGATATTGTGTGTACACATATACATGTGTGTGTGTGTGTGTGTGTGTGTGTGTGTGTGTATGATTTTTATTTTTGAACTCAGGGGCACTTTACCACTGAGCCATATCCCCAGCCCCTTTTTACTATTTTATTTTAAGACAGAGTCTTGCTAAGTTGCCCAGGCTGGCCTCAAACTCCCGCCTCAGTCTTCTGAGTGGCTGGGTTGTTTGAGAAATTTCCTTTTCAGAAAAGCTTTCCTCAACTTCAAAAGAATATTTTTGATAACTGCTCAATACAGAAACCAGGTTAGAGGATTTCAAGACTCTGGTTGTGACACAGAAAAATATAATCTCTATATTGGAATTCCTATAGCTGTCTCCATTTCACAGTGAAACAAACTCCTGATCCTGATAATTTTATCTAATCTCTGAAGAGGAATGTGAGAGGGAGAGAGAGGAATTTTTCCTGGATGAGGATTTGGGAGTCCCAGATCTTTCAAACTTGTGAGGGAAAACATCTTCGGTTATCTCTGTAAAGGTAACTGAGCTTTGGTTCTCCTCCTTTCTTTCCTTTGCCGAATTCTCTCTTAACTCTCTGCTATTCTTCAGAGAAAAAGAGATTTAAAAAAAAATAAAACAGTTGAATGTCAGTCAGCTTATATGTTGATTGCCTTGGGTATTTTGTTATCACTGTGACAAAACACCTGAGGTAATCAACCTATAAGGAGGAAAGGTTTATTTGGCTCACAGTTTCAGACGTTTTTAGCTCAGGTTCCTTGGCCCTATTGTGTTTAGGTCTGTGGTGGGGCCGTACATCATGGAGGAACAACTGGCAAAGGAAGCCTCTCTGGAGGGAGAGGAAGGAGTCAGCATCCCAAGCTCCCCTCTAAAGCCACGCCCCCAATGACCTAACTCCTCCCACGAGGCCCCACCTCCCAGTAGCACCACAGCCTGGGACCACACCTTCAACACAAGGGCCTTGGGGGGCACTTCATTCTCAAACCTGAGCAGAGATGTGTTTCATTTCTTGCCTTCCCCGCAGGGGAAAAGACGGCTGTTTATTTTGGATGGAGAAACACAAAACATTTTCTTTTTCTTAAATGAATGATTTCTGCTTAATCATCCAGAGAAAGGCCGGGCAAGTTACAAATGATGAGAGGAAAGCTCGCCAAGCTTTTGCAGGCCTGGGTTCTTAAGTAACAGTCCTGCGCCTTTGTGAAACTCTCAGGGAAGGGAGGGCCAGCCTTTGATGGGGCAGGGGGACACCACCGGGGCAGTCCTCCACCCGGGAAGAACCAGAGCAGATAGCTCCGCCCTGGGCTCCCTGCCCTCCAGGGGGAAGATGCTCCACCATCCCCACAGGTTCCTGGGGAGTGAGTCCTCAGAGCCCACTGGGGTGACTGGCTTTCTGTTTTGGTTTGGTTTTGGTCTTTCTTCTCATTTGCTTCCTGAGATAACTTGCCAAACCTCCTTTGTTTCAGGGCTGCTACCTCCTCATCCAGCGTCTGCTTTCCTGGAGACGCAAACATAGACGGAGCCCGTCCAGGGGCCTCATCCTTGGAGCATTGGAAATGGACTCAAGCTGTGCATTTGGGGGAGCTTACGGGGTCTCCGATGTGCACCATTGATTGACAAGATGTGACCCCGTGCCCTCATTCCCACGAGGACCATCCAAGCTGACCACATTTGCCCACATCTGTGGGGTCTTCCTGCAGCCTGAAAGCATCCACGTGCATCTTCACCTGTCATTCCCCGACTTTCAGCCCTCTGCAGGGGGAGGGCTGGGCTCTGGCCGGCTGTGGGAGATGAGAGGGTCAAGATAGTGGAGGAACTGGAGAACCTGGGTTTGTGTCTCGGGTGCGGTTGGTATGCCGAGGGGACAGGCTGGGGAGGGAGCGAGCTCAGAGGCCGCCCTGGGTTCAGTCCTCAATTCTGCAAAATAGTAATAATAATGATGATGTAAAGAAGTGACGTGCAGAGAGAAAGTTATCTGCACAAACAGGAGAAGAGAAGAGGGTAGGAGACGTCTTATTTGTGGAGGGAAATACATAAATATGGTACAAAGAGAGGATTTGCTTCTTCACCTTTCCCAAGGAGCAGGGAGACATTCTAAATCCCTCTGGAGTACAGAAGGGCCACCAGAGTCGGATTAGATCCACGATGCTCACTGTGAAACACTCCTTCCCTATTAGTTATCGATTTGCTGCTAAAACATGATCCCAAACTCAGCTTCAAACAGCGGACATCCATTGTCCCCACTGTTTCCACGGTCAAGCATGTGGACACGGCTTAGCGGGGTTCTTTTATTTAGGAGCGGTTCTGGGGGGCCAGCCGGATGCTGGCCACCACAGAATCTCCCCTGAAGGCTGGGCTTGGGGGAGGCCTGATCCCTGTCCCAGAGGGCAGACACTGGCCTCAGCTTCTCCCTGATGGACGTCTCCAGGCCCTTTGTCCCTCTTCTCCACACAAGAGCTTGCTCAGCTCAAGTGCAAGCTCAAGAGGCAACAGAGAGAGGTTGATGGCACACAGAGAGCACTGTCATTTGTAGCCTGGTGACAGATGTGACATCTCATCCATCGTGTGTGCTGCCTTCTGTTGGTTTGAAGCAGGTGCTAGGTTCAGCCACGTCCATGAGTGGAGGACACACCAAGGTGACTCCCCAGGGGACCATAGGTGCCATTTAGGAGGCTGGGCACCCTTCCGTGTGTCTAGAAGAGAGAAAATTGGCAAGCCCTTTGCTATGGGCACGCCAAGCGGCCTTGGATGGCCTCCACCCTGAGGGTGCGCCCGTCTGTGCCATCTGGACCCAGTTCGAGCACCGCTCTGTGTCTTCCGGGGACCTGTGTGTTCCTGCTGCCCCTTGGGCCGGCTCCATCCCTTGGCAGGTGGCTCGCTGCCAGCCTGCAGGATGCTGATGAGAATCAACTGCTGCTGATTTCTCCTTTACGGGGATCATTTGAAATCATGTCAGAACAAAAATCTCAGGGAGAAGGGGAAGGGGACGGTCCAGAGCCATGTGAGACAAGTTAGACGGGAGGAAAAAGCCTGGGTTTCCGAAGCTCCGCGGCGCAGCACGGGAGCCCAGGTTGTCCACAGAGCGGGGCTACTTCAGGGTCACTAAGAGAAGCTTTCAGATGTCTTTGCTACCAAAAATTTAAAAAAAGAGAAAGAAAAGAAAAAATAATTATTTGAGGTGCTGGAGAAGTTGACTAGCATTGCAGTCATTCTACAGCTATCCATAGATCATAACACCACTTTGCACCCATAAGGACACGATTATGGCATAGACAGAAATAAAAACAAAATAGTAACAGAAATTAAAATTAAAAAAAAAAAAACACAACAACTCCCCTAAAGTTCTCATTTTCCCACCCACGGGGAAACTGTTCAAAAGCTCAGGCATCTGACATGCTGCAGATCCCCTTCCCTCCTGCTTGGCTTCTTTCGTCTCCTGTTTCAAAAGGTGAAGAAGAAATAAACCTGGAAATGAAGATGAGCCTCCTTTACCTGTAAGGACAAGCAGGTTCTCATGCCAATGAGGTTGTTTTTTTTTGTGTGTGTGTACATTGAATTGGCAAAGACGGAGAACATGGGTGACAGATAACGTTGGCAGGGAAGTGGGGACGGTGAGATTGGAGCGTGATTTGGCAGATCTGATAAACCTCGAAGACTCCTGCCTCGTGCCACCGCCATTTCTAGGAATGCCTCCGGCAACGGTTCTCCTGCAGATGCACAAAGGTGCCAACACGAGAGTGCCCCCTATGACGTCATTTGGACCGTGATCGTGACACAGGAAGCTGACACCAGTTTTGTCCCGTGGGTAGGAGAAACGGTGACACCCCATGGAACTCTATTTCACGGCAGTGGGAAAATGAGGCCTCTCGCCTTCCCTCTGTGAGGCTCCCTAAATACGGTCACCTTACCAAGCCTAGGGAGAAAGCTTCCGGTCTTCAGAGGATTGCCATCTGTGGCACTTTTAGGGGATTTGGATGCGGTTTCTCTACACCTATCCGTTCATTCTCTACGTTCCTCACTCCTGGGGTGGCTCTGCTGTCCCCCTGCCTTCCCAGGGCCTGGAGCTGGCACAGGCCTGCAGGAAAAGGAATCCCCAGGCACAGGGTCCTGGTCCCTGTGGGAAGAAGCCCCTGGTGTTTGTGAAAACCGTGGTGCTCAGGGGATGCAGGTAGGGCACTTGTGCCATAGCCAGAGACAGGACAGAGGGTGAGACAGACACGGTCCCCGACCCTCATGGTGCTTACATTCTCCTGGCTGCAGAAAATATGCAAATGAAACAAACAGAAGAACTGACCCACCCATCTTGCATTGCAGGAAAATAAATGTTCAATAACAGAGAAAAAAGGAGGAGGAGGAGGAGCCTTCCTCTTCTAACACAGAAATTCTGGGAAACCCTGTAACCAAAAATATCTAATGCACGACAAAGATTAAAATGAAGGTGGAGATGTCGTCAGGTGCCAAAACATAGAGGGTTGGCCAAGCCGTCATAGGAAGTGGGAGTTCAATGTCAAGCAGCACGTGACATCCATCGCACACTTTTGGTGGGAGGGTAAATTGGGATGGCCTTTATGGAGAGCACAGTGGATTTTCTTCAGTGACCCAGCCATGCCTCTGCCGATACACCCCTGCAAGCAATGAAATCAGTACTTCAGAGAGTTAGCTGCACCAGGTGCAGGGTACAGGCTTGTCATCCCACTGGCTCAGGAAGCTGAGGCAGGAGGATCGCGGGTTCAAAGCCAGTCTCAGCAAAAGCGAGGCACTAAGCAACTTCGTGAAACCCTGTCTCTAAATAAAATACAAAATAGAGCTGGGGATGTGGCTCAGTGGTGGTGCACTCCTGGGTTCAATCCCTGTGTCTCCCTCTCAAAAAAAAGAGACAGCTGTACCCCCTTGATCACCACAGCCTTATTTACAACAGCCAAGCCGTGGGACCAACCTGTGTTCATTGCCAGGTGAATGGATGGACAGGCTGGTGGGACAAACGCATAGAGAAACATTATCGAGCCGTGGAGAAGCAGTGATCCTGACGTTTTGCAAATGGAGGGGCACAGAGGACATGAGGCCAAGAGGAACAAGCCAAATACAGAAAGAAAAATACCACATGACCTCATTTGCAGGTGGCATCTGAAAGTGTCGAAGACTTGGAGAGTAGAATGTCGTTACCTGGGGCTCGGGGACCGGGATCAATGGGGCCGTGTTGGTCAGAGAGTACAGATTCCAGTAGAAAATGAGTAAGTTCCAGAAAGCTCATGCACACTATGGTGACTCTAGTTAATACCACTCTATTGTATGCTTGAAGTTTGCTAAGAGATTAGACCTGAAATAGTATCATACCACACACACACACACACACACACACACACACACACGCACACGCATGCACGCATGCACATGCACGCATACTCATGCACACGCAATCATGTGAGAAGGCCTGTTAATTTTCTCAACAGTGGTCATCGTCGCACTATGTAAATTCAAACATCATATTTTCCACCTCAATACAGTTTTTATTTAAAAAATAAAGAAAGCAAATTGGCTTAACCTGTAAGGCGAGGAAAGGGAAGAAGAAGAAAAGAAAAATCAAAAGCATCGTGCTCAGGCTGGGCCTCACGCCCAAGAAGGAATGAAGTTCATGGCCATTGGCCCAACAGGAACTGGATGTGAGCTCTCTGCATCAAACTAGGAGCCAGGAAGGGGACTGTGAAATGCCCGGGTGCAGCGTCTGGACTATGAGGGGGAACAGGGTCAAGTTTGAACAGCTCGGCTCACGTGCCTTTGCCACGTGTGAGTGACATTCTGGACTAGCGTGGAGGACAGTGAACCAAGAAGCCATCCCAAAACAGGTCCATGGAGTCACACCCAAAGAACTCCAGCTGAGAGAGGTCTCCGACCCTGAAAATCACTTTTAAATAAATGCGTTTAAAGTGTCCAAAGAACAGAGAGGAGGGAGCATGACAAGAAGAAAGCCCCGAAGACCCAACCCAACAGGGGGACTCGAGAATGAGCCAGGTAAAGAGGCGGGCGCTGGCGGGGTGGTCAGGGCGAGGGGAGGGTCTGAGAAAAGAGGGGGGGACAGGAGTTGGAGGCACCCAGGACAGATGATCTCTCAAGGTGTTTCATTTCAAAATGGAGCAAAGAAATAGGGAGGCTCAAGGGCAGGCGGACCGTGGTTTCTAAAATGGGAGCAGGAAGGTTGCACAGTTTGGACACTGATCCAGACGGGAGGGAAACACGGATCCACCAGAGGAAGGGGAAACGTGCAGCTGAGGGGGCATGGCATCTCCATGTCCAAGCTCCCAGACCCTCAGAAACCGGGAACAGTCCTCTGCAGAAACAGGGGGCTCAGAGGAGGTGGGCAGACCCCCCCCACCACACCCCCCTGGGACTCCTGGATGGCGGCTATTTCCCCAAAGGTGTAAAAAGTAAGGTTGTCACCTGGGCTCAGTGGAGGAGAAGGAGCTGTTGGGACTTTGTGGAGGAAGGACGAGCCACAAAATAATTTTTGTAGACAGGAAGCAACAAGGCTAGAGGAGAATAGGAAATGGCGGTTTGGCTGCTCCACGGTCCTCTTGAGGTTTGTGGTTAACAACTCAAAATTAGTCTAATTTCCGTGGCTGTGAGCTTCCCCACCAACTGCGTAGGAGAAAACAAGCGTTTGTTTTTGCCAAGTGAGTTCTATCAGGCTAATGAGGGGAGGGGAGTCCAGAAGATTAGAAAAATCAAGCACAGAAATGAAAGAAAAGAGGGGAGAGGGGACATCAGGGGACGAGAAAAAGGGGAATGAGAAAACCTTGAAACCAGTGGGAAAGAAAAGGACGATGAAGAGGTGGTGTTAACTTACAAACGGTAGGTCCAAGGAGCCTCTGGAAGGGGTGACGTTTCAAGAGATCTAAAAGGTAAGGATGAATCAAGAACAGGACAAAGGGGGCTGGGGATGTGGCTCAAGCGGTAGCGCGCTCGCCTAGCATGCGTGCGGCCCGGGTTCGATCCTCAGCAGCACCACATACCAACAAAGATGTTGTGTCCGCCAAGAACTAAGAAAAAATAAATAAATGTTAAAATTCTCTCTCTCTCTCTCTGTCCCCCTCTCTCACTCTCTCTTAAAAAAAAAAAAAAAAAAAAAGAACAGGACAAAGGAAAAGCACTTGGGATATTCTAGAAAGCATTCAAAGCATTAAAACAACAGGAAGGTTGACTTGAGAAGGCTTGGAAAAACTGGATGGAAGCTGCCGTGAGGGCTCTGTTGACCAGGCTGATTGAGTTGGGATTTTATTCTAAGTGCTAAGGAGAGTAACCGAGGGATTTTTAAGAAGGGGTGTAACAAGGTCTGATTGATGTGTTTTAAAGTTAATTGAGCACATGCAAAATGATACTGATAGGCCTTTGATGGGTGTAGTGGAGCAACTAAAAAAAAAATCATCAAGATTTCTTTTTAACAAATAGGGAAAAAAAGAAGCAACAGTTAACTCCAGGAAAAATAAAAAGTCAACCAAGAAAATATGGTTGGGAAATACTGTTTAGCTCAGCTGAGAGAAATATTAACAGAGTAACATAATATAAACATTAAATTTTGATTTACTCAAAATTGGCAGGACAGGGAGGGAGTAGAAGGAGGAGGAAGATAAAAGGGAGCTAAATACTCATTAGTAGATAATGACCAAAATTGATAAATAAATTTTTAAAAAACCAGCATGAGTACATTATTTAGCTTTGTGCAGGTGGATAGAAGGAAGTGGTTGTTTATGGAAAGTGAATCTGAAATTAGGATATTAAAATATGTATATAAATCACCAAGTATGGGGACACATTACCTGTAATCCTAGCTACTCAGCAGGCTGAGGCAGAAGGATTGCAAGTTCAAGGCCAGCCTCAGCAACTCAGTAGGGTCCTAAACAACTTAGAACTTGTCTCAAAATTAAAAGGGTTGGGAGTGTAATTGAGTGGCAGAATCCATGCCCAGCATAAGCAAGTGCCTGGGTTCAATCCCCCAAGAAAAAGAAATTGCCCTGACAGAAGCAGATCTGTTTTGGTTTTATTGTTTTGTTCTCAAACCTAATGACTGGCTATTTATACCATGGCCTATTGTCAGGGTAGGGGTAGAGCTGAGCAGTCCTGGTCCTTGTTCTTCGAGGTCTGCTCTAGATGATTTTTTTTTCCACCAGGGCACTAATTGACTTATGAATTATTGCATTTTGTGTGATCAAGAAATAGCTTCTGCTGAGTCAACCTTGGGGACTCAGGAGCTCTGTATTTTATAACACAACTTTCTGGGAGGTAGATTCATAGCTCTGTGTAACCAGAGCTGTACACATTTTGGATGGGATCATTCTGTGTCATGAGGGCTGTCCTGCGTATTTTAGGATGTGAATCAGCATTCTTAGCCCCTACCGACTAGTTCTGAGTGCCACTTCCTTATTCTCTCCTTAAGAAAACTGTAAAAATGTCACTAGATATTGTCAAATGTTCCCTGGTAGGGAAGCAAGACCACCCTGGACTGAGATCTACTGCTTCAGAGCATTTATAACAACTGAAAATTTTATATATTTATAGGATCCTTTGCTTAGTGGTCATTTCTCTTATTTGAATATAAGGACCATGTTGGTAGGGACTGATTTTCTTTTTTTTTTTCTGAAGTGCTTGGGGTGGAATCACCATTCAACCTTCGCTATTACTAAACTGAAGCTCAACTGGATCCCTCATGTCTCCGGCCTCCACCCCCCAGGTACCCAGTGACATTCCTCCCACCCCATTTGACTTGGTGGGTTTGGACAGGAAAACCTGATATTCAGCCTCATTATTTTATCTCACTAGTGTCCATCCCATCCAGATCTTTTCCATCCTCCATCTACCATGATCCCTTGAAAATGTGCTTTCCTGAACACTTTTTCTAAAACATACCACAAATTGCTGACTGTCGTTATTTCAGGAAGTGGGTTTATGAACATGGGATTTAAAGAAATTCTTGAATTTCTTTACAGTGTGTGTGTGTGTGTGTGTGTGTGTGTTATATACATGGTTATTTATTTATTTATTTATTGTTTTCAGTACTAGGGATTGAACTCATGGCTTCTGTATTAGTCAGGATACTCTAGAGGAACAGAATCAACAGGAAGTATAATTATAAAAAGGGCACTTATTAGATTGGCTTAGGCGACCAGAAGCTGGATAGTCCACAGTGGCGTCTGCAGGCTGGAGAGCTGGAAGAACCAGTAGTTGTACCATCTAAGAGGCTGAGGCCCCAGAACAAGAAGGATCAATGGTGCTACCCCAGACCCAGGTGGAAGGCTTCTAGAGAATCATGGGCAGAGTCCGCTTTGGAAGACTGGAGAAGTGAGAGTCTAATATCCTCAGCCGACCCCAGCAGCAACCAAGAACCCGTTTAAGAAGACTCAAGCTTGCATCTGCTGCTGCTTCCTTGTTCTTCCAACTCTTATTCCATCGGAGCCTCCATCCTATTGGTTGGCACTATCCATGTTTAGGGAAGGTCTCCCCTCCAGTTTGCTATCCCACATGCCAATCATTCCTAGACACACCTTCCTCCTCCACCCAGAAGCCTCTTCATCTTTGCCATCTCTTAATCCAATCAAGTCCACAATTCAAATAACCATTATAGTCTCATACATAGATACATATTAGGCAAATGCTCTACCACTGGGCTACGTCCCAGTCCTTTTTATTTTATTTTTTTAAATTTTTTTTAGTTGTTGATGGACCTTTATTTTAATCATTTATTTATATGCAGGGCTGAGAATCAAACCCAGTGCCTCACATAGGTGAGGCAAGCAGTCTACCACTGAGCCACAACCCTATCTCATTTATTTTATTTATTTGCACAGTACTGGGAATAGTATCCCACCATCTGTATACACCACATTTTCTTTATTCACCCATCGAGGAACATTTGTATTGATGCCTATCTTGGCCAGTGTGAATAGTGCCTGATGAACTCAAATGTCTCTTTGACACATTGGTTTTAATTCCTTAGGATATAGACCTGGTAATGGGATTACTGCATCTGATGGTAGTTCTATTTTCAGTTTTCCTGAGGAAACTTTGTACTGTTCTCCATAATGGCTGTACTTGTTACGTTCCCACAGAGAGCACGCCAGGGGTCCCTCTTCTCTACATCCTCACCAGGTACTTGCTATCTTTCATAATTTTTAATTTTTGAATGTATTTAGCTTCATAGGAAAGCTGCAAAGATATGATAGAGAGATCCTATAGAGCCCACCCCTAGTTTCCTTGTTGCTGACATGTGAAGTTTCTAGGGCAGATTTGTCAAAATGAAAGAAACAATATTGATATGTCATTGTTAAATATAGGCTCAGCTCAGACAGATTTCCTTAGCTCATCCCTACTGTCCTTTTCTGCCCTAGGATCCTACACAGAACACAACTGTAGGGTTCTCCAGAGAAACAGAGCCAGTGTAATGAATATATATAGGGACAGGAGGGGATTTGTGAGATCACCTTACGGAACAGGGACAGAATGATCCCCCAATGGCCGTCTGTGGGTGGAGAACTGGGAAAACTGGTAGCTACTCAGTCTAAGAAGCTGGAGCCTCAGAATAAGGGGTACAATAAAGCCACCCCAGTGGGAGGCCAAAGGCCTGGAAGCCCCTGTAGTCACTGGTCCAAGTCCATGTTCAAAGGTTGGAATCTAATGTCCATGGGAGATGCCCACAGTCAAAAAGGCACATGTCCAAGCAGAGTCCAGCAGGGACACATACGTAAGCTACCCCCTTCTTCCCCTTCCTAGTCCATCTGTGTCCCCAGCTCATTGGATGGCACACCCAGGTTCAGAGCAGGTCTTACCCCCTCGATGCGCTGACTTACATGCCAGTCATCTCTGGAAACACCCTTGCAGACACACCCAGAAGCATGTTTTTGCCCATTTTCTAGGCGTCTCTCAATCCAGCCAATTTGACCCCCAAGATGAACGATTGGACTGCATTTAGTAGCATTGAGTCTGTGTCGGCTCCTCCCAGCTGTGGTCATTTCTCAGACTGGCCTTATTTTGCCGTCCTTGGCAGCTTTGAGAAGTTCTGGTCATATATTTTATAGAATATCCTTCATTTGGGTTTTTCCTTTTTCATGATGATACCAGGCTCATGGGATCTCGGGGAGACCATCACAGGGGTAAGGCTCTCTTTTCATTGTATCCTATCAAGGGCACAGATATGACTTGTTACCATTAATGATTTATTTTGCTGAGGCTCAGGATCTGCTCCCCCCACATACAGCATCTTGGCATGTGAGCAGCAGAAGCAGGTGGTAAAACTAGGAGGGTGATCTTTGATCTTGTGCCCAGCCCTTCTCTTTTCAAACAGGTCACAAGACCCTCATTTGACAGGCACCTTCCACATACCCAGAGGAAAAGGATGTCCTTGTCCTCAAAGATAGACAGACATAAAAAGAAGAATTTCAACAACAAACCTTCCTCCATTGGATTGGACCCTTTTCACCTCCGGCCAAACTTCCCCACAACTGTCAAATCTTAAGCATAAAAATACTCAGGTCCGTTTCTCTGATCCTTCATTTATGAAGAGATGTTACGCAAGTCAATTGGCCACTTTTTCTCTGGTTAATCTGTCTTTGGTGGTAGGCACTTCACCCATGAGCCTGGTGGTGGGAGGAAAGAAACATTTTTATCATTACAACTCAATCCCCTGCCTGGGGTCCTGTTTGCCAGGTCCTGGGTCAATGGCTTCCCCTCTTTGGACATCTTCAAGTTACTACTCATGAGTAACAAATTAGCCCCACACTCAGTGCCTCAAAACAACCATTGTATCTTGTGGGCCAGGAATTCTGGGTGGGCAGCACTTGCTTGGGGTCTCTCAGGCAATTGCAGTCGGATGCTGGTGGACACTGCAGGCATTCGATGGTGCCATGGGCTGGACATCCAATGGCTTATTCAGATGGTGGGCAGGTGATACTGACTGTAAGCTGCTCATCGGGGCTGTTGACCAGAGCATCTCTATGCTATCTAACCTGAGGTCCCAGGGAAGATTGTTGTCATATAGGGTGACTCAGGGATCGAGCAATAAATCTGCAGCAAACGAGGTGGAAACTGCTTCACCTTTTAAGATGTAGCCTCAAGAAATACCCAGCCTGTTCACAGCATTGCCTACTGATTTTCTTTCTTTTTCTTTTTCTTCTTCTTCTTCTTCTTTTTTTTTTTTTTTTTTTTTTTTTTTGGTACCAGGGATTGAATGTAGGGGCTCTTAACCACTGAGACACATCCTCAAGACCTCTTTTGTGTTTTATTTAGAGACAGGGTCTCACTGAGTTACTTAGGGCCTCACTAAATTGCTGAGACTAGATTTGAACTCTCAATCCTCCTGCCTTAGCCTCCCAAGCCACTGGGATTACAGGTGTCCGCCACCATGCCCGGCTTCCTACTGATTTTTTTTTTTTTTTAAAGAGAGAGTGTGAGAGAGAGAGGAAATTTTTTAATATTTATTTTTTAGTTATCCGCGGGCACAACATCTTTGTTTATATGTGGTACTGAGAATTGAACCCGGGCCGCACGCATGCCAGGCAAGCACGCTACCGCCTGAGCCACATCCCCAGCTCTCCTACTGATTTTTATAGACTCACTGAACTCAGTTCAAATTCCAGGAAAGGAGACATAGAACCCTCCCCCCCCCTTTCTTTTTTGGTACTGGGGATTGAACTCAGGGGCACTCAACCACTGAGCCACATCCCAGCCCTATTTTGTATTATTTAGAGACAGGGTCTCACTGAGTTGCTAAGTGCCTTGCTATTGCTGAGGCTGGCTTTGAACCCATGATCCTCCTGCCTCAGCCTCCTGAGCTTCTGGGATTACAGGCATGGGCCACTACACCCAGCCTAGACCCCATTTCTTTAAGGGAGAAGTGTCAAAGAATTGATGGCTCTATAAAAAGAGATTTCCATAGGACATCCATACCTCCCTTTGAAGGGACCTAGATAAGCTAAGTGATTACTAAAGATTCAACTAGCCTATATATATATATATATTTTCCCCCAAGGATGAAACTCTGGGCCTCATGTACACTAGGCAAGTGTTCTACCACTGAGCTACAACCACAGCCCTTTTTATTTTATTTTGAGACAGGATCTGGCTAAGTTGGCCAGGCTGACCTTGGGCAGCCCCCCTGCCCGAGTCTCCTGAGTAGCTGGGATTACAGGCATGCACCACCACCCCGGCTAGTCCCCATGTTCCACGAGATCTGCTATCCATTAAATGAGAAGCTAATTTTCTCACAGTCTCAAATAATGAACATTTGTGTTTATTCATTCTCCCTGATCTACTATGCACCAGGCACCCATCCTATGTGAGGACACAGAAGTAAACAAGCGTGGGTGGCAGATCCGGGCCTGTTTATTAAGTTTATTACATTTATTAAGCCACATACTTAATAAAAAGTGGGGGAGGCTCTGTCACTTGCTGAGAGGGGGGATCCTGGGTCAGTAACCATACCATGCCTCAGTTTCCTCCTCTGTGAACGAGGAGTACTAACCACACTGTTCAAGGTCAGCCTGGGCAACACCCCTCTTGTGGGGTTGTGTGAGAATCAAACATGCTAATACAAAGGGCTTAGACCTGCACGCGTATTTAACAAACAGAGTTTTAATTTTTACTGTTTAAAGGGTTTGTGTTTATTAAGCCACATACTCCATGCTGACATGGCATCAAGATTACGGTCTTTAGTTTCAGATCACCCCAGTTTGAGCTCTTGTCCATTTAAAGTTGCCCTTGGGAAAGAAACTTGCTCTTTTTCTCTGAGATGGAAAATAAATAAATGGATGAATAAATGAATAGGCAAATCCCTGAGGACCGAGGTCTCAAGGGCGCCATCTACTGAGAGAAACTAGCAAGTGCTGTGGAAATGGCCTTGTCTCTGGGATCTTGGTTAATTTGCCAGGGCGGGAAGTGGTTTCCTAAAGGTGGGCTCTCTCCACGCTCTGCAAACACCCGGATCGCCCTGGGGCTCCGCAGTCATCTAGGCTCAAAGGTATTTGCTGGTAATTTAATATTATATCGCGTATTTCAGCATGTAATATTCTAACAATGCCCATCCTATGTAAGGACACAGAAGTGAACAAGCATGCTTATCAATCTTTATATAGTAGTTGTGCTGATATTGTCCCCCGTTTTTACAAATGGGAGAGCAGAAGTTCAGAGATTTAAGCTTGCTTGCCCGCATAGACATCGATCCTTCTCAGTCCAATTCAAAATGTCTAGGCAATAAACCGTGTATCTTGATGTTTGATTTTTTTTTCCAACATGACATTAATCTGCTTGTATTGTACATTACGTGTTCACTTGCTTGATCTCTAGTTTTCTTTTCTATGTATGTCAAACTCCTTCTTAGCCATTCTGGGATCTGGGGCTCAGCTGTTTTCCAATATTGTTTCATAGTGACTGACACAAAACTAGTCTTCATTAAATGTAACTCGGAATGAACAAATTGTTTCTTTCTTTCTGGCACTGAAAGAAAGAAGAGATAAGTTGTAAACTATGTTGCCTACTTAGAGAATTTTCCTCTAAATATTCTATGGGTTTTTAAAAGCAATGGCAAAAATGTAGGCATTTGCCATTGTTATGGAAATCAGGAAATGTGCATTAGTGAAATTCATTCATAGTCTCTGGTCTCTGAGGGGGCAAGAATTTTCTTTCTTTCTTTCTTTCTTTCTTTCTTTCTTTCTTTCTTTCTTTCTTTCTTTCTTTCAGTATTGTTTTTGTTGTTGTTGTTGTTGTTTTTGAGACAGGGTCTAGCAAAGATGCCCAGGCTGGTCTCAAACCTGAGATCCTCCTGCCTCAGCCTCCGGAGTTGCTGGGATTACAGGTGCATGCCACAGGACCTGGTTCACTGTATTGTTTTCTAAACCTGCAACTTCAGCTGAGTGGACTTCACTGTTTCCAACTCACCAGTGACAAAGTCGTTTGAAAACAATTCTGGGTCTCACCCATGCAGAGTTCTCAGTGCAATTTTTAGATCCAGTTATCAGGTACCATGATTCTATCTTTTCTCCTATTGGTACCCCTCTTCTCCCTAGCAGAAGAAGAATATGGAAAAAGAGAACTGAATTAAGGCTTAGATTATCTCATTTCTTTTTAAACTATATTAAAAAAAACTTTAAAAGTCCTGGGTACATATATTTAGGGAGAACCTATAGGTTGATAACTTATTACAAAATGAGCAACCACAGGGCTGGGGACATACCTCAGCAGCAGGGTGTTTGTGTAGCATTTAGCAAACCATGAGTTCAGTCCCCAGTACCACAAAACATAAATACATAAATAAATTTTAAAAAGTGGAGTTTCCAGGTCAAAGAGAATACTTCTAACTTTTACAAGTAGCATGATGAAGGAAAAAACGATTTTCCAAATGAACTTGGCACTAGAAGGTATTTATCAGTGTGAAGAAATGGCTTTAAGTGGGGCTCATGCAGGCAGAAGAAGCCACCAGGGAAGGACCCCGTGTTCTGAATAAAGATATGGAAGATTTGCCTTCGGGCTCCAAATCTTCCTTGTTTCCAATTAGCGGGATTACATCTCAGATCTTAATGGTTTCCATTATAAAAATGAATTACCTCGATTTCAACATGAAGAGTTGTACAAAAATTAAAGAATTTTCAAAGCCTTAAAATTTCTACAATCATAGAAATTGAAATCACATAGTGTTTGCCCCTGGCAAACGAGGAAATTAAAATGAAAATTAATCACAGAAAGATAACTTGGAAAATTCCCAGATGTTTGATGGATCAACAAGGATCAAAGGAAAAGAATCACAATGGAAATTTAAAAATGTGTGGCATGTTGCTAAAGCAATACTGGAAAAGAAGCTTATAGTGTTACGTTCTTAGCTTAGATTAAGTAGAGATCTCAAATAGACAAGAGCTTCTTCCTCAAGGAAACAAAAAAAGAAGAGCAAAATAAACCAAATGCAAGTAAAGGGAAGGAAATAATGAAATTATTGGAACACGCGAACAATTAGCAAAAGTCATTTAAATCCCCCATATCGATAGTTACACAAATTAGGTAGGCTATACACATCAATTAAGAGGCAGAGATTATCACACTGGGTAAAAGACCTAGAACCACCATACACTGCCTACAATAAACCAACTTCAAATATTCAAGAAAAGATAGGGGAGAGAAAAAGGCTAAAAAAAAATAATAATAAATCAGGAAAATGATAAGGAAACACCCGCCCAGTTATGGCCACTAGAGGGCGCCGACAATACATATTTCCAGCCAGAAACAACGCCCCTGGAGATTGGGGGATCCACTACTTTTCATCCTGTCTCCCAGAAACACAAAGAAAGGACACCCGGGATCTGTCCCAACCTGGTGGGAATCTTCCAATTAATAGGGCAGAGGCCGAGCTGGGATGGGTCTCCTACCCTCCAAATTCTGAAAACTTTATAATATCCTGCGAAAAAATCTTGTAGTTTTTTTTTTTTTTTAAGAGAGAGGGAGAGAGAAGAGAGAGAGAATTTTAATATATATTTTTCAGTTATTGGCGGACACAACATCTTTGTTTGTATGTGGTGCTGAGGATCAAACCCGGGCAGCAGGCACGCCAGGCGAGCGCGCTACCGCTTGAGCCACATCCCCAGCCTGAAATCTTGTAGTTTTAACCATGGAAGAAAATCTACTTACCATCCAGGGGGGAAAGTTTGATATGACTCCAAATAATTTATGACACTTTTTTTTAATGGTTGTGGATGACCTTTCCCACTTTTTAAACATTTAAGTCATTTTTTTAAAAAAATTAAATGAACATTTAACTTAGCCTTTTAAAGGATACATAAAAGCATAAAAATGGTACCCACGGATGGGCAAGGACGATCCTGCATCATCCCATCCCTGGATTGCCTCCTCCCTAAGACCCTGGACGTCTGTCTCTGGACAGCGTGGGCACTTGGCTTCACTTCGGGGATGGAGATGCCTTTACCCATTCATCCCTCACCTCCAAGCACGGTCTGAGCTCCTCTAGGTTTTCTCCTAGATCAGACTCTCGGCTTCCGACTCTGGCTTCAAAGAGAATTCGTTTCCCTGGGAGCAGAGGGGAGAGGAAGAAATCCGTCATTCCTTTCAATTGCCCTCTAGCTTTTATTCTTAATTGAAAAGGTGCCTGGAATTCTCATGTTTTCCCCGAGTGGATTTCTAAAGAGGAACCGAGTTTGAGTCCCAACTAGGAAAAAAAAAAATGTAGGTGCACCTCCTTTTAAGAACTGCTTTGATTGGCAAGAGACACAGCACCCCATCCAGAAAGCTCTTTGTTTGCTCCCCCTGCTCCGCCCCTGCACGGCCATGTGTCTGTTTTCCAGTGACCTCTTCATTGATCCTCAGTTCCTGCACCTCTGAGGCTGAGACTTTTTGGTTATCAGCCAACTCCAGGAGCCTGATAACTCTGGGAGGGGGTGCCTCTCGATGAGAAGGAACCTATCTTCATAACTTTCCGCCGTGGCACAAGAAGAAAATGTTTGGGGGCCGAGATAAATGACTCTGGTTTTCATGGAGACCTGGCATCCATCTTAGCCAAAACCAGTTTCAAGGGATTAAAAAATGTGTGGCTCGCAGGTTAGACAGTCACTCCTCAGGGGGAAGTCTGTGCCGAGATAAGGCGATTCCTTGGGAAATGAGACGTTTTGAGGGCTCCCACTCTGATTCCTCTTTCTGTCCCTCTCTGGAGAGCCACGTCTGTCCTGCGTCTCTTTCCTGCCTGAATGTTTACCCATCGTGACGCTTGGTTACTTAAACCCATCTCAGATCTCTAATATGGCACTTGGCTGGGCGGGGGACAGTGAGTGACAGGGGCTTTGTGGCCAGCCCGTGCCACGGACCCCATTAGGAGCACAAAGAGGAAGGAACACGTTGAATCAAAGAGGCTGCGCCGCTGGCCCTGCCCCCACTCGGTGTTTTGAATCCACTGAGTGTTATGTCAACGTTGGGTCCCGAGTTGGTGGTTGGGGGGCGGGGGTGTTCAAAGGCACCCTCTGATATTTGGATGTAGTGGACTCAGTGGAATGTCTCCATCGCCTCGCTCAGAAATACGCTCTGCTACGAGGTGACGGGTCAAGGACGGAGTCCAGAGGCGATGGAAGGCTGCCCAGATCCCCTGCGCTCCAGACTGGACTTCCCGGCCACCCGGCTGCAGAGGTCAGCTCTGTCCACTCGGACTCTTTTTTTCGAGCATTTTGGTGATTGAATTTTGCCAGATCACTGATCTGCCAGACCAGCCACCGAGGGTCAAAACTGACTTTAGAAAAAGTTCCTGAGATGGTGATGGTGGTGGTAATGGTGACGTAGATCCCAAATCCCAGGTTTCCCAATACCTAACTCCTAATACTGCAACCTGCTACAAAGGACATTAGAAGTCAAAGCTGGACCGGGCATGGTGGCCCACGCCTGTCACCCCCGCAACCTGGGAGGCCGAGGCAAGAGGATTGCAAGTTCAAAGCTAGCCTCCGCAACTTATCCAGACCCTGTCTCAAAATTTAAAAATATTAAAAAGGACTGCGGATGTGGCTCAGTGGTTAAGCGCCCCTGGGTTCAATCCCTGGTACCAAAAAAAAGAAAGAAAGAAAAAAAAAACCAGTAAAAGCTGACTTGCAGAATGTTATAAGGATGGTGTCAAGTTTTAATGTTTAACGTGTCAAGTTTATGGTATTTTTCCTGATGATAATAATAAGGACTTACCAAAGCAAATGTAGAAAATATTTGAAAGTACAGAGGAGAAGTAGCCATTCCTCTGGGCGGTGCGGCTTTGGGATATGCCTGTTTCTGGTTTTTAATATACATGTTTCGTACAAAGGTTTTACCACGACATTTTATTTTTACAAACAAGAAAAAAAGACTTTAGGAGGTCAGTAAAAGCCCTCATTTTAATGCTTTAATGACCCTATGATGCATTTATTTCAGCTCTTGAGATTTCTACTAATGTGGAGCCCCCGGTGACTTTCCACCTGCTATAGTTTGGATCTAGAGGACTCCAGCTTGGCACTTTGAGTCAGTAGTGAAACCTTCAAGAGCTGGAGCTTAGTGGGAAGTGTGGGGTCACTGAGGGTGTTTCCTCACTGGAGGGGATTATGAGACCCCAGTCTCTTCTTCTCCCCCCCCCCATTTTGTTCCCCACTATGAGGTGAATAGCTTGGCTCTCTCCTGTGCTGCCTGCTGTGACGAGCTATTTCACTGCAGGCCCCAAAGCAACAGGGACAACCAACGATGGATTAGAACCTCCAAAACCATGAGCCAAAATAACCCTTTTTGCTTTATAAGTTGATTGTCTGAGGTATTGGTTACAGTAACAGAAAGCTGACAAACACATTGTGTAAACTCCATCAATTATACGTTCTTTTTCAACAACACAACTGTCTAGATATTTGTGGATAGCAGTCCTCCATCCTCAGGATTAACAGCTACTTCACTGACCATTCTGACTTCTGGAATCCCTTCCTCTTGATATTTCTTGTCCTTCAGAGATAGTGGGCCCCACACAGAAATCCCAGAGCTGTTTCCACTAATCAGCCTTGGCTCAGGTCTCCTCTCTGAGTGCAGCCCTACACACCATGGAGTAAATTTTTTTCCATATTTTTTATTGGTGCATTATAGTCCATGAAGTAATTTTCAAACTGCTTTTATCTAGATATAAATCACATAACAGACAATCCATTCATTTAAAGCACACAATTCAACGATTTCCACAATATTCACAGATATATGCAACCAGCCCAGTCAATTTTTGAACATTTTCTTCACTTAAAAGAAACTATGGACCCTTATTTATTATCCCCCACCCAGGTCTGTTCAGCCATGCATCTATTTTCTGTCTCTATAAATTTCCCTTTTCTAGACATTTTATATTAATGAATCATATGCTATGTAGCCTTGGGTGTCTGGATTCTTTCACTTAGTATGTTTTCTAGGTTAACCCACAATGCAGATTGGTCCTTATTTCCTTTTCATGGCTGAATAACATTCCCTTCTGTGGGTAGACCACATTTTGTGTATTCATTCATCAATGGATAAGCATTTGGACTGGAGCCTGGTTATTCTGACACCACTTATTATGGGCAGCTTCAGTAACCCAAACCCCAAGTCATCGTCACATCAGGAGAGGTGAAACCTCTTCTGCATCTTGTGTTTCCGTATCAGATTAGTAAGTGAAAGTGAGGTTTCAGTTCATCACTTAACAGTTTACTTCGTAATATTCCACATTTTAAGGTCTTTTTGATGCATTCAAAGTTGAGGTCCTCTTTTCCCTTAGATGTCGTCTCTAAACAGGGCTGCCCACAGGGTGGTTGTTTTGGAAGAAGTCAGACAGATGGTTGTCCAAGGACAAAACCTGACACCGAGACAGTTTTCCCAGAGTAAACTTTCGGGCTAGCTAATCCCATGAGACAGTGATGGACATCATGGAAAAGGGAGCCATGGGCCTTGGGGGGTCCTTAGTCCAGTGACCAGGTAGTGCTGGGCTCTGAGGCCCCGGGATCCTGCAGCCTAGGCGATGGGGGAGCAGTAACAGGCGGGCAGCAGGTACTGGGTTTGAGGTCTGCTCTCCCATCTGCCTCCCCCCGGACACAGGTCAAGCAGCTGCCCCTGTGCAGAAAGCCTTGAGCCCACAGCACATTCTAGAAAGAGGTTCCTGACTCCCCTCGCCCCTGCTCTGGTTCTTGGGCTCTATCTTCTATCACCCCACAGGGACTAGTACCAGGACCCACGGTGCCTTTTGCCTGGTGAGAAACTGCAATTGTCTCATCACCCCAATTCCATGTTTGAAGACTCCCCAGCTTGGAGACCGAGGGTGAGCAAGCCCACGCAGGAGCCTGGAATCTTCTGAGCCCCCCGTACCACATTCCCACCCCGCTCTTGTTTGCTTTGTCAGAAAGAAAAGTCACCCAAGAGGCCAGCCCGGCCATGCTGTTTTCCAGGGAGTCTCTGTTTTATTTAGGGTTTAAATCAGATGGGCTGCGCAGGCTCCAAGACCCACTGGCTGTCTTTAAAAAAAAAAAAAAAAAAAAAATATATATATATATATATATATATATATATATATATATATATATATATTTAATAAAAGATCAAAGATTGAGGCCTGCAGGGGTAAAAGGGGCTGGAGGGGAAAGTGATGGCCAAGCCTGGGGAGAGTCTCGGTGGCTCAGGGGCGGGCTGGGTCAATGCATTCTTTTATTGTTATTATTTTTTTCTCATGTAGACCTCAAATGTCTCCTCCTTGTTATCTAACAATTGCAACATTTGGAAAGCAGTTATAACAGTATATAAATCGCTCCCCCACATCTAGTCTCCTCCCCTTCCCATCTCCCCCTTTTCTTTTTCTTCCTCCGAATTCTTTTTTTTTTTTTCTCTCTCTCTCTATTTCCTTCTCTGCATTTAGATCCTCACAATAACCCTCCAAACCACACAAGAGACTTTTCACAGATGAACAAACCAAGCCCTGGGAAGAAAGAGAAAGGAAAAGTCGGGCATTTTTTGCTGATTCCCTACCCGGAGGGTGTCTCACCTCTCTGCCTGTTTAACTCTTAGGAAGAGACTTCTGAACCCCTTGGGCATCGGGTTGCTGGGGAGAAGGGAGATCAGCTAGTTATTAAAATAAAGGCACTTGGAGAAGCCTGAAAGTTTCTTTGCCATAGTGAATTCTTTTTTTTTTTTTTTTAAGAGAGAGTGAGAGAGGGAGAGAGAGAGATTTTTTAATATTTATTTTTTAGTTATTGGCGGACACAACATCTTTGTATGTGGTGCTGAGAATCGAACCTGGGCCGCACGCATGCCAGGCGAGCGCGCTACCGCTTGAGCCACATCCCCAGCCCCAATAGTGAATTCTTTTTGTTTTTGGTTGGCTTTGCTGAGTTGCTGAGGCTGGCCTCAACTGTGCGATCCTCCTGCCTCAGCCTCCCGAGTAGCTGGGATGACAGGCCGGTGTCACCTCAGGGTGCTGGCAAGTTAATTCTTAATCAAGTGCATCTCCCCTTTCCCATCCAAAACCCAAGTGGATGGATATGCTTTGCTTTTCTTCTCTTTGCCTGTTGACCTGCTTATCTCGCCTGCTTTCACTTCTGGATTGCATAGTAAAGGTGGTTAGGAGACTTGGGGACATTCTCTGTCATTAGTTAATGCTGTAGAGAGGGTGCAGCCCCAGCTCAGGGTCTGGGCTCTGTCCACCTACATGACTGACCGCCAACAGGCCTGCCCGGCTCTCTTGCTTCCCTCGCCAGTATCTGCCCCCAACGGGGCTGCAGATCCGCGGGGCTGGAGACGGGTTTAATTTAAAGACGAGCCCCCCTCGCGCAGCCAAAGGAAATGGCGTGTCAGCTACGTCAAAAATAGATACTGTTGCGCAGATATATGGACGGGAGGTGGACGCCGCCCCTGCCATCCATTACCTGGATTGCCTTTAAACGTCAAAACAAATCCTTCTCCAGTCCTTCTCCAAAACCTAAATCATCAGGAGAGACAGGGTCAGCCTCTGCGGCCAGGAATGCTGGGGGGAGGGGGAGGGGGAGGGGAGGGGGAGGGGGAGGAGGGGGAGGGGAGGGGCGGGGAGCAGGCGGCTGTGCACCTGGGGGTCCATGTGCTCACGTCCAGCCAGGCTGTCCCTGCTCCCTTCCAGAGGCTGCTCTTGCCTCCAGGACACTATGTCACAATGTCAGGCCATGGCATGCAAGTGGGTAAAGCTAAGAGGGCACACGAGGAGCGCATGTTGGCAGCCCGTGGGCACCTCGGGGACCTGGGTGGTGCATTAAAGCGCCTTGCAAGCGCTGCACCAGTTACACCGGCCAATGCTTTTTATGCTCGGGGTTGGTCCCCTTCAACGCGATGGCTTTACTTATTCCCATTTCACAGAGGAGATGACTGAGGCTTGGAGAGACCCAGGTGCCTATCTAAGGCCGCAGCTCCCACCACGCAGCAGGACTCCAAAGCCCGAATTTTAAGGTCAACATGGAGCACTGATTTAAAAAAAAAAAAACTTTAAAAAGTCACAAACTATAGGACATCAGAAGGTAAATGAATCAGTTACTTATATGGACATAAGCATTTTAGACATAAGTAATAAAAGATTATACTAAATAACTCCTAATGATTGAAAAAAATCGGTGCATCAAGAATAGCAATGGGGGGCTGGGCCTGGGACTCAGAGGCAGAGCGCTTGCCTAGCATGTGTGAGGCGCTGGGTTCCATTCTCAGCACCACTTAGAAATAAATAAAAATAAATAAAGGCCCATCGACAACTAAAAATAATTTTTTTTAAAAAAAAGAAAAGATTAGAATTAAGAATAAAAATCGCATGATCATCTCAATAGATATAGACAAAGACTTTGAGAAAACTCAACACCACTTTGTGATGGAAGTCCTGAATAAATCAGGGGTAGAGAGACCAGATCATGGCATCACAGATTATATATGGCAAACCCGCAGCTGAGCTGGAACTGAATGGGGAGAAGCGGAGTTGTCCTCTCAGAACAGGGTCAAGACACGGTGTCCAGGCTCCCCACTCTCTTTTGCTTTAGGAGAGCAATTGGGCAAGAGAAGGAGACGAAGAGATACAGATAGGAAAAGAGCTGATGGCTCCATCTGAAGACGCCACTGGTCTGTTAGAACCAATGAGCAAATTCAGCAAGATAGCAGGACCCAGAATCAACGTACAGAAATCAGTAGCTTTCCACGGACCAACAGTGAACTCGCTGAGAACAAAATCGGAAAGCAGTTCTATTCACAGTAGCCTAAAAAAAAAAAAAATCTAGAAATAAACCTAACCAAGGAGGTGAAAGCGCTGGGTAATGAAAAATCCAAAATGCTAAAGAAAGAAATTGCAGAAGACATTAGAAGGTGGAAAGGCCCATCTGTGATCTTGGGGAGAATTAATACAGTCAAAACGGCCATCGTACCCCAAGCAATCAATAGTCAATGCAATCTCCATCAAGGTGCCAATGACATTCTTCACAGAACCAGAAAAAACAATCCTGAAGTTTATATGGAAGCACATAAAAGATCTAGAATTAGCTAAAAGCTGTCCTGAGCAAAAAATGAGCAAATTCAGCCATTTCAGACCCTGGGGCCTCAAAATACATTTCAGAACATATTACAGATCCATGGTGACAGAAACAGCAAGGTACCCACCTAAAAATGGGCATGTACGTGAACTTTCACATGTAGAAGATGGAAACTAGACCCCCGTCTATCGAAAAAAAAAAAAAAACAATTTAAAACAGATCACACATGCTAATGGGAGACCCGAGACTCAGAAACGACTCAAAGAAAACTTGGGGAAAACCGTTCAGGCAACAGCGTTCTGAATAGGAACCTCCTAGTTCAGGAAGACAAGGGAAGAAAAGCCTCTGCAGGAGCGAGGGGGTGATCTCAAAGGGGAGAGCCCGCCCGCAGGGTCGGGGAAGAGGTTGGCCAGCCGCTCATGGGAAAGATGATTGATATCCAGAGGCACGAAGAATCCCAAAACCATAACAACCAAAGAACAAGCAATCCCGTCGAAAAATGGGCCAACGATCCAAACAGACACTTTGCAATAGAAGAAGTCCAGATGGCGGATAAACATATGAAGAACTGCTCAGTATGCTCAGCCGCTGGGGGAAATGCAAATCAAAGCCACACCGAGGTCCATCTCACCCCATCAGAATGGCTAGTGTCAATAATCCAAAAAGAAACAGAAGTCCATGCTGCTCTGAGGATAGGGAGGAAAAAGGAACACTTAGATGCTGTGGGTGGAGGGCGTGGCCGTCCTCAGAACACTAAAGGTGGAAGTCCTGTCAAGATCCCACCACACGCTCCTGGGTGTGTATCTGAATGAAGTCGGCATATGCCAGAGACATGGCTATTGCTGTGTTTGTTGCAGCACCGTTCACAAGAGCTAAGCTGTGGAGTCAGCCTGGATGTCTGTCCAAAGAAGAAAGAATTAAACAAAAATGGTCTATTTACATTCAGGAGGAGTATTATTCAGCCCTAAAGAAGAACAGAATCAGGCCATTTGCACAGAAATGGACCAAACTGTAGCCACATTGTGTAAGTGAAGAAGCTAGACACAGAAACAAACCTGAGATAGAAGAAAAAAACAACCCCAAACCAGAAGAGGGACTTTCAGGGAAGGGGAAGGGGGTCAGGAGGAGGGGGAGGGAAAAGGGGGAGAAGAGAGATCAAATGGGAAAGTGAACATGATTTGAAAATGTCACAGTAGAGTCCATTCGTGGCACAATTACTGTATGTTAATAATCATAATAATTTTCAAAATTGGTGGATGTGTAATACAACCCCAGAGGACCAAATCATTGGGACCAATGTGGACCACGCAGAGGAGGGCAGTACACACAGGAACTGTCTCCATGCTGTATAATCGATGATTTCAGCCCTCGCCCCACATGATGTGCAGACCCCCGCCCCCCCTCCCCCCAGCCAGGTACTCTGTCTTCCGTAACCTAGTGGTCAAGACTAAGTGGTCAGCCACAGGATCCCGTGACATGGTGACTCACTTAGCATCTCTGGGCCTCCATTTCCTCATTTAAAAAATGGATGACGGTAACATCTGATGTGCAGGCAGCCGGGGGGAATAAAGGGGACACTTGTGACAGTCACCAGCACAGAGCACGTGCTCAGAATTTGCAGCTCTCGTAGTAAAACTCGAGAGCTACTAGAATATCCCGATGCCCGGGATAACTGGGGGAACTCGGGTACAGAGGTGTCAGTAGATCCGATGAGAATGCAGGTGGGAGGTCACCAACAGCCACCCTGTGAGGAGAACGGGGTGAGCTTTGGATTGGGGACTGGATCTTTAAAACAAAGCGGCTTGTTTTGTGGGGTCCCTTCTATGCAGGACACGTACGTGAACATTATGGCTCTGTCCTAAGACTTCTTGGTGACATTTATTGTTGAGTGGAATTGTGTTTGTTACAGAAAACTGGAAAATAAGACAATAACAAAAAATTTCAATAACTCAATGCCACCACCCAGAGAGGCCCTCTGGAAGCTTATTCTTTACAGCCTTTTATACACAGAAGCTTTTAACAAAATTGGGATCGTCCCAAGCATGGTGTTCGAGAACCCAGCTGCTCTTAGAAAAAGATCACGCAGAGGGCTGGGGTGTGGCTCAAGCGGTAGCGCACTCGCCTGGCACGCGTGGCCTGGGTTCCATCCTCATCACCACATACAAAGAAAGATGTTGTGTCTGCTGAAAACTAAAAATAAATATTAAAATTCTCTCTCTCTCTCTCTCTCTCTCTCTCTCTCTCTCTCTCTCTCTCTCTCTCTCTTTTAAAAGAAAAAGAAAAAGATCACACAGGGTATGGGGGGTGGCTCTGGGGTAGAGTACTGCTTAGCATGTGAGAGGCCCCGGGTTCAATTCTCAGTCTTAACAATCCTTTCCTAAAACATGAAACATGCCATAAACCACTTTCTTGTAGATTGACACCCCCATTATTTCCAGTTTTCTTCTATTATAAACAACACTGCTGCGAACATCTTTACCTAAACATGGGTGCAGAGTTCCAATTTCTTTCTTTTTTTTTTTATCATAAATTTCTAACAGACTGACTTGATTTCAAATCTTTTCAAAACATCTTTTTAAGTTCCCTCCAGAAAAGTCTATCCTTCTGTACGCTATTCGGTATTTAAGAATCACTATTTAGGTTTTATGTGCCCAAAGAACCTCAGGGTTAGCTGATAATCTCAGTTAGCCACAAAATTCACCCAGCTCTTCCATCCCGGGTCCAACACTGAATCAATCATTTAAGAACCATTTATTGAACACCTACTACACACCAGGCATTGGGGATCCCGCAGTGAGAAGAGCAGATGAAAATCTTTGCTCTGGGCGGGAGTGGTGGTGCTTGCCTGTCATTCCAGCACAGGAGGCTGAGGCAGGAGGATCGAAGGGTTGAGGACAACCTAGGTGCCTCCCTATTGCTGAGGCTGGCTTTGAACTCTCAATCCTCCTGCCTCAGCCTCCCGGCTGCTGGAATCACAGGCCTGCGCCACCGCCTCCAGCAAAAGTAGCTACTTTTTGAGCAGGACCTGCACTCAAGTGGATCCCTTCCAATGAAACCAAGGTGCAGCCACTTTATTCCGAGCTGATCCTCTGTCTGATATTTTCAAGATCCCATTGTTCTCCTCTCGGAGGCTCCAGAAGAAAGCGAGTCGAGGAGGCCGCTAAACTCTTCAAGCAGCAAGAAGCCACTGTGACCTCCCGGTTCCCCCAGCAGTGAAGGAGAGAACCGTCCTCAGCACTGGGGGGCTGCCCACCCCGCGGGTCCGCCAGGCCCCGTCCCCGGTGTTGTGATTTCATGCGCCATGAGCACGGTGCAGGGAGCCCGGGTGATGTCACCTGCGCACCGTGATGTATTTACGGCTCTGGGCCCGGCTACCTGTCATTTCTCCTCGGGTTCATACATCAAGAGCCCGTCCCGGCGAGGCCAGCGAGTGCCGGCTGAGTGGTTTACAGTCATGCCGGAGCCGCGACGTGTGTTTGCAGACTGCCTGGCAGGTCCCCAGGTGTGAGTTTCCAGGATGCCGGTCCTGGATCCAAAGCCCGGGACGTCCCGGAGCCTGCTTTTCCCTTTCCCCTGCTTCTAGCCTCGCTCCTCGGTGTCTGTAAGTCCTGGGCCCCTCTCAGTCTGTCCTTTCCCATGTCACAGACAAAGGCAAGAGCAGCCCCCTCTGTGGGCCTCCCCGGAACTGGACTCAGACCTGCTTGGCTCCCATCTCAGCGGCTCTGGCCTTTGGGCTTTGGGTGTGGGGGGAGCTGAAGGGCAAGGGGACGGGAATCCAGGCTCTGAACTTGACCTGCTAGGTGGCTTAGGAAGAGGAGGGGGACCCTCAGGCCCTGTCAGGGAGTCAGTTGCCTACCTGTGCATATGTGGGACATAGAATCCGATGAACACACCTGGGGCCTTAAAGATGGAGCCACGGACCTAGGCCACAAGGAGATGCCGTGCCTGCTCATTTAAAAGTGAATGCAGCCATGAATGAGTGGCCAGGTCCCCCTTCCCGGGGACTTCCTGAATGGATGTCGCCCATTCACCCACCCACTCAACAAACTGCAGGGACCCTTGTCCTTCCTCAGGCTGCAGATGGCCACCGTGAACCCTGATTCCGTGATTCAATTGACAAACGTTTATCAAGCACCTACTATACGCCAAGTTCTGAATTTGATAGCCGGGCTAACATGGGAATGAATTTCCAATTTGATGACGATCGGTTGAGTCCGGAAAAAAAAAAATGAAAAGGCAATTTCGATTTTGCCACTTGTATGTCTCTGTAGAGGGGGAATGGCACCCTGTGGGAGACCCAAAGCAGGGCTGGTGGTTCAGATTGGGGGTGGGGGTCTTGAAGGCTTCATATCATGGGGTTTGGATATCACTCTTCTGCTCAGTTGTCAACACACAGAACTCCGTGGCCATCAAGCGGATCCCATGACGTTTTAAAAAATAATACCCCCAATTGATAAAAATGATGCCATTTGACAAAACTCAGGGATGGCAAGGACATGGAGCAAAGGGGCCACCCCGCCACTGTTGAATTGTTTTAAGGGGCTCAAACATTTCACCCTAACAGTCCAACAGCTGCCGTGGTCCTGGAGAAACTCACGGAGCCCGGGGATCCGGAACACGCGTGTCCACATTGTTTGTGATGCTAAAAACCTGGGTCCCCCCTGTCAGGGCCATCGAGGGAAGAGCGAGTGAATAAATTGAGGCACATAGGCACAGTGGCATGTCCCAGACAGAGTGGTCACAAAGAGCCACTCTTGTCACTTGTCCACATCGATCAAGCTCAATAATCATGACATTAGGCAAAATTTGCACAAAAGGTCCGGGTGGTATTAGGAACAGGAAGCTTCTCCATGTGTGAGATAATGCCTTATGTGACATCATGTGTGTATGTGCGTAGAGTCAAGGTAAATACACACTCACACACACACGTGATGCACTTCAGCATGGTGGCTGCCTTGGAGGGAGAAGGGCGGACTGTAACCAGGGAGAGCTACATGGGTGCCTCCGATTGCACCTGAGACTTTATTTGGGGAACTGGCTGTGGACTCAAGGGAGGGGATTGTGTTATTCTCTGTCCTTTCGTGGGTCTGAAATGTTTAAGGATGCAGATAAGAAGTGCTACTCCATGGGGAGAGTGCTTGCTTAGCAAGCCGGGGCCCCGAGTTCGACCCCAGCACCCAAACAAGACCCCAAACCAAACATGGGCAAGCAGGGAGCGCCTTTTCCTGCTCGGGTTCTTTCAACCCCCCCTGCAGTTTTGGGTGTGGGAAACAGGCCTCCCGGTGTTCAGAGAAACGACACTGAGGTCTCCCTATCTGCGTGCGGGTGGCTTCAGCGGCCCTCTGGGGCCGTTCGGATGTCAACGTCACAGATGCAGCCACTGAGGCCCAGGGGCAGCGGGTGGCTGGAGCCGGGCCCTGGGGAGATGCTGGTGACACAGGAGACACAGGTGACATGGAGACACAGGAGGCAGGGGTGGAGGGCCACCTCTAAAGCCACCTCCCATCTTAAACTCCCAGGGCTGTGTCCTCCTAGCCGTGTGGCCTTAGCAGGGCTCACTCTCGGGTGCCTCGGTTTCTTCACCTGGCGATGGGGGTCGTTAGGGCGAGGTTGTGGTGAGGGGTAAAAGCATCTGGCAGAACCGAGGGGTGATGGATGGGTGGACAGGCCCTCCCCTCCCCCCTCCCCCTTCCCCACTCCTCCCCTCCCCTCCCCCTTCCCGTCACTCACTGGCTCTATAAACAGACTTCCCAGAACCCTCTCCGTCCCTTTGAAGTCTCCCCATCCACTCTCCTCCCTCTCCAAGGAGGACCTCACGTCAGCCGGCCGCAGTGGCCAACCAGATGGGGCAGAGACGCAGCCCAGGGCATCCTCTGGAAGGTCAGCTGGGTTCACTCCAATGCCCACTCTCTGGACACTCACGGGGCGCCTTTGCAGGGGTTTTGCTGGGGAGAGAGGACCACGGGGGATGGGGGGAAAAACTCGACCACCCAGGTGAGAACCGGGTTTTGCGGAGCATTTCCTTGGGAAGCTGCATGGCCTCTCTGACCCTCAGTTTCCTTTTCTGTGCCGAGGGGATACTCGCAACCTGACCTCACTGTTCCAGGGGAGGGGCAGGCGATACAGGTAACGCCTTCAGCTTCCTGCAGGGCAAAGCAGGTCTCAGCTGGTGGCAGTTTGTGTTTTGAGCACAATGAAGAAAAAAGTTTCCATGTGATCTAGAATATTCGGTGAAGGGAGCTCCCATTGGCAGAGAGGAGAAGGCCGGGAGTGATTCAGTTCTGAAAGGAAGACAATCAATTCCATTTGGCGCCTGTTGACATGGAGGTACCTGAGCATGGACCAGGTGGAGAGAGCAAGGAGACACGGGGAACCCAGGTCTGGAGTCTTGGGACTCAGGACGTGGACCTTCGGCAATTCCTACCCTCAGTGACCACACAACCACTGCAAGAAGCTTCTCCCCAGCCGCTAACCCAGCACTCCCATAAGCCTCTCTGAGCCAGGTTGGGGAATGTCATTGAAAACAAAGACTCCAGTGCAGAGACTGGCCAACTAGAAGAGCTTTCTCTCAGAAAACACCATCAAGCCTCATCCAAGAAGGAGATTTGTGAGAGTGGACTCGGATACTCTTTCAGAGAGACTGGCTTTGTGAAGAACTCACGGCACCTTGAGGTCTATCTCTCAGTATGTCACACACAGCCACGGTGTGTGATCCTACACAGCATTCAGCAGGTGCTGACTGTGTGTCCAGGAGAGTGAAGTGGTCTCTGGGTAGGATGGCCCCTGGGCCCGAGGTTAAAGGTGGGGCTGGAGGAGGGACAGAGTGGGATCCCCGAAGACTAGGATTCAACCTTCTTGGCCACGGACTAGGAGTAACACTATATATCTGTTATCTGCATCCACCTGCATCAAGGAAAGGCCCACGTGAAGGCTGTACAGAGTTTGGAGAAACCCACATTTGTTTAAATGAAAATCATCAAGCTAAATGCAGTGGGGCACACCTATAATCCCAGCGACTCCGGAGGCTAAGGCAGGAGGATTACAAATTGGAGGCCAGCCTCAGCAACGTAACCAGACTCTCAAAATAAAATAAAAAGAGCTGAGGCTGTGGCTCAGTAGTACTGGGTTCAATCCCCAGAACCCTCTCCAAAAGAAAATAGTCAAAATCTGCCTATCAGTGTTATCAGTATAAAAAATGAAGAAATACAAACTAAAACTCAACACTTGCCCCCTTTCTCTTCCTGTCCCCTGGAAGGGTGCCCTGTTGGATCCTGACTCTCGAGCCACTTCTCCATGTGCAATACATAGAAAAAGCTGAATGGCATGCGCCCAATCAGCACAAAAGGTTTCGACAAATTCCTGCTCCTTTCATAGTTGAGAGAGGAGAGAAACAATTGCCCATAAACATGTGTACTTGGAAAATTCACAAATGAGCACTGGTACTTTGATGCGCTGCAGGAGAATTTATTAAGCGCCCACTTCTCACAAAGCAACATGTGTATTTATTTGTGTGCCAGAGAGCAAAGGACAGCTGATGAGGCCCGCGCCCCCCACCAAGGCCACAGCCATGGGCCCGCGGCATGTGCAATTCGGACGTCGATTTTTTATCTGAATTGGTTCCTTACCCTGGGTCTGCTGGTAGCTGCCCGGGCTGGCTTGCAGTGCGCGGGGTGCGCCCAAACCTCCCAGCCCTTTTGGGACCCTTTGCTCTCCACCCTCGTTTGGAGATTTTATTTATTATCTGCGGGGAAGTGTATTGTTTGGAGATTCTGGTTTTTATTTCTGCGCTGGCTTTGACAGATACTCAGCGAACGGGAGGGGGGAGGCCAGCATTTGGTTTTGTTTTATGGTAGGCAGTGGAGGCTCTGTTACATTCGCAGAGGCCTTCGGGCCTGGAGGACCGTGTCCATGAAAGGCATCGGGGATGGTTTATGAGGGTTTGTGGTGGGCGCCGCGAGGACAGGGAACCAGGGTGGTCACTCCCTGCAACGGGGGCCGTGGGAAGAGCGGCGCTGAGTTTAACGCAGGCACTGATTTTAACAGTGCTAATAACCCAGCAGCAGTCATATCAATGCATTTTATGCAAACATGCAGGAGGTGGTAAGGTCAAGTTGTGGCCCGTGGACTCCTCAATGCACCTCTCAGACCAGACTGCCTGGGTTTAATTCTGGGTTCTACCATTGTTTCCTCCCTGAACAACCTTGTGCTAGATGCTTGGTCTTTCTAAGCCTCAGTTGTCTCCTCTGTGAAATGGGCATGACAAAACCCACCCATGTTCCCGGGAGGCTGCAGGGAAGGATGTAAAGCCTGCAGCACGGCCCCGGTTTGGATCCTTAGGGTGGATACGCTTTCTGTGGCATTTCAAGAACAACGAATCCCCTTTGCAGCCCTGGTGGGGAGGAGCCCATTGAATCTTTCTCTGGATGAGCCAACTGATGAACGGTGTGTATCTCTTGGAGAAGAATTCAAATCCCTGCCCTCAGAAGCCCCACATGTCCAAGATCCTCATTGCTCATCTCTTCCTTCACTCTGCCCAAACCACGGTCCTTGAAGCTGCCCCTCCGGAGTCCTCTGAAATGCACTCTGTACCCGAGTGGCCTCCAGTGTCAGAGGCACAGGAGGCAAAGGTCCAAAACCCACCCGTGCCGGCTGCCCAAACCGGAGGTTTGGGTTGAGCTGATCTGGGGAGGGCGTGGAGGTCCAGCAGCTCCGCCAAGAAAACTTCCCCAGATGATCTCCACGCTGGGCCAGGGCGGCCCTGGAGGAGCCACACACCCAGGAAGGGACACTCCTCCTCCTCACCCTTAGAGAATCCTGCCCAAGCCACTGCGGACAGGCTCACTCGGCCCCCATTCTCTCCACCCTTGTGCCAAATTGCGTTCCTTCCATTTCTCTCCAGGACTGCTGCAGAGATCTCCCCGCTGGCTTCTGGACCATGAGCATGTCCCTGTCCACCATAAACCCAGACACCATTCCGGTCCCAAGTGTCCCTTCCCAGCATGCACCTGAGCCCAGCCCTGATCCTACCATGGCTTCCCAGTGCCCACATACTTAGTCCAACACCCCAGTTCTCATTTAAACGTCCTCCCCATGTCCTCCCCCTGCCTCCAACCTCCTCTGCCACCAGCATGAGTGCCATCTGGCCACGCCCTTCTATCCATCACCCTTCCTGCCCTTGTCCAGCGGGTACCTTCCTGCACAGGCCCCCAGAGCCCCAAGCCCCTGCCCACTGCCCAGGCAATATGGATAGCTTCCTGGGGACTTTCTACCCTCATGTGGTACATGCTGTCCAAGTGTGAGCAGTATGGTTTTTATTTACATGGCCATCTCCCCTCTTTGCTGTGGGAATTCCTCAAGTTCAAGTTCATCCACATGCTTATTCATCACCCCTCAGAAGCATTTGTAGAGCAGAACAAGTTGGACCGCTCCCGGGTTTTACTCTGTGAGATCCTATGTTCCAGAGACCCCCACAACCATATCTTCCATCTGCCATCTCCCTCTACAGCGTGATCCCGAGAATCTGGTTTCCCTCCTTCTGAATCCGCGTGGGTTCATGATGGCTTCTGCCAATGGAATGGGGAAGAAAGGATGACGTATGACTTCCAAGACTGGGCTGTCAAAGTGAAGGCTACTTCAGCTTTGCTTGGCTGAGCCCTGGTGCTTGCAGCCATAAGTCTCCAGGGAAAAAGTCCTACATTCCAAAGTCTGCCATATTGTGAGGAAGTCAAGCTCCATGAGGAGGTCGAGTATAGGTGATCTGCCTCCTTCTCCTAAGGTGCCTCCCTGTGGTCAGTGACTCTTAATTCCCATATGTTTCACATAAATATATTAGAAAATGTAAACATACCAATAATGAATAATTATTACGTTTGAACATATAATATAAAAATCAGACGTATTATAGATCATGGCCAATAAACTCGTGAAAAGGTGTTCAATCCCACTGGTAATCAGGGAAATGCATTATACATACACAAAATTGGCTGTAATGAAAACGGCTGGCAACACAATGTGGAGAAGGATGTGGAGAAACCGAAAGCCCCCTGTGTGGCTGGAGGGCGTGTGCAATGGCAGGGCTGCTTTGGAACCAGTGTGCCAATTTCTTATAGTGTCCTTCAAAGAGTCACCTAGTGAGCCATCAAGTCCCTTCCTGAGTGTGCACCCAGGAGAAGTGAAAATAAGACATTGGGCCTAAATATTCACAGCAGCTTCATGTACGAGACCCCCAACTGGAACCAATTCAAGTACTTATCCACCGGGGGAGGAACAAACCGATCTGTGGTCCATCCTCACCCTGGGACACTGCTCAGTGGCAAAGAGGAGCAGATGGTGATGCCTGGGGCCACGTGGGTAAGTCCCAAGTACACAGGGCCAAGTGAAAACAGCCACCACCCTGGCTCCAGGGCGGGTGATGCCATTTACACGCCATTCCAGAAAAAGCCAATGCACAGGCCAGAACCAGATCCGTCAGTGCCAGGGGTTAGAGGAGAGAGACTTAAATGCAAAAGGCTCACAGAAACTTTTGGGGGTGAAGGAGATGCTCTCTGCATTGATGGACATGGTAGATGTGCCGCTGGGTTCAGTTGTCAAAGAGCAAGGTGCTCCATGTTTACAATTTTTGACTGACATCTAATGTTTCTACCCATTGTGGGGCATAGTATGATGATGTGATAAAGGCATACAATGCATACCCAGTCGTACAATGATGTGTGTAAATTATATAGCAATAAGCCTATCTTTATAAAAGTCTCTACATTTCTAACATTACAATATGCACGTATTTATTTGCATATAAATATGTACACACATATGTAAATATATATCTATGCATATATATTTTTTTATTTTATTTATTGCAGTGCTGGGGATTGAACCCAGGGCCTCATACGTGCTAGGAAAGTGCTCTACCACGGAACTCCACCCCAGCCCTAAGCTTGCTTGTGTGCCTTGTCCTCTAGACCGGTGACTCCTGAGTCCCGCATAAGATCTCTTGCTGGCCGCTCCATCCTAAAGTTCTGGTGCTCACCGAAGGCCATGCCATAGATCCTCAAAATTGGATTAATTGATAGGAAATCCCAATGCTTGAGCCAGCACTCACAGCCGCCTATCCCAGAAGATTCCAGAGCGGAGCTGGATCTGGACTAAGCGCCTCCTTAGCCAGAGCCTCCCTCTGCCAGAGTCCCCAGCTCTTTCAGGAAGGACAAATGCAGAGGATGAGGATCCCGCGGTGACCCAGGGCTGGGGACAAGATAAGAGCTAGTCTGTGGACAGGCTGGGGTCAGGGAGAACAGGCTGGCTGGAGCGCGGCTCTGTCCCCACAGGCGAGGCTGTGACATGTGTTCCCCCTGCCAGGTAGTAAAAGCCCCTTCAAGAGGCTTGTGCCCTTTGGGTTTTATTTCATTGTATTTTATTATTAAAAACCCAACATGTGGAACGCAGATAATTTGGTTCTGCATGAAGTTTCCTTTGGTCCCCGCATCTGAGGGCTTTAACAAGACAGAAAACAGAGGGAACCGTACTCGGGGCTCTGTGGCGCATTTGGAAAGGTCCAGAGAAAACGGTGACTTCAAAGGGCTGGCTGGGGAGCCTCTCCGGGCGGGCGGGCGAGCTGTGTTCCCTAAACGGTGCCTGGATCATCGCACCCTGGGCTCCTTAAAGGTTCTGCAGGTCGGCGGGGGATTGTAAGGTTTCTGTTTTTGTTTTTGTTTTAACATCGATTTTAAAGGGACGACTACAGTGACGTCAAGCCCAACTTATAAATATCCTTCTTGGAATGGTTGGAATTGAGTTTCAGACCTTAATGTGCTCCAAGGGACAATAATACAGGCTGGGAAATAATTATTTTCCAAGCAACTGGGCTCCTGCCCCCCTCCCCCCACACTGTCCCCAGCCTGGTTAAGTCCCCAGGCACGCAGGGCAGATTGCCCTGTTTGATTCTGTTCTCTGCCCTTGCCCACCTCGGCGCTGTGAAACGGGCAGGTCCCTCCTTATAAACTCCTGGGGACCGTCCTAAGACCATTGCTAGCCGAGCGGCTCACCCAGTCTAGCCTTCAGTTGTTGGAAAGGACCAATTGGGGTCCTGGCTCTGCCCAACCCTCGGGTGGAGAAGGAGGTTCCACAGGAATCAGAACTCCCTTTCTGTCTTGGTTTCTTCACTCAATTTTACGCTGGTGAAATTGGTTCTCTTTCAGGCAGCTGAGGTTCATCCATTTTCTCCCTAGTGGTCTTTAGTGATGAGCTGGATACAATGTATTTGCCTGTTTCCTTGCCGGATGGATATTTGGATAGTTTCCCTTCGATTGGAGATGGAGGTTCTTAAACACCTCCTGGTGAATACAGGCACCCCTTGACCTTGGCCTGGTGAATACAGGTACCCCTTGACCTTGGCCTGGTGAATACAGGCGCCCCTTGACCTTGGCCCAGTGAATAAGGCACCCCTTGACCTTGAATATTCTTAACTCTTAATGCAGGAGTTCAAAGCCCTTTGGGGGCCATAGACATCTTGGATAAGTTGAAGGAAGCTGGACCCCCTCACCCAAAATATGCATGTGTGCATGCTCTGCTGTGTGCGACGCCTGTTCACACGGTGGGCAGAGCCAAGCCACAGCCAACAATAAGCCATGATTCTGCACACAGCATATTCAGCGTCCTGAAGAATTCATTCCCAGAGGAAACTTGGCCAAAGCTAGGGCTGAGTGGGGCTAGCCTCGGGAGTGGACACACTGTGTGTCAGAGGCACCCACCGCAGAGTGTGCAGGCTGGGAGGGGCTCTGGGGGCATCCACTGTGGGTCCAGCCACAGGGGCAGTGCCACTTTGGGTCTTGTGTGAGGGGACCTATAGGCTTTGGAGGGCTCACTCTGACTCTCTCCTGACTATGTCCCCCATGAAGGCAGGAAGTTGGTGGAGGCCATGTCTGTCTGACATCTGTACCCCCCCCCCCCCGTGTTCAGGATACCCAGAAGCTGAGCCTTCTGTCCAAAGGGACCAGAGCCTGTGTCCAGGCTCCACTTGATCTTTTTCCCCTGGGTCCATCACTGGAGAGGAGACCCCGCCCTCCTGCTCAGCCTTAGGCCACCAGAAAGGCCTAGGGTGGCTGTTTGCCAGAGACGTGCTGGAGGGGGCCTTGCAGGCTGGGGTCTGGACACTTGTGAGCTTCACCTGGTAAAGGCCGCCTGGCGAGGGGGTAAAGGCACAGTTGGAGGCTGGTGTCCATTTTTCTTATGTCCCCAGATTCTGGAGCAGAACTAAGTCCACCATGACCTGTCGGGGTCTTGGGAAGGCCCGCCTGTCCATGTCGAAGGCTGGAACCCCTTGTGTCAGAGGCTTTGCAGTTTGACGTATAACTCAGGAGGACTCAGGCCCCGTATGAGACTTCCACATGTGTTCCTGTCCACCGGCCCCAATGTTGGGGACAGGTCCAGCACAACCTAGAAGGCTCTTTTTTCTCTGCCTGGGAAGTTCAGCTCAGAGCTCGAGGCAGCAGTTTGGGGTCAGGAGCTTGAAGGCCAATGCCCACCCTTAGAAGACCCTCCTGATCCCGTCCTATCAAACTTGCTTCCTAAAATCCCCCGGGACTCAGCTTTCCCCTCCCCAAAGACCTGGGAGGGAGCTGGGAGTGCCCAAGGATCTACACCCTCTCCGGTCGGGTGGTTTCGAGGTTCTGAGAAGTGGAACCCCCCAGGGGGGTGTGTGCGTGTCTGCTGAAGGCTGAGCTCAGGAGAAACTGCACCGGATGGTGAGGCGGAGAGGAAACATGGCTAAGCGGATCTGCAGGGGGCAGGTAGGGGCAGAGACCTGCCCGGACTCCACAGCATGAAGCACATCCCAGAGTGTCCGGCCTGGGCCAGGGGTAGTCCTCTGGGGAGGCTGTCAGCAGGGAGGTGGGTCGTTTCCTGGGCCGGTGAGGAAGCTCCGTGAGCCCAGGATCGATCTGGAGAAGGGGCAGCCACGCAATGACCACTGCTGGTTGAGACCTCCTGCTGTTCCCGGGGCAGGAGGGGGGTGATCTGACCCAGTGAGGGGAGGGGGCACCCCAACAGCACTTGTCCCCACCGTGAAATCCCTAAGGGCTCTTGGGCAACAAGTCTGCTGAGTCCTCACTCCTGGCCTCCAAATGAGGCTGACCCCTCTCCAGCCTCTCCTAGCCTCCCAAGGGCTCCTCATGGCCCCTCCAGTTTGCAACTTGGGGATGGCTTACAGGACAGCTCCCCCGACCCCACTTGAGTTTCAGAAAAGCAGAGACCTCGGCTGGGAAGCGCCCAGGGAAAATCAAGGGCTCAATAAATAGTTGTTGAGGAAAGAGGTTCCTCTTCTGTGCCTGGCTCTGAGGACCATTTCTTTTTGTCCCCTGGAACTCACTCTGGGAAGGCTGTGGGGTCTGGCTCCTCTCCTTGCATGACTGATTTGGGGTTGGGGGTTGGGGATAAATCCATAATCAGATCTCAGCTTCCCATCTTTATGAGCCAGTGACCTTTGGAAAAATTCCTGACTTCCTTGAACCTCAGTTTTTGTCCCCACTGTGAAGTGGGGACAAAAATATCTAACCGGGGGCTGGGGCTGGGGCTCAGTGGCAGAGCACCCGCCTAGCACGCACAAGGCCCTCAGTTCGATCCTCGGCACTGCTTACAAATAAGATAAAGATATTGTGTCCACCTATAACTAAAAAATAAATATTTAAGAAAAAAACACAACATCTAACAGGGCCAACTTTGGATACAGTTTTACATCCATCCGGCAAGGGTGCTGATTGTTGTATTGTCACGCCTAGAAAGGAATGGAGATGGGGAGTCAGGACGGAGGTCAGAGAACACGGGGAATAGGAGCTGGGCAGCTGACCCAGAGTCCCAGGGCCATTGTATGGCAGCGTGTCTGCCCAGGATGGCAGGGCTCTGGGGGGTGCACACTCTCATCCGGGTGCTGTGATACCCTCTGGTGACTCCGCATCTCTCCACTTGTCTGTCTATTGCTCCCCGGGCCTGGAAGGTCCTCTCACTGTGACTTTCCACCATTCCGGGGCGGACTAGACTCTCAGTGCCTTTTCCCCTCAAAGTGGCCACTTGGGGCAGCTGCCCTCAGAGATACCCTTCCTCCCCAAGCAGTACCATCCTGGGCCATCTGGAGGAGAGGGGCAGAAGGAGATCAGCCCGCTGTGGAGGGACCTGCCACCCACCCGCCATCTCTCTCTCTCTCTCTCTCTCTCTCTCTCTCTCTCTCTCTCCAGGGCCCTAGGACCTCTTACCATAGGGGGATCTTCCAACAGCCTCTTGATACAATTTGAACTCTGTTTCCATGTTTCCTAAAATGGATTGGGGTCCTCTGAGCCTCAGCAGGGGGTGGGGGGCTGGAAATTCTCTACAATCCAACCAGATCTGGGGTTTCCAGGATGCCGTCATCCCCAGGGGGTCTTCCCAACTGAATGCGTTACCTACAGAGAAGGGGAGGGGGTGGGAGTATGGAAGTGACCCCTCCATCCCCGCCCCCGCCTCTGCCCCAGCACCCTGCTGCTGAGCCGGCAGGAACCTGTTTTTTTATTATCATTATTATTACTTAAAAAAAAATTAGGTCAAGATGACTCGAGGCAAACACGACTTCATCCAGACTTTAAACGGGGAACAGTTTGATTCCAATGCAAAGGGTCCAGCCGAAAAATTTGCAAAAACAACAACCAAAGTTTCCCAAGTTGCTCCAAAAAGCCCTTCGGAGCCTCTTGAGTAAACTGAGCGGCAAACTCTTGCCTGTCCCCAAAGGGCCTTTTCCCCGGGAGACAGTCCATAGCTCTGGTCAGATTTTCAAAGAGCTGCCAGGGCGCCCACCCCACCGCGGTCCAGGGTGAAAAGGTTACCGACCGCGCAAAGGTGGCCGGCGCCCACCCCCGGATTTTTTTTTTTTAAATCTCCCTCCTCTCCTTCCTCCTCGCCCCTCCCTTTTTTTTCTTTTGCAACTTTTCTTTGACATTTCAAAGCCCTTCTCCTGGTTTCCATTTGAAGCTCCCAGATAAAATCGATCAATTTCAGAAAAGAAGAGGAAAAAAGGTGGGCGGGGTGGGGGTGGGGTGGGGAGTTGGATTCCGGGTCTGGAATTCAAAGTCCTCCCGGGCTGGAGCCAAGGGCATAAAAACGTTGCTTCGGCACCTCATTTTCCTGCTCCTTCCACCATCACCCCCCTCCCCCCCAAAAAAGAAGGGGATCAAAGAAAGGGGCTGGGAGTTTATTAGAGAACGAGCACGACGCCCCCAGAAGGCCTCGGATGGGGAGAGCGGGCTTTTGAAAGAGCTCCTCCCGCCGGGCGGGCGGCGCAGAGCTGTTTGCTACCTGATTTGGCGACCTCAGGTATTTGAGGAAGCCGGTCTGGCAGCTTGAAATGGCTGAGAGGTGGCCAAGGTCATAAAGTTGAAGACACAAGAGAACTCTTGGACCGGGGACCTAATTCCTGTTTTATTGATTAAGGAGGGGAGGGGAGATGGAGTTTACAGAGAGGAGATGGAAAGTTGGAAGGTCCCCCCAAGTCCTCCTGGGCTGGCCTCCGCCTTCCCAGCTTCACCCGGGCTCACCTCTTCTGGGAGGTGTGGATGGGGCAGGATGGGATGGGCACATCAGCGGCGCGGGATTCAGTGACTTGAGGCCAAAGGAATCCGGCAGAATGGGGTCTCAGGCTGCCTGGTCACATGGGGGCTGCAGGGAGAGGAGGCTGCTGTCCTGGATACAGAGCTTTCCTGAATTAAAATGTCACTTTTTATTCCTCTTGGACTCCCCTGTCTTTTGTATTATTTTTATTTGTTGATTGTATTGCATTAAAATATTATTTACCTTTTTTTTTGGGGTACTGAGGATTGAGTTCAAGGGCACTTAACCACTGAGCCACATCCCCAGTGCCCCCCCCCTTTTTTTGTATTTTATTTAGAGACAGAATCTCCCTGAGTTGCTTAGGGCCTTGATAAATGGTGGAGGCTGGCTTTGAACTCGAGATCCTCCAGCCTCAGCCTCCCGAGCTGCTGAGATGACAGGCGTGCACCACCTACCGTTCCCAGCTAAAATATTATTTATCTTGATCGCTGAGATGTTGTGGCAGGATTTTAACCATGGCACCCAAAGGTTCCTTCTGGTCCCCACCCTCCTAGCCAGGGCAGCTGAAGGAGCCCTGGAGGCCGAGTCTCTCCTGGGAGACCTTTGGGGGTCTCCGTTGCTGAGAGGAACAGGTCCTGGGGAACTAGAGGACAGAGAGTGGACATTTGAAGGGCGCTGAAGCTGGAGGGCCAGGTCAGACGCAGGCAGGGGAGAAGCCTCTTTCCCTTGGCTCAGATCGCCAGGGTTCCCTGTGACATCGCTGGCTTGATGGAGAGCAGAGGGGCTCCACCATCTGACGCAGGGTCAGGGGCCTGGATTTTGTTCCTGGGAGCCTGAGTCGAACTCACTGTGTGGCCTGAAGCAGGCTGAGCCCCAGCAGCCTGTGGCTTCCCAAGATGCCTCTCGGCTTCTGAGCGGCCCCCTGCCCCCACCCCAAACCTCTAGGTGATTAGAAGTCCGCACTCGTGGCTGAGATTTACCGAGTGCACGTCCCCGGGTCAGACCCTTTGCCAAACGCCCCCAAAGCATCACCTATTTTAATCCTGGCCAAAGCTCAGAGGAGAAGATCTGTCACTCATTGGTGTTTTACAAGTGAAGACACCGAGGCACAGAGAGGTGAGGTCATGTGCACGGAGGGCCCAGGCGCGGCCTTCAGAGGTCAAGCGGGATTCTCCCTCCCAGAGACCCTCATTTCCACAGGGCACGTTCATGGTCAGTCTGGCGACATTCGCATCCAAGGCTGTTTCAGGACAGGGGGAGCAGGGATGGGTTCCGAGGGCGGAGGGCACGTGCTGCAAGTCTCAGGTCCATCGGGGGCTGCAGAGCGCCTCCGGGTGCCCCTGTCCTGGCTGCATCTCAAGGCGACTTTCAGAGCTCTCTCCCTTACCCTGTGCCGGTCCCCAGCCTGAACTAAACCACACTGTCATCCAAAAACAGCTGGTTTTCTAGCCAGCCACAACCCAGGCCTGGACTCTGTGTACGGAGCCCTCTCAATGGGCCACAGATTCTCCCGAGACAGAAAGCCCTGGAGGTCCAGAGCCAGGGATGAGGGGTGGAGGGGCGTGGATCCAGACCAGAGAAGCCGGGGATGTCCTGATTTCGCCTAAAATTCCAGGAAGCAAGGGCACATCGTTTGGAGAAAGGGGTACAAGCTTAAAGAGGACCGTAGGGAGGAAAGCCAGCCCCTCGGTCCCCCGTGAGTGGCCTTTGATATCTCTAAGGTATTTGTTTTTGGAGGAGAAACAGCTGTGGGGCCAAAAACATTTCCTGAGTGAAGCAATTCTGTGTCCCACAGAAGCTGAGATGCATCCGATTTTGTGTGACGCCTTCAAGGCAGAACTAAGGGGGATTGGACTTTGAGCTTTTCCCATAAAGCCCGGGGAAGGCATTGTTTTTTTTTTTTTTTTTTTTTTAAGGTCTATCAGATTTGGAGGTTCTGATTTTGGATTCAAAAGCCAGATAGAGCATCCAAGATCAGATGGATGGCTAGAAGTGAATGACCTATAAAAATAGGAACTATCTTTCCCTGCTGCTAAGGATAAAATTTATATTGTTGCTTCAGAGATTGCTTAACCTGAAATGCTTTAAACACACTTTCTCCTTCTGTTTTGACATCTGTGTGTAATAGCTTAAGAGCTCATTCATTTTTATATCCGTAAAGAAACGAAGCACAGCAAGGTTAAGATGCTCTCTCAAGGCCACACAGCTAGAATACGGAAAAGGTTAAGATTCATATGTTCATATGACAAGTGACCTGACGACGTCTTAAGTTGTTCCAGGAAACTTCTGGCTAGGGACAAAGGCTTATCAAACATACTAAACATTTTGCAAGGCTGTCCAGGGTGCCTCAGAGATTCGAAATAGCACACACAAAAAAAATGTCTGACAGGGTTTTTTGGAACCAGTATAGAAAATTCCCTTCCAGTTCCTTCTCCTGGCCAGGTGACAAGAAAGAGGTCACCTTTGGGGGCTGGGAATTATTATCTGGGACAGCCAGAGTGCTTAGAAGTATGGAGGGCCAGGGACAGATAGACTGAGATCAACTGAGATCTCAGTAGCACCAAGATTTAATGTCATGTGAGATTTTTGTGTGACTCGTCACTTGGCTACCAGAAACAATGCCATCCGATCAGCCAGAATTTAGAGAAGCCAATATTTGTTAATGATCTGTGTGCTGTGTCTACCAAAGTGCAAAGTAAACACTTAGCAGACAATATAAATTTTTTCTCTTCCCAACAATCCAGTGAGGAATTGTCAGGGTGACCATGTACTGTTGTATATGTCATGCACTGCAAAAAACATATGCTACTCACATTCTTCCTCCTTTGCTCTTGTGTGTGTGTGCCTCTTGCTATGTGACCCACATCCACACCTACTCCCACACCCACACTACAACAGTTTTCCAGAAGATGGCAGTAAAGTGTCTTGTTTAATGAAATCAGTATATTATGACACATTTCTGCCGTGATAGTTAGGTGGTTTGAGGAAGGTGTGTCTTTTTGTAATTGCACAAGGTTTCAGTGTGAGCTGCCTCTGGCCCTGGCTCGATGGGACTTCTCTTTGACAAATGGACACTCTGAGGCTGGGAACAGTGGGGGCCCTAGAAGCCAAGCCAGCTTTTGACCTTCCCACTGCCCAGCTGGGTCTGGGCTCCCGGCCACTGTCCTGGGACTTGGGGAAGGATGGGGACGGAGCTCTGGGCATGTGATGCCCAAGTTGTGGTTTGGAGAGGAGCAGAGGCCCATGCACAGAGTGAAGCTGCTTTGATTCTATGCCCGATCACGGGCAGCTTCAGGGTTCAGGGCTCTTCTACATTGTCACGAAGAAAACCCTTGATGTGAGTTTGGGCCAAATCCCGTGACCACCACATTCTGTGCTGCAGTTGGCTGCCATTGAACATGGTGGCTGCAGAATTGATGGAACCCAGGGCCTGGCGCATGCAGGCAGAGCTCTACCATCGGACCACACCCCCAGCCCTTTTTACTTTTTATGTTGAGATAGGGTCTTGCTAAGTTGCTGAGGCTGGCCTCAACGTGCAATCCTCCCGCCTCAGCCTCTCGAGGAGCTGGGGTTACAGGGTGCACCGCTGCACCCTCTACTTGCAAATCTTTTCATCTTGCAGTGGTACAGTTTATCGTAGCAGCAGAACACGGTGGTTGGGAACACAGAAGCTGGAGTCACCTGGATCCGGGCAAGGGGTTTATGTCCTCTGAGCCTCTCTTTCCACATCTGTTAAATGGGTAGAATAATAGTCCCAACTGCAGGAAAAGTGAGATCATGCAAGTGAAGCATTTAGCTCAGTGCCCAGCAGGTTACCTACCTCCGGGCTGGCGTCCCTGTGGACTGAGCGTGGAAGGTTCCAGATGGAAGCCAACATCCCTGCATACGGGTTTGGGAACTTGACGTGCTTTCTGGTCACCAGGGCTTCCTGGAAGGATCTCTTGCTCGGGCGCAAACTGTCCTCATCTTCTTAGATTTGCAGCTGGAGGTGGAGGAATTATTGGGAGTGGGGAGACTAGACGAGCCGGCCAGCTGGGGCTGCCTCGGGTTGAGGGGGTGGGGAAGGCCGAGAGGGAGAGGAGGTGGCAGAAGTACGTGGTCCACCCAGAAATGTTCACAGAGTCCTAAATGGATTTCGCAAATGAGGACTTTAATAATAATAATCCAAGCCCCCAGTGCCACCTCATTCGGCACCTTGGTGACATTTGGAATTCAGAAACCGGTCCTCTCGGTCCAGCTTGATGATGTCAGCAGGTGCAGACTCTGGGATTTCCATATCCCGCCACCAAAATCAGGTGATCAGGGATGCTGGGGACCTGAGGGTCCTTAACATTTATTAAATAATTGTTATGATCATTACTGCTCTAATTTATTTCTCTACTTAAAAATGTCCCGGTAACTGTAACTCATTTTAGGCTGATCCTCGAAAACCAGGAGACCCTCAGATTATTTAGAGAGAGAGAAAGAGAGAGAGAGAAAGAGGAGAGAGAGCTTTCAGCCAGGTGCTTGAGTCTCAAATTTCCTCCAAATTGCTGCAGGGTCTCATTCAATTCAGAAAGAAGCAAAGAACAGTGTGTGTATTATATCAATATTATGATAATGTGCACCAAATGCAGGGCCTAAGTGATTAATTCGGTCATTTTCCAAGCTGCGTCCTTGGGGGTTTCGATCCTAAAGCCCCGTGAATACTTGCCGCATGGCCCTGATCCAGTCTTCCCAGGGCCTGTGCACAAACCCCTCCATGCAAATGTGCGGTAAAGATCGATCGGGTCTCTGTGGCGGGAAAGGCACCTAGTCAATGTGGGCTCAGTCTTGTCTCTGACCTGTTGGGGGGCTGGGGGGGGGGAGAGGGGAGGCCAGGAGAGGCCATAAAAATGGAGAATTGTATCACGATGTGGAATTTCAGCGCTATTTTAATATTATGCGAATAAAAAAGCTCTTATAGGGAGAAGTTTGCCTCTGAGGTGAAGCAGAGTATTGGCTCCAAAGAGCCCGGGAATAAAAAGAAATTGGACTCCACCACGAACAGTTAAAGTGCCAGTAGATTTATATTAATTGAGCAATTGGATGTTTTATGTTCAGCAAATGTGCTACTTTGTTATAATGACGATATTAATATTCAGGGGAGTTTATTAAGTGCTCACATAGGCTCCAGGCCTTGAGCCGAGGACGTGGTTCTCAATGACAGTGTCTGGAGACACTTGGGTGGTTTGGACTGTGGCAGGGGACGGGGACAATACTGGCATCTAGTGGACAGAGGTCAGGGGTGCTGCTGAGGCCTTCAAAGGCACCTGGACTGCCTCCTCCAGTTACAGTTCTCCAGCCCCGTGTGCCCCTGCTGGGTTCCCCCCCAGCAGCTCTGGAGGCTGAAACAGGAGGATCACCAGTTCAAAGCCAGCCTCAGCAAAAATGCAAAAGGCACTAAGCAACTCAGTGAGTCCCTGTCTCTAAATAAAATACAAAATAGGGCTGGGGATGTGCCTCAGTGGTTGAGTGTCCCTGAGTTCAATCCCTGGTACCAAAAAAAAAAAAAAAAAAAGGAATGTCCAAGGTCTCTGAAGAACCTGCTGGGGCCAGGCTGAAGGTGAGGCTGGGGCACCTGGAGGATGCTCAGTCCTGCAAGATGTCAAGGCACTTGGCGTATATGTGCTCTACCCCCAGCTGATTCTGGAAGGTTCCACCAAGTCCTCTGCGCTTCTCTCCAGCATCAGGGATGGGGACTTTATTTTTCATCTTACACCTTGAGCATCGTCGGAACCAACGCAGTGATTCTCAGCTTTTTGAGAATGTGGGACCCAGATGGCAGCAGGTCCCGGATGGAGGAATTGGGACTTGGGACCCTCTCGCTGGGGAGGGAGGAGGTGGGCGCTCCCCTTTATTTTTACGTTGTGTGTTAAACCATCTTCTGGCAAATGGATATTTTTATGATTTCTTTTTCTTCTTCATAAATTACATTCACCATCATCATCCAAAATGCCCCTGTGGATTAATTTTTAAACACACCTGATTCCCTTTTACTGGCCAAAGACACACAAAGGCTTCTGGTGAAGTTTTTCAGAGGAATTTTTTCTTGACTTTCCTTCGATTCTCAAGAGATACAGGGGACCCAATAACAATCACTACAACTGATGCGTATCAAGCGCTTACTTTGTGCTGACAAATACACTCAGCACACTCCACAGACGCCACTGCACTCCTTGTCCCACAAGCCTACCAGGTCTGTGTTGTCCTGAAACTCTCTTTTATGGATAAGGGACAGAGAGAGTCTCAGAGAGGTTGAGTCAGTTGTCTAGAGACCCACAGCAAGAGCCAGAATGCCACAACAGATCCACCCAGCTTTGTTGTCTATAGATTCAAACATTCTTTGGGGCCCCTCCAAGGGTAACAGTTTATTATTTGAGGAGCACGGGAAATAGAACTTTCTGCATCCAGCAAGGACGGTTGCATCTAGAAGATAGGGAAGGTCACCTGCTGGTAGAGAGGAAGATCCAATCTGGCCTCTGATCTCTGGGGGACATCAGGACCTGGAGGGGCCTGGAGAGAAGCGCTGTGAGCGGCCAGGGGGGTTTCAAAGCTCCCTTTAAAACACCAACGAAACTGAAGGAAGTCTCAGAACACGGGCTGCCAGTCAGGGCGAGGCAGGGACCATAAATGGCATGTCCTCTTGGCAAAGCTCCTAATTAACCACAAGCCACCGTGTCCTAAACTGGGGCTATGGTTTCTATTGCGGCTCCTGGCAGGGTGGCAGAGGGTGTGAGCTGTGTTGGTGTGGTGGGCGTGGGTGGCGGGGGAGCCTCCTGGGGGTTGTTGCCTGGAAGACGGTGGCCGGCTCCCGTTACCCCAAGGTCAGCGCCGGAGGAACACGACTTGGATTCCACACGGCGCCAGGGCTTGGGGAAGGGGACACCCAAAACGCAGCCATCCAGCGCCACACCTTGTGAATGCGACACTCTTACCAAGTCCCAATGAGCGCCCAAGAGCCTGCGACTTTAAATATTGTTTTGATTTTGCATTTTAAATTAAAGCAAGATTAGCTAGGTTCAAGGTCAAGGCAGGAGCCCTGGGCGATGCCAAGGGAGGGCCAGACCCGGGTTTTGTTTAAAATCCTTGCTGAAGAATTTAAAAGGACCCCCCAGCCCTATGCTATTTCACCTCTCTTAGGGGAATGTCTCTAAATAACAGACTTTTTTTTTTTTTAATTTAAGCAGAACCTTGATGATATTGGCACAGTCACAGATGCACCGAATCTGATTTTCCTGATTGTCCTAAGGAGTCGATTTTCACGGTTGAATTGCTCTGGTTGGGGTCTGAAGGGCACAGGGTCACACTTGGATATCTTTCCACCTGGAACATTGGCCCCTCCTCCTGCTTGTTCACTTACTACACAAATAAATCCAAGAAAATGTCCCTGTGTTCTGAGTCAACTTAGTTTTATTTATTTTCTGGGTCCCCCCCCCCATGTTCAATTTCATTGATTTCTGCTTTATTTATTTATCTATTTATTGCACTGGGGTTGTACCCTGGGGTGGTCCTCTACTACTGAACCGCATCACTAACCATTTTTATTTGATTTTGAGACAAGGTCTGGACACGTGGCTGAGGCTGGCCTCCAACTTGTGATCCTCCTTCCTCAGCCTCCCTAGTAGCTGGGAGGACAGGCATGTGCCACACGGCCCAGCTGTTCTTTCTTGCTTCTTCCTGTGCACATACTCTGCTCTTCGTGTTCAAGTCTCCAAAGGGGGACACTCACTGAGATCGATGGCTTTAGATCTTTTTCTTCCTGATGGATGCATCCGGGGATGTGAATGCTCAGTATGGTTTTCCCGGTAGCCCATGAGTCTCGATGAGCTGTGTTTTCATCTTCTATTTATCGACATATTTTAATATTTATTGACATATTTTAATATTTACTAACATATTTAATATCCATTGATATATTTTAATATTCATTGACATATTTTAATATTCATCAACATATTTTAATATTTCTCCGGAGACTTCTCTGACTTATATGTCACTGAGAAGCATGTTGTTAATCTCCTAGCATTTGGGAATTTTTCCACTCTCTCTTTCTGCCGTTGGTTCCCTCTTCAATGCCACCATGGTCTGGGGGGTTAGGCCGCGTGCTTGCTCTTCTCTGAAGTGTTAAGGTGTGTTTTGTGGCCCCGAATGTGGTCTAGCTTGGGGAATGTCCCCTGTGAGGTTGAGGAGAATGTGGACTCTGTTGTCGCTGGGGAAGGCAGTCTGTAGATGTCATTTATCTCCAGTGGATCGATGGTGCGGGGTCTTTACTAATCTGCTGCCTGCTGGGTCTTTGCATTACTGACAGGGGCCTGTTGAAGGTCCAGCAAGAGTCATGGGCGTGTATATTTCTCCCTGTAGTTAGACTGAGTTTGCCCTGTATGTTTTGACTCTGTTTTGTTTTTTGGGTACTGAGGATTGAACCCAGGGGTACGCTACAACCAAGCCACATCCCCAGCCCTTTTCATTTTATTTTGAGACAGGGTCCAATTAAGTTGGTGAGGCTGGCCTCCAATTTGCAATCCTTCTGCCTCAGCCTCCCGACTTGCTGGGATCACAGGCGAGCATCACCACGCTTGACTCTGTTGTAAGGTGCGGGCACATTAAGGACAGCATGTCCTTCTGGAGACAAACATCACTAAGTGTTGCTGAGATTACCAAAAGAGGAGATTCGAAGGTGCTCACCAAGCAGCCCGCCGACTACAGACACAGACCTGGGCACAGCTACTTTCCCTGGGTAGAAGTCCTCTGTCCTGAGCCAAAGTTGCCATTATGACAGTGGCCCTAGGAAGGGGGCCAGTGGGAGAGTAGCCTTTGCTCCTCTTTCCCAAGGTCCTGTGGCATGCGGGCAGGCATTTGGAGAAGAGCTGTCCTCAGCTTGTGAATTCCTGGGTCCCCCACAGCCATGCTGCGGATCCCAGCGTGACAATCCCACCCCATCCTTTCAAACAGCTCTCTAGCCACTCTCTCTCCTCAAAGATGCCCCTCCCCACCGACCTGAGGACGGCCAGGTCTGGACTAATCTCCTTCGAGAAACAAACTCACCTGCTTAAGCCACCCCAGCTCCAAGAGGCTCAGCAACGTGCATTTTTCTCAGCCTTTTGGTTGATCGCCCCAGATCAAGCCCAGAGCCAAGCCAAAGTCTCCATTCCCCACCCCCTATTTTAAAAATTTTCCGCTTGGGCTGGGGATGTGGCTCAAGCTGTCGCGTGCTCCCCTGGCATGCGTGCGGCCCGGGTTCGATCCTCAGCACCACAAACCAACAAAGATGTTGTGTCCGCCAAGAACTGAAAAATAAATATTAAAAAAAAAACTTTAAAAATAAATAAAAAATAAAATTTACTGCTTGATGTTAACGGACACATAAAGATTGTGCGCCTTTATCACGTACAGCACATTATTTCTGAAAGAACGATCAAGGCTGGTGTTGGAGAAAATGCCCGTTTATTGAGGAACTGCTCTGCATATTTATAGAGCCGGGGAGGTTTGACAGTTATGACAGTTTAACAGTTGAAGGGTTTGACAGTTGGCATGGGGTGCTTTCTGATTGGTGGGTAAGGATCATGTGAGCCACAGGGCTAGTCTGATTGGTGGGTAAGGATCATGTGAGCCAGCAGGGCTAGTCTGATTGGTGGGTAAGGATCATGTGAGCCAGCAGGGCTCACCATTAGACAGCTCTTCTCTGGGGATGGGGAAGTTAATCTTTGGAGCCGGTGCGACTCCCAACAATTTCGAGATCTGGATCCTTGGTGGAACGGCCAAAGCAAGCTCGTTAACACGCCCCACCTCGCACACTGATTTTTGAGTTGAGCAAGTGTGGAATCTACCGCCCTCCGCGATGTTTGAGAACACACTGCGCGAACATTGCCCTTCAGCCACCAGGCCTCTGGTCGGAGACCCGGAACGCCCTTCTTTCTCCTCGCTGAAGCGGCTCTGAATGATCTGCCAACATCTTTGCAACTCTCCCTCCAAGTCTGTGTTTTCTCAAGATGAAAAACTGTGATGAGTTTTAAGAGGGATGCCACTAGATGGTTTTCAAAACATTAACAGGTACAGCAGGGACTTCAGCACATCCAAACAGACTTTGGCCATAATAACAGAGTTGGCACACATCCTTTGGACACCCAGCCCTGGATCTTTAATCCTGGGATCCAGTTTCACCTAGAACTTTGCTCAAGACATAATGATGTCTTGAGCAAGTTCTAGGTGATAATAATCATAATGATCTGGTACCAAGGATTGAACCCAGTGGGGCTTCACCACTGAGCTCCATCCCTTTTTATTTTTATTTTTTTTGATGTTGAGACAGGATCCTGCTAAAAGGCTGAGGCTGGCCTCCAACATGAATCCTTCTGCCTCAGCCTCCAGAGCCACTGGGATGACCGACGTGGGCCACGGTTTCTGGCTTCAAATGATTATTAATTTTCCTGCTCCCCCAACAAGGTTCCCAGAGACCCGTGAGTTTTCTCCCCTTCTTTGTCTACTCTATATGGACAGCCACCAGGTTAGAACACCCATTGGGATCAGGCTGTGTGGCCACCGACTTCAAAGAGAAGGCTGCCCAGAGCCAGTGGAGAGCCAGGTGTGTGGAGGACGGGCTCCCAGGGTCCTGACGCGCTGCAGTGTGCCAGAGACTCCAGGGGCAGCGCCATGTGGGAGGGGAGCTGGTGAGGCCTCTCCTCTTCCTGAAGAGGCCTCTGAGGCTTGGGAACTACAGTGCCCTGATGGCTGTCATGGCCCCTAGAGGACATGTCTGTGAGGGTTGGCAGGTCACCGATTCCTCCTTGCACCCAGGTAATCCACACGGTGCCCCCACCCCACCCCGGCTGACCGGAAGCTGGGCTCAGAAGGGATTCACTTGACACCTCTTTCCAGAGCCCCAGCCGTGCAGGGGGACGGCAGCAGGGGCCACGGTGGAGCCCAGAAGGGACAGACACTACCTAGCCCCCCAACTTCTAGGGGCCTGACTCAGCCTTCTCCTCTGGGGATGACTCAGTTAGGAAGGATCTGGCCCAGAGGACACAGAGTCCTGGTCCGGTCAGCAGGTCCCAGGGCTGTTGAGCCCCACAGGACTGCTGTGGCCGAGGACCCTCGTGCTCTCTGTCCCCTTTAAGTGGCTGTCCTCAACTGGACCCGGCTTTCGATGGGATGTCTTGTGTCCAGGGCAATTGCATCTGAAGCTCATGTGTCAGAGGAAAGACATTTTACTGTGTGTGCGTGTGTAGGGGTGGGAAGAGCGTCCCCTCTCTCCCTCTCCCTAATCCCCTCTTTCTTTGGTACCAGGGATGGAACTCAGGGGTCCTCGACCACTGACCACCTCCCCAGCCCTATTTTGCATTTGATTTAGAGACAGGGTCTCACTGAGTTGCTTAGCGCCTTACTAAGTTGCTGAGGCTGGCTTTGAACTCGCGATCCTCCTGCCTCAGCCTCCAGAGCTGCTGGGATGACAGGCGTGCACCACTGGGCCTGCTTCTCTCTCTCTCAAGAACAAATAAAGTTTCCCCAGAGTTTCCTTCTCATGGCTCTGTGGGTTGACCATTGGGCTACCCACACTTGGGGTCTCTCATGCGATGGGAGTCAGGGGACAGCTGGGGACACAGCCATTTGAATGTCAGCTGAACTCAGGAGCCAAAATGGCTTCTTATCTGGCACCTTCACTGGAATGACCTGAACAGCTGGGGACGGTGGCCAGGCCTCTCATCCCAGGCGGGCTCTGTCCACGTGTCTAACTCGGGGCTCCGCACAGTGGGACACCCAGGGTAACTCACTCCCCGGAGCAAACACGCCCAGGGGGACAGACGCAGGACAAGGCATCCTAGGGTCTAGCCCTGGGCATCAGGGCCTGGAGAGAGTCCCTGGGGCAGACCCTCCCTTGTTCCCTGCCCACTCTGAATTCCTGGTGGCTGGTCCTTATCTCCCCAGGACATACCAGAGACAAGAGCTGAAGCCTCAGCCCATTCCAAACCTAAACCACCCCTGACCTCTGGTTAGAAGAGACACCAAGGCCAGAGCCCAGTGCCCACAGACATCGTTGTATTAAAGTTCAGGTTGTCCCCCGCCTGGCCTGGGCCAGCTTCACGTCAGGGGCTGGCCCACTTGTTCACTTAGCTGCTGCCCACCTGCAGAGTTGCGTCCAGGACGCACACCCGGCGGAGCGCAGGGGCCTCTGGGTGACTGACTCAAGAGGGGAGTGGACAGAGGAGGGGGCCAAGGGGCCGCACCAGAGGTCAGAGGACGGCTCAGCCTCTTCACCTGTAAATGACAGTGATGGTAATAATGTCCTTGTGGATTTGTGGCGTTGGCATGAGGTGCCTCCCCAATAAGGGGGAAGGAGGTAGACAAATGGAACACTCTCTCAGGAGAGAGAGAAACGTCGGAGAGCTCAATGGACAGGGAGACGTGTGGCCCAGGAGCCTGGGGTCTGCACCTTCTGAGCTGTGCAGGTTCTTCTTTTTGGGAGGGGGGTACCAGGGATTGAACTCAGAGGCACTCGACCCCTGAGCCCCATTCCCAGGCCTATTTTGGATTTTATTTAGAGACAAGGTCTCACTGAGTTGCTTAGGGCCTCACTAAGTTGCTGAGGCTGGCTTTGATCACGATCCTCCTGCCTCAGCCTCCCGAGCCGCTGGGATGACAAATGTACACCAACGGCGCTGTGTGTGTAGCTTTCTTTTCTTTTCTTTTTTTTTTTTTTTTTTTTTTTGCCACTTGTCCTCTCTGGAGCTATGTGACAGCAGAGTGTATTTTGACCTATTTTACATACATGGAGTGTGACTTATTCTAATCAGGATCTTTAAAGAGGGCTCAGGAGGGGGATGCAGTCGGTGTCGTGGGCTGGGTCCCCGAATCCTCCTGAGATGAGGTTCCAAGTGCAGGTAGATCCCGGAGGCCCAGGAGGAGGGCAGGGAGGCTGGGGAGGGGTTATCCACACAGGGGTCAGCAATACAGCAGGTTGGCCTGCCACTGTGAATTGTGGAAGTCAGTGTGGACCTCAGAGTTACCCACCTGGTGGGAGGGACGTGGACGTGTTCACCTCCTTGCTCTGTGGGCACTGATCGGGGCTGCCCTGCTGGTGGACGGGGCACACACATCCCTCGGACAATCCAACTTGCATGTAAGCCAACGGAACAGCCTCCAGGGGCTAGAGAAAGAGGTCAGGCAATGGATTTCAGGTGCGGGCAGCTAGAAGTCAGGCTAGTGTGTGGGGAACATGCACAGATATGGGCAGGCCCTCAGAGCACCTCCGTCATAGCCGACCACAGTGACGCCTTACGTCTCCCCTACTGATGAGCCTGTAAGGAAACTGCAGCCATGGTTTGCTGCAAGGGTTGTCCACTGCTCAAGGGACAGAAAACTCTCTTGTTTAATCCTCATAGAAACCTACGAGATCTTAAACAGGACAAGGCACACAGAGCATTTGTAGGCATTTGGTTGCAATAAAACCTTCTTCTTGCCTCAGAGGAAGCACTCTCTTCAAGAAGGGAAACTGGAGAGGGCTTATTCAATGTCTGACTTGGTTCATCCTTGAAAGGAGACCTTGATGCTGCTCCCATTCCCCCTTTGCCCAATGATCCTCATCCTGAGCGGTGGGCGATGGGGTGGGGGGCTCCTGCAGGGAAGCCCGGGGAGGGGGGGTCCTAAACTCAGGAAGCACATCTCCATCCGTCCTGCAGCAGAGCCTCCCTGCCTCTCTTCCCAAATCTTGGCATTTTTGCATCTAAAAGTTCTTGTTCCACCCAAGACCCGTAAACCTCTTTTCTATTGGTCTCTCCTCGCCTTCCAGCACCACATCTTCATCTCAACGACGACTTCAGAGATACTGAATACACTCATAAGGAAATCCATCCCGCAGAGTGTATGGATCCTTCTTAAAAAGAACAAAACCAAACCTATAGAAGAACCTTCTCCATGTCCGTTTCAGAAAGCATGGAAAATGTGCCCAAGCACACAGAGGATGGGAAAGATCCAAAGGGCACGCTCCCCGGAGAAAGCCAATTCATCTTGTCTGTTCTTAAAACAGTCTTCCTGCACGACGGTCCACACACTTTGTTTCTAATCTCATTGGTTGATCATAGAAAGTACTCACGTGGTTCAAATTTCAAAAGCTACAAAAGTATAGCCCCTCCCCCCCCCCAAAAAATGTCCCTGACGCTCCATTTCCCAACCTGGAGCAACATCGCTTAGGAATGTCTCAGAGTTGCCAGCTCTTTCCTCGGTTAATGGTCGTATAGTATTCCACGGCAGGGCTTAAACTATGACTTCCCTAAAACACTCCACTGCTGGGTATTTAAAAGCTTTTGAATCCTAGGTTATTCCAAATGCCGCAGCAACAACTACCCTTGTAGATGCATGCACCATTGTGCAAATGTGCAAGTGTATCTGAAACAGAACGGGGGCGGGGGGTGCAAAGGGCAGTGCACTTGTTATTTTGAGAGGACATTGGATATTTTGAAGAAATGCAATAAAACTATTTTTTTAACTTCTTTTAAACTTCAAAAAAAGTCTGTGTGTGTGTGTGTATGTGTGTGTGTGTGTGTGTGTTGAGAGAAAGAGACAGAAAGAGAGATAGACATCAAGGATTTCAAAAGCACGGTGGCCCACACCTGTAATCCCAGCAGCTTCGGAGGCTGAGGCAGGAGGATCACAAGTTCAAAGCCAGCCTCAGAAATTTAGTGAGTCCCTAAGCAACTTAGTGAGAACCCTGTCTCAAAATTAAGGGAAAAAAAATTCTTTTTAAAAGGCTGGGGATGTGGCTCAGTGGTTAAGCACCCTGGGTTTAATCCCTGGTACCAATAAAAGAAAAAGAAGAAACACTCCCTCTTGCCGAGGTATAATGCCTTATTTAACGGATCCCTAATTTGGGAAGGGTTAGACTCTTGCCATCTTTGCAGACATACAAGTGGCTACAGAATTACAACAGTTCAGGGGGCAAATGTGATAGTTCACATTTCAACCACAGGACTGGATAGGTGAGATAGCACAGCGGTGAATCAAAGGGCCAGCAGCATAGGCATTGAGGAGCCTGGGAAAGATGAGAAAAATTGGAGTGGAAAGAGTCAGGGTTTTTTAAAATGTTTGCCATCGATGAGGCCCAGGGCGCTCTTTTAACTATTCTCCCCCCCCCTCCCCATCCCATAAGGGTTCCGTGTCTTAACTCATCCTGTGCAAATAAATAATTTATAAATTACATTCCTCTCTTTTAAAATAAACACCATTCCTCCAGAAATTTAGATAAATAAAATGTCATCTATTTATCAAATGGACTCTTCATGCCTAATAACCCACGGCCTGGCTAAAGGGGTTGTTATCTAGCAGCTAGGTCAAAAGTGCAAGAGTCCAGACTTATTAATTGTAAGCCCAGCCGGGCCATTGATTAGCTCTGTGAGGGGCGAGGGAGGAGGGGGACCCCGGACACCACAGTCCCTGGGTCTTCTGCGCTCCCAGACGATACCATTCCCCGGCCTCAGCTCGCGTGTTTAACAATGTTTGTGTAGCACTCAGATAAAAGGCCCAGGGTGAGACTTAAGGGTTGTTAAAATCGTCAGCCCCAGAGTCATCAGAATTCCGATTGATAACCCGCACTTACAGTGAGAGGAGAATTTGTTTTCTTAGGGAGGCAGATTTTCCTTTCTTAATGACCTGGAAGGGGGAGGGGGACTTTTCAAATCCACTTTTACTTTGGAAAATTTGCTTCTCGAATCTTAATGTGTTCCTTCTCTAAGAACTGAGCTCAACTAACAGGAAGGGCTCCCGGAGGGTCCGCCCTGGAAAGTCATTGAAAATGGGATTCAGGAACCCGGGGTCTCAGAATGTCATGCAGTGTTGGAAAATGAGGCCCAACCAAGACCAAACCGCAGAGACCCAGGATGAGCCGGGTGTGGTGACGCAAGCCTGTCGTCCCAGAAGTTCTGGAGGCTGAGGCAGGAGGATGTCGAGTTCAAAGCCAGCCTCAGCAGGAGTGAGGCGCTAAGCAACTCAGTGAAACGCTGTTTCTAAATAAAATACCAAATAGAGCTGGGAATGGGACGGGCCCTGTGGTGCATTCCTGTGATCCCAGCAGCTCCAGAGGCGGAGGCAGGAGGATCAATCACAAGTTCAAAGCCAGCCTCTGGTATCCTTCCCACAGGATGAGTGGGAACTGGCTCTGGGATTAGGATGTGACTCTCTTGACTGTCCGACATTTCATGATTCCTGAGTTTCCTCCTGGGTAACCCCTGCTGGGTCACTCAGGGGCTCTTCTCCCCATTCAACAGGTGGAGAAACTGAGTAAGAGAGGACCTCATAAATAGTTAAGTCTGACCTTTTTAAAAAATATTTTTTAGTTGTAGATGGTCACATGGTTTCTTTCTTCCTTTCTTCCTTTCTTTCTTCCTTCCTTTCTTCCTTCCTTCCTTCCTTCCTTCCTTCCTTCCTTCCTTCCTTCCTTTCTTTCTTTCTCTCTTTCTTTCTTTCTTTCTTTCCTGAGGAATTGAACCCAGGGCCTCGCACATACTAGGCAAGTGCTCTGCTACTGAGCCACAACCCCAGCCCCTAAGTCTGACATTTTAGTTCCACAGTTTAGTCTCCTTAGGGACACTGGAGCCCGTTTCCGTACTGTACCAGGCTGGACACAGGATCTAAGGTCTAAGGATCCCAGGCCACATCAGAGGATAGTTAGAGTCCTGGGCTGTCACTCAAAACCAGCCTAAGCTCCCACGCCTCTTGCTGGGGTGCACGAAGCAAAGATTTTGGTCGCAGGGTGGCTCTGTGGCAGAGCGCTGGCCTAGCATGTGTGGTAAGAAGTCCCCCTCACCAAAAAACAAACAAACAAAAAAAAAAGATGCTGCTTCAGGTCTGAGTTTGCCTGGGGCCTAGGGACAGGTGAGTGTCAGCGAAGGTTGGTGGACAACCTTTGGTAAGTACCACAGTAAAGGTGGGGCCATTTTGCATGAAGTGTAAAAAAAAAAAAAAAGGTTAATTGATTCATAAATGGCTTTGTTTCTACATCAAGTGGTCACTGATCTCCCCTGGAGCCTCCCAGCTGCCGCTGTCTGGCAGGCTGAGTCCCAGGCCCCCTTTCTAGGTGGGAACTGTCTCCACCTCACCTCCCTCCTCTCAAAGCCGGCTGCAGGTTTTTGCAGCTTAGAGGGTGAGGCATCTCCTGGGGGTTCCTTCAAGAGCTTTGGCAAGAGAGGGACATAATTACCTTCTCTAAAGTGGCCCAGCGCCTACAACTTTGTCCTTTGTACTGGAACCCTCTACTGCCTGATCTTGCCCCAACCCAAGTCCCCGTGGCCTCACCAGCAGGTTTCAAAGGCCATTTGGAATCACTTAGCCCCAGGGTCACTGGGTCTCCCTCCAGCCCACTGAGATGCCCAGCCTGGCCATTTTCCTGCTTTAGCATTGCTAGGTTTGTTCATTCATAATAGCAAACAAATGTCCCCCAGGCCGAGAAGACCCTTCTCCCTGCTCCTGGCCTCTCAAAGTTGCAAACCCGCCTGATTGACAGCAGCAGGCTCCACCCCCATGCTGTCTGTTGCAGGGCTGCCCAGCAGCTCCATGGCCTGAGTAGAAGCCTCAGCAGGCAGAGCCCCCTGCCCAGGGCCTCCTTCAGGTTAGCAGGATGGGAGCTGGGTTAGGAACAAGAAGCTAGCACCCTGGCCTGCAAAACAAACAACAGTCTAACACTAGAGCCCCAGAGCAGACAGGAACTTGAACTATGTCTTTCCACTTAAAGAAAACCATGCCTAGCTGGCGCGGTGGCTCACGCCTGTCATCCCAGTAACTCAGGAGGCTGAGGCAGGAGGATCGTAAGTTCAAAGCCAGCCTCAGCAAAAAATGAGGCCCTAAGCAACTCAGTGGGACCCTGTCTCTAAATAAAATACAAAATACAGCTGGGGATGGGTCTCAGTGGCTGAGTGCCCCTGAGTTCAATCCCCAGTACAAAAAAAAAAAGCTTGATCATAAATGTTGAAAGTATGTGATTTCAGAAAGTGTTGAACATACACAGGAATTGAAAGAACAATGTAACAAAGCCAATAGTTTCATCACCCAGCTTGAAATGCAGACATTTGAGCAAAGGGTATTGAAAAGTGCAAACCCTCCAAAATGCTATTATCCTACCTCCCAGTGTAACATCTTGTTAATATGTGTGCCCTCCTGAACATGCCGACACACACATAAAGAAAATGGGATCGCAAAAGCATATTACCTTTAACCTGCTTTTCTCTTGTGAGATTGAACTTTTAATGGCTGCATAGTATTCCACCTCTAGATAAAGCATAATTTTACCAGCTTCCCATTTTTTTTTTTTTTGGGACATGGAAGTTCTCAACTCTTTTGTTATTATCTATTTCGCTGCTGTGGACATTCTTACAGAGGAAATAGTTGCCCACACTTCTCGTTATTCCTTTAAAAACTTTTCAAGAAGTGAAACAGGCATGAATATACCTTTAAAATAAAAGCCTCTGGTAAGATGGCTTCAATTTACACCCACCCCCGCAGGGCTGTAAAAGGGACTTGCTGTTTCAGTTAAGGTCCTTTCTCCCCCCAAAAAAAGCCTTTGAATTGGGAGGCTCCGGAGACTTGGCATGCATTTCTCATTATAATTTTCCCTTCTAAGGAGAAAGAGGGGAAGGAGAAGGGGGAGAGGAGAAGACAGAAGGAAGAGAGGGGTGGTGGGAAAGAAGGAGAGGGAGAGAGGAAGGAGGGAGAAGCCAAGGGAGGAAAGAGAGAAAGGAGGAGGAGGAGGGAGACTCTCATACCTGCAGAGAAAGAGAACACAGAGATGTGGGATGGAAGAGCCCAAGGGGACAGGGACATGGTGGCCCCTGGCTAGAGACTTAGATTCTGGGGAGATCAGAGTCAGCAAGAGCCAGAGAGCATCACTGGCCACCGTGCTGCCCAAGAAACAAGCCTGGGTGGCCCTGGCCACTGCTCCTCCTGCTCCTGCCCCTCCTTCTCCAAACAGCCCCGCTGGCCCCTGGCCCCGTGGCACCCAGCAAGCTTACTGGAGCTTCCTAGGTTGTTAGGAAGAGGGATTTAAAAGCCGGCAGAGTTGAGGACAGGGATGGGGGAGGGAGGAGGAGACAGGAAAGTCCTGGGAGGTGAAATTGGCCAGAATGGGTCCCGTGCAATGAATCCCACCACCGTGTATAATCACGATGCGGCGAAAAAAATTTTTAAAAAATTTAAAAACATATGAATGAAAGCACAGAATGCCTGTTGGGAAAGCTGTCGGTGGGACTTGAACCCAAATATGCAAAGGAGTTTTTCCCCCAATCATTCATTGGCGGTGGGGTTGGGGTGAGGAGGGAACAGCAAGGTTCCTTAACACTCTGCTCCACCCTGGCCAGAAAGACCACATGGAAAGTCAGGACCAAAATAGGCAAAGCCCAGTGTCCCCAGTTCCTGTTGTCCCAGGATCTGGTATTGCTCAATCCTCCACCCAAAAGCTCGCCTGCCCCTCCGTGAGCGCAAAACGGAAAATGAATATGGCCCCGTCCTGCGCCCAGAGAGAGACCATTTAAGGCTTTGAAAATCTCCTGCTCTGCAACGCAAGTCCAGTGACACCCCCGTGCCAAGAGCGGATGAGCATGTTGTGTTCCTGGGACATCTCCTATCTCCACTGGAATGCAAGAGATGTCTAGCCTCCTGTTATCCCCTCTCCTCTCCAATCTCCTGCTTGCTCTTTCCTCTCTCCCTCCACCTCTCCCTCTCCCTCCTGCCCAACCCCACGTTTGTCCCTAAGCAGCCGCAATGGCCCAGCATAAAACTTCATGGTGCACCATCCTCAGCACCCCCAAGCTCCATTTCTTTTTGTGTGGCAAGATCTCCCCCAGCCAGTACCCTGGAGAGGACAGGGGTGGGGGAGGGAGGAGCGGAGGGGAGGGTCCTGGGAGGTGAAATTGTACTTTCCAAAGTGCATCCTCCAATGAAGCAACTAATTAAAATGCAGAGCGCAGGGCAGGTTGCATGGGGAGCTTTATTTGCAATCATGGGAAAGGAGGCAGGAGGGTTGTGTGCGTGGGTCAGTACTTATACAGTCCTATTGGGACTACTAAGTAGATACAAAACACAAACTTTGAGAACAGGGTGGGTGAGAGAAAAAGGGAGGGGGCAGCGGTCAGGGATCCTGGTATACTTTTTTCTTGCTTGATTTTTTAAAATCACATGCCCTTATTATTTTTTAGGCTCCTATTATGATTATTTTTAGAAGCCTGATGGACCTGGTTCAAACCTAGCTCTACAGCCAACTAGCTCTGGTGACAGTTCAGTCTCCATTGGTTGTGAAATGAGGCGATCGGCCTCATGGGTAGGTGGCAAGGGAGAGATGAGTGAATGGGTGCAGGGGTCTCAGAACAGAATTTGTGTGGTCAATAAACACGCACCCATCATCATCATCATCATCACCATCACCATCAGAGTTAGTGTTATTGCTGTGGCTGGTGTGCTCACCCAAATAACTGGGTTGATTGTTTGTTTGTTTCCTGGGAGTCAGGAAACCCTGAATAGCACCAACCGAGCTGTCCTTTGAAGTCAGGGCTGCCTGCCGACCCGGGAGGAGGGAGCCATGTGTTAGAGTCCTGAAGCATATAGATCTTCCCCTGCAGATCATTAGGACCCTGTTTGTCACATTTATTTTAAGGAAACTGGTAGAGAGAGGGTGGGTGAGGTTAATTGCTCTGAGGATACTGGTGGGGGGGTGGCCCTGTTCTCCAGATGGGGGGAGGTCCAACCAGGCAGCCCTGACCCCAGAGGCACAGCGCTGGCTCCTGGGCCTTGCAAAAGAGGCAAATCAGAGGGAGGAAGGGGGCTGGGGCCCAAGCTCTTGCCTCTGGGACTCTGGGCTTGCAGGGGAACACAAATGGTTTGTTGCAGTTAGTTATGACCAAAACTTGAAAAAGTCTCAGACTTGTCTTACCCAGGTCCTTGACTGAGCCTTACTCCCTGGGGCCCCTTAGGAGTCACATTCTGTTCCAGATTCTTCTTCAGCATGTGCCAGTTCATAGGGTAGAAAGAAATGGTGACTTCTGGGATCTAGTGGCAGAAGCTCCCCAAGATAAACTAGCAGGGGTCTTTCTATTCTCAAAGTCTGACTCCCACAAACCTTCATCACACACCTACCCAGCATCTAGGTGAGGCAGCAGAGGGCCATTTGGGCCTGACGCCCCTACCACCATGTAACTGGGGGACATCCTTTCACCTTTAGGGTCTCTTGCCATTCATCTACAGAATGGGGAAATTATAGTTCGCGGCCTCAGAGACTTTTCTGAAGAATTCAATCACCTAAGCACTTAATAAACGGAAGCTACCATGTGATAACTTTTGGGGGGCCACGAAAAGAGCCAAGATCAGCCTTCTCTATCCCTTAGCTACATCTTTTGAAAGTATGGAACTATGCTTCAGCCCTTCCAGGAAATAATCAGGAACACGCAGCAGTCGTGGTTAATTGGGTAGAAAATGTAACTCGTGGTGGAGAGGGAGGGGGATGGATACTGCCTACTTCATGTTGATTTTTTCTGACCACCAAAAATATTCCTTTCTACCGACCTGCTGGAGCGCTCTAGATTAACAACCCCTGCCCGGCACTCATCGCCCCCACGCCGGGACAAGCTCCCAGCCTGGGAGAAGGTGTGACTTCAGACTTAGTGGTAAGGACTGGGGGTGGGGGGCGGAATGCAGGTCCCTGTGTGAGGTGATTGTAACCAGAAACGCCTGGGCAGGCATCTCGCTGCTGTCCTGGGCGGCCGCTGGCTGGCAGCCGGCCGGGGAGAGGGAGTCGCCCCGAGGTGCCCCTCCTGGCCACTGACCGCCCCTCCCCGGGGCCCGCCGATAGCTTATCGAGCCCACTCCGGGGGCGCCCAGTGCTACAACCGGAAACGCGGCTGGAGTCCAGCGGCTGCTTGATGGAGCGGCCGGTGCGGTGGTGCGCGCAGGCCAATGCTTAGGCTCCGGCGCAGTCTTGGTGCGTCCGCCCGCGACCAGGTAAGGCACCAGGTGGGCGGGGAGCGTCTGCCGCGCCTCCATCCTCGGTTCGGTCCGCTGTGGGCCGGTGAAAGGCTGATATTTTACGGAGATGGGATGCTGAGAGCCGAGGAGTGGAGATAGGCGCAAAAGTAGTGATGCCAAGGGTTCGTGCCACCTCACCGCGCGGGTGTGACGGCCCCAGGGTGCGAGGACAGGAAAGCAGAGAGAGAAGGGAGGATGCCGGCATGCAGGTGTGCACCCCCAAGTAATCGGCAAGGGTATGCTAGCGACGTGCGCCTGTTCTCTGTGTGCCTTGTCACTCTCCCACAACTCAGCCAGAGCCGCCTGCGCTCAGGATAGGGAACATCGTGTGCGTAGTGCGCTCCGTGCCACCGCGACGCCAGCATGCATACGGGGGTGACTTGCATTGGGGTGGGTGGACATGTTGTAAAGAGCTACTGGTCGCATAGTAGGAAATCACAGGAATTTGGAGTCCAAAGTCCTGATTTTGAGTCCACGCTTTTCACTTCTTACTACTGTGCGCTGCTGGTCCGGTTGCTTAACCTCTCTGGGCTCAGCTTCTTCACCTTAGAGGGAGAAATTCTAAGAGAAAGTCTAAGTGAGTTGTTGAAGTTTAGTTAGATGATGAGTTGAAAGACTGCTATAAAACAGAAAGAACCTTATTTTTTGTGGTCGACTATTTTTAGAAAATTTTGGCACCATGTAGAAAGTGTCAGCCGATGACCATCGGATTACTGGGCTGTGTGTTCCCCCTGCAGGGGTTCCTGGAGGGGTCAAACCGGTTGAGCCAAGGCCAGCTTCTGCTCTGAGCAGGTGTCCTCAGACGCATCAAGACATTTGGGGGGGACCAGCAGCCAGGGTCAGTGATTTCTTTTTCTTTTTTTTTGGCGGACATCAACCAGGTGCCTCCGCAAGGCCTTTGATACCGTCACTCCAATGAGCCCTTGGGATCTGGGATTCAGGCCCTGGGAGAGCTTGGCTAAAGCACACCCCCAGCTCCTACCTTCCAGCGCGGGGTCGGACTCACCGCGCCCCAGCACTGGTGCGGACCGCGCTGGGCGCACTAGAGTTCATTCTGCTCAGCCTCGACCCGCGACCCCGAGAGCAGAGGCTGCAGACAGACAGACGCCTCGGTGTCCGTCTGCGAATCAAAGGAAGAAGGCACTTCTGTCACCTGGAGCACCAAGCCCAGCTGAGACCAGCCAGCTCACAGGTCCCCCCAATCCTCCGACTTGCAGGGGCCCTTCCTGAGGCATTGGGATGAGTTTGCCATAGGCAAGGTCCCTTCATCTGCCCAGGGACCTTGGGCCATTGCAAAATTGCTTGCTTCTTTTCTGATTCTAAAAAGGTCATAATTTTAAAAATTACAGTGTTTCCTTGGGGTCCACATTCCCCACGAAGTTAAGATCTACCCTTCTCCAGAAGCTCAGGGGGCCTCCTTGGGACAAGGTGGGACATTGCCACTCTGTGTTCTTCTACATCTACTCCCAAGGCAGTTAGGGGGTGGGCAGAAGGGGGACACAGACACAAGCACAATTGCACACGTTCAAAAAATGTTCCTCCTCCTTCTGGGCTAGGGGTGTAGCTCATACTTGCCTAGTATGAGGGAGGCCCTGGGTCCAAGCCCCAGGACTGCAAAAGAACAGGGAACACCAATGTGCCTTTTAACAGTGTGAAGAGAAACAGGCCCAGAGAGGCCTTGCCACTGGCTCAAGGTCAAACAGCCAGCTAGAGGCTGAAAGTAATGCCCAGAACCCTTCGTTCTTGATGCTCCTCGAATCCTGAGAATATACTGAGTCCAAAATGTGGCCCAAATTGGCCTCCAAACTACTTAAGCTCAAGGCTCTTGATTATTGTTCTTCTTTGATGGCACATGTAAACTGGTTTGAAAAACCAAAACTTTGGTGTGCAGAGGGCCAGAGGCATGGGAAGGCCAAAAGGACCAGCTTAGCTCTTAATTACTCTGTTTTTTTAGCCTTTGGGATGACAAAAGACCATTTTGAGAATATTGTAGTCAAGCCTAAGAAGACCTTTGATGGCCCTCAGTGAAGTCATGAGTAGAGCTTCCATTAGATGGAAAGAGCACAGTCCTTGGGGGGTAGCCAGATTGGGGGATCCTAGATCCTGCGTGGCTTCTAGGTTTCTAGAGAGGATTGTCCCCAGAAGTGTGGTTTGGGTGCACACCAGGTGTGCACCCAAACCACCAACAGAAGCACACAGAGGATCTCTGCCCGCATTGGCTTGGTCCCTCCAAACACTACCCTAGACACTCACATCCTGACGGAGGGTCGAGCCAGGAGGAAAGTTCAAGTCGATGGTCTAAGTGGTCTTTAACACCCCCCCCAACTCTCTCAGCCTCTCTGTTTACCCATGTGAACGGCTCCTCTTCCCCCACCCCACACTTCCATCCCCCCCTCCTTTCCGAGGTCAGCTATAAAAATAAACTATTTTTCCTTGTTAATAAATCTCCGCCCGGCGCCCTCTTTTAAAGAAGTCCAAAAAAAAAAAAAAAAAAAAATCACTGCGCCCAGCGCAAGCGAGGAGGGAGATTAATCTCGAAGCAGGATTTATGTGGCGCGGGCATCCTCAAACAATTGGAGTCATAAAGTGAAATGAGATTCGGAGGCGGGTGGGGGAGGGGAAGGGCCTCGGGAACCACAAACACGTTTGTGTAGCTAAACAATGTGGAAACTCTTAAAGACCCTTTTCTGCAGACATCTTGCAAGCAATGGCGCTTCCCTGTCAGCCCGCGGGAAAGGGAGAGAGATATATTAACTGAAGACACAATCTAAAATTACTTAGGGGTTTTAAACATGCGGGCGATGGGGGCGGGGGGGGGTGCTGATAAACTGTTGTCCATGTTTCCTTCTCTCGGTATATTATTTCCAAGATATTTCACCCTCATCACAATGTCCCCTCCTTCCCCGCCCCCTCTTTTCTCTCTCCATTCATTACTTGACTAGTGAGCAGTGGCCAAAGTCTGGCGGGACTAGAACCAGCCGGCAAGATCTAAGTTTGCGCCACAGGGACCCTTGCAATTAGCCCATGCATAAAGACGCAGGTAGAGCGCAGGGTGCCAGGGCGCACCGGCTTCAGGGGACCAAATCCGCCTTTGGTGTGACTTTTCTCTGGACCCTTCTGTCTGTGACCTATGGACACGTTAGGGATTTTAGGAGTTTCAAACAGTCTTTTTGTGCGTGGCCTTGGGCAAGATCACAGGCAAAATCTTTTTTTGCTAGCTCCCAAAGTAAGCGCGGGAACACAGATGCCCAGGTGGTTTCAGGTGCCAGCCTTGATGTATTGGGTCAGAACTGGTTACAGACTCTTCCACCCAGTGTCCTGGCTTGATCTAGCTGGACGGCTTGGCTTCAGATGTATGGGTAGGGGAGAAACGAGGGGAAAGGCTCACTCTCCCTGCTGCTAGGAGGGCGTTTGTAGGAGTTAACTCTAGCAAAATTGAGGCCAGGGACACCGTGCCCTGGAGCAACCTCGGCCCAGAAGTCATGGAGTCTCCGTGACTCACCAAATGATGAGCACTCCCATATTATCACCAAATCCCCGCATGAACCAGGCGGTCCGAGTTAACAAGTTTAATTGGACATTCCGAAGGGCCATCTGTAGAATGGGGATACAAGAACCGCGCTGCATCCAAAGGGTATTGGGAAAGTAAATGAATGTAAGCTCCCAGAAAAATACAGGTGGTCAACGGGTGTCAAATGCTTCTGTGGTTATTACATATTATGACGGCCTGGCAGGGAGGGGAAGCAGTTCTATTATCATGCAAAGGAATTAAGGACCGGGGAGAGATTCAGTGTCCCTTAGGGAGATATGATAAAGTTAGGATCGAAAGCCTGACTTCTGGATTCATTCATTGATTCGATACCTATTCCACCGGTGGCCGGCTCTGTGCGGGGGCCCTGGAGCTCCAGCTGCGACCAGGACGGCCTTTGGCTACTGGAGCCCACCAATCAGTGGGATAGCCCCGCGTTGAAACCAATAGTGCCTCATTCCATGCCAAATTCTTGCCTGCCATTTCCTTAATGCCTCTCTGGTCACAGCTGGGGAGCTGCATGCTGCAGACAGACCCCTGCCTCCCATCCCCCCAAGTACACGAACGTGATGGGAGGAAAAAAAAAAAAGAAACACCCAAACGGGCAAACGCAGAGACAGTCTCCTCCACTGGGGACACCTCCGCGACGGCCGCTCAGCGCCCACCTGTGACCAGCGGCGCAGCTTCGCCCAGGCAGCTGCCTGCCGCTGTCGCCCTCGCGGGGCAGGCGTCCAGCAAAACATTTCCAAACGTGTCTGGGCCCGATTCCGGAGTGTGAGGCAATCCCTGCGGCCCACGCTGCGGGCGGACCCTTTATTTAGTCGCGATTCGGCGGGGCCGCGTTCGTCAGCGTCACTTAGGTCATCATTTCTGGGTGCACGCGGGCAAGTTGGCTCTGCGCGCTCTCCCCGACCCTCCCCTCCGAGCGGCCCTGCGCAGGGGCCCCGCCGAGCTCCCAGGGATTAGCTCTGGGGGCTTGGCCCAGACAAGTGACCACCGCTGGGCCGTTCTCAGCGCCTCCTGACTGTGGCCCTGGCGGAAATTCCAACCCAAACCGCGCATTTTGAATTTTAAAACAAAACACAAAAGCTTAGCTACACTAATTCCTCCACAGTGGCTTGAACTGGCAGCTTCGTTGCTGATTGCCTCCTCATATATATCTCTCTTGCATTACCCGGTTGAAATGGCCAATTATCTGGTCTAGAATTTTCTGCACTTGCCATGTAGCCCAAATGTGCTCTTGTACAAGACAACTGTTCAGACTGCATTGGCACGTTCTCCAGCTAGGACCCCAAAGGATCCACTCTCTCCTAAAATTTCCAGGTACTTCGGGATTTCCCGGTTGTCAAATTTCCCAATTCCCTGAGGCTGGGATGGAGACAGGCACGGAGCGGTGGACAGGGTGTTGGCCAGTCCATGAGGGTATGGTGGACACTTTGGTATCTTCCAAGAGCTCTGTGGGTTTCAAGTCACTTTCAGGGCCTGTAATGGAGCTACCAGTTTTCCCAAATGGAGGTGCCCCCACAGCCCCCCACCCCCAATATACACACAGAAATAGAAATTAAAGCTATCCCTCCAAGTCTTCAGACTCTGAATTTCTAAACGTTCCCCCAATTGAACAGGCAGTTTGGCGTATTAGGAAGAGGGGAAGCTAGGCCAAAATTTTCACATAATTTTCTCATTTTCTTTCATCTCCATCCTCTGATGTAGACGTACAAGTTTTATCTTGAAAGGCAATACAAGAAAAGAAAAAAAAAAAAGAAAGAAAGAAAAAGAAACAAAGAGCCAGAAAGGAAACAATCTATGTTTGTTTTAAACTTCCTTCCAGCACTTAGCAGCTGTGTTCTTCAAACCAGGCCAGGGTCGCCAGGCAGCCGCAGAGTCGGCAGGGTTTTGGATGGTTTTGCCCACTTTTTTAGTTTAGGGAAAGCCTGTTGGATCTCACCTCCAGCCCATACCATTTTCATTGACAGGCACCAATTTCTAACCCTTTTGTTCCTTAGGGGCCTGGACAGGGAAGAGGGATTCTCCCAAATCTTTTCACCTATGACAGAGCTCAAAGACAGAGACTGGTTCTATGAAAACAAAGTCCAGTGAATTTGTTCACAAAGTTTCCCCAACAGCTTGGATATTTGGAAAGGAAAATTCATGATCACCCGGGGTGGGAATCTGGATAATCCTGCTGGGTTGGATCTTAATTGCTTTTCTTTGTGCTTCATCTACCTGGATTGCCCTCTGCTCTAAGGAGGGAAGAGTCTGAGACCCCCAATCCCCTCCCTGGGAGCTCCTTGGGGATTGTGGGTGGTTATTATTCCCCGGTTCTTGGGGACACATTGAGCCTTGACTTTTTCTTTCTTTTCTTTTCCTTTTTTTTTTCAATTGGAGAGGTGATTAAACAAGCATCCTGTGGCTGTGTCCAAGCACATACCCACACTATTCCCCCTCTAGAACACAAGGAGAAGGGAAGGTCAGGAGGTGTGAGGGGTGCATTATTTGCTTGGTTATCAGGGAGGAAGCCTGGCTCTCCCACCAAGTTGCATGTGGTGCCTGGACCATGATCCAGGTCTGAATACTGTAATCGGTGTTTATGAACCTGCTCCCCCTTGGAGAGGAGATTCAGAGCTTTTATTGCATCTCTTGGATGTTCCTAACTTCCGAAGGTTAAGGATGCCCCCATTACCTGTTACCAGCAGTGGTCCTCCAAGGACTTTCCAAATCTAATTAAATGGGGTGACACTCTGGATGGGGTTGGGAATATAATTTTCTAAACAAGGACTTGGGTGTGTCAATGCAGATAGGAACCCCTTCCTTACTTGCTGAGTGATACTAGGCAAGCAGTTTAACCTTTCGGAACCTAGTTCGCATCTAGTGATAAGGAGAAGCCACCCCAGGGGGCAGCGGCCAGGGGAAGGATGAACCAAGCTTGAGGCAGTCCTCCTCCATTAGGGCTGGAGACCTGTCTGCACTGAATTCTCAGCCAGCGGTTTGTGGAGTGCTGGCTGGCCGCCTCTCCTCTCAGCCAGATGGTGAGAATGTAATAAAATAAATATATATTATCGTGCGAGTCCAGAAACAGCGGTGTGTGGTATAGGATAGCTTCCTGTCCGAATTGTGTGGGTGGAGGTCTGCTTGTCCCCTCCAGCACAGTCCCCAGGCTGTGGATTCCAATCCAAGCCCTTCCCCTCTCTCGCTGGGCAACTTGGGCAAGTGCCTTCCCGTGTCCGTGCCTGAGTGCCCAGTGGGAGAAATGAGTCCTGCCTTGAAGGGTAGTTGGGAAACGAGTAGGTGCGTGGCACAAGGTAGCGAGATGGAGAGAGACAGTATCGCAGCACGTCGTAACAAACACATAAGCACAGCCTAGCCCAACATCCACATCCTAATGAAAGGTAAACGCGGTATAATACCCGCTATTACGATGTGTTATATTGTATTATAATTCTGGGCACACGTGTGCGCGCTGGGAGAGACCGATTGCCTTGGCCGGGACACATTGCGCCATTTTAGTGCCCGTAGGGGACACATGGTCTCGCGATCGCACCTTTTCCCTGGCGGTCGCGGATTAAGAGTTTCTCAGCGAGGAGGAGCGCCGGCCGAAAAATGCAAGAGCTTTCGCTTTCTCCGGTGCCGCTGCTCAAGGTCCGTTGAACGATCGGGAAATTCTTGGAAGCTCCCCAGCACCCGGAGACTTTGGCAGGGTCCGGCTGATTCGGTAGCCGCCGCGGAGAGGCCGCAGGGCACCCTGGAGATCGTGCGTCCTGGGGAAATTCGTGACTCAGCGCAGCGCCCTACAAACCTACGCAGCAACCAGAACGCGGAGGACCTCACAGAGTCAGAAGCCTGGGAAGGCGAAAGGGAGGGCCTGAAAGCCACCGCCGCTTCACCTTCTGCTTTCCCTTTAGTGCGAGGAGCTGGCGAGCCCTCCAGGAAACCGCATGGTTGGAAGCAAGACTGTGTGCTCGCTTCTGCGCTGCTTCCCCGGACGCGCGCTCTGACCAGCCATGCGGAAGGACTCGTGCACTCCTCTCTTCATTCAGCCTTTTCTAAACGAATCAACACACTCATGCAATTGCTTGCAGCAGTAGCAGCGCGGGCGCGCCCCCCAAACCACTTGCGTATGCAACAGTTCGCCCACAGAATTATATGCACTCAGAAGTACTTGCGAACCCTAAATCGTCGGCACGTGGGCTGGAATTACTTGCAAATCGATGATTATTTACACGTGTGGTGTGCAAGTTCCGAGCCACGGATGACTTATGCATAATTATCTGTAGACAGAATCATCTTTGCTTGCGCACATTTATTTGCACGCTCGCTGGCACGTGTATACTTCTTTCCACACGCACACGTTAAGGGTACTTGCGCGGCTTTTGCGCTGCTGTACAGATTTTGACACAAACGCACACGCGCAGACCTGGAAAGTTCCCGAATTTAGCGGCGAAAATGTTCTTTGCTTTGCGTTTGTTTGTTGTTGCTGTTGGAGTTTGGGGTGTTTGCTTTGTTGTTTTTGTTGATGTTTTTGATAAAGGTCGAGAACTCAAGAATTTTCGGGCTAGAAAAGGCAAGAGGAACAAAGACCAGAAGGCCACCCGGTTTTGAGTAGCGTTCCGGGAACAATCCTGGGGTTACCGGCAGCGCCCAGGCTGCAGCGTAACCTCCGCGCCGCCCCCGGGACGCGCAGCCAGGTGGGGCTGGGAGGGACAGCGGCCTGCGCTGGGCTGACTCAGCCCCGAGGGCCGGGAGCTGTGTTTATTTTCTAGTTATTCTTGGCTGTGGTCCACGCGATTATTTGGAGCAGCGTTGGGAACTCCAGGGAGAGCTGGGCCTGAGGGGGCTGAGGTGGGGGTTCCTTTGCCTGGCCCCATGGATTTTATGGCATCGGACCTCGGAGCGCAAAATCACAGGCCGAATCAAAATGTATAAATTAAAGATTTGTGTTATAAAAAGGCCCAAGTCCAGCCTTTGGAGAAAGACGGGTTGTGTGTGTGTGTGTGTGTGGGGGGTGGTTTCCAAGTCGATCGTGGGGAGTCTTGTGCAGTGTCCTGAGCGCTAGCCGCTCCTTCCCCAGCTTAGGCAGCCTCGGTGCCGGTGCCGGGGCGCTGGGAAGCTGGGCCCCCGACTAGGCCTAGGGCTCCGTTCCAAACCGGGTGGCCTCTCCAGGTGAGAGAGAAAGAAGCAGACTGAGCCTACAGGCCTCCCTCACGAGGAGGCTGAGCGACCTCCAAGCCTCAACCTCGGGCCACTTGCTAATTAGGTTTAATTGAAAATGCCTTTATGTGTGTAGCCAAGAGCTGAAGCTTGTTTAAGATGTTAGAAGTTAGAAGCGCCATGCTGGAAAACATTGGAGACGGTTTCTTTATGGTTCAGAAACCTCTCAACTGTCTCTTTTATCATTTAACCTTTTTTTGGGGGAGGGGGGTCTCTTGCTTTCTTCTTTCCCTTTTTTCTTTCTCCCCCTCCCTACTTGCTTCTTCCTTTCCCAAGTTATTACCAATTTTGTTTCTTTCCCATTTCTGCACATTTGCCACCATTAAAAAGTCTGCCTTCTTTCCCCGTGTCTTTTTCTTACCTTAGTTACACCATTTCACATCCCACCCACCCCCCTTTTTTTCTCCTTCCCTTTTCCACTCCATTATTATTTCTTCCCTTCTTGGCTGAGAAGGGTCTGCAGTTGAGCATGAACTTTCCTGATTACCGCAAATGCAAGAAAAGAAAGAAAGAAAGAAAGAGAGAGTTTGGGTCTGGCAAAAATCAGAAAGGGGGGGGAGAGAGCTCTGATAACCACTTCAAGCATCCCTGTATTGGGTTAGCATCTTTCTCCCCCAGTCTGGATGTACTGGGGAGAAAGAGGGGGCTCAAAGATGAATAAGAGCCCAAACTTTCCATGGTCAAGGAATTGGTCCATTTGTAATGGGCGAAATGTCCAGTTATCAGTGTCCCCCCACCTCCACCCCCACCCACTGCATTATCAGCTTCAAGTATCAGCTGTGTGTTTGATTTCCATTTTTGTTCCTGAGAAAACCTTGCCAAGAGTTAGCAAGAATTTTGAGAAGACCAACAAACCACCCATGACTAAAGTCCTTCTGCGACCACCGAGCTCACTGGGAAGACAGATTTCTTTTTCTTTTCTCCCCTCCCCTTGGATCCAGGTCTCCCTTCTCAACGGCTGTTCACCCATTGTTATATTTATTAGGTAAATATAAACCCATAAATACACAGGAATGAAAAGCCTCATGTCCCATAATATAATATGCTGCTCAGAGCCACCAACATCCATCTTCCAACTGTCCTGCGTCTTTGGTTTGACCAAGAGGGTAGGGAGCCCACCCCCATGCCCCCTTTTCCTGAGTGATGAGAATATTAACATCTGACCACCTTGCCCTCAGGAGCAGCCTCCACCCCTATCCACCTTTCCCAAGCTTCCCTATTAATCAGAGGTCATTTCCTCCCAGGCTCGAAGCCTAACATGCAATTCAGACCAGACAGGGAGAAAATGCTGGCATGCCCGAGCCATGGCAAGATCAGTCAGAACCCCATCCTCGTGGAGGGGACCTGTGCTTCCAGAGGCAGAGAGAAGCAGGCACTCTTGGGGGGCAATCCCAGGGGCGAGTGACTTCAGGAAAGAAATCCTGGTAGCAGCTCATTTTAAAAGCACCCGCTCTTTAAGTCTGGCTTTCTGGACCAGCCAGCTACTGAGCCCTGTTTTTGAGCCATTGATGGTCTAGTTCTTTTGGAGCTTAGAACCTGATTTAAAAAAAAAATAGGTACAGATGGAAATATTTCATTAACACACAGCACTGAGGGGGGCATGGGAAACAGTCATTCTCCAATGAATAAATGGTCACAGCCCTACGGTGGGGTGACAATGTGGGATAGCTATCAAAATGCAGAGAGTGAAACCCTTTGACATGGCACCTTTTCATCCCAGGTGTTAATCCTACAGATGTGACCGTTCATTTGCAAAATGACGTGTGTCTGAGGACCTTCCATGCAGCCCTGCTGTAATAGCCTGAGTTTGCAAACGACCTGATGGATATTTATGGGAAGCTGGTTCCGCTAATGATGGGGAAGGGAGCAGTGAAATATTACGCAGCTGTAGAAAAGATTGAGAGCTTTCTGCACGTACAGATACGGAGGATTTGTAGGCTGTATGTAAGAGATGGTAAAATTAAAAGCAAGGGGCATATCAGTTTGTATAGCAGGCAACTGTGTGTGTGTGTGTGTGTGTGTGTGTGTGTGTGTGTGTAGAGAACCTCCAAAGGGTATTCGAGATGCTGTTACCCTGTCACCATGGAAAGGACTAAATGAATGGTTTGGGGGAGGAAATTTTACGTGCCTAGGGCTCCATTCCAAACTGGGCCTCAGTACTTCAGGAGCAATTAGGTCCCTAGTCCTGTCCCCTTTTCCAGCATAAATTCTAGCGGGCCTTCATCCCAGGAGCCAACACTGAGCCCTGAAAGCTAATGGGGTGTGAGGATTTGGCTTTGGAAAAATTCTCGGTTAGGATCTGGATGCAGGGCCAAGATTCCTGTGGGGAGTCCTTAAACATAGATGCTGGGACGGGTACCAAATTTCCTCTTATCTGGGGGTTTTGCTTCTGCAGGTGAAGCCTTCAAACTTCAAATGCATTCCTCTGCTACTAGAGCAACCACCCAGGAAGCTCCAGGAATCGTGTCTCTTTGGCCGGTGGAACTAAGTCACGCGAAGTCAGCAGATGCCTTGTGAACACATAGAACGGCTCCTTGTCCAAATGGCCACAACATGCACTCGTTTGGTACACGCATCTGCATCCTAAATATCAGCTTCAAGTTCTCTTTCGAGAAGCTGTACACCGAAAACCCATCTCCATCCCGACCCCTTCCCCCAGTCCTCCGGTTTCCTCCTTCCAAGGCAGTTTCAGGTGTGGCCCCTTTCAGGTGTATTTTTCTGGATCTGACTCTTATCCATGGTCAATTCCATCTTCTTTGACTTTCCAGATCTCAGACTCCATCTATAGCCACGGCCTAGTGGGTAAGAGCCCGGCTTCCTGGATGCACATACTGGTCCATGACTTTTGACTCTGTGACCTTGAGCAAGTGCCCCAAATCTCTGCCTTGCTGTTCTCATCTGTCAAATGGGAATGATCCTGGTATGTGCCTTAGATATGACCTACCACAGTTAAATGGGTCAAAACATGCAAAAGCATCTAGGGTTCTATCGGGCACAGAGAAAACACTGAAGGAGTCTTAGCTGACATTATTGGAAAGGAGAGTCATGCCCTAGCTCTTTTATGCAGCTGGTTCATTCTCCCTGATGCTGTGTAGGTGATAGTATCTTAGACCCATTGCTAGAAAAATCACTGAAGAGCCAAGTTCCATCAGCAGGTTTATCTGACAGCTCTAAATACTTGGAAAAAGGGAAAAGATGTTAAAATTCTCTAATCTTACCTTCTACCAGATAGATTAGAGGTGGAACTCTATAACATAGAACTGGAATTTCTGTTACCGTATGTGTGTGTGTGTGTGTGTGTGTGTGTGTGTGTGTTTGCATGGTGTGTTATGTTAGCACTTGAACAAATGCCTGGACCCCAGGACCTGGCCACTTGGTGTGTGGGTAGACCTCAGGAAATCTGCATTAAAGTTGAAAAAGTTTGTGGTCATGCTAAAAAGTTGGATTCCATTTACAAATTTAAGGTTCTGCACCAACTATAATCTATTGGCTTTTGAAATGCATTCTTCTGGATAAATAGGCACTCCATTTTAGAAGTGTGTCCAAGCATGATTTCCTTAAATTAAATCTTTACCATGTTTAAAATATCTGTGAGGCCACAGGAAGAGGAGATTCCCCTGTGTTCTCTCACGGCCTCCCGGGTGATGGTGCACTCTCTGATGCGAACAGTCGGGTGTGGTGGAAGGTCTGTGGACCTTAGAGACATGCCACAAATGCTCAGCTCCTGCCTGGAAATGTTTTTAAGAAAAATGTCTTCATAGCTCCTTGCAAAAAAAAAAAAAAATCATTGTACAGTTGGATGGTCAATGATGCTTTTATTTTTTTGGCCATTAGCACATAAAATCTATCCTTCCTTGGTACCAGGAAAGAAGCCAAAAAATTTAGAACAGCGAGATCACAAATATGCCGTGAGTGAGCTCCTCATAGCAACATAAACAAACTTTGTGGGTTTTTTTCTTTCTACTTGGAAAAAAATTGTTTAAATATGGAAAAGTACACAGATTAATATGTCAAATACCTACGTACTCACACCCAGAAAAAAAACACATATTAACATGTGGTCACACTTCAGATCTTTTTTCTTTTTTTAATAACAGAAACAGAATATGATCAAGACGGGGGTGTGTTTCCCTCTTTCTGATACCATCCGTTATCTCTATCCCTTTTTAGAGGAAACAGCACTCATGATATTGGTAAATTACCTGCAATTGATTTTCTTTATATTTTATAAACTATCCTTTTCTCCATAAGCAATCAATCCAAAAGTTTCTCTGATGATGGCTTCTTAGATTATGACCTTTTAAAACAACCACTACTAATAATGACACACAGAACATCTAATTTCTTCATATAGGCCAGTTATTATTCTGTGCACAGGAATCTCTTTTGAGCAGAGACTCAAACATAGAATTACCGAGACCTGGAGCATGCACTCGACTGACCTTTCCCAAGAATCTTCAGTTTTTGTGTGTGATCTCGGACACCTTTCACCTTAAGTCAGCCTCAGTTTACCTCCTGGAAATATGTGAACCAGATCATCGGGGTTGAGGTAGAGAGGAAAAGATCCCACGTGGCAAACATACCATAACTAGTAGCCATGCTGTGTGATCCTGAGAATATTACTGTGGCAATATTAGCCAGACCCTCTTATCAAGGATATAAAAAAAAAAAATAACTCCAGAGTTGAGAAAATGGTCTTTAGGACTGAATCGAACAATTCTTCATTGTTGTCTCATTCCCTAGGCCTGAAAATCAGCAGCAGGAACTTCAGTTAAATTTTTATATCAAATCAAAAGAGGAGGCAAAACAGGTGAAGTTTGGAAATATAGACCTGGGCTCCTGTGGCTCAGCTGAGGAGATCCCCTTAGGCTGCCTGATGTCTCATGCTGGAGGTCTCAAGACAAAATTATCTTTTGCTTTGTGAGATTGGGCTGTTTGGAAGAAACCTAGATGGGGACTGGTTCTTTATAAATTATTGAAAATATAAGATGAACCTGGGTGCCATGGCACACACCTGTAATCCCAGCTACTTGGGAGGCTGAGGCTGGAGGATCGAAGTTGGAGGCCAGCCGTGACAACTTAGCAAGACCTTATCTTGAAATAAAAATAAAAATAAAAAGCACTGGGGGGTGTAGCTCAGTGGAACAGCACTTTGTTTAGCATGTGTGACACTCAGGGTTCAATCCCCAGCACTTCAGGGGAAAAAAACAAGATAAGACCAGGAGCTGGGGGTGTTGCTCAGTGGGTAGAGTCCATTGTTAGCCGGCACAAGTCCCTGAGTTCTACCCCCTGGCACCAAAAACCAATCAGTACACAAATTAATCAAATGAAATTAACAAACAAAAGACCTAAAGTAGATATAAAGATGCTATTGTTTATACCTTAAATTTGGCTGGACATCAGTAACGATTTCTGTGTTGCACATGTACCCAAAACATTTCAGAGAATTTCATCTTGACTTTGGAAATTAGTTTTACTTTAGGAGAGGAAGGGAACGGACTCTATCAGTGTGTTGATGGGATTTTATCCCTTGCTCTGCCTACTTTGGAATAGAGGAAGGCTTTGTCCCTACATGAACGGATCTAGGGTGGGGTAAGAGGAAAACAGAGGCCACGCAGTCAGACATTTGTTTTGCAAACAGTTGGTGGCTTGCTGGGGTCCGATGAGTTGTTTTCCAAAAATCACTTAGTGCCTGACCAAGTTCGGTGTCTTTCCTTTGTCTAGGCTCCTCCACAGCCAAGATATTCAAACCCCAACGAGAGCTGTGTCTAAAACTTCTTTAATCAGTTATCAGCTAAATTCAGCTTCTTTTTAAGTCAAAAATAGCTCTCTGGTAGCTCGAGCTCAGCCAACTGGCTTCTCTTCAAGCCAGATCGTCTGAGGCTGGGCTCCACAGGAAGCGCTGGGGTCCTGCTCCTCGCAGAGACCCCATTGATGTCAGCTGGACCTGGGCCATTTTCATTTGCTAATAAAGCCCCAGAATCCGTGGTGAGGGCCTGATGAAAGATGCTGGCTCCCGTTGGTGGCGGGGAGACAATGGAACACATGCGGGTGGGGGGTGGGAGGAGAATGAAACCCAAGTCGCAGTTCAAACCTGCTCCCAAAGCCAAGTCCTAATGGTGTCATGGGTGGTTCATGTCCCCCAAGCCGGTGGTGCAGGAATAATGGGGCTGGAAAGGTGGTAGTGGGTGGGGTGGGGACTGAAGGGGAGGTGGATGACAAAATAGGTGTTTTCTATTTGTATAAATCAGCTACAAGAACCGGCACGATTCAAAGAGCCGGCCATCTGGTGCGGGGAGAGGTTGACGTGTGTCTGTCACTGTTGGTGGTGGTATGTGTCACGCCGGGCAGAACCATGACCGTGTTACTGTCTTCAGTTGGTGGTTAAAATAGTTTGAGGAGTTGCATGTGGGTGTCGGGGTGACCAAGAATGGACCGTGGTGGCTTCATACTGCATTGGCCTGGGTCAGCATATTGCAGAAGTCATGGGTTCTCGAAACTCTGTCTGCGGTGACCTTGCTCCGTGATTTTGGCCACAGCCAGGCACCATTGGTCATGCTGTTTTCTTTATTGTTCACTTTTCCAAACCTAAGCATCCCTTGGCCTTCGTCGGAAGCCTGTGAGTTTGCTCGTTAGTCTTTATATACCTGTCTATATGCACGTTAAGGAATATGTGAGGGCTAACACTGTCTCCTGGAATTTGTCTGGTTCCAAATCAAACCATCTTGAGTATGGGTAGCGTTATGGCTAAGGACGTAGGGTTAGGTATTCATCAGACTTTCTCGAGCCTCCCTGCTCACAGTTAGCTGCAGTTTAATTGTATCAAGTTATTGACCTGCTTTGAGCATCAGTGAATGGGGGTGATAATGCCAACCTTTCCTGCCTCCCTTCCTCTCTCTCCCCCCTCCTTTCTTTCCTTCCCTCCTTCCCTTCACCTCCCTCCCTCCCTCCCTCCCTTCCTTCCTTCCTTCCTCGTGGGACTAGGGATTGAACCCAGGGCCTCAGGTAAGTGCTCTACCACTGAGCTAACTCCCCAGCTCTGCCGTCATATTTTAATGTGACTAAAAATGTTCCAAAGAGCTCTGGGCCCGAGTGCATGGTGCAAGATGCCCATTAACGTTAACAGGTGTTTCCAAGGGCTGATCAGGCCTGAGAAATGAACACGCATCTAGGAATCTGTCCTCAGCTGCTCTCTTTCTTGGAACATGTCGTTAACCTCTCCATCCGGCTGCCCCGTGCCCACCCACACCTTCCACCCAGAAACCAACTGGGTTATTTATAAGGCTTGGTGAATCCTATAATATCGCCTCCATTCTCTGTGCACTTTATTTCCCCAAAGCTATGGATGCGGTTGGCTGGCCTGTCCGTCTCCTCCTTCGACTCTGGAGACACGATCGAGGGGACTGGGCCTTGCTGGCCTCTGCACACCTGTTGCCTGACACAGTGCCTGCTGTCCAGGGGTCACTCACCAGGACACGACAGCACCTGGCGACGCTCTCGAGGCTCTCAACTGACTCCGTCGACAGAGACACAGCTCTAACCAGCATAAAGGAGAAAAAAAAAATTGAAGGAGAGCATTTTATAGGCTCATGAAACCGAGAAGTGGAAGGGGATGTTGGTTTCAGGCGTGTTGGGATCAAAGGACTCCGAGGAGGCCGCCTCATCCTTTGGCCATTACCATCTCTGCTGGATCCATCATCAGACCCGAGCCCCTCCCCCTCCTCTCCATATATAAAAATAATTTTTTTTTACAAACCGTCAAAGGTAAAGATGTTACTCCTTTTAAAATTTTCTCTAAACACCTCAGGAAGCATTTACAAAGACCAAAGATGTTACCTTAGGTCACCGCAGCTCAATGACCCGAATCAGAACATCAATGACCTGTGGATGCAGCTCACAGCCCATGGCCATCCACTGCCCAGCCACAGGCTCGCTGGCCTCGGGCCGCCTCCACCGGGCCATCCGGAATCACGCGCTGTGCTGCGTTGACGTGTTCTTCTCCTCTAATCTGGAAGCCCTTCTTTTCTGTTTCTGGACCTTGGTATTTTTTTTGAAGAGTCCAGACCAGTTGTTTTGGAAAATGTTCCCTTATTGGAGTCCGTGTGATGTTTCCACGTGCATTTTTGTGGAGGAGATATAGAATCCTTAAAGGTGACAGCTTTGTCACCAGACACCTGAGATGGGACGGCTTGCAGCCCCGGGTCTCCCTGCGTCCCATGGGTCCTTGGAGGAGGCTTCCCCAGTTTCCAGGGCTCTCAGGCCCATGGTTTCTGGGCTTCGCTGGCCGAGTCTTGAGGATTGCTGGGTTTTCAAGGTCATGTCACTTTTGGAGTGACCTCAAGACCGTGGCCCATTCAGGTCATCTTTAGCAAGATGTGATTCCATAGATCTGCTTAAGGATTTCTGTCGCCCAGCCTTCCTGCAGCAAAACCAGCTGTCCGTCACCTGACTGTTTACACTGTAACCATTCCTAGACCTCCCCATACCAGCTTACCTGGGGGTGCTTCATGCCCTCTAATCATTCTGGTAATCAAGGTTTTATTCATGAGGTACATTTATCCACTCCAAATGTGGTAGAGTTTTTTAAAAATATAATAAGAATCGAGTCTCTTTTATTCTGTTTTTTTTTTCCCCAGTGGGGCGTGGGGGGACCAAGGATTGAACTCAGGGACACTCAACCACTGAGCCCCATCCCCAGCCCAATTTTGTTCTTTATTTAGAGACAGGATCTCACTGAGTTGCTTAGGGCCTTGCTTGGCTGAGGCTGGCTTCGAACTTGCTATCCTCCTGCCTCAGCATCCCGAGCCACTGGGATGATAGGCGTGTGCCATGGCATCTTGCAAATCTCTTTTATTCTCTGAGCTTTGAGTGTTCCTATTGGTAAACAGACGGTAACTATAGTACCTATCTCCTAGGCCTGTGGTGAGGTTTAGATTTGAGTTAAGCTCAGCATCTAGTTGAATGCCTGATACAGTGTCTATGTTCAGCTCTGTCTCTTGAGCTGTGTTTGTAGACATGCGTCTCCAGTTCTCAATAAGGGCAGATTGGGGTCTTTGCTTTGCAAACAAAGATCTGCAGAGAAAAACTGAGCATGGTGCAGTTGTTGCAGAGTTGTGCAGGCCTCATTGGCTGGTGGTTGGTCAGCACGAGGTTCCTATTTTCACGTGGGTGATGCTGAGGGTTGAACGCAGCGTCTAGGACCTGCCAGTCAAGGGCTCTACCACTGAGCTGCTCCCCTCGCCCCTAGAATATGAGCTTCTTGAGGGCCCAGGTGTTTGTTTGCTTGGGTCAATGCTGTAACTTCAGCACCAAGAATAGTTCCAGAGAACTGGGGATGGGGCTCAGTGGGGAGCCGGGGCCCAGCATGCCCCAGACTTTCTCTTTAGTTCTGAGCATTAGAAAAAAAAAAAAAGTCCGGCATACAGTAGACAGTCAATATTTATCCAAATTATGAGCCACTGCTTGGTAGCCCTGGAGGTTGATTTTGGTTGATTTTAAATGAATTCCAGGTATAGGTCAGATCTCTATCTGCTGAATGTCTTTCAGCTGGTCCCCAAAACGTGTGGAAAAGATGCTCTCACCATGGACCAGTGGGGCATCGAGTCAGTGCCAAGAGCCAAAGGAGGACGTCAAAGGATCTCAGGGCACTGAAGCTGGGCATGTTCTGTCCCATGGGCTCCTTGGTGTGAGTCCCCAGTCCTGATGTGGTTCTACATGGTGCTCAGTAGTTGGACTTCTCCTCCAGGGCAGGGGACAGGGGGCAGGGGACGGGGGGCAGGGGGCGCAGGTTTTCTGAAAAATCACAATTTTGCCTTTTCTGATAAATTGGCAGTGACAGAGACACAACCCATTTGGGATTGGCTTCTCTCCCCCTTAAACGTCCTGAAGACTCTGTGGTGTGTGTGTGTGTGTATGTGTGTGTGTGTGTATAATTTTCTTATTCTACACATGGACCACATAAAAGAAGAAGAGCAATTTCACCACATCTGGTGACCTTCTGTCCGGGATACATTAAGTGTTAGCCGTGAGCATCTTATTTAATCCTCTCAGTAATCCTAGGAGGCAGGTACTGTTATGACTGTTGTGCAGAAGAGGAAACCAGGACCAGAGAGGTTTCATAATTTACCCACAATTTGGTGATTGTCTTGGCTCTGTGCTGAGCCATGGCCTAATCAAGGTCTGCACAAAACTCCATTCTACATGCACTCTCGTGTTGGGGACCCCCTTTGCCACCACTCCTTCCCCAAGCCCCCAGAAGACCAAGAGCCATCAGGCTGCTGCTGTTTCGGTGCTGTGGCTACAGTCAGATGTAGACGAGGCTCGGGAAGGGACCCGGAGGCACCAGTGGACCACGCGCCCTCCCAGCAACTAACTCTCCCGACTTCTGAGATGCACAGGCTGAGCTGCACTGGGGACAGGGATGGCCCAGCTGGGCCCAGGTCCACACAGATGATGATGACTTGGAGCTCGAAGGTCAACACCAAGGTGAAAGGCCTGTGTTCAGATTCCCACCTCTTGGGCTCAAGCCAGTTTTTGAATTCCCTTCCTAATCCAGAGGAGGAGGAGCTGTAGGTCAGCTCTGAGCAGGACTGACCTCCCGAGGGCACACTGCATCTTGGGCTGTTGGGTTCTCTTTTTAGAGGTGCGAGAGTGGAAAATGAGGCTCTGGCATAAACCGGGGGGGGGGGGCGGGGGGAAGAGGATGTTGTCCTGGGGTTGGTGTGGGCTGAGTCCACGGCTTCTTTGAGCAGAATGTAGGCTGTTCCAGGTAAATGGCCGAGCGCTCCTAGGATGTGGGTCAAATCGTGTTTGTCCCTTGTTTCTTCGAACACATGGCAACGTGACTGCTTTAGGAGCCGTGGGGTGACAGGTTGCCCTGCTGAATTTCCCAGAGACCCGAGTTCTCTGCAGCAGGAACCTCTGGTCCAGTTCAACCAGCCTCAGCTCTGGGGACCACACCACAGTGTGTCCCTGTTTTTCTACTCTTTAAACTCAGGATGGCAGACACAAAGCAGGCCTTCCTGTTCTTTAGCTATCTCCCTGACAGATGAGAGTCCTATAATTATCTTCATTTTAGATATAAGGAAACCCAGGCTCAGAGAGCTGATGAACCTGCTAGCTGTCACAGCCAGGACTTGAACCCAGATCTCTGGACCCTGCAAGCCACCCTACTGTTTGTGACTTCGTGCTAGGGACCCTCGTTTCCGCCACAGGACTTTAAGCACATTTCTTCTCCCATCCAGCCTGCATTACAGTGGAGGAGGCTCACGCTCAGAAAGAGTAGGGTCCATCGTGAGGGAAAGATCCAGGTGGGAGCGTCCACCCCTGGTGGTTTTCTTCCACCATCTGTTTCAAAAGCCCTGACAACCAGGCATGGCCACCGTGAGGCCCCTCTGGTCCGTGGCTGTGGATTTCAGTGATCAGGATGCTGGCAAAGTGCCACGTGTCTGGACACGCTCCGGGGGCCAGCCCAGACGGCAAGGACCCCCTTGTTACGGGATGAATCTTGTCTCCTCCCAAATTCATCTGCTGCAGTCCCGACTCCCCCGAGGATTTCAGAATGTGACCTCATTTGGAAATAAGGACTTTATAGAGGTAATTAAGCTGAAATGAAGTCATTAGGATAGGCTCTAATCCAATATGACTTGTACCCCTATAAAAAGGGAAAATGTGGACACAGACAGGCACCCAGGGAGAAGGCCCTGTCCAGATGGAGGCAGAGACTGGAGCCAGGCACCAAGGAATGCCAAGGAGTCCAGCACCCGCCGGGAGAGGGGAGAGGAGGAGCAGGTGCTCGTCCTAACTCTCAGTAGGAACCAACCCCGACAACGCCCAGACTCTGGACTTTGGCCCCCATAAGTGTGAGACAATACATTTCTCTTGTTTAAACCACTCTATTATGTAGCCCTGGGATATATCTCTTGGCAGGGCAAGGGGGTGCCCCGAGGGTCCTGAGGGTGCCCCTCATTGTAGGCAATCACTCCTACAGTGGCGATGTCGGCGGCTTTGGTGACCAGGTGTCCAAGGAGACTTGGGGGTGGCCTGTTTCAAGCTTGCCCCTATTCAGGAAGTCAGAGAGCAAACCTGATTAGGGTCAGAGCTCTCTCTGCTCAGAGGACCACTTGACTTTTATCTGTGCATCTGGAAGCATGTGCCATGTTTTCCAGCACCCAGGGGAAAACAGAAAGCATCTCTCTCTCTCTCTCTCTCTCTCTCACACACACACACACACACACACACACACACGCACACACACACGTAGTTGCAAGTTCAATATCAGATACTGATCTAGATCAATGGTTGTACCAAGTTTATTACAATAGCCAACATTTATACCTCCCTTGCCTGATACTTTTTCATTTATTTTCTCATTTGAACCTTCACAACCATAAGGAGATACAATTATTACCTTCCTTTGGCAGATGAAAAAGCAAAGGCTGTCAGGCCACCTGGTCACCAGAGGTAACAAGATAATGACCAGTAGTGCTAAGATTTCCATCCTTGCTGGGCACAGTGGCACACGCCTCTAATCCCAGTGGCTCGGGAGGCTGAGGCAGGAGGATAACGAGTTCAAAGCCAGGCATGGCAAAAGCGAGGCCCCAAGCAATTCAGTGAGACTCTGTCTCCAAATAAAATCTAGAATAGGACTGGGGAGGTGGCTCAGTGGTCAAGTGGCCCTGAGTTCAGCTGCTGGTATCAAAAAAAAAAATGTTTTTCATCCTTAACATTCTAAACCCAATAGAGAGAGAGACAGAGACCTTCTTTTCCCAGTATTTTTGGCCAAAGTCCTACAGCAACCTCTGATTGGACAGAATTTGGACACATGCCTACCGTTGGACCAATCATGGTAGCTGGGGGATGGAATATGCTAATTGGATACCCGCTGAATAATGAGAGGGAGCTGCAGCCAGAGGTGGAAATCAGAAGCACCAACCTATTTCCGACGTTTTAATAATTAGCCCTTGAAATTAAATCCAGGGCCTGGAATTTTGCAACCGAAACCTTGAAACTCCTTTCCTTAGCAAAAACCAGAATGTGGAGCTCGTCCCCAGCTTAGGGCCCTCTATGGGTCATCTATGGCTGCAATCATGCCCCGAGACAAACACCCGCAGCCTTACAGCAATAAGCATTTATTTATGCTTAAGAGTCTGTGGGTAGCAGGATGGGTGAGCCAGCCGGGGTTGGGGTGTTTATGGTCAGCTGTGGCTCAGCTGCAGTGGACCAAGGGGCTTTGTTGATTTGGTTGGACTGGGTAGACTCAGCCACAGGCTTCCTCCTCCTCCTCCTCCTCCTCCTCCTTCACAGGCCAGCCCACCGGGGCAAGGCGGAGGGATGGCAGGCAGAGACACAAGGTGTCCAGTTTGTTACCATCCTATTAGCAAAGCAAGTCACCAAGGCCACTTCCAGCTTCCGTCCCCCTCAGCCTTTCAGCCATTCACTTGATGAGCATTTCTTGCTGGTCTGGGGCTGGGAGACCACCATCACACAGTCTTGCCCAGAAAGGGGTGTCTCCCGGTGGACCTCGGCCTGGGAGGCAGTGGTTACAACTTGGGTTGTTAAGTGCTGAGCAGAGATAGGGCCACAGAGCTGCAGGGGCCCAGGCAGGGCCCTGCCCCATGATAACAAGCTTGTGAAGGAGCAGCTGCTCCCCTCCTCTCCTCCCACCCCAACACCGGGGCCAGGGCCGCCTGGGCCCTTTGGACCAGGCCATGAGTGTTTCTGGCCTCCTCCTCTGTTCTCCCACTACCTCTCTTTTCCCAGAAACCTTGGCCAGCTACTCCTTGCAGATATTAGGAAGTTGGTAGTAGAGAGACGAGTTTAGAAAAGAAATGTGTTTCGGTACAGCCCAGAAAATGACCCTCTTGGTTTTTAAAATCTCCCCTCCCAGCAAGAACCCGGTTCTTCTTCCTGTCCACCCAGGGAAACCAGGAGGTCAGGGCGTGGGACACGAGCCAGGACCATCAGCTAGAAAGGGTTCTTTCTTTTTTTGCCTGCGACGGGTGCGCACCCTGGATGCATAAATCCTTTATTTTACTTTTATTATTATTATAGCTCAGGGTCCAGTATGGGCCATAAACGGATTTAAGAGGCTGCTAGAGTATAGAATTTAATACAGTTGGCATCATTAAATAGTGCCACAGCTTGCCACCACTCCTCTCCCGTCCCCTCTCACCTCCCTCCCGACTCCACGACTCCTGGTGGAGAGTCCCGGGGCAGCCCTCCCCAGGGGAAAGGGCAGAGGGGGAGCCGAGCAGAGCTAAGAGGCCAGGGGGGACGGCGGGAGTCACCTTTCCCAGGATGTCCGTAACCCTTGTGGAGAGGGCACTGGGCAAATGACCAATTAGGGACACTTGGGGAGATGGGACAGTGCTTTCTAGATAAGCAGCGGGTTATCAGCCTATAAAAATACCACTTTCACTTATCTGCTGGTTTCTTTTGCGGGCTCCTGGGAAGATAGAGAAGGGTGCACAAAAACAGAGGCCGAGGACCAGGGAGAGATGCACAGGGACCCCGGGCACTTAGGGCAGGGAGAGGGGAGGCAGCTCTAGAACAAGGGCCAGGAAACCCCAGCTCCACTACCAGGGGTTTATTTTCCCCTCTAAACTTATCACCATTCAGACTTGCATTCTTGCTTTTATTGCAGGGAGTGGGGAGGATCCTACAGTCCTGTGCGTTTTATTGATACCTCCTCTCTGTTTTGTACATCCCCCCCATCCTTGGGTCCTCCTGTGACTCCACCATATGTTTGATTTAACACGATTTATCTAGTGTCGATTATGTAAAAGGCACAGTAAATAAATAAACAACCCTGTAACAAAAAACGACAGCTAATGCATCTGGCTTAGCAGATGCTGGGTGCTCCAGGCCTTTGCTGGATGGAGTGATTCACTTAATCCTCACAAAAGCCCTTTGGGACAATTACTGTTAGATCCCTTTTATGGATGAGGAAACAAACAAATAACAGAGCAAAAGAATTTCTACTAGTGGCTACCAGTGCTATGAGGAAAATAAAGTAGGGAGATGGGGCCGGCAGTGTTTGAGAGTAGAGAGTGAAGCTGGCCTCCTGGAGGAGAGCTGGGAACAGAAGGAATGGTACATGCAAAGGCCCTGAGGTCAGAATAAATGCTGGTGTAAATGAGGGTCAAAGGAGTAGGTGGGTGGAATGGAGAGGCAGGCAGTGGTCAGGGTTGGAGGCGGGTGGGACTGGCAGGAGCCAGCACCTGCAGGGCCTTAATGACTTGGGGGGTTGGGATTTTATTTTGACTTTTCAGATGCACTTTGCAGGGTGGTGAGTAGGAATAGGACCTTATCTGTGCCTTTTGTGCTCCATACGAGGTGGCGAGGTGGCTCGGGTGTCCTTGGAGCCTGGGTGAGAGGGTGAGATGCCAGTGTTGGTGGTGAGGCTGGGGCTCCTGTCCTCCATTAGAGTCTCTGCAATGTTTGTGGCACTGAGGACAGAAGGTGAGGTGCCTGGAGAACTTTAGCAACTCCCTCAGATTGTGAGATCTTTCATCTCTAAAATAAAGGGCGGACGGGTGAAGGGCGGACGGGTGATCATCAGGGGCCTGCGTGGCTCCCAGTCTCTGGGGCGGGAGTCTCTCAAAGCTCCCGGCCTCTGTGGGGATTGACAGGTGGCTTGGGAGGGGCTGGCCTGAGGCTTAAGGGAGCAGCTGGAGATGGGCTTTTCCTGGCCTGACCCACACCCCTCCTTCCTGCCTCCTCCTGCTGGGAGGCTCCTCCAGGTGGGGCCTGCCAAGTGAAGGGGATCCCGCCATGCTCTCAGGAATGACCCACGATTTGCCCACCCAGTTACTCCTGCCAGGCTGGGAAAGGGCCAGGAATGCCCCGTGGAGCCCTGTGGAGCCATGTGAGAGAGGCGGGCTCCAGGCTGTGATGCCAAAGGCCAGGCACGTGGCTGCGGAGCGTGTCGTGAGCAGGATTGTGACCCTGTGCACACATCCATGTACGTGGCTGAGGCCCTGTGGCTGTTGGGACAGCACACACAAGCAGTCGCACACACCACGATGCGTGAGTGTGCGTGTGACTTGGTTGTGCTGTGTGTGTCTGACGGCGAAGAGTGTGTCCCACGGTGTGGCTGATAGTGTGTGAGGGTGGGCAAGTGATATGTGCATACTCACAGGTCTGAGCATGTGGGTAGCTGTGCATGGTCATCACTGTGTGTCTCCATGGGTGACTGAGTCTGTGAGCATGGGACTGGCGGGTGTGTGTGGGTACTGAGGGGCCTGGGAGTGTGCATGTGTGTGTGTGCACACACACGTGTGGCTAAAGAAGTATTTTTCTATGGGGGCTGGGGATGTGGCTCAAGCGGTAGCGCGCTCGCCTAGCATGCGTGCGGCCCGGGTTCGATCCTCAGCAGCACCACATACCAACAAAGATGTTGTGTCCGCCGAGAACTAACAAAAAATAAATAAATGTTAAAATTCTGTCTCTCTGTGTGTGCCCCCCTCTCTCTCACTCTCTCTTTAAAAAAAAAAAAAAAAAGAAGTATTTTTCTATGGCGTTCATGATGACAGCAGTGGCCACATATTTGTGATCGGGCCACGGCGTGTATGTATGGCCGTGTGCGACTTTGTTACAAGAACGTGCATGTGACTCACATGTGTAGCATGTATGAGCACACTCATGTGAACGTATTTGAACATTTCCTGGGTGTGTGTGTGTGCCATGCTCTGAAGGGCACGGTGCTTGTTTTGAACAGTAAAACTGCTGTCTGTCTCCCAGGAAGAGGTGGTCAAGGACAGAAGTGCTGCAGCCACTTCCAACCCAGGACAGGTTGGGGATGGGAGGAGCATCGGGGGAAGGACTCCTCAGCCTTGGGAAAGGCTCCTCTAGGTGACTCTTGCCCTGGCATCCAGAGAGCAGCAGAGAAGACACCTTCTGCAGAGCTCCCAGGTCCGCACACCTGTGGGACCAGGTCAAAGGCTGCCTGGGGTGAGCACTTGGGGGCAACCAGGCTGATGCATCCGATTTCTTGGAACCAACTCCCAGGAGGGGCATGTGGCCAGGCTTCAGAGTGAAGGGGCGGCCTAGGGGTTGCGGGCAGGTGTGTGCGAACAGGGTATCGGTGTTGGTTTGAGGCAGGAGGCCGTGACCCTGTTCGTGCCACCCACACCCCCAGCTTGTGTGTCTGCCTGTGGGAATGCTCTTTAGATCCTGCACCCCATACTTACAACCTGCCAGCAGTGAGGGCTTTCCCCAAGCCCCAGGGGACAAGAACAGGGCTGCATTGACAACACTGTCCCCTCCACTCCCAGGCACCTTTCGCCCAGTTCCCAGGAGGTGGCTGTGGAATCTGTGTCCAAATATAGACTCTGGTGGCCCGGCTCCTGCCGACAGCCTCTTGGCCTCCAGAGCCGCGGGGCAGCCCAGAGGCCCTGGCCACCAGGGCTCTGCATGGAGCTGCTGGAGGAAATAATAAGCACCCAGGGGCTAATGAACCTGGAGGGGAGCCTAGTGCCAGGTTAGGGGCCCAGGGCCCGTGTGGGGTGGAAGGTGCTCCTCTGGGACAATGCCCTCTGCACACACACCCAGCCTCTGCCGCCAAGACACAGACCCTCGCAGACTCACCCCCGGGGCCCTTATGCTGGGAGCTCACCAGGACTTTCACAAAAGGAGGTTCACAGGAAAAAGTCATGGAGATACATATGGAAATGCCCCCTCTCGTGGAAGAAGGTGCCCCACAACACACGCCATCACAAGGGACAGGGGCACATCAAGACCTTCCCCAATGACTCACAGTCATAGGCAAAGAACCATGTCAGACTCAGCGACATGGAATGCCTACAGGAGGGACCCCTCTCGAGGGGCGCATGGAACCTGGGGCCAGGCTGCAGGTAGAGCCCGGGAAGGGCAGGAGTGAGGCAGGGTGGGCCTTGCTCCCAGGGTGCTGGCTCCTGTGTCCTGGGCGTTCAAAGGACTCGGAACCAGGGGCCAGGTATATTGGGCCTGGGGGGAGGGGGCTGTTGGTGGTGAGGAGATGGACAGTGAGAGAAACCAGGAGACACCCCCTAAACACTGAGCCTGGCATCTGCCTTCTGGCCTGGGGAGTGGCCTCGGATTTGGGGGATGCGGCAGCCCCAGAGGAACAACTGTCCCTGGAAGAAGCACTCCCAGGTCAGGAAAGGACACCAATGGAGGAACCAAAGGAGGATGAGACACAGAGAGCCAGGGCACCTCTGCACCTCCCTCTGAGGTGCTGCTCCCCGGATTGGACTCAGAGCCCCCCGTCTTCTAAAGAAGGTCTTCCAAACCTGACTCAGCAGCTCTGCGGCCAGAGCAGCCTCTGGCCAGGACAACCTCAGCAGGAAGTAGGTGCAAAACCGGGAAATCAAGGGCGTGGCTAGGGAGGCTCTAGAACTGGCATGAGCAGTAATGGGTCCCTCTAGGGAGGCCTGGGGTTCTCCCGGGACCCCCTACTGGGGCCTTGAGGCAGCTCAGCTCCAGAAAGCCAGCAGAGCACAGAGAGAAGGGCCAGCCAGGAGCAGCCTTTCCACCCCAAGGGCACCAGCTTGGCCAGGCGGCCCACCCCACAGAGTTCCATGCCTCCCAGGGCCACCCGAGCAGGCTGCAGCAGGCTAAAGCTCAGCTCCTGCAAGTGCTTAGGAAGCATCTCTGGTTGCCTTCCAGACTCTGCAAAAAGGCTCCAAAAAGAACCCCAGGAGAACATGAAGAACTGGTGCATTTCCAGTAGGGGCTGTGTGACCTTGGGCAAGTCTTCCTCCCTTAGCCTAATTATTTACTTTAAAAAAAAAAAAATGAAGTCAAGTACATTTTCTCCTCTCTGCTCTCCATCTCAGCCACCCATCCTGTCTCCCTCCCTCCTTCCTGGGGACACTGTGTACTGGCTTAGAGGCTGGGAGGAATATTAGGCCAGGACTTGGGGACAGAATGCCAAGGTTTGGAAAGGAGAACATCTTCCATTTTTAAAATCTCATCCTGTTAAATGGCCACCAGCCTGGGCTCTCTCCCCCACCCCCGGCCCTCTTCTGGGTTCTTCTGCTGCCTCAGTGGCCATGGATTGAAGTGGTTCAGACCGAGGGGATCAGAACCTTTCACCCAGGACACAAGGAGCAACTGTCTTCCACTTTGGACCAAAGAGAAAAAAAGTGTCCTTTGCCCTCGCTCAACCCACAGACCTCTCTCCCTGCTCCCTTTCTTGGCTAGTAGAGGAGCCCTGTCTTGTGGAGGGGCCCCCAGCTCCAGAGTCGGATGGCCTGGGTTCAAATCCCACCAGACTAGGGGTGGCAAGAGCCCCAGAAGTCTCTCCAGTGAAGTTGGGGGGCGGGGGTGGAAGCCCCTCCTCACAGAGCTATTTAGAACTAAATGACCAAGTGGGGTCAGTGCTCCAACAGCTCTTGCTGGCCTGCTATAAACCTGAACTCCAATGGCCCCTCCAGGTCTAACAGATTCAGGAGCCTACAGAATCCCATGTCCTTGGGCAAACAAAGCAGGATTCTTCTGGAAACACGAATGGGAAATGCTGGGGAAGAAAGAAGACTGGGGTCCTGGGTTAGGGACAAGGACCTGTGCAGGCTGCCTCCAGGATGGAACAGAGTGGGCTGGGGGCACTACCAAGCCAGCTGGGGGCTTGGGTGACATTAGATGTCTTTTCCAATCAGTTCTGAGAGGCAGGGGGCCACAGCAGAATGGAATGAGGCTGGGGGTACCCGGCAGGGGCGATGCTCCCATTCCTTGGCCAAAGGACTTTGCCGGCACCATGGCCTGGGGGCCCTGGGCCCTGGGTCCCTTCTCCCTTCTGCCCGGCTTTTCCTTTTCCTTAATCCCTGCCAAGTCAGGCCAGTCAGAGCTGGGCAGCACCCTGGTTCTCGCAGCCTCCAAAGGGGACACAGCAGATTTGGCCTGTATTGTCTTCTGTCCCCTCACAAAAGAAAGCAAGCCACTTTCCCCTCCCTCCCTGGTAGATTCGAGAAGGAATGCAACCAAATATATTATTTTAATGTATTTCTATTACATCCACAATGGAAAGTCTTCTCTCCAAAAGGAAAAGGAGTGGCATTTACTATTTCCCTGAGATCCTGCAAGCCGTGCTGACACCATTCCTAGTTAAATTTCTCCAAGGAGCGTTAAGAGTGACTTGGGAGGATATGGGGAGTCCATAGCAAGAGGGTGGTGGTGGTGCAGAGAGTCTCGCCGCGACTCCTGAAGTCCTAGGTCCCTGGCTGAGGGTCCCCGCCTCGGGTTCCCAATAAGGTATCCCAGCTCCCAGCGCCGGTCCCCCAGGTCATCACTCTTAACTCAAGGGCGGCTTTTGCTCAAGATCTGAACCTCAGGGGCGCTAAGCTTGGATTTTCTCTCCTCCTGAAAAAAAAGATGAGTTTAAGCCGGTTTTGTGGCACCCACCAAAGCTGCAGCTCCGGAAAGGCAAGAGCAGCCGGCGGAAGCGCCTTCAGGCCCCAGGTCGCGCTGCGAAGTGCGCGATTGTGCTCCGCAGTCCCATTGTTGTGACTCCGGGGTTGCCATGGTGACCAGGAAACCCAGTGCCCTTGCGGAAACAATCACCAGGAACTTGTCCACCGGGAACCTTGGTCACTTGCACCCCGCGGCGAGCCTGTGGGCTTCACCCCAGTGTTTCCCGGGTGGGACTTGGGAGAAATGAGGCCTCTCGGGTTCCCGCTTCCAGATCCTTCTATCCGGGATGCTCTCAAAGGCCAGAAACCCGGCACCAGGAAGCCAGAGAGGACCAGCTGGGGCGCTGGAGGCAGGGGCTGATGGGGAAGAAAAATTAGAGGTCTCGACCGATCAATTCCTTCGGTGACGGATCCTTCCACTTTGGGGTTTGGCCGCCCTCGTCACCCGCACCCCCACCCACCTCCCTTCACCTCCTCGAGGTCATTACTAGAGTTTTCACTCGCAGCTCCAGCCAGGGTGGCCGTCTCCACCTCTCTAGCGCGTCAGCGCCCCTCTGCCCCTCTGGCAGCGCGGCCAGAACCCTCCTGTTTGGCACATTTCTCCCAGAGAAAGAGCATCAAGGGCCACCAAGATGAGCCGTGCAGATTGGGCGGGCTAGGCCAGGGCCAATGAGGCAGTGTTTGGGGTTCTCTTGACCGGAGTAGGCTCAAATCCTAAAACCTAATCAGACTTTTCGGGAATGTTCGAAATCAACGCCTGTGCCTTCGAATCCCTGAGTGGAGTTGGGAGATATGAGGCTGAGCTTTCCTAAAGGGGTGATTATTCCATGATTGCTGTCTCCTTTGTTTTCTTTGTCCCCTATAAGTTGTGGATCTCTTCAGGACGGACTCAGAGAGGGATCCACACCCCTTCACCCCTTAAATACAGTGTTTTATGAAAACTTGGGATCGAATTCTCTCCAGTGGGGACATTGTGCTCTTTGGGGCCAGGCTGGCTGGGAAGAGGCCCGTAGGTGGCCAGCATTGGAGCATCAAGCTTCGTCTCGGGTTTTGAATCCAGCCCTTTGAGCAAGCTTAACACGTGTGGATTTAATTTCCCTTTCTTTCTTGCTTTCTTTCTTTTCCCCCCCTCCTCCCACCCTGTAAGGGAACAAGAAAAATAGTCTGCCGTGTCGACAGCGCGACACTGTTCCGTTTGCCAAAGAAAATTTGTCTTTCCAGAGCCCCAGAGAACAGTGGGCTCCCAAGTTTCCATCCCACCCTTCAGATGAGGGAGAAGGTATCCAGACAGACCCCCGCCCCCCTGCCGGCACCCCAGAACACGATGCATTAGCCTCAGTCTCCATCTTACAAACTCAGAGCCTTGGAATTCAGTGTGTTTTCTCCCACACTTTTGGGGTTGCTCATGGTGAAGACAAGATACCTCCACCCAGAGGACTTTTAGCGGGTTCTGGCTGCAGAGATGGTTGGGAGTTTTGGGGCTCATTGCAGCCCACAGATGTTCTGGATTCTCTCAGCTTAGATCCTAAGTCTTCTCCCCTGGTGATCCCCCAAATTGAATGGGGCAAGAACAAGGGGATCCATCACTATCAAGCACCACTTACCGCTGCATTCTTGGCTCTTGGAGAGTGTGCAAATCCCCAGCATTTGTGTTCTCTCAGCTGGGTCTCTACAATGAATTCCTGCTTCCATTTTTTATTTTGTTACACCTTAGCAGGGAGGAGAAACCCTCCCAACTTGGGGAGCAGGGAGGAATATTTCTTAAGCACACAAATATGGAGAGCGGCAACAATATTTCTTGGTGGCAATATTGGACGGGGATATTGCATGTTAATATATAATAATAACTGTCAGTGGTACTCTTCCCACCAATTTCAGGTCAAAACGGAGGAAAGTAAAAGCTGAATGAAATATTGGAAAGGAAGAGATTGTGGTCCTGGAAAAAACAGAATAGAGCCAGATTTCAGTAGGGGAGAGGGAAATGACCTTCGGAGGAAAGAGAATTTCCCATCCTCAGTCTGACCCTTTCCTTGCAAAATGAGTTGGTCAAAGTTGAGTTTTGTTCTCGTTTCTATTGTTATAATTTTCCCAGTCCCCGACGCACTTCTTTCTACTTTAGAGACCCCTGTGAGGCCGAGACAGGGACACCATGGGGACAGAAAGGGAAGGGACTGTATGCTTTAGCGTATTTTCTTTGGGGAAGAAAAACAATGTGGTAGTTTTGAATGCGACTTTCTTAAAAATGGAGGGAAAAAATGGAAAAGATCTATAGCAATCGCTCTGTGTTTTTTTTTTTAATTTAAAAATAGGATCATAGGCTTTCCCATCCATGCAGTATTAAAATCAGGGCAGGACTTTTGCAAAAAGGAGGGCAGACAGTACACTTCTGAAAGGAAGATGGGGCAGGTCTGGGGAGGGCGGTGTGTTGCGGCGGGATGGAGGGAGAGTGCACTGCTCAAGTGGCGGAGGAAAGAAGGAGACGAAAATCTCCTTGAAGCCTTTCCTTGGGTCTCGCTGCGGTGGGGGCTCCGGGGCTGTGATGCTGGCATTGTAGAGAGAGAGACCTTTTCGTACTGATCCAGGTGTTTGTGTCCGAAATAAAAGGGAAGCTCGCTCCCCGCCGGAGGTGGCCTTCCCCTTCCCGGCCCTGCGGGGCCTAGGCCTCAGCTTCTGGCCCATCTCTTCCCAGAGGTCGACTGGGAGCTCATCAGAATGGGGCTTGGGCTGAGGCTTTCGGGTCCCCTTCTTGGGATCCGGGAGAAAACGTTACACACACCAGACCTCGGATTGGGGGAAAGTTACTAATTTGGGAAACGAAAGCGAAGCTCCGCGAAGCCACTGCAGCCTGGCCGCGAGGAGGGCCGCGGATCGGGCTCGCTGGAAGCAGCCCAGGTCTGCGGCCCGGTCGGCCCTGGCGCCCGCAGAAGCCACTGCCCACTCTCCCCGAGGGCCTGACCTTGGCCCGGGCCACTGCTCTGCCGACTGCGACCTCCATATTTCGCAGCCGCTGCCATTCTGAGTAGACCGGGCCTGCAGCCAGCTCACGCTTCCGAAAACCCCAGGGGTTGGGGGAGCACAAAACCCAGGATCGAGCCCCAAAGCTAAGGACGAGTCGAAATTCAGACGTCCGGCTCCCTCGGGGCCCCTGGGCGGGAACTTACCCTTGCGGAAGGCCTGGCGATCGCTGGCTCGGCCGGGCAGGCCTAAGCTCCTCGCTGGGCGCCGCCAGGGGCGTCTACGCGGTGCGTTTCGCAACCCAACGCAGAGAGTTTCCAATTGCGTGCAAAAGCTTGCGGACATCCACGCGTCTTAGCCATGAGGTCCATTGCTCACATTAGAAATAATTGTTATTACACAACAAAACAGGGTGTCTCGTCCCTCCGCGGGACCTGGCCTCGATTATTTTTTCTCTGCAGAAATCACCCCTGTCCACCCCACCCCCACCCCACCACCCACTCGCACCCCGCCCCCGCCGGGCCACGCCGGGACAAATTGCATCCCCAGACCTGGTTAAAGGAGCTTTCGCAGAATGGCCTTTCCCCGCCACATTGCGGGCGAACCCCTTTCTGCCTGGGAACTTCTCTGTCTGGTTCCCCCTTGGTGAGAGCCCAGTCCTGACTGCCCTGCAGGTCGGCAATTGGGCGCTCAGGTCTCGGGTACCAAACACGACCAGCTAGAGGGGCGCCTGGACATTCATTTGACAACTGCTCTTCCTCTGGGAAGGAAAAAAAAAAAAGTACATTTTAAATACTAAGAATCCCTTGTCTCCTGCAAGAGTCCTCAGTTCTCCCCGAAACAACTCGATTTCTGTCCAGTGGGTGCCGAGGCGGACTCCCGGCCCACTTTGTTATCCCCTCCTCTCCCCGTCTCTGAGAAAATCGATCTTGGCTCTATTCGTGTCTTATGGTCACCACCCCCATTGCCCCAGAGAGCACGGGATTTGTTTATTTCTTTATTTATTCCCCGGGGCCCGAGGCGTCCGGGGACTGGTGGCCGCAAAGATCCAGGACTGAGAGACGAAGATGGAGAGAAATTAACCTCCCGCCGCTGCCCCCCAGTCAACCGTGACAGTGCGCGGGCCGGTTGCGTGACTCATGACGTCTCTGAGTCCTATAGGTGCAGCGGCTGGTGAGATAGTCCGTATCGCCTGGTTGCCTCTTTATTTTATTGGGGTATGCCTGGTAATAAACAGTAATATTTAATTTGTCGGAGACCACAAACCAACTACGAGCTAGGAGGTGCCGTGTTCCTCTTGACAGAACCTAGAAGAAGGCCTGACCTTAAAAGATTTCTTTTTTCCCGGTGCTTTCAAAGTTCTTCACCTGAGCCCCTGCCTCAGGGAGGCGTCCCTGCTGCTTTCTGGAAAGAAGAGGTGGGATTTTTGGAGGTGAGTGTGGACCTGGCGACTTGGGATGGGGGGATAGATTTCTCTCCTAATTTCCTCTGCTGGCGGATCTCTGCTTCCCAACCCATTTCTGTCTTGTTGGGTGCCCCCACCCAGCTCTGCTGCTGTTCCCGAGCAAGATAGGAAGGCACCCTCTTGCATTTTGCCTCGGTGTGTCACCTGGCAAGAATGGATTCCCCCCCCCACCACCACCAGGTTTAAAAATCCGATTTTGCCCAGTGGCGGGCAGCAAGCATATAGCTAAGCTCCAGGAACGGAGTGAATCTGGCTGGGCTATTACTTGGGGGAGTCCAGATTTTTTTCCCTCTTGGGAAGGGCCTACAGATTATTTATGGGAATTAATTTCATCCGCAAATCTCTACGAATTTAAAGGGATTGGAGAGATCTTTCTGGATTTCCCCTTCCTTCCAGCAGAGATGTGGAAATTCAGGCTCATTCTGATAGCATCGCTGGTGTCCACCCTTGGCCCGAGGTTGCCTCCTTAGCCTCTGAGCTGACATTCTGGGAGAGCGAAGGTGTTTGCACAAATAAACAAATTGCCTTAGCCAAGGTCTATTTGAAAACAAACCCCGAAGGGGGAGAGTTGCTTTACTCCCAAGTTGCCCCACATCTAGGGTTGGACAGTCCACTTTGGAATTTTGCAGTGGTGACCTGACCTGGGAAATTGGCAGAGCAGTCACAGAGGGCCATACTACTGCTGGTCTCTGAGTCATTTCTGCTCCCTACATCCTTCTCTCCAGATCTGGATTTTCTGGACCTGAGCCCCTAATTAGAGCCCCAAACAAGAACAAGGCACACTATGGGAAAACAGAGGAACTGCTGACATTTCTTCCAAGCACCCAGACTTGGTGCCCCAATCTGGGTCTGCTCACACGGAGACCTCTTGTGTTTACGCTTCTATTGGCCTCTTCAAATGAACCTCAAAATACTACATTTCAGATAGGGGCAGGGAGAGGAGCGCACGGAGATGCAGACCCAGCCAGTTTCCAATGACGGCTTGATTATGTTAATAAAACCGGGCACTGCCTTGTGTACATGTCCAGCCAGGGCAGCCTGCTGACCCTGGCAGAAGTGGGGGGGGCGGGGAATGGAGGCTGGGGACTGATGGCGATTTCTTGGCATCTGTGATCTTGGCCCCCATCCCAGTGCACCTTCACTCTGCCTCACCCACAGTCATTTAGAGTGGAGGTGAGGAGTGGGGGTAGGGGGAGAGATGTCAGGGCAGCCACCCTGGCCCTGTCCAGCTAGGTGGGGGTCACACAGTTCTCCCTCTGAGACCAACTCTGGAGACAGGATGCAGGCTTCAGAGGCCCATCCATGGTGTGTGTGTGTGTGTGTGTGTGTGTGTGTGTGTGTGCATGTGCGCACACTCCTGGTGTGTTCAGACTCAGTCCTGTGCACGGCCAGTCGCTGAAATTACTGTACTTCCCGGATAGAAGCGGGGCTGGGTTTACCAGGATTTGTGAAGGCTTTTTTCTTTTCTTTCTTTTCTTGTGCAGCCACTGCTGGTCCAGAGCAACCGAGATGGATGAAGGTTGGGGAGGGGGCAAAGAGGAGGGGACCATTGCCAGGTCTGAGGTTGAGAGTCCTGTTGTGATTTGAATGTTCGGGAAATCTAGTGGAAAAGTGGAAAAGGTGGTGGAGGAGGGTGGAGGGTGGGGGGCGAGGGAGAGAGAGAGAGAGAGAGAGAGAAGGGGCAGGCAGTGTGCGGTGGGAGCTAGTTGGATAGGCAATTTCAATACTTTGTTAGCATCAAGGCAATTCAACGTCACTGAACTCAGCAAAGTTGGCTTGTATTTCTGAGAGAGAGAGAGAGAGAGAGAGAGAGAGAGAGAGAGAGAGAGAGAGAGAGAGAGAGAGAGAGAGAGAGAGAGAGAGAGAGAGAGAGACTGACTCTGACTCTCTGAGACTCTTACCTCAAATTCCGGAACTTTAACCCTGAAAGCGGTGCTCAGAGAAGGACTTGGACAATTCCCCGCGGCTTTCTCTTGTCTCCCAACTTTCCCTCCCTGGGGGTGCAAGGGAGGACTCGGCGCTGAGGTTCTAAGGTTGCTGGCACTCCAGAGCTGCTGTTTTGTATTTTTCGGAGCCCTTGTGGCGCCTGACAAGTCGGAGCCGTTTAGGAGAGCAATAGCACACCGAGGAGGTGTGTGTTGGAGGTGGGCAGGCGCCGCCGAGACTCCAGCGGTGGGTGCTCCTTTGTAGGCAGCAGTAGACGCTAGGCTGGGCAAGCAGTCCCCAGCGTAAACCTCGGAGTCACCATGCCTGCACCCCCACCTCGCCGCCGGCTTGCCTGCTAGGAGCCAGGAGGGAATGTGGTGAACGCACCGGCTCTGCCGAGCGAGGTAATGGTCCCCGCAGATGGCCCGGGAGACTCGGGAGGGAGCCTGCTGGCGCGGAATCCGCTTGCAGAGACGCGAATGGCGGACTGCAGCCTTCCCTGCGTCTTGCAGCGCCCGGCTCGTAGAGGGTTTGCGCGGCCGGAGATGCCGGGCGAGTGCAGCCCGGGAGGCGGCCGCGGCTGGGGGAGAGGCGTTGAGGCTTGCAGGACGCGCGGCCTGGTTCTGTCAAACCGCATCTTGTTCGTCTCCGCCAGCCCCGAGCTCCCCCGGACCCTGGCAAGGGCGCGCGGTGGATTCTCTCCGGGATCCGCAGTGAATGGGAGCGTGGGGGTGGGGGGCGCCGGCCCTGCGTTCTTTTGTTGTAAGCAGGCTGCCGGAGCTCCTAGGACTGCTTCCCCCAAATCCCCAAGGCCGAGGGGAAGGAAGCTGCTTGGAGGTCTGGCCTCAGAAGCTGTCCTTCTCGGTCCCTTGTTTAGGTCTGAGCCATTACAGACCAGGGAAATTCAACCGCTTGCCTAAGCTTATGCTGCGGGGGACCGTCGTTTGCACTCCTTTCCCAAAATCTTGCTGTGCTTCGAGGCAGGGTGGTGGTGACGGTGGTGGGAATCCCTCCTTGGAAATGTGGAGGAGATTGGAAGCAGACAGACCCATCCCGGCTCCAACGGCCTTGTGGCTGCGATTTTGCGGGTTCCATCCTCTTACGCCTGCGACCCCCGGCCGCTCTCCCCACTGCGGCAGAACGCGAGACCCATTCAACGCTTGGAGCCCAGGATTTATGCGGGACCGATTTTGTCCCCTCCAACCCCGAGCCAGTCCTGCCTGCCGTTTCAGCGAGCCAGGCCAGGCTGCAGCTTGGAGACGCTCCTCTCGGCCTGGACGCTTGAAAAAATTTCCAGCGCGGAGAGCTGAGCAAGCCGGGAGAACACGCACCCCACGCCGGCCGCGGAGCGCTGGCCGCCGGCACCGGGTGCTCCTCTCTCTCCGACCTGCAGAGCCGCCGCTTTCCTTCGGGAGCCTTCCGTATGGCTACGTTTTAGTTTTTAAAATAAGTCTTGCTTAGGGTTGGAGCTAAGGGATGACTTTTTTCCTTTTCTTAGAGAACTTTTCATCCTAGGGCCTGTAGCTGATAAAGATGCACACGAATTCTCTTTTGAACCTGGTCTCTCAGTTTGGACATCCTTCCTCGGTTTGGGGGTTTTGCTAGAGGCGGGTTATTGCAAGCATTCTGCTTGCTGAAGATAACTATTCCTCTCTTGAGGTTTAATAATAATAAAAAAATCCGATGGCCTCCTGCAGTTTGACAAAGAAAAGAAATTCTCAAAAGGAGACTGAGTTTTTGTTTTGTTTTGTGTTTGGTTGGTACCCAATGGCTTCCAAAAATACCGACCCTTATCTTTATTGGCTCTTTCAGGAGTTCAGACAAATTTGACGGGCAGCTCGCTTATCGTGGAGAGCCTGCGCAGGGGAGATGGGGGCCTCTCCTCCTCCGGGTCTGACGCGGGTCTTTCGCAAGAGATTGTGCGTGGTCAGAAAGTAATAGTAATAATAATAATAGGACTTTCTGCCGTTTCCTTCAGCTGGGAACCGAGGGGCTGGTAGCTGGAAACGGGGTCAAACTGCTCCCTCCTGTCGCTGAAGCTGTATTCTCCACTCCCCAACTCTCTCTCTCTCTCAGAGCAGAACCTCGAACGGGCACAGGGCCCTGGGCACACCATGGCGGACGCAGACGAGGGCTTTGGCCTGGCGCACACGCCTTTGGAGCCTGACTCCAAAGACCTGTCCTGCGATTCAAAACCGGAGACTACACTAGGGGTTCCCAGCAAGTCCCCGTCGTCTCCGCAGGCCGCCTTCACCCAGCAGGTAAGCAGACCCTGCACCTGAAGGCCCTTTGCAGACACCAAAGCCGACTGGAGTCCGGCTGGTTTGCTGGATTCCTTCTGCCGGCGCAGGGGAGGGGTGCGGAGCCTAAGACTTATTACGGTCCCTTTTCCTTGTTATTCCCACTCAGTCCCACCGCTCTCTGCCCAGTCTCCCCAAATACCAGTCTATTCCAATGCATTTTATGATGAGATTATCTTTATGGCCTGAGGATTTTTGAAAGCTAGTTAAATTGTTAGAGAAATCTCAATTATCCGGCTATTTGAGGTCAGCAAACAATAGCCCAGAGAATTCCTGGCCTGCTGCATTAGGTGTAGAATTGGCCCTGAGAGCCTTATTAAGAGCCGGGTCAGCGGCTGCTTCAGGCCGGCATGAGCGATGGCTTGACCCTTCTTTAGATCTCCCGTAGCCTTCCCCGCTGCCTAGACCCGCGCATCGCACCATTTGTCTTGCGGTCGGGGCCTGGCGGGCTAGCGCGCCCTCGCAGGCCGAGGGGAGCGCAGGAGGCCGGCCCGAGAGGGCACAGGAAGTCTCGGGCTCGCCTGGCTTGAAGCTGGGCCCCAGCAGAGGGAGGAGCCCTGCCTTTCGCTCCGCGCCCTAACCCTCGGCTCACTGGGTGCACCAGGCGGCCACAAGACCGATGACGGTTTTAAAATAGATGTCACAGACCGCAAAGCGGTTGACTTGACCAGAAGAGATTCGTACACATAGCTTCAGCCTTCGTTAAATTTCGATGCCCTTCCAGACTTTCTCTTTTGTCTTCCTATTTCAGGAAAACAGGCGTAATATTTACACAGCCTGCAAGCACCGTTAAGGAAACTTGGACTCATCATCATCCTTAGTATTTTGGTACTGGGGATTGAACCCAGGGCCTTACACAGGCTTTTAAATTAATTTATTATTATTTTTAAACTTTGGGACAGGGTCTTGCTAAATCGCCCAGGTTGATCTGGAACTCACCACCCTGAGTTGCTGGGATGATGGAAGTATACCCAGGGCTCGGGGCTCAGAATTTTTTCTTTTCCAGAAAAGCAAATCCACTTTTCAGACAATTATCCATTATTTCTAAAGAAAGACTTCATATCTATTTTTTTTGCGTTGATTTTGTAAAATAGCTTTTCGTCGAAAGTGAAAACATCGGTTTCAGCTGTTCCCCATATTCCAAATTGCTGAAAGTGAACAGAGGGCCCGGGAAGGTAGATAGAATTTATGTTCTCGACTGTAGCAACATATCATATAATCATAATAAATTTTTTATATTTAAAATTCCTTAAAATTCCTCATGTTCTACCATGATAGAGGGTAAACATTTACAGGCACATGAGTTGCATATTCATAAGTTTTGCGAGTGGACATATGGGTGTCTACAAAGAATGTCCTCGGTGTTTTATTGTTTTCTAGATTGAGGCCCCCTGTTTTCCCAGCTAGAAGTGAATTGAAATTGGCCCGTGGGTCCTCCCCACAGTCCTGGAGCCCCCTAATATTGGCGATGACTCTCAAACTTTGTTTTGAGGGCATTAGGGGGGCTGTATGACACTGGAAAATCAAGTAGTCGTTGGTTGCCCCCTCACAGCTGAACCGGCACAGGGATTCCTGGGCGGAGGCTGTAGGGTGCTCCAGAGCCCAGACAACTCTGCAGCTGACTGAGGCACTTTTCACCCTCTGAGTCCACAGGCACCAAGGCGGTGGGAGAAGCCTTCTTGCAGTTTGGGAAGAAATGTCCACTGCCACCCAAGCTTCTCACTTGCCATCTTTCTCTCATGCCTGCAGGGCATGGAAGGAATCAAGGTGTTTCTCCACGAAAGAGAACTGTGGCTGAAATTTCACGAAGTGGGCACAGAAATGATCATAACGAAGGCTGGAAGGTGAGTTGGCTGAGGGTCTGGAGGGAGCACAGGGGCACAGAGGGAGGAAAGAAGAAGAAGAAAAAATGTGGCCGGGGAGCAGGAGAGAATGGAGAGGGAGAGAGGATTGGGGTCTAGAGAAAGAATTAGCTGGGGGAGGGGGGATAAAATATTTGACTCGATTCTGGTTAAAGAGGCACATTGAGAATCCTTCCACTGGCCCTCAGAAGGATGGGGATACACCCCAAACCCTCAACTCTGGAAGCTGGGTGTTTCTTCCAGCTCATATTTAGGAAGAATAAAAAGCATGGAAGCCATGCTCTCTGGACGGATTTGTAGTGAGAGAAAGAAGAGGAAGAATGGAACGAAGAGAGAAAGGGAAAACAGAGCAGGGCTTTGGGTTTCCTAGGTTTCGGACTGGATCCCTCGCCCCCACCCGCATCCCCACCCTCCCTGACCTTGGAGTGGTTCCAGCGTCCCACCCGATGGCCAAACTCTGAATTGTTGGATGTCTTCGCTACCTCTTCCATTGTTTATAGAACGCAGGCGAAGCCTTTGAAACTGAATCGGGGCTCGGTGGAGCTCTATACGCAGACACCGATAAACACGGCCTCTTGGCCAAGACTGGCCCCAGAGTTCCCCTTCAAAGCTCGCGGAGTTGGAGCTGGAAGAGCCAGACTCATGGGGGAGGGGACGGCAGAGTCGTCCCGCTAGCTCTGTGCCTCCCTGTGTGAGAGGGCTCCTGCCCAGGCCTGAGGACATCCCCGCCACAAGCATCCCCCGGCTGGATGGGTCCTCCACGCCGGGAAGGGCAGAAGGCCTCGGGTCTGTGCAGAGCGCGCGCGTGGAGCGAGGGAGGCCGGCAGGCCCACGCCGCCGGGGTGTGCGAAGGCGGAGGGTGCAGCCGATTCTGCAGACGCCGCGGTTCTCCTGCTCCAAGCCTCCCACAATAAACTGACAACCGTGACATTTATTATTATTTGAAATTAAACAATGTCGGCTCCTCCGCTCGGCCCAAGGCCGGAGTGAACTGGGAGGCGCGCGATCTGTTTATACCAGGGCACTGAGGTCCTCTTCCCAGTCCGCCGGGGAAGGAAAGCCCGGGCTGGGATCCTTTCCCCCCTCGCCCGAGCCGAGGATGTAACTATAAAAGGCCTGCGAAGTCTCCTGCGCCTCCGCCTCCAGCCAGGCGCGCTGCTCGGCCAGATAAACACCGAGGCTTAGGGAGAGGCCTCGGCTCACCCTGCCCGCCAGCGCGGAGCCAGCCCAGGTCCAGCATCTGGTCCTTTCGCCCCAGTTCAGCCGGGAGGAGCCTTGCTTCCCGGGGCGTACAACTCACGAGGCGGGATGGGAGCGTGGAGTGCGCCCCTCGCCCAGAAGTAGCCGGCACCAGGCTGCTGCGCGCATCGGCTTTCTGCCCACCGACCCCAGGTCAGGCCCCAGCTCTTGCTGCAACCAAATCTGGATAGATTTGGAATTTCTTTGCCGAGGGCCAAGGAACGTAGACTGCCCCAGGCGCCTTGGGAAGTGTGGCGTTTAAGAATGAACTCCCGCTGAAGACCCCGTGGGGGTCACCCACCGAGTTAAACTGGGAACCACCGCTAATCCCCGCCCCTGAGGGCGGACAACAAAAGCCAGGACCCCGGGCAGATGCACACCCACAGGCTGCGCGACCCTAGGGCGCACACCTCCGTGTGTATTGACGCTGCAGTCATGCAGAGATGGACCAGAGCACCTGGGCAGATAGAAGGGGGCTAGGTTTGACCCCAGTCCTTTCCTCCAGAGTAGGTGGCTGGCTCTGAGAGGAGCATTTAGTTGGATTTGAAAGGGGTCCCTTTCAAGCTTTCTTTAAAACCATTTCTCTCTAAGCAGCCTCTGGTTGCTGTTTCTCCCAGGTCCCCACAGGTACCCAGGTGCCTCCTCCTTTCCCATCCCTTTGCTTTCCTCCTCCCCACACCAGAACTTCAAGGGAAACCCGGGATGGATCTCAGGGAGAGTGGAGTGGAGCCAGTTTTTCCTCCGTTTTACTTGTTTTAAGGAATTGCATTTTCCATTAAAATCTGCAGACATGCTTCTCAGAATGTTGACATCAATTCCCTCTCCCCACCTCCCCCTCTCTCTCCTAGGCGGATGTTTCCCAGTTATAAAGTCAAGGTGACTGGGCTTAATCCCAAAACGAAGTATATCCTCCTCATGGACATTGTTCCTGCGGATGACCACAGATATAAGTTTGCAGATAATAAATGGTAGGCACCGGACAGGAGGAGGGCAGGGAGGGAATTGGAATCCCCCACCTTGAACGAATAAACATTTTTTAGCTCCCACTTTTTAGCTCCTAGGCTTGCACATGACTATTCTATTGCAGCCGGCAGACCCCCCACCCCCACCCCGCAGCCATTAGTTCCCATTTGATAGACCAGAAAACTGAGGCTCAGAGGAAACAGGGCCCTCTATTGCTGCACACATGGGCTCTGGATTTTTTAAAAAAGAGTATTGTTACCAAGCCCTGGATGTATTTCTGGGGGGCATAAACCATTTACAGTTATTTTTTATGAGTTACCTGCTTTGAACATGGCTTTTTTATGAAATTACAAAATCGGCCCGTGGCATTTTAGTTTAAAAAGGCAAGAGAGGAGAGGCCCATTCCTTGGGTGGATTGCTCCCTGGCTGCCAGGAGTGCAGGGGCTTCAAAAGGAGGAGGCCCTCTTTGAAAGCACTTAAGGAGTTTTCAAGATTTCTTTTGCACATTCAGGCTTCCAGAACCAGCCTGGTTGTGTGCCCTGAGACACCACAGGGTCCCAGGCACGCCTGGCGTGAGGGGAACTTTGAGGTGGATGAAGAAAGAGTCGGTCCTGGGGATTGGCCTGGATGCCTGCGCCAGGGAGCCTAAAGGAGACGGGAGGGTCAGGATGATCCCAGATGTCTCCGGCCAGTGCTTGTCAGCCCCTGCCTGGTGCAGTACCTCTGCTACCGCAGCCCCCAGGTCACGCCTCTCCTTGGTTTAGGTCTGTGACCGGCAAAGCAGAGCCTGCCATGCCTGGCCGCCTCTATGTGCACCCTGACTCGCCAGCCACAGGGGCGCATTGGATGCGACAGCTCGTCTCGTTCCAGAAACTCAAGCTCACCAACAACCACCTGGACCCCTTTGGGCACGTAAGTACCCCGGCCCTCTCCGTCCTCGGCCTCCCCGCTTGCTCTTCTCAGCTTCACGTGTCCACGATTCTCCATTTCTTTCCTCCATTTTCCCCCCTCCCAAGTCCCTTTTTGACCTGGCTTTTGGTCTTTCATTTTCTTCTTTTTCCTCCCTCTCTCGCCTCCTCTTTACTTCTCCTGTAGTTCTCACCTCCTCATTCAGATTTCCCCTTGCTTTCTTTTCCTCGTTACCACTTCCTCCTCTGTCTCCACCACCCTTCTGCTCAGAGGGCCCACCCTCAGCTGTCCTTCCTGGGGGATGGTCCTGGGTCTGTATTTTCCTGTTGGCTGGAGCCTGGGCTCCCGGTTCTCCTGGCCTGGGGCTGCATCTGTGCCGCCAACCCCCCCGATCTTCTGCCTTTATTGAGGGTCCAGAGTCTTGGGGCTGCTCATCCCAGGCCTGGACAGTGGGGCCTGCGGGGTCAGCCTGTGCCTTAGGTGCAGCGAGAGGTGAGGGCCTTCAGTTATGCAAACAACATGGACACTGAGGCCCAGCAGGGACCCAGTACAGGAGAGGCCTCACAGGGGAGCATATATTTTCCCTGTCCCCTTCCAGGTTCTGCCTCATTTTTTAAATGTCCTGGGTGAGAGGGAGGTGGTCTGCCCCTTCTCTACAGGTGGCCAGTGAAGCCATCAGAGGAGTCTAGGTTGGTTCCAAGAGGGGGACCTGGTGAATTCCCTGACAGCATATGCTGGATATTGAGTGTGCAGCCGACCCCCTCCCACCTCCTGCCCAGACAGCAGGTAGCTTTTAGGGGATTTTCAGCAGGGTGTCACCCCTTCTTCCTCAAAAGAAAACAAAGAACAAAACACTCATTCTTTTTTTGGGGGGGATGTCCCTAAATCTCTTTGTATTATTTCTAATGATAGAAATAATTAGATAGAACAGTCTAGGAATTCAGTGAGGAGGTCCCTGTTTGACAATTTCATAATGGGCTCCTTCACCCTGGGGCATTTGATCCTCACTGTAGCCTAGAGAGGAAGACAAAAGGCACCGGGGAGCGGAGGTGACTTGTCCAAGGTCACACAGCTTGCATTTGGGATCAGGGATTTTGAGGGTAGCTCTAACTCCATAGAGACTCTTTGTCCCACCAGGTTGTCTCTCCAGAGTACAGCAACTGAGGGACACGTGGTCTCCAGATTAGGGAAAGGAGGGCGTGGGGTGGGAATGATTTGGCCATGAGGGAGCACAGTAGTGAAAGTTCAGATGAGGAATCTCCTCCTGCCAGGTCTTAGGACTCAGCACAAACCCACCCCAGAAAGATGCAGCGGCCCCCCGCGGCAGCCACAGCCCCTGGGGTGGGAAGAGGCTGAACTGCTGGCCAGAGAGGAGAAAGTCCCCTGCCCTTTCTATGTCCCTGGGAGGGCTCCAAGGGGTGCAGAAAGCGTCCAGCCAAACAGCAGAGCCTCCTTTCTGTTGAGCCTTGCTTGCTGATGCACCCAGTGCAGAAATCAACTCTGTCTTTCCTGGGTGGGGAGATGGCCCAGGGTAAGGAGTCGCTCTGCTGATTCCAGACATTTTATATTTCAAGGGATTCTGAGGAAGGGGGGACCATTTTGTAAAGGTCCCATGTGCATCTCCTGGCTGGGTAGTCAGGGGGTTTGGTCGGGGGAGGGGATGGAATCATGTTGGGAAGTGAGGGCTCCCCCAACCCCAGGCCACCTCCTAACTTTCCCCTCTGATTTTCTGCTGTGCCTTTGGGGTCGCTCTGGGGTGGACATCTGGGGAAGGTGCACAGCCCTGCCCCAAGTTTGGGGGTTCAGGTCCCTCTGAGCAGCCCAGGGGAAGCGGGAGAGGTGCTCTATCCTAAACTCTGGACTTTTAATCCAGAGCCTCCCTAATGAAATTAGGAGCCATTAGATCGCTCTGGCGTTGACGTTTCCACACTGTCCCCAGCCGTCAAGGCAATTTGGCTAAGCCGGGAGGATGGCCGCGCCGGGCCGGGGGCTGTGGCTGCCCGCGGGGGCCGCTGCGTCTCTCTGTCGCCACGCTGCCCCGGTCGGCCGGCGTCGCTATCGGCCAGGGAGGCGGCCGGGCCCGGCGGCCGGAGATTAGAGCCCCGGCCGGGTCGCCAGCGCAGGGCCGCGAGCGGCCGCCCCTCCCCCTCCGCGCTGCGGGGCCTCCCGGGTTTGTCCGAAAATCCTGCCCCAGGGTCATCGATGCAAATAATCAAAGACATTGAGACAATCCCAGTCGCTCCAGATTGTGGTCCTGGGGAAAAAAGCAGGCCAGATTTGGGGGCCGTTAAAGGCCAGCGATTCGCCCATTCAGTGGACATGGACCAGGATAGTTTTGGTAAATATTAGTGTTAATGGTCCGGGAGCATCCAAATCCGGGCGTCATCAGGACAACAAACCCGGTTTTATTAGAAGCGATGCTCATCGCTTGTGAATAGTCCTGGCTCCAGCAAGAACGTTCATCCAGTGGAGGTCCTCCAAGCAGGGAGACCTTCCCCTGGAAGCACCCTAAGATGGGGGAGGTGGGCAGGAGGGAGAGAGAAAAAGCACATACCCCCCCCCCCCAAGCAGATGCACCAGCTCCGAGCCTGGAGATGACGTTGGTTGTGGATGATGAGATAAAGTTGGAGAAGGGGAGTCTCCAGGGCAACCCGCCCAGCGCTTTGATGGGGTGGTTTGCCGGGTGCTTCCTGCCCATATCTGGCTCTCCTGAGAGGCCAGGCTGCACTTCCCACCCCTAAAAGTCTCTTTATTGACATTAGTTTGCCTGTTTCACAAAGGGCCAAGATTTGAGGTCCAAGTCTCAGGAAAAGTCTCATTTTCATTCCAGTTTTGCAAAAGCTTCGTGTCTTCCTTTACATGACTAGAGGGTTTGGCTGGCCTGGGGGGTGGGTGTTTGTTTGTTTGTTGACCCTAGTCATTCCCAAATTGCTGCCCAGCCTTCCCCAGACTCATTTGCTCCCCAAAGCAGACTCACTAGGCTCCCGTTGGGGGTGTGGGAAGTGCCCTATGCAGAGAGTTAATTTATTAAGCAAACTTTATTAAGAATTCTGATTTACTGCTGTGTGTGCCTTGGGTAGATTCCTGGAATATTACCTTGGCTTTTTTAGTTGGAAATTGTCATTTTTGAAATGTTTCTTTTTAATGAAATCATTGGCCCCTTTTCAAAACAGAAGGGAAAAAAATGACTATTTTTCCAAGAGAGCCTATAGGGAAGGAGGCTAATTGGGGGGGGGGGAGGGAGGGAGCAGGGATTTATCTGGAAACAAAGGGAGTTTTGATTTTCTTACAATCTCATTCTCTTTATTATTTTTAGATTATCCTAAATTCCATGCACAAATACCAGCCCAGATTACACATCGTGAAAGCAGATGAAAATAATGGATTCGGTTCAAAAAATACAGCGTTCTGCACCCACGTCTTCCCGGAGACGGCATTTATTGCGGTGACTTCCTATCAGAATCACAAGGTGAGCCCCGCCCCCAGCAGGCAGCACCTGGGACTGTCTGCTGGCTTCGTGAATATGCAGTCTGGTCCTGGCTGCAACTTTGTGCTCTGAGGCAGGCTCTCTACCAGTGTGCGGGGTGCACCTGCACAACTTCTACCCCAAGGTGCGGGGCAGGGCAGAACTGCAGCCTAAGGGTGGGGTGGTTCCTACTGCTGGATGCAGCTGTCATGCACACACACACACCTGTTTGACTGAGCTTGTCGTGACTTAGATGGCCACTCACTCAAATGCCACCAGAAGGCATCATTTTAGCATGGAGGGGAAGGTGGCTGGCACTACTTTCCGTGGAAGAACCTCTTCTGTTAGAGTCAGTGTCCTCCCTTTAGAGGCAGTTCAAGTGAGGGTGGCCAGGTTGGACGGTGAGGGGGGCAGTCCCTGTGGGATGAGTGAGGGCAGGTCACTCGTCTTACCTGGGTGGATGTGGGGATGGCTGTGACCCTCCCCCTCCCATAGCCCCTGTCCTGGAAACCGCAAAGGCTGTGGAGCCTAGCAAGAGAGGCCAGGGGAGGGTTAGCACTCTAAAGCCTCCAGTTACCCCATCGAGGTCACTCCAGAGCAGGCTGGGTGGCAGATAATCCCCCCACCGAGGCCAGGGCTGTTAGAACAGGCTTTGGGTAATCTCCAAATTCAGGTTGTCAGTGACCAGGCCCAGCTGTGATGGATGGCTCCTTCCTGATCTTAGGGGAGAGCCTCCTTCCCTTGAAAAAAAAAAAGCCACAGCTTTTTTAAAGGAGAAGGAAGACTTTTCTGAGTCCTCTCCTGTTGACCCTCCAGCCAAGGGTGAGAAACAGTGAAGTCCAAATTCCCGAGAGCAGCAGAAAATATTTCAGACCAGTTAGAATCTGGCTTCTTGAAAACTGCCTCCTCTAAGGCTGTGGCAAACCAGTGTGGTCACAGGAGAAATAGCAATCAAGAAGCTGAAGCCTCACCTACATGCATAGATGCTCAGGGGCTCCCAGATCTGACACAGAGTCCAGGAGTATGTCAGAACTTTTTTTTTTTTTTTTTTTCCAATTCTCTCTCTCTCTCTGAAGAAAGGCCAGGTTCATAGGGGAAGGAGTGCACACTTGAAAGTGATCTTCTAAAAACCACATCAGACCTTGGGCCCTTGGGGGAAAGATTCTGGATTCTATATAGTTATGATCTTAGGTCCCATCACGGTCTCCCTCTGCTCTTCTCTGTTTGCAGCATTATTTATATCATAACATCACTTGCAATATTTGAAGTACACATTTATTTATGTATTTGGGGGGGGGGCGGAGCTGGGGATTGAATTCAGGGCCTTAGACAAAGCTAAGCACCCATTCTTCCACTAAGCTACTCCCCAGCCCCTTGAAGCATACATACAACTTCACACTTAACATACCTGCATGCCAGTAAAACTTTTCGGTGGAACTCATGAAAATATCCAATACCTCCCAAGTTTCTTTTCAAAATTTTCTTCTCTGCCCTGTATATATTTAGTGATCTGTGCACGTGAATGGATGCCCGAGGAGGGGGGTGCATACGTGTGGATTTTGTGCATTCTTCTGTCTAAATGCTCACAGGTCTAAAATGGGCATCTTCAGCTGTACATTGAGATGCGTGTGCATTTGATGATCACAATCCGGGTTTGCATACAGGAATTCTTTTGTTGTTGTTGTTTATCTGGATCAGAGAGCCCAGCTGAACTGCACATAGAGGTCTTTCTAGCCAGCCTGACATATTCTTTGGCAGGCAGATACAGGATTTCCTAGGAGACATCCAGGCTCACTGGGTTTTCCCTCCCTTCTAACTCTTAGAGTCTCAAAGGCATCTATTTGCTGTGTGAGGAGCAAGTCCACGGCTGTACACATTTCTAGTAGAGTCCAAGACCCTGCAAACATTTCCCCTATGGATATACGACGTGTGATTTAAATAAGCGGCCGGGGTTGCATATGATTTGTGGACTTGTTCTCATTACTTTATTGTCCCACCTGGAACGGGTATTGAGAATTCTGACTCCATGGGTGGAATCCAGCTGGGCTCTTACGCCGTGTAGGTTGCCAGGGAGACTCTGGGGGCGGCGGACTGTTTGGATTCACATCCATTCGACTCTGGACAATGGACTTGATCCATTTTTCCTATCTGTAAAATGGGGATAATAAGAACATCAACCCTGTAGGATCATCAGGACGGTGACCCGAGATAGACCTGGAGAGGTGCAGGGCAGGGCTTGGCATCCAGTTAGCTCCAAATGCCCGTCCTGGTGATCCAGCCATTGGTGGAAGACTTCACTGATCTGTTAGGAGGGGCAACTCTGTTCCAAACGAACATTCTGGAACACTCAGCCTACTCAGTGTCACTCCCTGGCTATTTTAGAATCGTGAAGACGGGAGATTTTAAATAAGTTCTTATTACCGTGGTTGAAAAAGAACTACCAGTGTTCCTCTTTGTGGTTTCCTGGGTTCATTCCCTGATCATGTCGTCAATTCAAGGACCCTTCATCTTGTATTTGGCTTTGGAGAAAGGATCAGGGCAAGAAAAGCAATCCACTCGATTCAATTGCCAGGACACTTTGGGAAAATACAAGTCCCTTTTTGTTTGGTCTGAGAGCTCCGTGCTTTGCTTTGGGGATGGTCTTTCTGGACGTGGGCGCAGGTACCAGGTGGGGGTAAGCATGCGACAAGAGCTCATTTCTTGGGCTGCAGTCACATGCCTGAGCCCACAAGGGCTCCTAATGACGAGACATATTTCCTCAGCCCAGCTGTGATCCCAAGCTGGATTTGGGAATTATTTCCCCAGATGGTTGACAGCTTGAGAAAGATATTTAAACACTCGAATCTTCCCCGGCGACGTTCACCCTGTGAAACATGTTTTTGTAAGGTTTTCACTGCAGTTTTCGGCAGCCATGCCCAGAAATATTTAGGTGTTAAAAAAAGGTCACGTGGGCATTTCATTTCCCTGCTCTTGCGACCATGGCTGTGTATGCCAGCGGCTCTATCCCCCAATATTAATTCACTTTTCCATCAAAAAGCATTTTCCTCCTGCTTAAATCATTGTGTACGCAGCCTGTATTTATGAGGTACGAGCTTTCTGGTTGGGACCAGGAAATGAACCCCTAATAGAGAGACATAATTAAGATTTTTGGCTCTCATGAGTTTTTTTTTTCCTCCCCTATTTTTTTTCAAAAGCAAGAATTCACAACAATTATTCTCATTAATTTTTACAACCTCTGTCTCACCAGTTGGAGCTGGTATTTATATTTGCCCTCCCCCTCCCCCCACGGCCAGCCCTCCCCCGGATATCCGGTTTTATGCTGATTTTGGAGGGAGCACCTCTGTATGGCAAATGCGAGGGAGTTTCAGGGGAGACTTTTGGCAGAATTGGAGCATCCAGGTGGATGGGCTTGGGTACCCCTGAGCCAGCACACACAGCCTCTTGACAAGGGGACTTTACAGACACGGTTGTCCTTCAAGTGGATGGGGACATGTGGAGACAGGTATTCTCATTGGCAGACAAGCTCATCGGTCAGTGTTTCTCAAAGGCATTTCTTAGGTCCTAAGGGTACCTATACTCCATCTCCAAAAGTCTCTATTTAGCAAATTGTGCTATTTCTCGTAAGATGTGGTGATAAAGCATAAGAATCAGGGAGTAAGTGACCTTGTTTGGGGTGTAAGGAATGGATTGGAGCAAAAATCTTTTGCAGATAAAATAAACCCCCCCCATTTTTTTCCCTTGTGCAACTTTTGGCTCTGAATTCTTGGTGGGGCAGTAACTATGGGTTGGCCACACTATGCAGCCTGGAGTCCCCATCCTCCCTGTCCTCAACGTTTGCAGGGATCAACTTCTGTGGCTGGGGTGGGTTGGCCTGGGGAAAGGATTCCCTCCTCCTCCTTTTTCTTCTCTTCTCTCCCTCCCCACCCACGCACCCACATCTCTCTCTCTCTCTCTTCCTTTGGACTAGGAATTGACCCAGGGGCACGTACCCACTGAGCTACATCCCCAGCCCTTGTAACTTTTAGATTTGGAGACAGGGTCTCACTCAGTTACTCAGGGCCTCGCTAACTTGCTGAGGCTGGCCTCAAACTTGCCATCCTCCTACCTCAGCCTCATACACCACTGAGATCTTCCTGTTTAAATGATCTAATTTCATTTTTACGAGTGTTTAAAAAATGATTTATTATTCATGGAGTTGCAATTCATTGTGATGAAATCTGAGTGGGAAGGAAAGCCCCATAGGTGATGGAATCTTAGACTCCTAAAATGAGCTGTCCAAGAGTGTACATGTTGAAGATTCTTTTGTGAAAGGATTTTTGTAGAGTTTTTCTTTTTTTTTTTTTTAACTCACAGTGAAGAGTTAAGACAAAATCAGAAATCTGTAGGAATGTGCCAAGTTTAAAAAAAAAAAATGAAGCCAGGTGCAGTGGCACACGCCTATAATCCCAGAAACTCAGGAGGCTGAGCAGGAGGATCACAAGTTCAAGACCAGCCTGGGCATCTTAGTGAGACCCGGTGTCAAAATTAAAAAATCAATCAAAAGACCAGAATGTAGCTTAGTGGCAAAGCGGGATTCAATTCCCAGAAAAAAAAAAAATAAATAAATAAAGAAGGTGGAAGGGAATGTGTAGACACATGTGTGCAAACACATGGATGTGTGTCTATACATGGATTTCAAAAATATATTTTTTTTTCTTTTTGGGTACCTCTAATGGAACTCAGGGACACCCGACCACGGAGCCCCATCCCCAGCCATATTTTGTATTTTATTCAGAGACAGGGTCTCACCGAGTTGCTTAGCGCCTTGCTAATTTGCTGAGGCTGGTTTTGAACTCATGATCCTCCTGCCTCCGCCTCCTGAGCCGCTGGGATAACAGGTGTGCGCCAGCACTCCCGGCTTCCAAAATATTTTTAAATGGATGTAAAAGAGCACTTTGTGGTTCCAGAAAGTACAGATTTTCCACGCACCTCCCCCGCCCCCATGTGCTTGGCCTTCCCCACGGTCAACACCCCCACAAGAGTGGTCCGTCTGTTACGTGGAGGACCCCACATTGACACATCATTATCACCCCAAACCTGCTGTGACCTCAGCGTTCCTATCTGTCACGGGGTGCTATGGGTCTGGACAAACCATATAGTGACAGGTACCCCCCATGGCCGGGTTCCACAGAGGACCTTTACTGCCCTAAAAATTCTCCGCGTTCTGCCTCGTCATCCCCCCGCCTCAACCCCTGGCAATTGCTGACCTTTTGAAATTTTTTTTTTACCATAGTTTTCTTTTTTCTGGATGTCAGATTATTGGAGTCAGATATTAAAAATGTGAGATTTTTTTGTTGTTGTTATGCATTCAGGTATCATACATAGAGCAAGTCAGTGAGTCGGTTTGTTTGGTTGGTTGTGTGCAGTGCGGGGGGTGCAACCCAGAGCTTCTGCAATGCTGGACCAAAGCTCTACCACTGAGCTACACCGCAGCCCTCAGACAGTGATTTCAGGTTCATTATAGAGTCTTGGAGCTAGAAGGGAACTATGTAGGCTGTTTCTTCTAGAGGCAGGATGTATCGGAACAGCTCAGGGGATCGATTTAGAAGTGTGCATTCATTAATGATTCCTGGCCCAGAGTTTCTTGAAGTCCATGTACTGCTGGGGTAAGGGGAGGCGTTTTGCAGGGGCAATCGAGTAGGATCCAAGTCAGGGGGAGAAAGTTCCCTTCCCAGTTATCTTTCTAGACTTCTCTTGGAGGAAGACAGACAGCCCTTCCTTCAGTACAAGTTGGTGTGTGGTGTTCCAAACGTCTTCCGAAGCGCCTAATCTCTTCCTGCCACCAGGGGAAGGCAGGGTTTGGATGTAGAACTTTCTGTGAGTCCTAGTACAGAGATCTTGATACAGTGGCTTTCTCCTTATTGAATAGCAAGGGATTCTAGTTTGTCAGAGACAGGGTCTCACTGAGTTGCTTAGTGCCTTGGTAAGTTGCCAAGGCTGGCTTTGAACTCACCATCCTCCTGCCTCAGCCTCCTGGGCCGCTGGGATAACAGGTGTGCGCCAGGATATCCTATTTCTGGGTAAAATAGATTTCAGTAAAAAGGGGTTCAATTTAAATATAAATATCAAGCAAACCAGTATACAGGTGATCTATGATATGACAGTGATCGTGACGGGGTCCCCCACCCCAGGACTGAAGCTAGAGTCTTGATGTCCTGGTGCCTATACTGTGACTGTCTATGAGAATTCTGGGCTGGGGTGTAGTTCTTGGTTAGCGCTTACCTAGCATGTGCAAGGCCCTGGGTTCGATTCCCAGCTCTGAAAAACAAAATTGAAAAAGAAAGAAAAATCAATTCGCACGTAACTTTTAGGAACTACTTCTAGCAAACGCACTCTGTCACCTGGATGGGCTACTGCACATTCACACTCCCCTAATACGCGTTGATGGTTTAAAGTTCCAGGCCAAGACATTCAGAAAGACCCTCTTTCTGTTGCTCAGCTCCCTATCCTGCAGATCATTAGGACAGACAGAGCTCGGGAAGTCACCTCGGCCCAGAGCTGTGTGGTCGCTGTCATAGATGTGATCCGCACACGTGTCTGTGTTTATTTTATTGGCCACTGTTTCCCACCTGGGCCAGTGAAGTCTGTGAAACCATGAAATGACTTGATTGTTGGAAACTCACCATCAAGACAAGTTTTCTCCAAACGGGGGATTGCCACACCGCCGGATATACAACCCCCCGTGCCAACATGCAAGACTTCCCAGGGCGGGGGCTTCGGGGGCCAGGGGAGGGGGACCAAATGTTGAGGCCTTCACTGTGCTGGAAATACAAAGTGCCCAGATTAGACACATGCACGCATGCACGCACACACACACACTCACACTCACACACACTCACCCTCATGACTCTGGCTGTAAGGATGGCAGAATGTGACTCCAATTAATGTGCAAACTGAATCCAGCCCAACACCCTCTCTCCCCAAAAAGCAGTCTGAGGACATGTTTCAAAAACCTCCACTCCAATGAAGTGGTGGGTCCCGGTGACAGGACTGGCTTAATTTGCTTCTTTGGGTTGCCCGAGGCCACGTTTCCATGGCACCGTTAGGAGCTCCTGTCCCGAGGTAGTCTTGTGGCAATAAAGTGTAAAACACCCGTTCTCCCTCCTTCCCTCAGATCACCCAATTAAAGATCGAGAACAATCCCTTCGCCAAAGGATTCCGGGGGAGTGACGACATGGAGCTGCACAGAATGTCCAGGATGCAGAGGTAGGAAAGCGGATCCCTGTGCCCCACCTGTGCCTGGCAGAGCCGGGGGGGCCACTCAGCTCTTGTGCCATGGCCACCCTGCCCACGAGCACCAGGTACCCAGAGATGGGGAGGAAAGACTCGTTCCCCTTTCTGATAACTGTCCCATGCGACCGAGGCCATCAGCAACCTGAGGGTGATGCTCCCAGGCGGGAGAAGAACCAGGGGAGCTGAGCTTTGTGCATCACTTCCCTCTGCAATCTCTCTCCCGAGCGAGTCCCTTTCCCTTTTTGTTCCCATAAGTCACAGCCGAGGAAGGCTTTTCTCTTTGGCATGGGCTCGCGGTAAATGAGAGAGAAGTTAATGACTTGATTTCCTGGGGGTGAAGTACAAAATTTGACACCATGTGGTGTCCAGGGCGCTGGGGGATTGGAAGCTGGTGCTAAAAATTGCTTGGTATTTTTACATATCCTGTGGTCGCAGCCGCTGATATGACAAATAGAAGAGTCTGGAGCGAATGCACAGAGTGGGGATGGGGTCTGATTTGAAAAGACGGAACAGGCATGGTGGATGTCGTCAATGTTCTCTGTGCTCGGGAGAGGCTTCCAGACGAACTTGCCATATGGCAAGAGAATCAGAAATCACATCTTGAGCTGTTTTGACCAAGAGGGTTTTTTTTCTTTTTTTTTTTCTTGTTTTTTTCTTCCTTCCCCCCTTTTGGTGGGTTTAGTGTTTCAAAATAAAATGAAGTCATTCGGGAATTTTTTTCCTTCTCCTTTTTGGAAGATGTGACAGGAAGAGTCAGGCAGGGAGACAGACATATGCCTTCAGAGACTGAGGGAAGAGAAACGAGGAAGCCCGTGGCTTTAGCTTTGGATTTAAAACTGCCTTCTGGGGAATTATTTTTAGGCAGAAGGCTTACCAGATCCGATTGTGCAGGCTTCTAAAAACTCAAGGACATTACCTTCAGCTGGTGCCCGGGGACAGCACACGCCTGTACGTCCCTGTCTTCCTGGCTGGCTTCCTTCCCCACGGTAGACTCCTAAGGTGCCTTTGGTGGCTACCATAGCCAACTTCCTGAGTCATCTACATGTTGAAATGGGTGTTTAATTTAGTCCCAGGATCAGTGGAAACAGTGTGGACAGGAATCCCATCTTAGCGGAGAGAGGTCCGATTATCTGTGCCTTGGAGCGCCACGGGTCACGCTGCTCCTCCAGTGTTCAGAATTCAGGGGACACCGAAGTAGCTCTGTCCTGCCCAGGTCCTCCCAGGGCTACGTGTGAAGGTCCGGGCTGCACAGGTAGGGGCCGCCCTGCCCCACCGCCCTGACCAAGCTGGCCGTGGTGGGGGGACTTCCCTCCTTCCCACGAGGTCAAGAGCAGGGGAGCAGGTTGAAGGTGTCGTGGGCGCCTCTCCAGGAGAACTAGTCACCATGTCCTGCGGATGCTCCTTCTTTCCGGGGAAGGGGTGGACCCCGGGGCCTGGTGCATGCTAGGCTCACACTGTGCCACCGAACTCCACCGGGCCCCGATTCTACCTTCTTATGGGGTCTCGGCATCCCTCCCTCTCTCCTGGCAGGCCACTCATTCCAGCCGGCACCCTCCCGGCTGCCTTGGACCTGCCTGTGGTCCTGTCCCCGCTGGGGGCTTCTCCAAGCAGCCACCAGATGGATCTCTGTAAAGCACAAGTCACGCAAAGGGACATCCACCTCTTACTGCCCCTCAGCGTAAGGCTCAGGCTTCTCCTGGATGCCCCCCTCGTCCCCCCAGGCCTGGCCCCGGCTTTGGCTCCTGCCCTCTGTCTTGGTCACTGCAGGGAATGCTCCCACCCTGGAGTCTTCTTTCTGTTTAGCCTCCAGGTCTCTCTGACCTCTCCCACTGGCCACCTCCCAACTCTCCCTGGGTCTCCCGTGGCTCTTCCTTTCTCTGGGAAATCTCCTATGGCCGCAGATTGTGTGGGCAGCATTTTTTTCTTTTTTCCTGCGGGGCCGGGGACGGAACCCAGGCCTCGTGCACTCCAGGCAAGCGTGGCACCCCTGAGCGGCACCCGGCCTGGCGCGTGTGTCTCTTCCCGACTCCACGTGGCTTCCCTGTGTCAGATCGGGTCCCTGCAGTTTGGAAGGTGCTGGGACAGATATCAGACACAAAAGGAGGGCCAGGTGCAGTGTTCGAGATCCGGAGCAGCAGGCTTTGAACCACAGCTGTTTGGCTATTCAGGCAGGGACTCTAGGTTGGTCTGCTTGGCTGTCCTGGCTACTCCCCAGATGGACCAGGCCTTCTCCCTGGGTGGGGACTATGCACATGGACCAGAGGGAAGGGGTGACATGTTGGATTTAGTCTCTCCAAGAGCCCCATTGTGTCTCTGTGGCCTTGTTAGGAGCAGCGTGGCAGAACCCAAGGGCTGTGCTGACCCCTGACCAGTCCATCAGGTCATCTCCTACTCAGTTCTTTGGTGACATTCTTGGGGCAGTCGAGGGAGGGAAGCAGATTGACTCCAATGGAAGCCTTCAAAGTCCGACGGACATGGGTCCAACCTGGTCGTGATTATCAGCAGGTGACGCCGGATGTCACCTGGCAGAGCCCCAGAGCCCTCTTCTGTGAAATGGGTCTGAATAGATGGAGCTTCCACTTCCCAGGGTTCTCACGGGACCCTCGTGGGAAAGTCTCTGGAAAGCGCGATGGACACACTCAGGAAAACCGACCTGATTGTGGGGGAAGCTCCCAGTCGGTTTTGTCCTTGTTCAGGATTTATTTTGGGCGCGAGTCCCAACCCCCAGGTTGCCGTAGGTAGTGACAAGTGGGCACTGTGGCTCTCTGGAGTCAGCCCTGATAACAGCCAGGCAGGCTCCGCAGGCGCACTGTTAATCTTGTAATCCTGTTTCCCGTCCCCCACACACCCGGTGACAGCTGGCTCGGGCAGAGAAGCAGGAGGGATGAAGTTTCCTCTCTTCCAACAATTGGAAGCCGGGCGAGAGGTGGGGTCTGGGAGGCCGAGCGCGCTTATTCCACAGAACTCGCTCTTGGCCTTGCTCGCCAGCCTCTGGGCACCCGCCCCATTCTCTCTCCTCACCCGACTCTCTGTGTTTGGAAAACGCAGATGATGTCTTAGTTATTTTCCAACATTCATTTACAGTTTCTGGTTACAGAGGCCCGGTCCCCGCTTATTATAAAAACGGGAGGGCCGTGGACGGGCACAGAGAAGAAAATAAAACCATTTGAGCGTCCCGTCTCCGGCTACCGATGATAAAATGCACGCCAGGGTTCTTCAGAAAGGCTCCTCTGTACCCGAAAACCAGTGTTTCCCAGATTGCAGCCCCCAGATGGGCGAGAGAAGAGGTGGTAGATGGTGCTCAGAGCTCGGGCACGTGGCATTGCGATTTCATAGATGTGCTGCTTAGGATGAGTCTGAGGAGTCCAAGAGGCGGGGTTGAGGCCATGGGAGGCCTCTGGGGAGGCCCAGCCTCATGGAGAGACCAGGCTTTGAGAGGGGGCTGAGGCATGGAGGCATGGGCAGGGGTCTAGAAGAGTCTAGGGATCTCGAGTAGGACCCAGATTCCAGAGACCTCCGGAAACCAGCTGGGGAGACTGTGACAGGGCAGCCCGGCTTCTCGTTACTGTAAGCAAATACCTGAGGTATTCTCTCTTAAAAAGAAGAAAGTTTATTTTGGCTCATGGTTTTAGAGATTTCAGCCCATGATCCATCGACACCCATGCTTGGGGCCTGCAGAAGGTGGGGCCGCTCACCTCATGGCCCATGGGAAGCCCAGAGAGAGGAAAGGGCTGGGGGGCCCATGTTCCCTTCAAGGACACCCTTCCAGCGACCAAACTTCTGCCTGTTAGGCCCCTCCTTTTAAAGGTCCCACCTCCTCTTAATAGGGCCTCAGGCTGGGGACCAAGCCTTTAATAATATGGGTCTTTGAGGGACTCTTATCCAAATCATTGAGTGACAAATGCACCCAGACCCAGCAGGCCACTGTGAGGCCCTGGCCTCAAGCCTATCCTGTCCTGCTCTCCATGCGTGACGCCAGATCAAGGCCAGACAAAGCAGGGCCTCGGGGTCCCCCAGCTTCCTCCAGTGCATCTGCAGCCTACTAAAGGGACAGAGGTTCAGGCTGATGCTGCCCAGGTACCTTAAAGTGGCAGTCTGTGGGCCCCATGGTGCCCCTTACATATGCGCTGAGCACGGCCATGTGAGGGGCCAGCAGCCCCAGGAGACCAGGGGCTCCAGATCTGTGGATCAGCTGGGCAGGGCTCGCGGGCTGGGCGTTGGTGGACACAGAGCTGGAGAGGGGACAAGGCCAAGGCCAGCCCGCGTGGTCTCCTGTTGGGGCTCACATTCCCTGCTGGCCCTCTGTGGGAACCTCAGCCGGCTGGCAACTAGAGCCGGTGCACGTGGCTTCTCCAGCACGTGGACCCAGGGTGCGCAGGCTTCTTCCATGATGGCGGAAGCCGAATGTCCTTTGCTGGCCTCACTTCCAAAGCCACTTTGCGTCACTCCAGGTACATTCTGTTAATGGAGGATGGCTCACTCAGGTGACCCGTATTCAAGGAGGAGGGACAAGGGACGAGGATTCTTCCTCTGTCTAGAGGGGACTGTCCAAGAATGAGCCGGGCCAGCAGCACAGGGCCGAGGTGGCCCAGAGGGACTCCCAATTGCTGTCAGGTGTTGAGAACCTGAAGCAGGCCATACAACTGGTGGAGATGCAGGGCCTGGACGCGAGCTTGGCTTCTTCAGGGTGGACAGGGTCCCCTTTTCATGATGCCAGGGGCCACTTAGATCCTCACAATGACAAACCAAACCCAGAGTGCTGCCCTTTGGTCCTTCTCGCTGCCTTCACACGGAGTCCAAGCAGCACGGCTTAGCGTCCCTTATCCGAAGTGCCAAGGGCCAGCAGGGCTCCAGGTTTGGGGTTTTGATGGATTTTGGAATATCCGATTATGCATAATGAGCCATCTTGGGGATGAGGCCAAGTCTCAATGTGATTTTCATTTGTGTTCCATGCACGTCTCATCCACAGAGCCTGGTGCTGAGTTTGGGCAGTATTTGGGTGCACCGGTAGCTTTATTGTGTCAGGGCTGGGGATGAAACCCCGGGCCCTTGCACATGCAAGGCCACTGGGCCACACCCCCTGCCCCTGCACCTTGTTTTGACTGCAGCCTGTCACAGGAGGTCAGGTGTGGAATTTTCCATTTGTGGAATCATGCCAGCATGTTGGATTTTGAGGCAGAGGTGGGGGTAGTAAGTAGTGCATGCCTATAATCCTGAGGACTTGAGAGGCTGAGGTAGGAGGATCGCATGTTAAGGCCAGCTTGAGCCACAGAGTGAGACCCTGTCTCAAAATTTAAAAAAATAAAAAAGAAAAAGGGCTGAGCTGGGGATGTAGCTCAGTGATAGAGCACCCCTGAGTTCAACCCCCAGGACCAAAAAAAAATTCTAGATTTTGGAGCATTTGCGGGGTTTGGGATTAGAATGCTCATCCTGTATTTTTGGAGCATTCCAGGAAGTGGGGAATGAGATTGAGGTGATGTCACCTTTGGGGAACTTGGATGGCCTCAGATTTTCATGGAAGGAACAAAGCTACCTGAACCTCCTTATTATTTTCCTGAGCTGCCAATGCATTGGGGGGAGCAGTTCTCAAAGCGGGGTACCTGAGGACTCCCCCTTATCTTGTTGGATTTTGAGCCAGCCAATCAGAGAGTCATGGGGGAGTCTGGCATCCAGAACCTCTCAGCTAAACCAGTGTCCTGTTGCTCAGTCCAGCCTCTAGACAAGGCCACCTTGGAAACAGACCTTTCTCACCGCTGTGGGGCCCTGTCACCCGCCTCTGGTTCCTCTAGGGAGGCTTCCTGGTCTGGATATGAGACCCCTTTTGAAAATCCAGTTAAAGCAAGAGACCCTCTAAAAAGTTCACAAGATATAAATAGAAAAAAAAATTCAAACAATTTCCAGGGATTCATGGGCCCGAGACCCCCTCAAAGGTAAAAGCCCTTCCCTAGGACCCTCCCTCCTTGATCCTTTTCTTCTTCATCTAAATCTTCAGGTTCTGACCACAAACGATCAGTTTTCCAATCCAGGGCTTTGCACTCTAGTGTTGTCAGTCTTGTGCTGACGAGCAGTCCCAGATGCCCGCCCCCCCCATGCAAAGCCATCTCCAGGGCTGAGTTCTGGAGACTCCATTTACACCCTCGGTGGCTGCGATTGTGCTGAGCCGCCCGGCTCAGGGAGGTGTGCGGTTATGCAAGGCAAGAGAAGCCGAGCCCCAAGCAAGGGACTTTGGACAGCTGGGGTTTGTCCGAGGGATTCCACCATGTTGAGGGTCCAGGGAAAGGATGCTCAGAATAGCCACCACCTGCAATAGGGTCCCCCCACCGCCTCCCCACCCACCCCTGCCCAGGGACCCTGCTGTGAACGGCTCGCTCACTCCCATAGCCACATCTTCCACCTTTATTGAGATATCATTAACAAAATGGTATTTATTTAAGGTATAGGACTTAATATTTTGATAAACAGACACATTGTGAAAAAAGTCACCACAGTCAAGCTAATTATCTCCTCATCACTCACCTAGTTAGCAGTTTGTGTGTGTGTGTGTGTGTGTGTGTGTGTGTAGTGGGAACACTTAGGCCCTACCCCTCTAGTAAATTTCAAGCATATGGCAGTGTGGTTAACTATATTCACACACTGTCCTGGAGACCTCGGGAATGTATTCCTTCTGCACAGTCGGAACTTGGTGTCTCTAGACCACCTTCTCCCCATTTCCCTCTTCCCCCCAGCCCCTGGAAACCAACATCCTTCTCTCTTCGACTTGGAGTTGGGCTATTTTATATTTCCACATGGGACTGAGATCCTACAATGTGGATCTTTCTGGTTTGTTTGCTCATGCTGTCTTAGTGAGGGGATTTCTTTCTTTTTTAAGGCTATATAGTATTCCACCCTGTCTGCATACCTCGATTTCCTTCTCTACTCATCTGATGATAGGCATCGAGGTTGTTTCCCCTTCTTGGCTATTGTGAACAGTGTTGCAATGAATGTGGGAGGTGGAGAAGTCACTTTAACATGCTGATTTCATTTCCTCTGGATGTAGACCCAGCATAGAGATTACTGGTCACATGGTTGCTCTATTTTTAGATTTTTGAGGAATCTCCATGATGTTTTTTATAAGGGCCATGCCAAGCTCACATTCCCACCAGCAGTGCACAAGGGTTCCCTTTTCCCATATCCTTGCCAACACTCGTTATCTTCCGTTGTTTTGACAGTAGCTATCTGAACAGGTGTGAGGTGACATCTCCTTGAGGGTTTGATCTGCATTTCCCTGATGAACAGTGAAGCTGAGTTTTTTTTTTTTCATATATGTTGACTATTTGCATGTCTTCTTTGGAGAAGGTCCTTGCCCATTTTAACTTTCTATTATTATTATTATTTGCAGTGCTGGGGATTGATCCCAGGGCCTCGAGCATGCTAAACATTTCTCAAACTTTTGGTGACATCACGCTTACCTGGGGAGCTCTTTAGAAAGCAGATTTCTGCAATCTCCCCTTAGAGGTGCCGTGTCAGTGGCTCTGGGGACAGGTTGGAAGCTGCCTTTCAACAAGTGCTTTCTGATGTTTTATTCTGAAACATTTAAGACACCTAGCAAACGTGGAAAAATTAGACACACTGCTTGGATTCTACAATTAACATTTTGCTACAGATTTATCTGTCACATATGGATGTCTCCCTCCATCCATTCACCCCTTCATCCCTCTGTCCATCTGTCCGCCCATCCTTTTGATTTTTATTGATGCATTTCAAGCTGAGTTGCAAACATGATTACATTTCCTCCCTAAACACTTCAGCATGTGCCTCATTAGCAGTGTGTGTGTGTGTGTGTGTGTGTGTGTGTGTGTGTAGTGGGACCTGGCTTTTATTCACGATTCATTATTTTAGGTTAAGTTGACACAAAGAGACACACACAGAAATCTTAAGTTCACTCATCACTTTGTGACAAATGTCCATCCTTGTGAAACCCAAGGTGCAACCAGAATATAGACCCCTCCCTTCTCCCCACAATGTTCCCTTCCTGTTCACTCCGGGCTGCTCCTCCTCACCCAGGGCATGTTCTGACCTTTCTTCGCTATGGGGTAGTTTTGTCTGTTACCGAATTTCATATGCACAGAGTCATACAAAGTGCATACTTTTCTTCCTCCTGGGGAATTTCAAAATGTAGTGTCCAGGCTGCATCCCAGAACAATGACCTCAGACCTTTTGGGGAGCAAACTTGGGTGTCCGTGTTTTTAATTCCTTATGTGAATGCCTTGTGCAGCCAAATTTGAGACATAATCTCCTGGAGAGATTTCCCCACTTTTTCCTTCCCTATTCTCCCTCTGCATCCTGACCCCCATCCCCCGGGCCCCCTCAGCCAACACCCTTACGGTAACATTTTATTTTTCAAGAGATCCATTCCATTGTAGGGTCCTTTCTTTTGAGGGGTGATGGATTTCTGCAGGAATCCCCAGAACATTTGACATCAGTCCAAAGTGCTGTTTGGGTGCTGTTTCCAAGGTCACCTTTTGAAGCAGACATTCTCAGCATGACCAAGGGGCCCCCACATGATCCCCCCCTCCCCAAAACAAAGAAAGGCTTCAGACAATCCTTTTGGATACAAGAAGGAGTTTGGGAAAGGTCACTTAGGCCAGCCTCTTCCAGCCATCTAGCTTCCAGAGGTGCCTGTCCACCACTGTCCACCACCATCGGACCATCCTTCCAAAACTATACAAATAACAAAAAAGGAATAAAATGAAGACACAGTTAAATTTGGTAGAACTGTTAAAAAGAGACTCTATAAAGTACTGAGCGGCTCTGTGAGGAGCTAGAGAGCCGGCAAGGGCTATTGGATGAACTCTTACTCTCAACTCATCAAAAATTCAGCTAAAAAAAAAAAAATATATATATATATATAGCTCCAATTGACCTTTTCTGTCTACAGTTTCCCATTCAGCTTTAAACCCAGGGGCTCGCCTGGTTGTGTGAGATGATGCTTGTTTCCTCCATTCTGCAAATGGAGAATGGAGACGCTGAGACCAAGGGAGATGTCATGGACCATCCAAACAGCTTGGTCCAGGATCATCCCCCCCCCCCCCCCCCCCCCCCCCGCGCGCGCCCAGGATCTCAGAGCTGCCTCGGTTGTGGTGTTTGCAAAAATCATTTTTGAAATTGCAGACGGCCCTTTGAATAGTTGATGCGAAAATGAACCCCTGACAAGCTGACCATGTTTGCTCTTTGAGGGTCTTTCTAGAACATTTGAAGTCCTCCAATGGTAAGAGCCGCTCACTGCCTGAACATAGTGCAATGGGATTTCCCAGCGGGTGTGGATAAAGCCAATGTGTCCTTCCTTCCGTGCTAATCCTCCGAGCTCACTGCCCCCAGTCCCATTTTACAGACAGAAGACTAAGGCTTAGAGAAAAAGAATCTATCCAGCCAGTGGCCACATCTGACCAGTGTGACCTTGAAACTCCCACCCTGATGGATGTTATTTAGAGATCTAACTACAGGGTCCCAAAGTTGTCACAAGTGGTGGCAGAGGGGGTGCCTTGGCGTTTCTTGGCAACCCTCACAAAATATGTGCCTGGTGGAATCAACACTGGGGAAATCCATCCGCCCTCTCTGTGCCGCCTGGTTCTGAGAGGGGGCGGCCAGAGGGTCCCCTGCTCTGCGCAGCCTGCTGGACGTGGGGTGGTGAAGTAATGGGAGGCGCTTTGCAGGCGCGAAAGAAGGAGCTGATTTTTAATTGCACGGGGTTAAATCCAGCCCCGGGGTGCGCTCTCCCGGGTCCCTGCCGTGTCCAGGCGTCCACGCGTGTGCAATGGGACTCGTGACCCCCGCAGCCCATAGGAAGCGGTTAATAAATCAGGGAGGCTCTCAGGGGCTGCAGGACCCGCCCCCCTTTGCCCCCTTTAATTGGAGCCCCCCCAGGAGAGCGCAGGGTGGAGGAGGCTCCAGAGAACAGGGCTTGCACAGTCCTCGGGCTCGCGCTGCCAGCAGTTTTGGGAAAAGCAAAACAAAACAGAAACCCCCAACTTACTAGCACCCCGCCACCTGCTCCCGTGAAAAGGCCATTCAGGCGGCGGCAGGACCGCGCTGGGGGGGTGGTGGTGGTGGGGGTGTTCGTTAGCGCGCAGGCCGAGGGAGCCTGCTGGCCCAAGATTTCAATCTTCCCTTGTAACGTTTTACAACCCAGACCCGGCGACAATGGCGTCATTCAGGGCACCCGCTCACGTGGAGCAGAATGTGAAGGGGCGGGGGCGAGAGGCTGGTCTGCAGTGTCGATACCCAGGGAGAGTCCAGGGAAGGGACTGGGGACCCGGATCAGCGCTGGTCCGTGGGATGTGGGTGCAGCTGGTTGACACACAGAGGGCCTGGGATTTGACACGGGTGAACCCAAGTTTCCACTCACATAGAAGGAACCAGCGGGTGTAGCCGGTCTCCAGCTCCCTTATCACGGAGGGCTTCGTGCAGCAGGGTGGTTGTGTTTGGCACACAATTGGTGTGTGCAAGCAGGATTACTTTATTATCAAGTGTAAGTGAGTTGGCAGGAGCTTTGGAACAAGACTGATCTGGGTGACGTTCTGCTTTCCCTTGCCTCAGCTGTGTGATTGCTGAACCTCTCTGAGCTTGCATTTCCTTCTCTCTCAAGTAAGCTTAACCATATGCATGGAATGAGGTTCTTTCCGGGATCAGATGAGGGAAAGTACTTAAGTCCAGCAGTCGAAGCTTCTGAAGGAGGAGGAAGGAGACAGTGGTGACAATGACGTGAAACTGTCCCTGGGGCTGCCTGTGTCCCCAGACCCACCAAGACTTTTTGACTCCCCATTTAATTCTCCGTGTGCTTGCTTCTGCGCCGATGCTCTGAAGCTGTAGAGGTGCATCCCAAGGTCTTGAGAGGTTTCCGCTGTTCTGGTACTAATGTGGTCCCTTGGACTTGTCCATCGATGGACCCGGCCAAAATCCCTTCACTCCTGTCCCTTGGGATATTTCCTTCCCTTTGCTTCTATCATCAACTCCAGGCTGCCATTTTGACATCTGCCAGGTGAACTTGGAACAACTGCACTGTAGGCATTTGAGAAAGATGCTCTTGATTGACAGGCGGGATGATGTTTCAAGCTCCTTAGAGGGGAGCAAGCTGCTAGGGGCAAGTGGTTGCTGTGCGACCTCCTCTCTCACTTCTGGGAGTGTTCGTAATCAAAAGCAGGGTTTGGCTGTTCAGCGAGGGGATTTGCCATTTGGCAGCATTGGACTGGAGAATGCCACGGAATCCATTGATACATTCTCTTGTAAATTCCCTCAGCCAACATAGTTTCCCCCCCCCCACCCCCGGGGTTATTTTCTTTAATTAAAAAAAAAATAACCATCCTCATTAAAAATAAAAAACCCAAAGAGATTTCCCTCCTTCCTCCTGGAGCCCTGACAGCCCAGCGCTTGACCTCAGCTCACCCAAATAGAATTGCCCGCGAGATTTGACAACTTTTGTAGTGTTTTATTATGAGGGTAATTTTTCTTCTTCTTCTTCTTCTTCTTTTTCCATTACGTAACTGAAACCACAAAGCCAGGGCTAGAAAGCTAATTTCATTCCTTTAGCCTCTTGGCCCCCCTGGCTGGATTCTGATGAGTGGCCGCTCAGGATGGCTCCAACTTTGGGTCTGTGATGGCACAAGCCCCCCCGGGAAGCTCAGCTGGGAGACCCCTGGGTGTCGTCGTGAGGAGCCTGTTGTCTCATGGAAACTTGGAAGGCTCACCCGTGTTCCCGCCTGGATGCTCTGAGCTTTCCCATGACAAACAAAGGCACGGGCACGGGGCGGGCATGGTGACAACCCCCAGGGGCAGGAGCAGGGAGCCTGGAGCCCTGAGCTAAGCTTTAAATATTGAAAGAAGTAATTAGGAGACCATAGAGAAATTCTTAGGGGTGATTGGGTTGGAATGCTGGTTGTGTCTGCCATTAGCTCTGTGACCTTGGACAAAGTGTCTCATCTTCCTGGGCCTGGGTTTTTGACTCTATGATACGAGGACAGAAATGAGACCAGCTTCACAGGATTGCAGCATGAAATGGGCTGCACACCACCCTAGGGAATGTTTTCCGTGTAGGTCTTTGCACATAAGGCCATGTCAAGTGTACTCTTCAATTTCAATTACAGGAAGCATTTGTTATAATTGCATTAGAGGAACTGTAAGTACCATAAGCCCATAATTTAATTTCACAGATATCAATTGCTTATAGTAAGTCTAAACTTTGAATGTAAGTTGATTTAATGATTTTTTTTTTTATTATTTGGTACTGGAGATGGAACCCAGGGCTGCCACTAAGCTATGCCCCAGTCCTTTTTATTTTTCATTTTAAGAAAGAGTCCTGCCAAGTTGCTGAGGCTGGCCTCAAACTTGTGATCCTCCTGTCTCAGCCTCTTGAGTCACTGGGATGACAGGCATGTGCCACTGTGCCCAGCAAAAAATTAATTTAAAAAAATGTTTTAGTTGAATAATGTCTGGTTTGAGGTCGTGGCAAACATGGTGATTGACTGAGGATTGGGATTTCCTGAGGTGAATTCCTGGGGCAGACTTCTTAACCTGCTCAGTGCCATGGGCCTTGGGGATGGCTTCTTAGGATGATGCAGTTAAGTGCACAGAATAAAACACACAGGTTGCAAAGGAAGCCAATTATGTTGAAATACAGCTATGAAAATATTTTTGAGTGTTTTGAGTGTTTACATAGGAATATATGCACATTATAAATGCTCTGCCTAGATACTAGTAGACCTCAGTCCCTATGAGTGTGAGAATGTGGGGGGTAAGGATGTTTTCTTTTTACACACTTGGATGATTCTCTCCATTGTCTTTTTTTTTTTTTCCTCTTGGTACTGGGGATTGTATCCAGGGGTGCTTAACCACTGAGCCACATCCCCAGCCCTTTTTTTAAATATTTTATTTAGAGACAGGGTCTCGCTGAGTTGCTTAGGGCCCCAGTAAGCTGCTGAGGCTGGTTTTGAACTCACAATCCTCCTGCCTCAGCCTCCTGAGCTGCTGGGATTACGGGCTTGTTCCCTATTTTCTTTTAACTTAATTTTTAAAAACTTATTTGACACACACTTGTATGATGGTATAGGACACAGTAGGATCTATTTCAAAACAACTAGAAAAGAAGCGAAGGAAGAATCTGTGTCTCCTTTGTCTGCCCCCTCCTCCCACCTCTCCTACAACCCACCTCCCCCAGTCCATCCCCCATCTGCTTCATTCCCGACAGGGCTCCTGGTGTTGCTTAGCACCCCCTCTTCCTTCCCAGAGGGGATGTTTATTGAAGTTTCCTAGGGACATGCCTGATTGGAAGGCTGGAGGTGGGGGAAGATGGAGGGCCGGGTTTGAGTACCTTGCAGGATACTGTACATATAATGTCACTAGGTTTTTATTACACTCAGCTTCCTGTGGACGCTGCTGCTGAGAGGGGTTGTGACTCGCAGGGTGCCCAGTCCATGAGTGACTCAGAAGACACCTGGATCTGACTCCATCTCATCCTGGACCCCGTGCTGTTTCTCATCGTCCTCACTCTCTCTCTCTTTCTTCTCTCTCCCTCTCCTCTTTCCACCTAAAACAAGGGCGATCGTGATAAAGGTGACCACTTGCTCAGCTCCTCCTGTATGCCGTGGACACTTCTGAATCTTTTTCACTCTCAGCTCATTTCTTGCTTCAACCACCCTTTGAGCCGGGGATGCTTATCTTCCCTACTTTGCAGATGCCATGGAGAGCTTTGGCACACCAGAGGGGACATAGGGACAGTAGCTCAAAAAGAAATCCTAAGATGCAAGTGGGACTGTGTCCAGATTAGAGTAACCTAAGGTCACACCTGGCCATCCTAGGTGGTCTGCTACCATTCTTAACTCACTCGGGGCAAAGAAAAACCTCAGTCCCATTTTAAAGGTGGACACCTCGAGGTGGAGTGTAGGCCACTGCTCAGTTCATCTGGCTCTTGAATTAGGGAGTTCAGAGATGGTAGACTAGGTGAAAATATTTCAAAAAGCTTTGTGTGCTTATTGATGGTGAAAAGGGGTTCTTAACCTGGGGGTGCCCATTGGCCTTTTTGATATATAGAGAACTTCTCCCAAATTTACTTGCCTAATGTATAAGACATGAAAAATTAGTGCCCAGGTGTGGCTTTTCAGAATACAATGCACACGAACATAATTCGGCTGCTTTGCTCATGAGAGACCCTTTTTGCTTATTTTCTCAATGACTTTTCAGGTGGATTCTTTACTCTGTGGCTTAGCTGGCAGGGGACTCTGTATCAACGCACTGATAAACATTATTTCCCGTCTTCTCTCTTTCAGTAAAGAATACCCCGTGGTTCCCAGGAGCACCGTGAGGCAGAAAGTGGCCTCCAACCACAGTCCCTTCAGCAGCGAACCTCGAGCTCTCTCCACCTCGTCCAACTTAGGGTCCCAGTACCAGTGTGAGAATGGGATCTCTGGCCCCTCCCAGGACCTTCTGCCCCCACCCAACCCGTACCCGCTGCCCCAGGAGCACAGCCAAATTTACCATTGCACCAAGAGGAAAGGTGAGCACAAAGCTCCCCAACCTTTGCCCCCTGCCGCCGCTTCCTTCCTTTTGGGGGTTGGGTGGGGGTGGGGGCATGCACGCTAACATTGATTGATTAGAAAGGCACAAGCAACACACAAATACATGGAGATGATCAGAAATTCAGATCATGCAAGTAAAACTAAAGGCTCCCTGGATCTGAGTTTCTCTGTTCTAGCCCTTTCCTTGAAGAAGACATATTTGGAATGTCCAGATCTATTTTATCCATTTACTCAAGCTTACATGCATCACACACACACACACACACACACACACACACACACACACAGATAAATAGTCTTCAAAGGACACTTCCAACACAGGTGACATTAGAGTACATGTATTTTGCAACATCCATTTTTTTTTTTAAAAAACAAAAACCTTTAGGGTGTGTATGTGTATGTGTTTGGTGCTGGGGTGTGATCCAGGGCCTCGTGCATGATAAGGACCTTCTCTGCCACTAAGCTGTGTCCTGGACCCTAGGTTGTGCTTCAGATACCCTTTTGCGGCCCCAGACCCGCCCATTCTTGCTAACTGCTGAAGAGGTGTGGTCTGCAGGAGCGAGCGGGGGTTCGGGTGGCCCTCCCCCCTGGTGGGCAGAGAGGTTGCTTCCGGTGTTCCTTGGATGGGTTCCCAGCTGTGCTCCCAGGGGAACCTTCTAGAAGTTCTGGAGGTCTCCTCTGTGTCTCCCAGGTGGACTCTCTCTCTCTCTCTCTCACACACACACAGCCACAACTGACTTCAGCTGGTGTCTAAAGCCCTCTGTGTTTTTCTTTGTCGTATGAGAAGTAATGGCTTCTCCCTGAGTCAGCTGAGACCACAAGGGCTCACCCATGAGCACCAACAAAGAAAATCTCTTGGGAGCCAGAATCAAAGTGGCCGACCTAGGTAGTGTGGCTGCATTGGGCTTCCGTACACATTGGCTCGGTGTGAGCCACAGATAGGTGCAGGCAGCCAGGCCAGAGAGAGGCGGTTTCGAATCTCCCTTCTGCTTCTGGCTTCTTGTGTGACTCCAGGAAGGTGTCTGAACCTCCCTGAGCCTGAGTTTCCCACTTCGTGAAGGAGGAATAAGTCTCCCAGAGCACCCTGTAGATGGTAACCGTGATGAACTAAGGGCAGATAATCACCCCAGAAACTGAGTCCCAGGAGGAAGCCAAGAGATGGTGGCCCGCTGAGGTGACGGCGTGAGGGAAGGATACACGGGACAGTGTACCCTAGGGCTTGCAACCTGTGGTCTTCAGAACCAATCGGGGTGAACCCCACATTTGGTATCTGGAAGTTTGTGTGCATATGGACCTACTTAACTGCATCTCTCTTAAAAAAAAAAAAAAAGAGAGACCATCTGCTGGAGCCCGTGGAAGGCCTTGTGGGATCGGCTTCATATGAAGACATCGTACAATCCTGCGTGTCTTGGGTGGGCTCACCGTCGGCCCAGGGAGTAGCAGCCCTTTTGCTCTTCGTCCTTAGCAAGAGCCTCAGTAGCCAACTTTGGAAGTCTAGCCACCAGGGCCTGAGCTTTTAGAAAAAAAAAAAAGCTCACCCATGAGCCCCGATAGAAATGGGTGCTTTGGCAAGATGTCTGTCCCTGCAGCTGGGCTTCTGTGAGGAATGCACCAGGCTCTCTGACATTCACCGTCTTGCATTTGGAAGGAGGGGAGAACAGCCATTGATCCTTGAGTGGGGGTCTGGAGAACTGACCTGGGGGAGGCCTGACTTCCAATTTGCCTGAGTCCACCCACATCCTTGCATCTTGAAGGCCTGAACAATACCATCCCAGCAGCCCCTGGCTCAACTTCCAGCACGTCGGCCACTGGATGCCTTGGAAACAGATGCCTGCAGACGCCTCTGCCTCTCAAGGCCCGGACAGGGCTTAGGAATGTCCCCCACAACTTGGGACCTGCACGGAGGTCCTGTCTGTGTTTTCCTGAAGGGCGTCCTCTCTTGATCCCAGGACAAGACTTTGAACGCTAGGAACACAAGCCTTTGCTGGGATTAGCTGGGAAGCGGAGGCTCAGGTCGGGAAGGTGGGAAGATGTGCCGGCCAGTTCCTGAAGGCAGAATTCGAACCCAGATCTGGACTGAAATCTGGAGCCTGCGTGCTTCGCCCCGGCTCCCTCCTGTCTCTCTTCCCACTCCTCGACACTCTCCAGATTTCCTCTTCCGCCCGAGGCCTGCTTTGGGACTGGGTCCCACGGTGCGGATTCAAGCTCACCAGGTTTGAATTAGGGAGTTCTGTCGATTAAATGAATGCCAGTCCAGAGGAAGGGGAGGAAGAAGTTAAAAAGAACCAATGCCCATTTTAGATTCAATATTTACAGCAGTGTCCTTATGAAGGCATCCCGGGGAGTGGAGCGAGAGCCTTTGAAAGCAAGGACCGTAGCCCTCTTTGATTATGGGAGCATTTGATTTTCCTGGGGTATTTGCAGGCGCCTCAGATAAAAGCTTCGCGTGGCCAGTTGGTTCCTTGCAGAAATCATCCAAGTAGCTGACCCTTTGAAGCTGTGTGACTGAGGGCAAGTGGCTTCCCCTTTCTGGGCCTGCGTGCAAGATGAGGATCGCGGAGGCACCCACTGTACGGGAGCCCTGTCCCAGAGTTCACGCCGGTACATGTGGCTTAAACGTTATGCAAGTCATTGTTGAATTAAAACTGCTGTCGGGTGCTCTCAAGGACATGCCCTGGGTGCTAATGGATGTCAGATTGGAGCGTCATGCGGGGAGGGCGATCGGAGAGTGAGCCCCAAAGGGAGTGGGCTGGGAGCAGGTGAGGGGGTGTCCCCAGGTACTCCCCTTGGGCAGGAAGCCTGCCCTCTCTGGGGAGTGACTAAAAATCTGCGACTCTGGAGAAAGTGGTGGTAAATGTCAAAAAGGAAGGGCAGGGACCGGCTCTGTGCCAGTGTCACCGGTCATTTGAATCAGGGGCTTCAGCTGCTCCCCTTGTCCGTGGGCGGGTGAGTGACCCTCGAGAGCCGTGACTAGGGTTTTCTTGGCGTTCGGAAGCAGTCACTTTTCATTGACAAGAATTGATACCAGGGACCTGCGGCGGGCTCAGAGGCGTGAGATGGTGGCCCGGAGCAGGGTGTGGGAGAAGCTGGAGGTGTGGGTGGGATCAGGCCTCGGTGACTGGCTGCAGATAAGGCGGTGAAGGATTGTCGCCTTTGCCCCGATTTGGAGATTTGGAATCTGGAGCTCAGAGAACTTGCGCCAGTCACCCAGCTCGTGAGGGGCCCAGCCTGCGATGCCTACCTAGGCCTGTGGACTCGGAATGCGCCCGGTGTGCACCCTGGAGGGGACCGTCACCTCTCTAGGAACCTCTGCCCTCTCACCTACCGCTCCCCCGAAGAGGGAGCTCCCGGTGACAGGGAACATTCCAGATGAACTCTGTCTGTCCTGCCCGGGAGACAACAAATAGCAATTCATCATCGGCTTCCACATGGGCCCGTGATAAGGAATCAGCCGAGGTTTCCTTCCAGTTTGGGATTCCCGTTAAGTGATAGCTCCATGGGTGGCTCCCCGCCCCCCGCTGGCCGCTATCTGACTTCCCCCCATTGTCTGTCTCCTCTCCAACCAGCCCAGGAGCCCAGCCCAGGGAGATGTCAAAGGGCCCGCCAGGCCAGAGGCCATCCTCGTGTGTGGACCCTGCTGTCTCCAAACTATCTCTCCCTGTGGGTTGAGTCAAAAAAAAAAAAGAAAGAAAGAAAAAGAAAAGCTGGGAAGGTCCTTTATCAATGCCACTCAGACAAATCCAGGACCCGGGCCTGGGAGAGCCCTCGTCCTTCCCCCCTCCCACCCTGATCCTCGGCCCCTTCCCATTAGCAACCCAACAGGACCCTAATGAAGATCTTGGCACAGCAAATGACAGAAGAGGGTATTCCAAGGGTAGCCAGGGATTGAGAGAGGGAGGGGAGCCGGCTATTGGAGAGGTTTTGCAGGGTCCCTTTTCCCAGTGGTGTGTGTTTTAGAAAGCATTTCCACAGCCAATCCTTCACTGGACCCTCGGAGCCAGAGGGGCCAAACAGAGGATGAGAGCCAGGGTTAGATTCTAGGGTCATGTGGTTGATGAGTGGTAGATCTGGGGCAGAAATTCATCAGACAAATATTTATTGAGCACTTGCTATGGACTGGGCACGGCGCTGGGTACTTGCGATAAGCCAAGGGCCAGGAGAAAGGGCCCCTGCTCTCAGGAAACTTGTATTCTCACTGGGGGAGAGAGTTACTAAGCCAACAGATGAATTGAATGATTTCAGATGGTGACCAGGTGACATTTGAACTTGAGTCTTTGGATCATTAGTGAGGATTTTCCTGTAGTTCCATTCTAGTCCTTTCGATTTTAACCCAAATGCTAAGAGCGTGGGAACACACACACACACACACACACACACACACACACACAATTCCTTCTTCCATCCATCCATGCACCTGTCCATCCATCCATCCATCCACCCATCTACCCATCCATTCACCTGTCCATCCATCCATCCATTCATTCCTCTGACCACCCATCCATCTACCTGTCCATCCATCCACCTGTCCATCCATCCATCCACCCATCTACCCATCCATTCACCTGTCTATCCATCCATTCATCCATCCATCCATTCATCCATCCATCCATCTATTCCTCTATCCACCCATCCATCTACCTGTCCATCCATTCATTCCTCTGTCCACTCATCCATCCACCTGTCCATCCATCCATCCATCCATTCATTCATTCCTCTGACCACTCATCCATCCACCTGTCCATCCATCCACCTGTCCATCCATCCATCCGTTCACCCACCGCCTGCCCGTCAGTCAGGGTTCAAGGTTGCTGCTCTTCACGTTGGCAGAGCATGCTAAGATGCATGAAGACAGAAAGCCCCCACGTGTCAGGAAGAGCACTGTTTTGTGAGCCAGAAGTCTTGACTTATAGGTGCCCTGAGGGCCAGACAAAGGTCTTTCAAATGAATGAGCCCGATCAGGAAGGGGAATGCCCTAGTTGGACACAGCGACCAGATTCGCTCCACGGGATTAGTGATTTAAAAAGCAGCTTTGTGAGTCTTCAGCTCTGGAATCTGCCCAGATACCTCCAGGTAATGGCTGCCCTTCAGAGAACCATCTGTCCAGCCTTCTGAGAGGGAAAAGAGGAAAAAAGTGCAAAACTGGTTATTTGAACACACAAGAGATTTCAACGCTCTCTGCTGACTTCTTGTGCAAGGAAAACAGAAACTACATTAGCCCAATTAATTTTTTAAATATTTTTCTTAATTGTAGATGGACACACAATATCTTTATTTTGTTTATTAATTTTAATGTGGTGCTGGGGATGGAACCCAGTGCCTCACACATGCTAGGCATGTGCTCTACCACTGAGCCACAACCCCAGCACAGCCCAAGTATTATCTCAATTAAACCTCACAAGAAGCTCAGGTATTATCCCATTTACAGTCAAGAACTGAAATTGGAATGGTCCAGTGGTTCAACCATGACCACATAGCCATGGTTCTGTGCCTTAAAATCTGTGTTCTGGATTCATCACTGAAGCTACTCTACCAAAACCATCTAGAAAAATCCAAAGAACTGGGTTTTTCACCATGAAATGCTGTACTGGATGGTCAGAACCAGAAAGAACTTCCCTGTTATCCAAGAGAGTCAGTTGGGGCCAGGAGAGTTGTCATAAAACTGACCACACAATATATATTTTCTGGAGCTCAGCAGTAGCTTCACCTCGTCAGAAGACTCGGTGGCTTGGTGACAGCCGAGTCCCCAGCCCTGGAAGTCCAACAGGATCTGGCCAATAGAAGGAGAGGCACCAAATCATAACCCAAATAAACACAAGAGACTCTGCCCATTTATCACCACTGACCTGAAGTTTGGACCCTGGCTTTGGAATTTCTGTAAATTCTGATGAGGATGGAGAGGAATGGGGGGCGTGCTCGGGACCTGCTTTCATCAAGAAGCCAACCCAGTGTTCCTTAGGGCCCTGCATCAGATCACGGGGATATTAAAGACTGGAATGTATGATTTTACGATTTTCCAAAATGTGTTCCGGCCTTTTGCTTATGATCCCCATCCCCCACCCCCCGCCCCCGTTTTTTTTTTTTTTCTTTTGACTTGTTACAAATCTGGAAAAGGATCAGAAACTCGAGATGGTGAGTTAGGCTTGTTTTTTCTTTTTTTTTTTTTCTCTTGCCAAGGGTACCCTGCAGCTGCACTTTCTATTATTGAAATGGGGAACGCCCCGGCTTAGTGAGAAAAACCTAAGGTTACGGGCCCAGCAGCGATGGAAAAACATGCAGAATTTATGGATCTGGTGGGTGGAGGAGGAAGGAGGGCAAGGGGGGAGAGAAGGCAGGCGGGAGCAAGGACCCCAACAAGCTGGGTGCCTCGGTGGCTTCGAGACTCCAAAAGAACACCGGGTTGAAAGGCGATGGATGTCATCTGGATGTCTTCAGACATCTGGGTGGTTGGCACCATACCGCCAGAGCACCTGGAAGAGTGACCACATTTTTCTTTCTTTTTTTTTTTTCTTTTCATTTTGTGCAATTTGTTGGGCACCCTATGGGTCCCAGATGTGTTCCAGAAAGACGTTAGCTGAAAAAATAAACCTGCTTGTCATTCAGCGGGTACACACGACCCTATCTGTGGGTCTCACGTGGGGGGTCGTTGCAAATGGAGGCGTACGGTGGAACCCAGGCCCGAGCTTCTCAACCTGGGGTTGGAGGCTGTTTTATGTACCCGTCCAAAGCCCAGGGAGTTTCTGTCCAGTGAGTGACATTTGGAGTCTCAGAGGGCCAGGCCTCCCCACTCAGCTCCTCCAGGAGGATGAGTGAGGCCAGGCGGGCATGTGCCCCCTGACCAGGATGGCATCTCCCCTCTCCAGAACCTGGCAGCCGACCTGGCACTTGGTAGGAGCTCAGTAAACATCTGTCGCATGCCTGGGTGACCTGGAGGCAAGGTGTGCAGGCAGAGGAAGTCGGACCTGACCTCTGCTCCTTCCCAGCTGGCTGACCTTGGACAGGTCCCTTCTCTGAGCGTCAGTGTCTGCCTCTGAGGAACAGGAATGATGCTGATGTGTTGAGGGGGGATATGAGAATAGCTCTACCGCGAGGTTGATGGGCACAGCACCCAGTGACCAGAGCTGCCCTTGATGATGCCCACCAGGGAAACCCGTGCTCCTTCTTATTCATTCCTGATCACCCAGTGAGGTGAGGGTTGCTGGTGCTCCCTCAGCAATGACAAGTGTCATTCCTGAGGGTGGCCGCCCTGCTGGGCTCAGGCAGGCACCAAGTACAAGGGTCAGAGGCAAGTCCTTCAGAGGCCCCTTCTCCTGGAGGCTGGAAGGGGTCCTTGAACCTCCTGAGGTCGTGTGCAGAACTCTGTGTCCCGTTCACTGTCATATTTCAGTGTATTTTTCTCAGCGACAGCCTGGCCTCGCATATTTTAAAATTGGTACACTATAATGACACATGACCGTGGGACAGTTGTGAATTTGTTGTGTACGCACACAATATATAATAATAATCAATGACCCTTCCCGCCTCCTTCCTCTGTCCTGTGGTCTCTATTTGCAGGAGACACCCCCCCACCACCTTTTCTTCCCTCTCACTTCCACACAGGAGAGAAAACACATGGTCCTTAACTTTCTGGGTCTGCTTGCTTGTCTGACGTAATGCTCTCAAGTGCCGTTCTTCTTTGTGGCTAAATCAAATTCCATCGTGTATGGAGAACACAGTTTCTCATCTAGTCATCTGTGGGCGGACACCCAGGCTGGTTCTGCAACTTTGCCATTGTGAACGGTGCTGCTTGGTGGTTGGCAGGCCTGTGTGGTGACAGTAGGCTGGCTTCTATTCTTTAGGATGACACCCAGGAGTGGCACAGCTAGCCCAGTGCTTCTGTTAGTTCCCAAAGGGGCCAATGGCCTGGAGTGGTTGGGGGAGACCCTCTTTCAGAGACAGAACTATCCCTGCCATCTAATACCAGGGACGGACTGGTGCATAGAGAAGGGAAGAGAGCCATTTTGTAAAGACACAGCAGCACTTTAACTTGTACCAACTCAACAAATACTAACTGGGGACCTCCTTACAGAGGGTGTCTGGAAAGGGAATTCATCAGGTATCCATCCTTTTATCCATTAGTCCATCCATCCCCTCATCCAACCATCCATTGGGCCATCTGCCCGTCCATACATGCATCCATCTGTCCATCCATCCATCTGTCCATTCATCCATCCACCCACTTACCCATCTATCCATCTACCCATTCATCTGTCCAGTGATCCCTCAGTCTGTCCATCCGTCCATCCATCCATCCACCCACCTATCCATCCACCTACCCATTTATCCACCACCTATCCATCCATTCATCCATTCCTCATCTATCCATCCATCTGTCCATCCATACGTCTATCCATTCATCTACCCATTCATCTGTCCATTGATTCCTCAGTCTGCCCATCCATCCATCCATCCATCCATTCATCCATCCATCCATCCATCCATGTGTCCATCCATATGTCCATCTATTCATCCTCCCATCCATCTGTCCACTGACCCCTCAGTCTGTCCATCCATCCATCCATCTACCCACCTACCCATCCATCCATCCATTCATCCTTCTGTCTATCCATACGTCCATACATCCTTTTATCCATGACCTACCTATTCATCCGTCTATCTATCTATCCACCTGTCTATTGACCCATCCATCCATCCATCCATCCATCCATCCATCCATCCATCCACTGCACAAATATTGACTGCATGTCTTCTTCATGGAGCAGGGACCAGGGACTTGGTAGTCAGATTACTTTGGGTCTAGCACCATTTATCAGCCATATGAGACGCTGAGCAAGTTTTTAAACCTCTGTTTCTTTTCCATCATCTAAAGAGTAAGATTAACAGTGCAAGCACCTCACGGGTTGTTGGGAGGATTAAATGGGTCACCTCCTAGAGGACCCTTAGGCAGAACAGGCACTGAATGTGTTCTTGTTGTTACATTGATACTGTCGATGGCATTATTCCTGAGCGGGTCTGGGTGCATGGTGATGGAGAAGTCAGACAATGTCCCATCTTTGTGGAGTTGACAGGCTGGGGAGCAGAGAAGAGGATAGTGACACTGTACTGAACATCTCCTCACGCCAATGCCTAACCCACATTTTCCCAAGGGTCCCCTCCACCCCCTGCGTAGGAAGAGCTGCTTGTACCTTTCCATCTTCCAGATGCAGACACGGAGCTGAGAAGGGCCAGGCTGCTCACTTAGAGCATCACAGTCGAGGGCTGGACCAGCCAGCTCCCTCTTCTCTTCAGAACGGAGGTTGGGGCTGACCTTCTCCAGTCCTGTCGCCAAGTGGCCCTCTCTGCTCCTGGCTGTCGGGCCGCTGGCACCTGTCTCACAGGTCCCTGTCCCCCTGTCTCCGCAGATGAGGAATGCTCCACTGCAGACCACCCCTACAAGAAGCCCTACATGGAGACACCCCCCAGCGAAGAGGACCCCTTCTACCGCCCCAGCTACCCGCAGCAGCAGGGCCTGAGCGCCTCCTACAGGACAGAGTCGGCCCAGCGACAGGCCTGCATGTACGCCAGCTCCGCGCCGCCCAGCGAGCCCGTGCCCAGCCTGGAGGACATCAGCTGCAACACGTGGCCCAGCATGCCCTCCTACAGCAGCTGCACGGTCACCACGGTGCAGCCCATGGACAGAATCCCCTACCAGCATTTCTCGGCTCACTTCACCTCGGGGCCCCTGGTCCCCAGGCTGGCCGGCATGGCCAACCACGGCTCCCCGCAGCTCGGAGAGGGGATGTTTCAGCACCAGACCTCCGTGGCCCACCAGCCTGTGGTCAGGCAGTGTGGGCCTCAGACTGGCCTCCAGTCCCCCGGCAGCCTGCAGCCCCCCGAGTTCCTGTACTCTCACGGGGTGCCCAGGACCCTGTCCCCCCAGCACTACCACTCCGTGCACGGGGTCGGCATGGTGCCAGAGTGGAGCGAGAACAGCTGAAGCCGGGTGGCCCTGCCGCAGGCATTTGCTGAGAGAGAGGAGAGGGGCGAGGGAGAGAGATGGGCGCAAGGAGGACCCTCCCACGAGTTTTCCACTCTGCATCTGCACACTCGAGGCCCCCGGGCGCTGATCCGATCAATAGCTTGCAAACCAACCACCATCCAAAAAAAAAAAAAATCTGACTCTGTCGTTTTGATTCCAAACTTCAAAAACCAAGAGAAGACGGCGTCGACTGCCCGAAGGACTCCCCACTCCTCACCAGCCGCCTCGGCCCCCTCGTGTCTCCCGATGCCTTCTTTTAGGTTCCAGAACATCCTGCTCAGTGAGTGTCTCATCCTGGTGGATCTTGGGAACCTCGCGCTGTCTCGGTGTTAATGTCGACTTTGTTATATAATAAATAATAATATATTTTTTTTTCTTCTGATTTTCTTAATGGGACCCAGTCCCTTATTGGAGGGAGATTCCAAATAGACACTTGCGGGATTCCCTGGGCAAAAACCAGCCCTAAAACTTAACCTTGGCCTTCCTCTTCTGTCTGAGAGAAGCACCTACCTCTGCCGCGTGATGTCTCCCAGAAGGTCCCCACGTCCCCGGCTGGTCTCTGCCTCTGCCAGCTCTCTGGTGCCCAATTTTGCCTTTGACTTGCACAGATGGACTTGGGATCAGGCCGATCTCCGCCCCACCGACCCCCAGCTCCGGGTCTCTCCCGCCATCTGTCGCTAAAAAAGTGGCCTATGGTTTCCCCGTCCGGAAATCTTGCTTTGAAAAAAAAAAAAAAAACTTAAAAAAGCCCTGGTTGACCTGCGGGCAGGACTCTGATAAGCAGAGAGCAAGCTCTGTGCCGACAAGAAAAAAAAAAAAAAACCACATAAATATTCTTTGCGATTAAAACAAACAAAGCCAGCCCCAGGCATCCTGCCCACCCATGGGATGCAAAGCAGAATCTTCAGGTCCTCAAGAGGCCACATCTGCTCACCGTTCAGCTCCAAAGAATCCGCACCAGCACCAAAGGCCGACACTCAATTAATTGTGTGTATCGACAGCAGAAAACAGTATTAAAAAAAAAATGTGTGTGTAAGTAAGACGTTATTGTAGGGGTCCCCAGATGTAATATTTTACTGGTACTATTTATTTATAAATAGGAATTCTAATTAAGTAATAACAGGAAATCCAGCATGGGAGCTGACCAAGAGCTTTTAATTTTATTGATACTCAAAAATCAAGTTTGTGTTTTTTTTATTTTTCCCCCTTTTTTTCTTCTGAATGATCTTTGCTTTCTCGATTTTGAAAAAAAGAAGAAAAAAAAACTTTTTTTTTTTTTTAACTGACCCTAATAAAGAGAACAGGGTAATATGTGAGACTGAGTATGTCCCAGGTCGTGAGAGCTTGGGTATGTTTGTACGTGAGTGTCTCCGCGATTTCATCTTTCTATGTGGCTGAGGGAGGGAGGGGAGAATAAGTACTTGTTCCTTATATTTGTGTGCCAATTAAGCCTAATAAATGCTATGTGCTTAAGGAAGTACAAGGGACTTGGAGCACCCTCTTCTTTCTGCTACTGGGTAGAGGGGACAATAAGAATGTCACCTTTCCTAGGCCAGGAACTACTGAGAAGAGTGAATTAATTATAAAGAAATGACAATCAAGCTTCTCTCACATGCAAGGGAGAACTAGGTCAATGGCTTTTCTGTCCCCAAGGGACAGAATGAGTACAGTTGTACTGGGTAGGTTCTGACCCGACTCTAAATAGGTATTTAATTCTGATGGGTTTAATTTTTTAAAAAAAGTTTGCCTTGGAAGAAATGTCCCTCCAAACTAGTTTTACCAACTCTACAATCAGTCAATCTTATTTGATTTCTGAAGAAAATCATCTGAAGACAGAGGATGATTATTTCTTATTCAGAGTGCTTGGGACCAGATTTGGGAACTTTTATTTTCAGTTTTCAATTTTGAAGTATCTGCCCATATACAATGAGCTACCTCGGGGGAAGCAAGTCCAGCCTAAGCATGGCATTCATTTATGCTTTATTTATGACTTATCCGCAACTAATTGTACACAGTAGTTTTAGGGCACTTGCATGTCGTCGGTGGGGTTAGTGTAGAATTTTCCATTTGTAGTGGTAGGTCTGTATTCAGAAAGATTCCGATTCGGGAGCTTTCGGATTTCAGACTTTTGGACGAAGGATGCTCCATCTGCGCAGAAGAGAACCACCCACCACACTCCTCAGAGTCTTGCCACTGTCAAAAAAAAATCATTAAAAACACGTCCACAGCAGGTTTCATAGATCACACAAGGAACACCGTATCCACGACCTTCGCTGGTTGACCTCTCTGGATTCCACACCGTAGTTCTAGTGGATCTTCTCACTGTGTGGGTAGGATTGAGGGTGGAGTGCCCCCAGATCCGTGAAGTTTCATCCTTGTGTTGATGTCAAGAGGCACACAGATATCATTATGTTCCTTTAATATATTTAGGGGGTGCTCGCTCTAGCCTGGGCACGTAGTGGGTACTGGGAACATAAAGATGAACAGGGTGATAGGGGCCCTGTCCTCCGGGGCTTGTGGTTTAGTGAGACAAACTGCCCTTGAGCAGTGGTCTCTACTATCAATGAATTGTAGTGTCTGAATGAACTGCTGGGTGCTGTATGCCCAGGGCCATCCAAGGGAAGACGAGGGCCCTAACACAGTCTGGGTGAGGTGACTTCTGTGCTGAGCCCTAGTGAGGAGTAGCAATGATCCAGGTAAGAATTTGGGAGGAGAAGCATTTCAGGCAGAGGAAATCATTTATGCAAAGGCCCTGAGGCAGAAATTGTGGTGGAAAACGGAAATGTAGGTTAATATGTGGGTAGAAATCACCAAGTCCACATTGGCTCATTTGTTCAACAAATATATATTAAGGTCCTGTCATGTATGGTAGAGACTCTGCCTTTTCGAGGATCTGTTAATTGTGTTAGGTTCTTTTCTAGTTAGTCCCCAGAGCTGCCAAGGACAGATTCTGGTTATGAAATGTTAGGCTTCTTTGAAGCTAGAAATATTATAGCATCCGTTCTAGCTTCTTGGTCCACTTGAGTGTAAGACTTAAAATTATGAAACAGAGAGGAACTTTCTAAGCCAGATTGTTGATATTCTTGAGTTCAGAGAGGTTAGGAGTCTTCCGCAGATCACACAGCAGAGCTCAGCTTGGAACCTAAATTTATGCAAGACTTGACTTCCTCCTTTATTAAGAGGAGGTATTCTACCTGATTCAAAGGGCTATTGTGAATTAAAGTGAGATAACATCTGTGAAAATGCCCAGGAAGTTATTCAACACAGTAAATGTTCAATAAGTGTTTGAAAAAAAAAGACTTTAATACACAAAAAGCATTTTTTTATTCATGGACTTCATAAATATATATTTTTATAAACAGTGATGCCTATTGCTAATGAGAAAATAGGAAATCTCAGAAACTGCTGGTTGGAATGAAAATAAGATAAACATGCTGGGTGCGGTGGTGCATGCCTGTAACCCTGTGGTTCAGGAGGCTGGGGCAGGAGGATCATGAGTTCAAAGTCAGCCTCAGCAACTTAGTGAGGCCCTAAGCAACTCAGTGAGACCCTGTCTCCAAACAAAGGATAAAAAGGGCTGGGGTGTGGCTCAGTGGTTAAGTGCCTCTGGGTTCAATCCCCAGTACAAAAAAAAAAAAAAAATGAGATAAACATTTTGAGAGGAGGGCTTGGGAAAATATACCAAAAGTTTCAACAAGTTTGCTAATGATTGAATCTGATTATTCTGGTTTGAGGAATGGATCCTAAGATGTGTACAAATACTTTCTGGAAATATCAACATAAATTCTTTAATCTGTGCAAAATTGGAGGGAGTCCTAATCTCCACTAATATGGGGCCAGTAGGTTAGTAGGTGACCATCTAATGGAATGTTGCATAGCAGTAAAAACACACTTGCAAAGAAAGTGTGCATCGAGATGCTCGGTGTGGGGAAGAAGCAGCTCCGCTCTGCGCCGCGGCCCAGTGATGCAGCCTGGTAATGCCACATCACTGACTCCTGCCCAGGAGAGAGACCCCAGAAGCAGCAGGGGAGAGTTATGGGTGGCTTAAGTTCTCTTTCTGCTTTGGGTGGCTTCCTCTTTCCTTCCTTCCTTCCTTCCTTCCTTCCTTCCTTCCTTCCTTCCTTCCTTCCTTCCTTCCTTCCTTCCTTTCTTTCTTGAAGATGGATCATCTTTGTTCTAAGGAATAGATTTAGTAAAATACCATCTAGCTTGTGTTTTGGTTGTTGACCCCATGACTCGCTGGAGAAGGTGGGACACTTCTGTCTATGTGGAACGTGAAGGGACGGAGGTCCATCATGGGTGGACGTGACCTGGGCAGGCACAGAGCTGGCCCCAGTGCCAGTTGGCCGGCTGCTAGTCACAGAGTGTCCTGCCTCAGTAACAAGGGGACGCCTGAGTATCTCGGTCCCTGCTTCCTGAACTGCTGCTTGCTGCTCTGGCCAGGTGAGGCTGCTGCTCCGGGTGCACCGTGGATTCCTTGTTAATAAATGCAGCACACACTCACACTCACATGCACACTCACACACTCACACTTTCACACTCTCACACACATTCATACACACACACACACTCACACACACTCACATACACTCACACTCACACTCACAAACACACTCATACATACTCACAAACACACACTCTCACACACTCACACACACACATACACTCTCTCACACACACACTCACATGCACACAAACACACTCAAACTCACACACACTCTCACACTCACATACACACTCACACACTCACACTCTCACAAACACACACACTCACACACACTCATAATCTCTCACACTCACATACACATATGCACACACATACTAACACACATACTCACACTCACACACAATCACACAGACGAGTGAATGCATATGCAGTCAGGCACTCATCTATCTCTCCTTTGTCCTCTGCTCTGGGTTATTGAATTCACGTGGCCACTTTTTCCCTGTGACCTTGGTAAAGTTACCCAACCTCTTGGACCTTCCCTTTAATCACGTTGGAAGGCGATGCTTTGAGTCCTCATCCTAGAGGGCTCTGGGTATGGTGAGGTCCCGTGAGAACATGAGCACAGAGTGCTTCACACGGAGGCCGGGCTTGGAGAAAGTGCTCATGCTTGTTGGCCAATAAATAGATGAGCTAGTACTCCTTCTTCTAGTCCTTCTCTCTTCCTCCTTCTCCTTCTGGGAAACTTGACCCTATGATCTTATTTACATTTTATAGTCTTAGCTCAGTGGGAGTCAGGAAAACATCATCTCCTCCACCATCACACCATCAGAACCATCACCACCACCATCACCACACAACCACCACTACCATCATAACCATCATCAGAACCATCACCACTACCATCGCCATCACCATCACCACCACCACCACCACTATCATCACCATCACCAGCACCCCTATCATAACCATCATTCCATTATCACCATACCACCATCATAACCATCATCACCACCTTCATCATAACCATCACTTCCATTATCACCATACCACCATCATAACCATCATCACCACCATCATCATAACCACTATCATAACCACCACCATTACTATCATCATCACCATCACTATCACCATCATCACCATCACCACCATCACTATCATCCCTATCATAACCATCACTTCCATTATCACCACCACCACCATCACCATAACCACTATCATAACCACTACCATCACCATCACCATAACCACTATCATAACCACCACCATCATCATCACCATCACTATCACTTACCATCATCACCATCACCATCACCACCATCACCACCACCATCACCACCATCACCACCATCACCATCACCACCACCATCACCATCACCACCATCACCACCACCATCATTACCACCACCATCACCATCACCACCATCACCACCACCATCACCATCACCACCATCACCACCACCATCACCACCATCACCACCATCACCATCACCACCATCACCATCACCACCATCACCACCTGTTGAGAGCCACGGCCAAAGGGGCCCTGGCAAAATTCCAGCTGCTGGCTGATGATTGGCTCACAGGGGCCCCAGCAACATCTAGCTGATTGGCTCCTCTGCAGTGATGCTCATTGGGCTGTTTCCCTGCCCTTTCAGACCACGGAGCTGCTCATTGGGGGACTTCTTTGGCTCCACCCACACGACCCAGCCAATCAGCCTCAAGAGCAGGAGGATATTGGGAGGTGGTGAGGCTTGTGTGGAGGTGAGAGGCTTGTGGGAAGCCAGTGGTGGCAGTTAGGCTCTGAGGGTTTTTTCCTGAGGAGCTGTTTTGTTTGGCGTTTGTAGTTCTAAAAATAAAGTTAGTTTCTTTTGACAAGTGGCTCCTGAATTGTGCCCAGCCAGACTGCGGCAACCACCACCATCACCATCATCTCCACCATCACCATCACCACCATCACCACCACCATCACCACCACCACCATCACCATCACCAACACCATCACCATCATCACCACCACCATCATCACCATCACCACCACTATCACCTTCAACAATAATTAAAGCAGCTTCTCCACATAAGTATCTCCTTAAATATGATTTAAATAGTGACTTTGTGAGTAACTAACGACCCTTCTTGGCAATGAGGAGGGGACAATAATTTCTACACCCCCAGCAGCTGACCACCCAGCTCCCTTGCTGTTCTGACCTCAGGATGCATTTTCATTGCCCTTAACAGAGGCTTCCTGTGTGCCACCTCACAGATGAGGTGATTTCAGCATCCTTGGTCCCTGTAACTGAACTGTGGGGGTGGGGCTGGGGAGCCAGGAGTCAAGCTGACCATTATTCCTGGCGTTTGATGTTTGACTGACACCCCCTGTTATCCACGTGAGCCCTGGAGTGGTGATGGTAGCCTTCACTCACTGGCTTTCGGCGCTGTCCCTACAGTGGGTCACTGCCCGCACAGCCCCATCCCGGGAAGGAGGGATCACCCTGTTGTGCACGGTGTAGACAAGGGAGCACCTAAGCGGAGACCCCAGCAGACGTGTCAGCCTGCTCGTCTGCCCTTGGACACTGCCCAGACTCCCTTAGGTGGGGGCCAGTTTATCCCTGTCCTCTCCCACCGGCCCAGCAGCAGGCAGGGCAGAGTGGGGATCCTGAGTCTGGAGGGCACCACACAGCATTCTGAGCCTTCGGTGGCCTGTCCTCAGAGCCTTCAGCCTTAGGAAAACCGAAGGAGGCTCCCTGACCGGAGGCTGAAGACCAGCGGCCTCCAAGGGGAAGGCCTCCTGGTCTCGGGAGACCAGCTTGCTTTCTGGCATGTGAGAAATTCATCCACCTCCTGAAGCCCCCATGTTCAGCTCTGTGAAATGGGGGTGCTGAGATCTGCCTTGTGGACCTGAGGGGGTAGCAAAGGAGAGAGCGACGGGGAGTACGCAGCAGACGCTGGGCCCTCTGTGCAGCCAATAACCAGGGCTCAAAGCCCACTTCTGCTCCGGTGTGACCCCCTTCTGGAGGGCAGTGAGGTCCCCCAGGCAGTCAGGACAATGGTCTTCCTCCCTTACACTCCAGTTGACCCTTGTCCCTCTCCCTCCCGAGCCAGCAGGGCTTCAGGAGGGCAGGTGCTCCAGACTCCCTGGTGCCTGCTCCCGAAAGGGGTCCGGCAACGGTCACTTGTGCAAAGGGCTTGGTCAGCGACACTGTGACGTGCTGCTTGCTGGGAGGCAGGGCGCTGGTGTGGAGTCCTTGGGCCACCTCTGACCTCCCCTTGGCCGGCCTCTAACTGCAGCCATAGTAGAGTGGACACCCCACCTCCAGCGTCGGGGTTCCGCAGCAGTGTTTCCTTGGCATGGGAGTTGGTGGACGGAGCCCGTCCTCCTGTCTTCTAGAGGCCCAGGAGGGAGGCTCGTTCTGCACCTCACCAGCTGGTCCAGTCGCCCAGGGAGCACTGGGCTTGGGAACTGAATCCTTGATTTTTCCTCTTTCCATTCCCTGCCCCTCCCCCCCTGCGCGCCCCCCCCCCCCACCTTCTGCTTCCTCCCAGTCCTGAGCCCAAACTGAGTCAGGGTCTTTCCCTCTCCAAACAGACCTGCCCTCCCCAGCCTCCTCCCAGCCTCTGTTCTGCTTTTGAGATAAGTGAAGACGCACTGGCACAACACAGAGCCATCCCGGAAACCCTCCGCCCCTAGACACCAGCCACAGACAGGGTCCCAGCCAGGGACAGCCAAGCCGTCCACCACGGCTGTGCAGATGGCTCAGTGCACCCTGCTGGGCTGTCTGTGTACATGGTCCCAGGCAATTTTATCACCTGGGAGGTCTGCGTCGCTCCCACCACACCCACACGGGGGAGGAGGGGGACACAGGACCATTTCCAGAACCATCAACACCCCGTGTTGCTCTTTCATAACGACGTGAACCCCAGCCTCTACCCCAGCCACCCATAGCTCTGATCTTTCCTCCATATCCGTGATGTCTCCATCTCCAGGATGTCATATAAAAGGAAGCCCACAGTGGGTCACCTTTTTTCCTTTTGGGGTAATTCCTTGAGATTCGGCCCAGTTGTTGAGTACCTCAGCGACCTCTTTTTAATCATGGAGTGGTGTCCCCTGGTATCTATGGGCCACCGTTTTGACAGGTCTTTCTCTTACTAGAGGATATCCGGCTTGTCTCCAGCTCTGGCTCTGGACGTTAGTGTACAGGTGTCTGTGCAAGTGTGAGTTCTGTTTCTCTGGGACAAATGCCCTGCGTGGCGATGGCTGGGCTGTATGGGGATGGCACGTTTGGTTTCTGTTGAGCGATTGCCAGCCTCTTTTTCAGAGCCGCTGTAGCATTTGACGCTTTTCAACAGCGGCCTAGGAGAGGTCCAGTGTCCCCCCATCATCACCGACACCTTTGTCAAAACTATTTTTTTGTTGTTATTTTAAGCTTTCAGCCATGGTGACACATGAGTATGGATAGTGTTCTCTTTTGCAAGGGGACGCTTCTCAGGAGGGGGCCCCGTCAATAGGCTCATGACCCAGAGCCACCATGAGGCTGTGCATAACCATGGTGGCCCAGCTCGGTGGCATGTGTCAATAACCATGAGCCTGCGAATCAACCTCGTGGTCCTGTTGATCTGAGTGGAGCACAGCTGGTCTCAGCCATGGTCAGCTGGGGACTGGTTGTGGAGGATGCCCTGGGGTGGGCGGCTTGGCTCTCCTCCGTACAGCTTCTCATTACCCACCTGGGCATTCAAGGCCAAGATGTGTGTGGCTGTAGATGGAGTCAGGGCCACTGTGTTTACAGGAGGGTATCAGCCAGGTGCCCCAGAGAAGCAGAACCAGCTAGAGATGACAGATAGATGGATGAATGGATAGATAGATAGATGATGATAGATGGATGGATGGATACATAGATGATAGATGGATACATAGATGATAGATGGATGGATAGATAGATGGATGGATAGATGATAGGTTGTTGGATGGATAAATACATAGATGATAGATGGATGGTTGGATGGATAGATAGATGAATGACATATAGATAATAGATGTTAGATGCTAGATAGATGGTACACAGTATATGATACATAATAGATAAATGATAGATGCTGGATAGTGATAGATGTTAGATGTTAGGTGGATGATGGATAATAAATAGATCATAGAAGATAGATGATAGGTATAGATAGATGAGAGATAATAGATGATAGCCAGATGATACATACCTACGTACTAAGATACTTATTATAAGGACTGACTTCTGCAATAGTGGGGGCTGTTTTGGTGAAGTCCACAGGGTGGGGCATCAGAAAGGGCCGTGGCAGCTCAGGCTACTGTAACAACACATGACAGGCTGGGTGGCTTAAACAACTGAATTTTTAAATTTTTTTGGTACTGGGGATTGAACCCAGGGGCATTTAACCACTCACTGAGCCATCTCCCCAGCCACCACCCCCACCCCCCCATTTTTTTTTTTTGGTATTTTATTTAGAGACAGGGTCTCACTGAATTGCTTAGGGCCTCACTAAGTTGCGGAGGCTGGTCTTGAATTTGTAATCCTCCTGCCTCAGCCTCCGAAACGCTGAGATAACAGGTGTGTGCCACCACACCTGGCAATTCATGGATTTTTATTGGCACATTATATTTACACTTAATAGTGGGATTCATAGGGCTGGGGGTATGGCTCACTTGGTAAAGCACTTGCCTCACATGCACAAGGCCCTGGGTTCAATACCCAGCGCCACAAAAATATATCTCGTGGGTTCATTAGGCTACATCCACATAAGCACATAACAGAGGACCAGCCTCCTTCCCCAGCCCCTCCCCCTCCCTCCCCTGATCTACTTGCTCTTCTGCACTCACCTCTCTTTTCCATGATTATCATGATCATTTTAATTAGTGCATCATGATCACATATGTGCACACACAGGATCCTCTGTGCTACAGTGTAAGGGATGTAGCATAATCTGTCGATTTCACTCCCGGGCACTCCCCCACGTCCACCTGCCTCCTTCCCCTCTGTCCCGCCCTCGGCTCCTTGGTCTTCCTGGAAGTTTATTTCCTCCTGGTTACAGAAGCTGGAGGGCCAAGATCAAGGAGCCCTAGAGGGTTGGTTTCTGGCCAGGCCTGTCCTCCTGGCTGTAGGTAGCTGCCTGTTCATGGTGTCCTGTGTGCTACTTCTCTGTGCGTGGGGAGAGAGAGAGAACTCGATCCCTTGTCTCTCCCTGTGATGAGGATACCAGCCACAGCAGTCCCATTGAGCATCAGGTCTTCAATGTATGAGTTTTGCTGGGGGCAGTGGGAAGCCCGTTCCACCCCTCAGTGGGTGCTGCGGAGCGGGCAGGCCGAAGCTGCTGCCCACAGACAGAATCTCCTCCTTTTGGGGGAAGCCTCTTCTTCGTTCCTACCCACCAGCTCCCCTGGGATATCCTCTTACAATGACATAAAGTCGACTGATTATGGACCTTAATCACATCTGCAAAATGCCTTCACCCAGGCACCTAGATTGGTGTTGGATTGGACACCAACACCCAGTAGCCCCACCAAGTGGGCACCCCAAGAAAGTGATCACACGGGTCCCTGCTTTCTTGAGAAGCCAGCAGCCGAGGTGCCTGCTGACACAGCTCATTAAAGACAAGTTGCGAGGTAAGCCAGGTAGGGGCCACCTGGCCAAGGTGGTCTGGATGAGCTTGAGGGTCTTAGGCCAGCTAAGAGTCCCTGGCAGGGTCACAGGGCTGGGGACCACCGTCCCTAAGATGAAGGCCTGCGCCTGCACCCCAAGGCAGTGCAACTGTGCTTGCAGAGGAGGGAAGGCCGTGCCTGCAGGGTGGACATGCCCGTGTCCCCTGACCCCACGTGTCCTCCTGCATCCCGGCTCCTCCTTACACGTGACTTCTAAGCTCAGCTGTGGCCTGGAGGCTGGAGTCCTTTCTGACCAAGTCTGGCAGGTGCTCAGCGACACCAGGAGCAGTTCACCGAGCCTGTGTTTCTGTCACGGTCCTGAAACCAGATTCAACCCTGGGGCTGGAGAACCCTGGAGATGTGAGACTGTGGAGAAGGTGACACGAGGCCCAGCGTCTCCAGGGTGGGTCGGCGGCTTGCCCGAGGCCAGAGGCCTCCAAGCACAGAGATGAGCGGGGTCCCGTTCTGGAGTCCTCGTGGGTGGCCTCAAGCACTTTGTGACCTCCTCGCATCCATCCCTCTTCTTTTTGAAGGTGGCATCCTAGATACTTTAAGGGACAGGAGGGAACTTATTTCTCCCTCTCCACATGGGGTCTTGGTGGGGACGGCAGGACCAAGTCCTATGTCCTGTGCCCACCCATCAAGAAACTGCTCCCTCCAAATCCCTGTCTCAGAGTCTGCTGTGGGGAAGACCCCCAACTGGAGGGGACAGCTGTCAATCAATAAGCTACCCGCCCTTAGACAAGGGGTGGAGGCCCTTGACCCACAAAGAGATTATCAACTTTCTCTCCCAGAAAGAGAATCTCCAATGGAGAAATAAAGAGACCAAACGGCTGGCTTCTCATTCCAACTCATTCTTTCTAGTTCCTAAAACAAACAAAACACACCACTGTTTTTGTTCCTTCCACCTAAGTCCCCAAGATTGTCCCTTCACTATAATTGTGGTTTTCCAAACTTCCCTTCCCCTCTGTGAGTTCCCTTTCAAACCTGCCAGCCACAGGGGTATAGATTGCACAGTCTGTGTGGCATCTCTTGAAGTTGTGCAGTGCACAGTCTTCCCGACCGTTCACAGTGGTCCTGGGCCACTGTACTTTCAAGACATTCTTTTCTTTCTGACTGAGATATGGAAATAACTTAGAGGTCTTCTGTCCAAGCCCTCTTTCTTCAAGCAATTGAACATCAAGGCCATGGGTATGAGAGAGTTGCAATGAATTTAATCCTGCTGAAATACAGCTCAGATGTTCTTTTTTTAAAAATTGTTTTATAGTTGTAGATGGACACAATACCCCAATTTATTAAATTTTATCTTTATAGGGTGTTGAGGATTCAATGCAGGACAAGTGAGGTACATCCCCAGCCCAGCACAAGTATTTTCTAGGTTTAAGTTTGCTGATAAAACAATTGTTCAATGGAGAAAAAAAAAAAACCAAAAAACAAACAACCTCCCCCCAAACAAATAAACAAACAAACAAAAAACTAAAAAACAAAATAAAAACAGCTATCTCCATGAAAAAACAAAAACCCAGCTATCTCCAGGAAAAACAGGGGCAGAAGTTTTAATTTTGCTTTCTCAATACTGATGGAACACAGGGGTTGAGCCTTATCTTCCTGTTAATTTTATGCATTTGAAGTAATCAGGCAGAAGCTGTGTTTGTTACCTGCTATGCAGTTGGAAGGGCAAGGAGAGAGAAAGAGAGAGAGAGAGAGAGAGAGAGAGAGAGAGAGAGAGAGAGAGAGAGAGAGAGAGAGAGAGAACCCAAGAAAAAAGCTTTTACATTGCTCTAATTTTTGAAACATAAAAGCCATTCTTTGAGAGTAAATCCATTTTTTCCCCGTGGCATTAAGATAGAGAAATTCCTCGGAAAATAATTTGTCAAGTTCCAACTGATCAAAGATCCATATGAAAGGACCCCACTTTTTTTTTTTCTTCCCAGGGAAAAAAAAAAAAGAGCCCCCATCTAAGCTCAGAATGAATTGGCAATTTATTTACTGACTGTCAGATAAAGTAGCACAATCCCTGCCACATCTTTAACTGGGACAGGTCCAGAAGGAAGCAATTCTGTACCCACCGAGTGTACAAGCTGCGGGGATGTTAGTGATTAGAGCTCCTGGCCTGGGGGAGGCAGAGAGATGTGACTCAGATCCGAAAATGCACCATAAATCTCCCTCTTTTATTCAAAATGTGTGTTTTATAGTCGTTTCCTGGCCAATGGCCGCCTTGGATAAATATATAACATATCTGGATTTAGCTTTTTAGGCCCAGAACTGAGGTTTTGACTGGAGGGCCAAGTATTCTGGATGTTTCCAAGAGCTAGCAAAGACCCAATAATGAGCCTCTCTTTTCTTTCCTGACTCACCCACCACATCCTACATCAAAAATAGAACTAGACTGGGTGATAATTAGGCCAGGAGAGATAAAGCCACACCTGGCCGTGGGTGGGGGGCTGATGGCTCCTCCTCTGCAAATAGGCCTCTGCTCACGTCTGTCCCCTCAACACCCTGGGTACAGGAGTACAGAGGGGACGTCGCTGCCTTTGAGTGCCGTGGACTGTTTGCTTCGATCTGCTAACTCTGACATTCGGCCAGAAGACCTTGGCTTGGGGGGATCAAAGTCTTACAAAAATAGTGTGCATGCGTGTGTGTGTGTGTGTGTGTGTGTGTGTGTGTTTAAAGGGTTTTCCATTCGTTCCTGAACACCAAATCCCCAACTTCCAGCCACTTGCATGGAGATTGCTGTTTTCAGAGGCAGGGGACAGGGAACCAGGGACCCCAGGGGCTCTTGCCTCTCCCTTGCCATCAATTTCGTTTACAGTCTGGGGCTCAAGGCCCAGGACGCGTCCAGAGTCTGGCTTTGGAGGGTGCCAAGCGTTTGATCTCCTTGTCACGCTTAAACCCCAAACTTGCCTCTGAGCTCGGAGCTGAAGGGGCAGCTGCTCAGATACGTGCCGCCCAGCCCACCCTCCATGCACAGGAAGCCTCCTTGTCCCCGCCTCCGGGTGGGGCCACAGAGGCTCCGAGTCGTCTCCTCCCCAAGGTGCTGGAGTGGACACTCTGGGCTTCAGCATCCTCCCCTCTAGGCAGCTGCCACGGGGTGCATGGTCCCTGCCCTCAAGCAGATCCCGGTCCAGGGTGACCCTGGATGCCTGAGAGCTGACTCAGAGCCTGGCAGGAAGCGGGCGCTCAGAACCCTTCTGCCAAATTCCCGTCGGGCTGGCTGACCTCAGTTGCAGAGAATGTTCATCCTGATACATGCACAGAGGTCACCAAAGGCTCTCGGACTTCCCAGGGACAGTTGCATCTAGGGATGCTGAGTGGTCGGAGGAGATGTTCGGGGGCCACGTGGGCAGCCTTCATATTACATGGGCAGCAAGGCCTCAAGGACCAGAATGTGGGTGTGTGAGATGACGCCATTCACACACAGAGCCCCATCAGATGGCCTGAAATTGAATCCCACCTCGGCCACTTCTCAGGGACGCTGGGTCTGGTCAATGTCATTAGCTTCCAGGGCTCTGGTATGTCTCCTTGTAAAACATCAGCAAAAGGTCATTTGAATTAAGTGAGTGACATTGGAGAGAACCACTTGCACAGTGCCCAGCCCACTGTGAATGTTCAGGAGGTGGCACTGACCACAGTGGTCCACCTCCTGCCTGTTTCCGTGAAGAAATGTAGGTGGTGGACAAAAATACATGCAATCCATGAAGACAACAGTTAGCAAGACAGTAAAGGCAAGAAAAATGAACACCAACCAAAAGCATCCTGTTTGGGGATGGGGAAGAGGTTGCCTTCTCAGTCTAGAGACCTTCTGGGGCCAGCTCATCTAAGGCGCACCCATTCCTGCCTGGCCAACTCCCAACAGGGACGCTCACTCTTGAAACCCGGCCGCCATGTTGTGAGGAAGCCCAAGCCAGCCCAGCGGAGCACCCCCACGCCAAGGAGCAGAGCTTCCTGCCTCGAGCCACTCCCACCCCAGCCACTGGATGGAGGAGCCTTCAGGCCATTCCAACTTCAGTTCTGCAGAGGTCAGGAGCAGAGTCCCGGAGCGGCATGCACGGTTGTTTTGTTTTATCGGCTATATTTGAGGATATTTTGCTTCTCAGTCTTTGGTGCTGGAACATTCTGTGTAGTTGTTAAGAGAAATACATCTGGCCCCGAGCTTCCTAGCTGCCAAAACAATGGGAGAATTATAGTCGGTTGTAAGAGTCTGCAAGACCCTAAAAGACAAACAAATCGAGATGTTTGCTGAAAACCAGGAGGGGGACTTCTCCCTGGGGTTCTTGTAAAGATGATGTAGCGCTGCCTAATTTTGTGGTAAATTTTTTTTTTTCGTTTTCTTTTGTGATGCTGAGGATGGAACCCAGGGCCTCATGTATGATAGGTAAATGCTCTGCCCTTGATCTAGGTCCCCAGCCCTTTGGTGACATTCTTGAGGCTGCCACAATGGGTAAAACCAACAGCAAATATGGGCCTGTTGGTCTTGGCTTCCCTGGATAAACCCCAAGTCAGGGTTTGGCCAAGTCCAGTGTCCCGTAGACCAAAACGATGAGTCCGGATCACCGAGGTCTCGGCAGGTCTGGCTTCAATCTTGGGAGATGTTTTATAGAAACCAGAAGGAAACTGGGGCCAGGACCATGTCCCCAGCACCCAGAGCAGAGATGGTGCAGAGGCCGCGCTCTGCTCAAGAAGGATCTGTTGAGTGAAAAAGGAGAAGTGACGCGTTAAAGAAGAATTCTTCATGAGCCTTGTTCGAGGTAGAAAGACAGGCTCCGTCCAAGCTGCGGGGGACCATGGTGACAGGTTTCAGCAGCACAGTGATGGGGTCCTGTGGTGGGGCCTGAGCTCAACGCTGAATCCAGTGTGGGCAGGTGGGACGTGGAGACAAGGAGCAGGCTAGCATCGGTGGGTGGAAAGGACCAGGAACCTCAGGCCCTGGGGATTCTGGGTAAACCCACCTACCAAGATTCCTGCTGACGGGTGGCCAGACCCCCAGAGGAATGGTGGAGGATGAGGAACACCAGCAGAGGTCCAGAGAGGTCAGACGCCGAGGGTGGGCTCTGGTTTGACCGCCTCAGCAGAGCTTTGGCCAGCACTGAGATTTCAAGGTAATGCAGAGAAGGACCCAGGAAGAAAGTTTGGGAGTTAGACTATAGTTTGGTCAAGCAAAGTGTCTTCGTCAACATCCTTCAGGCGTGAGCTCTCCTGACAGAGGACAAGCAGCCGGCTAGAGTGGCCAGCAGAATGCCTTGGCACTTGGAGAGGTCCCGCTCTGATCCTGTGGACACCTCTGAGTAGCTGTGTGATCCCAGGCAAGTTTCTTAACTTCTCTGAATCTTGGTTGCTTTATCTCCAAGGCAGGGGAAATGTTCATACCTATCTCAAACCCCGGGGCAAGGTTGAAAAGATGGAGGAGGGAGAGGGCCCAGGGCTGGTGGAGGAGCTGCCAAAGCCCTGTCTTCCCTCTCGCTCATTCTCTCCTCTCTGGGACTCACACTCACCCCCTCCCCAGCCACCACTTGAGAAAGACAAGTTGCAGTTTCAAGTGGCTCCGGTCCGCAGGGAGGGAGCCAGGGCAGGACCCTCTCTCCAGCTCTTGGGGCTAAGCTGGGGACAGGCCAGGCCCGGGGGACGCAGAAGGGAGGGCAACCCCCCAGTCTGCAGATCGCCCCTGTTCTTGGGGGCAGTGGGCCAGCCCGGGGGGGGGGGGCTTGGCCCAAGGGCCCCCTGCCTCTCCTCCCCCAGTGCTCCTGGCAGGCCCCCTCCCCCACCCCGGAGGGAACTGTAAGCTCTTCAGACCAGAGCGATAGTGTCAGGAGAGACGGATGGGCGCTTATCTCACTCAGTGACACCCCTGCCTGACCGTGGCTTCCCCCTCCTCCTGCCTAGCTGGTGAATGTCACCTCTGAGCACACGTGGGTGCACACGCATGCACACCAGGAGGACCCTTCCCACTCACCTTCCTCCTCCCTCTCGTTACTTGTGAACCCGGGACGGTGACCCTGATTCCATGGTCCCTTCCAAGCCAGACCCCGAGGGCCCTATTCCAGGTTCCACAGCTGTATTCCAAGGCAGGGTGGTCCTCCCAGGTGGGGGGACGGAGTAGCCGAGGGGAAGAGAAGACCAGGGCGATTGGTCCTCCAGGAGGTCCTGTGGAGGCACAGGAAGAGTGACCAAAGACACCTGCAAGCTTCCTTTTTCTTCTCCCTTTCCTTGTCCTTCTCTTCCTCCTCCTCCTCCTTTCCTTCTTTTTGAACCTAGGGGTGCTTAACCCCTGAGCCTCCTCCCCAGCCCGATTTTGTATTTTATTTAGAGACAGAGTCTCACTGAGTTGCTTAGGGCCTCCCTGTTGCTGAGGCTGGCTTTGAACTCGCGATCCTCCTGCCTCGGCCTCCAGAGCTGCAGGGATGACAGGTGTGCACCCTGGCGCCTGGTGAGGAGAGACTTGGAACCGGCTGATGTGGACGTCCCCAGGGGCCTGGCTAAGGTAGGTCCAACCCAATGTGCCTTCACCCCAGGTGCAGGGACACCGGAGCCCCTGGCAGAGTCCTGACACCCAGAGGGTCCTAGGCATCTACGTTTTCAAAGGTCCCCGACACCCCCTTGATGGCTGAGTTCGCAGCCAGGGCAGAGCAAACTGGGTTCTGCTCACCTTGGGGAACAACGGACCGGGGTGAGGTGTCACATATGTAGCGAGACCCCCAGAGACACTGCTGAACAGAGGGGAGCAGCCGTGAAGCCCAACATTCAAGACGGCGCCTTCCAGAAGAAACCAGGTGAGTCCAGGCGCCCCGGGCCAACAGTCCCCCCCCAGACACCTGCTGGGAACCAGGTGTCAGGCACCACCCGCTTGAAGTGGCTTCTGGGAAGAGACAGAGTCCCACCTAAGGTCATAGCTTGGGGGACATTCAGGGTGCCAGGATGGGAATGGGGTCCCTGTGGCTTTGTTTGGAAGGACATTTATTTATTTGAGTGACACTGGGGACGGAACCCAGGGCCTCGGCAAGCTCTCTGCCACCCCAGCCCCTCCTTTTTTTTTTTTTTTTTTTTTAAGGAGGACACGTCCCCGTGTTAGCTGGATAACTAAAGCCCTCTGCCAATAGGAAAGCAGGAGGAAATTGGGGATGTCAGTTTGTCACTTAAGGCTGTTGACATGCAAGGAGATTGGGGCAGGGGTGCCATGGGACTTTCTGGTCTTTGTGGCCCTTCTTAGCCCAGTGGCCCTGGCTGGGATCCATGGGACCTGGGGGCGGGGGGCAAGCAACCCCACGTTGGGGTCCTCGGCCTCTCCCCACTTACCGCGCATCTGGAATGCGCCAGGTGATGAGGACAAAGTCATGCAGATGCCCGATTATCTCCACCTTAAGTGAGAAAAGCAAACTTATCTAACTAGGATTTGTTGTGTGCTTGCTTGTAGGTAATAATCCCAACGATACTAATGATTATTATTTATTATATAACAGAACAGGCCAGGCACTATGGGAGACTTTTAAGGTACATTGACTCTTTACAATGACCTTGTGACGTAGGTTTTCTTTGTATCTTAAAACAGATGAGGAAAGCGAAGCACAGAGAGGTCAAGGAACTTGCCCAACATCACCCAGCTAGCCCATGAGGTTTAAACCCAAGCAACTGGGCTCCAAAGCCTCTGCTTTTAATTACTCCATGATGTTTCTGGCAAGGAATGTGGACACCAGCTCTGTCACCTGGAGGCGAAAGGCAGATGCTGGGGAAGTTGGGGAAGTGTTGGGAACCGAGGCGAGCAGGCACAGATTCAGATTAGCCACCTGTAAATATGTGTGTCATCCCGTGAAGAGGCAGCGAGGGCTGCTCTGGGCGGAATGTTCCTGAATCTGCAATTAGGAAGCTAAGTAGGAATTAGGTAGCAAAGATGGGAGGCAATTGTCAGGGCAGAGGAGACAGCCGTTGCAAAGGTCCTGTGGTGGGATCCCAGCATTATAGGGATAGGGAGAGGTCAGGGTGGGTGGAGGACAGGACAGACGCAGAGGAAGGGGGTTGGCAGAGGCAGGTCAGAGGGGGCCCCAGGGACACTCATGGAATTTGCTTTTTATTTATGAGAACATGGAGAACCTCAGCAGGGCCAGGCAAGGGAGCTACGTACCAGGTGCTCACTGGCCGCGGTCAGGCGGGTGCAGAGGGTTTCAGGGCAAAGGTGGGAAGGGAAGCCATGGCCCTAACCCAGGCAGGAAGAGCGACCCCCTGTCTGCATGCTCCTTCCCATCCAGGGACACTTCCTGACCCTGCTCACCGCTCACCTGAATGTCCACACCCCTCAGTGGGTGTGCTGTTTCTGCCTTGCTCTGTGTCTAGTGTGGCTTGAAGTCTGGCTCTGCTCCTCAGGACTCGAGGTGAGGCAGAGCATCATGGCGGAGGAGGGTGGCGGAGGGCAGCAGCTCCCCTGGTGGTCAGGAAGCAGAGACTCCAGCTCCAGACATACACCCATGGCCACGCCCCCAATGCCCACCTCCCCCAGCCACACCCACCACCTCCCTTACCCCTAATTCACCAATTGGGTCAAGACTCTCCCAGGCCCAACATTTCTCCCCTGAACCTTCTTGCATTGTCTTACACGTGAGCTTTTGGGGGATGCCTCGCATCCAAACCGTAACAAGGTCTCATGCTTCATGCTGCCGTGACTCAGAGGAAGTGGAAAGTCCCACCATGACCGTGCACACTAGCTAGGCCTATAGACTAGAGTTTGAGAAACATCTGGATAGAAAGACATCAGGAAGCAAAGCAATGTTGCCACCTACCTGTCCATCCCTCCGTCCACCAACCTATCCATCCATCTATCCATCCATCCATCCACCTATGCATTTGTCCATCCTCCCATCTGTCCACCCATTCACCAACCCATCCATCCATCCATCCACCTATGCATCTGTCCATCCCCCCCATATGTCCACCCATCCACCCACTTGTCCTTCCATCCATCCACCATCTATCTCTCCCTCCCCCTCTCCACCCATCTATCTGCACCCACTCATCCACCCATCCACCCATCTATCCACCCACCCTCCCATCCATCCACCCATCTATCCATCCACCCACCCACCCACCCACCCATCCACCATCTATCTCTCCCCCCCTCTCTCCACCCATCTATCTGCACCCATTTATCCACCCATCTCCTTCGGATCCCTGGTCTGGGACCTGCCTCCCTGGAATTCTAGGACCATTTCAAGCAGAATCGAACAAACCAGGAGTTTAATAGCAAATCAGAAAAGGGACTAACAGAGGACTGAGATGTCACAGGTTGGGTTCTCTGAGAAGTAGACCCTGAGGTGCAGTTCTGCGTTGTGCTCTTGGGATCCATGATGGTGGACAGAGGGAGAGGGGGAGCTGTGTGTGTGGGGGGTCCTAGTGAAGCTCTTGGGCCCACAGAGAGCCACCCATGAGATGTCTGTTTCTGAACAACAAGTTACAAACCTAGCAGGAAGATAGCGCCCAGTTAGCATTTCACAGTCTCTCAGGGCCAGATGCCCAGGCACGGCCTTGCTGGTCCTGTGAAGCAGGGTCTCTAGAAACTGAAATCAAAGTGTCCAATGGGGATGGGGCTCATCCCCCCAGTTGAATCTCCCTGCTGAGCCATCGCTGGACATGGACTACGCCGGGGAAAGTGTGTGACCTTGCAGCAGGTAGGTTTCTGTGGACTGGGTGGTTGCTGACAGCCGAGGGGAGTCGTTCATTCCATGCTGGAGGAGGAATCTGGGGGTCAGCACCGTACCAGTTGCAGCCAGCTGTGTCCCTCTTTACAGATGAGGAAGCCCAAGTGAAATCTCAGCCTCGTGCACTTCGAGTGGATGATGGAGCTGCGTTCAAACCAAGTCTGCCTGATCCCAGAGGCCGCCTGCTTCACCACTGCTCTGGGATTCCCTGGTGGAATTTAAGTCTAATGTTGGGACAACTGGGCAGTCTGGTTTGCAATAAACTAAGCACAATCCCAGCAACTGATGTTTCCCGCCATGGGATTTCCTGCTAAGTGCTGTTGAAGACTGGCCGTGGCAGGTGGGTGGGAGTGGGCTGCCAGCCTTTCTCCCAAGTTAACAGACTTTTGGAACTCACTGTAGTAGTCAGGATGGGCTAGGTCATGCTGTAACAACAAAGCCCTAGAACTCAGTGGCTTAAAATGGCACTTTCATCAGAGTCCAGTAGGGGCTGGGTAATCTTTGGGGCAGTTCTCCTCCAAGCAGTGACTCAGGGATCCAGACTCTTTCCATCTGGAATACACAGCCTCCTATGTCATTAAGGGAAGGACAGAAGAAGATCCCAGGTGATCACACAGGGGGGATCTTGTGGCCAAACCTGGAAGTAGTGGACATGCCTCTGTCTGCCTCCCACTGCCCAGGACCAGGTTCCATGTCTTCAGTCTAACGAGGGATTTTGGAAAATTTGCAAAATTTAATAAGCACATAGATTATCTCTGCTACACCCACCAAAGTGTCCGATGAAGGGGACAGTCAATGAGAAATGACGACTCTCTAGAAGGAGCTGAGCTCTGCAGTTGGACGCCAGCTACAGCACTGGCGTGCAGATCCCCCAGGGGGACTATTGGGCACATCTGCCAAGCCCCTGGGCGCTCAAAGATGGTCCTCTTGTACCTCTGGAGTCTGCTCCACCTTCTCCAAACTTTTCCAAAGCCCTCTGCAGCCTGTGAAGCCCCCCAGGGTCTCGAGTTTGAACCCCGAGCTGCAGAGGAGGAGGAAAAGCTATCTATCTGGCTTTAGACTGCTCCCAGTCCGGGAGGCTCTGAGCGCCTAGGGCTGCTGGGAGAGGCAGGTCCTTGAGGGACGCCTGACCCACACCTGGAACAGATTGATTGAGAGACAGCTCACAGGGCCGCGTGATTTATGAGGAGGAGACATCACGGCCAAGGTGCGCGGCTGCTGGGGGAGGCGGGGGCGCAGGGCGATGTCAGGCACTTACTGCTGCCGTGGGGAGCTCTGGATGCGGGTCCCCCTGTGAGGGGAGGCGCTGCGCCCAGGGCGCTTCTCCGCGGATTGGGTTTCCACGCGATGGGGCTCAGGCTGGCTGCCTCCCATTCATCACGAGGACGAAGGGCCTCCGGTGCACCGCCACATCTGTCAGGAGCCCTGTAGCCTGCCGGAGCCCCTCGCCTCGGCTCAGTGCACGTCCGATCTCTGTCTATTTTGTTGCCAAGTGCTTGATGCACACACGTGTCTGAGGCCAGCCCACACCTTCCCCTCTCCCCAGAGTAACTGAGCACATTCTCTTGCAGAAGCTTAGCTGATTCTTGTGGCCACTGGGACCTGTTTGCGACTTCTTGTAAATTTCCTTTTGAACTCATCTATACCTGAGATCCCTTCTGTCCAATGGGGATAAGAAATCCTCTTGCTTCACCAGGATTTGCAAGGTTGGGATGTGGCACTGTGCCTTTAATGCTTAAGATTCAAGGTCTTGGAAACCTGGCTCCACCTCCTACTAGCTGTTTGTCCTTGAGCAATTGCTTACCCTCTCTGCTTCCTTGTCTATGAAGTAAGTCACACCTACCCCTTCAGGGCATCAGGAATGGATACAAGATACAAGGAAAGCACTTGCTCTATGAACTCAACAAGTGAGACATGGAGTAATGACTTACTGGAGATAATAAGGCAGGAGAAAGGGTCCCACATAGGACAGTTTGCTGTATAAGTGACCATTGCCACGGACTATGTGCATACTCAGAAACTGTGGGCATCTCTGAGAAGGAGACAACTTCTAGAAACTTTGCAAGGGCTACGTTAGCAGTTTTCTTGGCTGCACTCCTACTGGCCTGCTGGAGAACAGAGGGCGGACAAGTTCATAGTGAGCTTCTATTGTCTGGAGAATATTTCCTGGGGATTCAATTGTGTATATCTTTGCAGTGGTGGAGACATACAAATAAACGCATGGATGAAAAATGGTGTCCTAGGGGCACCTTGTGGCGTCCACAGAATAGGGACTGGAGGTGACCTTGTGGAGAATCACTTTCTGGAATGATCCAACAGAGAATTGTGGAAGGTTGTTACCCGAGAGCTGAGTTTACAAGGATTCTAGGGATTTGGCAGGTACCTTTTTAGGCTTCAGATTATTGAGCGCTTCCTGCCAGGTGTGGGATACAGTGCCTCTAAGTGTTCATGGCGGATAGGGTCATTCACTTCTTCAGGGAAGCTGTGAAGGGGTCCAGAAGTAGCAGTTGTAGTTTGGATATGAACTATCCCCTAAAGACTCACGTGTTGAAGGCTTGGTCCCTAGTGCAGAAATGTCCAGAGGTGGGAAAGCCACCAGTGGATTAATCCATCCGTAGCCCAATGCACTTCTGGGAGTGGTGGTCACTGTAGGCAGGTGGGGCATGGCTGGAGGAAGTCAGTCATGGGGGTGTGCCCCTTGGGACCATGTTTGTCCCTGCCCTCTTCCCCTCCCCCCTCTTCCTTCTTGGCTACCATGAGCCGAGCAGCTTTCCTCCACCACACCCTTCCGCCATATTGTCTCTACCTTGGTGCCAGCCAACCATGGGCTGACTCCTCTGAAGCCATGAGCCAGTATAAATCTTTCCTCCTCTAAGTTCTTTTTCTCAGCTGTTTGTCACAGAGACAAAGAGCTGACCAAGGGAGTTCTTAGGTGTGGAGAAGCATGAGTGTTAGAAAGACAGCAGAAGAACCAAGTCGTGGCTGGACACATCTGTACAAGCTCTTTGGCGTGGTCTTCCTGTGGCTTTCTCTGGCCCACCTCATTCCCCCTTCTTCTGGAAGAACCTCTCAGTTTCTCTCCTTCCATTGGGGCTCAGGTAGAGTGGAGCCTCCTCTCTACCTCCCAGAATGTAACCACCCCTCCAGCCTGGTCAGTGGGGGAAATTCCACCCACCAGTAACAGTGATTGGTTTAGGGATGGTCATGTGACTTTAAACCCAGCCAATGAAATTCAGCTTTGATACTTTTGCTGGTATCATTGAGAAAGAGTCTTTTTCTTTCTGCAGATCTTAAGGCTGGGTGGCCCAGACCTATTGCACGACTTGGTGTCTGGAGCTAGTGGATAATGTTCTTGAAAACCGCTTAAAGAATAGACTGTAGTGTTCTCACTGGGAGAATGCGAGGGGGTGTGAGATAAAAATGTATGGTGATTAGCTCCTTGGAGTGATTCCACCTCTGTACACATTCAAAACATCATGCCTAAAATAGAAACAATTTTAATTTGTTAATTAAAATAATAGATAAATTAATCAAAGGGGGGGGAAAAGAGAGCTGAATACAAACCTGAAGTTTTAGGGGACCCCTGTAGGAAGAAAATTAGCCTGGTAATAAAGCCAATAGGGGAAAAGACCAAGCCCAGCAAAAGGCTGAGATGGGTCCTGCTGATGTGCTCGGCTGCTTGGGTCCTTGCTGGTCTTGTCCCTATTGCCTAAGCCAGTTTGAATTGGGTTTCTGCTGTTTGCCATTTAAAGAAGCCTAAATAATACACCAGTTTTCTGCAAATATTGATTGACCCCAATTCCATGCTGGGGTAGCTCTGGGAGGATGCCACAGGACTGCAGGCTGGGTTCACCCTGGAGATGCTGACTCAGCTTTGGCTTCGGGAGATTCTGATGCAAAATGCTTGCCTCCAAGGGCCCCCTGGGGACCCACAGCTGTGCCTAGAGAGGGGCAGGAGCAAGATTAGGGAGCAGCGCAAGTTTAGCCAGAGACGGGGCCTTGGCTAAGCTTCCAGTGGCCGCAGGAATTGGGGTGGCCCTTTGGTGTTGTCCTGAGTTGGAAGAAGAAGGTCAGTAGGGGACCAGTCCCTGGATGTTGGATGCCCCAAAGGTGACGTGACCTTGAGAGGAAGGGTTTCCTGCAGCCAAGGGCAAGGCCAGGGAGGCTGTGGGCTGGGGACCATCAGCTCCAACACTCCCAGCAGGAGAGGGAACAGGTCTGTGAGTCCTAGGTGGGGATCCAGTGGCTTGGCGGAGTATCCACTGTGACTCGGACCCTCTTCCGTCACTCGCCCTCTGGTCACTCGCTCTCTGGACATGTTTTTTCCCCCCCATTTTTCTGCTTTTCTGTACTTTCTTTGCAAACTAAGGTCCTCCGTCTCGCTCCCTCCCAAATCCTTCCTTTAGAAACACTCTCCTGGGGTCTTCTGTGGCCTGTCTCAGGGGCAGTGAGATCCTCTTTATGAAAAAGAAAGCCCCAGGAAAAAAAAGAAAAACCAGGAAACAGCCATAGCATTTTGAATGCGGCCTGACGACAACCTCTTGCTCCTTCCAGAACAATATGCTCTCTATTGAGGCTGCGTCGTAAATATCCCACTTGCTTATCCGAAGGCTGGGGAGCAGTCTCTGGGGCTGCGAGATTGATTTCTTTTCATTTATTTACTGGGAACCCTTCCGAAGAACCCACTCAGGTTTATAATGTAGGGCCCATTATTGACATGGCAGATGGCGAGGTTTGACCAAATCAAGTTACCAAATTGCTCAGTGCCTTGGTTTCCTCATCTGGAAATGTGGCCTGACCTACGGTCACTAATCACGGTGACTAATAAGAATATCAAACCATCAGTAACAGCAGTCAGCCTAACAACAACCCCTAGTTGCTGGGTTTTATTGCTATATTCTAGACCCTGTGCCAAGGGCAGAATACGCTCAAGCTACCACTAACCCTGTAACTACAATTATCATCCCCATTTCGGGGATGAAGAAACGGAGGTTCAGACAGGTTACACAAGCCTGATGAAGGTTCTGTGGTAGTAGGAGGTGGAGCTAGGACTTGGAGTGAAGTCAATGGGACACCAGAGCCCAAAGCCTTAATCAGCTCCCAACAGACCGCCCGGCAGTACCTGTGGTGCCATGGTTACCACAGCAATCAAGAATGCAATCAGAGAAACCCAAGGACACTGGGCAGGATGGGGATGGAGTTGATTTTTCTTCTATTATTTTAGTTACAGTCCAGATCACCCTGGTAACTACCAGTCCCGCAGCCCCAGCAGGCAAAAGCAGGGGCGAGGCGTGTTTGGAGGCCAACCTCACCCTAGCGCTGGCTGTACTGTAGCATCTGCACCTTCCTGTGACCCTCCAGGCCCTTGGGATCCATGAACCAGCTTGTTCCCCTATAAAAACTCAGAAGCCGAATTAGTGTGGAAGCAGCTCCCTTTAGGATCCGGGGGCAGGCAAAACCTCTGGACGGCTTTCCTGGATGCCCAGCCTGTGTGAAAGACCCTGGGGGTCAGTTCATGCTCTTTGGCCCCAGGACAGTGGGTACAGCTGCCTCCTGGCCTCTGCTCAAGGAAGGACATGTCTTCGTGGTGGAAAGTTCCAGGCTGGCCTCTAGAAGACGCAGTGGACCGAGTTCTGAATGCCCAGCTGGAAGGGACCCAGCGGTCCCACCCAGAGGGTGGCGTCCCACTCCCCAGCAGCTGCTGGCCTGGGAAGACCCAGCGCCTTCCCTCTGGTGAGCCTCAGCCTTCTCCGCTCAGCTTGCAGGGAGGAGCGTGGCTTCTGCACCTTTCTCTCCTGCAAGAGGCTGCCACTCCCCCCAGCTCCTGGACAGAGGGGTGTTGATTCACGTGTGGGGTCTTGATCCCCTACATCCAGCACTGAGCAGGGCGTGGGTGGGGCTGGGGTGTCAGACTTTCCGGGGTCGAGACATTCCTCGCCTGTGAGTTTTGACGAGTGGTTGGGGCTCTCCGAAGCTCAGATTCTGCATCCGTAAACCAGGATCTGGATGGAGCTTCTCTCCCAGAACCGAGGCATGGATTCCATGACACAGCCTGCGGTCTGGGCCCGAGTCCACCCCTGTGATCCTCACTAGATGTTTCAATGTCTTCAAGTGTAGCATTAATAGGCATTTTAATATAGATACATGTCATATGAGTGTCTTAAATATGTTGTCAGAAGTCTGAATGCTTACATGTATTATCATTAAATTATTATTATTTCATGTCTTAAATTTTAAATTTATCATCTAAAATGCATTGCTATTAAGTATCCTAGGGTTTTCCATGTAAAAGCAAACTTTTGAGGTTTGCTGAATGAATACATTTTTTTTAAATGCATGCTTTCATTTCTCTCTTTTCCCTCCTCTGTCTTCTGAAAATTGAGGGCTCTGGCCCTGGAACTGGGACAAGGACAGCCCCTTGTCCGTTCCTGTTCTCAAGTCCACATTCCCTTCCTGGTAGAAATTTCTAAGCTGAGCATTCTTGTGTTGGAGCAGCTCTGACAGGTGCTTTAAATAGACTGGGTTTCGAATCCTGCTCTGCCTTGACCTCCATCCACTTCCCCTTCATTATCAGCAAGAGAGGCTGGGCACATCTGCCCATCATGAGAACGGAATGTGCAAGTCTATAGGAGGTGCTCAGTGGAGTCCACACACACTTAATGAGCACCTACTGCATGCCGGCTACAGGGCTAGACACTGAGGACTTCTCAGGGAACAGGAGGAACCAGCCCTGCTCTTAGGGGCTGTGTGTAGCAAGCTAGTGGCTTTCCCTTCTGAATATGGGAGTCCTTGCCCCTAGAAGCCCAGGATCCTCAAGTCCTTAGCCACCCATTTCTCCTCTTTCTCATGTTCTGCCCCCAACATTTAAAGAATGTGCCAAGTGGAAATACTGGGGCACCACAGTGACCAAATTCTCCTGTCGTATTGTGTGCATGCACAATAATGTCAGGACCCATCCCACGGTGGTGTACCAGAGGGAAAGCAGCCCAGGGCATTCTGGGGGGATTAGGAATGACAGCGATAGTGGAAAAGGGCGGCAGTTAGGCAGCTACTAGGAGGTTTGCGTTCAATGGCTCTAAATTCCAATTCAAACTGGGCTGGCTGCTCTCAAAGCCCAGTTTCCACCCACTATCAAACTGAGGGGCGGGGCTGGGCGTTGGGGCGCATGCGCATAGACCCAGTGGCGCTGGAGGAGGCTGTGGTAGGAGGATTGAGTGGTCGAAGCCAGACTCGGCAACTTAGGGAGGCCCTAAGCAATTCTGCCAGACCCTGTGTCTAAAATAAAATATGAAAACTGGGGCTGGGGATGTGGCTCGGTGGTTAGGCAGCCCCTGGGCTCAATCTCTGGTACAAAAACAGAAAAACAACAAATAAACAAAAAAACTGCAGGTCCAGGATCATGATGGAGGCCCAGGGAGTTGTACCCAAGGAGAGGGAGGCCTGGCTTGGCTTGTGCCCGCGTGTCGGGCCCTGGCTGGTTGGAGGAATTGGGGCCTCTGCAAAGGGACCCCTTCCTCCTTCCAGGAGGCAAGAGGCTAGCGCCCCGCTCGCCTCCCACCCGCACCCCACGAGTCCCTTCCAACAGTGGGGAGCCTTTGCAGTCCGTGATGACGTCACCGAGGAGGGAGGTGGCGGAGGAGCACAGACCAGCCGCCCCACCGGCCCCAGGCTCTCCCAGGCGCAGGAGCAGGGTTCCCAGGGCGGCACTCACCCAGCATTTGCTTAGTGAGGTTTTCAGAGCACTAACGGAGGGTGTCTAGGAGTCTGTCCCCTAGTGCAGGTCACCATCCCTCGCCCCCTTGCTGGCTGGCCCAGGGCTCCTGCTCCTTCCCGCGGAGCTCTGGGAGGGGCTTTTTGCGTGATCCTGGCCACTGCCCGCACTGAAGCCCTCTCCTCACAGCTGGACCTCATGGAGAAAGGGAATGAAATAAAAACGTACAGTCACTCCTCAGCTGGAGCAGAGCGATTCTTTTACTAATGGCATTCATCTAGTGTCTTCAGTGGAGGTCTTAGAGGTCTGCGCTGGGTGCCTTGGCCCATGCATGTAGAGGTGGGGAGGCTGAGGCAGGAGGACCGTGAGTTCAAAGCCAGCCTCAGCAACAGCGAGGTGCTAAGTAACTCAACGTCTCTAAATAAAATACAGAATAGGGCTGGGGATGCGGCTCAGTGGTCAAGTGCCCCTGAGCTCAATCCCGGGTCCCACCCCTCACCCCTCAAAAAAAGAAAAGTATTTCCTGAGCCAAGTATCCCAGAGGCTGTAATTTTTGTCTCAGTCTGTTTGGGTTTTGGAGGGGGCCCTGGTAAGCACCAGCGAGGACCCTAGGGGGACGTGAAGGTGGCAGACAGCGGGTTTCTGCTATGGAAACTGAGGCTCTGTCCTGCTGGGGCCTCTGAGACAGGGAGCCGCCCACCTGCTGGCTGAGAAACTGGGGCGCACGTCCTCAGACTCGGGCCTGGCCTTCTGGTCTACCCTGGGCAGCTGGGGGGGGGCCTCAGGTGGGGAGCAGCAGACATTCCCAGTAGGAAGCCATCGTCGTGCATAGGATGGTGTGCACGAGGGACACAGGGAGAACACCCAGAAATTCACATGTACTTGTCTTATTTCTGAGTATAATTCCTTCTGGGAGAAACAGCCCTAAGATGACGACCTTGGGCTTGGTAAGAAGGTAGAAGTGTGTTTCCCGCGATGCTCATATAAGTGTTGACACAAGGGTTGTGGGCTTCCAGGTGAGCCGCCGGGCGAAAGCACCATGAAACATTTCATTGCATATAAAGTAAGTATGTGCAAATGCGGCCACAGAATGAAAGAGATGGCAAATCAAGGAACATCAAAGTCAACGTGGGTTTCTATAGCTGGCCTCCAGGTTAAGAGCAGGTGGAGGGGGCTGGGGATGTGGCTCAAGCAGTAGCGCGCTGGCCTGGCATGCGTGCGGCCCGGGTTCGATCCTCAGCACCACATACCAACAAAGATGTTGTGTCCGCCGAGAACTAAAAAATAAATATTAAAAAAATTCTCTCTCTCCTCTCTCACTCTCTCTTTAAAAAAAAAAAAAAAAAAAAAAAAGAGCAGGTGGAGGACCCGGATGACTCATTACATTTCGTTACCTTCAACAAGTTGCTCACATCCGGGGACTTCAGTTTTTGTCTTTATTTACTTATTTTTTTACCTGCCTAATGATCTGAGTACCTATCAGACCCAGTCAGCATGGGAGTTAAGTGAACTAATACTTACAGACAATAGGGATAGATTGTGCTGTTTGCTTGTAAGTCTTTCATCTCTCTCTACCTTGGAGTTTACTAGAGGGAATATACTTTCCTGTCCCATCAACATTCATATTATTTATCCAACAACTAGACGTAAGCAGATGTAATGTACACCCCATCCCCGTAGAGACCCTAAGTGTCCTTATGTAGTACCAGATGACTCTTTCGTATTCTTGCCCTGAACCAGGAGAAGAGGATGCCTGGGGTCATTCATGAAGTTTTTACTTGGATTCCAAAGTGATAGGCACATAAAGCAGAACTGAACTCAATCCATGTCCTGAAGTTGAGGCACCCCAGCTAGCCATGGGTCCAATGAGAAAGAATGTTATTGAGGTACACCATGGAGGTATGGGGGCTGTTTGTTATGTGGCATTATCACAACAGCTGACTGTTACAAAATTTGGCAAAAGAATATTGCAGATACTCTGTAAGTAGCTATTATTATCCTCATTTTTGCCATTTCTACTTCTATTGGGAAAAAGGGGGGATGTTAGGCAAATATGTTGAGGATACTATGTATTGATGATTTAGAAATCTCATTACCATAGTAAAGGCTATGACAAGTTCTGTGGTTTAAGATAAAAAAAAAGCAAACTTGGAAACTTATGCAATAAACACACACTTACATTTTTTAGAGAATTTTGTGAAATTTCAACATGAAATCCTCACATTTAGGATGGGAAGTGTTCCAGGTCGGACACTGGCTACATCTCATCACTTGATGATGGATGTAAGAAGAACTTAGAGAACAGACACTGAAGTGTGACCCCCTGGCTGCACCAGCAGCCCACACGTTTCAGCACCCTGTTAGCCAGTGTGGGGTCCCCTTCTTCCTTCTTGACGCTCTTCCCAGGCTGAGAACCTGCCAGCCATACATATTCTTGGCAGAGAAGAGGGATTCTCGGTAACACTCAAAACTGTCATTGTTTGCCTGCTACCATCGACTAAGAATTTTCCATGCACAATCTCATTTCATTCTCTCCATGACTCCATAAGGTGAGTGCTTTTGTTTACCTCCTCCTACAGAGGAGGAAACAGGCTGAGAAAAATGGAGTGACCTGCATGATGTCTGTCTTAGCTCATGTGTGCTGCTATAACAAAACACCAGAGACCAAGAAATTTTATAAAGAACAGAAACGTATTTCCTTCCACTTATGGAGGCTGACATGGTCCTCTCTTCCCTGCGGCGCCAGCCTATACAGATCCACCAAGTGGCTCTTTGTCTCTGGAGTCCAGCTGGCCTGGGTCCGTGGGAGGCATCAGCAGGTCGAAAGGGTGGAGGCAGATCAAGAGGAGCCTCCATCTCTGGGCTCCTTCACCCCTGGTTGTCTAGGGCAGGTGGCACCCTGACCTAAAGCCTCAGCTTTTGAGGATCACCCTGTCCTCTCCCTTTCCTTGCCCCCTGATGACGCCCTGCTCCTGCTCTTCCCCATCCCTTCCTAGCGCCCCCTGCTGTCCACGTTCATTATTACCATCGCCAGGTGATGAGCACTGACCACAGGTGGATTCCTGGGCTCCACCTGGTCCAAGTCCTTGTGAAGTCGGTCTTGGGCTCGTTCTACAGATGAGGAGGAGGAGTTCACGGGCCACAGAGCTATGGGAGGGTAAGGCTGGGTTCAGACCCAGGCTCTTGCAGCCACTCTGGGGCCACGAGGCATGTGCCATAGACCCAACCATGACCACAGCTGAGCCCCGCTTGCACCCAGAAAGGGGCACCTGGAGGTGCAGGAGGACAGTTGCAGAGGTGATCGCCCACTCTTGTTTGCAGAATTGTGAACGTCGGCCCCCAACACATGCTTCAAAGCACACACACACGCCCACGGCCTCTCACACTCATCCACACCTGCCTCCATGTTGGAGGCCCCCCGGCGCCTCCACCCAGCCGTCCCTGGTGGAGGAGCAGCAATTCCGCACCAGGTGGGGACATTTCTGCTCAAGTTCGTTTTGACTTAGGGCTTGTAAACAACCCTGCCGGCTCCAGGCGCCCAGGATCTGCCTGTTCCCCCAAACTCCACACCCTGACGGGTGCCAGAGACACCTTCACCAGGGCCCAGGGGAACCGTGGGGTGTCACTTGTGTGCTCCATGGGAGCTGTTGGGCCTGAGCTTGGCTCCCCTGCGTCCCTCCTCACCTGGGGCCCGGGAAGCCGGGCTGAGGTGCGACACCACCTGCCTCTTTCTTCAAACCTGGCTGGATGTCAGAGTCACAGGCCACAGACGTCACCCAGGCATGAGGCTGGGGACGGCTGAGTACCCAGGGGCAAGACCAGCAGCACGTTGCTTGATCCCAGCCCTCGGCTGGTCTTTGAATTTCCTGCCTCGGCCTCTGAGGAGCCATGACCGTTGTGCAAAGCACAGGTGTCACCGCTGCTGTCTGACCTATCGGCCAGGGAAGCAGGTCAATAAATGCCCAGACTCCACAATTCAGGGTGTCCCCACTCCCGCCCTCGGCAGCCGCCACCTTGAGGACCGTGGAACATCCTCTGTAACCTGTCCTTTCTCTGTTTGAACTGAAGTGAAGTTTGATGCTCTCTGGGTGGTTGACATGCGGGCCCTGGAGTAGGTCACGTTCCCTGGGTCTCAGTTTGTCCATCTGTAAGATGGGCACAGCCCTGTTTACCCCACGGGGTAAAACTCCTGGGGCATGGGAGGCGCACAAGAGGTGGCGGGTTTCCATCCATGTAAAGATGCCTTCAGAGCCACAGAAAAACGAGCCACCGGCTTGGGGGAAGGTTTCTACCTTCCACACAGCCCCTCCGGATGTTTGAGGAAGCACCCGCTTGGTGGACGGGATCAGAGGTCTGCACACTTAAATTTATGTTCTCTCACCAGTATAAAAAAAATCGAGCAGGGACCCTATTTATATAATACGTAAGTACATGTCTGACCCCTCATGCACTCTCAGGGAAATGTAAACTTTATCACCACATAAAAATAGAAATGAAACAGATGAGTTACAATCAAGTACTTTTTCATTTTTTCCCTTCCTGCTCCTGGGGATGCACCCCAGCTCTTTTTATTTTTTATTTATTTATTTTTTAAGAGACCGAATTTCACTAAGCTGCTCAGGCTGAACTTGAACTTGAAATCCTTCTGCTTTTACCTGGATTCCAGGTGTGCATCCAGCCCACGATGAGCTATAGAAGGAAGAGACGCTCTGGTAGTTTCCCCAAGCCCCCCAAGGACCATTCTGTGCACCCCATTCTGTACGCTGTGCTCTGAGTCCTCTCTGGTCCAGGTGCGGCTCCTGCCGCTGGTGAGACGTGCAGGATCAGAGCCGGGGGTGTGGAGTGGCAGGCTGCTGCTGGCTCGGGGTGCACAAAGCAGGAGTTCCATCCCCAGCACTGGGGGGGGTGTGGCGGGGGAAGATATGCAGAATCTCACGCCCTGCCCCAGATGTGTAATGAGAATCCCGGAGTAACCTGGTGCCCAGGAAAGTCTGGGAGCCTCTGGTCTGGGGAACGTAACGGGACATCTCTAAATTTCAGGTTTCCTTATCTTATGAACTGGGAAGATGTTGGCTGAGTCCTTCTGGATGTCTTAAATTCAGCCGGGCGTAGGGGATGGGCGGGTCCCCTCAGGCCCCCTTGCTGGCCTGCCCAACCTGCCTTGGAATCCACTGTCCCATGCCAAGCTGGATGGCCGGTGCCAGTTAATTTGGAGAATCCCCCCACAGGGACTCCTGGTCCCCACAGTTGGAAGGGTGGTTGCCAAGCCGTGCCATAAATCTGCTTTAGAAAGGTCCAGCATTTTTTGAAGGTTTTTTTTTCTTTTTTTTTAAAGCTAACACAACTAATCCCTGGCTGTTCCTTGAAGTGGACTCAGATGGAAATATAATCTTTCCACAAAGTGGCTTTGGCCCCACTTCCTCATTTCGGGTCCAAGAGTGACTTTGAGAGCGCATGTTAGCGTGGGCTCTGGCGGGGGCCAGCCCAGGCGGCCTGCGGGGCAGGGGCGGAGGCACTGCGTCACCCGGGAGGCATCTAATGTCCCGGGGCTGCACAAACATTATTTTTTAATTCTCAGAGTAGAAGCGACTATTACGGAATCCATCAAATTCGAGACAGGAAGAGGGCTTGGTTTCTGCTGCCCGGGTGCTGCCCAGAGCTTAGAGCTCAGTCCATTCGCCTCCGGTTCCTTGGGACACAGCCAGGTCGGGCTTCTGGTTACCGGCAGAAGCCTGGAGGAGTTTATGGATTGGGTGGGTGGGTTGGCGGGGCAGTTGGCCCGGAATGAGGATTGTAAAAGGGCCACATGGATCTCTAGGTGGAGGGTAGGATCGTGCCAGGCCGTCAAACAGCAGAATGTGTCTTTTTTTAGAATTCTTTTTCCTAATTTGCTCCATTGAACCACCGTGTTGGAAGTCAACAGGGGATTCAAGGAGATGGCCTTAATCCATTTTCTGTTACTATAATCACATGCCTGGGGCCGGGTAATGTATAAAGAAAAGAGGTTGATGTAGCTCCCAGTTTTCACGTTCGAGAGTCTGGCGCCACCACTGGCTGTGTCCCAAAGCAGATGGCCTCGTGATGGGTGTGTGCGAAAGAGGGACACAGACATCATGTTGCAAGAACGGGAAGCCAGAGGCAGACCAGGGAGGGGCCAGTCACAACGGCCCACCAGGTCCCGCCTCTTGAAATCCCCGCCATCTCTCTCTCACGGTGGAGATTCCTGCAGGGGCCCTATTTCCTGTGGGGTCCCCATTGCTCCTGGGCAGACCCAGCTCTGTCACTGGGTGACATGGGTTCCTGCACCAGCCCCTCCTGTTCAGCTTTCTGCTCTTGGACTCTGACTTATTCTCCAGGTCCTAAATCTCCCCCCTTCCAGCCCCCGTCACCTCCGAGACCGATGGCCACAGGGAGCACTTGCTCCTGAACTCCCTGGTGGTGACCGTGTCTTCCAGGCTCACTGTGTGTCCGTGCCCACCCCCAAACGCACGCGTGGGAATCCCAACCCTGAAGGTGACGGTGGGTTCACCCCGCGGAACCTCATCTCAGACCCCGACCTCCAGAGCCCTGGGAGAAAGGTCAGAGCTCTAAACCCTCCAGCCGACAGCTGCCCAAGGCGACCACCGCAGGGACACCTCCCGACTCACACCCCCGAGGACCTCCTGCCCTCGGGACAAGCAGCCCAGGCGGAGACTTTGGCCACACTCAGCTCCAACTCTGGGGTCCCCCTCTTGGCTGCACCCTCTTTCCTAAATGAACAGGGCCATCTCCTATCCCGGCCTCTGCCTCCTTCGCGACCTCACCTGCCTGGTGGGCTCCGACTTCAATGAAATTCTTTTTTTTGGGGGTACCAGGGATTGGACTCAGGGGCACCAGACCACTGACCCCCAGCCCCAGCCCTGTTTTGCATTTTATTTAGAGACAGGGTCTCACTGAGTGGCTTAGGGCCTCGCCATTGCTGAGGCTGGCTTTGTACTCATGATCCTCCTGCCTCAGCCTCCCCAGCTGCTGGGATGATAGGTGGGTGCACCTTGCACCCACTCAACGAACATCGTTCATGAGAAAACGTCATCAAATTCATTCCCTGTGTATCTGTTGGCCACCCATTCAGTAGCAGGCCCTTTTGGTTGCTGATGCTACAATGGTGGGGAAATAGCTAAGCCCAGAATAAGTTGAATAAGTGGCATCAAGGTCAAGGGCGGTCTCTGTAAAAAGGTGATATTTGAGTAGGGATGGAAGGAAGCCAGGATTATTAATCCCGCCAGCTGTGACGATGGCGCTGATGGATGGCTCTTGACTCTGTTAGCACTGGCTGCGTCTCGGGTCCTCCTCCAGGGCTCTGGACTCTGCCACTCTGCTCCGGCTGCTAGATGAGGTGGATGGGTGGGTGGAGGGACCGGCAGCAGGGATTGGCGCTCAGCCCTCCCTCCCCAAGGAGCTCCTGGCCGAGCTGGAGAGTGACATGCGCCCTAAATGAAAAGCACCAATATGGGTGAGTGTTGCCATGGAAACAGCGGGGTGAGTGGGATGGGGAGAGGGGCATGCTCCTCCCAGGCATCAGTGACATTTGGGAAGGGGTCTGAAGGAGTCTGGGGTTTGTGCAAAGTTGGAGGGAACAGCATTGGTGGCAGGGGGAACAGTGGATGCTAAGAGACCCAGGCGAGAAAGAGCCACCCAGGCTCAAGGGGCGAGACAGGCGTGGCCAGAAAATGGGCCAAGGGGTTCCTCACGATGTCACCTCTCTGGCTGCTCTTCATTTTTCCATTTAGCAAAAGAAGAGAGGCCACCTGACCCGGAGTATGCACTCTGGTAATTATTTCTCGTATGTAGAAGCCGAGGAGAAGTGGGTGGGAGAGGCTGGATCTCATATCAGGGGTCACTCTGCTGATTTCCAGGATTCTCATCAACAAGTAATTTCCCAGCCTGACCAAGTTGTGAAATCCAACTACCAAACTTGATCTCTGAGCTGGGTGGGCGCGGTGGTGCACGCCTGTCATCCCAGCAGCTTGGGAGGCTGAGGCAGGAGGACGGCAAGTTCGAGGCCAGCTTCAACAATTGAGCGAGGCCCTAAACAACTTAGCAAGACCCTGTCTCTAAATAAAAATCAGAAAGAAGTGAGGATGTGGCTCAGTGGTAGAGCACCCCTGGGCTCCATCTCCAGGACCACAACAGTCAAATATCCACCCCCAGTGCCAGCTCTCACGGAGGCCACTGGTACCAGGTAAACTTGACATCAAGCCTTAAAGTACTTGAAAAAGAACTTGGCTTCCGGACCCTGCAGAAGTTCCCCGAGTCCCTGTTTCCTGTAAGCCCTGCCCTGCCTGGAGGAGGTCCATCAGTGCGATTTGGTTCATCTGCTCCCAGCTCATCAGAAGGGGTCCCTCTGGCTTCACAATCCACACCATTCGCCCTGTGACATTTGCCGCCGCCCTGCACCAGCCGTGGTCTTGTGCCAGTCCCGGGCAGGATCCCAACCGAGATCCGAGCCTGGCACTCAGGAGTGGTGCCAGTAGTTGGCGTCTGTGTTATTTTTTTATTTTTTATTTTGTTTCCAATTGGAGAGAAACGTGGGTCTCTGGACAGTATTTGAAAGAGGCTCCTCTCAATTTCTCCGTCCTCGGTGACAAGGGTGATCGCTCATTCATTCAACAGACGTTCAGCCAGTGCTTGCAGAGTGCCAGGAGCCAAGCTGCAGCTGGGGAGGAACATGCAGGGTGGGTGTGGCTCGTGTCCCACCCTAAATGCAATTTGCAGCCTAGTGCGGGAGACAGACCCTAGACCCTAAGGACACAAGCGGTCATTTTACTGCAGGAGTGACTTCCCCATCATCCAAACGAGGTTTACTGAGCATCTACTATGGGAGAGACACCACCCCTGAGCCTCCTTGTCCTCTCCTGTGGTAGACAGACTTGATTATTTGGTTCTGCCTTTGAAGGACCGCAGTAGAATCTGTGGCTTTCCACGTGGTTGCACAGCCGAAAAATATATTCCCCAGACGGCCGTACACCTCAGTGTGGCTGCTGGGGTGCAAACACAAGTGACTTGTCTAATTTGGGGTTCATGCCTTTAAAGGGCGAGTGATGGGCCCTCCCCCTTCTTCCTTTCTTCCTTCCCTCTAGCTGGAATTCAGATGTAATGGCAGGATCTGGAGCTGTTGTGTTGGGCCATGAGATGGAAAGCGCGTTGCAGACAGCACAACAGCAACTGGGGAGCTCTGAGTCTTTGGTGGCTGTAGGGCCCACCGAAGCCCCGGGCCACTTACCTGGAGTCACATGTGTGGGAGAAAGAAGCGTCTTCTCTTTCAACGCCTGCTGGTTTGGCGCTCCAGAGAACGGATCAGCCTCTCTTTTAATCCACACATCATTGCCTCGGGCAGGAGCCTCCGGGGCAGCATGGGTGACCGACTAGCTCTGTCTGGATTGCATCTTGCGGTTTGCTAACCTTTATCCTCCCACGTGCCGACCCCTCACCTGGGTCACTTTCCTTCCACTCTCCCTCACCCGTCTCTCAGGACCCACGTCAAGACCCCTTCCTCCCTCAATCCTCCCCAGAGCCCTTCACACCCACCAGCTCCAAGCTTCCAAACTCGGCTCTTTTAGTTTGGCCCAGATCAAGACACTTTAACTGAGCACATACTATACTAGTTTGGGGTAGGAATTGAATAATGATGATGATGATAATAATAATAATAATAATGTCTTCATTTCTTCTTTCAAGGGGCTCCAGGCTCTGGGTCGTCTATGAAGCCTTTGGAGTGAGGACTTTCACTCACTCCCTCTTCAACAAGCATTAATTTGGCACCTACTGGGTACCAAGTGCTGTTCTAGGCTTTTTGAGTCCTAACAAGAGGAACCTCCGGTCGGCATTTCCCAGGATCTCTCAGTCCTTCCCCTGCTCTTTCTTTTACCCTCAATGATGTTAAGGTAGATTTTAACGTCAGCCCCCTCTACAGCTGAGGGAATGGAGGCTTTGGTGGCGAGACGACTGTGCCTGTCACCTTGGGACTGCATTCCGCCAGGGTTGAGTCCTTTGCTCTTGGAGTGTCCTCTGACACTCACTGGACGCTCCCACCAGCCTCACGGGATTTGAGGACCCTGTGGCCGGCGATTCCACCTTCCGGGGGTCGGCAGCCCCGTGGGCACCTCAGAATCGAAAGGGTTAAGCGCCCCGCCAGCTCCCAGAAGCCAAACCCCCACAGAGACGCAGGGAGATATTTCCATTTCTGACAAGGGGCGGACCCTGGGGCCACCGGTTCCATAGGGGACCCGCGGGACAGGCAGAGGGGGGCCAGGGCCTGTGGCCTGCGGACGGTCCCCGGCTGATGGAGGACCTGCTGGTCCGGGAAGGGAGAGAGCGGGAGGGACGTGAGCCCTGAGGGACAGCAGCGATCCCAGGAGCTCAGCAAGGTCTGTGTGTGTGTGTGTGTGTGTGTGTGTGTGTGTGTGTGTGTGGCAGTAAAAGAATCTGTGTCAGCAGCATCTGTTGTTTGGGAAGAAAGCGCAGCTTTAACCAGAAAGGGAAGTGGCCCGGGGAAGGTGGCCCAGCTGGATTTCAACTTTGAGTCAATCGGGTGCGACCAGGATGGAGGAAGTCCCCGCTGCTGTGCCGGGTGGGCCGCAGGACGGGCCGGGAGAGTTACTTCCCTCAAAACTGGTGCCTCAAAAAGAAATGGAGCGCCCCTGGGTGCAGCTGCCCCAGCCTCGGGCTGCCTCGGCCCCTGATGTGGGTCCACCCTGTGTGGCTCTGTGCCGCCCCGGGCTCCTGTCCAGCCTGCGCCCTCGGCCTGGGCACCATGACCGATCCTGCTTCCCTGGGAACTGGCTAACGCGCCCCGAGTGCCGATTCCCAGCCAGGCCTTGTCTAAGCTCTTTCTAGAACATTCTCTCTTGAGGACTTGCGACGGGGCCGTGAAGTACCGTTTCCATTACCAAACGGGTGGTTCTGATGGACGGGGAAGCTCAAGGGCAGACTGGGGAAGTCAACTGTCCGTGCCACTCGGCCGTGGGTGGCACAGCTTAGATCTGAGCCTGGGGCCGCTGGGATCCAACCTCTGTGCACGTCCGCGGTGCCACTGTGACTGCACCTGCCGGTCTCCGCGCAGGTTTTCTTGGTCATTTCTGCTCCCTGACTCTGTGCCCAGTAGATGCCCAGCCTGTATTTGTAGTGAGTTAATATTTAAAAAATACCAAGTGAAAGTTGTTTGGGGAATGTAGGTCCTAGAGAATATATTTGGAATTTATTATCAATAAGAACAAGCTATAAACCTGGAGTGAGAAAAAGTATATCCAGGCTGGAAGAGAAGGGAGAGGATTTGAGGTGGGAAAGAGAGAGGGGGCCTGAGACTGGACGTGAGTGGCTGGATCAGCCTCTGCCTGAAGGTGCATCTACAGCAGCGTGAAATGGTCCAGTCTGCACTCCAGGAGGACACTGACATCTGCCCAGGAGACCTCTTCAGTCATGGTCAGCATGCATTGCTATAGGTCTCCAGTTGGCAAACAACGGAGGAGAATCCCTTTAGGGCTGGGGTCAGGAATAGCTGCTCCAATGTCAGTGGGGACCAGATCAGTCCTGGAACAGGGAGGAGGGTGCTCAGCTGCCGCCGGGGTCAGGGGGTGAACTCAGGTCCAGGACACTTCGTGGCTACAGGAAGGACGGTGGCCTACCTGCCGCACACTCCCTGTGAAGAGGTGGGCCTCAGCCAGGTTGGGAGGTCCGGCCTCCTCCTCCGGGCCTTCATTTCAGTCTGGTGAAACTCCTGGTGGCTGAACTTGGTTGATGGTCTTTTAAAAGCTTCTCTGTTGGAGCCACAGATCCTTCAAGGACCATCCCAGATGGGCGGCACCATGGGCCAGCTTTCTGCGTGGGCCTCGGTGGGCAGTAAAGCGGCCTCCGTGTTCCCCTCGCCCTGCAGGAGCCAGAGGGGCCAGGCCCGGGCTGCCCTGGCCCTGCACAAAGCAGATGGGGGTGTTTGGGGGGCACCTTGGGGTCCTCTGGAGCCTCGATCTGGGTCAAGGACCCTGGGCAAGCGAGTTGGTCAAGGACGAGAGGAAGAAGAGTCAGGTCAGAGCCCCGGGGCGTCCACTCAGGCAGGTGAGGGCAGACCCACAGCCCCGGAGGAGGAAAGGGGAGAGTAACTCACCAGCACTTAGGGACCCGGACCCAAATATGTGTGGAAGCCTATATATTTCTGAAGTAATCCGTGCTTTTGAAATAAAAATGAAACAACACAGGCAAGCCAAAAGAAATAAAAAAATGTACATGTCTTTCTAATCCCTCTGCCTAGACATAACATCATTAACGTGTTGTGGTCTGGCTCTCCAATAATTTTATGCATAAATATGGGCCTTGTATTAAAATAGAGTTGTACAGTACGTGCTGTTATGGGACCTGTCTTGTTCATTTCGTCGTATGTCAGGACGTATTTCCTTGAAAATAAAGGTGGAACTACATCATTAATTTTAATTGTCACATGAGATGCCAACATCTAGATGGCCCGTGAGTAAGCAGAAATGGAACCGACTTCACTATTGTTGACTTTCAGGTGCTCACCAATCGTTCTTTCTTTCTTTCTTTCTTTCTTTCTTTCTTTCTTTCTTTCTTTCTTTCTTTCTTTCTTTCTTTCTTTCTTTCTTTCTTTCTTTCTCTTTCTTTCTTTCTTTCTTTCTTTCTTTCTTTCTTTCTTTCTTTCTTTCTTTCTTTCTTTCTTTCTTTCTTGCATTCACGAATAACATTGCAGCAGATGCTTTTATCTTTCTATTTTCATATATGTCTGCATAATTCTATATAGTCAATTATTTTAAGTGGAATTTCTGCATCGAAAAGCATGTGTGCCTTCCTGGCTTTGAGATCTGTATCACCAAAAATACCTGTTGGAAAAAGGCAGATCGTCCTTCTCATGAAAGGTTATTCACAAGAAGATACTTTGATACAATTACTCTAAAAGAAAGGTCTGTGCTTATGAAAAGCTAATCAGACACTATGTAAATACAAAGCAAAAGGTATCATTTTAATCTTTCTTCCCAGAGAAGATTGTCTTTTCATTGTTGTATGAGTGCCTAGTTTTTTATTTACTGTAATAAAATACACAAAGCTGAGTAACTTCATAAAGAAAAGAGGTTTTTATTTGGGTTCATAGCTCTGGAGGTCCAAGGTCAAGAGGTAGGAGGCGGTAATGACCTTCTTGCTATCCTGAGGCATCTCAGGGCATCACATGGCAGAAGACAGAGAACAATTGTGTGTGTGTGTGTGTGTGTGTGTGTGTGTTTTCTATTCTCTTCCTTTCTTCCTACATTGCTACTGGTAATTCAATCTTGGGGCCTCCATCCTGAGAACCCCATCTAATCCCAACCATTTCCCAAAGGCCGTACTCCCAAAATTCAAATGTAGTAGGATTAAGTTTCCACCCTCGTGTACTTCACAACAGGGACCAGGTCCAACATGCGTTTTATATGCATAATCCATAGTAACCTCACGGATATCAGATTCTAGTTTGCTCCGAGCCTGGCACAGAATGGGTCCCTGTTGGATGAAATATTGATTGCCACGTAGCAAATTCTCCTCAAACCTGGTGGCTTTACGCCATAAACATTGATTATCTCACACAGTTTCTGCAGGTCAAAAATCTGGGGATGGCTGAGCCCTGTGGTTCTGTCTTAGGTCTCTCCTGAAGTGGTCGTCATGTTATTTGGGGTTGTGCTCTCATTCGGAGGCTCGACCAGGACTGGGGGATCCAAGAGGGCGCCCTCCCCTGGCCGTGGGCAGGAGGCCTCAGTTCCTTGCCCTGTGGGTTTCTGCACACGGCTGCCTGAGCGTCTTCAGGATGTGACAGTTGGCTTTCCCCAGAGAAGTGATCGAAGGTCGGGGCAACGCGGAAGTTGCAGTTTTTTTATGACCTAGTCTCAGCAGCCAGGCCCTGGTATTTCCACGTCGTCTTACTGACGATGTGGGCCAGCCCTATGAGCAGGGGGTGGGGTGGTCCTATACCAAGACACTAATCCTAGGAGGTGGGGCTCGTGGGGGCCCACCTTGAAGGTTGGCCGTGACATTTATTTAAATGAACTGAATAGATGATTGTGTGAATGGAGGGTTATCCTATCCATGCCGAGATGGGACGATTATCTGAGAAGGAGATTGCTCGAAGCTGTTCATTGGCTGCGGAAATTGCCAGAATGAACTTCTTCTGCCTGCAGCCAGGGCAGGGGAGCCGGGGCTTCCGACTCCCAGAGACGTCTGGGAAATTCCCTGGGGAGGTGGCTGGATCCCAGGCCCCTTTCTAAGGAGAGCCAGGCCTGCCTGTCAATCAAGACACCACGCCCGGGTCATGGGGCCAAGGGAGGCCACTCTCATCATGGAACTACTCAGTAGTTTATGACCCCCATAAAGCCATTAGCCCAGGGAGAGGAGGAGAGAGGGGTCGCCAGCACCCCGTGCCTCTCTGGGGTCCATTAGCCTCGGGTTGTAAACTCGGGCTCTGGCCACGGGTAACTGGTTTTATTATCGATCAATTACCGGCGCCTGTCAGCGGGTCTCAAACGTCCCGCAGGGTAGAACCTGGCTAGAGCATCCGGGGTGATGCCTGGCCATTCAGCCCTGGGCTCCGGGCCTCAGTTTCCCCATCTGGAGTCGCCGAAAATGAAAGGTCCCCACCGTCTGCACTCTGCAAACCGACTTCTAAGATGGGACTCCCAAACTGCGCACATTGGGCTGTGAGGTCATTTCTCTTCAAAATCAATCTCTCCTCCCACAGTCTACTGATGAAGAGATTGGGACACAGAGAAGTTGACCAGAGGCCAAAAAACACACAGCATGTGTGTGATGGCGAAGGGATTAAAAACTCAGGCCCTCTAGCACCAGTGCTGAGCTCTTCACCACAAGCCTCCCTGCCTTTCTGTCGACCATGTTTTCCCAAGTTTCTCTCCTGAACGTACCTCGTGAGCAGGCCACAGGTCTTGTGATGAAAGTGTTTTTTTTGAGCAGCTCCACAACTTGGCTTAGGCTTCGAGAGTAAAGACCTGGACTTTAAAATCCTTACAAGTGGCTCGCTTCCCCTCTGGGCCTCAGTTTCCTCTTCTGGAAGGTGGGATGGCCTGATCTTGCTTCAGGTTGCCACGGTGATGGAATGACACAGGGCCCTGGGACCAGGTGCTGGGGTGCTAGGGACCCGCTGGTATTTCTGTTCTTAGCGCAAACTCCCAGGGGAAGTGGGGACCTGCTTGACAGATTTATCTCCGTTGTCCATGCAAGGACGGACCCCAGCTCCCCGGGAGGCCGCAGGGAGGGACCTGCTAATGTGTAAAGAGACACGAGGCTCCTGGCATAGGGGGGCGCAGGGCGAAGCTGGGTGGGTGGGGGTGGGGGAGCCCACAGCTCCTGGTTCTGGAAGGAGAGGCTCAGGACGCGTTTGGGGTGCATGGTGTTTGCTGGTGACCAGTGGCCATGGAGGGGGGGGCGGGTCCAAAGCAGGTTAGACAGAGGGAAAGTGGACCTCAGGGGCAGGCCTTGCGGGCCACCTCCTGGGGGGAGGCGACCTCCCAGGAAGCCCTTCGTAAGGTGCAAACGGCCCACGACAGACGCGCAGCAGAAACTGTCGCGTGACCTCCTGGCAGCAGGGCTGGCTGCAGACCACGGGTTGTCCCCACCTACCCCCCAAGTGGCGGGGGCGGCCCAGGATGGCTAGGGAGGATGGGGCCCCACGTGGCCAGCCCCAGCACAGGGGGAACGCGAAACCCCAAGCTGGACACCTGCTGCTCTCACTCCACGGTGAAGTCGGGAAATGACACCCAGCCACCATGAGCCGGGGACATCCACCCGGGGCACAGAGCTGGCGGGGAGCGTGGGAGTTCTCTGCAGCCTCCGAGGAGGCCAAAGGCCAGGGTGGACGTCGCTGAGGCTGCTGTGCCCTTCAGTCCCTGACGCATGGACCACGGAGGATTCTGGGGGCCCGCAGTGTGGGAACGGTGGTACCCAGGGACCTCCGGGGAGTCAGGGAGACTTAAAGAACTCAGGCTGCGGGCGGACGGGGAAGTCAGGCTGAGGTCTCCTTAGGCTGTGGGGGGTGGGGGTGAGGGTGCCTCAGACCCCGGGGGATCTCTGGAGCGGCCAGCCCTGCAAACCACAGGAGAAATCAGTGACACGGACAGAGCCACCGTGAGACTGTAGGGACCTTTGGGGACAAGTGCCGTGAGAGGCGGAAGTGGAGGACCCCACATAGGAAGACAAGTCCTAAGGACACTGCGCCCATCTGCCAGGGAACTCCACCATCACGTAGTTTTGCAGTAAGATATTTCTAGAACTCCACGTCTTAGCTACGTAGGTGACAACTCGTCGTTCTGATTGCTGATACTTACCAAGGCCACCGGGGCTCTCCTTCCATACTTTCATCTCCCAGTGACCCCACCAGGAAGGAACAGTCACGGAGACCATCGTACAGATGGGGAGACTGGGTCTCAGAGACACCGACTCCCTGGCGAAGCTCATGCAAACAGTGGGCCGTGGAGCCATTCGGAGCCAACAGTGAGCTCAGCAGGACTTGGATTGGAAGGGCATCAGTTCTGGAGCCAGATTCCCCCCACCCCTGCCGCTGACCCCCAAACTTGCACTACACATGAGCTGTGTGACCATGGAGAAGTTTATGAGCCTCTCTGTGTTCAGCTTCTCGTTGGTGAAACGGGCTTGGTCATCGGTGTGTCCCACAGAGAGGCACTGGGGGGATTAACCGAGTTGGCATCTGTGGCGCCCTCAGAACAGTGCCCGGCCCACCGTAGGCACTGAGGAAGTGCCACCCTCCGCTGGGGAGGCCCAGTGCAGAGGTGTCTGTCTCCAAGCTCCGGATCGAATGGATCCCAGCCAGATGATGATGGGATGTCCTTTACTGGCTCCAAGGAGCAGCCCTGTGTCAGTTAACTTAGAGGTTGACTGTTTCCAGAGCTCATGAGGTGGCAGGTTGGCCTGTTGGGGGGTTCTGGCCTGGGGGGAGGTCACTCACGCACCTGTGGTAGCAGCAGGTGACCTGGGGCTGTTGGGCTCAGGAGGGCTGCCGCTTATGTGGCCCAAACTGTAGTTAGAAATGGAGAGCTTTGAGCAGAGCGTTTAACTTTGCCACTTTGGGGTCAGAGACCTGGTTCAAATCCAGGCTCTTTCTGCCTGCTCCTTGCTGTGTGACCATGGACAAGTTGCTTTCCCTCTCTGAACTTTGTTTTCCTCATCTTACAAAGAGAATCACAGGAATTATGGATGGACTGTCATGAGGATCAAAGGAGACAAACAGGCTTGAAAGCACCAAGCTCAGGGCCTGGTCACTAGCTCCATAAATAGATGCCCTGTTAACTTAAAATACTGTTATTCTCCCACCACGGATGTCGGAAACTATTCTTTCTTTCCCCGTCTGGCAAAGCAAAGAGGCCAGGAGTAAGTGGGTTGAATCACTACCCTGCAGGAAACATGATGAGTCAAGGACTTCATTTCAAATTCCTTTCCTCCTGTTGGGAAGGGAAGCTAAGATCCTTACCTTCTCAGAGCCTGAAAACCAAGACAGAAAGGATCACCACCTGGTGCAGTGCTGAACGGTGTGGCGCTCAGGAGCGGGAAGATTGACAGGAAGGTTAGGAAATAGCCTGGAATTAGGAAGTACAGGGTCTACAAGTACTTCTTTGGCCAGTGTTTTGTTTTCCCTCTAGGTAGATTTCAACAATCGGAGCTGTGGACCAGGGGGTCTGAGTGGACCACAAGCTACCTTGGAAGGTTTGCTCAGGATTAAGGAAAGGACGATCTGGTTGGAGATGCCTGCACCTGGAGGCCTTCCAGCCCGGTTTTGTGGCTCTAGGGTGTGTGTGGATATGGTTCTGATCAACACCCAGCTTGAAGTTGTGTGCATGAGCTCTGGACAGCAGAGTGCAAGTAAGTCCTGGCAGAGGCTTGGCCTCGGGGAGGCCCCAGGTGCAGGTTTCCATCGGCCGCATCTCTGGCTCAGCTTGGAACGATGCTGCTGTCTGCAGCCTGGGACGTGGTGCGCAGCTCTCCTCTCAGAAAGGATCCAAGGCCAGGCCTTTGGGACGGGGAATGGATGGAAACAGTTTGCTGTTCTGAGTTGGAGGCCCTGGCTCTGCGGCTGGCTCTGGAAGGAGGGTGGACAGGCATCATTAGTGCCTTTCAACTGAGGTCCTGGTGGTAGCGCTGATGATAGCTGATGGGCCCTGGGCATTTCCTCCATGCCAAGAAACTTGCTAAGTGCTTCAGATGATGTATGTCACTCAAGCCCATTCATTTTTTCCTCTTTACCAATGAGTGTGCTGAAGCCCAGAGAGGTCAAGCCACATGCTCAAAGCCACACAGCTGGGAAACAGCAGAACTAGTGTGCAATGATATTATTTACATTTTCTTATAGTCACAGTTTTGTAGCTCAGGAAGGTGACCATGGCAGGATAAAATGGTGCATCCGTATTCTGGGCCTTGGTTCCGGCAGGATTCATTTCCTCTCCACCTGGTGTCTGCTGGGGCTGGAAACTCCAAGATGGCGCCCCACTTGTGTGTCCAGGCCAGATGTCTGGAGGCCGTGGGCTGCCTGTGGGTCTCTCTCTTCACGTGCCTCCACATGGCTAGCTGAACTTCCTCACAGTATGGCAGCCTCAGGAATCTCCAGACTTCTTTCAGGATTCAGCTCCCAGCCTCTGTTCCAGAGGCCCAGGCAGAAGCTACGAGGCATTTTATGCCTTGACCGTGGAAGTCCCAGGAGGTCAGCCCAGGCTCTAAGTGTGGCAGCCATGGAGATGAGCTGCTTGGAACTCCCTCCATGGCTGAACTCGCCATTCTCTGGTCCATACCTGAGCATGTGGGGCCACCAGGGCCTGGCCATCCTGCCCAGAACAGGACTCCTCCAATGAGCCATCTTCCCCTGGGGCTCCACGTCCATTTGCACTGTGATGTGAGGCTGTTCCTGCCCGACTCTCTCTATCCCCTCATCCTTCAGATGTGCCTTGTGCCCCCCCTCCAAACCCCTGCACTCTAAACCCCATCTCACCATCTGCTTCTTAGGGGAGCTAAACCTAGACACCAGGCAAACACAGACCTAAGAGGAGAGGAAGTCCACCCGGTGCTCAAGGAGGACAGTAGCCAGGGGCATGGCCGCCTCCGTCCCTTGCACAACTTACCCTTGAGGCACCGCCAAGCGCTCACACTCCGAGGGGGTGGTCCTGGCTGCCGTGCAGGATCCAGATCACATTAGGTTTTCCCGGGAGGCTGTGGAGCCTTGGGGACCATCACGGACTTTGAGGTCAGGCAGACCTGGACTCGACTGTCCATGACAGCTGCCCGATTCTGAGTTCTCCACTCCGAGTTCACGACTCCGAGTTCACGATGCTGGTCGGGGTCTCGGTTTCCTCATCGGTGAGCTGCGCAGTTCCTTCAGGGCGTCTGTGTAAGCGCACCCAGGATGGCCAGGCACGGGAAGACGGCTGGGGCCTGCCGAGTCACCTGGCACGCGGCACAGTGGGTGATTGTGATCCTGGGAGAGAGGGAAGAACTGAGCGGGATGACTCCATCTCCAGCGTCACCGAGAGGTTTTGGTGATTCTCGGTGGAGCTTTGTGTTGGAGGCCGGTGGCCAAGAGGGAGTTCCAGGGAGCCTGCCCCTGACTCCCCTCCTCCCTTGGGTTCATCCAGCTGTCCCTCCCCCAGCCTGCCCCACACGGTGCCGCAGAGGGGGTGTCTGGCTGCAGAGGAAGAGGTCAGAGGAGCTGGGGAGGCAGGGAGGGAAGGGCAGAGGGCAGCGGGGTGGACGCTCCTGAGACCTTGTGATTCATCAAGCGCCCCCTCCGCACGCCCACCCGATAGCGCCCTCCTGCCTCCCTCTCCCCAGGTTATCTGGACACAGCGCCTAATTGAAATTGAAGACCTGCTCAGCTCTGTGCCTCCACAGTTTGATCTCCAATACGGGCTACCGCAAAATATGCGCTGGTGCTTCAAGTTCCCAGGAATCTGCCAAGGTGATGGATGCCCGGCCAAGCTATTTCTTCAGAGGTCTGGAGCCCGTCTCTTGGTTAAGCCCTGGAATTGAAGGTTCATGCGAACACACCAGCCATGCACTAACTAGCCCAAGAAGGCAGAGGGAGCTGGGTGCCTCAGTAGCCCTGGGGGACACCCCATGGCCGTGAGAGCTGGGGCCTGAGTGGTAACACTGCCTTGCAGATAAGCTCTGAGAGTTACCAGCCTGCAAAAACTGCAGGGGAGAGGAAGCTGGCTTGCAATCCACCATATGCAAACAACCGCTCACCCACATGATCAGAGTGGGTTCAAATCAGGGGAAGGTTGTATCCAAAGAGAAGGGTTAATCTGTTTCCATCACAAATCTCTTGCAACAAGCTAGCAAACAGTGCAGGTCCCTTAGGCTAGGAAAATAAATGCATGCATATGCGTAAATCCACAAAGTGAGTTACCCATGTAACATCCATCATTATAATGAGTAAAGCTCAAATCAGCACGGGTGCTCTTCTGAGTTGTTGACTCCTTTAATCCTTACTAAGACTTCATGAGCATGTGGTGGTGCAGGCCTGTAATCCCAGCAACTTGGGAGGCTGAGGCAGGAGGATCGCAAGTTCAAGGCCAGGTTCAGCAACTCAGTGAGACCCTGTCTCTAAAAATATATATATATTAAAAAGGGCTGGAGATGTGGCTCAGTGGTCGATGGCCCTAGGTTCAACCCCCAATACTGCCAAAAACATAAAAATAAAAATAAAATAAAATAAAACAATTTTCACAGGTGAAGCACGCAGTGGGCAGTGGGCGTCTGCTGCTTTGGCTGCTGGTGGCCTTTCCTCTGCCCTGCCCCCTCCCCAGGTGAGCTGGGCTGCAGCAGTTTCCTGGCATTCCCTGTATGAGTGCTGGACTTGGTGGACGACAGCTGGTGCTTCTTCCGACCTGGAGATTGGTCTCTGCAGTGGGAATGTAGTGCCAACTGGGCCAGCCTATGCCACACGGTGTCATTACAGGGACATTCAGTGGAACCACTGGAAAAGAGAAAGTGTCTTTCCTGCTGATTTTGCTAAGAGATAACCATGGACATTTTGGACTCATCAAAGGAATGAGTCCCATTGAGAATGAGACCAAAAGAGAGGAAAACAGAGGCCAGAGATAAAGAGAGTTGGAGTCCAGATTTTCTCTGCTTTTGGTTGCCTTGATCCATCAATGCCTGATTTCCTCTTGGATGGTAACATGAGACACTCCCCTTTCAATCTCCAAACACCCTGCCATTCCTCCACGACACAGATGGCACCTCTGCATTTTAGGGAGACTCCTGGTCCCTTCCATTATATTTTATACCCCTGGGTACAGTTGCTGAGCCTCAAAGGTCCTATTCTTACCTGCTCAGAATGTACTGATTCTTAAACAGCAGGTGCTCTGTAATTGCTTATCAGTGTAATGGGCTCATGAGAGGTTTCTTATCTTGGAATTTGTGCCAAACTTCAAAAAATGACGATAATAGTGGCTGTTGAGTGCTCAGACATTACAAAGAAAGGGACTGGACTCTGTTGATAGGATTCTCAACAGGGGGGTGGGGCTGAAATATGCTCTTGTTACCCAAGGCAAAACACGAAAAAATGAGGGAGAAAACCGGATCTTGAGGATTCCCATGAAGTCAGTCATCAGAGCATTGTGTTTCCCATTTCCTGCGGCTTCCTCTCCCAGGATTCCCCTTCCCCTTTATCAAGCGGTGAATTCTAGTTATCCTGTACCTACAGTCAAAATGTCGCCTCCTCCAGGCAGCCTACCATGGTTTCTTTGGTTAGAGCTCCTGCTCCTGCCCCCTGGGGCCTTTCTCTCTTAATGTTCATTCAAGTTATAGTCCTTGGACACCCACACTAACTATGTGACACACGTCATCTCTTCTGTTAGACCAACAGGGCCAAATTGGCCTTGGTCTGGGCTGTTTTCATCTCAATACCTTGGCAGGAGAGATTGGGGGTGGGCTAAAGGAAAGGCCCTTTGGTTTGCTCAGCACGGCCAGAGGGTCGCTTATGCAGAAATGAGCCTTCCCTTGATTTGGGCATGAAGCTGGAGAGAAGGGAGAAGAGCTGTGGAATGGGTAAGAAGACCCTGGAGCTCTGGAGGATCACAGGAGAGGCAGGGCCAGGTAGGAGCAGAGAGCCCAGGAGCTGGGAAAAGCCACAAGGAGGGGCTGTCACATGCAGCCCAGGGCACCGCGAGCAAGCCGTCAGCCTGGGTGGCCAGACTTTCGATTGCCGGAGGTGACTACTGTTCATCTGAACTTTAAAAATATATATATATATTTTGCAACATCACCTCCTTTGTTTGGGACTCTCAACCTTCAATAACATCTCCAATAGAGCCAGATGGTCCTAAAGGACTGTTTTTGTTTTCATCTACTTATTTTCTTGATGTGAAGCAAGAACGGTCAAATTCATACAGAGCAGCGAGTTTTGAGAGAGGAACCACAGACCCATCTCCAGACAGGATCATTTAAACAAACGTTGACATTCAAAGCCAAGGGTGACGATCTTAAATTGGGGATGTGATGGATGGGTGGGGATTTGGGTTTCTCTAAGGCACAGGATGGAGGCTCTGGGACTCTCTTGTATGGAGCTGACAGCGCAAGGAGAACCCAGGTGACATCTTCGGCGCGGTGCCTTGGTACCGTAACCAGCCCAGTGGTTCACAAAGTGGAGTTCCCACGTCACCAGCAGTGAGAGCCGCTGTTGGGAATCAGGGAGCAATGCACCTTCTTGGGCCTGACCCCAAACCCATGGAGACAGATGCTCTGCCACCCACCCTCCAGCCGGTTCTGCCACGAGCCAAATTGTAAGACCGTCCTGTTAAATCCTCTGTCGCTCTGTGCCGAAGGAACTCAGGAATACAAAGTTCCTGGGAATACAGTCAACGGGGGGTAGAAACATGTCAACCTGTCGCTGCAGCATAATTCACCCAGGCCAAGAGGAGCTGAGGCTCAGTGACCCTCTCTCTGACAGCTCCAAACCAGAGGCGCAGGTCCCAGGGTCTGGGCTGCGGTGGCCGCCTGGTGTCTCCCAGTGAAAGTGGACACCTCCAGGTCTCCCCGGGCCCATGACCCGATGGCCGATGGCTGCTAGACCCAAGAAGGTGTCTTGTTTCTTGCTAGATCGGGGAAGGACAGCTGTTGCTTTCCTTAAACACGTCCAGGGACTTTTAAAAATCTTATCCGCCCTGGCAGATTCTCCCGGAGAGGTACCATTCTTGGCCTGTCAAGTCAGGATATTAAATTAAGCAATTTTCATCAGATAACACATCTTCTGGTCCATGTAAACGTCCCACAAATCGCTGAGCTCGTAACTCAGCCTGATTGAAAGTGAGCTGCTAATCCACTGCACTTTGGAGATGGGTCCTGGGCTGCTGGGAGCCGGACCTTGCCCTGCAGCCTCCGGACAGCCACCCGAGACATGGCTGCTCTCCCCCCTCTCTAGTCAGCTAGGAGAATGAATGAGCGTCCTGCTTCGCGGGGTTCAGACATAACCCCAGGGGACCTGGTCCCTGATTCAGAGTTGTAACATGTAGCATGTAATATTTCAGACTCAGAGTTGTAACATGGATACCATTTGTCATGGTGGCCTCTAACTGGCTTTGGACTTCAGGGACCTGAGCCTTACTTCAACTTCCAGCCAGCCCTTGGGAATGGGGGCCTTAGTTTTCTTATCTGTCAAACGGGAACGCGCACGTTGCTGATCCCCAGAGTGGGGATCGACTGAATGGAATTACATCTGCAAAAGGCTGAGCACAGCGCCCGACAGTTCTTCCGGCCTGAATGCATGTCACTGTCATTATCACCATATTCACCCCATTTGTTTGATATTGTCACATCCAAGTGTCCCATCTCTTTAAAACAATTCTTAACCCTGATTACTGTTGAGAATGGTATGCATACTTGGGTCCCCAGCTATTGGGGAAGCTGAGGCAGGAGGATTTGGAGTTCAAGGCCAGCCTGGGCAATTTAGCAAGATCCTCCCTGTCTCAAAATAAAAACTATTTTAAAGTGGGCTGGGGAGGTAGCTGAGTGGCCCACAGCTTTGCCTAGAGTGTGTGTGACTCTGGATTCAATTCCCAGTACCAATAAATGGGATCATATATATATATATATATATATATATATATATATATATATATATATAAAATATCCTAAACACTGTCTGAGGTTTCCATATAGTATCTCAACTAATCCGCACGCCTCGATCTCTTTGGTTCAAGACTTTCTCCTGTAGAAGGGAGTTGAGTGGCAGGCTTTCTTTGAAGATTTGAAATAATCTAGAGAAAGCCTCCAGCTGAGTTCCTGGCAGAGATGATGCCAATACTAGCAGGAATATTTTATGGGCTTGGATGTCACTGACTGGGGAAAAATGTCACTTGGGTGGCCTAGGAGTCCCCTGGGATGCTGCTATCCTAGGACAGTGGCTGGAGCTCATTCCCATGAGGTCACCAGTTAATAACACACAGGATCCCTGGTCAAATCTGAATTTTTAAGTACATCACAGATTTCTTTCCCTTTGTCTTTTAAAATTCATTATTCTTTAATTTTAAAAAAATGTTAAATGTTTTTATTAAATTTTTTTAAAAACTATTTTATTTCATTTTATTAAAAGTACAATCCTATCCCAAGTATTGCCTGGGGGTATACTTATGCTAAAACCTTATTCATTGTTTGCCTGAAATCCAAATGTAACAGCGGGTTTTGTGTTTTTAATTGCTCAGGAGGCAACTCTACCATCAATCACTCCAGAAAGTCGGTGTTTTTTGCATTTTCTTAGGACTGGGTATTCAGTTTATTTCTCGCCTTCATCTTTTGGATTGATTTCAACTTCAAACTCCTTTCCCTCCTGGGAGACACCCAGGTGGGTATCCTCCACCAAACGCGGGTTTGACTCGCAGTCTGTTTTGAATGACCAGACTGTGGCAGAGGTGACAGGAAGGGACATTTGAGGTGGGTTACTGGAAGGCCGTCTTCCGCCTTGGGCACCTGTGCCCTCCTCCTAGCTCACTGAGTGGAGGTGGCCGCCATGTTGGGGGCCGTCCTTGGTGAGGCCCAGGTGGCACGGAAATCCCTCTCCTGAGGCCCATCGACAGTGCCTGAGTGAGGGACCCTGGTAGCACGTCCTTCCCTACGGAGCTTGAGAAGCCCTGGCCCTGAAGCTTTGGGACAGACCAGCCAAGCTGGGCCCAGCCACCTGACCCAGGGAATGACGAGATGTGAGTCCAGTCATGGAATTGTTTGTTAAGCAGCCACAGATAAATAGTACCTGGATTTTCTGTTATCAAGATGTCTTTTATTATAAAAAGTCATTATGATACTGACATTTTGCACCAAGAGCCTCGGGTAATGGAAAAGATAAGTTTGAAGACAGATGTGGACTGAAGTCCTGCTCTGTGCTCTCCCGGGCAGGTGGCTTAGACTCGGGGGATTTCTGGCCAGTTCCTACGTGATCTGCTGGTAGAACGGTCCCCACTCGGAGCATCACTGTGAGCGTTGAGCAGCATGATGTGGGGCCACCAACACAGCCTCGTCTCCCTTGGAGCTGGACACCCTAAGAAAATCCCTCTTTGCTTAAATGTCAAGCTTCTGGGAAGGAAATTGTTATAGTTGGGAAATGTGGTGTCCCCCAGAAGTTCATGCATGAGATCATGCAGGAAGATTCAGATGTAAGGTGATGAGATTATGAGAGCTCTGGTATAATCAGTGGACTAAACCACTGGTGGATTAACTGTGTGATAATTGTAGGCAGATGGGGAGTGGCTGGAGGAAGCAGGTCACTGGGGTGTGCCTTTGTGGTTTATATTTTGTCCTTGGTGAGTAGAGTTCTCTCTCTCTCTCTCTCTCTCTCTCTCTCTCTCTCTCTCTCCTTCTCTCTCTACTCCCTGGTGACCATGTCCTGAGCTGCTCTCCTCTGCCCTACCATCATGTTCTGCCTCACCTCCGGGCCAGAGCTGTGGAGTCCATCCGTCGACTGTGGACTGAAACTCTGAAACTGTGGGCCACAGCCTGTTCTCTTTTTAAGTTGCTCTTATTGGGTCTCTTCATCACAGCAGCGAAAGCCAACTTTAACACAAACCATCTAAAATGTGTTGCATATTCCGACCTTCTAAAAACAGTTGTACTTTTCCAACATCATTACAAATATCCATTATGATCCTAAGCTTGCTTTGGGGTCTCCAGTGACTAATGACAGGGGACCACCTGCCCCATGCCAACTGGTCCCAGACAGTCATGGGTTCAATCCCAGTGCCTCTTTCTTAACCTTTGAGGTCTTCCTCCTTTGCATGACCAAGTCCCTTCTGCTAAGAAGGCACAACGACCCTGGGGAGAGCTACTCTTCTTTCAACAAGCATTTGTGCACAATTCCTTGAAATTCAATAGCACCTGATGCACAAAAAGGTCTTTGGCTCTCCTCTTCCTCTGGCTCTGAGAAGAGATCGCAGCACCCTGATCAGTAGCTGGTGACTTAACTTCAGCGTTTCCGGCTCATTTCTAGATAGATGAGGTTCGAGGATCAAAATGATCAATATGTGATTCTAGGTAAATGAGGTTTGAGCTCAAACAGGAAGGGATCTAGTTGACCTTGCTCCAGTCCTTGACCAAAGCAGGGCTCCAGATTCTTGCCAGGCTTCCTGTCAACACGAGCCACTAGAACCCCATGGATTCAACCAACTCTAGCAACCCGGCCAGGGAGCAAGTTCGTTCTGATGGAGGTTGATTCTTTCTACAAATGCAAGAGAACATGGTTCTAAAATGGGGTTTTCTGGACGTGTGTTCTGCTGAACTGGTTGTGGGATGCTATTATTTATCCTGTACACATTCCACAGAAAATGTGGGGCTGGGCAAAGGATGCAGGATAGCTTCCTGCAGGACTTCTCAGAATCTTTAATAGGCTAGCACACTGTGTGAGTTTTGAAGAAGGATAAAAGCCAGACAACCCGGGCCTTTCTCATTCATCTGACTACAAAACACTACTTTTCCCTTTTGCTCGGTTTCCTTCTTTCCCACCCCCTCCTTTGCTTTTTGCAAAACAGTAAAACAAGTGGCAAAAATAGCATCTAGCTCAAATTGTTAAAATTCTTTTTTTTTTAAAGAGAGAGTGTGAGAGGAGAGAGAGTGAGAGAGAATTTTTAATATTTATTTTTTAGTTCTCGGCGGACACGACATCTTTGTTGGTATGTGGTGCTGAGGATCGAACCCGGGCCGCACGCATGCCAGGCCAGCGCGCTACCGCTTGAGCCACATCCCCAGCCCCTGTTTTTTTTTTTTTCAAGAGAGTGAGAGTGAGAGAGAGAGGAGAGAGAGAGAGAATTTTTAATATTTATTTTTTAGTTGGCGGACACAACATCTTTGTTGGTATGTGGTGCTGAGGATCGAACCCGGGCTGTACGCATGCCAGGCGAGTGCGATACCGCTTGAGCCACATCCCCAGTCCCCCAGCCCCTGTTAAAATTCTTATTACCCCAAAGGCTTGCGATACATTCAAGTAGGTATTTCTGGATTAACATCCAACACAAATTAAAGATGTGCATCCGTACTCCTACAGGCTGATGCACAGCTCCAATCCCAGCTACTCAGGAGGCTGAGGCAGGAGGATCGCAAGTTTGAGACCAGCCTGGACAACTTAAGGAGAAATGGTCTCAAAATAAAATAAGGCCTGGGAGCCTACCTCGGCGTGGAGATTGCCTAGCACGTGCCAGCTGCTCTATGCCAACTTGCAAAGCTAAGACCAGAGCGGAGTGATGGACAGCACAGGGGTGGGGCCAGGGCTGGGGTGTCCCGCATGAACACCAGGCTCCAAGATTTATGCCTGACTTGTGAAGACCACCTAATTGAGTAGTTATAAGACCAAAGGTTAGCCCTCTCGTTCCCTGGCCACCTTTTTCATCTGGACAGGATTTAACTGTGACATGGACAATTCGGAGTCCTTTATTGTCACCCGTTAGAGGACCTACTGAAGAGAAGCAGCCAGACTGCCGCTTGACCTTCAGTTGAAAGTTGGAAGCTCTCGGATCTTCTACGTGCAAGAAATCCTCCCTGATGTTCTAACCCTGCCTCTTTGGGCAATAAATTAAGAAGGTCTGGGGTTTTCTCCTGCAGCGGCGGCTGGGGAGAGCCCAAAGGCGCATGCGCGCGCCGGGGTCGCGGCCAGTTCCTGGTGGAAGTTCTCGCCGGATCCCCAGGGGCTGCCCTCTAACTTTGATCTCCGAGACCAGAGCTTCTCAGCAAAGCAAAAAAGATTTAAAAAAAAAAAAAATGCTGCTGACATGATTGGGTCTGGGACAGGATCATACTTGGAATTTATGGCTGGAATGGATAATAAGAGACTGAAACCCTAACAGGGTTCGCAGTCCCCCCAGCCGCGCCCCGAGAGATGCTTCTAGACCCCGGAAACGGGGCTGCTCGTTTCTGCTGCCTCTTTGCAGACCAAGAGTGTGGGCATCTCCTCGGGAGCTGAGGGACAAGGGACGGTGGAGTAGGAAGTTGATGGTGGGGAGGGAAGGGACAGGCAGGATTTGGGGGTTGCAGGAGGCGAGCGTGAGCTCCCTCCCCAGCCACAGGTCTGCCTTGCCCTTCCCATTTTGCGGTTCTCCCATCTACCCGCCGAGGGTTGCCGCGAGAATAAACTCAGTGACTCAGGTCACTTTTAGACCAGTACCTGGTGCTAGGTATTCACGGATCAGCTCGCCAAAGGCTCAAGACCCAACTGCCCCGTCCACTGGTTTGAGTCTCATCTCTGCTTGGCCCATCGAAGAGCATAGATATGTGCCAGAACTGGAAAGCTGTTTAAATGGGCCCACGCGGGAGAGACAGGAATGGTGGATAACACCAGGGGGACTTTGGGGTGAGGTTTTGTGACACCAAAACCTCAGAGACAGAAGAAGCCTGCTCACTGTAGGGAGACCCACCTTGCAGGCAGATGCAGTCTCACCATGTGCTAAGCATCCCGTCTGATCCTCCTCAACAGCCTTGTGACCGGGGTCCTCGTTTTATCCCCATTGGGCAGACGACTGACTGCATTGAAGCCTGGAGTGTTTTAGTGATGTCTCTGAATTCACATGGGGAGCATCCTCAGAAAGCGAGCCCTGCCTATTGGTAAGAAAAAAAAAATTAAGTAAGCAAATCCCTTGATGAGATTCTACATGCTGCGTGATATCTCATTTTTGTAAAAGACAGCGCACGTGTGCATCTACATGTTCAGATGTGACCAAGATCTATCTTCACATGTTAACAGAGTTATTTGGGAATCCTAAGATAGTACTGGTATTTAAATATTTTCTTCATGGTCAAAAATGTATTCTTGCAAACGCGAGCAATGAAGAGGGCAAACGATAGATAGCAAAAGGGTTTGCACCCTGTCTAAATGTCGGTTACTGTTGGGCAGAGCTCACACTTTGGGTTGGCAATCACCAGCGAGCTCCATAGGCTTTGAAAGCAAATGCTCACTCCACAGAGTGCGTTTCCAGAGGAGAAGCCCCTGATGTCAGGAGGAGGCATGAGCCCAGCTTCCCCGCTGCCCTCCTATAGCTTAGACCTGCTTCCTTTGCTGCTCCATCCTCCCCCCCCCCCCCCCCCCGCCCTTTCTTGGAGGTCTGACTGCCTCCTGACTTTGAAGAGCCCTGCTGTTTTTTATAAATATTTTGGAAGCATCTCAAACTTGGGAGGGGGGGAAAGCCACTTAGAAGAGATGCATTTTGACAAACCAAGGAGTCTGTGAGATCATCGCCCAGGTTTTTATTGTTTTTCCTTTACTCCAGAAAGTGGGACCGCATCCAAACCAGAATGTGGACTGCCCTGTTATATTTCTGGGAGAATAAAAGGAATCTGGCCGTGTCCTGCGAAGCATCCGACATTCACATATTTTTCTGGCTGAGACGTTTTGCCAAATGTCAATGTTACTTGCAGAACGTGGCTGTTTTTATTTTAATCTGCAAATATCACTCCTGTGAATTATGATCGCTCCCTGCTTCGGGTATTAGAGTAGGAATCGGGGAAGTCGTGAAAGTTGATCCGGGCAAGGGAACAGCGTTTTGGAAAATGCAAACTAAAGAGGTACCTGTCAAAACATTCTTTGTAAAAAATATTTTTCCTCCTTTGCTCATTTTTAGAGGCTTTTTCTTGGAGGCTGGGAGCCAATAGGACTCTTCTCCTTGGGGTTTTGCTTTTAACCACAGGACGTTCATATTGGTGGGGCTGGACATGTATACTAATTAAGCAACAACCTGTGACATGCACAGGTGACGTGCTGGAGATACAGCCATACATAGAGTTGCTGTTTTATGGCTCTTGCAGTCAGGTGCAGAATAGAGGGTTGACTGCTGTCAAAGGTGTAAAGTGTTTTGGAGAATGTTCTGGTGACGGGGGGAGCATGTGATAGTTTTAACCTGTTCGGAGGGGTCCCAGGAAGCTTTTGAGAAGCAGTGGCAGTCCCCCTAAGACAGCCAGCTGATTGCCCAGGGAATAAAAAATTGACAGGTGCCTAGGTGGAGGGAACAGCCTATGCAAGGGTGGTGGTGGGAGAATTCCCGGGGTGGGGGGTTGTGAGTGATGGGCAGTGATGACCGACTCCCTTTGAAGAGCCCCGTGGCATGTAAGGACACTCATTGTAGGAAGTCCTGTGCCTGGCCTTGGCGTTGATATCTTAGGACACAGCATTTGCCAAACTGTTTGGTTCATCCACATGGGGGAGGAGAGGATCTCTGTGAATTTTGATTCATTCATACTCCTGCTCCCCGTCCTAATGAAATAATGAGACGTTGGAAAACCAAAGCCATAAGTTATGTTTTTGTTTTTGTTCCAAGAGGAAGTGTGCTCTCCACATAAGCTCCATGTGTTTCTTCTATTACTCCAGGAGCTGAGGGAATCCCTGCAAATGGAAGAAAAGATGCATGGGTTGGTATTCTTGCCTGGGAAAGGTCAGTCCTCTTGCCCCACATAAATCCTAAAAGCTCTGACTCTCCATTCTTGGACTTTGGCCTCAGAGTATTTCTTCACTGAAAGTATGATCACAGCTCAGCTCCTATGAGAGGAAGGGAATGTATGGAAATGATCATTTATTGAGCACCTATTATGTACTGATTATTTATTAAGCACCTACGATGTACTGATTATTTATTGAGCTCCTACTATGCACAGCTGTATATATACATCTCCCCTTTCTTAGTAACTATCCTGTTAGAAAAATATAATCATTTCCACTATAGGAGTGAACAAAATCAAGTCCGGGCTCTAAAACCTGCATTTTCCTCCTCTGTTTAACCATTTGGCCACTCGAGTGTGTTGGATTTCCCTCCGACCACCTCCACTCCCTAGAGGGTTGTCTTATCTGCACGCATCTTGAAACGGATCTTCCTCCTTTTTATTATCTGGGCTCAGCCCGAAAAGTTCTTTGTGAGGTTGTTGGAGACAAGGGAGGGTCTTACTTCAGCAGTGGAAAGAGGCAAAGTGAGAGGAGCCCCTCAGTGCAACCTGGGCCGTGAGCAGGTGCCTGACACATCATCAGGATAGGAGTGAGCAGGACTCAGGAGGCATGTGGGCTGCCACTGTCTCCCATGGCTGGTGACGTGGGGTGGGGGAGAAGTTGGTCGGTGGTCCCTGGGGGAGGGATTTCCCTACCTATCCTTGGGTAATAAAACCCTCTGGTTTCTTTAAACCACCAAACTGATTACAGTCATTAGGACGCCTTGTCCCATCTAATTACTGTTCTTCAAACTAGATTTACCGGAAGACACCCTCCTTTTCCTGGGTAAGTCCTGCTGATTTTCCTCCTCTCTCTCCTACCTTCCTGACCCCACTGGTGAACTGGGGCTTCTGGGTCTGAGCAGGTGGGAGCCAGGTTCAGGCCGGGAGGAGAGAGAAGCAGAGCTGGGAAGCTCTGGCTTGGCTGGTCCTGTCAGAAATGGGCTGTCTGCTCTCTGGATGGACTTGTCCTTCTCTGGGCACTTGTGTGACTTCTCTGGAGACACCCCATCACCAGGCTCCTCACACCTGCTCTCCTCTGACCTTGACTGAAAGAGGACCCCTGCAGCTCATTGCTTGACCGCTCTGGAGCTCCCAGGAATCATGCAGGAACTTTGGCTGCTCTTGGCTGGGGCCTGTCCACCCCTCCAGCTGTCCCTTTTGCTGTAGTGACCCATACCAGCTCTCTGACAGCGAGTCCACAGCAGATCCGAGGGGCCTATCCACAAACCCTGGCTCCAGTAAATTCTGCAAGGGAAGATCTTGCAGGGGCAGCCACTGTTCCTTCATCCGGGCACGAAAATGCAGCCAGGATTTGTCTCCTACGTCTCAGGCGGGAGCCAGGCAAGAGCTCAGCATCTGCGTCACACTGTGGGGCCTTCTGCTTGGTTCCTTCTGGCTGCCTGGGAGCATCGTCTTCATGCTGCTGACCCTGACTCACACCTGGTTGAGGTGAGAGGTCTCGGAGTCCACTCCCTTGTTGTTGGACACCTACCTTGGAATTGTTGTGGGACCCTCTTATGTGACAAATCACCTTGTTATTTGTAGGATAAAGTACATTAGCGTCCTCTGCTGTGGGCCCAAGGTGAGGCACAGCATGGGGGTGGAAGGGCCTGGGGGAGGAAATTGGCTCAGGCCTGCAGCCAGGAAGCAGGGAGAACCTCAGGACATAGCCCTCTCAGGGCACACCCCCAGGGACCTTCCTCTCACCACGCCCCACCTGCCTAGCGACCACCCAATAGTCCACTCAAATTATTCATCCTGCCCGGCATGGTGGCTCATGCCTGTCATCCCAGCAGCTTAGGAGGCTGAGGCAGGAGGATCGCGAGTTCAAAGCCAGCCTCAGCAAAGGCGAGGCCCTAAGCCACTCAGTGAGACCCTGTCTCTAAATAAAATACAAAATAGGGCTGGGGCTGGGGCTCCGTGGTCCAGTGCTCCTGAGTTCAATCCCCGGTACCCACAAATAAATAAATAAATAGATAGATAGATAAATAAATAAATAATCCACCCATCCAATAGATCAATCCTGATCAGGTTACGACTCTCATAATCTGATCACCTGACTTCTGAACATTCGTCTCACACGAGCTTTCTCGGGGGAGTCCTCATATCCCAATCACAACCTGTCCTTCTGCCGGGTGACTTTGCAGATTCTCTCACTAACAAGGCCCAGTCTGTTTCCTCACCCCTGGAGGCTGGGTAGCCTGTAGAATGTGCTGGATGTGAGTAGGTTCCAGTGCAGACCCTCTCATCAATAGGCCTTGTGTTCCTTTCTCTCTCTCTCTCTCTCTCTCTCTCTCTCTCTATCCCTCTGTGCCCAGGCTAGCTGCTTAGGATGAGACTCAAGTGGGACAGAACTTAGCCACCCAGCTGCCCCAGCCAGCAGCCCGCCAACCCAGTCCTAGATGGAGTCCCAGACAAGACTGCCCGCCCAGGCTCACTGTTGGTTACAACGGAGGTGTCGTGCGGTTGACTTCTGCCGTCATTACATTGGCATGAGCATAATCTGGTGGATGTCATCCACCAGAGAAGTTGATGTGGCTTCAGGGTTTCAGAGGCCCAGTCCAGGGTCAGTGGACTCCATAGTTCTGGGCCCAAGGTGAGGCAGAACATCATGGTGGATGGGAAGCTCAGGACAAGGCAGCGGGGGGGGGGGGAGAGAGAGAGAGAGAGAGCGCGCTCCACTCACTAGGGACAAAATCTAAGCTCCCACAGTCACGCCCCTGTGACCCTCCTCCTCAGCCACACCCTGCCTGCCTACAGTTGATACCCAGTTAACATCAGAGGATCGACCCACTGATGAGGTCACGGCTCTCCCAGTCCAATCCCTTCACCCCTGAGTGTTCTTGCACTGTCTCCCAACATGAGCTTTCAGGGGACACTTCCCATCTAAACCATAACACCCCTCTTTAAAAAAAAAACCCACTTCTCCTCCACCCTCTCTAGCTTCCACATATGAGAGGAAGCCCCCAACTTTCTGTGTCTGGCTCATTTGAGTAAGCATGATGTTCTCCAGTTCCACCCGTTTATCCTCAAATGACATCATTTTATTCTTCTTTATGGCTGAGCAAAATTCCATTGGTTAGGTACCATGTATGCGTACCACAGTTTCTCTCTCCAGTCGTCTGTTGATGGACACCTGGGCTGGTGCCATGACTCGGCTGTTGTGAATTGAGCTGCTGTGACGTGCATGTAGCGCTGTGATTTTAGATTTTGTACAATAACACCAAGGAGGGGGGGAGCTGGCTCCTAGGATGGCTCCTCTTTTGAGAAGTCGCCATACTGCATTCCAAGTGGTTGTAGTAATTTGCAATTCCACCGACCATGTACGAGTGGACCCTTTCCCCCCACATCCTCACTGACAGTAATTGTTCTCTGAGTTCTGGGTGACCGCCATTCTGACTGGGGTCAGATGAAATCTCTGCACTTCTGATTTGCATTTTCCTGAGTGCTAAGGATGTAAACATTTTTTTTCATATATTTGTTGGCCACTTTCACGCCTTCTTTGGAAAAATGTCTACTTAGATCTTTTGCTCATTTATTAATTGGATTATTCGTTCTTTCGGTGTTAAATTTTGGGGGTTCTTTATATATCCTGGATATTAATCCCAGGACCAGGAGGACCAGCTAGCAAAGATTTTTTCCCTATTCTCTAGGCTCTCTCCTCACGTTCTTGTTTCCTCTGCTGTGCAGAAACTCTTGGATTCAAGCCTTCCTACGTACTAATTCTCAAGTTTTATTTCTTGAGTTTTAGGGGTCTTATGGAGGAAATCAGTGCCTGAACCAATACCTTGGAGTATTCCCCCTTGTTTTCTTCGAGCAGTTTCAGTGTTTCTGGTTAATTCTTACAACTTGGATCCACTTTGAATTGATTTTTGTGCCGGGCAAGAAACAGAGATCTAGTTTCCATTCTTCTACCGATGGCTGCTCAGTTTCCCAGGACCAGTTGTTACAATGGCTGTCTTTCCCCCAATGTATGTTTTTGGCATCTTTGTCAAGTCAGACGACTGGATCTGTGTGGATTTATCTCTGTGTCTTCTGTTCTATCCAGTGGTCTTCCTGTCTGTTTCTGTGCCAGCACCACAGAGTTTGGGGAACTGTAGCTCTGTAATCAAATTTGAGATCAGGGGTCGCGATGCCTCCAGCATCACCATTATTGCTGAGGATTGCTTTGGCTATTCTGGGTCTTTCATATAAATGTTAGAACTGTTTGTTATTTTAGTTCTGTGAAGAACGTCCCTGGTATTTTGATGGGGGTTGCATTGAATCTATGGATGGCTTTTGGTATCTGGCCATTTGGGCAATATTAATCCTGCCTATCCATGAACATGGGACGTCTTTCCGTCTTCTAGCATCTTCTTCAATTTCTTTCTTCAGCATTCTATAATTTTCATGGTAGAGGTTTTTTCTTTTAATCTCCTTAGTTAGATTTATTCCCCAGTATTTTTTTGATAGCCAGAGATTAATCTTAACATATGGCTTCAGACTTTTTTCTGTACACATTATTGGTTTATTACCTATTATCTACCTAACCACTTATTATTTCACCTTCCCATCTTTCTATCCACCTACCTATATCTGTGTGTTTATTAGTATCTATATTTACATACCAATCCAAAAATGAGTTACTAGGAGGGGACTTCAGGCTTATCGCCAGCTATTTAAAATCTAACAACCCATTTTGAAATTCTTTCATATTAATAATTACACATACACATCATTATTTTAATCACTGTGAAACAGCTCTATTCAATGAGCCACTATGAGTGGAGATTTAGATTTTCCCATTTATTTCTCTTTCATAAACACTACTGATGTAAACAAACCTAAATCTTTGCAGAGTATCCTAACTATTTTCTTGGGTAAATTCCTAAACATGGCATTTGTGGGCTAAGGCTCTGCCCTTTTGAAATATGTGTTGTCAACGTCTCCTTCAGGAAGCTTCTAGCATTGGTCTTCCCTGCAGCTGTGTTTGGGAGTGCCCAGCTCCCCACGTCCATACCATGCTGAAGGCTAGTTCTGCTCTCCTTGGCCAACACATGGCTTTCTTTATTAGCCACTGGGTTTTCTGGAGGATGCACAGTCCTGCACACCATCACAGGTCAATTCTTCTGGTTCATGGATCCCCTAGGATTAGTTCAGCAGTAGGTAACTTCAGAGTTGAGATCCCAACCTCTGTGGTCACAGCCCATGATGGAGACCCCTGAAGGGCTCTCAGGGGGTCTCTCTCTTTTTCTCCTCCAAAACAAGATGGGAACCAGAACTGCTTCTTGTACTAGATTTGCAAGCTACTTGCTGTGTGACCTTGAGCAAATGTCTTTCCATCTCTGGGCATCCATTTCTCCAAAAGTGAAAGGAAAGGAGAGGAATGATCTCTAAGGCGTTGTATGATTGTAAAATTCAGTTTCTGTATGGAAGTTCCTGATGTATCGTGTTCCGCCATGTTCTTAGAACCACAGAGATCTAGGGGGACCCAAGGAAGTGGGGAATTCTCTGATTTGCTGTGTGAGCAAAGCCTCATTCTTGGTTTCCCACTAAGACAGTGATCCTCAAAGCCATGGGTCCCTGCACCAGTAGCCTCATCATCCCTGAAAACTTTACTACAAATGCAAATTCTCAGGCTCCCCGCTGTGTCTGGGGAACTCTGGGGCTCTGTTTCCCTGAGCCTGCCTGGGTTTGCACAATCAAGTGTGAGAATCCCCTCCCTAAGTCACCTGGAGCTCATTCCCCAGAGGATCCCTGTCCATCGTCATTAATTTCGTCAACACCGCTGTGTACTGACCCTGTGCCTGGCATGTGCTGAGGGCTTTACGTGCCCATCTCGGTGAAACCCCCATGAAAAATGAAGTGGGTGAGACGGTGCTGGGCTTTTACCTACATATGAGTAAATGGATGCACCTTACGAGACCCTGCTGAGCAATTAAACAGCAGAGAAGGTTCTGGAACTCCCGTCTCTCTGCACTGAAGTTTTTCCTGTAGGTGAGGTCTCTTCCTTCCAAACCATGTCTCTCTCTTGGGGACATGGAATAGCCCACCCCAAAACACAAGGGGCAGGGGATGGATTGAACTGAGCGAGGTCATGACACCAGGATGGCCGCTCACCCCTGCTTGTAACTTCCCAGAGGTGTCCCCATCTCTGGGCATTAGGACCTGCACAGTTAACTATTCCAGGTGCTTCCAGCATGCAGAGGAGGTGGAGGGTCACTCCACGGTTTCCCTCCCAGCCAGAGACTGGCTTCGATGGCCACTTTATATGTGCTCCATGTTGCAACCGCCAACAGCTCAGTGGCACCTCCTCCCGTGTCCCCAGGAAGAAAAAAAATCAGATTCATCAGTGGATCCTCTGCAGCTCACCACCCAGCCCACAGTCACCTTACCAATGGGGAAACAGAGGCCCAGAGGAGCCAGTGAGGTCCCCAGGGGTGCACAGCGAGGCTCTGGGGGTGGGGCCCCTGGGCACCCCCTCCCAGCAAGTCCTTCTCCCCAAGCTGAGCAGCAGGAACTCCTGAGCCTGCGTGCGGTTCCCATTCCCCCTTTGCATTTTCTCCTAAATTCCTTCCAGCTGTCAGGTAGGAGAACCCCCGATAAGGATTTCCCCAGTGTGGGGGAGAAACATTTACCAGAGGTAACCGAGCGCCCCTGCCTCCCCCCAGCAGCCTCCAGGCATATGGAATATATTGTGGTCAGGGCGAAATATATTTTAAGAATTTCTCCTGCATCTTTTCACATACATTCCACCAAGGATTACTCCAGGTGTCAGAAAAGGGGCTCTCTCTCTCTCTCTCTCTTTCCCTGCGGGGAGGGGGCAGACGCTGGCGGCACAGTCGCTGCAAGGGAGCAGGAGCCGGGGGAGCTCAGCCAGGGCTGGACGGGGAGCCCTGCACCTCCACTCGCCAGGGTCCCAAGGTTTGGTGGTGTCTGTTTTCTCCGGTGGGAGGTTCGTGATTTTGATAAGCATTTATTAGATGCCATCTGTTAGCATCACCCCTTTATTCTATACCCCAGCATACGTAGTTTCCTTCACCTTTTATATTTGCACTCAAATTCTTCTTTGTTTGTGGTCCGTCTTCCCCAAGGCATGTGACAGTTTTCCCTGTGTGTCTACAAGGTCACCTTTCACTTCCTTGGTGCTCAACAACTATTGGATGAATGGATGAGCTGAACTTCTCACCTTTGTTTTAACATTTAATGCTCATGACAACCTGATAGGGTAGGAGCTATGCTGGACCCCATTTTATAGGTGAAAGGAATAAAGAGCTCAGAGAGGTCAATTCACTGGGTGTAGGTCCCACAGCCTGTGTGTGGTAGATTCTGGATCCTCACACAGAGACGGGTGAGTCCGTGGCTCCTGTTCTGAACCCACCAGAGTCAGGGAAAGTGCTTCAGGGAGACAAGTCCCTGGATGGACACATGCTTCCAAAGTCCTGGTCAATTATGGGATTCCTCAACCGTAGCTGATGGGACCAGTCGATGTGATTATGACACAGCTGGTCAGGTTATGTGACCCATCAGCCACACGGATGATTTAAAGGAAAACAGTCCATTGGACCCTGGGTCTGTGATACGGTCCACAAGAAGGAGCAGGATCCTCTATTATGATCCTCTTTGGGTCAAATATTTTTAGTATAGCTTTTAATTCCTCTGTTTGATATCTCCACAGTATTTTTTTTTTTTTTACAGATTTTTTCTTTTTTTTTTAGTGGCTGCCCTTGGGGTGACAACATGACCTTGACTTATTACAGTGTCCCTCAGATTAATATGAAGTCTGGTAAAATAAAGTTTGCTACCTCGTAGTTTCATTTTCTTCCTTTCCTTTGTTACTTGATGTTTTTTGAAACCTGTTGGCTATGCCATGAAAAATATACAGAAAACCATCCTGAAGTTCTTAGGATATGTTGAGCATTTGTGGGAAGCAGGCTCTCTGCTCAGCGTTTCTCAAGGGTGATAACGTTTAACCTTGAAAGCAAACAAACCCAAACCCTGACCCTCAGGTGATACTACCATGACCTCCATCTTTGGGGTTGGAAAAAAAAAAAATAAAGTCGAGGACCGTTTCCTCCAGGATGTCCTTTTGGCTGGCGGTAGAAACGGAATTCCAACCTCCTATATAGCATGAGCCTCCACCACCTCCGTGGGAACAAAAGGATTTCAGGCCAGATGAGGAGACAGTGAGTCCAGATTCACTTCATGGGTGAGATGAGAAATCCAAGGTCGAGCCCCACAGCCTGAAGCCCAGAGCTAAGCAACACGTCTGAGATTTGTTTGCTTCTTCCTTTCTGAGAAGCACGCGGTTCAAGAGCTGGTCAGCCCTCATGTCACTGGGGCTGGAGGAGTGACATCATGGATGCCTCCCTGTGCCCTGTCCACTGGGCCCTGGCCTCTGCTCACTCTGAGTCCCTACCGCACACATGTGTTTGGAAGACACTGGACGGTCCCAGTAAGACAGCATTAAAAATGCAGCCAAGTTCAACTTCCATATTTTCCACCTTCTCGGTGAGCCTGAACTAATGGGTCAGTCCAAAGTGACTCAGAGGAAATCAATACTCTTCCCCTGGTCCCTGAGCACCACAGGGAGCTAACTCAGCTGCCTCCTCCCAGTTAACCCTTCCCAGGAGCCTTGGCAGGAGAGCCGGGCTGATGACTCACCAGAGTTGCTTCCAGGGAGCAGAGACCCCTTCTGCACTTCCTCTCCCCAGAAATCCAGCTGAGCCCACTTCCCGCTTTGTCCTGCCCTGGCTCAGACGGATCTGCTTTGAATCATTGCCTTTGCATTTGCAGGGAGCAGGGATTCCCCTTTAACAAAAGGCAGAACTTGACTCCGGGGCTGATTCCAATCTTGGAATCCTTCCATCCCTCCTTCCCCACTGGAATCTAGTGCAAGTCAATAAATAGGATGGTGAGGAAGGTGTTGATGGCCCTGACCACCACCCCACGGACTCCGCACACACCCCATCATCTCCTCCCAGGAGACAGATCTGTGTCGCTTAACTTGCTTTGAGAATGTAAAAGCACTTTCTTCTTTGGCTCTCAAACCATTTTTTCAATTATGATCAAACAGATCCCACTAATCTCTTTTAAAAGCCCTACGTGCCTGAGCCAGAATTCGAACACAAGCTGTCTGGCTTCAGAGTTCAAGTTATGTCTTGCGGGTGCCCATTACAGCCCGCCCATTACAGCCCATCCATATGTCCAAAGTCCTGCTCCTGAGTGGCGCTGATGGCTCTTCTGCCAAGCCCACCCTGACAGCCGGAAGATAACTGCGTTTTACAGAGAGACAAAACAGAGTTTGGAAAGAAAGGAATATAAGCCAAAAAGATGCCAAGATGAGAGGAACAAATGGAACCTGATGTCCTTACTTGATTCTCCGCACTGCAGATGCCCTGGGAACACACCTCTTTCTCAGCAAAAATATCACGGCTTAGTTTGACAACTGAATTAATCAGGATTTAGGTTCCATTGCTGATACAAAAAGACACACAGAGAGTAACTTAAACCAAATAGTTAATTCCTCTCTTCTGTTATCAGTCCAGGTATAAATCACCCTGGGCTGAAATGGCAGCCCCATGAAGTCAGGTGGTCAGGCTCAGTTGTATTTCCTCACACCCCATTGGCTGCACTTAGCACATGACCATGACTACGTGCAAGGGAGTCTGGGAAATGTAGTTCTTAGTTGGATGACCATATTCCTAGATAAAGTCTGGGGGAGTTACTTACTACAGGAAGAAGAGAATGGATAATGGGAGACAAATAGCAGTTTCTGTCATGTTGCAATAAGTTCTTAAATAGTTGCCCATGCCATATATTGTGGGTTTTTTTTTTTGGAGGGTGGGGGTACCCAGGATTCAACTCAGGGGCACTCGACCCTGAGCCACATCCCCAGCCCTATTTTGTATTTTATTTAGAGACAAGTTCTCACTGAGTTGCTTAGTGCCTTGCCTTTGCTGAGGCTGGTTTTGAACTCGCGATCCTCCTGCCTCAGCCTCCCGAGCCAATGGGATCACAGGCTTGAGCCACCGCCTCTGGCTCATGTATTGTATTTTACACATCATACATGTATGTGTGTGTGTGTGTGTGTGTGTGTGTGTGTGTGTGTGTGTATGTGTATGTGTGTGTGTGCGCGCGCGTACCATATACAATTGTCCCTTAATATCTGTAGGCGATTGATTGGTTCCAGGACTCTTCTTCTGTACCAAATTTGTAGGTGCTCAAGTCTCTTATTAAAAATGACATAGTGTTTGCTTATAACCCACAGATCCTCCTTTATGTGTTAACTCATCTCTAGATGATGTATAGTACCTATTACAAAGGCAAATGCCATGTAAATAGCTATTCTGCTGTATTCACTAGATCCTATGTTATAATGTTTGTCTCTCTAATGGTATGAAAATAAGTCTGTATTTGTTCAGCAAAGATGGATTTTTTTCCCCCCAAATATTTTCAATCATGGTTGTTGAATCCATGTATGTGGACCGACTGGTTTTTCTATCACATGGATATATTAGGCTGCGATATTTCCCCCCAGGTATTTTGTTATCACCAGGTCCCATGGATGTGACACAGTCAAATACACAATTGAGGACAGTTAAAAAATAAACTCCTGAAGAGATGTGCCCAGGGCACGACTTCAAGGTCAGCAAAGGTGATGTATCAGCCTGTGTTCACTTGGGAAAGCACAACCACTCTGAGTATTGTGGCAAAGGAATTAGACCTCACACCACTGGGGAAAGCAAGGTCTGAAAGGAGAATCCAAAGATCTGATTGAGGTCACAACCCTGTCTTGGCAAATTAGTTCATGCCTGGAGGGAAGCCTGGAGGTAGGCATTTTAGTGGTTAGAGCCAGAATACGACCATTTGAACTTACTGGTTGTTTTGCCTCAAAGTTGCAATGGCTTCAATGATAATAATATGGATTTTGGACTCAGGCAGACTCATTCATTCAGTCAGGAGCTGGTTGTTGGATGAACAGGAAAGAATAGTATGTGCAAAGGTCCTGAGGTAAGAAAAGGCTTGGAGCACTTGGGGAATTCAAAGACAAGAGGCTGAAAGGGAAAATGGCTAAGGCAGAGGGCAAATTATGCCAGTCCTTGCAGGGGCCGTGGCAAGGAGCTGAGAGTGATGTACATGCTCAACAATAGAGGAGATTTGGGTACATAATTCTAGACTCAAGTGACTGAAGGCAAGGCTGTCATGATTTTTCATGTGATAGAAAAATATTGAAGGATATGGGGAAATGCATATGCTTCATGAACAAGTGAGGGCAGCTGCAATTTGATCTCATTTAGGTAAAAATCTGACCTGTACAGTCAGAGAAAACTTGTAAAAGGACTTACGTCAAATCGTTACAGTGGTTGGTATAGAGTAGAATGATTATGGGCCAATTATGGTTGTTGTTGCTTTTTTTTCTTTGAATTTCTTTGTTTTTTCAAGTTTTCTGCTTGGAACACACACTTCTTTAAGTTTTATTGTCTTTTATTTATTTATTTGGAAGATTATAATGGCACACCATGGTGGACTTTGTTGGTACATATTCATACATACCCATAACATGATTGGGTCTGTTTAATTCCCCAACACCTTCCTCTCCTCCCTCTCTCTGGTCTTCCTTCTGTGTTCATGAGATTTCTCCCCTCTTTCTTCCACCCCTCTCCCCAACCAGCTTCCACATGGGAGAAAACATATGGCCTTTGACCTTCTAAGTTTGTTTTATTTCACTTAAAATAATGCTTTCAAGTTCCATCCATTTTCCAGCAAATGATATAACTTTATTCTTTTTTATGGCTGAATAAAACTCCATTGTGTATGTAGACCACGTTTTCTTTATCCAGTCATCCATTGATGGGCACCTAGGCTGATTCCATTGACTATTGTGAGTTGCGTTGCTATAAACATGGTATGCATGCAGGCTGTAGGATACAGACTTCCATTCTTTAGGATAAATACCAAGGAGTGGCATAGCTGGGTCGTATGGTGTAGACCACACATTGTTATTACTAATACATCTCTATTGATAAATTTATCTGTATCATCTGTCCAACTACCTGTATGTGTGTGTGTAGGCAATGCACACCAGTGCATTTGAGTTAGTCAGCTTTCTGTTACTGTAACGAATAGCTGAGATAAATCAATTTATAAAGAGAAAAGGTTTGGGAGCTTGGAAAGTTGAGTCTGTGATTAACTGGCCTCCTTGCTTTGGGGGCCTGTGGTGGGGCAGCACATCAGCGGGAATACACTTGGATCCTGTTCAAACCACCTGGATCTAGGAATATCTCTGTTTAAGTGGCTTTGTGGCTTAATCTAGATCTTAATATATCCTCTTTTCATACAGTTGCATAGTGCAATCATCAATGCTATTATAAAATATTTCACACTGCTTTCTTCAACCTCTTTTTTGGTGGTGGTTCTAACCACAGTTGCAAAGGCGTGAGTTTTGGAAGGTGAACTTGAGGGAAAGCACCACTCCCCTTGGTTGGCCTGGAGCTAAGCTTCTGACACACATTCTGGTGGAGGTTTGGTTCTTTCTGGGGGTTTTTGGACACCCACAGCTGAGCCAGATCCTTCCACTCCGTTATCCATGGCCCCCTCTTTAAAGCAAGCTATCTGGGCTTTCCTTTGCTACCTTTTCAGTAATAATTTATCTCCTCTGTTTGGGAAAGTCAGGAAATGGAGCCTGCGGACGCTTCCTAATCCGAGAGGGAGAATTTGGTTGTTTCTTCCTGCAGCTTTCAAATCTCATCGGTGAAGACAGCCTCTAAATTTAAACCGGAACTTGAAACCTCTGCACCTCGGGCTGGGGGTGGGGGGACGTTGCTGCCTCTGGTGGAGCTTTCGCTGGGGAGAGTTTGAAACGTTTTTTAGTGAGATTGTTTGGCTTGTTAATTTTTTCCCTTTAAAAAATGAGCACATGTATACCCCCCCACACACACACACACAGGGAATCCTGGAAGCCAAGCTAGAAACTTTTTCTATTTATTTTATTTTATTTTGCATAACCCTGACTTTATTACAAAGCGTGGACTGCTCGGACTTAATTTCCTTGGGGAAGCGGGGCCTGCGGTGGAGCTGGATGCAATTCCAGGGTGGGGTGCAAAGCTGTCGCAGAGGAGGCTCCGAGGCTGGGGCTCCGGGGCCAGGACCACTGCTCCCTGGAGGGGGCGCTGCGCTCTGCGCGCTGGAACCCGGTGCGCTCCAGGCCCCTCCCGCCCGCAGTGCCGTGTGCACAGGCCACGTGTCCGTAAAATCTGCAAAATGAAGGGTGAGGACCCTGTTCTTTTTCCACTCTCACTTTCTCTCCATTACACATTCCCTCCCTTCAGTGGTGGCCTCAGGCATTTGCGGGGATCCTCTTCAAGGAAGTGGAAGTGGTCCTAGGTTTGGTTTGGGGTCAGTGACATGCTTGGCTGCCGCTCTTCTGTGCAGAGTTCAGCTGCTGCCAGGTGGTCTCAGTGGCTTCTGGGACGATTGCTTACTACCCAGGTTGTGATCAACTTCTCTGGTCATCTGGCCCCGGAAAGAGAGGGGAAATGGAGGGAAATGCTGGGTAGGGCAAAAATCGACTTCTATAACATGAGTAATATCTGGGGGAATAATTGTTATAGGAAGAGGCAGAGCATGAAGCCCTCTAAAAATGTAGGGAAAATAATATGCAGTGTGTCCGGTGGTTGATGGATAAAATGCTGCTATTATCATATATTTTTGTGTTGTTTGTGTTTATCAGCTTTTGCCCATCTGTTATGATTGCTTTTCTCATGTTAAATAAATATACTAACTTTCCTGTGTAACTTTGCATGTATACTTTTATTTTTGTTTCCTTAGATAGGACCCCTAAGTAGTATAGATGTCATGCCCAACAAACCCAGGATCTGGCCCCTGGCTATGGGGAAAGCGCAGTGGTACAGGAAGAAAACAAAAGTGAGATATTGTTAAGCACTATATTGACTAGAGTTGTAATTTAACAGCAGAATGGGTTGATAGTTAAATAATTCTCTAAATCAGCACGTAGTAAGACTATGTAACCTGTGGGCCAAATAGAGCTAGCTGTCTGTTCTTACAAATAAAGTTTTATTGGCACACACTAAAACCTTACAAATAAAGTTTTATTGGCAAACTCATTTGTTTGCTATTGTACTATGATGACCATAAACAGAGTGAAGCAGTTACCACCCAAACTGGCCTGCAAAGCTTAAAACTTTTGCTAGCCTCTTTTTATAAAGAAAGCTGACCCCTGCACTAGGCCATGGACTTTTGGAAAAGGGCAAAAGATAGGTCAAGCCCCCAAGAGGTTTCATCAATGTTTTGTTAAATAGTGGTCATGGGGTTAGGGTGGGACCCGCTCACAGACAATTCAGGCCAGGAAATGTTCCACTAAAACCACCTTTTGCAACAGTCCTGGGTTATATGCCTCTCCTGCTCAAGAACTTTGGATGGCTCCCCAGTGCCTGCAGGTCATTATCCAGGCCTCTATATTCTTCTGTGATCAGACTCCAGTCCACCCAACTAATATCCTCCCCCCACTCCTTTATATATCCCCCTCTTTGGACCCCAGGGGTCCCTGTGGATATTTCCTTCTCAGTATCCATTAGCCACAGGAAGAAAGTTGGGGAGCTGAGGTCAAACTGTGACTTCCTGTGTCCAAAATCTATCTAAATGGCCACATTAGTAGACTGCTGCTTTGGCAAGACTTAGTTATAGAATCCCAGAAACCCAGATGATAGCTGGAGACACAAGTGCCCCGATAAGGACTACATTTCCCAGTTTCCTTTGCAGCTCTCTATGACCATGTGATGAAATTCTATCCAATGGGATGTGAGGAACAAAATGTAACTTCCTGATGATGCCATTGAAGAGCAGGGATGGGGCTCCATTTCCTTCTTTCACCTTCCCTGAGTGAGCAACAGCCTCTCTGGACCCTGGGGTAGGGGAGAAGCCATATGTTGGGGGTGACAGAAATCTGATGCAAATAGCCTGGAACCCCCACTCTGAGGAGCCACCCCCCAACAGCCCTGGATCACTTATCTTGTTGTAGGGTGAAGAAGTAAACTTATAAGTTGTTTAAGCCCTCATTTGTCTGTGCCATTGCTCTGTGGCTGAGCCCTTTTCCTGGTGAAGAAGTTACCTTTCCAACATGCTTCTTCCCAGCATGCTTTGTGTTCTGTTTTTCTAAGGTGGACTCCAGGAGATTCTGGCAGAATGGCCCTGTGGGCTGGGAAGTCCTTGGAAGTCAAAGAGTAGATCCTCCAAACACTCCCAGGTCCACCAGCCTTCAGGGAGCAGCTGTGGCTCCCATCCCAGAGCCCAAGGGCTCAGGCGGCGGCTTTTGGAACACACCGTTTTGTCCAGGGCTGGTTCCTCTGGCCAGGACTGTATTACAGGCAACATAAACAGGGCTGACCGTTTCCATCGCAACTTCACGCTTTGCAGGAAGGAAGCTGGAACTTGGACAAGGGACAGGTTTTCCCCAAGGGGAAAGGAATGGGCTGTTTTGGACCCTTCTTGGAGAGGATTAGGTTGGCTCCTTCTCAGCTGGGATTAATAAGTGTCATGCTTCAGAACAAATGGGCTGGGATTTGCCTCGCTGACTCTCTGGCTGCTTCTTGGCAGTTCCGGGGCCCTCTTTGCCCACTGGGATCAGTGAAGTGTGGCCATGCAGGAAGGCCACATCCTACCACAAGACGCGTTCCCAGCTCAGGGGCTGCAGTGCACAACGCTCAGTCAGCAAGGAATGAAAAGCTCTGGCTTCAACCTCACCTTCTCCCTCCCCAGGCCTGGTTTATGGGGAAAGAACAGCTGGCCCTATAAAAATAATTGGAGCTACAATTTATGTTGACTGAGTTTCAACTTCTATATTTTTCACGGTGCTGGGTGGATTCAGCCAAGAACAGGATCCCCGCCTCCCATTCCCTTAGCAGTTTGGAAATGGAAATGTCTTGGAAAGAAGCAGATGATGGGAACTCATTAGCATCTCAGTATGAATCCAACTCTCGGGTCCTGTGTTCCCAGGTAGGTGAACGAGCCCTTCTTGCCCAGGTCCCAGGGATTGGGGGCCATCATTGCTGTTCTATTTAAAGACTGAATTACACCCTGATGGATCAGTCCACACTGCATATGTGGGTTGGGATATCCTCCTGGACCACATGAACGTATACTAATATTTTCATGGGAATTAAAGGAGAAACCGGCTTATTTTAGACTCATGAAAGTGCCTGGTGTATTGTTGGGCCTACGAAGCTTGTTGAGTGAAAATAGTATTGGGGTCCCCGAAGGAAAAGAGGTGCCAACCATCCGGGTAATTTGAAGGGACTTGAACGAGGACACTCTTGGTAGAGTGTAAGTAGGGTGTAGGAACACAAAGTGTTAGGACACATTTTGTGAATAGGAACAGAAAACAGCTGCGTAGGATGCCCTGGGTAGACAGAGAGGGGAGGACGTAGCTGTCCTTGGGACACAAAGGAGACATTCATCATGGCTACTTGAGAAGGGTGTGACCCAAGGTGGAGGTCCCATCCAGCCCAAGGCCCATGCTCCATCCCGACTCTGCTTGTACTTTTCTGCCTCCTGCTGGGACTTTCCATCGGCTGACCCCAACAGAAGATGGCATCTAGGGAGCCCTCAGGTAGCAGGGCTGCCTCCTGGGCACCCAGCCATGGAGGTGTGGAGTGGACTTCAAGGGCACATGGGAAATATCTGCCCCAAGTCCATCTGAGCAATGCCTAGATATTATTAGGATTTCTAGAAATGCCTGCCGTTCAGCAGAACCCTTCCCGCCGTGAGGCTGTATTCCAGGGTGGAACCCAGTCCAACAATCCTAGGCCACCGTGACTGATGCTCACTGCATTTAAACACGGGGCCAGACCCTGTGCTCCTACCATCTCAGGTGGGACAAGCGCTTTTCCCGCCCTGGGTTGAGAGTCACACAGAGCACGTAAGCAAGATGTCCAAGTGTCCGACTTAGCAGGCGCCCTGGCTGGGCTCCCCGGGAGGCTGACTGAGGTGGGGTTCAACCTGCAGTTTTAGTGGGGTTGGTTTTATCAGCACCTGTGGGAGGGGCAAGGGACCCAGGCTAGGTGGAGGCTGGAAACCCCGGTTGACTGCATGGAAGGTTCTGGAGCTCAAATGGCCCTTTATAACGTGGTCTCTCATGGAGCCAAAATGGCTAGGTCTTTATGCTTCTGCTGAGGCTGATGGCCGATGACCCTCTGCAGCCAACACCCCAAACATCAAGGACATCCCGCTCTCTGCCTTTGCAAGAGACAGAGCCCAAGTCCACGGCTTGGGGACAGTGCTGAGGACACCACGATACTCCCCTGGGGAGAAGCTGCAGCACAGCCACACCCAGCCTTGGGGGTGAGGACTGCAGGCAGCCCCTGACCGTGCCTCCCATTGGGGGGGGCGACTCTTTTGCAGATCCCTATCTCATCATGTTTTGTTGAGAACGTGAAGCGACAAGGGTCCCATTTGGTGCTGGCAGGGAGCATCCATGATACAGGGAACTCTGGGAAACTGAGGATGTACCTCGTGGTGGGCAGATGGTCAGGCCCTAAAACCCAGCAATTCCATGTCTGGGTAGGTGCCTTTGAGATGTCCCTACATGTGTTGTGGGACATGGACACATGTGCACATGCACGCACACGCACACACACACACACACACACACACACACACACACACACAGAGCAATGCCTCAGGGAGGGGCCTCTGACACTTTGAATCCTGTTTTAATGGCTCTTGTTTCACTATCGCTCTTTGAAGTGTCCGTGCATCCTCGCCATGCTTGGGTAAAGGGACGATCTGTTTGGAAATGAGGTTAAAAGGAATCCTATGCACCAGGAGGTGACGCGGCTTGCCTTGAGCCACACAGCCGGTAGGTGACAGAATTTTGATTCCAGAGGCTGGAAACTGGATGGTTACCCTGTGCCTCTTTCACCTCCAGAAATACAGAGAGGAGGACACAATAATTGCTAAAGGAAAGGGGTCCATGGCCGATGAGCTGTTCTCCATACAACAAAGATTTATTGAGTGACTACATTGTGTCCGGCTCTGTCCAAGGTGCTGGTGAGAAAGAGGAAAAGGACCCAGATCAGGGAGCTTGGCCTTCTGTGTGGGATGAAGACCTACGACATTTGATAAGCAAGAGGAACAAGATTTTTTTTTTTTCAAATATTTGTCCTTGTTGGTGTCGCTTCTAAGCACCCGAGAGTCTGACTTTGATGTTCACATGTAGGTGCCTAGTCCCTTTATGAGTTGAGCACAGTATTTCATTTGGGATCCTTTCCTGGTACAGAGGATAGATTCACCTGCTCTGAATACCATCGGTCTGTTTGTGGTCCTTGTAGCATTTCAAACTGTCAAAGTAACATATCAAAGCCATTTGGATTTGTTTTGTAAGGAAAAAAAAAAAGAAGCATCCCGTTACACCCCACAGAACGTGGATGTCTATCTAGAGGATTTTTCTAGTTCCTTTCACCCAATTTCAGGTCTGACGAGATGGTTCTCATGTTTACTTTCTTGTGTTATTTCCTCTTTTCATGCCTGAGGCATTTTCTTGCTTATGGCTTTACCAGTTTGGAGCAGAAGCAGGTGGTTTACAGGAGTAATCCCGCTGGACTTGGGCGACCGTCTTTGCTCCCTCCTGAGTCAAGCCAGACCTGAACTCCTCCTGGGCCTCCTGGGCAATCAGATGAGGAGGCGATAGGAGGCAATGGTGAATTGCCAGTGGGCTTCCGTTGGACTCCTGAGGCTGTTGGAAGGGACTCACATCCCAGGGAGTCAGATGGCTCAACTTCCCTCCTTAAAAGGCAGAGAGGGGCAGAGAAAGATAAGGCACTCACAGGGCGCCATGCCAACCTCATCTTGCCCATGAGATCTCATATCCTCCAAGATGGGTATTATTGGGTCCTCTTACATTTGGAGGAAACTGAGCCTCAGAGAGGTGACTGTCTTGTCCAATGCCATACAGAGGCATAATCAGCAATGGGTCGAGGTCCGTTGGTGTTCCGATTCAGAGCTCTTGGGTGGGGACCCCACAGGAGAGCTGAGCCAGCCTCCTGGAGAGAAGTGGAAGCTGTGGCCCCCTTCCTTGCCCAACCCCCAGCCTGGAACCTGTGCACATGGGCCTGGGAACAGGGTCAGGCAAATCAAATATACAAAGTGCAGCCTGTGTTTGACCATCTTATCTAACGGGCCTTCTCCTCCCCTGGACAGCTGGGTCCTATCAGAGGGGTGGGGGCCGGGGTTCAACCAGGACCACACTGGGAGCCTCTCGCTGCTGGCCTGGGACACACAGGGGATCAGCAGAGCCTGGGATGCTGCAGGATTCGAGGAAGGTGAAATTGTTAGCAACTCACCCTGGACACCTCTCCCTCCCCGAAAGCCAAGGGCATAGGCGTGAACACCTTCCGGAAGCCTCTAGTTCCCTGGAGACTGGAAATAAAATCAAGATCCGTGATGGGCGCCACTCATGCCCAGCCCCAGGCTGAACGTATTTTCAAATTGTAACTTTATAAGCACCCTTGAGAGGATGCTGTCATTATTCTCTTTGACCAGAAGCAAAGACGGAACCCAATAGCCCAAGACATCTCTCCAGGTCATTGTAGAGAAAAACTTTTTTTTTTTTTTTTTAAGAAAAATTTCTTATTAATAGTTGAGATATTTATTGGATATTTTAAAGTTCATAAGTCTAGTGTAAAAAGAATATTTCCCACTTTGTTAAATATCATCTATCAAAGATCGATAGCAAAGACACAGAATGATTAAACCCTAAAGGCACTTCTATTAAATTTATCATAAGTACAAGGACATTTGCTGTCATTCAGATTTACTTTTTTAAAAAAATCTATGTTAATTTATTTTTTAAACTGATGGTGTATGGTGGGGAGATTCAACATATTTGTACCTGCTACAAGGTTTCAGTTGGAGAAATGTATCTATTCCTTCAAGTAATGTATCTATGCCCCCAAGGACTTTGTAAGTCCAGGCTCCATCTTCCCTCCCTTCCTCCCTCCCAGTAGCCTTTCCTTCCAGTCTGTCCTAAGAGCCTTGAGGGACATCCCCCCAACACTTTTGGCCACCTGTGATGAGAGAGTTCATTGGAAGATACTAGAGCTCAGGAATAAATCAAGAGAAGAAAGATGGGAAGGAACAGAGAATCAAAGAGAAACTTTTCCTTTTTTTCCCCCTTGGAACGAACCCTTTATGATTTTTTTTTTCTAATTGAGACTGGGTCTCACTCAGTTGCTTAGGGCCTCACTCAGTTGCTGAGGCTGGCTCTGAACTTGTGATCCTCCTGCCTCAGCCTCCCAGGCCTCTAGGATTATTGGTGTGTGCCACAGCACCCAGAAAGAACCCTTTTCTTTTGTGAACTATATATTGCCACCTCTTTAATAAAAATTAAGATGTTAATAGGGAGCAAAGGTCATAAAGAAGTAGGGAAAATTTTTTTCATCTACTTCAGATTCCCCAAAGTAATCAGCAATTACCAATTGCTACCTGGTCCTTCCAGGCCCTATCTTTCTCTTTCACACACACACACACACACATGCACGCACGGATACGTGTGTGCACACACACAGATAATTTAAATGGATTTTCTCCTGTTTTTACATTTTACACACAAAAAAAGCACACTATACACGCGATTGTGAAGTTCTCTCCTGTAGCTCTGTGTTGGGTGAACTCCTTTCTCTGCCCTGCCTAGTGCACCCAGCTCTGAAAGAACTGGGTCACTAGATGTCTCCAACTGTGGTTTCTTGCTAGATTTGGCCAACAGGGAGCCCCAGCTCCCCCGTTCCTCAGGAATAGGGTGGTAACAGGACCCCCATGCCACTAGACTTGGGGGTCTGCATCGCCCCTTACTGGTTTACTTAAACCCCGCCCCCACCTTTACAAACAGTTTCTTCCTTCAAATCATCAAATGATCCAGCTTAAAAGTGCCATCAGAGCCAGGCATGGTGGAACACAACTGTGACTCCCAGTGACTCCAGAAGGTGACACAGGAGGATGACAAGTTTGAAGCCCACATGGGCAGTTTAGCAAGACCCTCAACAATGTAGCAAGACCTTATCTCTAAATAAAAGATACAAAGGGCTGGAGATGTGGCTCAGTGGCAAAGTGCTCCTGGGTTCAATCCCAGGACTTTCCCCCAAAGTGCTATCAGATGCCTGCTGGGATCCTTGAAGGGACACTCTATAATCAGAGCATCCTCCCAGGATGGAATTCTCAGGTTGTCTCCATCCCTTCAAATGGACACCCACTAGTTTAGAGGATGAATATCACTTGCTGAGTTTATTTGGCCTGTTTTCTATTAGTGGAAATTTTTTTAATCCAATTTTTCACTAATACAAAAAGAAAAAAAGTTGCCATGAATGTGCTCTGGTACCTTTGCACGGACATATGAAATCTCGGTAGAATAAGGCTTCTAGAAAGATCATTTCTGAGTTTGAGGGACTCACAGGGCTCAAATCCCCATAAGTAAAGGATCCTTCCAGAAAAAAAAAATCATGCAGGCTTTTCTTTTTATAGGGTGCTTTATCCAGAATGCTCAGGATTTTCAGAGATTAGACAGGACAGCTTAGGAGGACGGATCCCAAAGATGGTGGGAAAGGGGCCTGGGGAGCCAGAGGCCAGAGAGGTGGCCCCAGTCTGGCTGGCTCTCCGGGGGCTGTGCCTCCCTCTTCCTCCATGCAGACAGCAGCCCTGTGCCTGAGGAGAGAGGTTGAAAGTATAGAGATAAATGCTAATCTCTAGTGTAAACAGTTCTCAGGGCTGGACGCTCTCTGGATGTGCCACAGTCCCCACCCGGGAGGGTAAGAGATAGCTCAGGGGGCTGAGGCTGCAGTGGGGTAGAGGAAAGGGAGATTGGGCGGAGATGGGCAGAAACAGCGGCCGAGGAAAGCCATCATTTATGTGCCTGACAACCATGGGGCAGATGAGGGAGTCCTGGGAAGGGACAAGGGGCAGGAGAGGAGGGCTGGCGTGGAGGGGCAAGGAGGGGCAGCAGGAACCCCCTCCTACAGGCCATAGGGTGGCTGGAGACTGCTCAGAGGTGATGTGCAATCCAGAAACTGATGGGTCATTGGAGCCGGTGATCTTGAGTGTGACCTCAGTGAGTCACTTTCCCTCTGTGACCTCGGTTTCCCCATCGGTAACCTTGGGGAGGGGTGCCCTGTTTGGCCTCGGAGGTAAATGCTTTTATGCGTCTCAATGGAATCAGGGAAAAGTAGAGCTGGATCTTGCTTGAAAAATCAGAGCATTTCTCAGAGACAGGATGTGGGGATGGGGGGAGAGAGAAAAGGAAATTGTGGGCTAGAAGCATGTTCCAGAGGGTGTAGCTGGACTCCAGCAGGCCTGGGTTCAAGCTCAGCTCCTTGACTTACTTCCTGGTGACCTTGGGCATGCCACTTACCCTCTCTGAGCCTCTCTTTCCTTCACGATTATTGTGGGGTAAAGATGGTAGCTGCTTTGTGGAGCTGTCAGAATAAATGGGATCATCATTGTGCTGAGCCTTAGGGTTTGCACATAGTGAATTCTCAGTGGACGCTGGGTAGCGTGACTATCCTACCTCTGACAGGCGGGCTGCGGACAAGGGCCACGGTATTTCCCACAGGTGCCTGTAGAGAAAGCTCCTGGTCACCATGCTCACATGCAAGGACACTTTGCCACCTCTGTACCTCTTTCCCTTGAATCTGGGCTGGCCTTGGTGATCCAAGCAAAACCAAAGCTTGGGGGCTGAAATGACAACATGGTTTTTAAGGTAGGGTCAGCAAAGGTCTTACAGCTCCAGCTCATGCCCTTGTGATAGTCCTTTCTAGAGGTTTCCTCTTGGAGCCCGGCCTTCATGCTGGGAGAAGCCCCAGCTACATGGAGAGGCTCGGGTAGATCCTTCTGTTGATGGCTGCAGCCAAGCCTGGTGTTCCCAATGTCCCAGCCCGGGGGCCCAACATGATGAGAATTCTTCCTGGCAATTCCAGCGTCTGCTGTTCAGTCCACCACTAGCCGTGTATCTTCCGGCTGAAGTTCCACATGTCGTGACAGAGACCAGCCATCCACCAGCCAGAGTTGGCCACCAGCCTGTGGTGCTATGGGAAGTGGTGGAACCTGAGGAGGCAGGGCCTGTGGGGAGGCAGTTAGTCCATTGGGGGTGTGTCCTGGTAGGGATGTTGGGACCCTGAGGTGAACAGGCCTCCCCTGTCATAGACACCTGCTGTGAAGTACTGAGCTATGAAGTACTGGGCTGCTAGAGTTGATGAGTGACACTAATAACAATAATTGTAATTTTATCAGTTAGAACTCTCAATTGCAAGCCATGGAAAGTCTAAGACTATATTAAGCCCCCAAGGCAATTGATTGGTTAAATGCAATGGATTCAGAAAGGGCTCCATCCGGGGACTGAATGTCCTTGTCTCTCCTCCTTTATGTTTGGGCTTCCTCAGATTTGGCTTTTCACAAGTAGTGGCTGCTGGGCTCTGGGCTCCCCTCCTCACCTCTGGTACATTAAGAGAGCATGCTGTCCGTCCAAGGACCCAGTGAAACGCTGTGATGCACCTGTCCTGTTGGGCTTCAATACGATCACATGTCATCCATGAATCTCCAAGGAAGGAAGGGCTCTGATTGGTCATCCTGAGTCACATGCCCATTTCTGTAGCTGGGGTGGAGTCACAGAAGGTCAGGGTGATGTTATTCCAAGAGGAGAGTTCAAGCTGAGTGGCAAAGTCCGACAGGCAGACCAAGGCAGCCGTTTCTGAGCATCTTGAATGCACCAGGGATCCCACCAGGTAAGTATTAGCCCTGTTCTGCAGTTGAAGAGCAGGTGCTCAGAGAGGTCAAGTCACTTGCCTCAGCCCCAAGGTGACAGAACTGGGATCAGAATGGGATCACTTGCCTGCAAACTTCCTGCCTGGCTCTTGTAGCCCCAAAGACTTCCACTACTGTTTCACACTAGGAAAACACACACACACACACACACACACACACACACACTAAACTACAGGTAACAAGTGATGAGTGAGACAGGGTCTCACTGAGTTGCTTAGGGCCTCACTTTTGCTGAGATTGGCTTTGAACTCAGGCGATCCTCCTGCCTCAGCCTCCCGAGATGACCGGCGTGCAACACCGCACCCCACTACCACCGCCATCTTAACCTGCAGCCTCACACTGCGCACTCAGGGGCCAGGAAGGCCCCCAGGAGACCCTGTTCCCATCTGGTACCTCATTCCGACTTGGGGGCAAATGCTCATGGAGTGCAATAGTGGCCACATCTCCACCTACCACCTCAATCCTCTTCTCTTTAGTTTGGTTTCCTAATACTAAATAAGTGGACGCCATCTTCCACGGTCTCCGTCTTCCAATTCTTGTACTTGAGTGACCGCCCCCTCCCCGTAGCTCGCACTTGGGCTCTGGGCCTGGACTGAACGCACAGCTTGCTGAGTGTCCCTCGTGCCTTTCAGCTGTGCCCACCCGGTGAGGGGCAAGACCAGGGGAGCAGGTTGCAGTGCCCCACGCCCCGCACCTGCGTGCTCCGGGGGCGCCCGGTCATGCCCACCGGCTGCTCCTCCCTTTGCAGCCGCGGGACCGTGAGCCCGGGAGGGCGTGGCCAGCCCACCTCCCACGGCTGGCCTTTCGGGGGCTGGCCGACTTGCTGGGCCATTAACCGGCCAAGCCACAGCGGCAATAAAATTAATTTCCTTCCTAATATATACAAGACTTTCTTCAGGAGAATTATGGACCGATTGGATCAAAGTGTGTAAGTGGTGCGCTTATGCTATCAGTTTCAGCCCCTAATGCCCTCCTGTCAAAACAAAAGCCTCAAGAAAGGCTTTGAGGGGGATCACATGGGCATAATGGCTTTCCAGAAGAGAGCCCTAAGTACCCGGTAACATATACACAGCCGACTATTAGATCGGCTCGTGTAATTGTCCTTATATTTTAATGTAAACACGCTTATATTAGCTGGGCGCTTCATCCCGCGGCAGACGTGGAGGGGCAGGGCGGCGGGGGCAGGGCGGGCGGCTGCACAGGGACCCTCCACCAGGGAGGAGCCTGTCCCCACAGAGAGCAGAGGGGAGGTCAAGGGGCGTGGAGGGGAGGGCGATTCCCAGGAGGGAGGCAGAGGCACATCCAGGAGACCTATCTGGCTTTTATTAATAACAAGAAGGCCTGGCTCCTACGGGGGGTGGGGGGCACTTTGAACTTTTGTTTTCCTGGTTTCCCACCCAGACTTGGTTTTACCCCCAAGGCAACCTCTGCTAGGGGGACAGGGGGAAGGAGCGGGACCCATTTCCTGGGTGGGCAAACTGAGGTCCAGGGTGGGAAATAGATGCACGGGAGACCCGAAGGAAGGGCTCACTTGTAAATGGCTGGGGTGGGGGTAAGGGGTGGACAGGCATGGGGAGGATCTCCAAGGCTGGCAAGTGGGGAAGGGGGGAGCCTCGGCCAGCTTGAGAGTAGAGGCTCTGAATGGCATAGAGGTTTCCAGAAGCTGGTGAGAATGAGCAGCCGGCAGACATTGCAACCTTGACTGAGGAATGAAGCCCCTGCCAACCCCTGGGATCACCCTGTCTCTTTGAGTCTCCCACAGGCAAAACCCAGCAGGAAGACAGAAGATGAAGCCAGAGTCCAGGCGCCCAGGACACAGATAGGGTGAAAAGGTGGAGAGCTTCCAGCCGAGAGGCATCCCGGGGTTCTCTGCAGCTGAGCCTCCTTCTCCGGCACAAGCGGTGGCAGTTGCTCTCTGTAGGAAGGAGCTTTCTGTCAAATGCCACCTCTATGAACGGGAGGGCAGGGTTCAGAAACTTTTGGAAGTTTCCAACTTGGTCTTCATTTGACGGATCTGGCAGCCGTGCACTGGGGTTGCTCTGTGGGGAGAGCATATTTTTGCTGAGCGGCTGTAGATAAGGGATGGGGTGCCTGAAGCCTGGATAATAATAGACTGACAGCTGGAGGTTCCTCAGGGTGCCTCCCGCTGGCTGATAGCGCGTGGGCCAGCCTCTGCCCGGGGTTCCACAGCCCCTGCTGGCCCACGGGGACTCCTGCAGGGAGGAGATTTCCACAGCCGACACCCACTGAGCCTACTCACAGTGGCCACCGTGGCTGTGGGCTTCCCAGGTGCCAGGGGCCTGCTAAGTGGCCATCAGGTGAACTTGCTCAGTCTTTATGTCCTCAAAGCCTCCAGGATACGTGATAGTATCTACGTTCATAGGCAGAGCCAGAGATGTGGCCAAGCTGGATTGAAGTGGGGAGCAGTGTTAGAGCTGCTAGAGAAGCCAGATGTCCCCACTTCAAATCCCAGCCTGCCATTCATCAGCCGTGGGTTCTTGTACAAGTCATGTGGTCTGTTCGTCCCTGTGACAAATTACCTGAGATAAGCAGCTTAAAAGAAAGAAAGGTCTATTTTGGCTCCGTTGCAGAGGTTTCCGTCCACGGTGGCTAGGTCCTGTTGTTTTGGAGTCTGTGGCAAGGCAGAATCTCATGATGGAAGAGCATGGCCAAAACAGGAAGGAGAGAGAGAAAGAGAGGGAGGGGCCAGAGTTCCAAGGTCCTTTCAAGGTTATGTCAGTGACCCCACTTCCTCCCACTGGGCTTCAACTCCTAAAGCTTCTACTGTCTTCCAGTAGTGCATAGGCTAGTGGCCAAGCCTTTACCATGTGGCTTTTGGGGGACACTTATGATCTGAACCATTACCTGTGATCTCTATATGCCTCAGGACCCCCATCTGCAGATAGACACTCTTCCTGTGTCCTATCTCTAGAGACCCCGGAAAGATTCCGTCAAGTTCTATGAAGAGCAGCTGACGTACAGCAAGCTCTGAATGTTATTTCCTTGACCTTGGGCAAGGTTGCCCAAGGTCAAGTGGGCAGTGGTAGTGTGCGGGCATTAGCCAGCATTCCATGGGAGGCCCGGACCCAGCCAGCCTTGCTTGGAGCCAGTTTGTGTACCAGCTTGCAAAAGGCAGCCCTTCAGTCCTCAGGACTCGGGAACAGGTGTGAAGCTCAGCCACCAAGAAAATTAAGCTTCATGAGCTTACAATGACCTAAGGTAGGCCAAGGACACAGCTGATCAGTACTGGAAATCCACCACTTCCCACATTCTTGGTGTCTTTCACACCATCACTTCTGCATGACAGAAGTCCTATGCATGGGTGTGGCTTAACCCTCTTCCTGGGTTGCCACGATGGGAGTATTTACACCACAGAAATTGGCACGTATTTAGTCAGGACACTTTCTTTTCCTTGAGAGGTAGTCGTGAATCCCCAGCCCTTCAATTTTCATTCTGGGGATTGAATCTAGGGGCACTTTAAAATAAAAATAAAATGGAGCTCAGAGGTAATTTCAAGACAGGGTCTTACTAAGTTGCTGAGGCTGGCCTTGAACTCGTGATCCTCCTGCCTCAGCCTCCTGAGTTGCTGGGATTATAGGCATGGGCCATTGTGCTCAGCTCCCTTCCCTTCTTGTCTAAGGCTTTTTCTAGCAATCTGAAAGAAAATTCTTCCTATTTTCTTAACGTGGAGCCACTCTGGTCTGGAGGGTGGATGGGCATCTGTCCCCGTCATCTTCTTATGCCAGACAAAGGGACATGGGAGCTGGCGGGGGAAGCTTGCGCTGGTTCTTTGGGCTGGATTTGAAAATGTTTCTTGGAGCGCAAGAGCCCTGCATGGGGCCAGGGAGGTCGCTCCCTGGGGGCACTGCCAGCACCTCTCTCTGCTCCTCATCCCGCCCCCACTTGGGCCAAATTCCTCGCCTGGAGATAAGCGTGGCTCCATCTCAGAGTTTTCCCATTGTGCTGACAGTTTTAAACCAATAGATTTATGAACTTTTAAGTAATAGAAATATGTAAGGCAGACCTATTTGTCTTATCTGCAAAGACTGGAAACTCCTCTTCAGGGTTGGGGGGGAAGTAAACTCATAAAAGGGAATGATGTTGAACCCTGGCTGCAGAGATGGAGGGAGGGGGGCCTCTCGCTGCCCAGCACCCTTATTCCTTCCTGTGCCCTGACTCTGGCTTTTCTACCCTTCTGCTTATCATGGACGTTGCCAGAAAATCTCCCGGTCATTCTCGGTCTCATCAAGTTGCTTAGATTCCATTTCTCTGCTTTGTCTGTACTTCACCAATGAACACTATAACAATAGTGCACGTTTATTGAACATCTATTATTTGCTAAGCAGGATGTGCTGGGGGCTTAATACACAGGAGACTGGAGGGCCCAGGAGGCCAGAAAGATCCAGGTTTTGTGGGGCTTGAGGCTGGTTCAATTGGGGGGGGTCCTCTTTAAGAAAGAAAATACATGAAATTGCCAGTTTTGCAAAATCTTATACCTCCAGGGTCCCCACCAGAGTCTCAAAGAAGCCCAAGAGAGCAAAGATCTCTGAGGCTTAATTTTCAGGACCTTTATTTTACTGAGGGGGGAACGGAGACCCAGGGGCAAGGCGTCTTGTTTGCTCAAGGTGAAACGGTTTCCAAACTGTAAAGGGAGGATCCAGCACAGCTCAGACCCAGCACCTCTGCTCTTCTCCTGTGTTTGCCAGGGCTACCTGGCTGGCACTTCCTATGGCTCTCTGTGAGCTGTCCTTGGGTGGGGACTCCATGCGGTCCTGCTGAGTCTCTGTTGGAGCTGCTTCCTCCCCCAGGCCACAGGCCCTGCTCTGCCCCCATGAAAATCCCTGCAGGCTTCCAGGCTGCCTCTTCCTGTCCCCGACTCTAACCCTTCCTATTTCTCCTCCTAGATCTAGGTCCCAAGAGTTCCGCCCTCCCCAAGCCAGCCCTTCCCTGAGCATCTGTCGCCCCAGCCCTGGACTCTCGTGCATCCTGGGGCTTTGTGTGCACAAGTCTCTGCCCCTCCCTCCCCTCTAGAAGAGGCACAGGGTGGCCATTGGACAAGGGAGGCATTCCAGATTGTTGTGAGCATGGGATCAGAGGGTGTCCTGGGAGCTGGGAGGAGTATGAGGAGGAGGTGGGCAGTGGGGCTGAGGCTGCGGTGGACTTCAGGGTGCTGATTAAGGTGACCTTAGTGCATTTTTCTGCAGGCTTTGGACTTGATTCCGAGAGCCCTGGAGGTTTTGAAGTCTGGCAGTGATGTGATCATACCAGTTACTCCGGCTGCAGGAATGGAGCAGGAGGGGGAGAAAGGGGCCAATGGGGGGCTGCAGCAGCAGTGCAGGGGAGACAGCAAGAACCTCAGCTCAGAAGTGCCAGGGGATAAAAGGAGGGTGGGCTGCACCTCTTCTGGCCCTTCACTCACTCTGCTCCATCCCGTGGTCATCTTGCCCTTCTTTCCAGCACAGGGAGCTCACTCCTACCTCAGGACCTTTGCACCTGCCACAACACCACCCAGAACTGCTCTCTCCTTAGGTATAAACAGACTGTCAGAGGTCACACATCCAGCCGGTGGTGGATCTGGCATGGAAACCCACCTTGCTAAACCTGCATCCTTTTTCCACGGCCCATTATCCTGGCTGGAGACGGGCTAATACAGCAGCTAGCTCACAGGGACAGCAGCGTCATGGTATGGCCACTGTGATGCTTGGTTAGAATCTTGGCTCCCCCACTTAGGACTCCAGGGTGAGTTCCTAACCCGGCTGAACCTCTGTTTCTTCCTAGAGACCCTGGGGACAGTCATAGCGCCTATGTCAGAGTGGAAAGGAGGGCAGGCAGCATCTATAAAGTGCTTGGGAAAGTCCCTGCCGTGGTCACGCTGGAGGAGGCTCATAATTAATAGTAACCTATGGGATCCGGGTGGACTGGCAGGCCCAAGGCTGGGGGTTTCATTATGGTCCAGCGCTGGTCCCCTCCCCCATGAAACACCAAATATATATATTTTAGCTTCTCATGGGAAGGACTCACAACCATGCCACGGCTCGGGATGGTTTCCAAAAAGCCAGGGAGAAGCTAACTTAGGGCTCCTGGGAGAGGCGGCTGCGGGTCGGTGATGAATACCTACTGCGCGGGTGTGAGGAGCAGCTACACCAGACACCCCGATGCCGCACGTTTATTAAAAATGTGTTCCCCATTACCGCGACGCTCCAACACAAGATCGCTGTCGGCACTTCAACAGGGCTTCCAGGGCCGAGGCCGCTGCGTGATAGACGGGCTCCCTGCCTCTTTGTGGCTTCTCTGTTTGGGGTTCTTTGTTCCCTGCCTGGAGGTACCTGGGGGCTCAGGCTTGAGGCACCGGGCGCCGCATGCAGACTTGGGATCTCCAAGCTGGAAGGGGCTTCCAGGGATGAGGGTACCCAGAGATGCAGAGAGGGATGAGCCGCTGAGCTCTCTCTTTCACGTTCACCGTTAATGCGATCGCGCACTCACACGACCGATGTCTTAGTCACTCATTCAATTACCTGTTCCGTGGGATCTGGGGCCAACAGACCCAAGAGTGGCCCCCAAGATTCGTGAGCCATGGTACTCACGCTGGGCCCCATCCTCTCCCCTTTAGTGTGATTGGGACCTGTGACGATGGCAAAGGTATTTTGCAGGTCAAATAGCAAAATTAGTTGATCTTTGAGTCAATCAAAAGGAAGATTATCCTGGGTGGGCCTGACTTCATCAGGGAAGAGCCCCTAAAATAGGCATGGGCTGTCCCTGAGATCAGAGACTCTCTCCTGTCAGCCTTGAAGAAGCCAGTTGCCGTGGGCCAGGTGGCACAGGAAAATGATTTTCCCAGCCTCTTGATAGAGCTTAGAAGCTGCTCCCCCTGTCCCAAGTGTCCAGAGAAGAACACAGCCCCCGACATCTACATCACAGGCTGGGGAGGACCCAGCTCAGCCGTGTTCCGCTGTCTAAGCCAAGGAAACCAAGAGGCAAAAAATGTGTACTGTTTTAAGATTATAACCTCTTGGTAGTTTGTTATGCTGCAATAGAAAACTAACATGATCCGGAGGCTGAGGAAGGAGGATCACAAGTTCAAAGCCAGCCTCAGCAAAAGTGAGGCACTAAGCAAGTCAGTGAGACCCTGTCTCTAAATAAAATACAAAGTAGGGCTGGGGATGGGGCTCAGTGGCTGAGTGTCCCCGAGTTATGTTCCCAGTACTCTCCCCCTACCTCCCCAAAAAAACTAACAGGAATATATACTAGTGTCAGATGTTGTAAAAGAGGCCAAGGATAAAAATAACACCTGGGTTATTTTTATCCTCTCTAACCCCTTCGGTCTGCAGTCCAGTACCGCACCCCACACAGAGTACATGCTCAATAAGGCCTTGGTGACCAGAGGCCTGGATTGCCATTTAAATTCAATTCTGTGTGACCTTGAGCAAGTCAGACGCTGTCTTGGAGCCTCTGTCAATAATAATGATAACACCACCAGTAATACTAGTGGCCGGCAGGGTGGTCTTTACTTATTTCACCGTGTGCCAGGCACCAGGCTCTGCCCTTTCCACATTTGCCAACTCAAATCACACACGCGCTGTAGCTTCTACACCAGCCCCATTTGACAACAGGGAGGCTCAGAAAACAGAAGTCACTTGTCCAAAGTTGCCTTAGGGAGGAGGGTCTGGGATTGGAACCCTGGTGACCCCCAGGCCCTGCGTTTAGTTTATACCCTCCCCAAACTCTAGACACCTCCCATATTGCTCTTGAGCTTTCCCTCCTGGTGACAATGGTCTGTGCTGCTACTTTGGAGACATTTCTGGGTGTCCTGCTTCTTCTGGCTGTTGGGACACCCCCTGCCTGGACAGACGAGGACAGGGCCTGAAGACCCTGATAAGCACGTATCTTAACCACCCAGCACCGTGAATCTGGGTGCTCTTCCTGCCTTTTACCCTCGACAACACCACCCTCCTGTCCCGCCCTAACTGGGGTAGGGCGGATGGCCCCCTGGCACCCCTAGCATGAGGGTCAGGGTCACGCCCTGTGCCCTCCGTACCCCCCACATCGCTGGCTTCGCACAGTAGGTTCGCGGTACATGTTTGTTGACGGACCGCTGATTGATCTGATTCTGTAAAGTGCCTTGCTCGGCCACATGAGCCCAGAGAGGCTTAATAAAGCTTTTTGAAGATGATAAGAAACAGAGCTGCCTTGTTAAGATGCCGGGCCTCAGATTCTCCTTTAGTGGCAATATCTTTCTTTTCTCCTTCTCTCTCTCTCTCTCTCCTTTTTTTTTTTTTTTTTCCCCAAAGTGCTGGCAGATAAAGACTGTTCAGAGGGCAGACACTGGAGAAAGTTCTAGGGCCTTTTGATTTTTAAAGACGACATTCAAAGCAGCTCATGCCCTTAAAATCTTCAGGGCTCCAGGCGGGATCCACACACAAGGGGGAGGTGCCTCCTGCCTCCATTCCTGGTTCAGGGACCCACAGGAGGGTTGGGTCTGGGCGAGACTGACATCCTAAGGGTGTGGCCTGCTCGGAGCTGCCATCCCGGCTCCAGGCCCTGAGGATGCCTCTGCATTCCCAGGCCTCAGTGACCCCAGCTACAAACCAAGCAGGGAAGTGACAGGGCTCTGAGCCCTCTGCTCCCCAACTCTTCAGGCTACGGCTTCTCTTCAACTGAGAACAGGCTTTGTACTGCAAGCCCCCACCAGGAGGTGGCCGCTGGCATGCCCAGGCCGGCTCACAGGGACTCCTCTGCCCCAGCCTTAGCCCTGGGCCCACAGCTGTGGTTCTTAACCAAGGACGCGTCTCAAATCTCTCACATCTGGGTGAAGCCAACCAAGGGCAGGGGTGGGAAGAGAGAATAGCAGAGATTTCTATTTTATTTTATTTTTCTATTTGAGTTTGAGAATCAAAAAAAAAAAAGTGGGAAAAAACATATACATAAGGTCAAAAGATTGCAACTAATTTTAGGGGATTTCTGGGCCCAATGACTTGAGGTTGGGAGCTCCTGAAGTTCAGGATGTCTATGGGCCCTCTTCATTGAGGAAGGAAGAAGAAGAGGAGGAGGAGAGTGTGTGTGTTTGCGTGTGTGTGGCTCATGAAGAAAAACCTTCAATCCACTAGAAACAAGAAGCCTCTGTGGAGAAGGTGGAGTGTGGATTCTGGAATCCGAGAAGCAGGACTTGCGTCTCAGTGCTGTGGCTTTTCAGCTGTGAGACTGGGGACAGTGATCTCAACTTTCTCTGCCTGTTCCCTCACTTCTAAAGTGGGGCAGTTACACCACGTGTATTGTGGCGTATAGTTATCTCAGCTCCCAGGCTGAAAGACAGGGCTCTCCCGTCAAAACAGCGATTCTGTTTTGAGAACATTTCCTCTCATGGCCCCACCTTTACCTGGGCTCCCTGAGGGTTGGGCCAGAGGCTGGGATGGGGCCAGCATTTTGCTTCTCAAAGTGTGGTCTGTGGACCAGCAGCATCAGCCTCACCTGGGAGCTCCATTCTCAGTCTCGACCCAGGCTCCAGGCGCAGTTCCCAAGTGGCACAGTCATACTTGAGCTCCCAGAGAGCCAGGAGAGAACGTGACTTTCTGGTTCCCCCACCCCACAGATTAGCATAAGCAAAACTGTGCTAATGGGGAGTCCCGGCAGCCACCAAGCTGTCTGCACCTTTCCAGGACTAAGGTTTGCAGCCAGGTTAAAGTTGTCACCAGGTACGTAAAAAGCCAGGAATCACTCTGCACGCCTGTAATAGGAAGAAGCTGCTGGCCACGATCTTGGGCAACATGTTGGGAAAAGACCAGAACTCAGCATGGGGTGTGGGAGGATCATTTACCATGAAATCCCTTTGCTTGGGACAGAGATCGTGACTTGAACACAAGAAAAACAACAGCGGCAACAGCAATTATCACTTACTAAGTCTTACCATGTGCAAGACACCAGACAGGAGCTTGGGCCGCTTTATCTAGTTTAGCTCACCCACAACCCTGTGGAACCAGCACTATATTAGTAGCCCCTCAGAAACAGGGGCCCAGGAAGGTTCAGTCACTTGCCCAATGTCACACAGCCTGTACTGAAAGAATCAGGGTTGGAACCCAACCCCAGAAGCCACAGACTCTTAAAGCACAAACTAGACAGAACTCAGCACATAGGTCACAAATAGGTGCAGGAGCAAAGTCGGCCCTCAAAAGTGATTCCTTTGACGTTCCCAATTTTAAAACATTCTTTTAATTAGAAGCCAACATTTAAAAATTGCACCTTTAATCTTTATTTCTGACTTCTCTTGGGAAATCAAAATGCTTTTATCATGGCTGGTGGTAGGAGTGGGCAGCCGGACATGAATCATTCAGTTTGGGACATCTCTACCACTCACCCATCGCCGCTGGGCATTTTAGTAATCAAAAAAGTAATATAATAGTAACTGACCTTCTGAAGGTTGGAAGGAGCCAACTTCTCATGCTGTCCACGCCAGTGTTGGAAGGCAGGTGGAGAAGGCTCCTTCTAGACATGTCTCAACCCAATCGTGCCACCATCAAGAACACAATGAGTAACTGCTGCAGGTGTGAATGTGAATGTGACCCATTACTTATCTGCATCTCTTGGGTGCTATTTAAATAGGCTTCAATGAAATCTCCCATCCTCCTCTCTTGCCTTTCCAATCTACCCTCCACACTGTGGTCAGAGCCATCTTGAAACCACGCAAGCCTGACGGCTCCTTCCATGTTCAGATATCTTCCAGGGGTCCCTAGGACCTTCAGGCTACAGCCCGGCCTTCTCTACTACTCTGCAGCCTCCCCCTACCTCCTGCCTACCGTGGAGTCACTTGCAGTCCCCAGCCCACCTCTCGGCTTTTGCTTACCTTGGCGCACCCGGCCGGAATGCCCTCCCTTCTCCTTTTATCTGCGCCATTCCAGCACCTCCTCGTGAATTTCCTGAAGTCCCCGCTTCTCCTGGATACGGTATCACTTCTGTGCTTGCACATTACAAACAGCCCATTCTCTTCCCTCTGCCGTGGTTTAGCAGCCTGGGTATGCACCAGTGTTGAAGCTGGCACTGGCTGCTAAGCCGTCACGGCGGGCCCCGTTGGCTCATCTGCATCTGTTAGGTTGCTCTCAGTTTTCCTCTAGGATCCATGGGGCTGAATCTGTCTGGTGTACAGCTGTGTCATCTGCACTTAGAATTATTTCCTTAGGCTAGATTCTCTGAAGTAGAACTGTTAGGATAAGGGTCATGGTTTGGAAGGGAGGTGTCTTCCTCAAAGGTTCCTGGGTTTGCAGGAATATTCAGGGGCAAAGTGACTGGATTGTGAGACCTGTGATCTAATCAGTGCACTCCTAGTTTGATTGGACTGATGGGGTGTTGACTGTAGGCAGGTGGGGCATGGCTGGGCAACATGGGTCACTGGGGGTGTGCCCTGGAAGGGTGCACCTTTCCCATGGCCCCTTCTCTCATCTCCCTCTCTGCTTCTTGGCTGCCACGCCCGTCCACCATGACATCCTGCCTCACCTTGGGCGCAGAGCAATGGAGTTGGCCATCTGTGGACTGAGACTCGAAAACCGTGAGCCCCTAATCAGCCTTTCCTCCTCCAAATTGTCCTTGTCGGGTATTTTGGTCACAGCAACACAGAGCTGACTGAAAGAATAAGCACCTCCCAGATGTTTTGCCAAAATCCCTTTGTCCAAACAGGTAGGTCCACCTGCACTGTGAGCAAATATGTGGTCTATTTTAAGATGGAACCTCCCGCCCCTGTCTCCCTGGGGTGCAGAAAGAAGAGTCAGATGTGATGTTGGCAGCAGAGCCTGTCGCTGTTTAGAAATAACAAATCCGCTGGAAGGAGGAATTGGATCTCCATTTAAAGGGAGTTGGAAGGGTTTAAATATGGAACCTGGGGAAGCAGGAGGAGAAGAGAGATGTCTAAAGACCCCACGAAGCGAGTGCTCGAGGCCATAATCACGGGGAAACAAGATTGATTTTATGGTATGAAATGGACACATCTCGGGGGATGCTGGAGGTGAGAGAAGAAGAACTGATGGGGCCAGGCTTGAATTTCCTTCAGATTCATGGCCGGGGCTTTCCGGCAGCCCCCGATTCATATAATTTGAATTCACTTACCCAGAGCAAAATCCAACTGAAAGTAAAAAGAGACTTTAAAACACTTATTTTCAAGATCCTCGTAAGGTGTTTTGGACATCAAATAGCTCTTAAAAACCACAGCAGTACTTTCATGACTTAAGTGTAAATGATGCTGAAACATATGGATTAGATTTTCTTCGAATTCCTCCTGGTTTTAAAAGTGAAAGGCAGATGAGGTAGAGAAACTGTAGATTGCCTGGACCACTTAGAGATTCAACCTGGAGGTAAACCCCATGAACCCTGAGGCTGGGCGGGAGTGGCTGGACTTCTGGGGAGGGTAGAATTAGGAGTCCATCTAGGGAGGGCTGTTCTGTTTCAATGCTAAGGGGACCTTGATTTGGGGCTCCAGATTTGGAACATAAGCTTAGCAGAACTAGGACCTTAAGTATCTCTGGTCCTGGGCAGAAACAGGAACCAAAGCAAAAGTTTTTTATTTTATTTTATTTTTTGTAATTTTAAATTGCATTTATTATTTTTAATTTATTCTTTTTAGTTACACATGATAGTTGAAGCTTTGATTAGTACTAGTCTCCTAAATTTCTAGTTTGGAATACAGACAGTAAGGCTGTTTCCTAGCCCTTCTGCATCAAAACCACCAAATACTCCTGGGATCTTTATTAGTATTTTTGTTTTTTTTAGATTCCTTGGCCACTAGGTTGGGGTCCCAATGGTTGACATCAGGGTTTGTCAACCTCACTCTACTGACATTTGGGGCTGCATAACTCTGTCTTGGGAGCCCTCCTTTGCGATGAGGCTCAGCAGCACTCCCAGCCTCTACCCACAGATACCAGTACCCCCCAACCAAGGCGCAATGACCAGAAACGTCTCTGGATATTGCCAACTGTCTCCCGGGGGCAGAGGAGCCTTGGTTGAGAAACAGCAGTGGAGATGCTTTTAAAATCACCAACAACGATTTGCTAATGTGTATTTGTGGGTGGATGGGTGCGCGCGCATGCTCTATTGCTAGGTGTGGGGGAGATTTTTACATTAAAAACAGACTGGGGAGTCAGGCAAGCAGGGATAATGTGGGTTCTGTCTGTGCTTCCTCACTTTACCCACTATTCCTCACATTTCCACACTTCAGATGTGTGTAGATGGGTTACCCATCCCCATTATTCACTCCCTCTACAAAGGGAGGTACCCTTCGCTACTGCTCTACTTGGCTGTATGGCTCAGGGCCTTGGCATTGACCATGTGACTAGCTTAGCCCAGTGAGATGCCAGAGGGGGTGAGTCCAGCCGGGTTTCCAGCGACTAGTTTGGCTGGACAGTCTTCTTACTTACCTCTGTGGAGAGGCAAATCCTGTGGAGCTGTGGCCCCTGAAACCATCCCCGATCACCCAGAGCCAAGGCCCGGCTTCTGTCACCCGCACCACAGTCGATCTGCAGAACTGAGTGTAAAAATAAATGTCTATTGCTGTATACTTCTCGGATCTGCAGGTTGTTTGTCACACAGAGGGAAAAAAACTTAAACTGATTTTAAAAATATGTCAGTACTTCAGTGTTTACAGCAGGAGAGAGTTTGGCATAGCAACGGGACCCAAGGGCAGAAGCTAGAAAGACCAAGACCCACTTCAGGTCCTGGTCCTCCCAATTCCCAGCCAATGAGGCACTGCCCTGAGCTCCTCCCACTTCCCAGCAAGGACCCACTGCCACTGCTCTGAGCTCCTCCCACTTCCCAGTCAAGGACCCACTGCTCTGAGCTCCTCCCACTTCCCAGCCAATGAGGCACTGCCCTGAGCTCCTCCCACTTCCCAGCTAAGGACCCACTGCTCTGAGCTTCTCCCACTTCCCAGCCAATGAGGCACTGGTCTGAGCTCCTCCCACTTCCCAGACATGGACCCGCTGCTCTGAACTCCTCCCACTTCCCAGCTAAGGACCCACTGCTCTGAGCTCCTCCCACTTCCCAGCCAATGAGGCACTGCTCTGAGCTCCTCCCTCTTCCCAGGGGCCAAGGACCCACTACTCTGAGCTCCTCCCACTTCCCAGCCAATAAGGAATGGCTCTGAGCTTCGCCCACTTCCCAGCCAAGGACTCCTCCTCTGAGCTCCACCTCGGCTTCCAATACTTGGGCACAGAAGACAACACGAGAGTCTTGGTTTCCACGTTTGTCAAATGGGCTTACAAAATGGATCGTATTTTACAGATTCTTCGAGGATTAAATAAGATAAGGCATGTAAATTGGTGTCAGTGCCCGCACGGCAAACACGCCACACATGTGAACTCATTTGATTACGAGGAAGCTCAAAGACAGGTGTACAGGTGCATCTTTTCCTGCCTTCTTCCCTGCCCTCCCTTCTGTCCTCTTTTTCTCCCTTGTTCCCTCTGTCCCTAGCACAAGGACCTATTTATATACACCAAATCCAGTGCTGGAGGACACAGAACTCAGAGCCCATGGATGCATGATCCCACCAGGAGTTAATCCCTGCAAACCAGGAGCCCAGTCTCTTCTGCCCCACCGAACACACCCCAATCATCATTAGTCACGGCTTGTTGGATGGGAGGCTCCTCCCTGGCGCTTATCTCCCTGGCTTCTGTCCTGGGCCAGGCGGCCATATTTCACATTCTGAAAACAGATGACCCCAGGGTCAGGGAAATGAAAGGCCCATTCAACAGTGGGCAGGGGAGTCCACCAAGAAGTAGGGCGAGAGTCAGTCGGGCAGCCCTGGGGCTAAGCTGCAGTGAATTTCCCTCTCCATCCCCAGGTCAGGCAGTCTGTGGGGCAGGATGGGGTGAAGCATCCGGCAGGGGCGGGGCCTTGAGGCCAGATTTGCATAGTTCCTGCTCCCAGGATGCCCTGCTACAGGCCTGTCCAGCTGGGCTCCCAGGATAGGATTCCAGGGAGAATGGGTAGCTGGGATTCCTGCCCTCCTGGGTTTACCTTCCAGGGAGGACGCCGCCACCCATAAACATGGAGATAAACAGATGAGATACATTCAGAGCCATAAGTGCTATAAAGAAGGGTGATTATAAAATATTGCAAAAGGGACAAAAATGACTTAAGGGAAAATTACTTTAACATTTACTTACAGGTAAATGATAATCATGATAAAAAATAGTAGCTGCATTTATTGGGGGCATTTAAATAATACATGTAAAGTGCCTGGCTTTTAGGGGCGGTATTCTTTACGTGTGAGAGGCTGTATCCCTCTTATTCAGTGTGAAAGCATTGGGCTGAATATTGACACATGCCATCTGTCTTTGTGTGGATTCCCCCAAAGCTTGAAATGGGGACGTGGGTACAGGTGGTTTATTTGGGAGATGATTCTGGGAAGCAGAGGTATGGAAGAGAAAGAAGGGGACAAGAAAGTTGGAGGATAACAGACATGTGACTAAGCAGGTCACAGCTCTGCATACCCCGGCTCAGCTGCCTGCAGCTCCTCCGAGGAGCCAGCTAGAGGGCACCTGGGAACCTTCCCAGAGAGGGATAGGGAGGCCAAAGCAGGCTGCAGCCAGGGAGAGCAGATGGATGAGGCTACCAGCCAGCTCAGGACTCTTCCATTATAGCTGAGGGTGACTCAGAGTGGGTAGAGAGGTCATGGAGCAAGGAAGCTGCAACTGCCTCATTTGCTCATGAAACTCCTGTGATGGCATCATGAGGTGACAGAGGTTAGGATCCCCCTCTTCCAGATAAAGAAACTGAGGCACAAAGAGACCCACTGATTTGCCCAGGACCCCATAGCTAGAATGAGACCTGAACCCAAGTTTCTCCATTTTCTGTGTCCTGAGCTTTGGGACACCCTGAAGCCCCATGTCCCATGTTAAAGGAACAGGCTCTGGAGCCAGACCCTTCAGACCCAGATTCCAGTTCTTCCGGCTGAGAGTTGCATGACCTGAAGATGCTGTCCATTCTCCGTACCTCAGTGTCCTCATTTAGTTCTTCTGGGGATTCAGTGATTTAATATTTGAAAATAATTTAAAACAGATAGATCTTGGTATGCAACAAACTCCCAGTAAGTACACACTGCTATTTTAACCCAGTGGTTCTCCAAGAGGAGTCCCCAGACCAGCCACATCATTATGAGCTGAGAATGTATTAGAAATTTGTGTGCTTGGGCTTGCTCTCAGTCCAACGGAGTCAGAAGCTATAAAACCTGTTTTAACAATCCACCAGTCACTTGAGTCTTCTACATGTTCAAATTTTTGAGTCCTCGTCTTTATGACTCCCTGGCTCTCCCTCCCCGCAGAATGCAGGTTAGCACCATTGCATGTGACACTGTGGTACCGCATGCCTCCAAAACATGGTTAAAAGGCACCAGACGAGATTCTACCTACTGCTGTCTGTCCTGTTGGCATGAGAGCCTCTCACCTGGGTGTTAGAGTTCCAATGCAGAGATACCTAGCGAAGGTCAAGCTATCTGTGACTCACGCCTTAGTCCGAATTAGCAGATGGTGGTGAAGCTTCTTTGAGAACAGGTTACATTCAAGGAGAACATGGAAGAGGTTCAGAATTGAGGCTGTGGGGACAAGATCAGGTGCTCAGGGAAATGCAGGATGGTAGCAGAAAAGAAGGAAATGACATTGAAGACCAACGTGACTTTCACAATTTAAAAACTGGGCTAAGGAAGGAGACCTTCCATATCAGTCAGGATCTACTCAGGAAAAGAGAATGAAACACAGCAGAACATTCCAGAATTTTTAAGCACAGAGAATCTAGTAAAAGGAATTTGGTTACACAGTTGATAGAGTACCTTAACCTTCCCCAAATACCAGCAGGAAGAAGCTACTTCTGCCCTTGGGACTGAAGAAACAGGAGGAGGAAGTGGTATTACCATAATCCAGAACCATCCAGAAGGGTCTGGGAACAGTGAGGGCTGCTGGGGCCAAGGAGTGTGGGCTGGGAGCAGAGAAATAGGTGGGTAGAAATGCTCCTCCCATCCACCACCAAGGCCTCCCATTGGACAAACCTATCTGGAGCACAAAGGAGCCTGGGAAATGTAGTTCTGAGATGCAGAGCAGCCCAAGCAGGTAGGAATGGGGAGCTCCTTCTTGTTATCTCCCTCCCTCTTTTTTCATTCCTTCTGCCTTCCTTCCTTTTCCCCTTCCTTCATTTCTTCCCTGTTCCCTGCTTCCTTTTCTCCACTGTCCTCCTTTCTTCGGTGGCATCCACAGTGGTAAATAAGAGCATCATGATAAAAGGGAGGATTGGATTTTAGGCTCTGCAGCTGAGAGGATGTCCCCTCTTTGTGCCCAAGGAGAGACAGGATGGCAGGAAGGATGACAGCTGCTGGGCTTCAGACCCCAAAGATGAAGCGCTGGTTAAAAGGGCAGCCGGGGTCTCTTGGGACAACAGTGAGGTCCTGCAGAGGCCCCTCGCTCAGCCAGCCTGGCTTTCCTCAAAGGCCGGTTCCTCTGATCTCAGAAGAGTAATGAGGCCACATTTGTCCAGCTTCAGGCAGGCAGTTCCATGTAGGAGAAAGGTGGCTCAGGGCCCGCCTCTGACAACCCTCAAGCGCTTCTTCTAGTGTGTCGGTGTTTTTAAGAATGAACCAAAAAATTACTAGAAATCACCAGGAAACCCAACTTTCAACACGTGGATTGCTGTTGTTATAATAATGCAGTCATATAATGATTGGCATCAAGAGAGGAAAAAGAAAAAGCTATTGTGTGCCCAGCGTGGAGAGGTACAGCTGTGTGGCTCCCTCTTTCTGGGGAGAGTGTGTGCGTGTTAATGTAGGGCTCCTGCCCTTTTTTGTTCACAACCAGCAGTTGCAAACAGCTGCTGTAAATTATTTTGATTGTCCAGCAACTTGCTGATTTGCGTCTGGCTTCCATGCTGAACAGTGCTACTGGCCTACAGCGAGTCCATTCCCACCCTTCCTCTTTAGTTCAGAGGCAGGGTCGCTCCTCTGATGACATCATTCCTCTGCTCACACCCCAGACCTCTGTGTCACTGTTGAACACACTTCACCCTTCATGCTGTCCCTCCCATGCCAAGGCCTTGATGGAGCCTTAAGTGTTGGAAACTTCTTGGCCTGAATTCTCAGAGAGCAGAAGTGTCTGGAAACTTCCATTCCCCAGGGGTTGTGGGAAGCCCTGGCTTCTGCATTTCTACCCAGTACCAGGGGATCCCAGTGCTGCTCATCTGGGGACCATATTTTGAGTATCAAGACTTTAACAAAACTTAGCCAGGGGTGTGACATCTAGCAGGTGCTCGATCGTTATAACTGCTGCGATTATTATTGCTATTGTGATTGCTGTTATGTCCGTTCAGCCTCATTGTCTCTAAGTGACAGTATCGAGGTGAGGCCTATTCCCAGCACAGGGTAAGAAGTCAGGAAGTCAAGAATGGCTGGCACCCACTCGACCCTCCTCCTCCCAATCATTGGTGACAACAGCAAGTAATATAATTTGAACACATTCCGGGCCAGGTCTTGTGCTGTTTAATCTCAACGAATCCTCCTGTTGGCCCAGGAGGTGGGGGTCTCATTAATTTCCTTTTACATAAGAGGAGACAGAGGCTAAGAGAGGTGAGTTCCCCCCGCATCTAGAAATGAGCAGAGCTGGGGTTTTGAACTCAGGCACTTGGTTGACAAAGAGCAGACACATAAGCATTTCTCCATGCTGCCCTGGGGGAGGGGTGACAAAGAGCAGTCACTTCCAACCCCTGGGCCAGGAGCATCAGGAGCCCAATCTGAGCCCTTCCTACATTTCAGCCAAGCTTGATACATGGCAGAGGCTCAGTCAGGAACCACAGAATAAATAAATGAGGAGATGGACACCTGCTCTCAATCTGCTCCCCAGATTCCTAGCCACGTACTGGGGCAAGGCCTCCTCTCTCTACCAGCATTTCCATAACCTGGGCTGCAGGAGAAGAAATTCTGTCTATCCAGCTGCCTCTTGGGAGCCAGAGTCCTCCCCGTTAAGCCTGGACTCCACCCCCACTCTGGTCCGGAGGTTGCTGACTGCAGAGAGAAGCTCAGAGCTCAGTAGATGACTGTCTCCCTCAGGTAGAGATGATCAGGGCCCCCTCTTACCACAGAGTGGACATTGGTCCTTGTTTTTTTTTTTTTTTTTTTTTTTTTTTTTTTTGGCTGCTCGACCAGTGCCTAGGGAATCTGCACTGCATGATCCTCAGGCGTCTGAGACCACCACCCTCATAGAAAATAAGTGGCAGATTCTGCTCCAGCATCTCTTGCCAGCAGCGTGCTGACCAGTGACCCTGGCACGATTCTGATCAGATGTCCCCAAGCTGAGCTTTAGATGAACAAAGAGATGCAAGTTGCAGGGATCATGGAGTTTGGGACCTCTCCTCTTCTCTCCCTACCTTTCTTAAAAAAATCTTCAAAGATTAAATTATTTAATGAATTTGAAGCGCTAGGCATAAATAGCTTAGCTGGTGGTTGGTTTATTCCACTGAGAATCAGGGCTTGTTTATTATTGCAGCAAAACCAAGACTATCCTGACTGATGCAAAGATGTTAATGAGACTATTGTCATGTATTGACTCCTGTCCCCTCTTGGCCTCACCTCTGATTCTTGTCATGGTTATAGCAAATGTCATACAGTCATACAGCAAGTCTGTGCTGTATGTCACTTACTTCCTACCCTGAGGCTGGGTCAATTCATGGCAGGGGTTGGCTACAGAAACTGCTTGCTACTCACACATGCAGGACCCAGAATTGCAGGGAAGTTAAGCACCAAAGGATGCGAGAGACTGCTGCATAGAGCTCTCCCTCCCATATGATGGCATTTCATAGGGTCCTGGGGCAGTGAGTCCCTATGGACTGAGCTCCACTCACCCACAGCAACAGCCACCTCCCTACAGAGTCTTTGTCTTGGCTCCTCCTCTTGCCCCATTGCTCTCTCCTGCTCCCAGGGATCCCATCCCAAATAAACTGTCTGTTGGCAAACTTTTGTCTCAGGCTCTGATTTTGGAGAGAATTCTGGCAAAGGCTCTTCTCCAACCTTAATGACGGCTGATTCCCAAATCTTCTGGAGAAGAGCTCCATATGTGAGCACATGAACTACCTTAACTTTAAGCTTGCTCCACGAGGAAAGAAATCGTGTTCATCATGTTTGCTGGAAAGTGAGCCGGGCACCTGGAAGACACTAGCTCAGGAACCGGGGAACAAATGAACAGCATTTGATATCTCTTGGCCTCTGTTTCTCTGCCAGAACACAGTGATTATGACAGCGACCTCCCAGGGTCGGCCTGAAAACTATACCAAAGTCATGTAAGCCGTGATCTCAGTGAGCTGTTGAAGTTTTCGGTTGCTATCCTCATCTGTGATAAGAAGTGATAACGGCCCCTGGCTGTCGGGCTGTGGGAATCAGATGCGCAGCACACCCCAAGAGCACGTAGCCCATCTCTTCCTGGCTCCCTCCGGAGTCATCACTGTCCTGCCTGTGCCACCATCGAGAGCCTGGGGGGGCCACTCCTGGGTGTGCAGCTGGCCCATGGTAAACCACCCTCCAATCTGAATCTTATCAGCGGAAGAAATCACCGTTGCCATCCCTCCCTCCAGAGAAAGTGAGATTGAGGGTCCAGGTGCATCCTGCCTCCGTTTTCTCGAGAACAAAGTGTGCCCCAGTGACCCCAATATCTGGCTGGGCTCCTTAGGGCCGGGACTGGGGATTATGCTGTCGGGCCGCGTCAGCCCTGACAGGTTGGTTTGGCTGTGGATGGAGGTGGGCTAGATAGACTCTGGGGGTCATGAGACAAGCAGAGATGGGGCTCAGGAAGACATCGGTCCTCCCAGCAGTGACTCTGAGAACATGACAGAGATGTGCTCCAGCCCAGCAGACCCAGGCCTGGGAGCCAGACTTTTACAACAAGATCATTTGAGAGGCGGGTCTGCAGATGCTCCCTCCCGGGGACTTCAGCTCCAAGGCCGTCTTGCTGCGGGCTCCTTGGGCAATCTCTTATTTATGGTAACATGCATTACAGGAAATTTTTATATAAGGCCTTAAAGTGGAGGCAATTTAGGACATTCGATCGCCTTACTTGGCCACTTCCCCTCCCCCCCGCCCCCACGCAGGCAGCCCTTTCCAGCATCCCCCCTGGTCTTCAGCCTTTGAATTTCAGCTGGATGCGAAGGCTGATAATAGCAAAATTACATTGCAAACAGGTGCGGGCCTCCTGGGCTCTGGACAGCTGCCAGGGTTATATGACTCCGTGGCTGGGGGTGTGCGGTTGCCGGCTCGAGAGGTGGGTCTGTGTCCTCCAGCTTCGCCCCCTCCCAGCCTGGGATAACCCACAGGCTTGGTGGGTTTTTCTCCCCTGTCTTTGTTCCCATCTGATTAGGGAGGTGTCGGTTCCCTGGGCCAGCTGGGCAGGGCACTAATAGTAATGGTAGCAATGACATAAAAGGCCACCACCACACCATCACTGCTTGCTACCCTCATTGAGCCTCTGCTAAGGGCTCTGCAGTTCTAGCTGTTAAAACCACCCCAGAGCTTGGGGGCTCAGAGTTGGCCACTCCCCCTCAGTAGCTGCAGGTACACAGCTTGGGCAAGTGACCAAGGCACTCTGTGCCTCCATTTTGCCATCTGCAAAAGGGGGATAAGATGTCTGCTTCAGAGGGCCGTGAAATGAACAGCTTCAATGGTTGGGTTAGTTGAAGTCCTTCCCATCTATCGAGGAGAACAAAGCCCTGAATGTTGGAAGGATGGACTCTGGGGTCATCTATCAGGTAGGAGTGATTATGACTAAAAGCAGTGACTCACACCAAAAGGATATTTATTGTCAACTAAAATAAGACCAGAGATAACCAGTATTAAAGTCAGCAGCATTAAAGTCCTAGTCCCAGCCATACTTATCCTATTGGCTTTCAGTCCTCATACTTCCCCTCTTCCAGTGTCAAGGTGGCTACCATAGCTCCAGACATCACACAATATCTCAAACAGGAAGGATGGGGCAGAAGGAAAGACTCCTTGGAAAGTGCTGCCTTCTTATTGTTCCCCAAAGGGTACTACAGAGCAATTCCTAGTTGCAAGGGAGACTATGGAAGACTGTCTGGCAAACCAGAATAAGATGGCAATGATTTGCCTAGAATGAGGATGATTTATTCTTTGGGACTGGGGTTATCATTTCATCAGGAAATTAAAAAGGATGACAAGGCAATAGGTTTTGAGTTGGTAAACAATAATTGGTACAGACACAATTCTAAGAGTGAAAAGTGTCCAACTTTATTTTCCTCACAAGAGATTTCAGTGTGTGTGTGTGTGTGTGTGTGTGTAAAAGTTAGCTCAGCCCTCACCTGTAATCCCAGTGATTGGGGAGGCTGAGGCAGGAGGATTGCAAGTTCAAAGCCAGCCTCAGCAACTTAGCAAGGCCTTAGGCAACTTAGTGAGACTATCTATGAATAAAATATAAGAAAGGGCTGAGGATGTGGCTCCGTGGCTAAGTTATGGGTTCAATCCATGGTACCACAGAAAAAGTTAGCTCAGTTCACTGGTCAACCCTCCCAATACCTGCCTCAGCCCTTTTTATGTAAAAGAGAAGTAAATGTACAGCCACATCAATGTTTATAGCAGCTCAATTCACAATAGCTAAGCTATGGAGCCAAATTAGGTGCCCTGGAAGAGATGAATGGATAAAGAAAATGTGGTATATATACACAATGGAATATTAGTCAGCCATAAAGAAGAATGAAATCATGGCATTTGCTGGCAAATAGATGGACTTAGAGACAATTATGCTAAGTGAAATAAGCCAGTCCCAAGAAACCAAGGTCTTTTATTCTGATATGTGGAAATTAACCTACAAAGGGGTGGGAATAGAAATAAATGGAAGAAAGGAGGATGGGAAAAGGAAAGACAGTGGAACAAATTAGACATAACTTTCCTATGCACGTTTATGAATACACCACAGTGAATCTCTCTGTCGTGTACATCCACCAGACTGGGGTCCTAATTAGAATCAGATCTATTCCATGCTCGTACAAATATGTCAAAATGGACTCTATTGTCCTGTATAACTAAAAAGAACCAATAAAAAAGAGGAAGTATCTAAAAGCACAGGCTCGAAATTCAAACCAACCTACTTTACATTCCCGCTGTGGGCCAGTGACTTTGCTCAAGCGCAGCCAGAATTGGAGAAGAGGAAATGTTGAAGCAGAGCCCTTGAAAGGCCATTTTAGGATAAAAGTCCTGCTGATGTCGACAACATAGCAAAACAGATTCCTGCTGATTGACGCATCTGCCTGTGTCAACCGTGTCCTCCCCTCCCCCAGTCCTTCTGCAAAAGTGAACCTGGAGCCAAAGGATCCTATTTAACCTGTGGTGTCGGTGAAATGCCTCCTGCTGTATGTAACCCAAGGACTCCAGAAACAGGAAGTTCACAGGGAAGACCCAGAGCTTTTCTGATCCTTCCCCAAGTTCTCCACAAACAGGGGAATACAGCATATGCCACGGGGCACAGTGCAAAAAGATTAAAAGGACCCTGTGTGGGAAGTGCTAAGAGTAGACTCTGGGGAGCAAATCCTTAGTGTTGGGAGTTGCCTGGCTCCAAAGACTAACTTCCCCATCCCCCAAGAAGAGCCATCCAATGGTGAGCCCTGCTGGCTCACATGATCCTTACCCACCAATCAGACTAGCCCTGTGGCTCACATGATCCTTACCCACCAATCAGATTAGCCCTGCTGGCTCACATGATCCTTACCCACCAATCAGAAAGCACCCCATGCCAACTGTCAAACCCTTCAACAGTTAAACTGTCATAACTGTCAAACCTCCCCCGGCTCTATAAATATGCAGAGCAGTTCCTCAATAAGCGGGCATTTTCTCCAACAATGAGCCTTGTTGGTTCTTTCACTTAGAGCTCAGCATCTGGCTGGGTGAGCTCCTTTCCAAGACCAAGCACCTGTTGCCACTCACCACCCGCCTGTTTCTACGGAGCTCGAGGCTGGACTTGGCGCAGAGGGCACTGTGTGTGTGCTGCGGACGGAACCAGGGCCTTGTGCCTGTGAGGCAAGCGCCCTCCCAACTGAGCCTGACCTCCAGCCCAGAGGGCACATTGACCTGGTAGGTGACTGGACTTATTTGGCTAATTCTCCTACCACACCCTAGGAGCGGAGGATCTGAAGAAGGCAGCGTCTCCGACTTCAAGGAATTCATGGTCTCGGTCGGGTGCAGTCTCTGAAAAAGCACCTGCACGTCGCCTGGAATCTTGTTAGTAATTCAGTCCTGTCCCCATTCCTGGAGCCACCCAGTCAGGAGTCTGTGGGGTGGTGTCAGCACTTGGCGTTTGACAAGCCCTCCGGGGGCTTCTGATGGCTTCAGTTGGAGAACACCGACTAGTGGGAGAGAGGCAGAGGAAAAATATGATTTTTTTTTTTTTGGTGTTTCAGGCCAATCCAGGGACCCTGGGAACAGAGGCAGGAGGGTGGCCCCAACTTGGGGGTTTTATAGGGGGGTTGGGGCATGAGCTGAATCAGGAAGTACAGATAATGAAAAGGCCTGGCCCCTATTCCCATGAAGTTCATCATACAGAGAGGGAGGCAGGCACCGACCACTCTATGAAATGTCAGGTCACACAGAGACAACACTACAAAAAACAGGTGTGTGAAGCTCAGGGTGGAAGTAGCCAAGAACTCTTCCATAGTCCCTGTTGCCACAGAAGGGACATTTGAGCTGGAATTCACAGGCCAAGGGGGCAGAGAAAAGAACAGCATGTGCAAAGTCCCTGTGGAACTAAGTATAGCAGAAGCCAACTGGAGGGCTGGGAAGCAAAGAGAGGGGTCCACTTGTAGATGTGGCCAAATCTTGAAGTCTGTGTTAGGAGGGCCACGGGGAACCTTTGAGGATTTTAGGCAGAGAGAGGCCAATTTCAGAGAAATATTTTGGCTGTTATAAACAATAAGTAGGTGTGGGTGGCAAGAGTGGAAGCAGGGAGACCCAGGTGCTCAGGGGTCCCTGCCACATACCAGATGGAAAATGGTAAAGGCAACAAGCAGGTGTGAAGGACATTCTTCTAGACCTAGAGAGCTTTACCAAGATGTCACGCTACCCTCCTAATCCAACGAGGAGGCAGGCGCTCTTATTTCTCCCCATTTCAAGGAGGGAAAGATGGAGTCTCCAGTTTTCACGGAAGCAGTGAGTTCCTAACTCTCCAGCTCAGACTAGGAGAGCAGTAAAGGAGAAGGAAGGGGTGGGAAATGCTTTTGGGTGACTTTGACGCCACACTCGTTCATTCATGGAACGCATACTGGAATAAAGCCCGCTGCCTGCTGGCCATTCTTCAGGGAGCTCTTCCTCACCACAATGCTGCCTACCCATCTTCCTGACATCCCTTTTAGGTAGGTCTTGTGGTGACCCATTTTACAGATGAGAATCTGGAGGCTCAGAGAGACGAGATCATCTGACCCTAAACACTTAAGACACAAGAGAATATCCTTGGGGTTCAGACTCAGGTTGATCCAGCTCCCAAATACATATTATTTCTTTGTCCAACTCCACAGTCCCTGCCAAGACTCGGCCCAGCCTGGGAAGTCATTTGCTGCAGGCCAGGAGGGGCCTGGGAGGTCTGGGAGGTACTGAGTGTTGACATAGGGTCTCTGACAGGCATGGTATATAGTTTTAATTAAGGTTGTAAGGAGTGAAATCTGAGAACTTGGGTGGGTGGCCTGTGGGTCCTTTGACTTTCCGATGCACTATCTTCCAGGTCTACGGGATGAGTACCTGGTCAGGTCCTGGAATGTTCTGGAATCAGGACTCCAGAGATGCAATCTCCTGTTAAATGTAGGTGGAGATGGACTGCGTGAAACCCAGAGGGGGGCTGGGAGAGCAGGTTGGACCCCAGCCTGTTCCTCCTGCTTCTTTCATTAAATAGATTAATTTGGAGCTGGGTATGGGTTTTCCAGGTGCAGAAGTTATTGGTCCCCTGGAGCTAGGGCACGACCTAGTTCTCAGGAACTGCCCTGTGTGTCTGGAGAACAGCTGGGGTCTCCTTAAAGCCCTGTTCCTGGGCTGAGGAACAGGGGCTGGACTGAGGTCCAACTCGGACCCTCATTTTTTTGGGAGGGTTACTTTTCCTATTTCCTCCCCTCCCCCTCCCCCACTCCCCTTTGTTTCTTCCAGAACTTTCCATTCCATGCCCTTATTTAGAAGGCACTTGGACTCGCTATTGGGGACAACTCAGTCACAACAAGTCTCAGGCAGACTCCCACTAGAGCTGCCGTCCTGGCACCCCTAGCCCCTGACCCCCTCTTGTATCTGCTCATGATCACCCCCTCTTGAATTTGTGGGTGCAGAGCTAGCCAGAAAAGCAACTGCTCTTAAGAGGGAGGTGAGTGGAGGAGGGGACCACAGAGGCCCCAGGAAGGGGTGGCCATTCCTTAGGAAAGGGGAGCAGACAGCCCTGGGCCAGGGCTACCCTTGCATTTCCTGGGGGCCTGAGTTGAGCCTTGGCTCAGTTCCCATCCGGGGTCTTTTTCAGATCTTGACCTGGGAGCTTGGTGAGCAGCAGGGTTGGGGGCAGGCGGGAAACAGAAGCAAATTGAAAGACCAAGGTCAATGCTGATGGGAGACTGAACAACAAAGGATTTTTAGTAAAAAAAAAAAAATGTAAATAAAATATACAGGAAAGTGTTCAGGCCAGCTCTATAATTTGCTTGACCCGAGAATAATGAAAATACAGGATCTTTGTTCAAAAAGCAGGAAGCAGGAGTGCTGAGAGGTCCTGCAGGGTAAGGCTTTTCCCTTCCTCTGTGATTTCCTTCTTGATGCATGTTGGTGTTTTTCTTTTTCTTTCTTTCATTTTTTAAAAATTTGCTATTTGATATTATTCTAAATAAAAAAAAGAAATAAAAATGAATCTGAAATCATAAGCATGAATTTTACCATCTTCATGTCACAGGATGTCAACTTTCAATGCAGAGGCAGGAGCCGGGGATCCTCCACAGAATCGCCTGAGTTGGCAATTTGTGCTCCAGAGCTGATGTGGTGCGTGCCTCCCGCCAGATGTCCCAGGAGCAGAAAGTCCATGCAGAGCTGGGTCATCTGTTCTGCCCTGATGTCCTGACACGTGCACATTCGACCAACCCCCTATACCTTGAGCTTACAGGTAAGGGAGGAAGGGAAGGAAGGAAAAGAGTCTAAGGTGTGCCCCACTTTCCCCTTTCCTCTGATGTCACCATCGGCAGCACAGGTGATTGGTGAACACAGGGGGTGATGTGAAGGGCAGAGGCCAGGATGGGCTTCCTTGCTGGTCTCTGTCTTAGCGTGTCATTGGCTTCTCTGTACATTTGATGCAACTTCTTATCTCAAGGAAAAGTGTGGCATTTTTCCATCTATCCGTGACCACCTTCCTGCCTGGCTGTGAACACAGCACACTCACCTGGTGACCCATCCTGGGTCTACCAGAATCCTGTGCTCACGGGGCCTTCTCAGCGTCATATGCAATGACAGCGCAAGACCCGGAATGCACACATATTCCACGGGCTCCTCTGCTCCCACACATGCCCTGTGGTCCCTTTGGGCTTCACTCAGAGTCAAAGGTAGAATTAACCAGACTATCAAGGGGATGATGACTGAGCTCATTAAGCCAGCCTTGCCAGGTGACAGAAATGGAGACCGAGTTCTAAGCCATGGGAATCATCATGAGAGCCGATGTCACAGCAGCCTGAGGAGATGCTGGGCTTGGTACAGGCCAGAATGACCTGAATCTAGGGTTCTAATAGCCACATGGGGACAGAAGAGGTAGGCTTTAAGGTCAGAGGGGATGGAGCTGGGATTGAGATGACTTGAGGCCCGTAAGGGAGCTGTGTTCTCCATGAACACAGAGCCCCCACCCAGGGAAGTGGCATGAGAGCTAGATCTGCCTAGGACTCTGGATAAGAATGTTTTTAAAATTCCAATGAAAGATCAGATCCTTTATATGTAAGAATATAGTCCAAATTCACACAATCTATGCGGCAGACTTTGGAGTATTAGGGAAAAAAAAAAGGCAAATCCACACTGTAGGCACACATCCAGAAACTGATGTGGATAAGCACATGAGCAAAAAATTCCAACTGATGATGAGTTGATATGCACACACAAACACGCCCCCCCCACACTTCAATCCACATATGAAATAAATCACTATAAAACTGAGTCAGCAGAAAGTAGACTGATAACTCTAAGTGCTAAAATATTAAGCACTATTAGACAAACATGTTAGAATTATAGAAAACAAAAGAACAAGGAGAAGCCACAATAAAATGATGCAGTGAAAAAAGAACAGCTCAACTGGGTAAAGCATAGTACGGGACTCAGTTGTTCAAAATATACTCCACAAAATTCGATGGATGGGACACTGTAAAGATTAAACACAGCTAAAGAGCAACTTAGTAAACTGAAAAACCAAACTGAGGAATTAACCAGAATGTATATAGCACACAGAGACAGACATGGAAAATTTGATAGGCAGGTTTATGGTTAAGAAGGACGGGGAAAAAAAGTGTAATAGAGGACAGAAAGAATTTCCAGAAAGTCAAATTAAAAAGAATTTAGAAAATAATTGAATATGTGAGTGTTAAAATTTTCCAGAACTGATGGAAGATACAAATCTTCAAAAACTAAGTGTTATCATGTGCTTAAGCACATAATGAAAGCCTCACAAAGATAATGTGTTCAAAGTAATCAGTGAGAAAAGAGAGATTATCTACACAGCATATTCCTTCATTTGGCCAAGTCTCAAGGTATGAGTACAAACTGAATTGCTAATTAAAGCACAATTTTTTTTATGCTGACAGCAGGCTTTTAGATACCAATAAGGAACCCCAGGAGATAATAACAAAATTTCTTCAAAGTGTTAATGGAAAGATAATCACCATTTTAAAGTTACAAATCCAGTTGATTAGCAGTGCAGGTGAGATAAACATGTTTCAAACAAAAACTGAGGAATGGTATCCCTCACAAACATTCCCTTAACACATTCCTGAGGGATTTCTGCAAAGAAAAGGAAGGGTTTATAAGAAAGAATAGCAAGATTTCAATAAATATATCAGCAAATTAAAATAATTATGTTCTCTAAAACAATCTGATGAGAGTTAAAATATACACAATTAGCCAGGGGTGATGCACATCTGTACTCTCAGCAGCCCAGGAGGCTGAGGCAGGAGGATTGAAAGTTCCAAGCCACTCTCAGCAAAAGTGAGGCACTAAGCAACTCAGTGAGACCCTGTCTCTAAATAAAATACAAAAATGGTTTGGGGGTGTGGCTCAGTGGTTGAATGTCCCTGAGTTCAATCTGTGGTACCATTAAAAATAAAATAGATTGTGAGAATCAGGGTAGGGAACACCTGGATGAGAGCATTTTCAGATTCTTGTATGGTTTGCAGGAAAGGAAAAAACATTGATGCCTTTGGACTTTCAGTCAAATGGCCCTGTTCAGAAGGTCAGGGTTTAACTAGCAAGAGAGTAAGATGACATACAATTTCCACTCGGTGCTGGGTATGGAAGGTGTACATAAAAGGCAGTTGGTGGTATGGAAGACAGAAAAGAAACCAAAACACAAAGCAAAGAAAAAAAATCCCATATAGAAAACAGGCTCAAACCAGAACTGGTAGAAATGAACACAGTGATCGTGCCAAATGTGAACATCAGAATACGGTGTTATTTCACTCAGCTGGCGAAACCCTCCAATTAAAAGACCAAGATGGTCAAATTCAACATGGTGGCAGATGCCACTTTCTGAATATGGGCCTCACCATAGTCACACTGCACGTGCTCCTTTCAACACGTGGCTTTGTGGTTCCTCCACCAAAGCATGGGATGGGGTTCCCCATAAAGTCTGGGTGGGCTTTTGGCTACTGCAGAAGCACAGCTGTGTGGCATGACTGTCCACGGTGAAGTGGGACAGAAGAGGCTAAACACCTGAAGAATTTTCAGGAATCAGGTTGATTGACCACAGGGTTCAGAGGTGACTGTCACCTAAGAATTGTTCCTCTGTAAAATGAGTAAGGAAATTCTTTGAACTTGACACCCAGTGTGGAGGGTGGGGCTGGGAGGTTCATATGACAAGTGCATTTCTTTCCATCCTCTAGACAGACGGGGGTTTCACAAGTGTTTTTTTCTGCAAACCTGGTGTTTATAAACAAAGGGACAGCTGCTGACCACAATGCCTTCTGCAGGTGTCCTCTGCACAAAGCTCTCCGATGCTACAAATATGGTGGGGGTTTCTGCTTAATTATGGTAAGGGGTTCTGGCGGCGGGGGGGGGGGGCGCTCTGGCCTGCTTCAGAGGGACTTCAGTCTTTCCTGGACCATTGACGGGTTTCTGCCTGGTGCAGGGGGGCTCGCCCCCGACAGAACCCTGTCCTGGGCTGATGCACCCATCTGAAGGCAGCTGGAGTGTGGCTGCTACGCTCTTCCCGCAAGCATCGCTCCCTGCAACTATGTACCCCCCAGCCAGGAGCAGCAGCTCCCAGTGACCAACAGACACAGGGGACAGGGCTGAGATGCCATTCTTGTTCCTGAGCTCCTCACAGGGTCTGGCCAAGACTAGATTCCAGCTGAACCACTCACCCTTGGCCTGTAACTCATTTTCTCTGAAGAGCTGCTCCTCGTGCTGGATGAATATTTCCATCTCAGGCTTCTCCTCTAGGGAGCCCAACCCAAGGCACATCACATGGGGGATTCTGAACATGCTGATGTGGGTGGGGAGGGGGATTCTTCCCTTAATACAGCTTAATTTGAATATGCAGCCATGTGCTGCCTAAGGATGGTGACACACTGTCAGAAATGTATCCTTGGTTGATTTTGTCCTTGTGTGAGTGTCCTGGAGTGTGTGGGTGATATTGTCTCAGGGAACCATCATCACACACGTGTTGACATTGATCAGAACACCGTCCTGCAGTGACTGATGGGGCCATCATTTCAGGTGCCCAGAGGCCCCATGGCCATGTGGGAGGCAGAGTGTCCATACCACCTGCAGATTCAGGATGGTAGGCTCCCTGGCTCCAAGCACATCCCATGTCGGTCTTTAATGTCCACAAGGTCAATAATGGCCGGCCAGAGAGAGCTCACTGGACAATTGAATTTCCAGTCATAAGAAAGGGGGCAAACTTGTTTTGACGTTCCCTGAGGCAGATCAAAGGAGTTATTAGTGATCATCACTGAGGTTCTGCTCCTGGCCAAATCTTTTCCAATTAGAGAAAATGAAATCTCTGCTCAGTGGTGAACCAAAACAGAACCTGGGTCCCTAATGAGTCCCTTGAAAAGGCAGCAGAGAATCAATTAAATTGGTAGAGCCATTTCAGAGGCTGTGATTTACTCTATTACAGCAAGAGCCATAAAAACTGTCATACGTTGGATCCAGAAATCTGCACAGTTTGCATGTGGAAGATGTTTGTGTAACATAATGGGTAAGAGCATGGACCAGAAGCAACTAATTACGGCACGTCAGGGACTGACTCAGAGGCCATGGAGCCTTCTTAAGATGAAGATAAACTGTCCTTCCAAAATATGTCACCGAAGAGTAATTGATAACCCACACATCTTAATGGCCTATTACTAAGTTACAAAGGAGCATCTTCACATGGAATTGAATTATGATTTTTTTTTAAAGTTTAATCACACAGGAAGATCTTGGGATTCTACACACCAACAATATTAAAGCTGTCTGCAAGGAAGGGTTGATTCTAATTTGGTTTGAGCTTTGTGCCTTTGTGCTTTTCTATACTTTGAAAGAATCTGCTGTGTTTCAAAGGAATAAACCACCAGATTGTGAGGATGGAGGTGAAAGGACCCAAATTATCAGAGATCACTGAAAAAAAAATCCTTGCCATCAAGAAAACAGTTTTTTTGAATCTTGCAGAAAATTTTGGAAAATGGATCAGGGAGTGATATTTATTAGCCCGAGGGGTCAAAACTATCTTCCCAAATCACATAAGAAACCTGTCAAAGAAGCCCAACTAGAAAGCCTGGTTCATGACTTCAGAGCAGCAGCAACTGCTACTCTGATTTCCCACTAAAAATAAGATCCACTTCAGATTCCTGCAGCCTTGAGATTCTAAAGTCATGTAGAGTCATTTGTGAGATTCTCTCCCTCTCTCCCTCCCTTTCTCTTTCTCTCTCTCTCTCTCCATTCTCACTCTGTTCCAAAAATATTCAGAAGGCTTATATTTTCTTGCAATTCTATTTTTTTATAGTCCTTGCAGAAAAAAAGAAAATCAGTGAGATGCCTAAGATCACCAAGGTATAGAGTGGAGGCTCATGTCCTCTCTCTCCCTCTCCTTCTCTTTTTTGATTCCTTCCCCCTCCCCTTTTATTTTTGTTTAGTGTTTTGAAGACATCGTGTTGCTCACACCCCAGACAATAAGACATATGAAGTTAATAAATTCCCTCCTGTTCTTCTCTCTCATCTTCCCAATGGACACTCCATTCTCCCCAAGTCACTTTTCTTAGTTTCTTACCATTCCAGAATTTCCTTCTGCATGAACAAATAATGTACATGTAAATTCTCATCTCCCCTTTTCCAGAGAGGAAGTGAGTTTTACGCATCCCTCTGCATATTATTTTTCCCACTTCATTTATCTTAGCTTTCTTCCCACTCCGGGACATAAAGAACTTTCTTACAGAGCAGCATAATATTTCTTGTATGGTTGTACCAGTCACCCACTGGTGGATATTTCTAATCCCCAATCCCATCCATCCCACGTGTGCATGTGAGTCTCCAGGATACTTTTCCGACGGTGCAATTGTTGGGTTCAAGATTATATGCGTTTGTAAATTTAAAAAGTACTTACAAATGGCCAGAGGGGTGTAAATTGGTCCAAGCACCATGGAAAGGTATAGAGCCTGTAGGTGCCTCGTGGGATACAGTGAGACAGCACAAAGCGGTAAATGAAGAGGGGGTGGGGAATGGAAATATGCGCAGGAAGAAGGCAGGAGAGAGGCTGCTCTAGTGACATGGCTCTTGAGATCCACACTGTGGCCTCCGAGTATCTTTCCTGCCACCCACAACAAAGATACAATAAGAGTCACAGAACCGTGATTGCTACTGGAGAGAAGCATAGTTTCCACGGCTCTGAGTCAGAGCAAATGTCCACCACGGGGTGGGGAGGGCCTCTTGCTGCACCACATCTCTTGAGTCTCAAGGACATGGGACCAGGGGCCCCAGTTCTGTGCATCCTCTGCCATTAAGGTCAGAGGCCCCAGGATGTCCCCGGCTGACTGCAAACGGGTCAGGAGGAAAACACCAGCTTACGGTGTCGGGGGGCCCTGTGTCTCTGCTCCCTGGACTGTGAGGAAATGAGCGGCTCTGTCTGCATTAGAGACAGACCGTTTCCCTGGACCCTTTTAATGGGACCTACCCATCAAGAGCGTAGCACTTGCGGTTTGTGCATTTTGGGGCCACACCTGCTCAGGGTCAGACAAGGCGAGGGCATGTGGGCTCTTGGCAAGGAGAGCCCTGTGTGCTTGCAGGGAGAACCCTCAGTGGGCAGGGTGCCGGGCAGGGTTTTGCCCATAACTGGGTCTTGGGTCCCCAGAAACACAGGCAAAATCGTGTAGTAGGAAGCTTCACTATTGGACAAAGACCCAGGGAGAGCCTCCCCATTGCCCACTGTGGGCAGTTGTGGACTCTGATGGTGGATAAGGATTGAGGAGGGGTCCTGAGCAGGGTGGGAGACAGCCAGCATGGGTGTGGCATGCTGATTTCACCTGCAGCTGCCACATCCATCAAGGTCCAACCAGAGCACAGAAACCCCCTGAGACTCAGGAGAGGCCAGGAGACTGGTCACACAGGAGCTAGAAGAGCTGAGCCTCCAAGGGGTGGATAGGGAGCACCAGGGGAGGAGAGAGGGGACCCAGGAATCAGGAACAGTAGAAGACACCACCGTTCCAGGGCTGGAGAGCTGGGGGAGCTGGTCTCCCAGGAAATCAAAGTCAGAGACACCAGGTTTCTGCCAGCCCTTGGCATTAAACCAAGAGACCCGAGAGGAAAGCAGAGCCACAAGATGCAGGTGCCTGGGTCTCTGAGCCACTGGGTGGAGAAATAGCCCCTGAGGCTAGGAACGCTGTGAGGGACAGAGGGTGTGGATGGACAAATCAGGGGCCCCATGGAGCACCCCTAAGAGCAGGTGAGGAGCAGAGTGGGTGGACATCCTTGGGAAGGTAGGAAGGCTTATAGCTTTTGAGTTCAGACAGCATCAACCTCAACCCCTGCTCTGGGTCTTCCCATATGTGTGACTTTGGGCAAGTGACTCACCCTCTCTGAGCCTCTTGGGAAGATAATGGAAACCAGCTTGCAGGGCTGCTCAGATGATGGACAGGAGGATGGATGTCAAATGTTTGGAACCAGACCCAGAGAGAATGCTTAATACATGGCCACTGTTGTCATGAGTCCTGTCAACCAGACTTGCTCAAGAAGAGAAGAGAGGCATTGTGGAAGAAGAGACTCTTGGTTCCTTGTGTGTCCTGTGACACTGGGTCCTCAGAGACTGTCGCCATTGCTGAGACACCCGCCATGGAGACCCTGAAGTGGACCATTCATAGCTGGACTGGGACAGGGCCTCCTCATTCTCCTCTCTAACCCCTCACACCTCCGACAGAGTCACCATCCTAAAATGGTGCATGGACCCCCATCTTCCCAGATGACTGCCCTTCAGTGTCCCCCTTGCTCAGGCCATCCAGTGTCCCAGCGTAATGTTCCTATTACACTCTGGGGACACTCAGACATACCAGGGCACTGGAACCACTAGGAGGCTTGTTGAAAATGTCAACCTGAGGTCCCAACCAGGATCTACCAAACAGAAAGTCCAACCAGAGGGCCCAGGAGTCTGCATTTTAACAAATATCTGGGTGACACAGACAGACTCCAGTCGCTGGGAATCACGGCTGTAAGGCCCGGTACAGCTTAGCCCCGTTCAACCCTCCTGAGTGTAGCGCCCCACGGTCCCCCCAACCCAAACCCAACATCCAGGCCACAAGGAGCTCCTTGCTCTCATGCCACATGCTGGGTGGTTACACAACTACATCATATGAGACCCTTATTGAGGCCTTGCTGGGTACCAGCCAGACACGGGGCTGATCTCAGAGCCTGGATTTACTCTTTGCATTGTGTCTGGTTGGCAGGAGCCATTACTGTCCTTGTTTGATATAGTCACTCAGGCAATACCTGGAAGGAACAGGGCTCGGGTCTCCATACAACGCAGCAGGGAGATCGTGGAGTCAGACCTGGCTTCAAACTCTGGCTTGGTCTTGGGCTGACATTTGTTGAGTGCTTCTTCTATGCTCAGTATCTTGGAGCAAATGACTAAATCTTCAGAGCCTCTCTTCTCTCACCCTAAAAGGGGAATTTATTCACTGTAGCCAATCTGAGGGGGGCTCCCTGGGCCAAAACTGGAGGCGAGGCTACATCCTCTTCCAGTGTGGGAGAGAGTTCCGTGAGCTGCATGCAGTAGGTAACGGCACTGCAGAAGCTTTGGACTGATGCTCCTTATTAGGATTATTCATTGATATTAAGCTTCTGTTGGAAAAAAGGTTAACACCACCTTGCCAGGTAAGGTCACCAGGTACAAATCCTCCTGGTGGTTAGTTACTAACAAATTCAGCAGCCCACCATCTATCTGTGTTTGTAAACAAAGTGTACTTCACCCCAGAGCAGGGTATTTGTCTACACCTGGTGTTCCCTCCCAAGGGCACAGCCCAGTAGTTGCAGTCTGGACTGTGTTGGGCTTCCCAAAATTAAAATATTCACTATGCAGCCCTCAGCAGAAAGCGATGGCCGACCCCAGGTCTAATTCAGGAAAAGTGCACGAAGAGGGTTATTTATGTTCTCTCTCCTTATTGAAGCATTTGGTTTTTAGCTTTGCTCCTGTCCTCCTCAAATATCGCGGGCAATGATATTTCCATGCGGGAATAAGTCCTTTTAAGGTCATTTCTTTGGGGTGGCTGCCGGGCAGTGTGAATTCTATGTGGATTAAATTTCCCCCAGGTGAATATCAGAGGATTGAAGAGCTTATTGTGGAGAAGAGGAACCCAGATCACAGGTTAATTCCGACAAAATGAGAAATCTCTATGCAACAGATTCTTTGAATTCTCTGTGTCGCTCTGATTATATGATGAAAAACCCAGCTCTGTTCTTTCCCTAAGTGTGGAGCTAAATAGATCTTCTTTAAGAGTATTATAAGGAAATAGGATACTAGGGGGAAAACATCTAACAACTGGAAAATTTAATTAACTGGCATTTGGATGTATACATCGTTAGTGGCAATGTTAAAATTAGGTTTTAGAGCCCAGTTACTCCAAAATCACGTTGGTTGAGTATCCCTACTCCAAAAATCTCAAACCTGAAAGGCTCCAAAACCCAAACTTTTGAGCATCATTTCATCACTCAGAAAGTTTTGGAGTCAAAGTCAACATAAAAGAGATACCTGCATACCTGTATTCATGGCGGCGCTGTTTACAATAGCCGAGATGCTCTTCAGTAGGTGAACTGATAAAAGAAAATAGGGTCTGTATGCACAGTGGAGTATTATTCAGCCATAAAAGAGAATAAAAATCCTGTAATCTGCAGGAAAGTGGGGTGACCTGGAGATCAATATGTAAAGCAAATTTCGTTGGACCCAGGAAAAAAAAATACTGTGTTTTCTCTGCTAGATGCAATATAGAGAAAAATAAATAAAAACAAGATGATATAAAAGTAAAAGGGGACTCATAGGGAAGGGGAAGGGGGCCAGAGAAAGCAGGAGGAGTGAGAGATGGAAATTGGAGGGTGGATACAATCAAAGCACATGTACGCATGTATAAAATGTCACAATGAAACCCATTAATGGGTTCAATGAATGTACATTCAAAATTATAATTTTTTAAAAAGTCAATCAAAAGAAGTTTGAGGTCGTTTCAGAGTCAAATCTGCATTAGGAATGCTCAGCCTGTGTTTTCATTATCATTCAAGACATGGATCCAGTATTCTGAGAAATCACACCCAGCCTCTGGCTGCCGCTTGATAGGATCCCAACGGCCAATGCACTGACCATGCCAGGTGGGATGTCCAACGCCCTCTCTGTGAACTCTTTCTTGAGTGGTCCTCATGGTAGGCTCTGGGTTTGACTCCACTTTATGTCCCCAGTGCCTGACACACAGAAACTCTTCAGTAAAGCTTGTTGACCTGGCCCAACCAGTGAGACCTTCCATGTGGGACTCAGAGATCATGGAGAGGAACCAGACATGACTAGACAGGGCCTGGAAATGTCTCTCCACCCTTGGCTCCTTCTCTCCTGTCCAGGCCCCCAGAGCATTTGTAAATGGATGTGCCCCGCTGAGCCTCCAGCTGCCTCCCGCCACCCCTTCCTGTCCTCAATGCTCACTCTGCCTCCTGCTCCAGAACATCTGCCTTGGGTCCCCCAGGAGTCAGCTCCTCGCCAGAAAGTCAGCAAATCCGCACGCCTGCAGCTTGGAAATATTGATTTCAGGTTGAATCACATTTTCTTCCGAGCTCCTCCCTCTGTCATCCCCCCATCAGAGGAGGCCGAGCACTGTGCAGAAGGTTCTGACACCGGACTTTGAATCTGGACAGTAACTGGGGCTCAGGGTGTATGGGGCAAAGGGGGGACGGAAGAAAATAAATCCCTCTTGGCGAACCGTCAGAGGAAGACAGACTTGAACAATGAGCAGACGGTCTTCGCAGTCCACGATGACAGACATTTCAAACTTATCACGCCCCGGCACTATATTAAGGCCCCGAGATTACAGTGAGGTTCATTAGAGGAACATCTGTTGGCAATCAGCACAGAGCCGCCAGATATGATTGCTCAGAGCGCAGCCTGGGCTGGGGGCAGGGAGATCCCATCTCTGCAGGGGAAAATGTCCAAGAGACACCGTCCCTGATGTATTGGGCTTTCCTGTGGCTCACTTCCCTCCTCTCATAAAACCAAGGACCTTAATTCAAATAGGCCCAGGAGCATCCATTAGGAAGTGAGATACATTTCCAAGACCTGGAAGTCAATAGAAGTAATGGCGGTGTGAACAGGACTACCTGGTAGAACTTAGTAGGTGCTCAGCACTAAGGGGCATTATCACATTTCATCCTCGTGTAACCCACGAGGTACTTAATATTGCCACTCATCTTTACAGCCTAGGAAACTGAGGCCAGGGAAGGGAAGGAACTGTCACAAGGTCAAGTATCTAGTGGTTCATGGATATGGTGACCCACTCTCCTCTTTTACCCAGACTGAGGGTTTTCCTGGAATGCAAGTCTCCCCAGGTCATGTCCCTGGGATGGTCCCAGGCAAACCTGGATGCAGCCCGACTCTGAGTTCACATCTGTCTGGTGTCAAAGCTCACCTCCGGATCCCTTCTGGGGCAGTATCTCTTGTGTTCTCGGCTCCTTGCTATTTACCAAGACAAAATGTTTACTGAACACCTACTATGTGTAGGCACCACTTTGGGCACTATAGACAAAATAAGTGAAGGACTAGACAAAAACATCTGGAAACCTCTGCTTTTTGGCACTACAGCCGTAGCAACTCTCATATTTACTGCATATTCTCCTAGACTCCCTATCCTCCTGAGACTACTTAAGTTTAATCATTAACAACAAGAAAACTGGAAGGGCCACCTTTCTGGTGTCCTGTCCCTCACAGTTCTGAAAAGGATCTGTAGCCATCTTCTAGGAAGGTGTGTACCCACAAGGCTCATCCACTATATCACGTCCCCATGTCCCCTCTTCAGTCTAGAAATAGGATGTCCTGAGAGGCGTTGTGATCAAAGGGCACACAATCAGAAGGGTTATAATTAGGGGAGACCTGGACTTTAGCAAATTCCTCTGCACTGCAACTAGGAGACGCCCTTCCAATTCAAGGTGTTTCACAGAAATACAATACGGGCTTCTGTATTGTAAGGATTTTGGAAACAGCTAGACCCAAGTTCAAAGCCAGACTTTTCGCTCTCTTATCCGGTGACCTTGTTGTGCACGTCTTAACCTTAGCATTTTTGATCCCTATAATAGGAATAAGAGAACCTACTCGAGGTGCCCGCCTGAAGCAAATTAGCACATACATTGACGCAATGAACCGACCCGCAGAAAGGATTTAATAACCAGGTCCTGTTGCTCTAACTCACTTGATCTTTCTGCCACCCCTAGGTTTTGAGGATTACCCTGGTTCCTGATGGGGAAACTGAGGCCAGCAAAGGCAAACAAACCAATCCCCAGAGTTCAAAGATAGTGTCTGAGCCGGAGTTTGGAGCCAGGGTGGTGTGGGTTAAAGTAGGATAGTTTAATCAGGACTTAGATCAAAGCACAGATGAAAATCCCCACCTCCAGCTATCCAGAGAGCACCCTAAGTTAAAGGAGGCAAACAGCACTCAGGTGGCTAGAGGATGATGCTTGGGGTGACAGGGAGGAGCCAGGGGCTGAGATGGCTTTGTTAGCTGGGGGCTGGTCAGGCTCTGGGGAGCCCAGTCAACTGCTGTTTGTATTCGAGGGCCATTTGTCCACATGGAATACCTTCTAGAGTGGAAGGCCATGCGGTGGATAATCACAGGCAACAGGGGGGAGCTGGGCTTACAAGCAGCACCTGGACTGGAAAACCTCCAGGAGCTGCTCCTGGGGCCCAACTGACGGGCATTTGGGAGGAGGGCAGCCAGTCAGTGGGCGTGAGGATCACACCCAGTGGGGAGGGTTAAAAGGACCCTCTCTGGCTTCAGGGGCTGTCTCTGCTCTGCTCTTGCTCTGAGGTGGGACTGGGTGCGGGTCGTCTTGCTGGGCTCTCTCTCTCTCTTTTGCTGTTCTACTGCTTGGGCAAAATGAGAAGCTCAACATTTTCTGGTCCAGGGAAGGAAAAAAGAACACTGAGGTTGTTAGAGACGGGAGGGACGTTTAAAATCTGAATCTAGGGGATTGAGCACTCGAGGGATGGTCTGTCTCTGGAGCAAAGTTTCCCTGGGCTCTGGCATCCTTGTGAGCCAAGGTCTAGGGAGGGGGAAGGACCAAGAGGGGAGGGAGCTGAGCGGCGGGGCGGGGGGTCGCATTCTGCTAGTAAAAGCTCGCTCTTGCTCGACTCTCAAAAGCATCTTCTCTGCTCCTTAGTCTAGTTGCTCAAAGTCTAACCTGCAGGGGGACTTACTGATCTTGCCTACCTGTAGGATCCCTGTGGGACATAATGGTGCATCCCAGGAGAGTGGGTAATGAGAACAGGAGCCTTTCTGGCTGATCTGCCAGGTGACTTGCTCTAAGCTCACCAACACCATGTTCCTAGTCTGGGCTCCTCACACATGCAGCTTGCCTTGAAGCTCTGTTGCTCTCTAACCTTGCAGGGATGCTGGGCTCTGAGTCCACCAACTGGAGTGCGGGAGGAGAGAGAAGGCCCAGGGCAGGATTCTGGCCTGGGTTTATTTAGCAGGGTTCCTTTCTTTTTGAAAAAGCATCTTTCCTAAACACCATGAAGCTTGCTTCATAAGCATCTCTCTTCCCAAGTCTGTTACAGTTGAAGCCGGTTCTGGCTTAGGGACTAATGGGGTTGGGGGGACATTCCAAGCTTATCCTGCTGGAGGAGGGCTGGCCTGCTCTGGAGCATCAACTCAGTTGCCTGAGGGCCTCTGGAGAGCTCTCACCTCTCTGCCAGTCCATCAGACCTACAGTGACTATAGTACCTAGCTTCGTTGCGTAAGTGATGTACTGCTCTCTCTAGATCATGGGGCTGACTCTCTGAAGCCGGGAAGGCCTGGCTTCACCTCCAAGAGCTAACCTAGGGGAGAACTCAGAGGGCTGAGCCTAAGGTGGCCATTTTATCACCTCCTGGGTCTGCACAGTGACCCCAGCTACTGGGGAAGCCCTGGCTGGATCCTAAGTCCCCCCACTTGCCTCTTTGCTTCTGACTTGAATATTTTCTCCCGTCTTGCAATCTCAGCTCCTTATATGCTGGAAAGGGAGTTGGGAGCCCAAGATGGCTCAAAACTAAAGCTTCCACTGACAAGCATCAGGGGACCCTGCAGCAAGTGAGGTCTTCCGTAGGAAGGGGAGGGGGCCGGGCACAGGGCACCTGCTCTGGGAGGAGGTAGCTTTGCCTTTTTGGGCTGCAAACCCCAAGTCTTAAGCCCCTGGGGAAGCTGGCCTGGGGGCCGGGGGTGGTGTGGTTAACTGTCAATGTGTTAGCCTTCCTCCAAGCTCAAGGCTCCAGTACTGCAAGTCCTGCTAGTGAAGTCCACATGCAGTAAATAATCAGGGACCACAAACCTGCAGGTGCAGTGGGTTAACCCTCGAGCTCCTGGGAGCCTTGCTCATTCTCATGCTTGCCCCTCCACCCACCTGTGGATCACTCCCAGTTACAAGAAGCTCCAGGAGAAAAACCTGCAACTTACCTTGGCAAGGGGGAACCCTGAGGTTCATCTTTACCTCTAAACGCTCAGGATCACAGGGCTGACTCTCTGAATCGGGTCCCCGCAAGAACGGTGATGGGACAGACAGTGTTATGGGGTTCTCAGGATGCCCATCCAGCATTGTGGGGCTTGACTGGGTCTCTGGCTATTCTATTTAGAATAACGGCACAGGAGGTGCTGGGTTAATCACCCAATGGGCTTGCACGCCCAGCTGCAGCGAGGGCTCTATTCAGTATGGTGAAGGAAGCCAGCCTCCCCGTGGAAGAGGGTGCCCATGGCAGGACATTCTTAAGCAACTTGCACACTGATGGGGACGCTCAAATGTTCCACATAAGCCCTGCCACCTCTCACACAATGGACAAAGCTGTCCACCACAGGAGCCCTAGAGCCAGGAGGGAGCTGTGAGGACCTCTTGACCAACTTGGTGTGGTGGTGCCTGGGACTTGTCCATGTTGGACACTTCCTGACTGTCAACTATGAGGTCATAAGTTCCCCCCAATTGCAGCCCTTGGGGGGGATTTCAGTTCATCTCATATCTGGTGCTAAAAGGAGAATCCAGGTCAAGCAGTAAGGACAAGTCCTGGGCTGAGCTGGCTTCAAATCCTAGAAGCCTTTTCCTTATTGAGAAGGCATACCTACCCCACCTGTGCTGCACGGGGTTGGGTGAGTGGGATCTGGAGGTGTGTGGGCCTCTTAAGATTTTATGCCATCTTTCTAAACCGAGCTGTCTCCTAAAGAAGCTATAGCTCTTGGCCTTACTAAAGGTCAAGGAAGACGATTATCTTTGACCTTGCTCCTAACCTTGAGCAGGCTCCTGGTTGAAGTTCTTAGCAATCAGCTGGGATCATTGAAAGGACTAACCAGGGCTTCTCTGGCTTCTGGTGAAGTGTGCCTAAAGCCTCAGGGCTTGGCGTTAACACCTCCAGGACTGGACAGTGGTCATGTGACATCCTGATCTTGACTTCCCTCCCCAACCCTGATGCCATGTAAGTGAGCTTTCTTACCTGTCAGGACAATCTACTAAAACACTGAACAATCTTACGACGGGGAGATGCCCTTCAATGCACCACTCCCAAAACGAGGTCACCTGCACCTTCCAAGCTACAGGAAGACTGTCTGCCATGATGAATCTTGCTTCCCTTTGAGAGGGACCAGTGCCCTGGCCTCCTACTGCAAGTGTCCATAAATCTCGACCTGTGAAAGTGAAACCTGGACAGCATTTAGGGATTAGGCATACGGGTTTGTCAAGGTGACCTTGAGGCACAGGAGGAAGTGGCTTAAAGGGCAAAACAAAGTGGACTAATCCGAGGAGGCTCCCCAATTGGGCCATCTGGGAGTCAGCAAGTACCCTAGAGGTGCGATGAGGACCGTTTATCTGTTGGTCCCCATCTTCCACTGCCTAACAGCTTGGAGGGGCTTACACCTGCACCTGGGAGTCACGTAGCCTCCCAGATAGGAGATCACCTCTGGCAGGAATTGAATGGGCTGGGGAGACCCTGTCCCCCTGCCTTGGCCTGCCTGTCTTGGCCACAGCTGATGATGGCCATGAGGGTGCACACGTCATGTGTCATGCCAGGTCGTCCTTGAGTGCACTGATTCCCTTAGAAGCAGAAACTGTCCTTCCAGTTAATGCCGCATGACAGCTGGTGTCACTCTCAAAGGTGGGAATGTCCAAGAACCAGGCTTGGTTGCTGATGGGGGAAGGGACGTGGCCAAAATCTCTGGAGTTCTCCCCATTCCTCAGACTGATTCGAATGGGCCATGAATGGAGATCCCATGTCACTCCCCTGGGCTTGGCACATGTCGACCTATCTGTCCAAGTCCCCTGTGGGCTGGTATTTGCAATGAGTGTCAATGCAGTCCCTGGGCGTCCAGCCCGTAGAAGATAAGCCCTTGTTATTCAAAGGAATACCTGCAGGGCACCCTGGCATCAATGATGCAAAGCTGACAGTGGCTGAGGGTGGCACAGCCCAGGCTTCCTGGGGTCAGCTGTCTGGCCATGAGTCAATGAGCTTTCCCTCTGTGTCCCCCCTCCCCCCAGCAATTTATCCCCACTTAAGGGGCCAGGGTCTACCTTTAGCTGCTTCATGCTGATACAAGGAGGCTGTTCTAGTCTTGTCCCCCCACGTGCTCCAGAGGGGACAATGGGTGATGCAGAGTTTTGAACTGGAAAGGTCCCTGTGTGTCTGAATAACTAAACGGGAGCCCCTGCGAGTTATCTTACCAGGTGGTGTCTCCTGTAGAGCAATCTTGACAAGGTACTTGGTCCTCGGCACAGTGCCTGGGGAAACCTAGAGAAACCTGTGGAGGATCGTCTAGAACAAGTCTTACCCTTAAGTGAACCCACTGGGGAACTCCAACTCTAAAGCAGTTGGGGCCAGTATCCCCTGAGGTGCCTTATTCAGGCTGAAGTTGGACTCTTGGCAACTCTCCATAGATGACCTGTCTTCCTGGTTATTCTTAAGAACCATATCAAAAAAGGGAATTCTACCTAAACTTCTGGGGCTTGACCAAGTTCATAAGCCATGGTCTGTATCTCTAAACCAAGCAGTGGTTAAGGGTTGACCTAAGTACTCCAAAAGGACGACTTGGGCTGCTGGTTGGGGTCGTTTGGGCGCCTAAATGGGCGGTGAGGACTCCGAGTCTCCTGGTGCTACGTGGCCAGGATTTGCTAGAGGACATAGTTGGCTTTCCTGTCCCAAGGACAAGATATTAAACTAGTTACTACTTCCAAGAGCTGTAAAAACTTCCTTATTGCAAGAAGCGGTGGCCCATGACCGCTCTGGAGGACTTTGGGAGCCCAAGTGGAAATTGTGTCCTGAGACACCTAATGGATCTTAATTCAAATTAAGCTTAGTGTCTATCCTGGGGAAAAATACTGAACCTGTAAACAGTCCCAGAAACTCACGCCAGTGAGTGCCCCTTGTGGGGTCCCAGTGGGTGCACCTTAAGGGGTGGCGTCATGGGGATATGTCTGCACTGATCACTGGGAATCTTGTACCTGTGAGCCTTTCTGAATCAATGTAGTGTCCCCACTTTATCCTGTTTCTGTATCTCCATAGAGGAGATAGAAGCTGGTCCTCTCCAGAAGCTATAAATCCTTGTACTTCATGGAGAGTGCTTAACTGTGAACATTCATGTTTATTGTCAAATAGCATGACCATGGTATGTTCTAGAACATATGCTCTAGAAACATACTTAATCTGTAGAAGTTCAAGACTTCCTGTCCTGATTTCAAGACCTGAACAAGGTCTGCGAGTTCACCTTTCAGGTGTTGGCGTCGGGGAAGGGCACTTGGCTCTATGATACTAGAGCCACTGACCACTGTGCATCTGGCCTTTCTGAAAACTTCTTCAAAATGCCCATTCTCCAGAGCTGCTCAACCCCGGCTCTCAAGAGGTAACTTTTAGGACTGGACCACAGTGGGTTTGATCTAACGCCCTAACAAGATGGCCTGACATATCCTCCCTTCCCCTGTGAACCCCTGTTGACCCTTCATAAACTGCCTGGACTTGGTGTCTGAACCTCATGACCTTGTTTCAAGGTTAACTTTGAGTCCTTACTAATCAGCACAGTAGTAGCAGCTATTGCTGTCAAATTTGGCCACAACTGGCTCTTTTTGGAGAAAATAACAGACTAGTTGTGATCACAATTCCTGGGTTAGAACCCCTGAAGCTAAGCCCAGACCTCATATGTCTCAGTGAGGGGTATAGGAGGCTGGGCCAGACCCAGCTCAGAATTTATCAAATACACCTTAAACTTAGTCCATGAAGAGGCTCTTTCCTTGTTCAATGTGCTTTATTTCTTGAAGCCTTGGAATCCATATCCAATAGGAACCTGTCCTTCCCACAAACCCTCAGTGGTCTTGGACTGTGGTGGATCATGTAGCCGGGTAGCCACTGGTCAGGGATTAATGCATGAGCCCCTATGGCTAAAAACTAACCAGAAAAATTAAACCACTTCAGATGGAAGCTTACGGTGGCGAGGGGGAACACTTCAAGGAAACAGCGTCAAAGCCTGATTCTGCCATGTTGGCGAGCCACAAGCCATCAATATATCAGGATGCCATTAAGCTGGCACTTAAGTCCCAGGCTAATGCATTATCAAACGAGTATGAACTGGCCCTAAAAGGACAGGTCCACACAAAGTCCAAGGACCGCCACCCACCGGAACATCACGCAAGGGACTCCTTGTGGGTAACAGGAGGCACAATGACAAGGCCCTCCCTCCAAAGAGAGTAGCCGCTTGTCTGCACTCAAGCAGCTTTATAGCCACAAGAGGACTCTCACTAGCTGCTCGGGAGTCTGAGCTGGGGTGGGGTTGACGGCAGGTACACACGCTCATGGTCAGCTAAGCAGCTTTGCCTCAGAATCTAAACTCGGAACCCCCAGATAAAATGGCTCGTAAAATGGCAAATTACCTAAAACGACAAACCTCATGCCGATAATCTTTAAATCCAAAAGCAACACTGTCAAGTGTTTGGGGTTTACTTTGGGATCTCTGCTTAAACCATCTAGTCTAACCACCTAGGGTGCACTAAAAAATCCTTCAGACATCACTTGGGATACCTGGGGGAGTCCACGTATGGATTAGCATGACGGGATGCTTCACTCATGGCCTTGATCCAGTACAAGGGGATGTTCCACAGACTTCTTGACCAGGAAGTTTAAGGAGATGGACTTGAGTAAAGCTGTTGGTCTATTTTTGCAATAGGACCCGTAGTTGGAGGTTATGGCTTTAAGGGATGTTGTCATCTCTACACACATCTCGGGTCCTAAGCTGACCTGGAAATATGTCACTAGCATGCCTGGGAGGTGGGGGGTCTTAGTGTACCTCCTGGGGGTGCACATAGGGTGACCCTGAGAGAACTAGTAGATGAGGGACTGCCCTGGAGACACTTCTATCTGAACTTGGCTTCCAGATGAGATGCTTGCTCCTAGCTCATCCTTTTTCTAACGGGCATAAGACGTCCTGGGACACAACAACCCTTTCTTGCAAGTAGGGAAAAGCAAAGCCACGACCCTGAAGCTTACCACCTACTGCTATAGAACACCCTTGACCAAGAATGAACCAGGCTGAGTCAACACATAACAGGTGGCTCCAGTGTTTATCTAGCTTCCTGACATGATTGTCAGGTCACCCTCCTCCTCTGGAGCAGTTTGGGTGCCAGGGCCCACCATTCTGGTCACCATCTCTCAGCGTTGTTAACAGGGCCTCTAGCCCGAGTTGCCACTCAGAAGGTCCCTAGCAACAGGGACAGCCAATAGGAGTAGGTGACCTAATGGGACCCAGGACTGTCTAACTTCCAGACTTTTAAGGAGGCCCTTCCCTAGGGTCACCCCCAAGGGATCAGGATTAAGGCAGCCAAATGTTGTCCAGCCGTCTCTGGCTCACTCCTAGATACCCTAAAGATCTCATGAACCAGAATGGCAATGAGTTTGTCCCTACTCTAACCTTTGCAAACATCTTTGCTTGGGGCAAGACACCCATGGCTATTGGTCTTTCGAGTTTATCTCCGCAGACACTCTCTAACCTGGGCTGCACTACCACAGACCTGCATAGCTTCAGCTAAGCAGGTAAAGGGTTCCAGCCACTCCCTACAACCCCCTCAGCTGTCCAGCCAGAGTGACAGGCTGAAGTGGTCACTCCCTACCTTGAATGGTACCTAGGGTCCGGTGAGTACACACATCGGCCAACTCCCTCTTGAAATCCTGGCCTCATTTCTAGTGTAGTAACGAGCTGGGACTAGCCGCCTTCTAGGTAGGGGGGGAAAGAGGAGCCTAGTTTCAGGGATTCATCTAGATCTTATAGAAAGAGGGGCATATGCCACAGGAGTCTCTCCAGTAGGTATTCTTGAAAAGGGAGAATGACCATCAGCTGTTGTGGTCTCGAACAAAACCTTGCTGGAGAGAGCCGGGGCTGGCTTCTCAGAAGATGTCACTTAGGAGGTATTGGGTGCGGGGGCCCTACCTGCAGAGCAAAAAGAAGGAATGGGCTCCAGGACCTGGAGGCTCAGATCAGCGTATCCCTTGAGGACCCGTTTATGTCCCTCTTGCATCTGGGTTCTGAGCCTAGAACCTTGCACATGGGGATGGCTTGTATCTGGATTCTGAGCCCAGATAAGCCCTGTCCTTGGCAGAATGCAGTCACAAATAACAAATGATGCTGGACACTGTTTCAGCTGGTAATGGCAACGAACCTGAGTTGGGTGAGCAAACGTGCAGGCAAAGCTTGCTGGGGCTTCCATTTAGGAAGAGACGGCTCAGACACCCTCGAGCAGCTCCCTGGAAAGAGCTTGTCTGGTCTTCAGGGGCGGAAGAGTAAACTGATCTGGGCTGCACCTGGGCAGCTTGCATGTGCTAAAGAGGAGTTACTACAGCTATTTGAGAAAATACCTGCAGGGCACCCTGACAATGGCCCAGTGAGGGTCACACACCAGCCTCCTGGGGGTCAGCTGTCGGGACAGGAGCCAAGGCCTGCAAATGCATCTGCCCTGTTCCTCTGGGCCTTGTCTCAACTGGGCAGAGTTCCTCAAGAACAGGAAAGTCCAACATGACAAGTGGTACCAGACTGGCCAAATGGCAGTCCTGATAAGCTCAAGGACAAAGGGTAGGAATTGCTGCCCTTCAGACTAGGTAAGGGGAAGACCAGGGACTGCTGTGTCCAGGCATCTGTAGCCATCTTACTCCAACTAGATCAGGCCATGAAGCAGACCCTGTTGCCTGCCCTGTGCTCACCGTAGGAAGGTCTATGACCAGTAGTAACCAGCCTGAGCCTTCAAGGGGCTGGAATAGCATAGAACTGAACCCAGGACAGCCATGTTGGACTGGGGTAGGCACATGACTTCAGACCACAGATCCGTGCTCGGGTGGCATGGTGTGTGTGCAGTAGTGGCCAAGCTGCTCTCTGGAGTTCTGAACTTGGCACCACTCTGAGAGGTGGCATCTGGCAGACTGGGAAGATGACCTACATGAGTAACCAGGGTGGGTGGGTGGGTGGCAGGCTGCAGGGACAGAGACCAATCTGCCTAAAACGAGCATCAGGAGCCAGATGGCACCAAGAGTGTGGCCCCGAGTACTGCATCCGCTCTTGAACACTCAAGTCTGAACCCAGAAATCCTGTCTTGCCAGGCGCAGTGGCACTTGCCTGTCCTCCCAGTGGCTCAGGAGGTTGAGGCAGGAGGATCGCCAGTTTGAAGCCGGCCTCGGCAAAAGTGAGGCACTAAGCAACTTGGCGAGACCCTCTAAAATACGAACAGGGCTGGGGATGTGGCTTAGTGGCCGAGTGCCCCTGGGTTCAACCCCCAGTACCCTGCCAAAATCTTTTACTTTTTAAAGTAAAGGTATCCAAGTAGGCCTGGAAGGCAAACTGAGCTGTGGGGCTCAGACGGACATCAATCTGACACGAAGTGTAGTCCTCCATTATGGATCACTCATGTCCTGAGCCACATGGAAGGACATAAGCAGGACTGGCATCACAGGTGTCACCCTTGATACCATGCTAATCAGACAAAACAAGTCAACTCGAGGCTCTGGGGAGACTTTGCTCCTGAGCAGACCCACAGCCCCTACCTGCCCACCTGGCATGTCCCAGGCCCTCACCCGTCTGAGCATCTGCACAGTTAGGCCAAAGCTCTGCACTGGATCCTGTGGGGCTGCCCTGTCAAACCTCAACTCCTACCTCGAGAGAACCTAGGTCTCGTCCCTGCTGGACCTCCCTTAGGTACAGCCTAGGATAACTGTATCAACCAGGCGCACTGTCCTGCTGAGGTGCTTGGGGACGGCACCGCTTGCTCTGGGTACTGCGTCTGCGATGGTCAAGGCGTGGACCGACTGACCACATGGAGCTCAACGGCCTCACTAGCCTTCAAGTTCTGTGTCTGTCAATCTCCAGGCAGAATCGCAGCTTGATCTCTGTCCTGCCCTCAAACATCTGAACAATGGGTTTTCCTGGGCCGGTCAAGTCCTCTGGGCTCCTGACATGGGGACTTGGCCTGGTGGTGTCACCTGCTGGTTGCCTTCCATCCTGCCAATGGCACTTAACCCCCTCTTCTTCCCTAGCTAACCTGACCTCAGTCTAACCCAGGCTGACCCGACTCCCAGGCCCGAGACCTTATTACCAGGTGCAAGGTGTTGGGCACACCTTCAGGTGGTTGGGTTCTCTGATCGGGGAACTTTGCCCTGAGTAGTTGGGTCAGGCTACCAGCTCTGGTGCTGCCACAGCCTTGAAAGCTTTCAGCCACCAGATGTGACAACCGGGGACTTGGAGCCCTGGATGACGGGGACTTCTGGGAAGTTACTGAAAGTAACTCAGGAGTCAGGCTGCTCTTAACCCTACGAGGGCCATTGCTGGACTTGGAGGAGCCTGGGTCTCTCCACCTGACTTGGATCGTCTTCAACTCGGGTCTCAAATGGAAGCAAACCACTCCAGAGACCAAGTGAGGGCAGGAAGTTGAACCCCAAGCACCAGCTGCATGCTGCAGACTCGCTGAGAGAACCATCAAGCAATAGTCTGAATCATCTAAGCCTGGACTCAGGCTCTGAGATCTAGTGGTCCTTGCCATTTGTTTTCTGATGACTTCTGGAATCGGCCTCGTTCATAACGGCTGACTCGAGTCATCCCTCAACTAACAGCCCCCTTAGAAAGTGACCTAGAGACTCAGAACTTCCATCTAGGTGATTTTTGAAAGAATTCCAAGAATTAGACCTATGTGACTAATTCTGGAATAGACGAATACAGGGCAGGCCCCCACCCACCCAGCGTGGGCCTCCTCGGAAGCCTGAAGTTTGACCCGGGGAGACCTGAACAGTGATGCCTGAGCATTTGGCTGAACCCGGCATCTAGGCAAAGGTGTTGGAAGAGCAAAGTTCAGACGGCCCATGCAGAGATGCCAAGGTGTGGAAGCTGTTGGAACAAAGGACCCAGCTGAGGCACAGGAAGCATGAGTGGCAGGTGGGGAACCAAGGCCATAGCTCCCGACTCAGCACTGCCATCGTCTGCTCAGCCAAAGGCACCAAGGGTGCCCTCCCGGAAGCAATACTGAGACCGGGTGATGGCTCACCCAGGCTGCACGCTGACCACACAGCCATTCCTGAGGCATAGGTGGGGATGGGGGTCTGGAAGGCCAGAGGAAGTGAGCATGCAGGCTGCCATAGCTGGCACAGGGGTCCCCCGGGATGAGCACAGCCCATAAAGGGGTAAGAGCTGAGGGAGCTCCCAACCGAAACTTCACCCCTAGCCACTGAAGAGCTCTATAGACTCTGGTGCAAAACTCGAACCCAAATGGCCCAGAAGTCCATGTGATAGCACCAGTTTTTATAAAAGAGGTTTCTTGGAGGTGGACCAACAAGGAGGTGGACATGCATTCTCATCTCTGTAGGATGGGCCAGTAGCAAAGGATGGAAGCCTCAGGGTGAGAAGTGGCAGGGACTGATCCTAACCCGAGTTTCCAGTCCCTTCCACTGGCCCTTCAACTGTTGAACGATCCCCCTAACCAGAGTAAGGGACCCTTCTCCAGGTCCTGCTGTAACTTGTGGCTTTATGCTCAAGGTCACGTCTCTGCTTCTCTTGGAGTTTACCGGACACTATGGGATGCATTCCCAGACATGACTCCAGCAAGGCCCAGCCCTGGCACACCAGGGGGCCACTAGCAGCCTGGCACTGTCCCTAGACTAGGCCTGGATCAGGACCTCAGCCAGCAGGGGGTCTCACTGGGCCACATCTCCTGCACCCTGAACTCTCCAGAGTTCTGTCCCTGTCATGGAAACGGTTGGCACATATTGCTGTCTCATTACCCTGACTTCTGTGTGGTTGAACCACATAGCCCTTCCTAGGCAGGGGGTCCCAGACCGAAATAGCTGAGATTTATAATCGAAGTCCTGAGTAGAGAAGGCGGGGAGCTGCCTTCTTGTCCTCCGCACGCATTTTTTTTAATGAGCATGAATTGCTTCTACTGAAGTAGATCAGTCCTAACCCCAGGCAGAAAAGTGTAAAGCTGTGCTGATCATGGTGAGCAGATTTAGTCGCCTCTGGGTGAGTGAGTCATTCATATAAAAGCAATAGCTTTTCCCAAACGACTTCTGGGGGCGCCTGAGCTAGTTAAACTAACTAGTTTCAACTGTCCTAGCAACTCCTAGCTGTCCTGGGAACAGTTCCTGGAAACTCCCTACTAGTCTCTCAGATCTGAAAGTCCTTAAGCCACCTGGCCTGATCCCTTTTTGTACGAAGAGGGGAAACCGAGGCCCACCTGGGAAGGCAGCCTCTTGGTGTTTGGGCGGGGACTGCTGCCCAGATTCTGGCTCATCAGTGTTTGCATCGAATCTCTAGCTCCTCCCTTTTCTCGTCTTGCCTGAGGAAGCATCTGAGTTGATTGATCGGTGCCTTGAGTAACTCTAATTCCATTAGCAATAAATAATGCACTCTCCTCATTCTGAGGAGCATTGATTGGGGAGGAAGGGAGGGAGGATGAACAGCTGTCTGGCCAACTTAGAAGGCACTGGCTTAAGTACATGAAGGCACAGGCACCCGGGCCTTGGCAGAGGCAGCCTGTGGGATCTGTCAAGTCTGATCCAGCCTTAGACTCGGCCCTCTATGCCAGCCTTGTTTTTTAGCATTGCTACAGGCTCTCACGAGGTGTAGCCCCTGCTCATGTCTTCTAGAACTCTGCATTTACCATGCATCAGTTGCTGAGAAATCCCAGCCTCAGCAGGCAGACACCCCTCTCACCAACGTCTAGCCTGAGGATACGTGGTTCATTGTCTACCAGGACTTGGGGACCCATAGGAGACCTAGGAAGGTTTCCACGACCTCCTCCCTCTTAGCCAAAGACTTGCTGAACTAAATCCCAAGAAGTGACAGACCTGAACGCTCTCTAGATAGAGGGCCTGGGGGCAGATGGAGCAAAGCCTGGAGCAGGGAAGGGGGCAGACGCCCTGGTCCTGCAGGGGTGTTCAGCACCTCCGTGCAATGGGACAACTGCACTTCCTGGATCGCGATGGGCTTTAAGATCACGTGTTGACTTGTCTCCAGGTGAATGAACACAGGTGGGCTGGCTGGGCTTTCTCAGCACTAAGCTCGGCAGGAACAGTGATGTCAGCAAAGTGATCAAGCCAGAGATCCTTGTTTCCCCTAGAGTAGAAGGGAGAAGCTCGAGGTGCCAAGCCTCCAGGAGAGGCAAGAAGCCTCAGCTACTCTGCTACAGAATGGAAGGAGTCTCTTGGGGTAGACCACAGCTGCAAGTGCCTCTGCTGTGTTAGATTTGGAGTTAAAATCTTACACTCGCCCACGTGCAGTCCTGGGGTCAGCTAGAGTTGGCATACAGACGGCAAGAAAACCCTAGCATTCTGGGGAACCAGAGACCTAGAGGCCTTAGCTAGGTCTCCAGGCAGCTCTAGCCCCATGGAAGAGATGCCAGGTGGTGTCCAGTGTGGTCCATACCCTATGGAACCCTCCCTCCCTCCCTCCCTCTGAGTCTTCCATATCAGGATGCCCTTTGAACTAGCTCACAACTTCTGGCTCCATGGGCACACAAATGTGGACCTTCACCCATGGTTTCCATCTACTGGACAGGTCCTTCTAAGGGGACAAGTTCAAGTCCGTTGAGCCACTGAACGGCAGGAACTGACGAGAGGGTGAGCTTCTCTCAAACCGGAGACATGCCAGACCTAAACACTGGTACCAAGAAGGTTTGTGCAGTCCAAGTCACCCAGACCTGGGTGAATGAAGACAGAGTTGTGGTAGAGTTTCGGTCGACTGAGGTATCGAGTACCTAGTCCCTTTCCCCAGGGGCCTGGATGAGTGGACCCGACTCGCCCCTGAGCTAAAAGCCTGGCTGTGCTTTAAGCCTCTGTTCCTGTTCCAGCAGAATGGAAGCCCCAGCTTCCGTGATCTGCATTATCCCTAAGGTATTACCACGAAGGGATTCAAATCGCCATGGCTAAGCTTGGGGTCACTTGTATCAAGTGCTGGGGAGAAAGAGGCAGCATATATGACCCATGGCCCTGGCCTCCTCTTGCTGCACCACACACTAGCAACTAAAGACCGAGTTCCACTCTATGGACCGTATTGTTAGATTCATGCTGGGTCTGGAGCCTTGTTCTCAATGGCTCTCATCCTCTGTCACTTAACATCTTGGAACCTCATGAGGAATGAGCCTCTTTCCTCTGTAAGTGACTCTGGGCTGGTTGTGCAACCTAGGTGCACAATGGCTGAGACCTTGTCTCCCAAAGATGAAATTGAGGTGTTTTGGCTGCCTCAAAGATCTAGGGGTGATGCCACTCCTAAGCAATCTGGTCCTTGCAATGAATGACTGGAATATAATCCTGGCTGTCGTTTGGGGCTCACCAGCCCCTAAAGGCCTGAGAACCTTCTGCCTGGCCTTGCCATGACCTTCAAACCATCAATGGCATAATTAGGCCTCCTTGGGCCTTGGCCTGCCTTCCTGTAACATGTAGATGGAGAGGGATCTTGAAATGAGGTCAGGCCATCCCTGGGCAGTCTTTGCCTCAACCGTGTAATTGATCCCAGGCACAGGTGCTGGCCCAAGCCACGTGGGGCATGTGCACACAGCAGGGAGCCTCTTCCTGCTTACCACAGAGGCAGCTGGGATCCCCTGCCTGAGGATGGGTCTTCTCTCCAACTGTACCCATGGTCCTGTAACACCGGGCGCATAAGAGAAGGTAGAGCTCTGGGGACTTGAGTCTTGACCCTTTGGACTAATCGGGAAGGGATGAATCCTGCTTCTTGATTCTGCATCCTGCGGGGGAGGGGGGGGCTTCAATATGCTGTGGGATGGGCGCATGTTCCGACTGCCAAGGGGACTGACTGCCTTCGCTCCAGGTCTGCACAATGTCTGGTGCAGGCGCAGAAGCCTCGGTGCAGGTGCAGAAGCCTCGCTTCAGGCTCTATTGCTGCTACCTGCATCTCGCGCTGCAGGCACCAGCGGATTCCATGCTTAGAGCTTGTCCCCCTGTGGATGTGGCTCTGGGAGTAACTCAACAATGGAGTTTGAGGGAGGATTCCCTTCAGTCCCTTATAGTGAAGCTCTACATCAGGTGGGTGCTGCCCCCTGTGGGTCAGACGGGTGACTTGAGCTAGACTGTATCCCTCCCTCCCTCCCTCCCTCCCTCCCTCCCTCCCTCCCTCCCTCCAGTTAGGCCAAGCACCAAGGTGAAAGTTGGTTGAAGAAACATTTTTGGCCTAATGATTCCATGACGGATGGAAAAATGACACTTTGTACCATACAACATGCAATGGTAACTCATTAGCCGAGGACTTTGATCCACCTGGGAGCTTTCCAGGAAGGGAAGCAGTGTCTGATGCTTGGGCCGGCCCACTCTCTGACCTTCATGGTGGAGGGGCTGGGGGCAGTCCTAGAATCTGTTGCAGACATTACTAATCCATCACAGCGCTCCATGAGCTCCTGCAGATGCTCAATCTCTCAACACAGTCCAACATAGTAGCAACTTCAGGTTCTCATAGGATGGTTTGTAGTAAGCTTCAGTCCTCAATTACCCATGTGGCACTTGCTAGAACAATAGCTCTGCTTGGCAAACTCAGGTGCAAGCTCCTTCCCTGAGAACTGCACACAGTGCCAGGGGTAAAAAGGGTCTCGGCTGAAGTGCATGCCCTGAAGTTCAGGGTGGATAAGAGGTTAGAGGGGAAAGTTGGCCTAGGCTTTCGCATCAATGTTTTGGGAAGTTATAAGTGGTACCACTTGACCTGAGGTCAATATTTCCTGGGTCCTTATTTGCAACTAGGTTCTCCTAAGACCTGGTCTGAATGTCGGATTCATGCTCAGGTCTGGGCCTTGTTCCCAATGGCTCTTATAAGGTTCCAAGATGTTAAGTGACAGGAAAAGGAATGAGCCTCTGCCAGTGGTCGGCTGCCAGGTGAGAATCTGAGCTGGGTCAACCTCTTCACCTTGAGGGTGAATGGCTTTAGTTCCATGGAGTCTTCATCCTCCCCCTCAACCTTCTCGGCTTATGTAGGTCATTCAGCCCTTGGGGGGGGGTACTGTTCTCTGGCTGCCATATCACAATAGGTAGTGACTTTGAGTGGATGTAGACATTTCTGAGACATCAAACGGCAAGCTGCTTCCAGGGGTAGTGACCGGTCCTTTAGATACTCTGCTCAGGCACCTACATCAACCACAGTGTTTCAGATGTGCTTGGGCCCTGGTTTGCATCTCAATCTGGGACTACAAAGACTGGGGTGGAAGGAAAATGGTCAAATGGTGGCTGGCATCTACCACCTCCACCCAACTTCCTAAGCCTTCCACATCTTGAAGGCTTGAAGTCCTGGAAAACACAAGTGCATCTCAAACTTCTTGATGCCTGGAAACACCTGAGTAAAACATTCAACAGAAAATGCCTGTGCACCAGATTCCTAGGAGCTGAGGATGTGGCAGAGAATGCCCTTGCTTGCAGAAAGTTTTCAAGACCCAACTGAAACATTGGGTAGTGGCATGACCTATGAAGGAAACTGAAGCTGGCATATGGAGTGGGCACAACTCGGGAGTCGTGGGCTCAGGTTCTGACCTGCAGTCTTGGCTAGACACGGAAGCCCTTGATCTGCAAGACATCCCACTGTCAAACCTTAACGTATGCTTCCCCTCAGAAGTTCACTAGATGCTCCTAAAGGAGTAAACCTTGATTCTTAAAGATGAGTCTTAAAAACACTAGCTAGAAACTCAAGGTAGTGAAATAGAGGTCTGGGAAGATGGGTCTGGCTGTAGCATCTCCCCAAGAACTGCCAATCAGACCCAAAAAAGGCTCCCAGTTGGTACTTCAGATGAGATAGCTTTGGGGTTGAAGAGCCATCCTGCTGGCTTCCTACTGAAATGTTCGTGGTGGGCCTTAGTTTCCCTGAGGTCCCTTCTAGGGGAGGTGTGCAGACCTCGGGTCAGATTTCACTTGGCTCCAGCAACCGTCATTGGGTTGATGCCGGATTTGGATCCTGGCACCACTTGGTGTTTGGAGGGAAAAGCTTGTTTGCTTGTTAGGGGGAGCAAGAGGGAGTACTGCAGTATGTACGTGTCCTGGGTCATAACTCGGGCAAACAGAACTTGAAAGTACGTGGGCTACAAAAACCGTCGAGTGGAATATACCATGTATGTGGAATAGATTAAAAACATATACCCTCACAAATTAATGGGGACAGATGGCCGGCACAACAGATGGGCCAATAAATGGGGGCCTTCTCTGACCCGTCAACCCATCTTGGACTCTGGGCTAGTCGGAGTCTCTTCTCCTAAAATTGGCTGCAGAAGAAATGGAACAGTTTCTTAACCAAAAAGCTCACCTCCATCCCAGCCCCAGGAGGGAGGGGGAGATAGCCCTGGAGCATTTGAACTAAGAAACTTGGAAAATCGTAAGGTTATTGCCATCTTATTTTTGCTAATAAAACACAAAGGCCCTGCTTAGTGGACTGACATGGTGGCTTCTAAAAAGCATACCTTGAGGGCCATGTGTGGCTTGGGTTGACCCTCCACCATCCTAAAGAATGGAGGTGGACAAGGTCCATCCAAGTGAATACTGGGTGACTTGGGCTTGGAATTTTTCTCTAGGGGGAACTTAACTCTCCCCTCAACTGAACGGCTAGGCTAGTGTCAGTTACCAGTCTAACAATTGTGTACATGTGACTGTCTTTGGCTAGCCTTCCCCCAGGGACTGGGGACTTTGGGTGCCCTGACATCCATTGTTGACAGTTGCTTCCTTTGAGGGGAGAAGGGGAAATGAGCACATGAGCCCCAACATGGGCTTCCCTCGAGTACCTGGCACACCCACGTTCTCCACCTCGCTAAGGTATACTGTGCGTGACAGTCTCTGCACCTGGAAGATGTAAGTCCTTGCCTTGGTTCTCCAAGGTGGCAGTACAGAACCTCCTTAGGTGGCGTCTCTGGCCATCCCTGGAACAAGGATAGCCTCTTCCTTCTGACCAGGGCCTTGGTACTCCTGGAGAGGCATTTCTCAACCTCCTCATCTGGGATACAGGCCAGCAAATGGGTGTCTGCAAATGTTCCTGAGCCCTCTCCTAGAGGTTGGAATCTAGGGATGTCTGAGCTGGAGTGGATGGCACTGTCCACAGGGCTGTTAGTCTTGGGTGGGGGAAGTACACTAGCAAGAGGTTGACTTCTAAATTACTGGTATAAACTTAAAGGGTTGGACAATCGTGCCTCAACAATGCTTAAACGTCACCATTGGCACCCGAGTGACAACTTGTGGTAGAGGGTATTGGGTCCATCTCGGGTTACCACAAACCTCTCCTGTAGCCCCGCCTTCCAATAGTCAAAGGTACTAATGCAAGTGCTGCTCACACTCTAAGGCTTGTTGAAGCAAAGAACGGGTGAGGAGGGGGGACACTGGGTAGATGCAAGTGAGAATTTGAGGCTCCTATCGGGGTGACTCTGGGCTGACCATCTAACTTGAAGATTCGGGTTATTCTGTCGCCTAATGATCTTGTACACGTGGCTGCCTGTAACCAGACCGAGTTCTCCAGGGACTAGGGACTTGAACCACTCAATCCGTCGAATCCTGCATGGGCCATTGACACCTACTGAGTAGGTGCTAGCTAGATTTGAAGACCTGAAAATCATTTCCCATGTCTGAGTCTTAAGTTGGCCTGAGATTTTACTTTGGAAGCCTGAGGATCCTTCCATGAAATACCATCAGTTTGTGCTTATAAAGGAAGCAAACTGACACCCCCAACTTTTCTTGGGCTCTGGACTCCCATTTGCAAGTGCTGAAGGTTGTTCTCAAAGAGCACTTGTGACTTGGGCTATAACTTCTTACTATAGCTTTGTACCCAATAAAAAGCTACCTAAAGGGAAATAAAGATGTTCGCTGGGAAATAGGTGGTGCCCTTGTAAGGAGAACCACTCGCTGAGGGCTTACAAAAGTTGAATGAGGCTCTGAAGGGAGACCTCTAAACATGGAGACTTCATAGACTACCATGATGGCAGGCAGAGCACTTCTACATGTCCCAAGTCTTAAACCTAGAGCCAAAACGTTCCGTCACCTGTTTGTCCTTGAAACGTCAAATCTGGAATGACTGCTGTCCTACTCCCAGCCTGTCCTTCTGGCCTCCAGCTGATCGGAGAAATCTAGCTCTACAGGGGAGGAGGGTGGCACTAAGTTGTGTCTGACACCAAGCTCTGTTGCTGGGACCTTAAACCCAAGCCCTTCTTGGCCCAGGCAGGTAAGGGCTGAGAGCAGACCAGGAGGGGGCTGGACAGTAGACACACAACTACTTGAAGCATGGCTCAAACACCTGAGACAGTGGGAGGGCCAACTGTGCTGCCAGGACTGTCCAACAGGTACTAGGAAACTCGAGTTTCCATAAACCTCACGTGCAGGGCCCAGACTGCTGCTCCAGGCCAGGTGTGAACACAGGCAGAAGCCTGCGGAAACTCCTTGGCTTCTAGCGCTGGCCATGTAGGCAGAGTCCTATACCTGTGGACCTGCCCATATACCCAATGGTCAGCTCTTCCAATGTAGAGAATGTCAAAATCAAAAAGCACTAAACCCAATGCTGGCTTGAATGTGCTCCCTAGATCCCATCCCCAACTTCCCTTATGGGTGAGCCTGCAGCCACTAGCACTGCCCAGGAAGGACTCACTTATGCAAGTGAGAATTGTCCCAGCATGACTCTGGGACTCGATCTCCACAGCTCCTCTAGAAGCTGAGGACCTTCAGAGGCCACCCACTATGGCTGCCTAAAATTTCGTTTCTTACGGACAACGAGACAATCCATCTAGTCAGGTGTGCTCTGTGACCTACAAGTCCTTGTGTTATACACAGTCCATCGCAAGGTCCCCATTAGCTTGGGAGACCAAACATGGAAGGGAAGATGAGATACATCTATGCACTGAATATGACTCGCAACGTGTCAGTGACAAGTCTCAAAGCTTACTGAATCTCTTGGGTACAGCTTGGCTAAACACTCAACTTCACTGGGAACACCACTATATCTTAAGTAATGTTCTCGGTCTTGGCATGTCTAAACACACCAGGATGCATCTAGGTCCATGCTAAGATTGCCATAAGACGCCATGATGTAATGGTAAACCACTTGAAGTGTCGGAACACGTGTTTTGGCTTACCACCCCTGACCTAGAAGTCTACATTCTGAATGTTAAACCAAACTATCTTATAATCGCATTCTTTCCGAGAAACTACAAGAAATGGCCTTAGTAGGGAGACTGGGGATCAATACCTTTTTGCTCAAAAGATGGATAAGGATCTAGACTTGTGCTCTTACTTCTTGTTGAAGTGACCAGTATTCAAAGCACCTCACAGCAAAGCTAGTCTTGTGGGCGGAGCTGAAATTGACCTGCAGTCGGACACCGGCTTTGTTACACTCTGTGATGCTGACGGAGCTAGGAAAGTGCATCTCGGCTTCTTGGCTACCTAATGTACCCTCAGCAGGGACTTCCTGCTGCCACACTTCCACATTGACTGCATTCTTAAAGCCTCCTTCCACTATGAGTTCTGTGGTGGAAGTGGGTTCCCAAGACATAGGTTCTGAGTGTCCGGGCTTTGAACTTGGACGTGAGGACACTGTCGGTGCCTCTGGCCTCCCTCAGGAGGGAACTCTGAAATCATGCTACAAAAAGGAAAAGGCACAAAAGTCCTCTGTTTGGAGGACTCCCACAGTAACCCACTGTGGTCACTATTCTGGGTCAGACTGGTCTTCACTGTAACTCCATGACCCTAGACCTAGCCTCACCTGTGCAATGGCAAGCTGGTAGGAAGGCGATTATATGAACGTGCCTGGCCCTAGGATGGACTTGTGGGAGGGCTAATGCTAACCCAATGTGTTTTCTTGGGGTCTAGACTGAGATGATCTCAAGTGTCGGAGTTGGCCTGAACCTGCTGTGTGCTTCCCCATCTGCCAACTTGGCCCAGGTCCCGTGACTATCCGCTGCTGACATCAAACAGATCTGCTTTAGATTGAAGTAGACTGAAGACCTTCACATTCTAGGGGTGGATGAATGAGAGCATGTTTACTCTTCCACACAGTCAAGCCAATGTAGTTGCAGAACATATTGAAATACGGGCTGCATCCTGAGTTAGGCACATCCTCTAAAGGAACTGAGCTGAAGTGGTGGCACTCCTAAGTGGCACATGGGAAGGCCTTGAGTGACTTTAGCTCGATATCATGTAAATGATCTCTAAATCTCCCAGTGAACAATAGGGTCCACCTGCATGCCTATTGCAGATGTGAAAAACCCAGGCGGAGTCGCAGAACCCGAGTGAAGTGCTGCTTACATCTCCTAGTCATGCCAGGTTGAGGAATCTCAATCTATCAAGGTGCTTGACTCTTCCCATTGAGATTCCAAATTGCTGCAAAAATGCAGTTTGCAACCAATCACGTGAATGGTCTCTTGACGTATTTTAACCTCCATGTGCATCCTGCTTGACTCTGCAGCCTGGTTGACAGGGTAGAAGGTGGCTGTGTCCTCCATGTTCCCAACATGGCAGACCCTTGTAGTTAAGGGGACTGGCACATGACAGAAGTGTGCTAATAGGCTCCATTATGGACAGACCTAAGCACAGAATTGCAAGTAGAAGGGATTGTGTCACTGGTCCCGGAGGAAGTGGACCCCAGTGAAGCAGCTTGACACAGGCCTGGCTTCCTGGAATCCCCAGGGCTTGAATACCTTGAGCTTATTCTAAGGGAAAACAAGCTTTCAACCTCTATCCTTGAGATGCCTTGTGTTTTATTCACACACGTTGAACTTGGTCCAGAACCTTCCTCTGTGCCAGGGTCTTGGGTCTGTTGACAAGCAGACTGGGCTATGGCTGGCTGAGTCTGGAGGGTGAGGTCATGTAGTGTAAGACATGGCTTCATTGGCCTGTGGGATCCAGGCAGTTTCAGCTCCAGGAGTCGTGAGTAGGTAGGTGACTTGTACCTAGCATCTCCTGAGGACTGGTTGGGAAGATACTTAGACACTGTCATCCCTATAAGTGTCTATAGAGTGCAAGCTCAGAAGCAGGAGTCCTTCCTTGCACCAGGCAATGTACCTGGCCATGTTCCTCAAAGGCAATGACTAGATGTGGCATTCATCCTGAGAACCCTTACTTGTGCCCAATTTGGGGAGCATCATACCTAAAGTCCTAACAGATGCTTTGTGCAGACACAAATCCTGGGTCTATGCTTGGGTTGGGGGCAGGAAGGTTCGTGTCCCATATGAATGCCGTCAAGAAGGCATCTGCTGCCTTCTCTGGGCCTAGCTGTCCTATGGACCAAGATGTGGTCTACCTTGGCGATTGTCCCAAGTGAACTTGAATGTGCACTATGCAGAACGAACTGCGAGTCTTCACCAGATGAAGTTGACTGTTCCACTCGACTGTCCTCGTGGGCTTTCCTGTGGGTCTGCCAACAGCTAATGGAAGGGTGTCCATGTTTCAAACCACATATCTCTTCCATCAGTTTCTGCCTGGCCCCTCGATGTTTTCCCTGAGGACACATAGAGGTGAAGGGTTAAGGAGGACTGTCCCCATCGTTCCATTATTCACTATGGACAAGCTTTCCTTTGCAATTGGACTTGTCTGTCCTAAACGTAGCTATCCCTGCTCTTTCTGGATCACTGTCAGAATGTTATGTCAACCTGTGACTTGTCTTGTAGACAACATAGTTGGGTGGCTTTCCTAAAAAGCAAACTAAGCAGACTGCAGTAGCTCAGCTGACTAGGATGAAATGGCCCTTAACTCGCCTGCTACCAACCAAACCAAGGTCAGTCTGCTTTTGCTTGGACTTTTGGCCACTAAACCTTGTTGTACACATATCCTCAGGAACTGGCGCATCTATGGCATGGATCTCCAGAAGGGACTTCTGCTGGTTTCAAGAAGGTTCCATATTGGTGTTGCCAAAGAGTTTTCTGAAAAGGACACTCATGCTCTACTGAGTAGCACCATAGTTATTGGAGCCAAAGACGGAACATAACCAGGAAATTGTCCAGGGGATTTGAAACCAAGGCACCAGGAGCCCTTGAGCCCAATCATGCCCTATGGGCAGGTGTTAACTGTCCCAATACAGTCTTTGTCCTGTCAATGTCCTCGAATTAAGTTCTAAATTGGGCACAAATGTCTCTAAACAGTATCCCTTGCAAAATATCTGCATAAATTGAGTTCCTTGCAAGAAGTCTGTATAAGTTGGACTTGCCAAGGAGGCAAAGAAACCAGAATCTTGGTATTGATGTAATTTTAACTTGAACATGCTTGAACTTGTGGTGATTTCTTGAACTTGAACTTCAGTGGCTGGCCTTACCGAATCCTCCTTTGAGCCTTTAAGGCCCAGGCCTTAGTGTCCTGGGCTCATGCCCAAGGAGCAGCTAATACTCGTTCTTCCCAGGCATCCTCACTGCAACCTAGCCCTTAACAGATGTGCACTTAGAAACAGCAACCTACTAACAAGGAAGCTACTCGGATGGTTACAGCCAGAGTTTTAAAACTGTGGCTCTGGAATGTGGGGCAGGATTTGCACAAGGGCTTTATCCCTGCTCTTGCTCATAGGCGATTAACTTATCTGCATTACCAGAGCGTCCATGCTGTATGTGTCTGTCAGACCCCACACCTACAGCCACCCGGGCAGATGGCACATGAGATGCTGCAGAGACCTGTTGCCAGGTGCTTTATATAACTCTACTTGGGGACTGGTGGGGGGGTTTCTCTGCCCGCTTTTAACAGCTCTCTGTAGCACCCTTGCCTATCACTCAGTGATGAGCCAGGACCACCTTCAGGCATTTTCCCAGCTGGCTAATCAAATGGTATCAGTGGGAATGTTTACAGCTTGCTGCCACTTAGGGAGCTTTATCAGAGCCCTTAATATCAACCCACCTGCCCAAAGCTGATAACACAACAGGGGCTAGGGATGGGAAGCCTCCAGAGAGCCGGTGAAGACCAGAAAACAAGATGTCAATCTAATCAGACTTCGACTAGGGCTCCTGCTTGGGCTGGGAACAGCTTCCTGGGGATGACACGTCACTGGCACCAGACAGATGCTCAGCACTTGGTAGTGCTGGTCTCTCTAGACCTGGAGCACCAGTCCTGGTACCACATGCTCGTCTCCATAGTGATGAGATGCTTTTCCTAACACTTGCTAGGAACTGAGCCTGGGTATTCATCTTGCCCCTACATGACCTTGAACCACTTTCCTGGCCATTCTTGACTCTGTCAAATGGGGGCATTCTCTGAATTGGTTAAGAGCATACACGACCTCCAGTCTCATACCTCATCAGATCTCTGACCCTGTAGTCCTAAATAATGACTGTTGACCTGACACCGGAGGCCTACTGCCCCTTTTGGTAAGAAATCAAAGTGTCTCTACCTTTGTGTTTCCTGCCTTAAAAAGGCTACAATGACTTGGAAATCACACCCTATCACCATGCCTCCTGAGTCTTATGATGTTAGACAAATACTCAATCTTGGCAACATGTGATCACCTAACCACTAGCAAGGCACAATCTCTGGTCTTGGGCAGACTTGGTGGCCTTGTATAGAGTCCCAGTGACCAAGAGTGGCTGTGGTACCTTAAACTGAACATGGCTTCCTTCAGTTCTAGGATCACATGCTGCTTAGAAACTGTTCTTGGTCAGGTGCAAATGCATGACTTAAGCCCTGACCCCTGACTGCAGCCTGGACACAGGGTGGAAAGGACATTCTGGGGAGCTGCAAGCTGGTGGCCTCCGCTGCTGGGCACCCGATTGTAGTCTGAAGTGCTGGCTCAATGCATCCCTGGTACCAAGTACGGACAACGGGCTGCTCTGTCTTGACACCGGGAGGCAGGGGGTAGTAATGCCTGCTCTACAAAGTTCACAAAGCTGCCTAGGGAGGAAAGACGGGAAAGGGGACCCTCAACTTGGGTTTCAAAGTTGTGCTGCTCCTGTGGACAACCGGCTTCCAATGCCTGCCAGTCGGGATGAAGAGCTGGCGACTGCACAGACTGAGGAAACGTCCTGATCCAACCGTGGCGGGGTTCTGGTAGTGGGGAGATGAAGGGCCCCTGGCCTAGCATGCTTATTCTTCCTCTGGCTTATTGTTTTGAGGCCCTGACTGTCTAGGCAGTCAGTGTTTGCATACAGCCTTTCTGGCCCAACAGTATCCCATTGCGAGTTGAAATTTTAAGTGTCTTCTGCTGAGATCTTAGACTTGTGTTTTGATCGAACCTTAAATTAATCTTGGTGGTGGGGGAGTCAAAGATTAGCAGACTGGAACGAAACAACTGTCGATGTGTCTCTGAGTAACTGCACCATTATTGATCAGACCTGTGTCTCTATCCAAATCGCTGACTAAATATTGAACAGAATGAGTTGGTTCTTGTGGGCCTGAATAAATGTCTCCCTGGGGACGTGACTCTATTAGTTCATGCTCCGCCACCCACATCATCCAGTTATGCTTGAATGGTTTCATCTGCAGAAATCTTCCTGTGGCTCAGGTGTTTCTGGGAGTTGAGATGGTTGCCTAAAACACTGCCTTGGCATTCTAGAACCTTCCTAGAACAACACAAAGCTTATCGCTGACCTCTGCCTTCTAACCTCTTCCGTTTCTAGGCTTGAAGGCAGCTTGGGGGAGTGGTGTCTGAAGGTGAGCCTGCAGGGTTAGGCTGGGAGCTCATGCTTGCAGACCTAAGCCACTGATAGACTGAACCTTTACTGGTGCTGTTGGCCTCGTAGCTCGCCAGGCACTCGCACTCGAATAACCAAATCCAAAGGGTGAACGGAACATAAAGCAGAAAAGAGATAGCTACAGAGTCTGGGCATCACCCCCTTCAATACTTGGTGCCCAGAGGCATAAGGGAATCCAGTCTGGAACCACTTTGTTCAAGTGCTTGTGATCAGGTCACCAGCAATGTCTTGCCCTCAAGTACTTCCTGTGGGGTGCCACCTTGGTGCACCACCTCCACCAGGCCAGGATGCACAACCCTGCCCATGAGAATACGTGGCCCTCATGTTGAGAAATATGCTGCAAAATGGGCAGAACTCTCTAAATGGGTCAAAAAACACAAAAGATGAGAAAATGATCCTGGCAAAACCTGACGTCCTAGAGCTGAATCTGGAACCGGGAAAAAACGGCATCGCTGAAAAGGGAAGTCGAGCTCTAGTTGCATTGGGTCAAACTTCCTAGTTCTTGTGGCTGCCTGACCCTTCGGAGGGCCAGGCTTGGTGACAGTTGAGGAACTCTGCCACTGTTCTGCCCCTTCTCTTGGTGTTAACTATCCCAAGCCCTTACTGAAAGGGGGAGTGTGCTAATGACTAAGAAACTGTCCACGGGCTGCCCTTCCCATAAGGCTGTGTCCAGGTAGAGCAGGATTCTGAGTAGTGCCCAGTGGAGCCAACCTGTCCGTCTTGCTGGAGAGCCAACAAAGGCTCAAGGGAAAAGCATCCTGGTCCATCTTGCTGGAGAGCCAACAAAGGCTCAAGGGAAAAGCATCCTGGTCCATCTTGCTGGAGAGCCAACAAAGGCTCAAGGGAAAAGCATCCTGGTGGCATGGCCACGTTGGTCAGAGCGGGTCTCCCTGGACAGGGAGTAAAAGGGGTGTACGGAGGTGAACACAAGTGACCATCGCCTCCCGTCGCCTATCCCTGCCCCCAGAGGGTCACTAGCTGTGGGCAGATGCCTGTGAACATAGCCTTGAATGCAGAGGCCTCTGGAGAAGGATTTTGAGGGCAGTGTTGACCATGTGGTGGCTGTGGGCACCCACGGATGCTGTGGTCTGTTTCTGGATTTTTGTCATGGTTGACGCAGCTCGAACGCCATTGCCGATTCAAGTCTCCTACTCTGCTTGACCCAATGGGGCCTTTGGGAAAGGTGACCTCACAGCTTGGCCCAGAACCGGGGAGATCCTGTGGTGAAATGTAAGGGGAATGATCATCTGGGTTTCTCAGGGTAATTCCAGGGAGCAACCCAAGGCCCAAAGCTTCAGCCTCTGGGAAGAACCGGAGGTCCCTTGAGCTTCCAATGCCATCTTCATGCGGACACTAGCTTTCTGAGCTAAATTGACTCTACTCTCTCTGTCAAAAGAGAGTTAAAACAAAACAAAAAAAAAAAACTGGCATTAGTGGAAGTCATGCTGACAAGAGGATGGGTTCCTGTGCCTTTAAAGTCAGAGAAGGCTAAACTGAATCCAAAGAGGAAACAGACCATGAAGGCAGACGGGCTATCGGGAGACTCAGGATTCCATGAGCCAGAGGGGTCCCCCAGGCCAGGGCTGAGTGAGGGCCAAGTTAGGGGCACATACCAGTGGGATGCCTGGCTGTTGTCACTGGCTAAGTAGCTACTAAACACAACTAAGGGTAACTCCAACTCCAGAGCCAGCATCTGATAGCATTTCTTAGGTGTCACTAAGAACCTAGAAGAGAACATCAGGACTTGGTCTCCTATATCTAAAGACAAAGGAAGTTGATAAGGACCTGTTTTGGTTTTGGATATGAGGTGTTGCCCCCCAAAAAACCTCATGGGGGGCAATCGATGTTCAGAGGTCAAGTGACCATGAGAGCTGTACCCTAATTGGTAGGCTAATCCACTGAACCAATGAATAACTTAAGGATTACTGTCTGGGTGGTAACTGTAGGCAGGCCATGTGGCTGGAGGAAGTGGGCCTTTGAAGGTGTGCCTTTGTACTGTCCCTGACTGGCCTCTGTTCTGCAGTGAGGGCCTTTCCTCCTCCACACCTGCTGCCATGTTCTGCCCCAACTGAGGCTCTAAGCAAGGGACTCGTCTAAGCATGGGCGGAGGCCTCTGAAGCCTCAAGTCACCTTAAATTCTAAGTTCTTGCCTTGGGTTTCGGTCACGGAGATGAAAAGGCTGACTAAGGCATCCTACAACGTGAGGCTGGAGTGGATGCACAGTGTGACATACCAGGGTCATGGCTGTGGAGGGGAATGGGGTGGACAGACCTGTGCTGGGACACTGAAGGGTCTTCTCTGATACAGAACATGCTCACTGTGGTTGCGAGGGATTTGTGGACTTCAACTGGGAACACTAAGCCCCAGGGCTCAGATGGACCCCTCCTGAGGTCCTTCCAAGGACATGGCTCCCTTTCTCCCTCTAGTCCTCAGACCTCTTCCTCCTGCTGCCAAGAGCTCGACCTTCTCGAGTCAGACTTGAGCTTGTCAGTTCTCAGACCTCTGCAGGCATGTCCGTTTCAGGGTCTTGGGCCTCCCCCATGGAGAATGGAACAATGTGGTTAAAGAGCCGCCCTGAGGAGCAGGTCATGGGCTCGTCTGCTCCCAGTGGGATTGAGCTTAATGGAAGGTCTCAGGAACGTATGGCAGCTCAAACAGGAGGGCCTTAGCATTGGAACTGCTGGAATGATGAATCAGAGGCTGAGGATTGAGGTATTGACCCACGCCAAGCTCAAGCTCGGCCTGGTGCAACACTCTTGATCTATATTCTACTTCCTGGCCTACTATGCTAGCCGAGTCTCCAGAGGGACTAGATTGCTGGCTCTGATAAGCTAATTTGAGTAGTCACTGATCTTAAGGGACAAGCCATCCAGGGCTGAATGGCATAGCAAAGGCTTGAGTTGACCCACCATGTGCTGCTTTGCCTTATGACACTTGTCTCGGTCACTACCTTCCTTGGGGCCCTGGGAAAAAATAGATGTCAGTCCATAGTCCCTAGTTGATGGGACTGCATGCTGGTCCCAGACTTGGAGTCTGGCAGTATCCGAAGCCTTGGTCGTCTTTCCCCCACCTATCCAGAACCACACAGCTGTATAGAGACCCTCGGCTACTGCTCTGCAGTGACCGTCCTAGGACACTTGAATGGTAACAACTGGTTAGAACCTGAGCTTTGGCTCCTGTAAGACGACCTGTCATGGTAGCATCGCTGTGCCCGCCCTACCTGATGGGTGATAGTCCCTTGAGAGATGAGTGTACTCAGGGTCTGGGCGTGTGGGCTCTGACTTGAGAGACCAGACAACTCTGGGGCTGGACGCTAAACTAGGAGTGAGCAGGCGGGGTTGAGCCTCCTCGTGGAGAAGGGAGCATTCTAGAAGACAACTGGAAGCAGGCCCTTGTGGCCACAGTAGAGACTGGACAGAAAGGCTGTGAGCCCAGAGAAATGGGGTGTGGACAGAACATCTCGGAGTTGCCAGCACCGAGTTGGTCAATGAAGTTGCTGGAAACCAACAGTGGCTCACGCAGGAATGTGTTGCCCACGGGCTGCTGGAGCCGTGCTGGATCTGGGGATGGGGTGCCGGCCCCCACTCCCAAGCCCTAACTTGGCCCACTTCAAGGGTTTGACCTCCACTCGGAACCAGCTCTACTAACATGGGCTCCCCTGGTCAGTGACCAGGCATGCCAGTGATGGCCAGGGAGGCCTCCAGTAATGGACGCCCTTACTTTCAGCCCACCAGGTTGACGGTCTGAGCACAGCCCGACTCAAATCCGAGTCCTGCTGAGCCTCTGCTGAAACAGTGGAGGTAGGGGAGGCTGGGTTCCTTGGGCCCAGTCCTCGGGAGCCCCCTTGAAAACCCGAGCATTCCTTAGTCTTATCAAAATGGAGTCCGCATTGTCGGAATCGCTTTCTCTTGATGGTCCTATGGCCTCACATCTGTTCTCTATCTTAAATCTTAAGATACAACTTCTATCCTGTTGGGTAGATCAAGGTTTCCCAACCCTCTTTATTTGCCCTGTGTGAGGGACTTGCTGAGGCCTACCTGCAGGTCTCTAGACTGTTCTAGCTCCTCAGAGTAGTCCTTCTGAGGCTGACCTGGGCTAGGGTCAGCCTCAGAAGGACTGAGCCGCTGCTGAGCATGGAGTTTCCAAATGTTAAATTTTTCCTGATGAGGCCAAACTAGGGGTGTTTCTCCTGCCTTACAATAGTGGAGAAGGTCACGGGAGGATGTTCACCAAGCTGGTGCCGTCGGCCACACCTTCATGAGTCTAGGAACTGCAAAGATGTTTGGGTACTTCAGGACGCTTCTGCAGAGATGAACGAGAAGTGCTTGCAGGCCTCAGATTCAAACTGGTATCTAGAGTAAAGGTAAAACGAAGCCAAGCAAGATGGGCCGCCAGGGTGTCTAGTGCACAATGGACCCAGAGATCTTCAAGAGTTAAAACTTGACTCTAATCTTCACGTGGAATTAAGGGCGTAGTCTACAGTGACTAATGAGCTTTGTAAACCTGAGATGGCTTGGGCACAAGACCATTCTGACGGGTCTCACTAGACCCCTGCAGCCTACCCCTGTGGTGAAGACGACCACGACTGCATGTTGGGTACTGAGCTGGTCCCGTCTAATCTGAGACCCAGGTCCGTGTCAGCACCTCCATTTTACAGTGGAGGAGATGAGCTTGAGCTTCCGCCTCCCTGGAAGCCTGCGATGGCAAACTCGCCACTCGATCCTAGGCCAGCGGGGTGCTGAGTCCAGGGTCTTCATCAATGCTGCCTGTGTTGATTCCTAGATGACACTTCCCCCCTCCCCCACACAAGCCAAGAACAAGAGTGTCCAGGGAAGATGTCCTCCTGGGAGCTGAAATGACCCATGTAGCTCACCGGTGGGCAGAACCCATCACCTAGGGAAAGGGATGCAGCCTCCTCCACGAGGTCCGTGGAGTTCCTATTACTGTTCCCCCTTGTAACTCCCTTGACCATAAGGGTTGTGACTTGCTTATTTGGGAATGCTTGATGGTTCCCCAGCTGGGCAAAGTCTAGTTCATGAGAAGGCCAAACTAGGTCTCACATGAATCGGCCGTTGTGTGGTTACAAAGGAGATGGAGGCTTGGACCTCCTAGAAGGACATGATCTCTGAATCATGTGATGATGCACAGGGACGCTGTTCCTGGTGTCACTCACTTTTCGGTAGGATTGACACACAACTCTTCTAGTTTACCTCGTGGGAATGTTAACCAGCTTTCTGTCTTATCAAAGTACTTGACAGGAACAACTTGGAAGTCAACTCTATGACTGGCCTGTTCAAAGATCTCAGTCCATGGTTGGCCAACCCCATTGTTCTAGGCCCAAGGTGAGGCAGGACATCATGGTGGAGGGAAAGAGGCATGGGTCATGGCAGGTGGGAAAGGACTCAGGGACAGGGTCCTGTTGCCGCACCCCCAGTGCCAATCCACCTCCAGTTACCCCCACCCCCTACCCAGTTAGTATCGCCCAGTTAGTCCGTTCAAATGGATGAATCCACTGAAGTGAGCTCATAACCCAATCTCTTCACCTGAACATTGTGGCATTGCTTAACACGTGAGTTTTGAAGGGGACACGATGAAGTGTGACAATGCTGAGAATTGTTTCTGAATATTGGCAAGGTTTCCCTTCCGGAAACGATTTTAACGACTCTGGAATCTGATCTAGGCCAGGGCAAGATGGGAAAGGGCCGCCCACTTAGGAAGCTAAGCGAGCAACCCACCTCCCCGTCCCCCCGGTCTCTTGAGCTGTTGGTGTTGATACACGTGGACAGGCTAGGCTGGTGGGCTACCAACTGTACCTGGAATAATTTACAAATTGACCTTCATGGAAAAGCAAAGGCTTCCCCCAAACCACTCATTACAACTCAAAAAGATCCTCATACACAAGCTGTTGCTCTCAAGAGTATTAAACATGATTTGGGGTCCTATTTTTATCTTCCAAAGCTCATCCTCCAAACTATTGGCCAATGTTAGATAATGTACTCTACAAGTTCTCTTCTAGAGAACATACCTAGAAGTGGTCAAACATCACATCTTTGTGGTATGTGTTACATAACTTACAGAACAGTCAAACTTCTTAGATTTGAACCCAAGAGTACTTGAACTTGGCAATTAATATTTACTTATGAAGATTCAGATGTTTTCTATAATTATAAATATCCAATCTACACTTGCCTTATTAATTATTTTCAAATCACCCACGGAAATGGAAATGATTCAAATGCATAGTCAATACTCCAGGGTTTTCACTTTGCCACAGAAACAACTTAAATATTGCTGTATTCAAGGTCCAGAAAGCAAAGGGCCCTGCATCTTAAATACTTAAGATGTCTATCCAGCCTTACTAACATCTGTTAACATTTTAATCACAGGACAGAGCAACACAAACTTACCAGGTTCATAAACCAGACTAAATTCAAATTCTGTTGGACAAACAAGTTGCCTACAATTAAGGTTCTTAGTTTTCAAGTCTTATGTGAAGACTTGACCAAGACCATAGAGAGTAGGATATTGATTTTTAAGTGAACTTTCTGCTGCTTGGTCCTGAACAGTCTAAGGAATGTTGGCCACGTGTGGTCCTCTAACCTGATCTCTGATCAGATGTAGTCCCTCAAGGAGTAGAAAAACTTTCATGCCCATTCCACCCGAGGGAGCATTAGACCTCGGTTATTGGAGTTGGCTCTAGGTTTGGACACCAATTCGGGAACATCAAATTCTCCTAAGCTTAACATAAAGCCAAGTCATCCTTAGTTAAAACTCCCCAGATTTTCTTGCAAAGGCTAACCCTCTGTGCTGCTGGTGGGATTCACTTCTGGATCAGCTTAGTGTTGCTTATGGAGGCAGCTTCCAGTTCTAGCCCAGGCTGCCCTCCTCCTGTGCCCTAGTCTATGCTGCATGTTCAGGGAACATGAGGGTCTGAGGTCCTGGGTGAGCACCTTTCCAGGCATCTACCCAGATGAACCAACAAAGTCCCTCCTGACACAAGGGGCTGCTCCCTGTGAGGCCCTTCTGTATCTAGGGGAGCTCCTCGGACAACTCCACCTCCAACCCAGGGGGCCTTATTCTTGGCATCTTCATGCTCAGGTGCTCGGAGCTTCTACTTAAAAGGGGGCAAGGGAAGAGGGATTGGAAGAAAAATTGGAGCAAACTCCTAACCTTCTGGGCAGTGGCCTTTAGCTCTCCGAATCTTACCCCTCACGAGCACTCAAAGGATTCAAAAAAGATCCAAATGGCTATTTAAGCACTAAGTGGACACAAAAGATCCCTGGTGTGTACCCGACTCCAGGTGACAGATCCCCTCACCCCTCTGCCAAAACCAGAGACCTCTACCTTCTAACAAATGTCTCTAGGCTAGTAATGGGGGTGGGGAAGAGAAACACCTGATGTAAAGGTTCTCAGCTGCTGCTGGGATGTTCCTAGAGTCCTGACCACAGGCGCAGCCCAAAGCAATTGAGTCCTCTCTCCCAGTAAATGCCAGCAGCCCAGGACTGGCTGCTGCTCCTGGCTGGCTCTGCCGACCCTCCTAGGGTGATGGGTCTATGCTGCTTGATGCTGGGTTGGAAAATCTGGGAGACTGAAGCAGGGAGAAAGTTCTATTCAAAACTGGCTTTTGAAGAAAAATTTGGTGTAAGGTTTCCTCCCATCTTGGAGTCTGAGTACAAAGAGCTTTGAGGAGTGAAAGGGGGACAGTTGGATAACAGGCATGAATGCATGCTTGGCGTGGGGTCCTCATCCAGAGGTGTTCCCTGTCTGGGAAACATGGATGGGCTCATTGCAGGAAGTCAGTTAACAAGAACCTAAAAGCGGGCTTCCTGTTCACAAAGGAGTAGGGAAGAGCAAGAGACTGTTGCCCATGCACCCCTGTTACATTAGGTGCTCCCCAATTATGTGCCAGGAAATGCTTGAAGGTTGAACTGCCCAACTGTCCTGGACACCAGGGGAAAAGTCAGTAAATTAAATTCGTGACAAAGTCCACATGAGAACACCAAAAGCCTATACCAGTTCCAGACTTGCAAACGGATTAAAACTCGGTTGCCTCTATGGCCCTGAAGAGTGTGAAGCCTGGGCCAGGCATCTTCTGCAGAACTCATGGGTCATGAGACGATAGCACACTGACAAAGGCTACTCGACAGACTCCTGAGCAGCACAGGCCTCATCAGACAAAAGTCTGGACACACCTGTGCACCTGGAGTGGAGATGCTGACATGAGAGCCCCAGTTACCACTCTGCATGAACGACCACATCCATCATTCTAGAACTTAAGCTTTCCAGGACCTAGAGGACTAGGTCTAGTCGGGCATAGCACTGAATTCTTGCCTGGACATCATATCGTGGCTTGAGGTTAAGTTAGAACTACTCTGACTACAGCAATGAGAACCACAGGCTCCAGATTCTGAACCTGGCTTCAACTACCCTCTTGCTCTGTGGCCTTGGATAGACGCTTGGTCTCTGAGTCTTGTTCTCCAGGATCATCTTGATCTGGATCCTAGGACAGGATTTGACATGTTGAGAGATTAACATGTCGGGGGAAATTCTGGAGAAGGCCGGGAGAGCCTCCGGTCTTGATGTGGGCCTGAAGAGAAGGAAACTGAGTGGGAGGTACACCAGACTGCTGGGCAGGCTGAAGCTCTGCCATGGAGTTGCTGTTTGGGAGCTGAGTGGAGAGACCAGGCCATAATGCAAACACAGGGTGGCCTGCAGACTTCATAGCTGGGACCCCTCCCTGCAGACCCAGAAGGTGTTTAAAATTGCTACAGCATAATTCTTGGCTATAAGGACTTGGTACGTGGTGTATAAAATGCTTCTTTAAAACTGAAAGAGCTGCTATGCAAGGCTTTTTATTCTGGGGATGCTGTGTAGAGGCTGCACTTCAGCCTGTACAAAACCACGTGCATCACTACTCCTAACTCCTTGGTTTTCCTGCCGGGTATAATGGAGCTACCCTTTCCAGCCAGGATAAACCTGGAATGCCTACTGAGTGCTCAGCATGGCCTAGAGCAAGCAGAGAAAGCTCGTAGCTGGATGGTATTGGCCATTACCACCAAGGTCACTGCTGGCAGTGAATCTGAGAAATCCTTCTGCTGTAGAAGGAGCATATGGCTTTTTTTTTTCCTGCAAACCACCTTGAGTGAGGTGAGCCGATTACCGGGTACATCTTGGCTCTCAGGCCAATTCATAAGCTCTGGTAGTCTTGGGTAAGGAATCCCAACTACACCTGGTGGGTCCTACCAAGGTCTTGGTGGAGCCTGGGGCCACCCTGCACATATTGCTGCACTGTCTGGCCTTGGGCTGGTAGGGGGACCCTCACCTCCAGTGCAAGGCCACATCGTGAACATGAAACCTGTGTAGTCACAAAGGCACCTGTGCTTGTCTTGGTGTCTCAATGTTATCTCTTGAGCAAGAGGCCCACGTCTGCTTTTGTTAGGGGTCCCATGAGCTATGTACTTTACCTGAGTGAACGTTCCAGTCCAGGGTCCTGAGAAGCGCCTGCCTTGTTCAGGGGTAAACTGATGACAGCGTAGTGAATGGACCACATGCAGGTACACAGGCAGTGACTGAGGAACTTGCAGAGTGGCAGACTCGAGGGCTGGCACCCCAGGGAGCAATGCCACCCCTAGGCTGACTCCAGCAAGAGCTCTAACTGCAAGGACAGGAGAATGTCCTGTGTCCCTGCCAAAACTGAATGCTAAAAAAAGAACTGAGGGAATAAGGTCTCAGACTTTCCTCTCATAAGTCTTGATTCCCGCTGAACAAATGGTGGGGGGCAAGAAGATGGATGGAGGCAACCCACGAGGTCGACCTCCTGAGTCCCATGAAGGGCATGGAAAGGAAGAGCAGATGGGGACATCATGACGGCTCTGTGCCTATTGGTGTAGATCTGAAGAAATCAGACTCCAGTACCCAGACGACCAATCCCAAGTGGGATTGGTCATATGTGCAATCTATAGTTCCATGAGTGGTCGACCATGTCCACCCCCAAGAACCCAGATCTGTCCCTAGATGGGAAACTCGTTATCGTCTCCCTCTGCTAGCTACGCTGAAGCCCACTGTGATCCCCTGCCTGAGACCAGCTACGTCTAATCCTGCTCTACCGTCCAGCACAACCAACTCTGGACAGCAAGGGGGTAACAGCTTTAAATGAAGACAAGGACAGGATTCTGTTCAGTCCCAACCATGTTCTTAAACACGAAGGTAGGCTATCTGTTTTGCCAGTGGCTTCGTGGGATCTTTTACTTGGGATTACTACTTTAGGACCTTGGTGTCTTTCACTATAAAAACTGTCATGGAGACAAGTCTTGGCACTCGCCCTTATAGGGGAGAACTCGGGCACCATCCTTGACATCACAGTGGGGACTTCTTGGGACAGTTCTTGATTCTGTATGGAGCGTGATTCTGTATGGAGCCAAGTTCCCTGTGAACAACATGAACTTCATGGTCCTAGGTCGAGAGCGAATTCATCCTGCTTGGGTGTGTTTTTTTGTTTGTTTTTTCTTTTCTGGGTGGGGAACAAGTTGTTGCCTTCTGAGCCTTCACCATTTCCCCATCCACTCTTCCCCTCCTTTCCACACCCTTCATAGGGCCTCAGGTGGCCGACCTCTGTATTGACAGAGGGTGGGGACAAGCCAGCTCTGGACGTCAAGGAATGGGGGACGTGGTCTCTGCAGTTCCTGGGGCCTGCCCCTGCTGTCCCCCAGTCAGTACCCTGGAGAGCCAGATCAATGCATTACATTGTCGTACATGCCATAGGGATCAAGAACGGAGTGTCCTGGGAGCTGAGATGAGCTTCCTGGTCACCAGGATTCAACCTGTTGCCAGCAGAGGAGAAAGACCTCAGTGAGCCAAGGAAAGGGAGAGATGTGCTGTCTGAGAACACAAGAAATGGGCTGGGTCAGGACAGACTGACCCTTTCCCTGCACACCCAGCCTGCAACGCCCAGACCATGTGGGAGTAGAACAAGGCCGACAACCATCAACCCTGGACAGGTGAAGGCAGCCACAGCATGAGTGTGCCACTGTCCCAGCTCACCTTGGGACAAAAGGACAGCCACAGTTGGATTGTCCCATCCTTCTCCCTCTGCAACATGCAGGACCCTGGGACTGCCTGCCATGACACATGAGGGGCTCTGCATCCCTCTCTGTATCCGCATTGGACACCCTCACCGGGCAGATGGCCACAGGGCCCTCCTGTATCAGCCCTGAGGCTGCTTACTCCGCCCATGGGTGCCTAGGTGCAGGGGGTGAGCACACGTGGGACCTTCCCACAGCCACCTATAGGAAACATCCTCATTTCCCACCTGTTGGCAAGGCACTGACAGCAGAGTCACAGCTGCGGGTGTAGAAAGGCTGCAGGGGAGAAGCAATTTCCCAGCCCCAAGGTGCTGCGGAAGGAGAAACTGAACACTTGCTTGTAACTTCTCCTCCAGGTGTGCTGGGCACTAATCCAAGTTGGCACTTGGGCCCAAGGGTGAGGAGACTGTGAGCTGGGCCTCCCCAGTGACCACCTTCAACCCCATTCCCCAGGCTAGCCCTGCCACAGCTGCCCTTCTCTGGTACTGAAGTCTTGCTCATCCCCTCTGGAAACTGAGCCTTTTCCCCCAGTGCTGGGAATGGGAACCAGGACTGCACACGTGTTGGGCAAGTGCGCCATCACCGAGTTGTGTCCAGCCCCTGGCTATCTGTCCACTGACATCCCCATAGACGTGCATATCATGTGCCAATCACACCTACTCCTGCCTCTCCTTACCTCCTGGTCTCCTTCCCCATCGGCCCCCCTCCTACACTGGGTCAGTTTCTTCCACATAAGCCAAAGACAAGTACCAGGTGTTCTCCTCTCTCGCTCAGCATCATGACCTAGTTCTAGTCACTTTTCTGCAAATGACACTTAACTTTTTAAGGCTATCCTGTTTTGTGTATGCACACGAGCATCTAGGCCAATTCTACAATGTAGCTATTGTGAATAGTGACGTGGTAAACATGGGTATACAGCTCTCTCTCCTGTATGCTAATTTTCTTTTCTTTAATAACATACCCAGATGCAGAATAGCTGGATCATGATACAACCACTCTCGACTTGAAGAACTTGCTGTCTTCCAGTTAGTCCACCGTGATACCTGAGCCGTTCATTCCCTAACCAATTGCACTTGAGTGCCCTCATGGTGGGCCTGCTACTCCCTCAACTTCAAAGCCCTGTGGTCTGCTTAGACTCGGGGTTGACCAGGAATCGTAGTAGCTCGGCTCCTAACTTGACCCTGTTCCTTGGAGAACACTGCTAGTTCCCCCAAATGGCATCTCGTGGCCAAGAAACCCTCAAAGCCTCTTTCCCAATACCTTGCCCCCCTTGGCAAACAGGCTTCAGAAATGCCACTCCCAGCATTGGTGCACTGGAAAGCACTGGTGCACGTCATTTGAAGGATTTTCTACGAGAGGACTGTCAGTGACCAAACCTGAAGTTGGTCGAGGGTCAGCCTGCAGCATGGTAGGGAGCTCTACCAGCAGACAAGCATCATGAAACAGTTGCAAGGTTCGGGTTCATCCAGACGGCTCACCTGGCTATGGAGCTCTTGAACCTAAACAAAGGGCCACTCTTGCCTAAGTACACATGTACTCAATGGCTGTCCACTTGAGCACTCCTAGCAGTACTTACTGTGTACCTCCCCATCTAGCCTCTAAATGAGGATGTAAAAATCCAGGAGTCTGCCCCCTCTACTGAGGCATGGCCTAGCCAAGCCATGCTAGAACTGGAGAGTCCAGGCAAGCTCCCTATTTTCCCTCTGTGCTCAGAATTACAGGATCCTCTTAATACTGTTCTACCCAGTCTAGTGGAAAGTGGCTGACAAAGGACCCAAAGGGGGTCTCTAATGACAGGCACTCTTTATTTCCAGTGCACTTAATAATGAGGTGGTAATTGCCTCACATTAGGTGTAGCTGGTCATCACTGGAAAACCTTTAAGAATAGCAGCCTGAACTAACCAAGCTGCTTTGCTCAAAATCCAGAGGCAGTCCATGTCGGGGCTGGCATGATGGTCCAGGACCCAGGGACCCTGTTAGGGAAGGTGTCCATTCCAAGGACAGTTTCCAGATAGCCGAAACCCAGACAATGGTTGGAGCCTCAGCTAATAGGATGGCAAAAGGGCTCAATAAAAGGAGGTACCCCTTTAAGACCTAAACTTGCATCGACCATAGTCCCATTTGTTAGAATTTCAGCAAAGAAATATACGTGACTATATGGACCCTACTGGGTGCTCGAATCTACCCAGCTAAAAATGGGAAGCCTTGCTACTACTGGGGGTGAAGAGCAAGAAATCACACTTCAGGGATAACTGGCCCAAGGATGGGCACACACTGCAGTACTGGCTCTAGAACTTCAGAACCATTGGCCCAATCACTGATCTTGCTACACCCATTCTACAGGTTTAAAATTGGCTATCGCAGGCTTGTTTAGATTGACCTGGTCCATGCCAGTGCATCCCCCCGCTGTTGCTAGCGCACACCTAGAACTTGCACCCATCTTCTCAGGGCTGCGTCTGCCACTGTGCACATCCTACTTTGTCTACCTACTTTTTTCCAGAAAGTAGAATCTGCAGAGAAACGTGAGTTGTATGTGGACATCTGGCCCTGATTTAGGGAGTCTTTGAGAGATGGATGCTTTGTAGAGAACAATGCCTTTGGCGGAGGCCGCCGGCCTTGCAGGGACACTTAACTGCTAAGTACAAACAGCTGTCCCCCATCTGCAGGATTCATTTTCAACTGTATACAGTAGATACTGCTGATAATGAACTTGGGTCCAGCTAGGCGCAGTTCATAGGGCATACAGACTGAAGGGCGCTGCCGGGGTTGCAAGGTGCGAATGGTGATTCCATATTGAACGGGAGCCCCAGGAGGTGGCTCGGTCCTCAGACTTACTCTCTTGGCTGAGTCGAGTGAGACCTGGGCTGCTTTCTCTAGAATTTTCCTAGTTTGTGTTTATATAAAGCTGAACTGCACTATGGCTGCCTAATGAGTTTGAAAGTGTCTGGATCAAAATTCTTCATGTGAGGGAAGCAAAGATCAGTGTCGTGAAACGTTAGAGCCGGGAGGATCTATAAAACCACCTGATGGCGTTTCCCCATCTGGTCAGGAAGATACACTTCAGAAGTTTGACAAACACCCTTCCATTTCGTGGAAGAAGATCCCATTTGTTTTTAAGGTATCTTCTTGTCCTATTTTTGACCCCAATAATAGAAAGTGCTTGTTAATGTTCTGACTGTGAGCTCTCGGGAGGCCAGAGAGATGCTGGGCTACCTCCTGGTTGAGGTTAGCAGGAATAGCCCACAATACTCCAGGGCAGGCACAGATCCCAGTAGCCACCGTGGCCACACATACATGGAACAACTAGCACTTTCTGAAAGCTGCATAGAAATTGGAACCTACAAATGAGGAAGCATCCTAGTTCATCAGGGACATGTCAGTCCTCCAGTAGGTCCACTAGGCCTTACCTTTATTTTAACCTTTGCTTAAACATGTTATCGGTCTCAACATCTGGTGATTCCTGTTAGATAATCTCGCGGGAACAAGCACTCCTGCGTGTGAACACTCTGCATCTTCCATCATCCTAGTGCTTATGAGCTCGTCACTGCTGGCTAGAGGCAGCTTGACTTCAGTGCTGGGGGCCAGGTGGCTGGCATGAAAATCCCACCTGGCCACTGATCAGCTGGTGACATTTTGAGGCTCTAGGTGGTAAGTGTGCCCAGTTCTAGCAGATATAAGAGCAGCACAACTCCATCTTCAACATGGGCAAGTGAAACGGGCTTTGAATTGTGCCAGGCATATGTAGTAAGTGGTTCCTCACCCATTAAAGGTCTATTGGAGCTGGGTGCAATGGCACACGCTTGTGAGCCCAGTGGCTCTGGAGGCTGAGGCAGGAGGATCGTGACTTCAAACCTGCCTCAGCAACATGGCGAGGCCCTAACTTCCTTAGGGCCTTCTCTAAAGGGCTGGGGGTGTGGTCAATGGTTAAGTGTCCCTGGGTTCAATCCTAGTTCCAAAACTCTGCTGGGGAAAATGTCTTACCTGGCCCCATTCTGCATTTCCATGAGGAGCATTTTGGAAACTGCTGGGTCCTTAACGGGGATGCTGAAGTCCTTGTAACTACTTTTGCACATTAAAAAGCCTCTATAACTAAGCCTTTAACCTACATCATAAATATTGGATGCGTGCTTAAACACTTAAGCAGCCTGTAGCACAGTGAAAACCTAAAGATGTGCTAGCTGTTACTGACATGCTCAGGACCCGGCTTCAGAATCATCTTTCAAATTCTGCAAATGCTTCCCTGGACGTGCATCCACCTACACCCGCCAGCTCCTCCTTCCCCCAGCCCCTCTTTAGGCTGCCTTTCTTCCCCTTTGAATCATCCACAGTAGACCATGGTCCTCTAGGCATGGTGGTAGATGGCTCCCCACAGGTAAGGGAGTCTGTTTCCACATGGATCAGCCCAGCTCATCCCACATGAATCCTCCCTGCTGGGAGGAGGCTGTTATATATCCCACACTGGAGATCCGAGTTCCTGCGTCAAGAACTTGGCAGAGGTGGGGGCAGAACCTCCCTGTGGTCCTAATTTGGTAGCTCTCACTGCCCCGGCCTCTGGATTTAGAGCAGTGGCCCAACTTGGCTGTCCCCCTGAGTACCATAAGCATTTCTTGCCTCTGGTCTCTGGAGGAACACTGGCCATCTTTCTCTGAACCTCCCGGTACCTCCTGGGGCTTGACTTGCTGATAGCAAATACCCACTCATTGAGACTCCTAGAGACCTCAGTTGAGGGGGCCACACTGAATCTTTTGGGAAATTTTGTGGAACTTGGGTCCTTTACCCAAGTCCAGAATTTGATTGTTGGTGAAGTTGGAAGGAACACAGCCTTCTCCTGACGTCTAAGGTGACAGATTTGACTTGAGCTGGTCTTGGTTTTAATGAGCTGCTTGGCTGGTGTGTTTGGTTCATGGAGAACCTCCTTTCTGGAATCTTCTGCTCTTGGAATGTGAGTGTATTGATTTCCGAGCCATTCTTCTCTGGAAGTATTCAGTATCGGCCTGTATCAGGCTCCTGATGCCGACAACCCTCTGTCAGCTGTGCCCTCTAAACCCAGCTCGTGAGGTCAAGCTTGCTTGTCTGCATGATTCTTGGGTTTTCTGACCCTGAACAGTATGACCCTAATGACAGGCATATCTAGACAAAACCTTCTCCAGGCCTGTTGCAATTAGGCTGAGCAGGCCAAAAACCTTAAATGGAATTAAGCTCAAAACTAAGTTCTGGGAGAGGTCACTTTGAGGAGAACCATGACGCTTATTCTTGTTTCCTGTCCTCTCCTATGGTGACCCTGTATTTAGGAGGAGTCTCCACACCTGGAGTCGACCCATTCCTCAGCCACAATGAGGCACCAGAACAAAGCCAGTCAGGACTGCTCATGTGCATGGGGACAAGCGACATCCCTGGCTCTGACCTTAATGAGCCTGACTGGTTGGTCCAGGGCGCCTGCCCCTCTCTCGGCCCCCTGTGGAGGTGATTATCCAGTGTCTGCCCTTTTAAGGAGGGCAGCCAGGGTACTGGGCCCCTCTAATGAGAGGTGACAGTGTCTCCAGCCTCTGGCTTGGGGACTGACGGGAGGGCAGGGGCTGGAGAGCCGGCCATCTCGGGGGTGTCTGCTCCCTGACCCCGGAGGACAGAAGTCTGTTTCCCCTGCTGTTAGGGAGGCACAGATGGGTCCCTCTCCCTAAAGAAGAAAAGGGAGCCCGGTGTTTGTTTAGCCTCAGCTTAGAGAGGATTAAAGTCAAAGGCCAGGGCAATCAGACAGGGGAGACCCGGAGAGCGGAGACAGGACGCACTCCCCTGCCGCTGATCTGAGTGGATGGGCCTCAGATCCTCAACCCTGGTCCCTGTAAGGAATGGACACCCGAGCAGAGGCTAGTAGGAGCCTTTCCAGCTGTATCGTGCCTGCGTCCTTCCCCAGCTTGGGTGCCCAGGGCTGTTGTCTGGGCTCCATAAAGAGCAGGTGGAGGCAGTTCAAACCCACACACTCGCGTTCTTGAACCAACGTCTGGGCTTCCATGCATCCCCCAACTCTGGGGTCCTCTGTTCCCCCAGCCTATGCTATAGGTTGTGGGGAGTGGCTTGAGCTATTTCTTTCTGGAACTTTTTCTCCCTCCTTGTGGCTTCCTATGCCTTCAATGCAGATCTACTTCTGAAGCTTGACTGCAAATCCAGCTGGGGGCTTGTTTCTCTCCCACATGTAAACAGAAGCGAGCTTCTTTACCTGTCTTGATACAAACACTTATGTCTTGCCTCCTGCCAGCCATGAACAACCTGGAACTTCAGATGAGCATGCATTTGGCCCCTGAATTGTGGGGCTCACCAACCCTTGGTCCCCTGCTGTCCCCTCAGCTGGGTGATAAGAGGATGGGACAGCACTCTACTTCCCCATCTTGGTTTAGGAGTGCTAATCAGCAGCTCAGCTGTCTTACTGTCTGAGAGCTCCTGACTTGCAGGAAAAAAATCTTGCCTCCCATATTAGAAGAACACGCCCTGGGCAGAGGTTCCCGCCCCTCCTCCTAGCTCCTAGCAGCATCCTACAGCTGGGTCCTTAAGGCCACAGATCCTTTGTTCACTGTATGGCCAAAGAGCCCAAGTGTGGGTGCCAACTGGAAGGTGGTATTCTCCTTTGCACTGATTTTCCCCAGCCCCTTCCGTTCTCATTCCTCCCTCTTCTGTGCTAAGCTATGGGGGCGATTAGTGGTGGCTAAGTCCTTGCTCAGTGGCCTTGTGAGCTGCCATGGCAACTAGACTGTCAATTTGCCCCATCCTTCACCTGTGCTCTACGACTTGGAGGTTGCCTCTTTGCATGGAGGACTGCAGTTAGTCAGGTGGCCCTCTTGTGGCCCGGCTGGGCACTAGTACCTGTGGCATTTGTCTTCAAGAGTAAGCTCTGTCCCAGAAAGCAGCTTTTGAAAGTGGAATGTACTGACCAGTACTTCCAACATTGCTTTGGGTCCTAGATAAGGTGGTGATCAGGTGGCATTTAGAAGCCTGGTGCTATGACAGTCATGGCTGTTTCTTTAAGTTCCTAGTGAATGGTTTGGCCACACTCATATTGGGAGGACTGTTGTGACCAAATCCTCTTGGCATGTCCTGAGCTGAGTTGGTTCAACTGGGATGGAGGGTCAAGGACCTTGTATACTTGTAAGGGGCCATCGACTCCGCCAGTCAGAGTTGTCCAGAGTTGGACTAGGGTCCTACGGGTCCACGTTGGTGGTGAAGCTTGGGAAAGTGGCTTTTGGAATGATCTTCCATAAGAACACAGGCCGTGCTGAGGAAGGGGTCATGTGAATTAAGACTGAAAGGTGACACGACAGAACCTTGGCTAGAGATGCCACTGCCCTCACTACAGCTGTACAGGGGCTGGCATCCTGGGAAAGGGCACAGGCTAAGACATTTGCTGTGGCACATGTGTGGGTTCTGGATAACCCTGCTAATGACCAGGAAATAAGCCTCCAGTGACATCCCCCGCCCCAGTCCCTTCGCAAGAAGGGTGTTACTGGGTGCACGAAAATCTTGGAGGGGTGCTTGTGCTTCCGGCTTCTGTCCTTGCGTCTCTTCTTCTCCTAATGCGTAGCCCTGCGGGTCCCTCTGCCGTGCATTCTCATCTGGGGATGTGCTGTGTGGGAAACCAAAGATGCTCTGTGACCTAACAGCTGAGGTCAAGCTGTTGAACAAGTGACGTGTCGACTTTCCTAGTCCCCCTGGGGACAGCCCCTCTCCTAGAGCTCTGACCACTCCAGCATCTTGGGCGATGGTGATGCTGCCACCTTTATTTCCATGGCCCACATCGGGCTCTGCACCTGGTCCCTGAATACATGTAACTTAAGGAGAACACAAACCATGACTGTGGCCATTTGAACCTCCAATGAACAGGCTTCCAGTGGAATGAGGCAGCTGGGAGAGGATGAACCAGGCCATAGTGTCCACGCCTTTTTTTGGGCCCAACCTGATCCCCTGGGGAAGCTCCTGGGCTGTCCAGCATCAGCCGGGACCAGGAATAATAATGCCTTGACTTGATCGGCTCCCAAGAGACAAGCATTCAGAATTCAGGTGGTCTGTGCTGGCCACCAAAATGGGGCCAGGAATCCAAGTCTACCACACTAACTTCTAAAAGTCTAATAGAGCTAGAGCTGAGCTCTTGTTCTTGTGGCCTAGAACATGCAGCAGATCGTTGGACACTAGACCTTTATCTTGTCCACCAGCTGACCAGGCCCTGAGCTTCCTCCTCCATACCCTGTGCAACCTGTATCAAGTGAGCTCAGTTGCTAACCTTGATGACCTTGACTCTTCCACTCTCCTCCTCCCCCCACACAATGACCATGGAGCTAAACACCCGTCTCTGAATTTGAATGGAGGGCTCAGGACTTCCATCCAGATGTTCATGACACACACCAAAATGAGAAAGTGACTCTGGAAACTCACCTTAGCCAGAAAAGGGGTAGAAATACAGATGTGGAATGGAAAAGGAAATGACCTATAATAGAAGCTCAGCAACATCTCAGAGCCTAACTCCTGGTCTCCCCATAACATGGGGACCTAACCCTAGAAACACCCAGAACAGACCTGTCAAACTGAACACCTGGGGACTTGAAGTAGGATACTACAAAGTAGGACCCTTCTGGGTTACTCCTTGACTCTGCTTTCCTGGGCATCAAGTTCCTAGTTCAGTGTCCAAAGATGCCCCCCCCCCCCGTTCCTGACTGCCCAAGTTTCCATAAAACCAGACAGCAGCAAGTGAGGGTGTAGTTAGGGGGTTCTTAGACTGAACCCTATAAAGGATGCATATTGGAGGCAGACACCAGTCTTTGCTTAAACACCCCTAAATAACTGAATGCTTTCCTCCCCAGCTTGATTTCCTGCTCCCTGTGGTTTGGATTTTTCTAGTCAAAAAACACCCATTGGAGACTCTGGGCCAGGCAGAGGAGCGTTACTGACTCCCTGGAGAGTCCCACTTGGAATCATATGGGAACTGAGTGTGTTCACTGCCCCAGGATCTACATTTTTGGAAGAAACCACATAGTAGGTGGAACTCTCGTAGTTAAAACAGGACTGATGGCCCTACTGAGGGGGATTCAATCCTGGATTCCTTGCCACATCCTGACAGTCCATTCCTCTCACTTTCCAGGTGAGCTTTAGGCACTGCTGGTCAATGGTGAGGAATGCCCCTTACTCCAGTCCATGGATAATCCAGTCCCTTGGCTGATGCCTCTACTAGAGGTTTCAAGGAGTTGAAGACAGATGTCCAGTTGGGAGAACAGGTTCTCTTCAGCCACCACCTTGTGCAATCAAGTGACCTAATCTGTTGGGTTTCTCAAACTTGGGCTGTGCTTAGTGCTGGTCTGTGTGGCCCCCCATCCCAAGCCCCTGGGATAGCCTGGGTGACCAGGTGGGCTGGCTGACATTTCCGTGCATGCCTATGCTGAAAGGGTATGCAGAGGGACTGACAGATTTTTAAGATCTTGTGACAGTGCCACTGGGGATGTTGGCCCTGTCACTCGTAGCATCCAAAGGTATATCTGAAAGTCCCTTGTCTGACTTGGGCTCAGAGCTGTGTGGACACAGCCACCCCAGTCACCTCCTTCATTCTGCACTTGTTCTGGGGACCTCAGTGGTGTGAAAGTTCTTAACCTCGAGGCTAGCCCGGGACTTTCCTTGAACTTGACCAGGGGTTTGTGGAAAAGGCGTACCAAATCTCTCTGGTATGGAATTTGCCTGGTTTTCTGGATTTCTGGATTGTGGGGTTCGTAATGCAGAGCTGTGGCTCGAGGGGAGTCTTGGGATAGTTCCAGGACTTGTCTGAAGTTGGCTCAGGTGTCCTGGGTCGGGGGAGGCGGTGATCTTATCTGGCGTCTGTCTCTGGAGATGACCTCTTGTGAGCACAAACCTTATGTACACCCAGACCACCCAAATCCAGCATATGGATAAGCAACTGAATCCTCACCTTCCCATGGGACAGGGAGGAATTCCAGGTAGAAGGGTAACTCGGGAGTACAGGTAGCCCCAGAATACCTCCAATCACATGCAGTTTCCTTACCTGTTGGGGGGAACCTCTCCCTTCTCCTGAATCTTACCAGATCCAGGGTCATAAGCTACCCTAGTGGCTTTCCTAGGTTTGGCCTTGGAGCCCCTGAAAGGCAGATGCCTGTGGCACATGTGGACAACGTCACCTGCAGGGTCAAGGCATGTGGCTGAGCTTTATAGACTGGAGAGTGGCTCTGAGATGTGCAGCTTTGCCAGAGTTGACACTGGGTGAGAGGAACTGCATCAGTTGTGGCCTAGACCTTATGACAAAAACCTGTTCAGGTTGCCACACACTCGTATGGCCTCTGCCCTCTAGATCTTGATCCCGGGGGAAGCCTGACTTCTGACATCAGAGAGCCCTTTGGACTCCTGATCTCACTTTCCTTCCCCAGTTCCCTTATCAAATTTGACTTTTCTAATCCTCAGAGCCATTTCGAAGGGCCAGCCATCAAAGCTGAAGGTCATGTTCTTGGTTCAGGTTGAGGAAACTTCTAGAATCCTCATGGCAAAGGATCCATCTGCCTTGATTCTGAGCTGATGGTCCACCTAAAAACTGGGTTTCAGGGGAGACCCCCTCAGCCATGACTCTGGAAGTCACCTACCACATTTAGTACATCCTCTGGGCTATCAGTCAAACCCTGTGAGGAGGGGGATGAAGGGTAGCTGAGGTTGCTTATCTGGTGCTTCTTGATACCAGCTCTTGTTGACGATGGTGACTGACCTTCTGAACAACGGTCCTCAGTGCTGGAGGTAGCAGCCAAGTCTCTCATGGCTGTGCTGTCTGGAGCTTTGACAACGGCCTTGCTGAACCGCTCTTGAAGCATTGCTGCTCGAGAGACTCTAGACTTGGGGTGTTGCTTTGTGGAGGATGTGTCTGCCCAATCGCCACCTCGTCCCCATTGTGGGTTGAAAGTGACTATGTGGACACTTGAGATGGGTTAGTGAGGGACTTCTTGGCATCAGGACATCAGACGTGGGGTATAGCTGGCTTGTATGAGCTGACTCTCAGCCCTGGCATGCAAGGATTCTTGGAGGTGCTGATAGACTAAAGACTACTTGTCCTTGTACCTGGGCTCTTGGCCTCGGTCTCGTCACTAGAACCAGATCTCTAGAGACCAAGGGGACTCATCCATGAGGGATGTATCCTAAAGGGAACTAGAATCTGGGCAAGCATGAAAGAGGGTGCTGAACCCAACATGGACTCTTCCCCCAGTTCCTGGGAAAGCATGAAGTGCCCTACTCAATGCCCTTGAGATCTGAAGGAAAAGTAAGAACCAGAGCTGGCCCAGGACACGCTGGACTAACCAACTTTCTTATCCATGGGAAAGTTGGAAATGGTGAGATGAGAAGCGGTCACAGGGTCCCAAGCATGCTTTTACTTACGTAAAAGGGCTCTTGGGGGTGGGGGTGGTCTGGAGGGCAAAGAATGCAGGCCACCATGTTGTGGCCCAACCCCATGGGAGGGCCTCTTGAAATGCAAGCTCTGCCTGGGGAGGCTTGGGCCCAGAGGACAGCCAGGTGACGCTTGGGTCTTTCATACTGGTGTCTCGTCGGGCACAATATGAGGCCCCAGAAGAGGGGCAAGGCCGTCTCTGTGGTTTCCCTAATCCTCCAGGGATGTGGCTGCCATGCTTTAGGGTAAGTCAGTGACCATGATGTCGAAATTATCACAACTGAGAAATGCTGGTATCTGTCAGGAACAGACCACCAAGCAGCTTTGGGTAACTCTTTAGGACCAGGACAGAAGCTTCTGGAAATGGATGAGCTTATTAGGTGGGGGGTGTTGTACCTTGGTGCTGTCTGGGTGGTCCCCTCTGCCAAGGTGGTACGTATGGCCTGATGGGGTCCAGATGAAATGAACAGGCACAGCCTCTGGGTGCCTCTGCCGCTGTGGCCTTCCAGGACATCACTTGGTAGTGCAGACAATGCCTGAGATGGCATCAGAGGTGACAAGACCCTTGGCACTGGGACTCTGGATGCTGGCTTGTGCCTTGGCCCCTTTCACACGTCCTTGCTCACCTCAGATGGAGGCTGGGTGCCTCCAACCCTCCCTTCGGGTGTTGTCCAGAGTGTCTTAATGTTTGATTCTGTAGAAATGGACGGGCAGACAGAAGAGGTGCCATGAAACACACGTGGTGGAAGGAACCCTGGCTAGGCTGAGTGTCCTAGAGACGGAATGACCCTGGGAGAAGTGGGGCCCTGTGCTTCTCATTGGCTTCGTCGCCAGCAGGGTCCATGGCTGAAAACCAGGCATGACCTTGGAAGGTCCATCTTCCACCAACGTACCCTTGCACATTGACCACTGAGGGCTGTCAGATAGCAACTGAAGCCACCAGAATAAGGGGATTACGGGAACTTCGTGTCCTGTGATGGCATTGGGCAGTTAGTGAACATGAGTTCCTAAAACTCTTGTTCTACTTCCCTTTATCTTGAATTCCTTGCTGTGACTCCCGAAAGCTACCTCTTCTGCTCCCCATCTTGTGTCTCAGAGAAAAATTAGATTTCAGTAAGTTAAGGATGTCGCTGGCCATCTGTGACGGGGTGGAACCCAGGGTCTGGTGCACACACCTAACCACTGGGCTGCTCCCTAACACCTAGGTGGTTGGCCCATGTTAAAGGGACTTGGGACATCTAATTGGAAGTCTCCGCCAACCACGGTGGCAAGTGGCGCTGTAGTTGCTACAGGGCAGTTTGCTATTTATAGCAACATGAAATGTAGACACCAGCGTCCATGCCTCAATGTCTCTGAGGAATAAACACATTATCCGTTTCCTGGATATCGTTTCCCATTTCTGCTTAACTGGGTTTCTTGGCCAAAAAAGAGGAGCCTTGAATATTAGACGCCCTACCCAGGTGTTTAAATTTGTATGATGGCCATTGATGCTGAACGATGTCTCTTTCTACAATTGGTTTAAAAAAAAACAACTGTTTCTGGTCAGAATCTCAGCTGAGATTACAGTAAAGTACGGCTTAAGTTGTTCCTGAGAATTTGTATTGGACATTGTTTCCTGTTTCCAGCTTTGTTTAGGATCTTGGCTTAAATAAAACCAAGTGAATGCAAATGGGTGACACCAGTTATAAACTCGCTCTCCACTCCCAGCTCCCCAGTTACTTGGCCCTCTGGAACCAGAGTGGGACCTTGTCTTACAAGCTTTAAACCCATGAGGCTCTCCTGGTCAGGAACCCCCATATCAACTAGAACGAGCCTGAATAGCCAACTCTCCTGTAAATGAAGTAAGACATGGCTTCCTGGAGTGTCCGGGGTATCTCCAACTAGACAGTGCAGTTTGCTAGCACAAACTGCCACCCTTAAGAATCCCAAGGTTGAGTTTGAACTTGATTTATGGCCATGGTAGAGGGGAAAGTTGAGCATCACAGACTTTCTATCGGCTCCAGGAAGGAGCTGATCCTGGTGACATTGCCCAAAACCAAGATGGTGGCACAGTGGGACCTGCAGCACTTTGTACCTTTTCCAGCCATCCCCATAGACCCCTCCTGCTCCCAGAAACTGCTGATGCACCAGGTATAATTGAGGAAGGGGACGTAGAGAGCCAGGAATGGGGGAACTGGGTGGGGAAGACACTGGACCTCTGATTTGCACTTTAAGCAGTAATGGCTATGGCTATGATCACTCTACAAGGGGGAGGACAATAGTGTTATGCAGGAGCTAGCTGGGCCATGATGCCTTATTTGGCTGTGGTCATGGGACTGGAGTCACCATGCCTGAGCGTGTACCCACCCGTGCTCTTGTAGAATTGCCAGGTGGAGCTGTGAGTCTACACTCCCCACATTTGGGAAGGGGGGCTGCCAATCAATGCTGGTAGCCAAAAAGGCTGAGAAACCTCTTTGTTAACCATTTCCACATCTTCACATGGCATCAGCTGTCTGGAATACAAGTACCACAGTGACCTGATGTCCCTTGATTCAGATCCCGGTTAAAGTGCCCCAGGACTGGGACGAAGTGGCCTCCCTCCCTGTTCTTTGTGGTTCTTGAGATGCTCTGGCCTGATGTCTGGCCATGTGTTCATGGGGGTTTTGTGGACTCTTGGACCCACTTGCACTGAAGAGATCTCCTAAAGCTGAAAATCCACGTAGGTTGTTGGTGGCACTTTTGATCCTTGTTCTTTAACCGAGTGTCTGGTCAAGATCTAGACCCCCAATATTGCTCCAGTTTAGAGGTGAGGGAGCTCCCCTATGAGCCTCCCCATGCAGTGGAGGCTCCGCATGCTGGGAACTGACTTCAGCTCTTGCTGGGGTTCTAGTACGAGAACCCTGCTCCATGTTGTGTCCCTCCTCCTCCCCGCCATGCCTGCTCTCCCTGCAGCAATGCCCCTGGGCTTGACACTGCACTTAAAGGTAACAGCCCATGAAGTGGCTTAAGCCACTGGCCATGGCTGCTGCTGTGGTTACCAGCTCTTCTGTCCAGCTGCCCAAACTGGCTGGTCCAGGAAGGATACTCCGGAGTCTTATCTCAAGCCACTTCAGACAAGGGGAAGGTTGCCTTGCTTTCTCAAATGACAAGATTTACCCCCAAAACGAAGCCAAGTCTCTTCCTCATTGAGATATGCAAAGTCGGACATCTGTCTAGGAATTAAAGGAGACCTTATCAATGGCATCATATCTCACCACATGGGCTATAATGAGCGGGAGTGGATGAGCCACCTCTCGCCCTCCCCGCCCACCGCCCACCAGCCTCCACCCTCCTCCTGACCTCCCTGAGGTTGCCCTGACTCTTCCCTGAGTCAGTTAGACACCTCTAATTCTCCCTTGTGGACCCTCCTTAAGGGACTCCTCGGTGTCTCCCCTCCCGCTTCGTATCAGACTCGGACCCTGCTAAGCCCTTCTGTCTAATAGGATTCTTTCCAGAAATCTCTCTAGCCTGGCTCCCATCACCCCATGCCCCTGGGGTACCTCCTCACGTTCTGGAATAACTGTCCATGCTTGGGGTTTCTCCTCCTCCATCCCATAACTGGCCTCTGGTTTAAATGCCTTTGGCCCCTTCTCAGTAGGGGTATATTTGGGAACCATGAGCACTGGTTGGATTCACTCCTCAAGGACCTGAGTTAGTTTTAACTAAACTAAGCATATGGAATGGTGGTGACAGTCACTTCTGACTGAACCAGAGGTGTTTCTTCAAGACTAGGAACTTCCCCCAAAGAATTTTCTTACCACTTCCCTCAACTGCTCGCCACCTGCTAGGGAGGCTCAGTTCTGCTAGACTGGAATAAAATGGCAGATTCTCTGCTGTCAAGGTCCCTCAGTTCCTAGCCTACAGACGGCATCCACTCAAGGTCTTATGGGGACAAAGATGGGAACTGTTCAGTGAGATCAGTTTCTCTCCTGGCTACCTCCAGTGACATGATCACTGGATTTACCAACCCTGGGGAACTTAGTCACTGTTTCTTTATTGACCTCGGGCTATAGTATCACCTTGGATATAGGTGAGCTGATGAGTCACCTGGTGTGTGCCTATGCATGTGCACCAGGGGAGAGTCTCAAGTCTCAGTTGAATGATCTGGATGTGACGGTCATCAACTTTACCCTGCCTTACCAACTTGAAACTGGTCTTTTGTTGAATCACCTGTGTGGGCAGGACCAAGTCCCCAGTGGGACAAAAACATGTCTTGGTGACATCGAATCTCAGGAAGGTGCTTGACTACCCTCTTAAGAACACATGCTGACTCTCCTTGGTGACAATGCAGCACTAGGTGTGGCCTTACTTCTCGGCAACCAGTGGCAAACCTGAATCTTTGACTGACTTAAGCTGGGGTCTAGTGGACATGTTACTACTTGGTCACGCTTGCCTCATTCTGCATGCTGATCTTAAAGCCTAGTGACTTCCTATTGACCCCAGAGGCTGGAACCTTTCCTAGAATGTCCAAAGGTTCATGGAAAAGACTTGACATTTGCCTATAGACTAGGAGTGGGGTTTGCCTGGGTCTCCTGGACTTCTGGACCATTAGCTTAACACCAGAAGAAGCCACTCTGGAGAATCTTAGGCCAGGCATGCTGGTGCATGCCTGCAATCCCAGCAGCTTGGGAGGCTGAGGGAGGATCAGGAGTTCAAAACCAGCCTCAGCAAAAGTGAGGCACTAAGCAACTTGGTGAGACCCTGTCTCTAAATAAAATGGCTGGGGATGTGGCTCGGATCAAGTGCTCCTGAGTTCAATATCATGTTAGTCTCAATAGAGCTGAGACCTCTGAGACTTGGCTTCTGTTCTTGCTGGATGATCTGCCCTGTCATCTCTGGAGATGATGGGAGATGTCAACTTCTCGTGAGCTAGAGCCTTAAGTGCCACAGACCACCAAACTAGTGTTCACCAAGATTCTAAAGTCTATGCGTGGGGTAACCTGACGTGGAAGGATTGCTCTTAATGTAGGAGGGAAATGGTCTGGGAAAGTCTCCAAGGCTCAAGTGGGTTTCCTGACCTCATTGAAGGAGACCTCTGCCCCCTGTTCTACCTCCAAGGTCACCCCACACCTCTGGATCTTGTTTGGAGTAAGCCCATGAAAGGCAGGTAATGACACTTGAAGCACGTGTGTATTGTCTTTTGTTGCAAGACAAAGGTCACCTACCACCCTTGGGTGCTGAGTTTTACTTGGTACAGCTGAGACTCTTGGTTCAGAAAAACATTGACCATAAAAGACTTTCACGTAGGAAGAGCTACATTAATGATGGTCTTCTGACATGGAGAACCTGTCAGAGAGCGTACTTCTCTAGTTTCTTTCCAGTTCTCCTGCTCCTCCAGAGGAGTCTGGGAAGGTTGGAGAAGGGCCAGCAATGTCTTCCAGAACTGCCAAAGCTGTACCCTCGTTATGAGGACCCTAACTTGAGTCTCCTCGAAGTAGGAGCAATGATGAATTTTTCCTCGTTACACTCTCTGCTTGTCACTCCTCTCTGCCCGTTAACTCTTGATCTCCTTAGAAGTGTCCCCAGTAAAGGCCAGGGAACAACGACACTTGGCCTCTGAGCAGAGGGACCAGAGGCTCAGGACGGCATCTGCTTGATGTCAATGCTGAAAACTGAACCTCCAAATTCCATGAAGAGAAGCTGGAGCAGGCTTAGAATGGCTCTCCCCACAACTTTCCTATCCTAAAAAACCCTAAACTTTGATCTCGAGTCAGGAATTATTTAGCAACTCTGTAAATCCAGACCTCTGAGAGGGTGGGGGCTCCCACTGGGTCCCTTGGGTGTGTTCCCCTGGGCCCCATGGTTTCTGGGGCAGTTCTCCCTCACCCTAACATAATTGTGCACAAGCTCGGTGGAGCCCTCTAGCCACCCGGCAGGTCCCTTGCTGGTATCAACACTATCCTGATGTCAAGTCCCCTGTCCAATAGGAAGATAAATCCATGTCATTACCCCTGACATCTTAACAGAGTTGATACTGAATGTTCAAGAAGCCCGAATAAATGCAGGCTCATGAAGATTTTTAACTAAGACTTAAATATGCTCATGTTAGCAAAAGCATGTAGCTCTACAGAGGGTAACGAGTTCTTGACGATTAAGGAAAATTCTTGCAACAATATTATTATCCTTGAATCCAGTGGACATGATATGCAGGTCAGGGTCATGGGACAGGGAGAACTACTGGCAGGGGGGAAGGTTGTATAAATCTGGATGCAGCTTATGCTGGTTTTTGGTCTGCAAAGAGCCCTCGGTATTTCTAAAATGGTCATAGAAAGCATCAGAAAGGCTCAACATGGCTTTCTTCTTGGCAATAACCACATCAATGACATGGGTTGGGTCTTGTTTCTTATCCCTCAACCTCTCAAGTGTCCCTTAAACCTAGGTTTTAGGTCTTCCTACTGCAGTATACGAAGACCATGACATCTCTAACACACTCTCAGAAAAACTCAATTCCTCTACCAAATGACCCATAAATAGTCACACTCCAAGTTGGCAGCCTTTTTCTCCACTGTTCAAGTCGGGATCCGAACATGGTCCATACGCTGGTAGCTAGCAGACCGCAAGCCCTCTAAATGGAATCATTCCTTTTGTCCCCTGGCTGCTTGTCCTACACTGGACAGCCAATATCCTAGAGATGTGCCCGGTACCTGTCATGGCTTCACGTTCCTGTTCATGGTCCTCGATGCCTGCTCCTCATCCCCTCCTGAAACTGAGTGTGCTGTTAGAACATCTTTTTTCTTTGAGGCTCTCTTAGCTTGGAGCAGGAATAGTGTCCCAAATCTACAACCCTTCAAAAGGCTCTTGCTGCCTATGGTCACGAGGCACCAGCCTTGCCAGGTGAGGCCTGGAATGACCTGTGGAGTTTTCGTTACTGCTTGGGAACTTGGCTCTGCTGTCGCCTGAGGATAGAGGTCCGTAGTTCTACCTTCTATCTACTGCCTACCATGGTTCCTCATATGAAAGGCTTGTCCTGTTGGCCTGACACCTAGTAGCCTGACTGCCCCATCGTAACAGGTGTGGGTTCCTGGACACACCCTACTGCCTATTGGCCTTTTGTTTAACGGGTGAGACCACCTGGGCCTTCACTAGCTCCTGCTGAAGGAGTTCTTGTTCCTTCTCAAAGTCCTGCTTCCTAAGTATGACACAGAAAGACTTCCATGAAGGTGATCATTGTAGTGGCCTGTCTTGAGGGACGTGTTGGGGGTCACATTATGGACATGAGATTGCTACTTGATGAAACCAAAGATTTTTTTTTCTCCCTTTTATAAAGGTTCTTTTCCCTTCTGGGTGGTCATTACATGGGGACAAATGAGGTCCTTGTTCTAGTTCACGAATTGTACTAACTTGTTGAACAAAGTGTATAATCCAGCATTTCTAATTCTATTCTGAACAGACACTTCCAGCTCCCTGTACTGTTAACCATAGAAGTGGAATTTGCCTTCCATTGGGATGTAATGGATGTTGGAAAATGCTGGACACTCTCTCCTGGCAGCCATGGAAGACAAGAGAACATTCAGGAACATAATCCTTAATGCCTTCCTAGTTATCCTGCTAGGGCCACACAAGATAGTTCTATGTTACCTTCCGTAGAACTACATACACTGTGTATGGTCAGGATTAACTCTTACCATGGGAGGTTGGACAGTCTGCAATGCAAGGAAGCATTCTTGATCACTTCTAAAGACAAATACTGAAACAGGTAAGAAAGAGTCTAGAAGAAGGTACAAGATGGCGGCAGCAGCAGAAGGCTTTCTACTGAAGCTTCGCCTCTTGTGCTTGCCTTCATAGTAAGGCCCATCCCAGCCTCTAACCCAAGAGTTGCATCAGAGGCTTGGGCAGGGCCAAACTGCAGCCAGTCAGTCAGATGGATGTGGTTATATCCCCTCTGGTCACCAGCCCTGAGAATCGCTGGACGGCCAAACCTTGGTGCACAACTGCCCCCATGAAACACTCAGATCCAAGACCCTTGTTTTAAGGGTTTGCCTTTGTTCTAATGGTTGGTCTGTGTGGAAGGACCTGACTCCAACTTCCAACACTGGTCACCTTTGAGCATTTTTGCCACCCACTTAGATAGGACATCCATGGTCTAACCCTATAAAACCATGTGGTTGTCAAGTTTTCTAGACGGGCTCATCCAGAATGGAGGGTATCCTATAAGATAACCTGGACTCTGCATTTGGTTCCTTCTGATTCCACTCCACTTGGATACTTGGCAAGAGTCAGACAAAATGGTGTCACTTCGTCTGGGGTCACATGTTGAAGCATGTTCCATAGTGTTCCACCTCTAAGGATGCCGAGATTACTCCTCAGTTAAGTTCAACAGCCCTTCTTCTGTAAAGGGTCGACTCCTTGACTTGTGATTCATGTGGGGTAAAGGTTTGAGATCCCTGAAAGTGACTTTTTATTTCAACTGTAGAATCTGAACCTTGGGTATTGCACTCCCATCAGATGTTATAAATACATTCCATACTTACCAAGGGAATTCCTGAGTTTTCCTTCTATAGTTTTAGAAATCGTAAATTTAGAAGCCTACTGACATAACCCTTTTCACCTGTCTAGACAACGAGAGCCTCTTCAAACAGGCCCTAACCCTGTTGATTATGAGCAAATATTCTTCCTGCATTCTTTGCACAACCTATGGTCAAGGTCACCTTAACTTTTTTTTATTTATTTTTATTTTTTTTATTGTTGGTCGTTCAAAACCTTACATAGTTCTTAATACATCATATTTCACAGTTTGATTCAAGCGGGTTATGAACTCCCAACTTTACCCCGTATACAGATTGCTGTATCACATCAGTTACCCTTCCATTGATTGACATATTGCCTTTCTAGTGTCTGATGTATTCTGCTGTCAGTCCTATTCTCTACTATCCCCCCTCTCCTCCCCTCCCCTCCCCTTTTCTCTCTCTACCCCTTCTACTGTAAATCATTTCTTCCATTTGTATTATCTTGTCTTACCCCTCCATTACATAGTTCTTGATATATCATATTTCACATTTTGATTCAAGTGGGTTATGCACTCCCATTTTACCCAGTATACAGCTTGCAGAATCACATCAGTTACACTTCCATTGCTTTATATATTGCCATCCTAGTGTCTGTTGTATTCTGCTGCCTTTCCTATCCTCTACTATCCCCCCTCCCCTCCCCTCCCCTCTTCTCTCTCTACCCCCCCTACTGTAATTCATTCCTCCCCCTTGTATTATTTTTCCCTTTCCCCTCACTTCCTCTTGTACGTAATTTTGTATAACCCTGAGGGTCTCGTTCCATTTCCATGCAATTTCCCTTCTCTCTCCCTTTCCCTCCTACCTCTCAACCCTGTTTAATGATGGTCTTCTTCTCGTGCTCTTCTTCCCTAGTCTGTTCTTAATTACTCTCCTTATATCAAAGAAGACATTTGGCATTTGTTTTTTAGGGCTTGGCTAGCTTCGCTTAGCATAATCTGCTCTAATGCCATCCATTTCCCTCCAAATTCTATGATTTTGTCATTTCTTAATGCAGAGTAATACTCCATTGTGTATAAATGCCACACTTTTTTTATCCATTCGTCTATTGAAGGGCATCTAGGTTGGTTCCACAGTCTTGCTATTGTGAATTGTGCTGCTATGAACATCGATGTAGCAGTGTCCCTGTAGCATGCTCTTTTTAGGTCTTTAGGGAATAGACCGAGAAGGGGGATAGCTGGGTCAAATGGTGGTTCCATTCCCAGCTTTCCAAGAAATCTCCATACTGCTTTCCAAATTGGATGCAACAATTTGCAGTCCCACCAACAATGTACAAGTGTACCCTTTTCCCCACATCCTCGCCAGCACTTATTGTTGTTTGACTTCGTAATGGCTGCCAATCTTACTGGAGTGAGATGGTATCTTAGGGTGGTTTTGATTTGCATTTCTCTGACTGCTAGAGATGGTGAGCATTTTTTCATATACTTGTTGATTGATTGTATGTCCTCCTCTGAGAAGTGTCTGTTCAAGTCCTTGGCCCATTTGTTGATGGGATTATTTATTATCTTATTGTCTAATTTTCTGAGTTCTTTATATACTCTGGATATTAGGGCTCTATCTGAAGTGTGAGGAGTAAAGATTTGTTCCCATGATGTAGGCTCCCTATTTACCTCTCTTATTGTTTCTTTTGCTGAGGAAAAAACTTTTTAGTTTGAGTAAGTCCCATTTGTTGATTCTAGATGTTAACTCTTGTGCTATGGGTGTCCTATTGAGGAATTTGGAGCCCGACCCCACAGCATGTAGGTCGTAGCCAACTTTCTCTTCTATCAGATGCCGTGTCTCTGATTTGATATCAAGCTCCTTGATCCATTTTGAGTTAACTTTTGTGCATGGCGAGAGAAAGGGATTCAATTTCATTTTGTTGCATATGGATTTCCAGCTTTCCCAGCACCATTTGTTGAAGATGCTATCCTTCCTCCATTGCATGCTTTTAGCCCCTTTATCAAATATAAGAAAGTTGTAGTTTTGTGGGTTGGTTTCTGTGTCCTCTATTCTGTACCATTGGTCCACCCGCCTGTTTTGGTACCAGTACCATGCTGTTTTTGTTACTATTGCTCTGTAGTATAGTTTGAAATCTGGAATCGCTATACCACCTGATTCACACTTCCTGCTTAGTATTGTTTTTGCTATTCTGGGTCTTTTATTCTTCCATATGAATTTCATGATTGCTTTCTCTATTTCTACAAAAAATACCGTTGGGATTTTGATTGGCATTGCATTAAACCTATAGAGAACTTTTGGTAATATCGCCATTTTGATGATGTTAGTTCTGCCTATCCATGAACAGGGTATATTTTTCCATCTTCTAAGGTCTTCTTCAATTTCTCTCTTTAGGGTTCTGTAGTTTTCATTGTATAAGTCTTTCACCTCTTTTGTTAGGTTGATTCCCAAGTATTTTATTCTTTTTGAGGATATTGTGAACGGAGTGGTTGTCCTCGTTTCCATTTCAGAGGATTTGTCGCTGATATACAGGAATGCCTTTGATTTATGCGTGTTGATTTTATAACCTGCCACTTTGCTGAATTCATTTATTAGCTCTAACAGTTTCTTTGTAGACCCTATTGGGCCTGCTAGGTATAGAATCATGTCATCTGCAAATAGTGATAATTTAAGTTCTTCTTTTCCTATTTTTATGCCTTTAATTTCTTTCGTCTGTCTAATTGCTCTGGCCAGTGTTTCGAGAACTATGTTGAACAAAAGTGGTGAGAGAGGGCATCCCTGTCTTGTTCCAGATTTTAGAGGGAATGCCTTCAATTTTTCTCCATTCAGAATGATGCTAGCCTGAGGCTTAGCATAATTTGCTTTTACAATGTTGAGGTATGTTCCTGTTATCCCTAGTTTTTCAAGAGTTTTGAACATAAACGGATGCTGTACTTTGTCGAATGCTTTTTCTGCATCTATCGAGATGATTATATGGTTCTTATTTTTAAGTCTATTGATGTGGTGAATAACATTTATTGATTTCCATATATTGAACCAGCCTTGCATACCAGGGATGAATCCTACTTGATCATGGTGCACAATTTTTTTGATATGTTTTTGTATCCGATTTGCCAGAATTTTATTGAGGATTTTTGCATCTAGGTTCATTAGAGATATTGGTCTGTAGTTTTCTTTCTTTGAAGTGTCTTTGTCTGGTTTCGGAATCAGGGTGATGTTGGCCTCGTAGAATGAATTTGGAAGATCTCCCTCTTTTTCTATTTCCTGAAATAGCTTGAAAAGTATTGGTATTAGTTCCTCTTTAAAAGTTTTGTAAAACTCTGCTGTATACCCATCCGGTCCTGGGCTTTTCTTAGATGGTAATCTTTTGATGGTTTCTTCTATTTCCTCAATTGATATTGGTCTGTTTAGGTTGTCTATATCCTCCTGATTCAATCTGGGCAGACTATATGACTTAAGAAATTTATTGATGCCTTCACTATCTTCTATTTTATTGGAGTATAAGGATTCAAAATAATTTCTGATTATCTTCTGTATTTCTGAAGTGTCTGTCGTGATCTTGCCTTTTTCATCCCTTATGCTAGTAATTTGAGTTCTCTCTCTTCTTCTCTTCGCTAGCATGGCTAAGGGTCTGTCAATTTTATTTATCTTTTCAAAGAACCAACTTTTTGTTTTGTCAATTTTTTCAATTGTGTTTGTTTCGATTTCATTAATTTCAGCTCTGATTTTAATTATTTCTTGCCTTCTACTTCTTTTGCTGTTGTTTTGCTCTTCTTTTTCTAGGATTTTGAGATGAAGTATGAGATCATTTATTTGTTGGTTTTTTTCTTTTTTTGAGGAATGAACTCCAAGCAATGAATTTTCCTCTTAGAACTGCTTTCAATGTGTCCCATAGATTCCGATATGTTGTGTCTGTGTTTTCATTAAACTCTAAGAATTTTTTAATTTCCTCCTTGATGTCTTCTAAAACCCATTGATCATTCAGTAACCTTTTGTTCATTCTCCAAGTGATGCATGATTTTTCCTTGCTTCTTTTATCATTGATTTTTAGTTTCATTCCATTATGATCAGATAAGATGCATGGTATTATCTCCGCTCCTTTATATTGTCTAAGAGTTGCCCTGTGACATAATATATGATCTATTTTTGAGAAGGATCCATGTGCTGCTGAGAAAAAAGTGTAGCTGCTTGATGTTGGGTGGTATATTCTATATATGTCAATTAAGTCTAGGTTGTTAATTGTGTTATTGAGTTCTATAGTTTCCTTATTCAACTTTTGTTTGGAAGATCTGTCCAGTGATGAGAGAGGTGTGTTGAAGTCTCCCATGATTATTGTATGGTGGTCTATTAGACTCTTGAACTTGAGAAGAGTTTGCTTGATGAACACAGCAGCACCGTTGTTTGGGGCATATATATTTATGATTGTTATGTCTTGTTGGTGTATGGTTTCCTTGAGCAGTATGTAGTGTCATTCTTTATCCCTTTTGATTAACTTTGGTTTGAAATCTATTTTATTTGATATGAGTATGGACACTCCTGCTTGTTTCCGCAGTCCATATGAGTGATATGATTTTTCCCAACTTTTCACCTTCAGTCTATGTATATCCTTTCCTATCAAATGCGTCTCCTGTAGGCAGCATATTGTTGGGTCTTGTTTTGTGATCCATTCAACTAGCCTGTGTCTCTTAATTGGTGAGTTTAAGCCATTAACATTTAGGGTTATTATTGAGATATGGTTTGTTCTTCCAGCCATATTTGTTTATTAATGCTGCTAAATCTGATTTGTTTTCCTCTTTGATTATTTTCCCCCCTTTACTGTCCTACCTCCCACTGTTGGTTTTCATTGTTGTTTTCCATTTCCTCTTCCTGTAGTGTTTTGCCAAGGATTTTTTGAAGAGATGGTTTTCTAGCTGCAAATTCTTTTAACTTTTGTTTATCATGGAATGTTTTAATTTCATCTTCCATCCTGAAGCTTAATTTCACCGGATACACGATTCTTGGTTGGAACCCATTTTCTTTTAGCGTTTGAAATATGTTATTCCAGGATCTTCTAGCTTTTAGAGTCTGTGTTGAGATCAGCTGTTATCCTGATTGATTTACCCCTAAATGTAATCTGCTTCCTTTCTCTTGTAGCTTTTAAAATTCTCTCCTTATTCTGTATGTTGGACATCTTCATTATAATGTGTCTAGGTGTGGATCTCTTATGATTTTGCACATTTGGCGTCCTGTAGGCTTCTAGGATTTGGGGTTCTGTCTCATTCTTCAAGTCTGGGAAGTTTTCTCGTATTATTTCACTGAATAAATTGTTTATTCCTTTGGTTTGGAGCTCTGTGCCTTCCTGTATCCCAATGACTCTTAAGTTTGGTCTTTTGATATTATCCCATATTTCTTGGATGTTCTGCTCATGGTTTCTTAGCAGACTTGCTGAGCTGTCTATGTTCTTTTCAAGTTGAAATACTCTGTCTTCATTGTCTGATGTTCTATCTTCTAAGTGATCTACTCTGCTGGTAGTATTCTCAATTGAGTTTTTAAGTTGGTTTATTGCTTCCTGCATTTCTAGGATTTCTATTTGTTTTTTTATTTCCTCTATCTCCCTGTGAAATTGATTTTTTACTTCCTGGATTTGTTTATGTAGTTCCTTGTCAATGTGATCTTTCATTGTCTGATTTTGCTGTCTCATGTCTTCCTTGAGACTCCAGATCATCTGAAGCATGTATATCCTGACCTCTCTGTCTGACATTCCATCTGTTGCAGCTATTACCTCTTCTAGAGTTGAGTTGACCTGCATTGCCTGTGGTCCTTTCTTTCCTTGTCTTTTCATACTGCTGGTGTTTCTTTCTGCTTGGTGAAACTGTTGTGTTTTTGAAATTTTCCCTCTATTTATTTATATTGCTCTTGTATAGTTGAAAAGTCTCCCTTGCAGGACAGGTGGTGGCTGTGATCCTCCACCAATTGGTGTGATCCGTCTACCACGCTGGCGGGCCCTAGGTCTGCTCTGCTGGCCGGTCGAAGGTTCGCCTACCCAGCAGGCACGAGGGGCACCTCTGTCTCTCCGCAGGTTGCTGGGCCTAACCTCCCGATGGGTCCCCGGTACGCCTACCTTGCAGGCACTGGGGGTGGGGCTGGCTCCGGCCCGCAACAAGCCGCTGGGCCTGATCTGCCGGTGGTCACAGTCCCGCCTACCTTGCAGGCACTGGGGGAGGGGACGGGCCTGCCCCTCGCCAGGCCGCTGGACCTGTCTTGCTGGTGGGTCGCAGGACCACGTTCCCTGCAGGCACGTGTGTCAGCTCTGTCTCTCGGCAGGTTGCTGGGCCTGACCTGCCCGTGGGTCGCCGATTCTCCTACCTTACAGGCACTCACCTTAACTTTCTTGACAGACATGGACTCCTATCGAACATACTGTGTATGTTTACTAGGAATGCTTAGTAAAGATGTGGGTGTTGGTTGAGGTCATTACCCCCAAATGATGTGGGGTTCCAGGAATTGAAGCTTTGTCTATGTAAGGGAGCCATATTCTCAAAGAAGAGATTTTTTTTTGTCAGCTATTCTCAAGTTCCTACAGAATAAGTGTCCACCATACTGTAGACCACACTTTCATAACTATGCCTAACAGGATGGATCTGACCACCACACTCTCCCATGATTTCACAAGAATTCCCAAAGGGCAGCCCCTGTTAATGGTGTTCATGTCAATCATGGCAAGGTGAAGGCATCTGAGATAACTGGTCATTCTGATGAGTTCTGTGGATGAGCTAGGGAACTGGCCAGCCTGTCTTTCCAAAGTTGTGTGGCCCTTATTGGGCTCCACCAGCATCATTCCATCTTTAGTTTCAAGAAGCATCACCTTGTCACCTAGAATCTGCAATCGCATCAGAGAATGATGGGCAATGTCAATCCTAAGACTGTGGTCACCGGATTCCAGCCAAACACTGGTGGCTGACCTGTCTTCAGTCATAGGACTGACATTGTCTCCCTCAACTACACCTGAAGGGACTTTAGGACCTGGCACTTAGGTTTGTGCCACTGTAAAGTCTTCCCCTGTGGGAACACCTCAGGGACATAAGGCATGCAGAGCAACGTCCATGGAATTTCTCCCTAAAGGTCCTCGGGTGCTTCCTGTGTACAAGCCCCATGAAGGCAGGGCTGGGTGTCCCTTTCCTGCTCGGGCTCAGAACCAATGGGGCTACACCTGCACCACCTGTCCATGGCTGCCTGCCTCTGTATGAGAACCTCACATCTGAGTGAGGTCATGGACTCCTTGGGGCCAGAAACCAGATCTCTCCCTAAACATGGGTGCAGGGGTGACCAAGGCTCTCTGTACAACTAAGATGACTGCTCATGGCTCATGGCTTTCTGGACATGGGTCTTTTTTCCTGAAAACTGCCTCAGATGGACAGGGGATAGAACTGAGGTCACCTCGGGCTTTGCTTCTGGGCATGACAATGATGTGGCCTTGCTAGGTAGCACTGCCCTTGCTCCACTGTCCTCAGTACTCATTCCTGAAGGTGTCGGCTGCTTGTGGGTTCAGGTCTTGTGTGAACCCACTTGACCAAGTGACCAGCATTTCAGACGAGTGGTTGTCCTTCACCCACAGAATCCTAGGAGGGGAGTTGCCTCCAGTACCAGAAGGGGCGGTTCCTCCCCCATTGAGAGCCCTGCTTCCCCTTTCTCATGTCATCAGGCAAAGGTCACAGGTGTCCCAGGGCTTTCACCACTATCTGGGGTGGAGACCCTAAATGTCACCTAATGACACTGGGGCAAGTCATTGTAGGACAGCTAAAGCTCAGCTGCCCCCCTTGACCATTCATCTGGCATAGGATCTCGAAGGCTGAGAATATTTGGAGTGAAGACGGCGAGAATCTAGAGAAGGAACCGCATCTGTCCTAGGGTCCGCCTTGGAGCATGGGTGGGCTGCCATCGCAGGTGCCTGGGCTTCCTCTTTCTATTTCCCCCAGCTCCATGGAGGTGCCTGGGGACCCTCCTGGGGAAGGCAGAGCACTGAGCTTGCACAGCGCGGTCCGAACTGGACCCTCTCTGTGGGGGTCGTGCTCTGTGGTTGCACCTCCAGGTAAGAGGACTCATTCCTTAAGCTTCGACTTTGTTCCTCTTTATTCACTTTTTTCCTTGTTAAACCCTGGAACAACTTATTAAGAAAAAATGCTGCTGTGTCCCAGGGAAGATCATCTGAGGAAGTGCACCTTGCGTGGGAGACTGAGATTTGGAAGGGCAGAGCTTTTGCTCCAGATGCCAATATGGGGAACCAAAGCACAGGCCCCCCTGAGCAGGAAGAGAAACTGGTTCAGACTAAGGTGACTGTTCCCTAGGGTTCATCTAGGTCCTCCTGAAAAGTCCCGGGCTTGGTTTATGGATTGGAAGTGACTTGGCACATAGGGCCATCAATATAGAAGTCCGTCCTGAGAGCTGGGCTCCTGTCTGCACTTCTCTGGTCTTCTCTATGGGCTCCTAGATGAATCCTCCCTCACGTTGGCTGTGGAATTCACTTACGTGCAGACTTGGTGGGGGCCTCCCTCCTGTTGGATGGAGGATACCTCGTCATTGTCACAGGGTTCCTGTGTCGAAGGTAGACCTGACGGTCACTGTTCACAAAGTGACTCTTCACCACAGGTCTTTATCTTGTAGCACATGTGGCCCTGTCATGAGTGGGAATCTCCAACTTTCCCTCTAGAAACTTCCCTTTTAGTACAAAAAAACAGGAAATTTCTCACGAAACATTATCATATTGAATGGCAACGTAGGGCTCTTGTTGTTATAACCAGGAGGTGGCCTTTTCTTAATGGACAGGACCTCAGAACACTCATGGAACTTGAGAAACATCTCAATCATGGTACACCTGGTCTTTCGTGTGGCCAGAAAGTCATTGGTTTTGCTTCTTATAAAAACTTCAGAAACGCACAGAACCAGCCAGAGAAATGGCTGTTCCCATCGTGTTCAGGGACCCACCTCTGACAGCTGGGACACGGTGTCTGGTTTCCTCACCAGCTCGTGTAGCTACCCCTTAAGGCAAACAAACATCTCCATCTGCAGCCTCCATGGTGTATGGACATGTACCTAACATCTTAATGCCTTTAGCATTCAAACTCAGCTTCTCCAGCATCCAGCAACATGTAGACAGTCAAGCCAAACTTTCACAAGGATCATCAAAACTGGCTTGTTTAAATGGGGATCCAGATACGGCCTACACATCATGAGCAGGGCTTTCCCCACCTTTTCCCCTGGCAATTTCTGTCTTCCCTGTGTCCTAAAGCAGACGTTTGCTTCAGTCCTCTGAATGGGAGACACTTTCCCCCATAAATCTAGTTTTCCAGCCCTGAGAGCATAAGACTCTAGTTCTAAGGTAAAGAAATGAGAAAGGAAACAGCCTCCCTTGATAATGAGCCAATTGGGACCTGACGGGCCTCACCTGGGCCCCCTCTCCCTGCCGTGATTCCTGGGAAACATTTCTGGCTTGACATGGTGTATGTCATGTGGTAGCTGTCAACAGACCCACGACGGGGGAACCAGTAGGACAATCGCGTATACTGTCGGAGCTGCAGTTGTGTCCTTCTGCCTGAAGGTAACCTGATAATCTCCTGTGTCCTTCGGCAGTGGAGATGCAAGGGGTGGCCATTGGACTTCATTACTGAACTGCTGTTCCCTTTTAGGATCTACCTAAATGATGCTTCTAGATCATTTTGGATTTGCTATGGCTTTGGGGAGCATGATGATCTGCACAACCTTCACTTTCTTACAAGCCAAAGAGCATCTCCATTTTTAAAAACTCTCCAGCTTCTTAGGAAGGAACTGTCGGACTTCACAGAAGTAGGGTTCTCAACACTCCTGTGTGCTGACGACCTGTCACTCGTGACCTGAGATGGAGATTGAACTTGTTCTGTTGAAATTGTAGTAGCCTAACTGCTTTATGGTACCAAATGTGGATTTCTAGAGCAAATTCTAAGGAAGAGACTGGGAAATGGATAGGGTAGCTTTTTCTTCCCAATCATGGAGGATGGTGAACATTCCAAAGACCCTCTGCCACTCCTCCCCAGTTGTAGGAAAAGTGCTGTCGGCCACTACTGAAGGCATTTGTGACTTGCCTTGGTAGATAAGTGACAACAATAGTCTGATGTATTGGACAACATGGACCCCCTCATTTTGTCACAAGACTGGAAATGCTCCTGTGAGATGACGAGACCTCAAGAGGTTCTAATTGTCTAAGGATCATGGAGGAGTCTGATGTGACAGTAGAGTGCTGCTATCTTATTGTAGCTTTGGCTCAGAAGGTTGTCTGTCTTCGAGGTAGGGTCACATCTGGGCTTGGAGAAGTCACTCTCCAGGCTGTGTCCACTTGGCCACCCAGATCTGGCTCCCTGGCTTCTCAGTGGGCTGACTCAGAGCCAGTGCACGATGGAGGCTTGGCAGGTGTGTCCCAATTGCTCGGTGGGGAGCTCTACCACCAAAACCACCGGGATGTTACTTGGCTTTTCTAAACAACATACATTCATAGTTTCCAATTCATATGGAGGTGGTATGGAGGGTGTTACCGGCTCTTGGTGTTCCCAGATCAGCATTGGGTTCTCCTGATTGATTGGAGATAGAGATCACCAAGAGGAGACCAATAGAGTTGGGACAAGGCTCTGCTGGGACTTCTGCTGGAGTCGAGGGGAGACGATGCATGGTGAGGGTTCCTAAACCAGCTCTCCAAAGACATGACGAAGCTTAAGGGAAATGGGCTCAGGTAGGCACATGACCCCAGGATTCTGCACCTGGCTCCTCTGCCCCTGGCACCAGGGTTTGCACGGGAGATCTGCTCAGCCTTGGGACTCTGCTCAATGGGAGAGGGATCCTAGGCACGTGGAGGTCGGCAGCACAGATCACAAAGCTGATAGACACGTTCAGTATCAGCCTCCCAGGAAGGCTGTGTCAGTCAAGGCTGGACATATTGTGCATGTGGGGTTTTTAGAAAAACTCAGAAGGAGTTCTGGTCATGGGTGGAAATGCCTACGGACAGCAGTTCTTGCTGGGCAGAAAGTCTTGGTGGGGAACAAGGGTTCTCCCCGCCCTGTCTCGACAGGGGCATAGTACATGATGGAAAGCGCAGTCTTCACCTTGGTTACTCCAAGCATTCCTATCCCCTGCCTTACATGGGAACTGAAAAGAATGACACCAGCCCCACCTGCAACTTTCTTAAATTTTTCATGACGGGCTAATGCAGAATGTGGGACAACCTCCAAGACAAGTGGGACCCTTGGTTCCTTTTCATGCCAGCCTCTATTATTCTCTGCCTGCATGGTGGGCTCTGTCATTGGGGGCTCTTGCTGCCTTGTGTGACCAGGTGTGCCGACCATGACAGAATGGGACCAAAACCCCAACCAAAAGCAGTGGTCATTGAGGGACAGTTATAGCCTCCAGCTTAATTCTCCAGTGGTTACTGAGGCTGCAGGTCCGGAAAAGGGACTAATCCTTTTATCCTGTGCTGTACCTGAGAGGTCCTTATTACAATCCTGCCTTTGTGGCTTTTGCCAATTTGAGATTATCTACAATGGCCATGTCTCGGTGGCCTCAACTCATGTCTGTGACATCCCTGAGTTTGCCCTGGCTCTCCTTGAGTACAAAGCCAGATCTATGTAGGCCTAGTGGGCCCCTCACCCTGCCTCAGGCTCAAAATCAAAGGTGACCTAACATTTCCCCCATGACCTGCCTGATTCCCACCTCCTGGTTCTAAAACCTCATTTTAGCTCATTCCAACTTCAGGGCCAGAAATCAGACTATCATCTGAATCTAGGATTATGTGAGAAGAATGTGACTGAAAAACTGAGCTTTGTTCTGTTTTGGTCTCCAGATCCTGGTTGACTTTTTTATTTTTGAGCTGAATGTCAAGAGCCAGCCACTCCTTGGTGTGCAGGGTTTGGGAGGAATGAGGGATAGACCTGAGCACCGCTCTTGGGCCTGCTGCCGTGGGCTTAGTGTGCATGTCCTCACTGGTTCCAATGACCTCTACTACCATCCTCGGTGCTTATTCTGGAAGGTTGGCTTCTTATGGGTTCAGGCCCTGTGTGCACCCAAATGACCAAAGGCCTTTCATTCCAAGCAGGCGATTGACTAGGGGGTCCCTGGGAACATCAGAATCGTCCTTCCCATGGAACCCCTTAGGAGGGGAGAGGCCCTGGGGATGTCTCCAGAGTAAGAAGAGAGGGCTCCTGCCCTGTTGAAAGCCCCACTTACCTTTTCTTTTCCATATGTCCTCAGATCACTGTAGCCTGTGGCTTTTTACACTGTGGGCAGAGGCCCTAAATGTCACATAATGATGCTCGGGGCAACTATGGGTTTTTGTCATTGCAAGACAAATCTCAGCTACCTGTGACTGACCATCTGGCCTCTAGTCTCTCTGAGGAGGTCTGGACAAAATATCTGGGGGCAAGAAGGACTTTGATGGTGAACTTGTTTCAGTGGAAGGAGTGGCATCTATCGAGCTGTCGGTCTTGACGTGGAGAAATCTGTCACTGTTGTCTGCTCTCCTGACTTCTCCCACTTTCTCTAGTCTTGGGGCTGCAAGGGGAAGCCTGGGGACACCCGTCACCCATGGATGAGCTTTTTCTGCTAATCAGAGCTGTAGCCCATTAATGGGGTATCAAGATGGCTGCACCTCAAGATCAGTTCTGTGGTGATGCCAATAATCGAGTTCTAACTCTCTGCTTGGCTCCTCATCTTGTGAGAAATGCAGGAGTGTCCTCGGGGCTCGTGAGGCACTATGTATGGAGAGCTGATGCCGAGAAGGCAGAGTCTGTGTCAGCCTGAGTGGCCACTAACAGAAACTGAACCTCAGACTGCAACGCAGAGGGAGGAAAAGCAGGCTCAGGGGTCCTGGTCCGTCTTCTGCAGAGGAATCCTGAACTGTCTTCAGGTCAGAAGTGACCTGGCAGTGGGGCCATGACGTGGGAGTTGAGGCTGTGGTGTCTTCTGGGTGCTATTGTTCCAGGGTGAGTTCCCCTCACTCTGGATCCACCTATGGGCACGCTGATGGGCGCCTCCTAGCTCTGTGGGTCGGGCTTCTGGTGTCAGCACCATCCTGGATTGTAGCCTCTGTTGGGGAGTACCACTGGACCACAAGTGTCAGATGGACCTGACACTGAAAACCTATGAATGGTTGTCCTTGGTTTGCCTCAGCTTCCCTGGTGTGAGGAAGAGACTGCCAGATGTGGGGGTGCACACCTATAGTCCCAGTGGCTTGGGAGGATCAAAAGCTCAAGGCCAGCCTCAGCAACTTGGCCCTATGTAACACAGCCAGACTGGGTCTCAAAAGGGGTTGGGGGGATGAGACTCAGGGGCTTAGCACCACTGGGTTCATTACCCAGTACCCCCCCCCAAAAAAAACACCCCTAAGACCCTATACTGACACTCCTACCCAGTAAATTGGAAACACAATTTTAACCAAAGTAATCATCTCAGTGTGGCATGGTCTAGAGCTGTCTTAATCTCTCATATTTAGAATACACGGAGGACACTATGTCTCACATAGCTTTTATGACCTCTGAGGCACTTGAAAGTGTATTTGGGGTACAATCTGTCACTGACTTATTGAGGAAAGAATTCCCCATCCTGCACACCATAGCTCGCATTTTCTCTTACTGTGAGGAATATTCTCTGGATTTGGAGGAACACGCTCGGTCCTCCTAGAACTTAATTGCTAGACTTTAGCGCTCAGCTTAGATTGATGTCCGGCCCTTCATGGTTACTGGGGAAGATTCCAAGGATGATGGAGGAAAGGGTGCCTTCTCCCAAGGTCCTAGGTGCTGCTGTGTTGGGCTTCCCCTTTGCACAGGAGGCTTGACCATCTTTCACAGATGATTGGTTAGTTCCTGTCACTGTGGCTCTTTGAGGTAGAGCCCGTGGTTGACCAGATGCCTGTTCTCCCAGCCTCCACTAATACTGACTCCTGAATATTTGAGGCTCCCTGAACATTCTGCCTTGGGCTTCCCTAGGATCCCACTCCTTGCCTCTTAAGATATCCATTCTCAAAGTGGAGACTGACAAAACAGGAAAGCCCTTTCTGCCAAAAAGCTTGGATCTTGAAGTCACATTTTTCTTTGACTTCAGAAAACTAAAATATGTTTCAAGTTAGTCCTAGAAGGAAGGACTGCATTCCTTCTGCTCTTTGGGGGTTGACTCTGCCTCCATCTCTTCCTTCTGACTCTCAGGAAATGTGTGTGCCCTTGACCCTTGGGGTCCTGCTACTTGACCAAGTAGCAGGTGGGTCAGGCAGAACTTGGACCCAGATTGTGACCTTCCCTCACTGCAAGAAGAATCAGAATTTTCCCTTTTTAGAAATGTCATTGTGGGGAAAAGCCAGGGCCTTCAGTGACATTTCCAGAATGAAGCCTGCAGTCGGGACAAAGGCTGTGTTGTTTCCCTACTGCCTGGGGACCCCACCCCCACCCCATGCCACTCTGGGGGGAACTTGAAATGCACACCCAAGCAGCTGTAGCAACTGTGTGGCACCTGGTGGGCCAATTGCCCAGTGAGTCTAGTCCTGTCACTCCTAGGTCACCAAACCCATTAGTCAGTGGATGAGACGGGCTCGGTGGATGTACCCATCTGGTTCTTAGAGGCAATGTTTCCAAGACTTTTGCCCAGTTTCCCTCCCCGCATTCAGGGTCTGGAACCCAGGAGAGATGGGGGTGGGAGATGGTGTCTGACTTCACGTGGGGTCTTCACTTGGCCATTTGCCAAACTTTTTCAGCAAATTCCTGAAAGTTGCACCAATGACATCTTGGGTTATCTGGGCTCCCCACTGTCTTGCATTAGCCTATCTGGAGAATTTGCGAATCTTTACCAGGCTGACAATTCCCTTGAGAAGCCATTGCTTTCCCTGACTAGGATGCAGTTGGATACTGAACAGAATCCTGTGAGGGAGGTGGCTTGTGTTCTGTTGGGGCTGTCCCTGCATGCACCCCATGATGGGAGGCTAGGAACTTGCTCCATGCGGAAGGGTCTACTTTCTGTCTAATGTGCTGTTGTCCTTCTCCAGTGTGGCCACCAATTTATTGCTCATAGGGACATCAAGTATCCATCCTGAAAGTGTGGTCACCGAAGATCTGACTGGCATTTCCTGACATAGTCTGGGGGTGGGTGACTAAGGGTCTGGATCTAAAGGGACCGCAGCCTTCCCCCAGCCCTACCTGTACCTGAGTTAACTTCTCCTGGCTGGGGGTTTTGCCCTCGTCTGTGGGTGTGCATCTCACTGTCCTTGATCTGTTCTCTACAACACCCGTGGAATATCGCCCTACGATGGGTCAAGGTTCTGAGTCTCCACATAGGGGGTGAGCCTGCAGAGTGCCCCTCGCCAGCTCAGGATTACTAGTGTGAACAGGGGATACGTCCTTCTTCCCCACCTCCTGTCCTTAAAGCCTGCACCTGGGTGAACACATGTTCACGTCAGCGCCGTAAAGAACACCATCTCCAGGGAGACAGGCAAGTGCCCGTTAGCCAGAGTGCCATGTACAAGGCTCGAGAAATACTTCTGCCTTTCCTGTCACATCTGAACCTCTGTCAAGGACAACTACCCTGATGGGAGTGAACTTGAGTTCTTGTTATGGTTCAGAAATGTTTGTCATAGAAAACCTTGAACATGTCAAACCTGCCCAGCGTCTCCCACTTGCTCACGGCTGGCCTTGCTCATAGGGCTGATGACGGCCATTCTGAAATGCAAAACCTGGGCCTCAGACTAACCTGTCCCGGGAATGGGATGATCCTAGGATGGGAATGGGTACAAAAGAACTTCGGTGTGGACCCTCCACACACTTCATTTTCCAAATGGGGCCAAGTGGCATCTCTTCAAAGGACAATGTTTCATGACTTGAAAATCCAGGAGCATCAAGTCTATAGTTCTCAAAAGTAAGCCTTAAGGATGAGCTCAGGTTAGGATCATGGTCAACTTCTTATTCAGCATTGATACTGACTGTCTGCTTTCATCCTAGGGCCTTGGGCACTGGACCCCCTTAGAGCATAACTGAGCTTCTTCAAGCAAGTGGGCTGTAGGTTCAGAAACAATATCCTGGTCTGGCTGCATTGACCAGCTTGCCCAATAACTTCTTTCATCCTGAGTCCATATCCTCTGGAATTTCCTAGAACCTAAACTGGTTCACATGTAAGAGGACTGCTCTGATCAGTCTATTTTTCAGTATGACTCGGTTTCTCAAAGTCTTTATGCAGTCACCTTGGGGGGCCTAGTGAACCCAATACCACTAGTAACTGCCTTTCAAAGCTTGAAGCTGACTTGGCACCCTATTGCCATGACATTCAGCAAGAATAATGGCACAAAGACGAGCTGGGCTTCTCTGTGGACACATGGTACTAAAAATCTGACCACTAATAGTGGCAGGGTTGGAGAGGGCATTGAGACCATGGAAATAGCCTCTGCCAGGAGCTTCCTGTCCTCTTAGCACTTACTGAGGATGCCTGTGCAAGCCTCCAAGCCATCAGGATGGTTCCAACCTTCTGAATTCTAGCACTCTTTTTAGTGCATACATCACCCACAATGAAACCATGGCAGAAACTGCTGGCACAACATAAAAGTGACCCAGGGATCACTTCTAAGGCTCACAGCACTATCAAGTACACAACACTAAATATCGAGCCCACCAGCTGATCACATTACGAACACATCACTTTGACATGTCAATCATGCCATCAGTTTTTCTAAACAAACCCAAAGGAAAAGGAACAACCCACATGGAAATTGACAACCTGCTCTCGCCCTAAATATACTCGATGAAAAACTGTACACACTTAAAAATCAAAGCATTGTGCCCACTTTCTTGAATTTTTAACTGTCAACGGACCTTTACATGTGGTGCTGGGAATCTATCCCAGTTCCTCACATGTGCTAGGCAAGGGCTCTACCCCCGAGCCATACCCCCATCCCTGAATTACATACTCGTGACTGGGAAACCCTGGGAATGGCTACCACTGGATTATAATACTGGCAGAGCGCCCTGGGGTTTTAACCCATTGTGAAACCATAAAGGTCTCCTGTTAACACTTTGAAGAATGTTTTATATATTCCAAGTCCTATGTTTGGGGAAGGGCAAGAGAATAGCCCGTGCTGCTTTCAGATACTTAGTCTGAACATAGAAGCTTTTCATCTGATTAACTGGGATGAGTGGCGATCCCCAGCATTCTGCCAGCAGGGTGTAGGTAGGACCAGGGATCCATTGCCCGTGGCCTGCTGGAGCTGACTGTACAGGGATGGTCAGGCTCTCCCTCCACTCCCTCTGTTCCCCCTTGCCTAGGGCTCCTGGCTGTTAGCAGGTTTGCATTAAGACTTTGCTTCTGGGAACACGTCAGGGGCACATGCTACTCTCTAGGAGCAGGGATGGAAATCTGCATCTGGAAGTAAGGAAGTGTCCTTGCTCCTGTATCTCTGGGAACCCAGGCCCATGCAGCCCAAGCTGACCCCAGCCTTCCCTGACCCTCTGGGCCACAGGCCTCTGAGGACAACTGTTCTCCTCTTCCCCAAGCTGAGCTGGGATCCTGGCCCAGGAGGTCAGTGTGGGCTTCATCTTCAGGGCTCCAGCAGCTGCTCCAGGAGAGGGGCAGGTTACCCCTGCCCAGGTGGAGGAGCACAACACAATCCTGTTCTCAGAACTTCCAGGGAGGTGGTGTAAGAATGCAATGCCTAACTTCTCGATTTCTTTGACTCACTCAAACCTGTAAGTTGTCAGGTTACGAATTTCTGAACTCTACCACCTCTGAGGGGGAAGGTCTTATTAAATCTTCATTGGTTGGGGAAACCCCTACTCGGGAAATCACAGTAGAAGCTACCAGAATGATATAGAAGCAAAGACCCTTTTCTAGACTCCTGGGAGTGTTGATTCTAATGATGTCCAGATCTGGCCTCCTGGGCCACGACGGGAATGTTCTTTGGACTTTCTTAGGAAGGTGACTTGCTGGCATCTGGTCACCTGGCATTTGGGCATGCAAAGTGCTGCCAATCAATGCTGACCCTGGCACCTCAGTGAGGCAGGTCAGGGCCATGGGGAACTGGGTTGTCTTCCCATGTCTCTCCTTAAACTGGCATGTCTGCCCTCCCGCAGTTCTTCTGTATTTGCCCATCACTGGTTCTCGTGAAAGGCAGATGGTCTTGATCGGCTGCCTGGTGTTCTCCAAATTTTCCAGCTTTGCTTTAAAGGTAGGGTGGGGGGGGGTCCATGTGTTCTTCCCTGGGTTCCCCTGTGGAGGCCTGCAGCCTCCATTCTCAAAGTTTGAGGCTGATAGCAAGAAAATTCTTAAGGAGCTGTGACCTTAAAGTTGTCTGCTCTTTTTTTCCCCCCATAAAAATTCAAGACGTGAATGTGCACTGTTAAGAAGGAGGCATCCGGAAAGAAAGGCTCCATTGGCCTTCCTCTAGACCTGCCTTTTTCTTTTTCACTTCCAAATGATGCTCCTCTCAAGGTCCAGGTCTAGCTCTGTTGTGCCGAGAAGCTGGAGCCAGGTCGGACTGGGCCTGCTCTTCACCAGCTACAGGAACCGACTAGTTCTACTGCTTCACTAACCAGCTCTGATCCTTGGCTAACCACCTCCTCAATGCTCAGTCCTAGAACAAGGATGGTGTAACAAGATGCAGCACTAGCCAGGAAACTACCTTTTGGGGTTTTTGTTTTGGCTTTGGGGAGCAGAGGTACAGGGGATTGAACCCAGAGGTACTTTACCACGCACGGAGCCACATCCCAGCCCTCTTAACTTTCTCAAGTTTCTTAGTGTCTTGTTAAATCACCAAGGCTGGCCTCGAACCTGTGATCCTCCTGCCTCAGCCTTCTGTGTCACTGGGATTGCAGGCTTGCACCACCTCATATAGGTGCCCCCCGGTTTTAGGTGTAAGGCTCACAAGGGGAGATACTGGGGCCACTGAAGCATCTGGTTATAAGTGGGGGCTCTCTTCTAAGAAATGGGGCCATATGTGCCTTGAAGGGCAGAAGCTGATGAACCAAAATCCTACTACTTAGTGGTTTTCCTCAGTTGAATTTCTTAGTGGAAAGTAGTTGTCTGTCAAAACATTCAACGCTAGTTAGCTTTTTCTTTCATTTGATTGTGCTTACAACACCGGTGGGACACTCCAGCCCGAGAGTGTTATCCCAAGGAAAAAGGGTGTGTTTTCCTTCTAAAATGATGAAAAATCTGGTCATGGAGGAGCCCTGTGAGCTTGGAATTGAACCCTGGGCCTCATGCATGCTAGGCAAGTGCTCGAACGCTGAGCTACATCCCCAGCCACAGAAGGAACAGCTTTAAGCTGGCCACCACGTCCTCTAAAATTTATGTCGCTGGTCTTCAAGCACTTCTCAATACCATACAAGACTTGGTTCACGAAGGACTTCAAGATGTTCTGGTTTCATTTAATAGTGGTCATACTTGGAACCGAGTCCAGGTTGTAAGTGTAATCACATACTACGGTGACTACTGTCTGTCATGGGCATTGGAATAGCAGAAAGTCACAGGTTCCCAAAGACACTCTTGCACAGAGTGAGAAATTTACATCTTAATCCTGCAATTCCCATTTCCCAACATAGAATCCAGTATTCCTGATGAATGCAGGAGAATCTGGCTGCTGGCACCCTCCGGGGAATTGGGGAATTGGGACCTGGGGAGGAAGCTAGCTCAGCCATCACACAACGGTCTTCCTGCCTGCACCTTCCTGGGTATAGTTTGACCAGCACAGAGCCAAACGTTGGCAAAGCACTCTCCACAGTGTTGGCTCCTCACTCCTCACTCCTCACCTAAATATCAACTAAAATTAGATGAGATATAAGAACAAGACCAAATACTTCTAGATCCAAAGAGCACTTCTCTCTGAAAATCCACCTATGTCAGTCTCCACAGCCACCCATGAAATTAGAGATCTGGACTTCTCCAACTCGGGTTCCATGGATTCCTCCTGCTAGTTGTGCAGGGGGATCGGGCCAAACGTCAATGATGGTGATGGCCCCGAACCCTAATGTGTTCCCTTTCCCTTGGGATGAGTCTAAGTGACGCATAGCCTAACTTCTCCAAAATGACAGTAGTTCCAGTATGGTCAGCCTCCACTGGGAGGGTCGATCCATCTTCCAATTAAACCTCCTCGGCTTCCCCACCCTCCACTTTCCTGACTCCACCGGACCACCTGTGGCTTTGCCTAACCTTTTGGCCTAGACAGGAGCCCATCCTGTCTCTGGATTAAGGTCAGCCACCTACAATCAATGACTAGTCCAATAGGCATGTTGGGTTTTCTCTACATCTGCTTCAGGGTTGGCTGTTGGATGCACTTTCCCACAGGCAGACATCCCAAGGCGAGCCCTGACCTTATGCCTAGGAGCAGGCCTCTGACATCAGTTTCTACTAAAATCCTAGATCAATTGAAACCTAGAGGAGGGGCTGGGTTCTTGGACCACATGAGGCAAAGTAATCAGTAAAATCCTAAATGTCTCTTAAATGTGTGCTTAGGGCTAGTACAAGTCGAGGGATTTCATTGACTTTCTATACATGCTTATAACTCTGGTTACAGCCACCCACCTGGCAACCTCTACCATTCCTCCCTAGTCACCTTCACCTTCCCCCCGCCCCCCCAAAAAAATCCCCTCTCATGTTATCTGAGACTCCACATGAGAGAAAGCACAGAATACTTGTCTGGAGTTGAGCTTATTTTGCTCAACACAAAGATCTCTGCCTCATCAGTCTTCCTGCAGAGGGCATCTCACTCTGTGGTTAAATGGTACTCTATACACAGCACATGGCCTCATTCATTCGACACAGGTGTTAATGCTGATGCCATTGCAAATAGTACTGCTTCATTCAACAGGTGTGCAGTTACCTTTCATATGCTGACTTCTCCCAGACACCTGGGGTGATCTGTTAGTTCTCTACTGGAACGTAACAGCCCTACAGAATGATTCATGAAAAGACTGCAGAATACGAGATTCTCATGAACGTGCAGAATTTTCTCTAATGATCATATTTGAGGCCATAAATATTTCAAGTCTTGGCAACACAAATCAGAACATAACTTGCATTTTTATCAAATCATAACAAAATCATGGCAGTCAACAGCAAAAGAAGCTGCGGAAATTATGTGATCACAAAGGGATCAAGCAATAGGCTTTGAGCAAACAGTGGGTCATTGAAATGGAAGTCAAGAAATTCCTAGAATTGTATGAAAACTGGAAATGACCAACCAGATCCTTTTGGGACACAGTAAAACAAGACTTGCATAGCTGTGAGTGTCCACAGCAGGACAGACCTCAAATAGCCTAATGACGCATCTTAAGATCTTAAACAATAAGCCAAAGCAAAAAATTGGGGGATGAGAAATAAAGATCAGAAAGAGGCTAAAAATACAATGCACAGGACCAAGGAAAGAGTTGATACTTTGACAAGATACACAAAATTGACAAACCTTTAAATTGTCTGAGGAAAAATGCAACAGAAGCTGGCAAGAGGGGAGGTTTTTACAGATAATGCCAAAATCCAGAGAGTGGCGTACAACTTCTCAAAATGTTCCCAAACTGAAAGATCCAGAAGAAATGAACAAATTTCTAGACTCACAGGATTTATCAAACTTAGGTTGACATCCTGCCTAGACTAGCAATGACATTGAAGCAGTCATAAGCTGTTCCCAGAGAAACACCCTGGAATGAATGGATTCGGTTGCTGAACTTTTCCAGACCTTTGAAGGGCGTGGGGGGGGGTTGGGAGTGGGGGTGGGGGGTGGGGGTGGGGGGTGTGACGAGCAACTTGTGTAGATTGATACAGCAGGAGTAGGAGCCATTTATTGTAGGACAACAGAGCTATTTATACATTTTGCACAGCTTATCTTAATTAGCATAAACTAGATTCATCAGTCAACCAATAAGGAATCTCCACACTTAATGGCTCGCTTTTGTTACTTCTCAAACCACTCCCTCTGGCATTTTGCCAGGCACCATCCAGACTTGTTTAGGAACTCTAACATTCCCCTGGCAAAAGGCCAGGCGCCATTCTGATTTGTTTACAGACCTTAACAGAATGGGAGGAGATAGAAAGCATTTCTCTAAAATCGGGAACAAGACGAGGGTATTCACTCTAACTTTTGACCAAGGTTGGTGTGGAAGTACCATTCTGCAAGTTGACTTGTTCTGAATTGTTATTTTTAGACTCGAGGGACATGATAGCAAAATCTTATCCAGCTGGGGCAGGGATTTGACCAGGCCACAAGGCTCGGATTTGGCCCAAATTTATCTGGGCTCTATACTAGGACATGCTAGCTCCTCCTAAGGGAGGAGATGATCACTTGGGGCAGGTGATGCCAACTTGGCCTGAACTGTCAACTCTCCAATTATGGAGAGTAAAGTTATTCTTGAAGACATGGTTTCTTCTACTCAATGCTGTCTCTGGGGCCATAACAAAATCCACTCATCTTATTGTAAATCCAGTAGGATTTTTGGAAGAGAACTTTCTTCCATTACTCAAGAAACATATTAGGTATTTACCGTGGATCTTTCAAATGCCTCCCTTAATTCCTTATGGCTGGCGTGGAAGAGTTCCAAGTTCCATATCGGGAAGCCGAGGACTCAGCACATGGAAAGATGTCCAACTGTGGAAGAAACGGAATTCACCCTGAGGTGGGTGCTGCCCAAGGCCTGCTCTCTTTACTGTTGACTGGGATGAGGCCTCGAATGGAGACCATGAGGGGACGAAAGGGAACTATACTGGAACTTGGCTCTGCCAGCTCCTCTAGACGGTGGCTAGATTCCAAACTTCTGAATTCTCCCACTCCTTCCAGGGCATGGCTCATTTGACTTAAAGTCATTTTTCATTAGGAGAATCTTTAGACAATACTGGTAGAGCATGAGAAATGAAATACAGATTTCCGAGGTTCACGGGACAGCAATTTAAACAAACCGAATTCATCAGGTGCTGAGTCATTGTGTGGCTTTCTGATGTCCAGCATATCAAGGTGGTTTTTAATAAAAGAAACTGGAGTGGAGGATGGGGGGAGCGAGGGGCAAGGAGGAGGGATGGGAAAGGGAGAGAAGGGCAAAATGAAACTAACAAGGCACTCGTGTGTTCATGTACAAATATATCACAATGAACCCCATTGACGCATGACCACAACACAGCAAGAATATGAAGGGGAGATCAATTTTTAGCTTAATCTTATAAGAAAACTAACCTGCATGCCATGACAATGGTCCCCTCAACACAGCTCAGGAATACCTTTAGCTACACGCTTAAAATGCAATGTGAAGCACTTAACAGCTGGGAAGCCATCCTCAGCATCTTTAACCAGCAACACGGAAAAGCTACCACTAGAGATAATGCTGGCAAAGTGCCTTGGCTTTAACCACTGTCAAACCATTGAAGTCTTCTGATTAGAAAACCCTGAATGTTCTATGTATCTAGAATCCTGCGCCCTGAAAGGGGGGAGCATGGCCGCCTCCACCTGCAGCTACATGTTGTTGAAAGTCGGAGCCCAGCAGGCCTTGTGAACTATATCCCGAGGGAACCCCACCCAGAGGAAAACTCCTGTTGCCCCCACCTCCAGGAGGCTGGGCTGCAAGGAAGCTCTCACTTGAGAGCAATTAAAGTCCTTGCCTTCTCTTTGAGAAGGCGTCTGGAAGCATAAACAACTTTTCCCAGGACTGGCTGGAAGGAGGCATGCTCTGAAGTGGTCCCCTCTCTGGGACTCGCTGTTACATGCAACGTAGCAATGTAACTTGGCCAATATCATGTTAGGGTCTGAATGTAAGGTGTCTCCCAAAAGCTTGAGAGAGCATAAGGTCTAATGGGGAAGTGACTGGGTTGCAAGAGCCTTCACCCAATCTGAATCCCCTGATGAGGATTAACTGAGTGCTAACTGTAGGCGGGTAGGGTGTGGCTAGAAGAGGGGGGTCCTTGGGGTGAACTTCTGGGGTTTACTCTTTGTCAAACAGATCTCTTCTGCTTCTTGCACTTGTTCTGAACCATTTCCTCCTCAACCCTCTTCTCCCCTCTAAAATTGTCTTTGTCAGATCTTTTGGTCATAGTGGTGCAATAGATGACAAAAGCAATCATTCCACAGGTATCTGCAACTTCCCTCTCTACTGATCTTCCTCTGAAAACAAGACCTCCCCATACCCTTTACCCCTCTTGCTTCCACATGAGATAACATGACCCTTGACTTTCCAAGTTTGGGTTTTTTGCTTAACATAATGTTCTCAAGTCCCATCTATTTTCCTTAAATCTCTTATGGCTAAATAAAGTCCATTGTGTATAGACATCACTTTTTTTTAATCCATTGATGGAAACCAAGGCTGATTCCATAGTTTGGCTCTTGTTAATTGTGCTACTATAAACATGGGTATGCGTGTATGGCTATAGTAAGACTTTTCTTAATTCCTGAGGATAAATACCAAAGAGTGGTACAGCTAGATCATATGATGACTCCACTAGTAGTTGGCTACGTTAGAATCCCTTCAGCAGAGTGTTTCTTCCCCTCCATTCTCTCCAGCATTTGTTAATGAGATTCTAACTGAAGTGACAAGAAATCTGGCTTATTTCCCTAACTGCTAAGAATGTTGAACTTTTTCTCTTACTAGTCACTTTTATTTTGAAGTGTCTGTTTAGTTCACTGGCCCATTGTTTGGGTTGTTATTTTTGGTGTGAAGTTTTGAGTTCTCTATAGATCGTGGATATTAATCCTCCATCACAAGAGTAAGAGCTGATGCAGGAGGATCTCGACTCAAAGCCAGCCTCAGAGACTTGGCAAGGCCCTGGGCAACTTCACGAGATCCTATGTCAAAAACTAAGGGCTGGGGATGTGGCTTGGGGGTTAGGCACCTCGGGGTTCAATTCCTGGTACCCTAAAAGTAACTAGCAAAGACTTCCATTCTGAAGATTCTCTCAACATTGTTTGCTGTGCAGGAGTTTTCTAACTTGATGGCATGCTGCCAGCTCGGGAAATAATGGCAAGAGTTTTAGGGGTCCTATTGAGGAAACTCAGTGCCTCTGCCCATGTGCTGGAGTACTGACCCTACATTTTCTAGGACTTGGGTCATTTCTGGTCTAATTCCTACGTCTCTGATCCATTTTTTTTTTTTGAGTTGAATTTTGAACAGAATGAACAGGGTCTCAGGTATCTCTGATATCTTGCTGAATACATTAGCTCTAGCAGTCTTCTGGTAGTGTTTTTTTTTTTTTTTTTGATCTTCTGAATACCGAATCATACCTGAAAACTGAATCTAACTGCTTCCTTTCCTACTGTTCATTTCCTTCCCTCTCCTCTTCGCTCTTCCATCAATTTCTCAAAACTATCATATCCTCCTCTTCCACAAATGTTTAAAGGCATACGTGGAGTCACCAGGCGTCCTGTTTCACCTTGTCTGTAATCTGATGGTCAAATACACTAAACTGGCATATCTTAAGTAGTTCATGTCAAGAGCGACCAGTGTGTTCTCTGTACTACGGGATTAGAATCACTAACATTTTAGGTCTGATGGGATTAGAGAGCCAGTTTCAGAAGTGCCTTAAAACTTGGTTCCTTTAGAATCGTGCTTGGTACCAAAGCCTATTAAGTCAAAGATCTACAGGGAAGATTGGCAGGAGATATATAAATATCTACAGACCTGTGACTAGCCATGAAGACAGAGAAGGTTGTGTCGATGAGGCTTCAGATGGGAAAGCAGATCCTGTAGAGCCCTGGGCCCACAGCCATTCAAGTTATGTTTTTGTCAAAGAACTCATCTGAGTATGGATGAGACAGGATTTAAGAGAACTTGTTTGAGTACAGAGGCTGAGAAGGCCCCAACAGGCCATCTGAAAGCCAGACATGTTGGGAACCTCAGAGAAGCCTTGTCCTAGTGAAAGTCTTCAAACTGCAGAGTGGAAGGGGGGCTCATGTCAATCCTAGAGTCCTGATCAAGAATAGGATTAAAAGCACATCCCACTCCCAGGCTCAACTCATTCCTGTTCCATGCAGGACCCCAACCAATGCAAAGGGCTCCTCCATGTGGGGACCAATCTCTCATGCTTGGTCTACTCCATTTCTTCTAGAAACATCTCCATAAAGGTATCCAAACCTCCAACTTTTACAGTTCTCTAGCTGTTGACTAATCCAAGTTAACACCTAAAAGTGAGCTGTTTGTAACAATGGAATAGATGTACAGTCTCTACCATGGACCCTAAAGGTCCTGCACTGAAGGCTTGGTGGCACCCTGTGGCACCCTGTGTGTATAGGGGAGTGGCACTAGTAGAAGGCTGTAAGGTCCCTCGGGGCAGATCCTTGAAGGGTCTGTTAGGACTCTGGTCCTTCCCTTGCTCTTCCTGAGTGAGGTGACTAGCTTTGCTCCTTCCCTGATCCTCTCCCTCCAGTTCCAAAGCAATTAGGGCTAAGTGACCATCAACTCAAATCTTCAGAAAACTGAGTCAAAACCTTTCCTCTTCACAAACTGTCTATCTCGGATATTTTGCCAAGGCAATAGAAAATTAAACAAAACCTGGTACCAGGAAGGAGTGGGGCCACTGCTGTGATGAAACCCGGTATGCTTTAGAAGCCTTTGGAATTGGCTTACGGCACAAGTGAAGTCTAGAGGTGTGGGGCTGGAGTTGGCCTAGGATGGTCCAAGCTAAGATGATGGATGAGCCTGACCTCGGAGGACCACAATCCCGATAGGCACGCAGACAGAGAAAGTTCTGCTGATGAGGCTTTAGATGGAAAAGCGGATCTTGTGGAGCTGGGGACTTGCTGCCACTTGTGCTCTACATTGTCCCTCTGGAGACTTGAGAGGCTGAGTTTGAAGGTGAAGAGTTATCTGGAGAGAACTTCAAGTCAAAATAGCATTTAGGTAGCACTGGAGTTGCTGTCTGCTTTTATCTAGATCCCAGTGAGTCCGGAGCAGAACCCAGTGGAAAAACTTGAACTTTCCATTCTGCAGAAAATGGGGGTACTTAAAATCTCAGCCAGTGACGGTTCTGTTGCTAATGAGGTGATTGCCATTAATAAGCCAAAAGTGGGTGAGCACTTCCCTGGTCACACAAGACCTGGGATTCCCACTTTGACCAGGAAAGTAGGAAAAGGCCATTAAGGGCATTCTAGGCAACCAGCAAAACTCAAAGCCTCCCAGGCTCAGACTTCCAAGAGACCCGGGATGCACTACTTGCTCAAGACCACCTAGGAATCCTACGTCCCAAAGGTTTGTTTCCCTGTGCTGTGGGGTTCGGGCACTCGGGCTGCCATAGCCAAGGTCTGAGCCGGTGCCCTGTATGGCTTGCTCCGGGGGCGGACCTTGGCCTTGCTCACGTGATGATCTTTGAAAGCTCTGTTGGATGTCAGAACTGTGGGGCTGGCGTCAAGGCAAACCTGGGAGGCCAGAAACCTGTTTCCGTCAGAAACCCTCCAAGCATCACCAGAGGGTGGGCTGTGATGCTGCATGAAGTTGAAGCTAGAATGGAGACCTCAAAGTTGAAGATGCCAAGAACGGGGGGCATTTGCTGAAGGAAGCTTCAGGAAGAGCCAGCCCGTCTGCACCCTCTGATGCTCACATCCTCCCCCAGATGTCCCTGATCCCAGGAGGAAGCCATAGGATTTAACGTCTGCCCTGCTGGGTTTTGGTCTCCTTGGGTCTGATCCTTTCTATCATCCTACTGCCTTCCAGAATTAGTGTGTACCCTGAGCCCTCGAATCTTGTTTCTTGGCTTTTAACTGAGGACTTGCAGCTAAAGTTTGCCTTGAGGTGCCCAGATGAGTTTGGACTTGGACTCCTAAGCAATGCTGGGTCTGCCAAGGTTCTGGGAGACTCCTGAAGATCACTCAATGCAGTCCTCATTATAAGATGCACATGGACCTTCGTGGGCCAGAGGAGGAATGCTATGGTGTGCCTCTGAAACGCCCCTCAGAAGCCATTTCCTGAAGGTTGTGCTGAGGAGGCTTTGGATTAAAAAGTGGTCCTCATGGAGCATCGGACCCTCAGCCATCCATTGCTGTCTGTATAAAGGGAAATAGGGTTCACGTGGCAGAATACATGGCACAATCAGTGACCAAAGGTCAGTTGTGTCTGAAATCAAAGAACGGAAGGCAGTCTTGGGACCTGAGAATAGGACTTGCCACCCAAAGTCCTGGAGAGAAACAGAATGGGAAACTCTGACGTTTGACCTGCCTTGGTTGGCAGTCATGTGGCTTTGAGAATTTTTGTCTTATGCAGGATGATAACGATAAGCCTGCCGTCATGGGGTCCACAGGTGAGGGACTCGGCACTGACTCTGTGGCCTCTGCCTTCAATGAACCAGGAGTGCCAATTCCTCCCTGGCCCATTGTTGGCTTTTGCTAATGAGGTTGGGTTTTGGTGGCTAGGAAAATAATGGTAGTCTCTGGAATGCTATGGCATGAGAGGTTTGTGAGGGGGGTGGTGGGACTTTCCAAAAGTCTAGGGCTATCCAGACTTCCCTTGAAGGAAAACTGTTGGCTCCTGGAGTCTAGTGGGAAGAGCTGGAAGGACAAGAGAAATAAGGACGTTAGATAGAAAGACCTGAGTTTTGTGGTCATCCCTGCATGCTTGCCATGATACAAGCTCTCCTGGGACATGGAACCAAATGCCCCAGTACTGTGGCCTTGCAGGGGATGGTCGTGACTCAGAGGTGAGGTTGCCCACCTCTGCTGAACCTGAGAAATCATCCCTTAACCTGTGGGGCTGAGGAATCCAACCAGTGAATCAAAGTAGGTTCAGCTGTTCCTTGGCTCCGCCTTCCCAGAGGGGAGTATGGGAACCGATGGGGTCAATGTGCCTTTAAAAAAGAAAGTGAATGTGAAGCCCTCACCTGGGGAGGATAAGCCCTTCCTGAACCAACTCCTAAGGAAGAGAAGTCCTCCTTCAGATGCTGCTTATTTAACACACAGAATCTCTCCTCCCCTGGCTCTGACTCTAATGTTTCTGTGAACCAAAGCTTTTATACCCTGGGCAAGTGGAGAGAAGGAACTTTGATTCCCAGTTAATCCCTGATGGCAGACAGGAAACCACTGCATGAAGTCCACGGCCTAAAAGATGACCCATTCATCATAGTCTCTCTGTAGTCTCGGGACTGTGTCCCCTGCCACTTCTCCTAGAACTGAAAGAGCAGAGAAGTAACCAGCGCTCATGGGCCCAGCTGAGCTTCTAGCCACTGAAGCCCAAAATGGTAAGGGATTGTAGTCACTGGTTGGAAAGAAAAGAACAAGATACCCCAAACTGACTTTAACTCTGCTGAGGATTTTTCTTGACGGCATCCTCTGATCCCTGGGGATAGGATCTCTTGTACTATAGGATTCCAGAGGTACCATTATTTCCATAGCCACCCAAACCCAATCTTGTTAGCAAAATGCAAGAAATGGCCAGCGAGGAACTTTAAGTTGGCACTCACGGTTAATTGAGGACAGGGGCCAGAGTCTTCTGCGTGACTACAAATAGGTGACTCCTATGGAGGACAGAGTATAGCATGATCTTTGGAGTCAAACCAAATAATCACACCCGTGTGGAGATGTCCTGTTAGCCGACTTGGGGCGTCTCCTCGAGTATGAGGAATGACCATTTATGGCGGCTGACATCGTATATGGTCCGTTCTTCCACTGGAGTCCCCCACACTAGGATGGCATCTCTGCCTGACCTAGTTATAAAGGAGTTTTCATGCTGTCCCCACTACAGCTGTCTTTTGGGATCTTGCCATCGTTGTCACCCCTGTTGGCTCTTCCTGCTTCTTGGGTTGTCACAAATATGCCACCTCTTCTACCACCACTGGTTCCCCACCCCCTGTCCCTACTGAGTGGAGGCCCCTTGGCAGCAGTAGAAATGAAGTCGGGTGCATGGTTGTCTTTGCAGTGGAATCATTCCTGGTCCTTAGTGTTCACTAGACCTAGATTCTTCCGACCCTGGTTGTCTGTCCACTGGAATCGGCAGAGTGGCTCCCATGTAACCCATTGCTAAAAAGGCTGGTGGAGGGTTAGGGACCTGGACTATGCTCAGAAGCACCTCTTCACTAACGGTAACAAGTTACCTGGCATCTTGACGTGTTCGGCGTTTGGAGCGTATCCTTGCTGGGCCCTCTGTACATCTCTATGTGCACTTGTTCCTGAGGCTCTTGTAATCCTAAAGTCAAATCTCTAATGTCAAAGGATGAACCTTGGGCCACGTGGGCTGTATGTGTGAACCAGAGGTGACTCTACCTCTGCCTTCTCCAGGCATTGATCCACACGCCCCCTCCCTCGCGCCCCTGAAGCCCACTGGAGAGACCAACTGTTCCATCCCCAGAGCTCAGCTGTGGAGTGATGTGGTTGCCTCTGGACTTTGCTTGATGGTATGCATCTGTCCACCCTCTGGTCTCCCGCTTCCTTGAGTAGAATGATCCCTACAGGTAAATCCCAAGGGTGCTTTGTGGTAACCACTGGATCCCAGAGTCGATGCCAGGGGACCCGCTGGGGTGGCCTCCCCCGACTTGACAACAAATAAACCTCGTAGCTTTGTAGAAATGGAGTAGATGAAACTGACTTTCAGCTTCCTACAGGAAGCCAGCACTTGGGATAAAGCAGGCATTGATGGGATTAGAGCTAGAGAGTCTAGATCCATAGCTCAGTGCTGTTTGAGAGCAGAGTTGGCTCTTGTGGGATGAAACATGGAAGTGAAGAGGGAATAAAGAACCTTCCACTCCAGCTAGAAGCCCGACCATCTGCCGATTCCAAATGGCCCCAGACTGTATCCAGCTCAGACCAAGGTCATTCCCCATCGGGGAGCAGGAACCTGTCCAAATAGATGCACCAAGTGAGATTGCCTGTGTGTAGGAAGGAGGCCTAGGGTACCTTCTTCCAAAAAAGCAGATCTTTCAAAAGAACACACCAACATAAAGATGCTCTGCTTAATCACAACTGCAGAGACACATTCACTCTGTGAACCCTCCCTAAGCACCATACTTGGGATCTTCGCACCTTCCTAAATGTAATAAAAACACTGTGAAACCACTAAAGTGTAAATACTGACCTGCGGGTCCTGCCCATGATCCTATCACAATATAGTTGCTAAAATTAAAATGATCCAGGGCTCATGGTAATTATTGAGCCACGGGAGTGGGAGAGAGGATCAGACCGCACATGCCGCCACATGCCACTGACACATGGGTTACTTTTTCTCTCTTCCCAAGTTGGCTCACTTGAAGATGCAGAAAGGAATCTTTCTGCCCTACATAGATAACTTGCCCTCTGCATTCATCCAGCAAAACCTCAAAATTCCTACATCTCTTTCCCCTCCAGAACGGCTGAGGGGGCTTCCATCTCTCTTTTTTTTTTTTTTTAAAGAGAGAGTGAGGAGAGAGAGAGAATTTTTAATATTTATTTTTTAGTTCTCGGCAGACACAACATCTTTGTTGGTATGTGGTGCTGAGGATTGAACCCGGGCCGCACGCATGCCAGGCGAGCGCGCTACCGCTTAAGCCACATCCCCAGCCTGCCATCTCTTCTAATCCACTCACCTCCTGGCTACCCAGATGCCCGGCTGGGTCCTCAGCTGCTGCATCTGTTTTTGAGGCCATAAATCAGAGGCAGGGTCAGGCCTGGTCAGCTTGCTGATGGAATTAGAGTAACGAATGGGGAGTGGGGTGTTTAGATTAGTTTTGGCTCTGGAGCTGAAGGAGGAAGGCTGGCACTTAACTTCTTGATAAACTCGGCACCAACACATCCTGGGTCAGCAATTATGGTTTAAAGATCCTTTGGGAGGGGCCGAGATGGAACCTCCCTGAGCAGCTGTGTCCACCTGAGTAGCCCTGCCATGACTGAGAGGTGGGTGAGATCTGAAAGCCGGAGAGGGCCAACTGCGGATGATGTAAGGTACCTGCCAGTGTGGAGCCTTGCCCCCTCGCGTGCCCTGTGCACGAGCTGAGGTACTCAACAGTGGTAAAGGGGTGAACTGGATGTGGACAGGGGAGAATTGGATTATAATCCAAGTCTGAGGATATCTGTGCAAACCCCAGGGGGATGCTCCAGAGCAAGGCTCATTTGAGCAATGCCACATTAGCCACAAATGAGCCAGGCCCTATGTCCCTTCTGTACTCAACCCTGGGCTGGGGTGATCTGGGAAGCTCATGGTGACACTGCCAATGCTATGATAGATCCCAAAGGTGCCGTAGACAGGTGCAGTCCAACCGATGAATAATGACTTTCTCTTTGAATAAAATCCCGGCACCTGTGGGACTGCCACGTGGACATCTTCCTCCCTGCTCCAGAATCCAGGCTCACTGGAGAGTCTGATGCATCCAGATATGTCCACTTAACCTGCATATCACTCTTGGGAATCTTCCCGTTCGACTTGGTGGCAGAGCCTTTTCTGTGATCCTTGGGGCAGTCGGAGCATGAGGGGACTTGAATGGCCTATTCAATGTGTGGGCCCATCCCCCTGTAGACTTCAGCAGAAGGGCTGGAAGCTATGCATTCCCTCCAGTCTTCATGTCTCCAGGCGTCTGCATTGGATGAAGATCCAAAATCATGGGAGCAAGTGGTTTACCTGATGGGATTCCAGAAAGCAAAAGATAAAGGGAAGAGGCCACTGGGGGTTGGAAGGAGTGTCCTACCCCCAGGGCTTCCAGGAGCATGAGGAGCACTGACTCACCACAGGCAAAATGACAGAGAAGCTCAAATGCTAGAAATGGGCAGCTGGAGTGATTGCAGGGAAGGAATAAGGGACATGGGGTAGGAGGTCAATGGGATAGCAGATAATTTTTTTAAAATGGTCTCCAGTTTCCCTAGTACTCCCTAACTGCATGAAGATCCATCCCTTACTGCTTGGAACTGAATCCATCTTTTGCCTTCTTCATTTGATAAAACATGGCATAAATGAGCCTTCCAAGGCTGGGTCACAAAGGTGTCAGGTTGGATCTCCATTGCCTATCTTTAGACACTTGGTCTTGGAAACTCTCCACCATGTTGTGAGGGAAGCCCAAGCTCCCCTGTGGAGAAGCGATCTGGAAATAAATCCCTAGTCCTTGCTAGCTCCACCCACATGGCTGGCAAGTCATTGCAGATAACAAATCCATGTCAAGAATGCTGTCCTGTCACCCAACTAATGATGGGATGAGCTCTCTGTTCCTTCTCTGATCCCTGCACATGGGCAGATCCATGGACAAACAGAATGAAGTTGACTGAAGATGATGTTCAGACAATTGATACAAAGAGCATCCCAGCTTCAAAACCACCAATATAAGGTGTAGGGGACAACATGACCTTTTTTGATAAAGGCTCAGGGAGGTAAAGTTAAAAATTCCTGAGATCACAAAGTGAGTAAGAGAACAACCTTCAGACTCGGATCTGTCTGACCTTAAACCATACTTTCAATGCTACTGTTGAAGAACATCTTCAGGATGTTCTTCCCCAAACTGCAGGGAGGTCACTCAATCCCATGTTCACACAGAAAGTATTCAGGCCTTTCCAAAGCATGGATCCTTAACTGCCTACAAGACATGAATAACCCCACACTGCTGGGGGAAGATCACCCATTACATCTGTTCAGCAACCGAATAGCAGATACAGGGGTGTGTAGAAAAGCATATGTGCTTTCTAAAAGCTGCGAGTTGGGGGCACTTATCACAACAGTCCTGAGATAGATCAGGATGGTTTAGCTTCTGAGCTTTTATTTTCTCAGCTGTAAAATGGGGATAAGGAGCTGGGGGAGTCTATGCTGGAAATCCTGTGGATTTCCACCCTGAGCTTCAATCTTCAGCCACGCCAAAGCTGCCTGCAAGACCAAGTGTCAGACCAGTGTCCTGTATCTGGACACCAAGCCTTCTCAGCTCTAGTGCTCCCCAGTTAATCATACAAAGGGACCCTTGTGCTGGCTCAGACCACACAGCAGGACCTCTTTCTTCTCCACAATGAAGTCCCTGTGAACACGGGCATCTTGCCATGTTCCAGATGGCCAGCCTGTTCTCCTGATGCATCACTGAAAAATCCTTCATGTTTCATGGTCCTGTCCATTAGAAGTTTGTTGCTTAAACAAAGTGGAGGTCTCTGGCTGGAACTGCCACTGGTAATCTGCAGGCTCTGTGCTGAGAAGCACAGGAGCTATGTCCACAGACCAAGAAAATTCCAAAGAATGAAATGGGACATCACCAAGGGAACTAGGTAATGGCTGGCCAGGGGCCAAGGGTGTCCATCCCAGATCCTCGGGTAGCTTTGGAGAGATACTGGTGTGCTCCTTAGGCCACTGGGAGGCCAGGATCTCGCCATCCTGAGATCCACAGAAAGGTAGAGATACACAAGAATCAGGCACTGACTGTTGCTAATGGCTGTGGGTCTGGAGTTGGTCCCAGCTCTGCTGCTTTGTTATGAAACCCGGTCTGATCTGAAAAATGGGAACCAAATTCGGCATTAAGCACTTGTGAGAACCCACATCATCGCGCCCAGTGCTCAGAGCACCAAGCACACAGAAGCCCTGGATCCACTGTGAAGCCTGCAACACTGGCCTGAAGTCGCTACCATTTCCATGGATGGTGACACTGGGAGTGTTGGGTTTTCTCAGGGGACTGGCATCAAGGCAGAGGCTACAAGGGCTTCCTTGGACTCAACCCCCTCGGGAAGGAGGCAGGAGTGCCGCTGCCTCACAGGCCCAGTGACGGACCCCATTGGGAGCTCTGGAACTGGCTGGTCCCTTCAAAGGCATCAATATGGCCTTCCCAGCCCCTCATAATGACATGGGTGTGGGTGTGCCATTGGTTGAAAGCCTAGTGAGAGAGCGTGTGACCTTGGCCTAGGCTGCACGCCACAGATGAGGCAGCCTCAGGAGGACTGACAGCCAGGGCGGCAGATGTAGGGAGGTCTGGGTGCAGCATAGAAGTGGGAACCTGGGGACAGTCTCCTGGAGGTGGCATCTCGGCCGAGTTGGCCGGGTGAAAGACGGGAGGAGGAGCTCCAGACAGACCTCACAGCTGAGGGGTGGGGAGGGGACGAGGGAAAAAGTTGGCCCCACTGACGCCCTCTGACATCCCTGGGGCACACTCACCTGCGTGTGAGCTCACTTCCTCTCCTTAGCTCTTATAGGAAACTTCCTGAGAAGGTGACATTGAGCTGCTACAGTAGCCCTTGTTACTGTCCATCCCTTACCTTCATATTTTTTTTTCCTTGCAAATTCTCTCAATTGGACACCACATCCCAAACCAGATGAGAAGGTCCTTTTCCACTGTGGAAAGGAAACGTCACAAGGGCAGAGACCTCAAGCACGTGCCTCGTGTTGAACGTCCCCAGCGCCCTGAGCAAGGTGAGACTTTGACACATTCGGTGACTGTCTTGTGGGTCCAGGTCTTCCAGTCATGAGGAGGAGGGCCAGCAGGTAGAGTGGAAGATGGCATTGAATGTTAGGATTCCACGAGGTCTTGGAGTGATAGAAGTTGGAAGGTCAAGTTCCTAGGTCTTGGGAGGTGGGGATTTTGACCTCTGTGGTACATAAGGGGAAAGGACACCTGAATCCTCAGGAAAAAGAGGCGAGTTCTGACGCACCCTCAGATGCATGAACAACTGGGGGAAGAGACTGGCACACCAAGGCCTCACTCCAAAGCCTTGGAGACAGACCTGCACTACAGCTAACAAGGTGCATCTGCCCATGGCCAGGCCAGATGGTCCCCTAAGCCATCCCACATGGGCAGCTCTCCTGCCGCCCCAGCAAAGTCTCTCATCAACTTGCCTTGAAGTCGCACCTTCCTGGGGCAGGATACTCTTTTATTGCAAACTCCCCGACTGATTGTTCTCAGGACCAAGCCCTTTGATGGTTTTATTGTCCCTAAATTCACACCAGGCTCCAGTAACTTCAGAGCAGGTAGAGAATGCAGAGAGGGGAGGGTTTGGGAAGGGAGCCGCCCGGGATCAAGGCAGAAGATTGGGACTTCTAAACCTGCCCCACAGACTTCCTCTGAAAACTCGCACATGGGGGAGCAGGTCCCATCATCTCTGGCCCAGAAGGCCCACGTTAAGTGGATCAAGGTGGCCATCACCTCTGGGAGCTCCTGAGCACACGTGCTCCCCCTGGTTGGTCCACACAGCTCCTCGATTCCCTGCCTAGTGGCCTAGTTCAGGGACTGAGTGGCTCTCAAGATGGACGCTGATGCGGTTTTACGGTAGGTTCTGAATTTCCCAGTTCGTGCTGGGACTGGCTTAGCCAATGTAGTGGCTCGAGGTCTGCTTTGGGAAGTTTCCAGACTGAGCTTGGGTACAGAAAGTCCACTCACTTCCTATCTCCTTTCCCCACCCTCTTGCTTCCTGGGATGGACCTCCGCATTACAGGAGGCCATTAGGAACCCTGCTGAGCAGAGAGGCTTTATCCTGTTGGAAACCTATGGCCTGGATATTTCTTACCAAAACTGGCATGCTGAGGACCTGCCACCCGAGGCTCTGGTGGAAGAGGGGCTGTTGGGAGGTGTCTAGGCCCATGAGGGTGGGGTGCCCTCAGCCCTCCTGAAGGGACCGCTACACCCATGAAAGACCCCAGAGAGCTGCCTGGCCCCTTCCAGGGAGGACACAGCAAGAAGGTCTGAACCAGGAAACGGGCTCTCACCAGAAGCTGAGTCTGCTGCTACCTTGATCTTGACATTTAGAATGAGACTTGTGTAAGTCACTCTGTGTGTGGCCTTTTGTCAGAGTAGCTCAGACAGACTAAGACAGGGACGACTTGATGGGTGGCCCAGAAGAAAGCTCTAGGATGGTTCTCCAGGCAAAGAGGAAGCCACAGGGTATTGAACCATCTTTCATGGGTCAGGTGGGGTGGGTGCCTCTGGGTGGGGATGTCTAGGGACTTCGGGGTTGTGTGTGCTTCTTGCATGCTACATGATCGGAGAAAGACCTCAGGTTGACTTTGAGGCTATTAGCATGATGCTCATAGGGACAAGGACTGTCTGAAGGGAAAGTTGGACTTGAGTGGGCTGGGAGGATGGGAGACATGCCTTGGATTCTAGTTACACACTTTCTAGCTTTGGCCTGGGTTGGCCGATACATGCCGAGGCCCTACTTCGTATCAATGCCTCTCCTAAGACAATTGCAAGAAGGCACTAGGCAAGAAAGCCCACTGGGCTCCGTGCTTAGTGTGTAGGACAGGAGGAATGTGGGCAGGTTCAGGGTGTTTGAGAGCTTACTGGACATGCTGATGGACAGGATGTGGAAAGAGGGAGACTTCGTAAGGTGGCCATGTCAGATCTGGGTTGGGTCCCTAAGGAAATAAATGCAGAGATGGAGACAGGAAAGAGGCTTGTTGGAGACAATTCCCAGGGATAAGTTGGAGACAATTCCCGACTGTGTTGAGTGCTACCTCGTCTTGGGAGATCAACTGCGATGAGAGTGTTTACACCACAGAAACTGTCAGATGCTATAACCTGAGCAGGTTAAATGTTGCCAGCATGCCACCGGTGTCTGCAAAAGAGATGGGGGCAGGAGGCGGACCTGGACAGAGAGCCTCCGCCCAGGAAGCAGACATGATGGTCCCCATTAACTCGGGGTAGCTAAGAGCCGAGAGTGCCTCTCTACAGAAGAGTCCTGCATGGAGCAGAAGTGCCCCACCATGTTCAGCCTGTGACTTGGGGCTGCCCAGGAAGAGCCCAGCTCAGCCTGAAAGCAGAGATCCACCCTAGAATCTCAGCTAATGGCATTTCTGCAGCTAAATAGAAAGATGGTTTCTTGTTTTTGAGAAAAAATTGACCCAAAACATGTCTTGAAACATGTGTACACTAAGGCATAGGTTCAAGCTAATGCATTTCTCTGGCTTTCTTGTTTTCTGTGATAAGAAAGCAAAATCGACTCTTGGCAATTTTCCAGAAGGTGATACTTTGTTACAGACTTTTTCTGTGATACAACAGATCTCCTGAACTTGTTCTTATCTGACATTTTGTATTTGCCCAACATACCTCCAACCACACCCACCCATTAGCAACCATTCTACCCTGCTTCTGAGTTCAACATTTTTAGGATCTACATGTGAGATCCCTTTGGGAGGGGTCTGGGAGGTTCACCTGACTGCTCTCCAGCATGTGTGCTAAGAAATGGGTAGCTGTACCCCAGTCTTCCTGCTCTCCATGGTGGGTATGATGGGGAGGGGAATTCATGTCCTCCAAGAGGAGGAGAGAAGGAACACTCACTAGGATTTATAAGATGCCGGGGGTCAATCCCTGTCTCCATGGCTTCCCCTCCTATCTAGACCAGATCTGTTTTACTTCTGGCCTGTGCCAGATAGCCCCTGTCTCGCTTTCAATGGAGTTCAGCCCGCAGAGACGAGGCAGGACATAGGGTGGGAGGGAGCAGTGGGACAGCTAGTCTCCAATAGCAGGAGCTTGCCCTTTCTTGGTCCTCTAGATGCGGTTCCCCAGAGTGGCATGGCTCCCTTTGTCCCTCAGGTCTCTACTCATGTGTCACCTTCTTCATGAGACCTTCTCTATCATAATTAACATTGTAACTTAGCCCCCCTCCTCCTTTATTTTCTCCACCCCAACGAGGATTTCTTTGTCTTCCCCACTTGGAACCCAGAGCTCCACAGGGGCTGGGGTTCTGCATCTGTCTCTGCTAAATCCCCAGCAGCTGATTGACTATCTGATGCAAAACTGTTTTTACCCCATATCCCTTAAAGTGGGAATACCATGTGGGAGGTGCCCTGGGTTGGTGCAAGGTGGGCACAGAAGGCCCAGTGGTATCAATCACTGACACCAGCTCGAAGGAACATGCCAAGAAGCTCAATAAAGGCCACTTAATATGGAGAAGAGTAGCCAAGCCCTTAGAGATGTTGGAGCAAACAGGGTAAGAAGACCCCACACACATCTCCCGCAGAGATTATCAACAGCCAGAAGCCACCACCATTGAGGCTGGTGGGGGAAAGAGGTGGCACCACCAGAGCCCACAAGTTTGAACCTCCAGGTTGGAGCTAGAGAAGCTCTGGGTTGTCACAACAGTAGTTGTGACCATAGAGGGAGGGGGCTGGCAGTGGGCACTGTACCCAAGAGACAACTCAAAGGGGTAGATTATGCAGGCTCCCCTGCTCTCCAGGGTAGAAGCATTGCGAGGGGGAGAAAATGGCATGGCGAGATGGGAAGCCAGAGAAGAATCAGAGGCCAGACTTGACCTTCTAGAACTTTCTAAGAACCATCTATGAGATGGCACCCATCTCTTACAAGGGCAGTGACCTAACACCTTCCTCCAGGCCACTTCTCCTGAGGGGTCCATCTCCACACACGGGATGCCAGGCTTCCTTGGGAACCGTTGGAAATGGACTAACAACACTCAAACCATAGCCGTCGCTGAGGGAGAAGCATGTGCTGCTAGGGAGCCTGGGAGTGGGGTGCCTCTTCCTGACTGGACTGGACTCATGCACCCCCACTTGGCGAGGGCTGGGTACACAGTCCTGGGTTATATGTGTGCTTATATCCCGGGATCAGATTGCTACAGACTGACCTAGGGTGGCTTGGTGGGGACAGATGGCCCCATGACCCATCGCCCTTCAGCAGGCTAGCTTGGGCTGCTTCAGGTGAGAACAGCTTATTTTCTCTCCTCTTGTATCTAAAGCAGAGGGACACCACAGTGTGCTGCCCCAACCTCTTAGAGAGGAGCCAACATACCCCTAGGTGAGTTTGGAGTGATGACGACTTGTGGATCTGTTCCCCAGAAAATGCCCTCAATGCAGATAACAATGTCACCCACCTAACTCTTCCCAGGGCCACCTCCATTCCAGGGTTAGTCTAGGAAAGGTGTGAAGCCCACCTCCCCTTACCTCAAATTAGGGTAGTTCTGGGAGATCATCCTGGGGCCGGAGCTCTCCTTGGGTCAGCAGAGGCCTCTGACAGGTGCATTACCCTCTAGTTTCTCCAAGGGATAGCCCACTCTTCTGCCTCCAAGTCGACATGGGTTGTGTTTCTGAGGTCCCACCTCGGAACTTGGCCTTCCACCTGTGCCACTTGCTATGAGAAGGATCTGATACCTCTTCAGTATTTACCAGCATGCCACTACTTCCATGAAAACCACCAGCTTTCCGGGGAGAAATCCTGATTTCATGTCAGCCAACTTCCATGGTGCAAATTATTCCTACCAGGGCAATTCCAAACTACCACCTGGAAGTCTCTGCATGTGAACTCGGTGAGAGATTTGCAAAATCCCTAATCAATAGGAGCTGACTCTGGGAGAACGCTTCTCCTGGGCCAGCTTTCCCATGCATGTGTCAGTGGAACAAAAATATCTTGAAGCAACCTGTGTCTACCTTGTTGCCTTACTAGTGAACGGATTTTCTGTTTAAGCTGCAGTCTGAAATGGTCGAGTGGACTCTGGCAGAACAGGCAGGAGCTGAGAGCTAGAACGAGGCAGTGTTAGGGGCAGGAAACCTGCTGCCTCCACCTGGATCACTCAAGGTATTTAACAACAAAAAGTTGGCAAAGCATCCTTGCCCAATTCCCCAAAGACCTCCACTGAAACCCTCTTACGGTGCCCTAAGAAGTGTTTTTGCAAGTGGGGGGGATGAACAACATCCTGCCCTAACCCATCCCCCAACCCCTAAAAGAAACTCCCGGGTTCTGACACCTGGGTATTGCAGATAAGCCGGGAACTCTCTGGACAAAGCCATATTCAGCTATCAATAGTGGCATTCACAGATGTCACAGCTCTAGATGGGCCAACACTTCCAGGGTCTCCAACGCTTGGCCACCTGGCTACAGAAAGGCCATGATCAGCTGCAAGCATGTCACTCGGGCTTTTGCAGATAGACTTTTGACATCGGGCTTTTGCAGACAGACTTTTGACGTTAGAGAGAGAACTTCTAGGACGGACTGGAGTCTGGCAACACTAGGCCCACCTTCTCACCTTGCAATAAGCTGATAGTGAAACCAGAACCTGTCCTAAAGTCACAGGGTCCCAACTGGCAGGATGATCTTGAGGACCCTCCAAAAGCAATGGTGGGTGTAGTAGATCTGAAAACCGGCACCTTCCATGGCAGAGTCTGATTTGAGCAGCCCATCTTAGCCAAGCAGGAAAATAACCTGTTGCTAACCCATCATGTCCCACCACCCACTGGGGCCTCACCATGGCTGCTTGTAATCAGCTGGAAATTGGGGCCTCCTGGTTAAGGTTTCCCTTCTCCTGGCAGCTGAACCTCCTCTATCTCTTTGAAGATTACAGGGCTTTAGTATGCCTTTAAAGTGAATTTTTCCCTCTGCATTTTATTATAATTAATGACCAGAAAACTCTTCTCTTTCCCCTCTCTTTATCTCTTAAATATGTTTCTTTCCTCTTTTAAAAATGCAATATTTCTTTTAAACCGGGATATGGATGAGCCTGTCCCTAGCAGGGCAGGCCCAGCTTCATCTGTCAACTTGATTATGCAAAGCCTACTTTCCGCTGGCATCTGAGGTGGATTTCAGAGCTATGAGTCACGTGGGCTTCAGGCTTGAAACCCAGGGAGCAGCTGTCTCCTGGAGTCCATGCGCCCCATGCAGCCTGACTTTGAGAGAGTCCCTCCAAGGCCCCGATGGCTAAATGGTCCAGACTTTGAACACATGCATGCACTAGCACGATCATGTAGTCTGCTGACCTGGGCTGAGACAGTCATGAACTATTCCAGGATTAATTCCCTTAGAAGAAATACATCAGAGATCCTGGAACAGAAAAAGGACATTATATAAAAGCTAAATAGAAGAAAGCATGTACTTCAGTTAATAATACTGTGTCACTACTGGCTCACTTATTATAACCTTAGTCCCACTTCCAATGGAAGATGTTAATCGTAAGGGAAAGTAGGCACAGGTTCATGAGGGAACCTGATTAGCTTCAGTTTTTTGTAGATCTAAAACTCTTGTAAATTGTTAAGTGGGGAAAACACATCGGCAGTCGCTCAGAACTGAGGATTTGCTGGTCAAGGGTGCAAAGACCTACTTTCGTAGTAAATATTAGGTTGTCATTATTTTTCCCTAAATGTGCTCTGGTATACACATGTGACAAAATGATATATCCACGCTATTAACAAAATCCAGAATGGCATTCTGGGTAGCAGCATTAGAGAACAGGCTGACTGGGAGCTCTTGTTAGCTGGATTGAGTTAACTTTGATTAGTTTGCAGGGCGAGTCTGCAGGCTTTAGGGAACATAGCATATTAAACTAGGAGCCTGATTTAATAAACAGATAGTATATAAGCAAAGTGAGATATCTAAAGATCAAAGTCTGCATAGCAATCACTCCCTCTGGAAGCTCTAACCATGTATGTATAGGGCTCTCGTGAGGTTTCTGTGCTGGGGGTAAACGTGTTCTGACATGAGACAAAATCATTGTGCACATTTCTCTGGTGGTTCGTACCACGCACTTGACTGAGGCTTAATTTGGGTAGAGGAGCTTTGGCAACCTAGAAACCCAATCTCTGCAGAAAGTATTCATCCTATTTCCCAGGAGCTGGGATATAGGTGTCCATCCCCCCAGTAAGGCAAGTGTTCTGGTCTATCTCTACTAGGGACACCTTCAGAGAGTTGACTTCACCATGACAGAACAGAAATGACAAGTCACATCTGCATGTGACACCCAGCAATCCTACAGGATGTCTCGGTTTATAAACGGCTCCTTAAAAAAGTACTTGTAAAATGGCGGGAAGCGGGGTCAGGATTATGCCTCCTTCATGGGACTTTGATCCAACCTCTGGAGACCTAGAGACCAGAGGCCTGCGCCTTGTGGCTTGGGCTGATTTCAATGGACTGGAAGTTGGGCCCGGGGCCTCTGGACACACACACACAAAAGACCCAAGGGATTCTGCTGTCATCTTGCCCTGTTTCTTTCAGTCTGCTTTCTGCAAAAGCCCACTGTAGGACCCTGTGATATATGGGAGAGAACTGAAGCCGTGATGTTCCGTGACAGAATTCTGAGGGGGCTTGTGACAGAAGTTTACAGCACAAGCCATGAGGCTCACCTATCAGGGGAGACCTGTCTCAGGTTGGACCCTGCATGGAGGGGCCCGTGTACCTTGCTGCATGGCCAGCAACAGCAGACCTGCCTCGCCAGGGCAGCAGGCCCCACCTCTGAGCCAAATGGCTGAATTTGATCAGAAACACCAAGAGGAGGTGGAGGGCCCAGAGTCTGGCCTGGGACTCCTCAGTTATTTGGTACTTTCTGTGTCTAGAACACAGCTGTCTGGGAGTGTTCACATCAGCAAACAAGAAGATGGACCAAGTACCACCTGCCCAAGCTCACGCGTAGGGACAGTGCAGCCTGGTTTGGGACAAGCCTGGGTCGGAGAACACAATCTCCCTGAGCTGGTTCCCACAGAAATGAGGCTGAATTTCTGCCACAAGCATGAAGAACAGGGGATTAGGTAGGAGAAGGGCTAGATCCAGGGGTTTAGCTAACAGTGACGTAGGAAGGTTAATTTCTTAAGATTCCGTGGTAAGATGCAAACCGGGGGGAACCAAGGGGAACTTCTGTACTATCTGAATGCAGGCCCGTGACAGATGAACTGGGGCATGTGCTTGGATTGTGGACTTTCGGCCAATTTCACTTCCCCGCTCTGCCACTGAGCAGATGGATGTTTTAAGAGAACAGGGTGAAGTTCCCTAACCCTTCACCTCAACTCTCCCACCTGTGACATGGGGTTGGTGGAACCAGCCAGTGAGCTGTTAAGGACTAGATGCATGACAGAGGCTTCATGTGTAAATAGAAATGGGAGGCTGCATTGTACAATCAGGACCTGCCACTCAAACCACCCAACTGTCCCCTCAGGACAATTCATCACAATTTGATGGCCTGATCATCACCCTGTTCTGCCTGCAGCGGGCCAGTGGATGTCTAGCCCATTGCTTTCTAAAGGGGCTCAAAACACGTGGGCAGACTGGGCATCTTGCTCGCACCCCAGGGCTGCAGTCTTGCCCCTGAGTGTGGGTGCTGGCCTTGGCCACTCTACCCCCAAGTTAAATCAACCCTGGGCTTTCTCGGGATGGCTACAGACATTCCATGTAATCCTTCCTATGATAGGAATGAATTGGGGATGACATAAGTCACCCCCTCTTGATGGGCACTTAGGGGTCCACCCCCACAGGCTGGCACCCAGCCAGTGAATGAGGCTGGACAGGTGCCCATGTGGACTGAGCTCTGTAATGATCTGGGTGAATCTCTGCATGCAGGGTGGGCTACAGCCCCCGACAAATGCAAAGCAATCGAAGGTGTGTATTTCCATATCTGTAGGAAACAGAAGTCTAGAACAGGGGAGATGGGAGTCTGCTCTCCAGAGCTGTGGCCACTAGCAATGTTGACAAGTGAGCGCTCAAAGTGCAGCCAGTGTCACTGAGGAACCCAATGCTTCTCTTGCGGTTCACTGATGTTGAAACTGCACTGCTGCCTGACAGGTGCCGAACTGGGTGGTGTAGGGAGGCAGGTCCAGAAGGCGGCAGAGGATGGATGGCCAGGGGGCACTGTTTTTTGTGGTCTGGCTTAAGAAATAAAACCCTGGATTGTACTAGAAATATTCTCCAAAAGCGCTGGCTGGCTCTGGGCTCCACATGTGGGAACCTCCATGGGGACGGGAAGGCCGAGCCCGTAGGAGCAGGGTGGGCTCCAGTCCTGCTGCTGTGGGGCCTCCGCAGGTGTCTGAAGACTGCAGGGTGCTTTGGCCAGAGACCCAGCTGCGTTCTGTTGAAGGGTGGTGGAGACTCTGGTGCCTGAGGCCCCTTCTAGTACCTCTATGAAAACCTACGGGCAAGGGCCACCTGCCACCTTGGCCCATGTGTCCCCACCAGAACCCCCTTGCATTGGGAGGCCAAAGAGGTTTCCCTACTTCCATTTTTAACTGAAAAAAACTGGGAAACTCCCCACCCTGAGCTTTCTTTGCCAAGTGGGACCAAGGGCTTCTGACATGCACCTGACTGTTCTACTGGGTGGGAGCTGGTCAAGGTCACTGCCCTTGGAGAGCCCCATAGAGCACCATGGAGCCTGGGGAACATGGATTGTGTCCTATCTGTACATTTTTGTGTCCTCACTATAAGCACTTGGGGGAATCCTTTCTCATGAGTTGTTCTGAGCCTGTTTATCTGCTGATTCTGAGAATCAGTAAGAATTGAGTGGTCTTAAAAGTCCAAACATCAAGTGAGACCTGATACTTCATGACGGCTGTCATTTCCCGACTCCCGATTCTTGACTCACATCTTCTGGGAAGTCCCCCAGGTGTGGACACCCGTGGCACCTTTTGATGCCTCTCCCTTTGGGCTTGAGTATCGCTGAGTCCTTGAGGTCACAGCAGGAAACGGTCATCTGAAATCTCTGCCGGAGGTCTGAGTCCTAAGTGTGCTGAGTAGCGGCCTCTTCTGAAAGCCTGGTGACAGTATCCCAAGGCCCAGACTGGATGAAGGGAAGGTGTAAGAAGCACCAATTTGAGAAGCGGGTGCTGCTGTGCTTTTGTGGAATGGTCCTCTTGGAAGAGGAGAGTAGAAACTTGACTCTGCTTGACAAATAAAATAAAATGGACTCGAAGTCAACCCAGCTGCCTTAGTGCTGATGAGGCCTGGTGTCCTAGTATCTGGTGGCAGGGGAGGGAGGGGGCACCCAGAATGGTGGGCCATGGACCACAGTGCCATTCACCAAACCTAAACAGCATCAGCACCTCTAACTCTGGGCCAGCCCTCGTCCCATCCCTGCAGGGCCTGGGGTCTCCGTAAAAGGGACTGGGTAACTGTTCATGGAGGTCCTACTGCCTGGACACTTCCTATTCTAGTTGGGTGTCTCCAGGGGAGATGCCTCAATCCTGCTCATTGGCATCCCAAAGTGCCCTTCCCCAGAGGGTAGACACAAGGCAGCTTTGCAATTGGGAACTAGGTTTAAAGTCCTAGAAATGTGGAGACTTAATAGCGACCTATTTCTGAAGACCTATTACAGCCCCTAGACACAGGCTTACATACCTTTGTTCACCTCTGAGCCTCATTTCCACCCCCTGTAAAATGGGGGCACTGGTATGTATCTCATGGGCTGTTCTAAGGGTCAAATGAGCCAGGATGTGTTGGGCTCTGAGAACAGCACCTGGCACGTCACGTCACAGAATCTTTCCTCGAGGTCCCGTGAGTCATCAAAGGTCTCCTGGAGGAAGGATCTATTTGGTGCCGGCTGCTGGCTGAAAAGGAAGCAGGGCCACTGGTTCTTGTGCCTCAGGGTCACAGAAAGTGAAGCCTGGATTGTCAGCCTAGGTGTCTGGACTCCAGTCTTGGCATTGGTACCGAGTTGAATGTGGTGGTAGCTGATCTGATTGTCACTGGGGACACGATGGCCGTCATCTTTGAAGGTGACTCTTCTTGGTCAACAACAACGCTATTCACGATTTTAACGGAACCCATTTGGATGACAACTCACTTATTAGCACACAACTAGCTGGTCTATGAAGATGGGTGGGCCAGTGCCCTAAGCTCTTCTGATAACTAGAAGATCAGGGGAGAGTTGATCCCAGGAGCCCTTAGCCAGTAACCAACCATCATAGGAACAGGTGTTGGATTTACTGAGTGGCAGGTGCCTCGGCCTGTTGGCGGACATTAGCATCTCTGAGCCTCAACTTCTCCATCTGTAAAGTGGACACAGAATGGACTTGAGGATCTGGAGTCCTCCTGCCTGTGATGGCCACACAGTGGTGGAGGCAGACCTAGAGTCTGAGCTCTGGTGTCTGGCCATGGGCAATACCTCCAGCCACCTTGTCCTAAGCCCTCTGGGGACACGCATCCTCGGGCCCTCCACCTCCATCTGTCCTCTGAAAGCCAAGTTCACGTGAGGCCAGGCAAGATGGGCGCCTCCTGCAGAAGTGGCAGTGTTTATTCCTGCCCCACCCCCTGGAATGGGGCGGTGTCGCGGGTAGGGGACTTGAGTAATAACCAGAGAAGGGGGGACTCTGGTTCCCAAATAAACAGGCTCATGAGTGATGAGGGGACCCTCTGCTCCCACCCCAACCCGGGCAGCTGTCCTGCCAGCCCCACGTGCATGCCCCTCCAGGAGGGGGACGAACACCGGCAGGACCCACTTCAAAAGGCTCCCGGGCCTCGAGGAGGGGCAGCTGCTGGTGATGGAACCAGTGTGCTAGGGGCTGGCCAGGGCAGAGGCTGGGGTGGCCTCAGCAGCAGGCGGCCCCGAGCCGTCCAAATACATCAGCATGGAGCCCTCAAACCCCAGAGACCGAGAGCAGGATAAATAAATAATTCGCTTATCTCTGACCAAGTTTTTCTTTTGATCTCACCCCCCTCATCACTCTTCCCCCACCCCTTCCCCGATTTTTCTTTCCTCGCTACCTTCCCTTAAACCTTCTCTTAAAAACCTTTCCTCCTCCTCCGTTTGATTTATGTCCCAAACAGCTCTGGAAGCCTGACGTCCCCTGATGAATTGTTGGGGCTGTTCTGTTCCGAGATCCTGGGCTGGCTGGGAAGGGGGCAGGGCGGAGGTGGGATGGCATCCTCTAAAGAGGTAAGGACATGGCCCTGCCAAGGGACATGCCATGTAGACACGTGTGAACATGCGTGTAGAGGCATGTTGCTGTGGGCACAACCACGTTCCCAAAGCTTGGGCTGCCTCCTGCTCCTACGAGTCTGTGTGTTCAGAACCCACATAGGGATGAGGAGAAAGATCCTCTCTGCCCGCCCCTCCTCACTGGAGGGTGATCCATTAAAAACAAAATCACATGCTGACCATGTCCAGAGCTCTGGGAACCCTAGATGGCCATCGTGACTCCGCCACAGCACAATAGCTACTGTCTAGAGCAAGATCATGCCAAGGTCAAAGGCTCTGGGCCAGACTGCCAAGGCTCAAGTTCTATCTCAGCCATTCACTAGCTACGTGACCTTAGCTTAAGAGAGAGGCTTAACCTCTGGGCCCCAGTTTCCCATATGTAAAGTAGGGTAAGGAGGCCTGTGTCATGGGATTAAATAAGCTAACACTGAAAGCACATACTAGCCTCCACGGAATGCCAAGCACTTTTCTCAGCTGTTACCAGGCAAGACAGTCAGAAAAAGCCCAAGGAATGGCTAACAGAAGTATGTAAGCTAGTCAGAAGCCTCAAGAACCTGAGAGTAAAATCAATTTGTAGGTGCAAAGGTCCTGGGGCTGTATTATTCAAGGAATTAAAATCCACCATCAGTGCATGGAAACTCAAAATGCAGGAAGCACAATGAGAATAGAGCTGCTGGTAGCAGAGTCTTGGATGCTAATGCGAGGTTGGTCTTTGCCCATGTGGCATTGGGGAGCCCTATAGGGCTTAATGCAGAGAAGTGGGGTGAGGTACATTTAGAAGACCTGAGTGGCAAGTCCTGTGAATGGGAACTGGAGAAGAGGCTGGGAAGGCAGGAGATGGTTGGAGTTGTCTAGATGGGAGAGGACAGGGGCTTGGGGGAGCACGGCTGCTCCCCTCTCTGCTTCACAGACAGTAATGGGGGGCTGTGGGAGGAACTCTACCAGAGTTCAGGAGCCTCGTGGAGGAAAAGTCGAGGCAGCCTCCCAAGTCTGAGCATCTGGTGCTCCATGCCCCTGGCTGCAAGGAGGGTGGCAGTGTTCTTGGTTTTTCCAGGAAGCGCAGGAAATCCTGGAGTGGCCGAGCTCCTCTTGCACGCCTAAAGCATTAATGCTTGACCTCCATCCCAAGGCATTGTGTGAGGTGGGATGTAGGCACCAGGACACCTCAAAATCCCCCAGGTGACTCTACTGCAAAACTTGAGTCCTCATCTATTTGGCCCACCATCTGACACTTGAGAGTTTTTAAATAGTGGTGCCCAATTTTAATCCCCAACACCACCCTTTGAAGGTGGTTCTCACCTGTCCAAGGACAGGTAGTCACATCTGTACCTGGCCATCTGACCCAGGACTGCCATCTTACAAACCCTTCAAAGCTTCCCATGTGGCTCCAGGGAGGCAGAACTAGAGTGGCCCTGGGCAGAGGTCCCCAGGGAGGGACTTTGCTACCCGCACGGGTGCAGATTTTAAGCTTCTCACTATTGGACTCACATGGGTTGGTGGCGAGACACACTGGATGGGATCCGAGGACAGGGGCTGGCATCAGGCACAGCTTCCTGGGAAGGCTGCTGAAGACTCTTGCCTCAGGTGGGGACTTTACCTGAGTGACTCGTTAACCACAGGATGGAGGTGTTGGTGATCCTTTAGGACACAGCAACCATGGACCCCCCTTGTCCATCTTGGTCTTGGTCACTCTGCTGGTCCTGCTAGCCCTTCAATCCTCCTCCACTGTGGCCCTTCCCTGATCCAGAATCGAGCAGGCCATGTAGTTTGATTCATCTAACTGGATTCTTACCCTATCCTAAGAATGGGCCAGGACGCGTCCTTCGACCTTGGACTTGGTGGCTTCCAGCTTGCGATTACAAGGAGCAAAGCTGCCGAGCTCATCCTCGGCCATGTCTGTGGTGCAGGGGGTGGAATTGCAGCCCGAGGTGTAGAGACCTTAACGTTGATCTCGGGGACTGTCATCAACCTGGTCTGAGTGGTGTAGAAGTTCCCAACAAGAGTGCCTGAGGACTCCTGCAGGGTTACACCTCTGACAAGATCTGCCTACCTAGGAATGGCTTGTTTCCACATTCCAGAATGTTCTAAAGTTCCTTAAGTTCTTTCATGTTCATTTGATCCTCAAACTTATCCCTTGAGGGGAGAGGGTAGTGGGACACCCGTGCTTCGTGGATAAGCAAACTTAGGCTCACATAAGTCACACCTGTGGGATGGGGCCAGACCAGACCTTGTCTCCTCTGAACTTGGTAGCACATTACCTCCAAGATCAGAATTTCCTCCACTGTCTGTGAGGCTTCCCCTCCCCACCGCAGCACAGAGCGGCACCTGCCACAGGTGGGGAATAGCTTTCCCTGTAGCAGTTGGACTCCATCCTAAAAGCTCGTGGCCATGTGGTTTCTGTAATTCCAGACCCTGCCAAGGTCAGCCTCCAACTTAAGGGTACAGGCTGCTTAGGGCTTAGAATGGGACCGAGTGGTCCAATGCTGTCACCCAGGGAACATCTCTCGACCTTGCTGAGCCTGTTTTGGTCCCTCTGAAGATGGGAACAGAGAGCACTTGACTGGAGCTCTGGGGAAGATGGGATGAGCTCATGACACATGGCATCTGACCCCTCTATTAGGACTTGTAGAACACGCAGAATAGCGCCATCTGCCCCCACCCCAAGAAACAGAACACATCTAGGAAATCTAGATGGAGCAGAAAGATGCAGAGACTCACGAATTGTTGTTCTGTGTAACTCAGAAATCCACAGCCCGAAGGTTGAAGACTCTGCGTGGGGAGGTGGCTAAGGGACCACTTAGAGCGTGGCCTGTCCCTGTCTCCGTGGCTCTGGGATCCACACTTCCTGCCTGCCAGTGCATCAGGCCAGAATAAAATCCCAAATGGATGATAATCCAATCCAAGGACAAGATAGATCCTCAGTGTGAAGTCACTCCATAGCTGACCCAAGACGTTGACTACGTGCTCCCGGGAGCCCTGGGCTCCTTAGCTGGTGCTCTGCACCTTAGCAGTTGACATAGGCTTGGGAACCCTCCGGGGACAGAAGGAAGGACAGGTGGACTTCTCTAGGCTGCACCCCCACTCCCAGCACAACTCACATGCAGGGTGCGCCCTCGAAGCCCACTTCCTTTTCCTGCAATGGATTCCACCAGACACTGAACCCCAAATGGACCCGCTGCAGCATGCAAGCCTATGGAAGGCCACGCGAAGATGTAAATGGGGACGTGAGGTCGAGAAAGTGGGTGAAGCAGCTCACCACAAAGTCAAGTTGGAAGGCCAAACCTAAAACTGGCTAAGATGAAGGATATTGATCGTGGTCTCTTCCTCTTTGCTCCTAGCTGACCCCCTAGGTGCAAAGGGCTGGTTGTCTTGGTACTAAGGGAGCCAGAGGCCAAGATGGATCTCGGCAAGAGGCCCCCCAGTCACCATTCTAGCTTATACCCGAGCAGTTACCCCCATGCCACTCTGCCCTTGGGGCTTCAGACTGAGCCCAAGGGCCAAGCTCCGACTCCCCTCAGCACGCTCTGTGGAGAGCACAGACAGGTCAGCTCCCGGCACTTCCTGGCGTGGCTTCCTGTGGGAGAAGCCCCTCTCCCTCCCTGGCTCGGGTAGTGGGGGCCCCCCTACTCTCCTGTAGTTATTCCAATGTGGTTTCCTCTCGGGCCAGTTTGCACCAGCCTCCAAGTGCCCCTGAGGTTTCTAGGGGAACTTGGAGGGTGTCTAGACTTTTGAAAAGGAAGCAGTTATGGGACGTGTGATCCCTGGGGTCTGTCCCCATGGAGCATCAGGAATCCTGCAGGGGACGGCCAGAGTGACCTCTGTCGGGGTCCAGCTGACTGGTCTGCACAGTGGAGGATGTGAACTCTGGCCTACAACTGTCTCCTGCAGAACTCCTCCTGAACATCTCTCCCTGAGCCTCATCCTTCCTCTCCCAGGAGATGGTGATGTGAGTCCCCTTTCATGGGCCATTGGGATTTAGTAACCTCAGATGGCAAAGGGCTTGGGCCAATCCATAATTCTGGGCCAATCCCTAAAGTAGCTGTTAGTGACAGGCATATTGGCGCCTCTCCCCCTCCCTCCAGGTGACTTCTCCGCCCCCTTCAGATCCCACCCTGTTTTTCCTTCCTTGCCATCCCCTGGTGAAGAAAGGACCCCACTGGAGGAGGCCCAGCCCATCTGTTTAAAATTCAGGGAAAGATGCCAAAGGCCTCCCCAGCTGGGGCCTCGCTGCCTCTGATAAGGAGGACGGGGTGAATTCTGAAAATTAAACAAATCCTGGTGTCTTTGAAAGGTCACTCTGCTCTGAGGTTGGCCGTCCCACCCCAGACAGACTGCGGGGCTGCCGGCCGGAAGGAGGGAGTGTCAGGAACAGATGAGATCAAAGAAGAGGAGGCCCGAGAGGAGGCCCAGATGTGACTCCCACAGGTGAGAGGCCTGTGAGCTGAGGAAAGGTCCTCTCCTGAAGCTGGCCGTCCCCAGGCTCCTTTGCAGAACCCACAAAGTGCCAGAGTCTGGGGACAGTGTCGCTCCCTGGAAGAACCCACCTTCGAGGGCAAAGCCAGCGCTCTCCTCCCTGCTGACAGCAGTAGGGCCAGGAGACATTTGCCAACGTCTTTGCCCCTGTGTGTGTGGCAGGCCATCTGGGCCACTGGGGACCTGGTGAGCCCCAGAGGTAAGAGGACCCACCAGGAGTCTGAGAGAAGGATGCCAAGCTTTGAAACCATGCCCAGGAAACGTGGCCTGAACCACTAAGCCACGTGTGGGCTTTGTCTCAATCCTTAAAGCAGCTGAGTTATGGACACTCTGGTCAGATGTCGCATGTCGATAGTCGGAGGTGTTGGATCCCGGCTGTGCCACCCACAGCTGGGGAGCTTTGACTCAACCTTGCCCCAGGCCTCTGTTCCCGATGGCTACCTGTTGCTGCTCCCCATCTCACCCTTACGTCCCCATGAAGGGCCTCTGGAAATGGCCGTGGAGTCAAGCCCCTCCCTTCCCCGGGTGTACAGAAGGGGTGGGTTGTCCGATCGGGCAGGGTGCCACCAAGTTCTGCACCTCCTGGTTTTTCTTGTTGGCATAAAGGCTTCTCATGTGGCCGAGACGTGAGATGTGGACTTGGCATCTGAAAAAGTGCAGTCCAGCTGGGAGGTGATGTCCCCAGGGAGTCGGCCCCTCCTGGCATCATCTAACTTTGGTCTTTGTACTTGATAGAAAGGGGGCAACTGGCAGCACTGACGCCCGCGAATTCTATCTGGAGGACTCACGGGGCCGAGTCTGCCTGGGTGGGAATCCCTGCTCGGCCACTGTGACCTCAGACAAGTTGCTTCATTTCCCTAAACTCCCATGTAAAGGGACCTGGGGATAACAGCCGCCTCACTGGGTAGCTGTGAGGTATGGAGAAAGCAGATCCAGCAGGTCAACCTGTTAGTCATTCTGTAATGTCCACCTGTGATAATCAACTTGGAGGCTCATGTATTTTGACTTGGCTTTGGAGGTTTCCAGTGTGATTGGTACCTCGTGGGCTTTGTCAGGCTGCCAAGCACCAGGTTTCTCAGCTGGGATACAAACCTGCCACTTGGGCAGAGTTTCCCTGGGTTACTCAAAGTCACTCTCGGGGGCGGGGCGGGGGGTGCTTGGGATGCAAGAGGAACTTTCACACTATGCTGCTTACACTTTTCACTGTGCCATGAGTGAAAACTGTCCTTTGACTCTGAACAGAATTGACATAAGCTTGTGAGATCTGGGGGGTCAGAATGCAGTGGTTATTGGAAAGTGAGGATGACTATTGCAGATCAAGCCAATGTAGGATGACTCCAGCTCTGGAAATGGGCGCGTGGAGCTTCATGTGTCTTGTAGATCTTTAGTACCCAGAGGATGCTTTTAAAGCTGTCAATCCTTTGGCATCGGACAATCAAACCTTTACCTGCAGATTAGAGGCTTAGGGGTCATAGGAAGGGGGTGGTAAGCCTGTCCCTTTTAGCTCCAGGGTTGATTCATGGAGAAATGGAGGAGGCCTTGATCAAATCTCAGGTTTATATCTGAGGCACCATGGAAAAAACAGCTGTGTGAAGTCACAACCTGGTTCTAGAACTCGGCCCTGCTGAAGGACAGAAGAGGCTGAACACCTGAGGAACTTTCTGGAAGCAGGTTTATTGGCTGCAGCCCACCCATCCAGAGTGTGGCTCATGCCTGAAACATTCTCTGGACAGAGATTCTGGAAATTCTCAGACCTTTATCCCTTGGAGTCAGGGGGGAGGGACATTCACATAACAGGTTTCTCTGTTCCATTTCCTAAACCAGACATGGGTTTCACAAGTCTTATATTTTTTTGGTTTTAAAAAAAAAATTCTTTTTGTACAACAAGTTTGCAGACAGTCCTCAATCCATGAGGATGAAATAATTCTATAAATGTCATTTCAAAATATCAACTTCTATCCAAATGGGAAACCCACCCATGCCACAACTGCAATACTGCATTGCTCACCTTCTGAACAATAATCTGTCTACCCAGTCTAGTGTCCACTGCTGAGCATATTGCTGTCCACAATAGCCTCCTCTATGCACCTGCTCTCTCTCAGAGCAAGGGGAGGAGATATGCTCCCCTCTGGAGTCGGGGCTGATCCTGGGCCTTGCTTGAATCAACAGGGTATGGGGGAGGGGAGGAGAGTGATGTTCTGAGCCCTTAAGAGAACTTGACAGCTGTGCCTTCTAGAAACCCAGATGCCATGTTGTAAGGAAGCCCAGGCCACTCTGAGGAGGGTCCATGCAGAGATCCTGTGTCTGAATCACCAGCTAAAGAATAAGCAGGCAAAGGACTCTAGCTGACAATCTCCTGGGACAGAACAACCATCCAATAGAACCCCGCCCATCGCCAGACCCCCACCCCATGAGAAGCACGTGGGTGCTGTTGCCTTCGGCCACTGTTCTGGGGTGCGTTGTTATGCAGCAATCATTCTGCTCCTCTCGCAGGAGGTAAGCTCTGTCACTTGAGGGTTTCCTCTGAATTCACCCAAGGTGTCACTGAGCCTAGCCTGGTCTATCTGGCCCTCGGTAATGGCTCAGAGATGGTGACAGCCATTCACACAGATGTGGGGGCCTCTCCACCAAAGTCACAGCCCCCCTGTGGGAATCCCTGCTCGGCCACCTGTGTTCTTGAATTTTGTCTGTAGTTATCTATTCCTAAATAATCGGGGGCTGCAACAGCACTGTAGACCAGGTGACCTGGAACGTCCCTACACCTGACCAGGGTCGGCCCCCTTTCCAAGGGTTCTCCATCTCCCCCAAGCTCTGGCTACTGTTCTTTCAGTTGGGAGGTGCATGCTTGTCCCCACCCTGCAGCAGGAACCCTTCAGCTTCTGCTCCAACAAGCAGCTATTCTAGCCACATCTGGCCCCTGTGTGGCTGGGCACACGGAGGGTGTTTTGTGCTCCCCCTTCCCTATAACCCCCAGCCTCACTCACCAGCTCTGGCCGTGGGCGAGGAGCAAGATGCCCAGCCTCCCGCAGCAGTGGCCTCCCTTATCTCCCCGTGTTGGAGCTCTGTTCCAACCCCTCCCCCAGGCTGGGCTGACAGGCTCCTAGTTCGCACTTTTCCCAAGCAGTGTCCACTTTGGGAAGGGTGGCGGGGCCCGAGAGCAGCCACTTCCTTTGACAAATGCCAGTGCTGACAGCTGGACACTGTTTTACCCGGCCCCCACCAAGCCCCGGGGGGTGCTGGGTAGAGCAGGAAGGTGAGGCCATTCTCCAAGGATGGAACCTGAGTGGGCGTGTGTGGGTGGACTCTGCCCAGAGGACAGTGCGTTCCAGGCCTGATGGCCCTGGTGGGGTCACGCCTCCGTGGCCTGGGGTACCCTCAGGAAGGCTGCACACCTCTCTGAACTTCACTTTCCTCCTCTGTAAAGTAGAGGTAAATATCTTGCTGTCTGTCTTGCTAATTCTCCTCAGTGTATCACCACGCTCTGTTCACAACAGCCCACATTTTTCTGTAGGTCAGACCATGAGCATTGGTTAGCCAAGCCTCTGGAACAGGGTCTCGGGAGGCTGCACTCAAGGTGCCGGCTGGGGGCTCATCAGAAGGTTCCACTATGCCAGGCGCGGTGGCGCATGCCTGTAATCTCAGCTGCTCGGGAAGCTGAGGCAGGAGGATCGTAAGTTCAAAGCCAGCCTCAGCAAAAGCGAGGCCCTAAGCAACTCAGTGAGACCCTGTCTCTAAATAAAATACAAAATAGGGCTGGGGATGTGATTCAGTGGTTGAGTGGCCCTGAGTTCAATTCCCAGTACCTTCTTTAAAAAAAAAATTGTGCATAACTGCCCCAAACTCCTGAGGTGACTGGCAGGATTGTCTCTCACAGGTATTAAACTGGGAACATTCAGTTTCCTGCTGACTGCTGGGTGGAGGCTGCCCTTGAGTCCTTGACACATGAATGTCGCCAACATAACCAGCTTCATCAAAGCCATCAAGGGGGAGAGTCTGCTGGCAAATGGACGTCATTGTCGTCTGTAATGTAGTAGTACCCAATCTCTTGGCCATGTGCTGTTGGTGAGAAGTAAATCTCAGGTCACACTCATACTCAACGAGGAAAGGACTGACAAGGACATGAGTGCCACCAGGGACCTTCTTGAAGCCTGTTCACCACACACCTCGTCTCCTTCATTTGGCCTCCAAATTGAGTAAGTACATTGTGGGAGGATTTTTTTCTGCCAAGCCTGGGTTTTGTTTTAATTCTAATATCAGGGTCCCTGCAGGAATCGGGCACACCTGTTTAGTTAATTGGAGCACAAAGTGACAAGTGTTGGAGAGACGTGTTCTCAGAGGTTTGGTTTATAAATGGGCTCGGCTACTCAGGAGGCTGAGGCTGGAGGACAGCGATTCAAGGCCAGCCTCAGCAACTTGGACCCTGCCTCCAAAATGTCAGGCAAGGCACAGGTAACCCTGCCATCTACTTAGTGCACAGTGATTCTCAGTCCTTCATATTTGCAGTGGATGATTCTTCTTTTTTCCTAAATTAAATCCAAATTTTTATTTCAAAGCTTCCTTTTATGGATTCCCAGTTCTTGTCAAAAACAAACTGGGAACAAAATAGTCCAAGTTCCTTCATTCAATGAACATTCTATCATCTTGTTATGGTGGGTACCCACGTGCATGCTGGGGACACTTGGAGATGACAATCACTGGTTCCTCTGAGTCTGAATCTGAACCTCAGCTGGCTCCATTCCCACCACCTTGGCCCCTTGGGTCCTGTTCCTTTCTTCCCCAGCCTAAGCCCCCTCCTCTTTTTCAATACAGTGTTGGGGGAAAAGGAAGAGTGTTCTGCAGTGGACCCCGGAAGCCCTCCTGCTCTCCCCACGGAGCGTGCTCCTCCCCCACCCTGGGCAGGTCATCTGCCACCTCCTCTCTAGGTGGAGCCTGGACTGTCACTCCCCTACTTCAGCAGCTGAAGAGACGACAGGGGAAGCCAAGTAGTGTGTAAGCTGCCTCCTGCGAGGAACTCGATGGGCCACGGTGGGAGAACGTGGAATGGCGTGGGAAGAGGGGCCACAGGAGCCGCTGCCCCTGGGTTTTGCAGAACCAAGAGCTCTGGAGGAGGATGGCTGCCATGAGGGTCGTGCACCAGTGTGAACGTCCTGAGGCCACAGGACCCTATTTAACAGGATGGAAGAGTTGAGAACATGGGGTGAGCACTGCATCAAGGACCTCCTTGTGGGGGGCTGTTGGGCTTTGCTGCTACCCACGGCTCGCAGGTCCTCGTGGGCTGAGCCCTTTGCTCCCTGCAGCTGTCCACCGCGTCCATCCCTCCATCCCCGCTCTCATCCATCTTCCAGGCCAGCAGAGCCTGCTCCTCTGTCAGCTGTGCTGATACTGCCCCTCCTCGCCCACTTCTCCCAGCCCTCAGACTCCTCTCAGAGCCACCTGCTGCCACGCCCCCTCCCTCCACGCCCCTCACTTCTGTCCTCCCTCATCATCCTCCAACTGCAAAAGATGCAGAGATGGAACAAAGCAAGTGCCCTGGCGGCAGGGAGGAGACTGACCGCAGGAGCTGCCAACCCCTGACTCTGAGAGTCCAAGACGATGCTCCTCAAACCCAGTCACTCCTGGGAGCCACTGGGCCAGGGCCTGGCCAAACTGGGGAGTCCAACTCGGGAGGCCCAGGTGGGGCCTGGGATCCTGCACTTCTAGCAGCTCCCAGGTGGTGCTGCCGGCCGGGGACCACACTGAGAAGCCACACCTGGGACACCACCCAGTTCCCCTGTGCCTGGTCCAAAGGAGGACTTTGGAGGACTCTGAGAGGGACTTATCTGACAGAGGATCCTGTGAGGGAACTTCTGGGGCCTCTCAAGGGAAGATGGTCATGGCGGGTGGGGTCATTGTGGGTTTCACCTCCTCATCCATCTTGGAGAAAGATGTATCTTAATGGAGGTTGAGACTCTTTACAAAAGAAGCCCAAATAACCCAAGTCGGCTTCCACCCATCCACGGGTAGAGCTCAGTCTCCCCTTCTCTCGCTCCCTGCAACCTTAAAAATGGGTGGTGGCAACCACTTTCTTCCTGTGAGGGCAGGTGACTGAGAGTCATCGCCCCTCATCTTCCCGGTAACCCATTGCCCCTGTCTCATGAGTAAACATCACGTCAACCCCAACAGAAGGGCCTCCTGCAAAATCCCTGACCAAGGGACATGACTAAGTACCATGTGGGGTGGTTGTGGTCTGGATCTGGATTGTCCCCCAGTGTGTTATGGGCTTTTTTCCCAGGGGAACTGTAGGAGGTGAAACCTGGCTGGAGGGCGTGGGCCTTGGGAGTATGCCTTGGGGGACTGTATCTTGTCCCTGCCCCTCTCTGCTTGCTGGCTGCCATGAGCTAAGCAGCTCTGCTCCACCCTGGCGCTCTGCCAGGATGATCTGCCTCACCAGGAACCTGCACCTGCAGGCATGAGGTAGTGGATTGTGGACAAAAACCTCAAACTGTGAGCCCAAACATTTTTTCTCGAAGCTTTTTCTCAGGTGTTTTGTCATAGCAATGAGAAGCTGACTGACACAGGCGTCCTGGAAGAGACCTTATAACATCAAAGAGAGAACACAGGTGTAAAAAGTGGTGCGTCCAACTGGAGACTGCCGTTAACGGGAACGTACCGTGGTTGGTCTTGGTTTTGGTGATGGTTCCGTGAAAAATGTTAACATTAGGGGTGAGGGCTATTGAGGACTCTGTATTGTCTGTAAATCTAAAATAATTCCCAAATAAAAAGGAGACTAAGTAATTGTGGTTGAGAATATGACTTGGAACAAGAATTGCACAAGAGGCCTCTTGGAGTATGAGATGACAGGAAGGAATTAGCACTGTTTGAAATTCTACTGTCTCCTGCCAACTCTCCTCCAAAATAAGTCCATATAACGAGCAAAATATGGTGGGGAGCAGAAGGAAGGGGTGTGGCGGTCCACCCAGATACCAGGAGGGGGCATGATCTGCAAAGAACTATTAAATGATTATCAATCTGCTTATTGTTGCTCTATGCAGGGAATTCTAAACAGTAATAACTGTGGACCTGAAAATTCAACTTTTAACTGTTGAAAATTGAAACCAACTCAAGTCTCGGCTCCAGTGTTGAACATGGCTGCTTTAATCAGAATATTTGTCCCTAGAAGAGGAGGCTCATGACCTGCTTGTTGAGACTAACGACTCGTCAAGATTCCAAGTCCTCATCTTGGCAATGCCAGAGCAGGGCAGGCACCTGCCTCCTGAATTCCACCCCAAGCCCTGGATCTCTGCCCTTAAACCTGTGAAGACCCTGCCCTATTTCCTTAGGGGAAGGAGGCACTCCTGACCGCAAGTCTAACAACCTCTTTCTCCTGACTTGCAAGTTTTCTCTGCTGGCCCTTCTGAAGGGTCGACAGCGGTAGCGTGAACAGTCAGCCCTCTGGACCTGCGGGTTTCGCATCTGTTGACTCAACCAGCCCCAGATCAAAACCATATAGGGGGAAAATACATAGAACATACAGACTTCTTCTTGCAAGTCTCAATCAAATTAATAACTTACTTTATGCCTGACAAAGTCTCCATAATACAAGGGAGGGGAAATGTGGGGTCTATGGAAACACTATCCCATTCCATGTAGGACTTGGGCCTCCATGAGGTCCAGGAAGTGCACATCCCTCCTCCCCAGAGATCAAGCCACAGCTGTAGAAGCACTATTGCCCATGTGCAAAGATAAATAAGCACAAAGATGGTCATGCGCAGAAGGGCTTGTGGCAAAGTGGTAGTAACCTGGGTGTCCAGCAAGGTGGGAGTGGCCAAATAGAACTCCTGAGACTGGGCAGGTGAGCATGCTCACCAAGGCTGAAGACACACGACCCCATTCTGAGACATCTATGTAATAACTAATATTCTAATACCTAGAAAATGATTGTTTTTATCCAAAACATCTAGATGTAAATGTTTGAAACAAACATACTGGATAATAGAGGAATAAACCCATAGTGGTCATCTCTGGGAGGGCCAAAGACTTTTCTTTATTCATATTTTAATTGTATAAATAGTGGAGGGAGGCTAGACGATGAACATCATCTTGCTCAATTCACAAATTCTCTCTCCTGGTCCAGCACCAAGCGTGTCTGACTCATTGTCCTAGCTTGGCTATGGCCCCAAGTGAGTCAGATCAAGGCCTTTGCTATGCATGGCTGTGAGCCTGACCTGACACTAAATCTTCATGTCAGTCTCAAGAGAAGTAGCTGTCCCCAGCTGCAGAGGGGAAAATGAAGCTCGGCTGTTGAAGGTCACATGGACAGCGGCCTGTGGTGATCAGAACCTCATATTTCAGCTCAAGCACCACAGGACTAAGCATGGAAAGCAGTACCTCACTCTCACTGCCTTATGATGCAGGTACTGATTGTTTAGTGCACAGATGAGGAAACCAAGGTGTCTAGAGAAGATCTACAAGATACCCAGCCGGTGTACAGTGACGGTGGGGACTATTATTTCAGGTTACATTTCTGGATGACAAGACCCCAAGCTTTAAGATCCATGCTGAAAATCTCCTGCAGGAAGCCAGCAGGCTTCTCTGCATGCAGCGTGCAGGGGGTTCCAGGGCCCTTGGCTGCTCTTGGGAGACTGCTAATGAAGACACGTCCATCCAGGAGGGCACTGCCTGGCCATCCTCCATGGTACCTCGGGTGTGTTCTGGAAGAACTTGGCCTGAGACCAGGGTGTGGATGCATGGGCTGTGTTGACGGACCGTCCCCAGGACAAACAGGTAATGGAGGGGAAGCCCAGCAGAGGGGAGACTTCAGAAAGTCCCAGCCTTGGCTGGATCCTGGGGGGAGCTCTGGGATAGGAATGGGCCCCTGGATTATCTGGTCTCCAGGCAAGGACTTGGACTGCTGTGGTCACTGCCTGGGGTCAGCCCAGGACAACTCGAGGTTCCATATATGTCTGTCAGCAAAGGAGTCCAGAGCAACCTTCAATATCCCACAGGCAATCCCCAGAGGGTACCCCTTCTCCTGGGCACCATTGTCCTACCCTGGGACCCAGTACTCTCCTTATGAATCCAGCCTCCTGCTGTGTGAAATGATTAAAAAAAATCAGAAGCTTTTCTTCCAGGAGCCTATGACAAGGAGGTCTTAAGTAAAAACAGAACTGGCAGCTTGCAGCCACTGGATCCATTGATCCTTAATGTCCCTTTGGCCCACCTCCAGAACTCTACCCTAGGAAGACAGGTGTTATCACAGCACATACTCGATGTGGACAAGGGTGTTGATTGTAGCGCATTTCATATCATCAGGAAAGCTCGTCCTGCTTGTCCCTCCATGAGCAAATCACTGGGGACAATGGCCCGTTCAAGGTGTGGAATAGCATGCAACTGTTAAAAAGAACGAGGTCACCTGAAAGCATTCAAGACCTGGTAACAAAAAACACTGCAGCGTTGATGCCATGCAAACCAGTTTTTGAAAAGGATAGATCCCGTGTGTGCACGTTGGTACAGTCTGGGGGAGAAGTGGGGTCTAAAGGAGGGTCATAACCTTCTGTATTTTCTTTAAAGACAGACCTTCACGGACTGGGGTTGTGGCTCAGTGGTAGAGTACTTGCCCAGCATGCGTAAAGCACTGGATTCGATCCCCAGCACCACATAAAAGTAAAGGTATTGTGTTCATCTCCAAATAAATATATTAAAGACCCTCACAGCTATTCCAAGTTATAAAACTAAGATCTTGAAAAACGGCTGAGCAGAGCACATGGTGGGGAGGGGGCAGCTTCAGCCAAGTCACCCCCTCCCCGACCACCCCCTCCTTGACTCCTCCACCCCCTTCTCCCAGGGGGGAGTGGCCGGCTTCAGGGCATCACCCCCTCTGCCTCACTCTGCTCCAGGCCCCGCTCCCAGCTGTCCCAGCAGGTCCTTCTGGGACATCTCATGTTGACATGGCCCATGCTGCCCAGCCCACCAGCGCTCAGCAGGCCTGCTGCCCCGGCCCTGACCCCAGCTCTCCGAGAGGTTGAAAGGCCACAGTGAGATAACCCAGCTCCAGCCACCTACCCCCAGAGGATGGGAGAGGCGGAGGAGCCCTGGGCTGCCTGTTCAGGGATTCTGAAGAGCCCCCATGACGACTGTCCCCAGGTACTGAGCACTGGGTACGTGCCAGGCACCATGCTCGGCCCTTTACCGCATCCCGGCCTCTCAACGAAGAGCAGGGACACTGGGACCAGCCCCTGGTGTCTCTGGGCTTAGCCTGCTGTCTGTGAAGTGGGCAAAACGGCACCTGCGTGGTAGGCTTGGAGAAGGGATTAAGTTCACATGTGTGTGCTGTTCCTTCCACCTCCTACCTGCACCTTTCCTACTACACACGCTCTTTTCTGTGTGTCTACCCCTGCACATGGTGGGACCCAGCCAGGCCTTGTTAAGTGCTTTTGTTAATTTGCCTTTAGCATAGTAGGTAAGAGCTCTGCGGATGAGCTCCCACAATAATAAGGAAGTCCGGCCACCGTGATTGACAGGCTGGGCAAGTTGTCACCCACTGAAACTCCTGCAGACCTGGGCTCTGACAGCTGCAAAACTCAGAGCAACTTAATGAATTTCTCCAAATGGACGAGAGCAGAGGCTAGGCCTGCTGCAGGGCTGGTACTTGGTCCTCTGAAAGGGAGTGCAAGGACCTGGGTCCATTTGCTGCCCAGGTGCGAGGGCACCCTTTCTATGTTATGGCACCTTACGTGGTCTCTGTGAATAGCTGCTGTGGGACGTGTGACCACAGCAGTCCCGCTCACGACCTACACTGCTGGGGACATGGGGAAATGAGCTGAGGTTGGCCAAAGGTGTGTGGGAGATCAACTTCTGGGCCTAAAGAGCCTCGTTTATCTCCTGTGGAGTGGAGGCCTTCGTAGAGTGTCACCTTGACATAATGAAAATATGACTTAAAATGCCACCGACTGAGGGTGCTGGCTGGGCACTTTATAGGTGCCATCTCATCCGACCCCCTATGACCTCGTGAGCGGCCACCTCTTCAAACTCCATTTTTCAGGAAGGAAGGACGAGCAAGACTGATGACATCATGGAGCGCGTCCCAGTCCCAGTGTGTCCACCCTGCGCCAGGCCCCATGCTGAGCTGGGCACTCCCAGTGCTCAGACAGAAAGGCAGAGGAGCACAGAGGTGGAATCACCAGCCCCAGGTCTCGGGGACAGTCAGTGGCAGAGCTGAGAGGCCCATCAGAGCCCTCCTGGGCTTCTGGTCTCGCTCCACCCAGGCAAGGGGTGGCTTCTGCTGGAAGAGCACTGGGGACCCCGTGTGGCAAAATGCTGCTGGACCCGAGAGTGGTTCCAACAGAAGTGGGAACCCTGGGCCTTGGGGAGGGAGGTGTGGCAGGAAGGACATCATCCCCCTCCCTCCGCCACACAGGAGAAGGGGATTCCTAGGAAAGCAGAAGATTTGCTTCCTCTCATTGGCTCAAGTCAGAAAAGAGAAACAGCACAAATGTCCAACAAGCTTCCGGCTCACAGGCTCACCCAAGGCCATTACATCACCTCTGGGAACACAGGGGTTTGGAAAGAGAACGTTAGGAAAGCAGTGGACACACTCCGAGGACAGTCATCCTAAGAGAAAACCTGCGTTTTACCCCCTGGCAGTCAGTTGAAGGCGTGTCCCAGGCTTAGACCTAAATGGTAAAATCAAAGGCGATTTCTCATAGATTTTTTTTGTTCTTATTTGTGTCTTCAAAGTTGATAAACCTAAATGCTTTATTTTCCCTCTGGAGTAAAACACTGTGGTATAGACACTATTTTTAACCCAACTTTTGTGGGCCTCAGTTCCCCCACTGGGATGATTCAAAGGTGAGCTCTCTCTCACCACCCTCCTCAGGTTTTGGGGGTGTCAGAAGGTGGGATACGCCCAGGGAGAGCTGTTGCGGGGACAAGGATTTGTCGTGGTGCCTCATTTTGACCCCTTGCCCTCTGAGGGTGGAATGGCCAGTTCTGCCCATTTGGCAGATGAGCACTCGTGGCCATGCCTGCCCTCCAGAACCTGAAGCCCGCTGGTGAGCCGCAGCTCAAGTCCCTAAAGTGGATGTTTGGTGGCATCCTTTGGATCCAGGGGGCAGGTACATCTCAGGAAAGGCTTCCAGGGCTGAGTCCACTTTCCAGCAGGGTCAGTGGCTGCCAGAGTGACAGGATGTCAATCAACAAGGACAGCAGGTCTCAGGGCTGCTTCCTATTGAAGGGGGCAAGAGCTGCTTCTGGATCGTCAATACTATCAGATGGCAGGACCGGCCATGGTTAAGGACAACGTGTTGCTAAACCAACGGCCAGACCTTTCTCTAAGCCTGTCCTTGGTGGCAGGAGGGACGTGGTCTGTGCAGAAGAGGGTCAAGTGGAATCTGGAGAAGTTGGAATTGGAAAACACATTCTCCCACCAGGAGAAATACGTATGCGGTTCAGAACGTCCCCACCTGGGATGGTGGCATGTCCCGTGGCCTGATGCGTTGCAGGGGCTCTGCAGGTGTTCGGGGACTCCAGCCCTTCCTCGCTCCCTCCCCATCCCATCCGGGGCCAGCTGGCAAGTCTCCCCCTCACTTGGGCATCTTCCTGATCATTTTTCAGATCACTGGGTTGGCTCTTGACTGCTCTGGCCTGCCACCTCTCTGTGCAGGATCCTCTTAAAATCCATCCATGAATTTTTCATGGGACTCCTGTGAGCTGGGGGTGAAGCTCGCATGTTGGGGTAGAAGCCACATTCCTGCCCCAGCTCACGGGATCATAGGCACTTCTTGGGGCCCCTCATTGTAGTGGGGAAGAAACGGGGGCTCTGAGGGGGACAGTGCTGCACCCAAGGTCTCACACTGCCACGAGGCAGAGGGGAGGCTGACCCCAGGCCCAACTGGACCCCATGGCTGCTTCCCCCTTGATTCATCTGCCGTGCTTTGCCCCGAACAGGACCCAGAGGAGCAGACGCCACGCAGCGGGGAGAGGGTACCTGGTGTGCTTTGAAGGGTTATGGTGGTGGGGGGGGTGTCCTGGTACTGCCCCCTCCCTAGGTGCTCTGCCCTCAGCTCTCCCATGCAGCTGGACCCAGGTTTGAGATGTTTTACCCCTGGACATGCACAGGGTAGGCCCTGGTGCTACGTCCCGTGCACACCCTGTCCCCAAATCCAAAGCAACACATTCCCAGACTCCCCAGCAGATGCTGCTGCAAGGTCCTGAAAACAGACACCCTTCTGCTAACGAGAGGCAAGGTGCAGTGAGGTTAGCAGCTCACCCTAGGCCGCGCAGTCATCCTGAAGCTGGATAAACTCACCCCCTGCCACGTCCATCCTTCTGGCTTGGTGCGCTGTCCCCTGAGAACACCTGGCCCCTGGCGCTCCTCCTCCCTGGTGTGCCAGACTGGGCCATCCCGCAAGAAAGAGGGATGAATGGAGCTCTTCAGCCCATAGTCAGCCAGAGGGCAGCAGGCTCCTTCCAAACGCCGTGTCTCTCCCTCCCTCTATACACACACACATACACACACACACACACACCCCTCTGACACTTTTCTCCATTTTACAATCCCAAGCTAAGAGTGGCCTGCCCACCCCCCAGATGTCCCATGAGGACGAGATGAAGTCACACTTGCGAAGCACTTAGGCATCGTCGTAGTAAGAGACCCGCCTCACACTGATCATCCCTGTCCCTATTACCCAGGGCACTCGGGAGCCACGTTGGTGGACCAGCCAGATTCGGGGCTGGAACTCAGATCTCCTGACTCTATTGCTTTCTTTCTTAATGATGTTGTTTCCAAGGGGGGGCCTATCAGGAGCAGGATGGGCTGCCTGGGGCTGGGGGGCTGGAAACAGCTTCTCAGAGGCCTCAGAGGCTCCACGGAGACGTGACTGGTCCTCCCACCTGGGCCTCCCACCCGGGCCTCCCCACACTGGAACTCCTGTGGCCTCACCTCCACCCTGCTTTCCTGCCAGCTAACGGTTTCTGCTTGCCTGACTCCAGGGCCATTTTTCTGCCTGAACAGCCCAGAAATCTAAATGTGCGCTGAGTGGGGGGCAGGAAAGCTTTTACTTGTGAGAATCACTGGGGAATCACAGCAAAGACCAGAAGGGGGGAGGATTTTACCTGGAGGTGACGCCAGACCCCTCCATTCACCAAGGGCTCAGAAGATGCCTGTCAGCAGGGGACAGCCCTCCTCAGAGCCTGGCCAGGAGTCCTTAGAATCCCCCAGGAGGGTGTGGCCACCTAAACATTGCCGCACACCAAAGACATCAAAGCACAAAGACTGAATTTAAATGGTGGTGGGACTCACAGCACAGAGATGCCAAAGAACACCCTCTAGAAGAGACTTCACAGAGCACTAACAGCTCCCCGTCTTGAATCTTGATTAATTGACCAGTAGAACATGGAGAGGTGACATGTGGGGACAGCCGAGTCTTGATCGTAAGAGGTCTTGAACCTTTGCCTCCGGGTCCCCTGAAAACTTGCTTCAAGTCAGCTGCCTTGTAAGAAATCCCACCCATCTGATGGCACAGGCTGAGAGGAAGACCAAGCTTCTTGGAGAGGTCCTTGAGAAGAAGGCGCCACGCAGAGAATAAAGAAGGCCAAGGAGCACCCAGGCCCCAGGTAGGTGCCTGAAGAAGCCTTGTTGGAAGTGGATCCTGCTGTCCTAGTAGACCCCTGGTGGATCAAAGAGAAACCACCCAGCTGAGTCCTCCTTAAACTGTTGTCCAGGAAAATCATGAGCAAATTAAAATAACTGTTCAAAGCTACCACATTTGGAGGGTAGTTTTTTACACACCCATAGAATAAACAGACTAATCACCACTTTCCTCATTTTGCCATATCACCATATTATCGTTCCCTAAAGATTTTCCTCCTTGAAGTCAAATATATATATATATATATATTTTACTTTGTAAGCGTCTAGACCAGTATCATGGGCTATGGGCTGGTTTGTAAGTGTCCCCTCAAAATCCATGTGTTGATGTTCTCACCCCAAGTACCTCGGGGTGTCTTTAAAGAGGGGTCATCGGGGTGGGCCCTGACCAGTAGGACTGGCTTCCTTGGAAGAAGAGGAGATGAGGACCTTCAGAGAAGGAGGCCATATGAACTTGAAGACGGCCATCCTTTGGCCAAGGAGAGGCCCTGCAGGGGAGCGCATGCTCACTGGGAGGACAACCATAAACTCCCATCGACGAAATGAGGGTTTGATTCAGGGAGGCCCCGGAGAAGCAGTGGCATTGAGAAGGCCACAGAATGTTGACGGGAGAGTTGGGCGAGAGCCAGGGCTGCTTCCTGACTCCACACCGGCTTCCCCCCAGCCCCTGCAGTTGTGGGAAATTTTTATCATCAAACTGGATGTTCAATCTCTCAACACAAAGGGACAAAATTTCACTTAGACACAAAAGGTTCTTCATAGTCTATCAGCCACTAACCCTTTAGTGTGAATTTAGGGACTGCGTTTCCTTAGTGGGATCCGATCTAGAATGATATGAATGCACTGGGGAATTCAAGGCTGCAAATCTGGCGGCCCGGGAAGGGGGGGGCTCCCTGCCCTGGTTGAAACCCTGCCCCCAGTGATGGCGTGAGGAGGGGCCTGTGGAAGGTGATTGGTCAGGAAGGCTCTCCAGAGAGATTCCTCCCTCACTCCCCCACATGGGGACAGAGCCAGAAGACACCATCTGTGAACCAGGAAGCAGCCCTCACCTGGCCCAGATCTACTGGCACCTTGGTCTTGGACTTCCAGCTCCAGAACCGTGAGCACTACAGGGTGGTTCACAAGCCACCCAGCTTGTGGCTTTTACGGGAGCCCTAATGGACCATTTCAGTCTGCTTTTTATGGCTGTGACCAAAAGACCTGACAAGAACGACTTGGAGAAGTTTGGCTCCTGGTTTCTGAGGTCCAGTCCACGGTTGGCCAGATCCACCGCTCTGGGCCAAGGTGAGGCAGGTCATTATGGCGGACAGGCATGGAGGAGGGAAGCGGCTCAGGACCTGGCAACCAGGACGCACTCACCAGGGACAAACTCAAACCCCAAAGGCACTCCTCCAGTGACCACCTCCTCCAGTGACCCACCTCCTCCAGCCACCACCCAGTTAGTCCATATCAGAGGATTAATCCACTGGGTAGGCTTCAGCTCTTAAAGTCCAATCATTTCACCTCTGAATGTTCTAGCAGAGTCTCACACGTGAGACCTTGGGGGACACCTCATATCCAAACCATGACACCTCTCTTTACAAAAATAAATCCTCCACATCACATGTGCAATGTGGCCCTGGGTTCTCTGACAGGTGCGGTGGGTTCTGGGGTGCCAGGAGGGGTGTCTAGCCCTGTGCACTCATTCACAGCCTCTGTTCTGTCTAGAGTCGGATGGCGCCCTGTTTCCCTCTGGCCTTGGTGGGCGAGCCTTCCCTGACGCATGGCTCACTGGAGAGTAGCAGGAGAAACTCTCTCCTTTATTTTTTTTAATTGATCAGCCTCAAAATGTGATGCACTCGGCTGGCTGCACCTTGACCTGGGTGGTGCTAATGGGAGTCACTGGGGGTTGTGCCACTGGGAGCCTTCAGGATCCACAGCCCACGGTGCCACGTCACCCATACACCAGTCACACCTGAACCTAAGGAGACCTAAAAATGACTTCCTGCAGAGGACTGGGCCTCAGGAACTCGCCGCCTCCCTCCCCAGTGCTCCCTGGGCTCACCTCCCAAGCAAACACTTCCCCTCCTCCATCGTCTCCAGACCTGGTTCTGAGGAGCCCAGTCCAAGGTGCCTGCCACCTCTGCAAAGAGGGCTGGGGCTTTTTCCTGGGTGATGCTTGGCTGGGTTTGTCCTGGTCACACTGCTGATGCCCAGAGAGGGCAGTCCCCGCTGCTTCCTGAGCTATCCTGCACTTTGCAGCCTTCCTGTGAAGCTGAAGAAGCCCCCCTGCTCCTGTCCCTTCTCAAATAGGCAAAGAAAGAGCCAGTGGTTCTGGACATCCCAGGGCCTGGCTCAGAGCTGCTTGGGTCCGAGCCCTGTGCCAGCCTGGGCATGAGAGAGTGGATACGGCCAACTCCTCCTCCCCACATCCCACTGGAAAGGGAGGGGCCTTTACAGAATCTTATGGGGACAAGAGGAGGGGGCTAAATGGATATTCCCAGGATCCAGAGGTCACTAAGCAACACAGTTAAAAAATAATAATAATCTTCCCTAGAAGGTGGGAACAGAAAATCAAGTTGCCATGAGTCTCTACAAGCATGAGAGAGAGAGAGAGAGAGAGAGAGAGAGAGAGAGAGAGAGAGAGAGAGAGAGAGAGAGAGAGAGGGAGAGAGATCACTCCGTGTCAGCTTGCCCATACCTGGGCAGTCCTCAACCAATATGCATTTCCTCTGGCTCTAAGATTTGTTTTATGGGCTGTTTTGGGGGGAAAGAAGTAGAATAAGGTTTTTGAAATATCATCACTGAATGCTTCTAAGAAGATTCAGAATCCTGAGCAGAGAGGAAGGTGGGGTTGCTTCCCTGGGTAGGAGCCACAGGGAGTCCAGGACAGTCTGGCCAGCTCTGGATGGGGCTGGCCAAGGCCAGGGCAGAGGAGGTCATCTTGCAGAGATGCCAGTGGACCACCCTGAGCAGGGCTGCTCCGCAGGGCTCACAAGTGGCTTGTTCTCTCCCAGACAGCTGGGCACCGAGCTCAGAGGAAAGGTTGGAGACAGCGTGTGTCTTGGCAGAGCCGGCGAAGGGTCCGGGAGATAGTCCGTTTATAAGAAGGGTGTTTGCATCTCCTGTGCTTATGCAGAAGAAAGCCACCGTGGACTCCGAGAGGGCTGGAGCCTGGGGGGATTGGAAACGTGGAGAGAGAGATTATGGGGTAGGGAGATGGGAAAGTGGGAGGGCTGGGGGCCAGGTTTCTGCACCTCTTGAGCTGTCAGACACCAGAGGGAGGAGGGCAGCAGCTTCTGTGCTTGCCCCATGTGACCGAGGCACAGAAAGCCAACCCAGGCCTCCCCTTCTTCCAGGCTGAGCCTTAAGTCAACTGCCACCGACTGACATTTTCCAATACCCTTAGAAGGAACCTAGGCACATGCTCATTCAGCGGGCCCGATCACCACCACGGAAATACCAGGACGTGACCTGGCGAAGCATGCCACCCACCACCTGGAGGTGACACTTGGCATCAAGATGCTTGCATATCAGCTGGTGTGAACCGGATTCCTCTCAGAGGGGACCAACAGCCCCAGCTTGCCTGGAACTCTGCTGGCTTTCAGCCTCTGATGTCCTGCATCCTGGGAAAAAATGTCTGTCCTTGGAAAAACATTTTGGTTGGTAAATCATGCTGACTACACACAGAGCTCACCCTGGGTCTTTTCAAGCACATTGGTGACTCCTTTGCCAAAATAAGTCCCACTCCCACTGTGGCCTGCCTAGCACCATGCTGACCCCATCAACGTGGTCCACGTGTGTCGTCGATGCTGATGTCCTGCCCCGCCTCCCCGGTGCACATACCCCTTAGCTGCTGCCCGTCCCTCATATAGGAAACTGACATGGACCTTCCTGGAGAACTGACCTGGGCTGCATCAAGCTAACCAGCTGGAGACGGGGGCCTGCAGGGTCCCAGGCCTTGGTTGAATGCAATGGTTCTCAGCCAGGTGACACGGGGCATGTCTAGAGACAATTTCGGTTGTCGTGACTGGGGACATACTACTGAACTCAGGTGGGCAGAGGTCAGGGATTCTGCTGAGTCTCCTACGGTGCCCAGGTTATCCCCCAAGTGTCACTAGTTCCAAGGTGGAGAAACCCTGGTGCATATGGCATCAGCTTCTCTGTTGCCTGATTGATTGACAGACGCCTTCCCTCTTGCTCCCCTCCCACAAATCTCGGTCCTCCCTCCTCAGACCACGCAAGTGCGGTTTGGACCCGAGAAGACAGCCCAGGATATTTGAGAAGAGACTTGGGCTGCTCCTGAGGGATTAAACCCCCTGCCTCCTGTCAGGTTTGCAGGAGCAGCAGCTGACAGGAGGAGTCGCCCAGAGTGATTGATTAAGGAAATGCACCAGGAGAAACCAACGGAGGATGAGGGAAGAAGACGCCCAGCCAGGGTGAGATCTCAGCAAAGCCTCAGCTTAGCCTGATCCTGCGGGGGAGCCTTGCTGTGTAAATTATAGCTCAGAGCGGGGCCCAACATTCGAGGCAAAGTAGCGGGGGCTCGGGCGCTGACCCGCCATGGCTGAGCTTCCTACAAAAGCAGTGCTGGGCTCAGATGCTCAATGCTGTGCCCCATCGAGGGCCATCAGCTCCTGGACTTGCAGGCAAAGCAAGTCCTCTGAGCAGATCTCGAAAGACAGTCACAGCTGCAGCTACAGGACCCACGAGGTCATAGAGTTGAGGATGTTATCCCAGGAGGGGTAAGAGACAGGGACTCCGGGTGGAGCTCCAACAGTGCAAATCTGCTGAAAACCCAGGTGACCCGGTTAAAACTAATCACCCACTTCTGATCTGCAAAGTGCCGGATTCTGCACATGTGTCCCTCCTCCCCAGGAGCCAGCAGAAAGCCATAGTGGATTGAGCACCCACGAGATGAGTGGGAAGCGTGGTGTGACACCCTTGCCACCGGTGTCTACCATGCCTTCCCCTCGCCTCCTAAGAGGCTGCAGACGTCTCTCCCTGCTCGTGATTTATTTGTCTCTAAGGTTGTTCCTTAAAGGAAGCACATCTGTGCATCAAATCCACCCGGCTTCATCAGCTGAGCGCTCGCCACTCCCCGGCAGACAGCCCTGCCTCCAAAGAACCATCTTCAGAATGTTCTTGAAGCCACGCGTAAGCTGGAGGATGCTTGAGAGCGTCAGAATTTTCTTTCCAAAACTGGCTGCGGACCTTCATTCTCGGCAGGGCGAATTTCCCGTTCCGTGGGATTACCCAGGAGGACCCAGGCCCCAGGGAAGTGCCAAGACTGAGCGCCTCTCCTTGGTGCCATGGAATTGCCGTACCCTTAGGTCTCCTCCTTGACAAGGGATGCTTCGATAGTGTACCACAGTGGACGGCTCATGCCACTGACAGTATTGCCTCGCCATTCTGGAAGATGGGCGTGTGGGATCACAGCATGGCAAGGCTGGTCCTCCTGAGAGCCACGAGGCACGTCTGTTCCATGCCTCGCCCCTGCCGTTGGTTGGCAGACTTGGGCTACAGACCATGTGCCCCACCTCTGCCTTCACCTTGACGTGGGGGTCTCCTTGTGTGCACGTGTCTGTGCCCAAATTTCTCCTTTTGATGAGACACCCGCCATATTGAATTCGGGACCCCCTCCTCTAATGTGGTCCGATGCCTTCAAGGACCCTGTTGGGAGGCCCTGGAGTTTAGGGCTTCAACAGGTGAGTATTTGGGAAATGCAACTCTGTCTCCAACAGGCGTCTCACGGCAGGACGGGCTGCCATCCCGTGTTGTCAGGATGATGTTGGAGTGAAGGGTGGAGGGGAGTGTTCACAGGACAGAGGAAGGGAAGATGGCCGGGTGACAGACAGGTCACCTATGGTGAGACTGAGCCAGCCTTGGCCCACAGCCTCTGCCGAGCCTCCCGGTGGCACCAGTGTCTCCACACCCTCTGTGCACCTCTTCCTATCTGCCCACACCTGCCTTTCACCCCCACGTGTTCCCTCCCCCCACCTGGGACACACACACACACACACACACACACACACACACACACACAGATTGGCCCCAGTTCCAGGTCGGCTGCCCCCAGCTTGCTGCAGGTAACACCCTGACCGTGTCATGGACACTCTCTCTGAAGACTCTGTCCCAAGGTTTGTGGATACCCTGGGCAAGGCGAGGCCCTTGACATCACTCCTCCTAGGCCACAGGCACCTTGACCAACAGAGGTGGGAGCCAACTCATAAGTGCTCCCGTCCTGGGCCCTGGCAGATACTTCTGAGATGCGTTTCATAGGACTCCTTGGGTCCAGCAGAAGAGGCACTGGATGCCTATGGTGTGGCCAGGTCCTCCGGCTCCTGCCCTGATCTTTTTCCTTCTCCGTGGGGTCCGTTCCTACGTTGGCTCTCTGTGCATGAACCTTGCCTCCGGCTCTGCTCTCAGACTCAGGCTAAGACCTTCTGGGCACTTCCACAAAAGGGAGTGGGCTTCTGCCTGGTGCCAACAGCACATCCTACCTCCTCCAACCCCCTCCCATGGGGACAAAGAAAGCTTTCAGGGGACAGCATTGGGCGGTGGGGAGAGGGGGTGGGCAGGGGCTGGGACACCTTCTCCTTCCTGTGAGCTGAGATGGGCTAGGGGCTTGAGGGAATCCCCTGGGCCACTGAGTAGCTCTATTCCCAAGAGCCCTGAGGCTTTCTGCAGCTAGTGTTTGGAAGTGGGCTGGTCCTCCAAAAAAAAAAATAAATCCACCCTCCCAGGAGCCCCATCCCCCATCCCCCTCCCCCTCCCAGGAGCCACACCCTGTAAGCAGGGCACCCCTGGGTTTGTGTCAACCCTGAGAGCAGCCCTGAGAGCAGGTCTCGGCAGGGCTCTGGGCTGTGGCCAGGGCTTGAAGCTTTGAAGCCTCACCTTCCCGTGAGGAGCCTTGGTCCAGTGGCTTCTGCTGTCCACACCTTGGTATTCTGCTCTGTGCAATGGGCGTCCTAACAACGTGGAGGGCAGTGACCTCAGGGGAGACCTGGGGAGTGGCAGGGGGCTGGGAGTGTTCTGCTTCTGCATCAAGGGTGCTGCTCTCTGGGTGGGTCTGGTGGGCGACCACTGAGGACGTCTGTGGTTCCTTAATAAGAACTTTTAAACTCAAAATAAAATATTACCTGCTGCTGCTGCTATTAGTGATGTCATTCATTCCAAGCTGTAGGAGAAGCTGGAGGCGCTCTTGGCTGATGCCAGGACCCCAGGAGCCTTGCCTAGGGCCCTGGTCACTCGACATCCCTCACCAAGAGCCCAGGTCACATGCTGGGGACTGCTCCCAGTTATCCCCATTTTACAGAAAGGGACATCAAGGCCCATAGAGTCAAGGTCACCTAAACACAGCCCGTGCTCCTGACGGCTGCCCTTCCCAGCTGGCCCCAGCCCTCCATTTCTTTCCTCCCCGCCCTCACCCCTGCCCTCTGTCCCCTCCCCCGCCAGTGCTTTTAGCCAGGCTGGGTCCTTGCCAAGTCTGTGCTGTCACAGCGTTCCCATCTTTGATCACCAGGCAGCCCAGATGTTGGGCTGATCAAAGGCAGCTGCTGCCTGGACCCTCCCCAGAGCGCACCATTATGGATGCTCTTGGAGAGGGCAGAGCCTGGTGGGACAAATGCAGGATGTGACAAGGAGCCTTGCTGGGCGGGGCTCCCTGGGTGGTGCCAGGGAGCTACCTGGGCTCTGGGCCCTTCCCCGATGCTGTAGGTCTCAGAAGGACCAGGTCATGGCAGAGAAATGAATGCTCAGCCCCAGGACATGCTGCAGCTAGATCCAGGGCCCTGGCCTCACGTCAGGTCATGCAGCACCATGTCAGAGGTGAACGAGGAGGTGGGCGGCAGCCTGGCTCCTGGGGATGATTCCCACCAATGACGTGACCCCAGCATCTCACAGGTGCTCCAGAGACAAATTTCCTGCTACAAAAAAATTAAATAAAAAAAAAGCAGAGCATGCAACAAATACACAAGATAACCTAGTGAGCTTTTATTTTTAAAATACAGACGAACAGAGGGCAGAGAAAAACAGATACAGTGGGGGTGAATACAGTGGTCGATCTTTCGTATGTTAATTTGACGCAATTTATAAGCAGACTCTCATATCACAACACCTAAGATGTATTCAATGTTTCCTGGTTTCCAGACACAGGTTTACCTCAATTTTGGACAATTAAGGTATGTGATTTTTATTAATATATTTTTTTAATTTGAGAAAAATGTAAACGCGTGCCTACTTGGATACCCACTTTCCAACAGATGTGATGTAACCAGGTAAACACTCCTGGAGGTGACGGATGGCCAGATACAAAGCTGGCATATGCCAGGAGCCCCACACCTGCAACCTGACTGGAGGGTGGAAACCCCACCTCGTCTCTCCTCCCCATGGGCAAAAGGGGGTTTTATGGTGTGCTGAAGGGCTGGTCTTCCCCACCCCACCAGCCCTGGGATCATGCGGCCGCGTTGCTGGGGTGGTGCTCTCTGCCCAGCACTTTGCAGTGTTATTTGCAACAAGAGTTGTGGAAAGTGGGATTGTCCTGGGTTTGTCGAGTACAGAAATGGAGACAAGAAGAACCAGGAACTGTGGGTGCTGGAACCTGCACACACCAGCTTCTCCCTGCAGATCATTGCTCAGAAATTTCCAGAGTCAGTGGTTGAATGTGGCCACGATTATAAAAATTATCCATTAAGGCATAAGATTGCAGCTTCGTGGTTGGGCACCTGCCTCGCACATGCAGGAAACTGGCCCTAGCAGGAGCGTTGGTACCCTGGAAACTGGCGATCGCTATACAGCAGGTGTCGTGGTTCAGATGCAACGTGTCCCCCCAGAAGCTCGTGTGTTTGACAAGGCAAGAAGGTTCAGAGGTGAAATGATGGGGTTCCGAGAGCCTTAACCTAGTCAGCCTGTGAATCCAGGGGCATGGATTAGCTGGGGTCACCCTAGGCAGGGCGGGTGTGGCTGGAGGAGGCAGATCCTGGGGTTGTCTGTGGGGTGGATAGTGTCCTTGTTGAGCAGAGCTCTCCCTGCCCCCTGACTGTCATGTCCTGAGCTGTTCTCCTCCACCAAACTCTTCCCCGGGCACAGAGCAATGGAGTTGGCTGTCTATTGACTGAGACCTCTGAAAACCATGAGCCCCAAATAAACTTTTCCTCCTCTAAGTTGTTCTTATAGGATCTTAAAAAAAAAAACCAAAAACAAAAAAAACACAAACACACACACAAAACTAATACAGCAGGAATTCCCTCTCTCCAGAACATACTCTGTCCCATGGAAAACAATTGTTAAAGTTTTACCAGCTGAGACAGGAGGATTGCAAGTTCAAAGCCATCCTCAGCAAGGGCAAGACCCAAAGCAACTCAGGGAGTCCCTGTCTCTAAATAAAATACAAAATAGGGCTGGGGACGTGGCTCAGTGGTTGAGTGCCCCTGAGATCAATCCCTGGTACCAAAAAAAAAAAATGGGGGATAGAATGGTGAGGACAGAATTCAAAATACATTCACTCCTCCTTCATGCTTAGCTTCCTTTAAAATTGTCAAATAAAAATTGAACATCTTGAAGATGTGGGACATGAGTTGACATACTAGACAGCACAGAATGACAATCACAATCTCATGGACACCTACAAGCTCCCCCTCCCCAGTACTGCTGTGATGAACCCAGGGGTGCCCTACTGTGGAGCTGCACCCCCAGCCTTTTTTATATTTTATTTTGAGACAGGGTCTCGCTAAGTTGCCGAGGCTGGCCTCAAACTTGTGATGCTCCTGCCTCAGCCTCCCAGGCCACTGGGATTACAGGAGTGCACCACCACAACCAGAAGTACAGACAAAGGTCCCAACCCTGACTTCAGCCCTGAATGGGGTGTGCACACCGGCTTCCTGGGGCCCACAGCTGAGAGCTACACCTGGTGGCTGAGAATCGTGACAGTCCTTACTGAGCACTTGTGCATACCGGGGTGCATACTTGTGCATACTTGGGCAAGTGCTTCAAGGTGATTATCCGATCTCTTCCCACCATAGATGCTTGGACATTGAAATATGCTGAAGAAAACCCACTTTATGTTTCTATTTCCCCCAGTCAAACATTACACAAACCATTCCAAGCCTTTGGAATAGAAGAGCAAAGAAAAAAGAAAGCCCAATTCATAGATATCCTGGTTTCTCTTCTGTCACTCTCTGTCTTGAAACCGTCATGTAAACACCAATCCTGGCAGTCAGCAGTCTGTTGGCCAGCAGGCCAGAGCAATACCCCCCAAACCAAATTTAACACAATCAGAGGGACCCTCCCCATAAAGATCTGGTCTCCGTGCCGCAACAGCTGAGTCTCCCCTCTGCCTGCCTATGCCTTGGTCACAAAGTAACCGCCCACCACCCTGATCTATCCGCATTTGCTGAGCGCTGAACAGACCCAGCTCCCCTGGTTGCCATCTCTGTGCCCTCAAACAGATGGCTTGGCTTAAAGGGCAGTGCCCGTGAGCTCCCGTGCGACCATTCCAGACAGCACTTGCTTGTCACTTGTGTGGGTGTTGGGGGTTATGGCTCGTGGTCAGCAGGGCTGTTCTCTCAGCACAGACGGACGCAGGAGAGGTGGCGGGGCGTCTGGAGGCGCCCCCTGAGTGGCCCACGGCCCTGCCTCCATGCTCCTGAGCTGCAGCCTCCCCCCTCCCTCCCTCCACCATGGCCCCTGAGAGCAGGAGACCAGGGAGGGTCTGATCAATCACAGGACTTTAAAGGACTGCTGGCGTTTGGACACCGTGTCCTCCAGTGTTTCTCTTAGCTACATGGTAACACCCGTTTGTTTAGAACTCACAGCAAATACATCTTGGAGAGGACTTTGATCCCTGGCAGCTGTGTACGTGTGAGTGAGGCCGAGTCCCAAGGCAGAGAGGACCTGGGAAGGAGGCGGGCTGGGCAGGTCTCTCTCATGCCCTCTGGGCTTGGCACCTCACCCCAGGCCTCACTCCAGCATGCCATGCTTGGAGACCAAAGTGAAAGCAATAGCCCAAGCTCCAATGTCAGAGGGTCCTGGTTCAAGTCCTGGCTCTGCCACTTTCCAGCTGCATAACCTTGGACAAGTCACTCAACCTCTCTGGGCATCACTTTCTTCATCTGTAAAATAGACATGATCATAGTTCTTAAAGTCAGTAGCTTGCACAGGTGTAAATGGGATCATGCACTTGAAGAGCCTGGGGTAAGGCAGGAACCTAACAAATCTTTGAATGACAAGACCTTTGGCTGTGCTTACTGTAACTGAAGTGTTACAGATGGCAGCCCTACGAGCTAGCCCCATGACCGCCTGTGAGTTACTCCCCTCTCTGAGTCTCGGTCTCCTCATCCATAAAGGGAAATGATAAATCTCTCCCTAAATGAGCTGAGGCAATACTTTAAAGTGCTTAGAACATACCTCAGCACATGGCGCCCTCTGTAGACATACCACCTCCCTTGCAAGTGTAATGAGCAGCAGCAGCAGCTGCTGTGTGACCACAGGTATTGCCCCTACTTCTCTGAGCAGCTTCTTATCAGAAAAGGGTAGTTGCAAAAATAACAAAGAAGAAAAAGGGTAAGCTTTCCTGCCAGGTAGAGTTGAGGAGGTCATGAAGTGAGATCACAGGGGGCAGCGGGGGTTGGGGGGGGGACACAGAGCCACACATTAGGGTCATCCAAGGACAGATGGTGCCACCTTTGCCTCAGTTTCCCACCTGGTACTGCAGATGCTTTCTCCCACCTAGTAATTCCGACACAGCATTGGATGTGGCCCCGAAGGCTGTGGGAGGACAAAGTCCCCTTTTCCTCCTGGCCTCCTCGACTGTGTCCCTGTTTCGTGGAGTAGCCTGCGGCAGCCTCCTCCATAACCACGGCCTCCTCCTTCAGGTCCTGGGGTCAGGGTGGGGAAAACCCTCTCTGTCTGCCTGGGGAACTACATTTCCCAGCATGCCCTGTGGCTAGAGGGTCATGTGGCTGAGTCCTGGCCAATGGTAAGCAGGTATATGTTGCTGGGACCCTAAAGATGCCTCTGTGGCTCTCTGACCAGCAGCAAGGGCGCCTGCTCCTCCTCCTTGCCTCCTCCTTCCCATCTGCAATGCGGAGACATTGGCTGGAGCAGCACAGAGTGTCCTCCATCTTGAACCACCCTGTGTCTCTCCCTCCTCTTATGAGGACACCAGTCCTACTGGATCAGGACTTATGTCCTCATTTCACCTTAATTTCCTCCATAAAGTCCCTAATACAGCCACACTGGGGGCCCCTAGGAATGCAGTGGGGACACAGTTTAGTCCCTGCTGTCCCCTCTCAGGCAGACAGTTGGACATGGCTGGCATGTTGGTGGCACACGTCCTGTGGCCAGAGAGAAGCCAGGGAGGCTGTGGACAGAGGCTGGCCTTCCCCCCCCACAAGCAGGGCCTGGCTGGAGGGGGAGGGAGAGGGGTTGTCCGCCTCCCCTCCACTTCTGAACATGCCTCAAGTCCCAGAAACTCAAATCCTGCAGCTTAACCAAGAAAAAAAAAATGATGCTTATGAATGCCCCCCCCCAGAACAGCACAGAGGAACATTGAGCAGGAAGGGAATCTGCTGAACCCTGAGGGGCAGGACGCTGGCGCTCCTGGGGCCAGGCCACCCATCCCCCCTTGCTGCGCATTTGGCACTGCTCCCCAGAGGCCAGCTCCTCCTGGGAGCCCCAAGAAACCACGTGGAGAAGTCATCAGGACGTCAGGACACCTGACCAAGGGCGTCTGCTCTTGAGACCCCGGGACCACCTCTGCCCAAGTGCGTCCCTGAGCATACAAATGGATGCTTGAGCCAGGGTCACCATCAGGATCCAGACTGTCCCCTGAGGCTCTTGTGGTCACCAATGCGGCAGTGTTCAGAGGTGGGACTGTGGGTTGACTGGATCACCAGGGCTGTCCTCCCCAGTGGACCTAGCTAGGAGTGGGTGGGTCCCTGGGGACATGGCCTTGGGGCTGTATCTTGTCCCTTGCCCCTTTCTTTCACTCTCTGCTCTGGGCTGCCTAGGGGTAAGCAGCTTTCCTCCCCCTCGCCCTTCCTCCATGATGCTCTGCTTCTCTGCAGTCGGGAAGCAATGGAGCCAGGGCCGAATGTGGAACTGAAACCTTTGAACCCAAGAAACAAAATCCAACTTTCCTCCTCTAAGTGGCTTTCCTCAGGTATCTTGTCACAGCATCAGAAAGCTGACTGATGCCATGGCTTTGGGGATAATTCCTAACACAGCCTTTGTAACTAGAACCCCGGGTGTTCTCTCTTTAGAGTTGCTAAAAAGAAAGTACCACAATCTAGGGGACTTAACAATGGAAATGTATTCTCCCACGGTTCTGGGGGCCTGAAGTCCAAACCAAGGAGTCAGCAGAGCTGTACTCCCTCTGAAGGCTCTGGGGAGAATCTGTTCTGTGTCATTCTCCATTTCCTTGGTTCCTGGTGATCCTTGACCCTCCTCACCAAGGGCATGAATGCATGGCTCCACTCCATGCCTCTGCTGCCACAAGGTGTCCCCCTGAGCGTCTCTTATAAGAACAGCAGCCATATTGGACTAGAACCCCCTTCATCCAATACCAACCTATCTGAATTTGACTACCTCTGCAAAGACCCTATTTCTCAATCAGGACAAATCCACGATACTGTGAGTCAGGACTGCCAGGTCTCTCTGGGGAGAACCCAGTTCAACCCCCTACACAAATAGTCAAGGTAGGTAGTACATTTTGTGGGTGATCAAACCAAGGCTCAGAGAGGTGGAGTGACACCAGAGAGAGTTGGGGAGGGGGGGAGCAGCACCCCTTCCCTTTCCATGCCCTGCCCTCCCTCCTGAATCTTCTCCATCCGGCATGGCACCCAGTAGACGCCAGAGTGGCTCCATCCTCTGGCATCCAGGTGGGCACAACCAAAAGGCAACCCCCACATGGGGTCACAGGACGGGAAGCCCCTTGGGTTGGGTTGTTTGCTGCATGTCTCCCCTGCAGGGCCACTTCAGGCTGGTGGCATCCCCGAGGGTCCCAGGTACCCCAGATAGTGCCCTGTACACGCCCCCTCTGGGCTGGGGAGCCAGGCCCTCCCCTCCCCACCTCAGCACTAGAGATGGCCACTGCACTTCCCTGGGACCGTCCCTGGGCCCTGGGCGCTCTCAGTTTTACAGGTCACAGGGAGACACTTCCTCTGAAGGCCGCAGGAGGGACCATCCTTTGTGTCTTCCCATTTCGGGGGGCTCCCACCATCTCTGGGGCTGTGGCCCCACCACCCCATCCCCCACTCCTCTGTGTGGGCCAATCCCAGGGCCCACCTGGGAGATCCAGGACGATCCCAACTCAGGACCCTTGGCTTCTTGACACCACAATTTTTAGGGTGTGGACAGCTTATGGAGGCCACTTCTTGGGCTCCCCCGTTGCAGAGCCTTGGCTTTCCCTCAGGCTGCTTGCACCTCTGGGGGCCATCTCTCCAGCCAAGTCCCTGAAGAGCCCCAGGGGCTGCTTCCCTGCCCGGGACCCTGCCCAGCACCTCCCCGTCCCCCTCCCCACCGGACCTCCCTCTGGAGCCCCCTGCACTCAGCCGCCTTTGGCTCCTCCAATTTACAGGTTCAAATCTATGTGTGGACGCAGAAATGTTGACCAACTCTATAGCCTGGCGCTGCGTTGAGCTGGGTTCCTTCTGGCGAGAAAGCAGGGTTCTGTTTCCCTGCAGGAGCAAAATCCGGAATAAACCTCACCACTGTGCACCTGGCCAGGTTGGGAAGGAGGCTCAGCCTCAGGCAGCCTCCCTGTTTTGCACCCCGGCTTATCCGTGGTCCTCTGCCGCCACCTGCTGGCCAAGGTGTAGAACTGCGGGCAATTTTCTAGCACGCGCTAAGGTGGTCTGAGCCCAGATGCCTCCTGGTCACTAAGCAACAGGGAACATGAGTTGGGGACAGTGGAAAACAAAACCTAAAGCAAGCAAAGAGGCATCCAGCAAACCCTCGCCTGCTACTCCCAGCTCCATGAGCTCAGCAAAGTCATTACATCTCTCTGCTGAGTGTCTTCATGTGTAATAATTGTCCCTATATCACTGGGTTGTTTTGAGAGTTTTTTGTGACCCAACAAAATATGATTTTGTGGTTGCTGTTATGGGTATTATACTGTATGGTACGAATATATCATCTCTAATGCTCGCCACCACCCCGAAAGTGGGTGTCAGTGATCCTGCTTTATAAATGAGGCAAGAGGTTCAGAGAAGGTGACTGACTTACCCAAGTTCCCACAGCACAAAATGTCAGCATTGCAATTTGAACCCAGATCTCCCCACTTCCTGTGTCTACCCACATCCTTTCCAGGGCTCTCTATCCTTGAAGATCTCAGGATTAGCTAGTTCACATCATGGTGTTCCAGGGTTCACCTCGGCCAGCACAAGGGGAGAGGACAGGAGGGTAGATGGTGGCACTATTTATTCTTAAAGAAAAGCCAGGGGGCAGGAGGGCACATCTAGGAACAGACCTTAGATGTGACCTTGACGTCACAGCCGCCTTCTCTTCTAACAAAGCACTTGCCCCACAGGGAATGTGTTCAGTGACAACCTTAAGGGTGTGTCTTAACTTCAGTCTCATCCACTAGATAGGACCCCATGGAGACAGGGACTTGTCTGCCCGATCGCCACCTCGTGCTCAGTGGCTGGCCGTGGCTGCACAGGACAGGTTCTCCACAGTCACCCGAATGAATGAGCAGATTCACTCACGTGTGAAGGTAGTGATGGTCTTAAGGGGACGTGTTCCACCAATGGCTGCTCTGTGGTCTGAGGACCTGGGGCTCAAATAACTTGAGAGGAAGCTGCTGCCCGTGGTCAGGATCTGTGGAGTAGGTGGAGGGCAGCGGGCAGTGGCTGCACCTCGAGGCTACAGTCAAGAAATGGACTCACCACAGGCAGCCAGGGTCACAGACGCACGGGGATTTGCAGCCTCCAGAGCCCAGGACAAGACGCAACCAGCTCACCTTGTTTGAATGAGTTTGGCTTAGCCAGACGCAGGGGTGCACGCCCGCAATCCCTGCAGCTCAGGAGGCTGAGGCAGGAGGATCGCAGGTTCAAAGCCAGCCTCAGCAAGTTAGCAAGGCTTTAAGCATCCTGATAAGACCCTATTTCTCAAAATTAAAAAAAAAAAAAATGAAAAGGGCCGGGGATGTGGTTCAGTGGTGGAGCACCCCTGGGTTCAGTCCCTGGTACCACAGAGAGAGAGAGAGAGAGAGAGAGAGAGAGAGAGAGAGAGAGAATATGAGTTGGGCCTTTCCCCAGCCCTACCCTGTGTGATGGACGGTCTGTGGTTTCTGCAGTTTCTGGTGGACATTTATGGTTTCCTGCGACAATCAGGAGGGTCCCCCCATCTGCAGGGTTCAGCCCCGGCTGCGCCTATGGGGAGGTCAAGGCTCAGCTGCCTCCTGATCACACAAGTGTGGCCGAGAAGGGTCACACCTGGTCTCCTGTGTGAGTTCCCTGGCCACCTGGGAAGTTGTTGACCTAAGAGAGCCCCGGCCGACACCCCTTAAAGTCATGCAGTTTGTCCTTGGGGACAAGATGACATCACAGCCAAAGACTCATCAGCCCACCAGTCAGTAAACAAGCCAAGGCAAGGTGCAGAGCCCTCCCCTGTGGCCATGCAGAGCGCTCCTGGGGTCCATCCACGTCTAGGCCCACAGACCGCCTGCGCCCCTCCTTCCCTGCATTTAAAATATCTTCTAAAACGTCTCCAAACTCTACATTTGAGTAGGTTTTAGATTGACAAGGAAAGTCGTGGGAATGGTGCAGACAGTTCCGGCATGCCACCCCCGTGCAGTGTCCTTAGCTCTGCTCTGGTTCTTAGTCACAGTCAACCAGCGTGGACGCATCTTCGTCACTAAGGTCTGGCGTCATTCAGATTTCCTTAGCTTTTACCCCGCGTCCTTTCTCTGTCCCAGGATCCCATGTTAAGCCGAGTCCCCAGGTCTCCGTGGGCTCCTCCTGGCTGGGACGGGTTCACAGTTGTCCCTCGTTGTTTGTGACCCTGACAGCTCTGGGGAGTGCTGGTAGGTTTTCTGGAGTGTCCCTCACGGTGTCGTTGGTGTTCTCATGGGTGGACCTGATGGTGGTCTTGGGCAAGATGTCACAGAGGCTCAGATGCCATTGATGTGATGTCAAACCAGGGCCACGTGCGGTCACTGTGCCTGGTCATGGTTGATGTTGACCTTGACCACTTGGTCTGAAAGGTGGGAGAAGACCCGTCCTGGGGCCCCCTGAGGGAGGCAGCCTGCCCACCCCCTGACTCGGACCCCCTTCCCCCGAGAACTGAAGACTGTGACGAGTGCGGTTCTCAGTCAGTAAACCTGCAGCACCCCGGGGTCACCCACAGGGTGCCAGGACCAGGTTAGGACGGTGGGGACAGGGGGAGAAGGGGTGGGTGACTGAACTGGCCAGTGGAGTAGACAGGCTGAGGACGCGGGAGGGGTCTCGGGACAGTCCCAGTTTCCTGGGGGATGTTGATCCTTTTCATTTGGCCTGAGATCCACCAACCTGTGCAGGACGCCAAGAGTCCAGGCCCAGGAGCATCTCTCCCCCATGGGCCTTTCCCTGGTAGGACGTAGTTCCCTTGGGGACCAGCCCCGACTTCTCACAGCCTGGAGGTCCCCCCGCCATGGCAGGAGATGGCCAGACCTCCCTGATTGACGCAGTCCCCAGGCACAGTCCTGGTGGGGTCCAGGGACCCCCGGATTGTACTTGCAGGGACGGAACAGGAGTCAGGAGACCAGGAGGGCTAATAATAACGTCCAATAACGCACGCGCTTATGAAGGGCCAGGAACACGGAGCCTCTGAATGGCCCTCTCCTCCCCACATGTGGTGGCCACATTTCCCGGGCAGGCCTGGGACCTGGAGATCCGTAAAGAGCATTCCATTTTCTTTTAATACCTTTCAAACACCTTCTGATTTGCGAATGTCTTTGGGGAAGGCTATATTTAGTCGTAGGTTTTAATAAAGGCCATTCATGAGGATATAAAAAAACTTATGAAGCCAGCCAGGGCCGGTGGGCAGCCCCCATCTGACCTCTCATCCAAGGCTCATGCCTGGGAGCCACCCCCAAAAGGCATCCTGACAGGGCCACGGGCACAGAACCCCCCACCCCCCACCATGGTCATTTAATTAAAGACATCAATAAATAAAAATAGCTGTTGAGTAAATGAAAGAACTCGAAACAAGGACCCCCCAAAGTCATTTCCAGGGTGGAGGGTATGTTTCTAAATTCAAACAAAATTTAAATTGACTCATGATAATTGTGCTTTTTGAGGGGGTCACCATCAGATAACTGGCCTAGGTACCACCTCAGACATTTACCATTTCTTGGTGTTGGGAACATGTAAAATCCTCTCTCTCTCTGGCTGTTTTGAAGTAGATACTTGTTGTCTAGCATGGGTTGTGGAGGGTGTGTTGTTATGCCTGTGAGTTTTAACTGAACAGACATCCACAGAGGTCAGAGGCAGGGTGAGGTCTGGCCTTCCCCAACCCTAATCCCCAGACTGATGATGTCACCTTCTTTGGAAAAATGGCTTTACAGATGTAATTGAGGGTTTATTTTATTTTATTTTTTTTGGTACCAGGGATTGAACTCAGGGTCACTTGACCACTGAGCCCCATCCCCAGCCCTATTCTATATTTTATTTAGAGACAGGGTCTCACTGAGTTGCTCAGGGCCTCGCTTTGGTTGAGGCTGACTTTGAACTCACAATCCTCCTGCCTCAGCCTCCCAAGCCACTGGGATGACAGGCGGGAGCCACTGCATCCAGACTAACTGAGGGTCTTGAGATGAGATCGTCCTGGATTTAAAGCATCCTCAGCCCAGTGGCAGGTGTGTCATCAGAGGTGAGGAGGGATATAGGGTGGACTCAGACATCAGAGAGGAGGGACCATAAGAAGACAGACATGGGGCCTGGAGCCATGCAGTCGCACATCAAGGAGCCCTGGGGTCCCAGAGGCTGGAAGAGGCTAGGGAGGGCCCTCCCCTAGAGCCTTCAGACAGCATGGCTGTGCCCATGGCTTCATTTTGGGATTCCTGGCCTCCAGAACTGCCAGAGAACAATTTCTGTTATTTTAAGCTGCCTGATTTCAGGTATTTTGTTACAGTAGCTCCAGGGAATGAGTGGGCCCCCACAGTCCTTTCACTTAAAGACACAGAGACGGTGTGGCTGCCACATGGCTGTGCGTGCTGTCTTTGGGGGCTTGAAGTGAAAAAAAAATAACAAAAGGTTTCTTAGTATGAAGGGTGTGTCCCTCCAGCCACACACCTGCTTCCTGGTCCCCTCCCAAATTCACAGGGCAGAGTCCCACCTTCTAGAACCCCTCATGGTGACTCCATTTGGAGACTGGATGGTCAGTTAAAATGTGCTCATTAGGACTGCGCTAGCCACCATGGTGACGTGGCCACCATCCTGATGGGGCTTCTGTGAGCAGGAGACGAGGCTGAGAAGGGGCGATGCACCCACCACCCGGGCCACACCAAAGGTCACTCAGAGAGGAGGGGAGGGGAGGGGCAGATGCGCCCTCTCCGGATGCAGGAGGATCCGACCTCCCAACCTCGATCCACCACGGACTGTTCCTAAGTGCACGGGGGCCCTAGCTCACAGGAACGGGGGGGGGGGGTGGGGACAGGGGGAACTGCACCCCGTGCTCCTCTGTCCACCTGAGTGACAGCACTTGTCACACACTAGTTAGCACTTGGCTTCAAGGCCATCCTGGGTGCTGCTCACTCTCTAGTGGTCAGTCTCCCGAGAACTGACTTGCTCCTCCACCCTGCTCTGCACCCACGAGCTACCTGTGTGCGCCTGGCGCTCCAACCTTGTCTCTGGTCTCTGGCTGGCTCAGCCTATGGGAGGCCACAACAGGAAACAGGAAGTAGGAGGAAAACAGGACGGGGCAGGGGACTCTCATACCCTTCTGGGACTCCCATACCTCTGCTTCTGTCTTTGCACCACTGACTTCTTGTGTCTCTCATAGGGACACTTGTCACTAGATCAACATCCACTCCGATGACACAGGACCCTCTCATTTTGAGATCCTTCATCACATGGGCAAAGACTCTTCTTCCAAACAAGGTGACAGTCACAGGTGCCAGGGGCCAGGATGAGGAGGTATTTTTGGAAGGGACACCTTCTCCTGGTGCCTGCTGCAGCATTTTGCAAAGACAGATCTGCTGGGGCCCCTTGGGCACCTTAAGGTGGAAAAACCATGTGGTCCCATCTGTACCCTGGAATCAGCTAAGTATGTTCCTGGTAGCCATGCCTGTGTGCTTATGCTACGGCAAATGCATGAGCTCTGTGCATCTGGGACTCAGGAAGGAAGAGATGGGTTCAAGGACACTGCTTCTGAGCTGGTCTTGGAGAATGGGGACAGGGGTTGCTTTAGAAAGATACACAAATGGCCCAAAGTTCATAAATAGATGCTCAAGAACAGGAGTCAAGAGGGACCTGCAAACCCAAACCACAGGGAGACGTGGCTTTACCCCCACTAAGGTGGCCAGAATGGTAGGAGACCTAGCAAGAAGCTGAGAAGAGATGGGGAAACAGGAACCTTCAAATGGCACTGATAGGGCGGTCACAGGGTGCAGCTGCTGTGTGGCTCAGCGATGCCCCTCCCAGGAATACACCCTGAGAAATGAAGACACACTTGCACACAAACACTTGAAAGCTCATAGCAGTGTTATCCACAATAGCCACAGGTGGAAACAGCCCAGATGTCCATCAGCGGAGGACTGGGTGATGAAATGCTCTTTATCCGCCCATGAGATATTACCCAGCAGGCATCAGAGGGAAGCACCAACTCATCTTGCTCAGGATGAACCTCCAAAGCAGGATGCTAAATGAAGGAAGCCTGTCACAAACCTTTGCGGGGGTTGCGCAGGATCTGCTCTACTTGGAGCGCTAAGCAGGTGATGTGGTTTTGTGTCCAGTGTTGCCTGATTCCATTTGCATGAAATGTCCAGAGGGGGCAACTCCGGGGAGACAGAAAGTGGATCTGTGGTTGCCAGGGCCTGGAGGGAGGAGGAATTGGCCCGTGACAACTAAGGGTGCAGGTTTCCTCTCGGGGGAGGGGATACAGACATTTTAATATTGACAGTGATGGTGGTGGCTGCAAAACTTGGCAAATATACTAAAGACCATTGAGTTGTACATGTTAAGTTCGTGAATTGTAGGAAGTGGATTGAACCTTGATAAAGCTGTCAACGACAATCACAACCAAATCTCCGATTTTCTGTGTAGTAACTTCACTCCTCAGGTCCCCCATGTCCTGCCTGCAAAACGGGACTGTTCCCAAAATGCACATTCTACCATTTTCCCCTCAGTGCTTAGTAAGGCTTTTTCTCCACCTCCCAAAGGGAGGCAGGGATCCTTAGTCTGGCCCTCATTCTCAGGGCTGTTTTTAGAAATCCATGGTAAAGTACAATAAGAAAGGGTCACAAAATCACATCCCCTGCTTAGAGTTCCAAGAAGAGCAGATCCCCCCAACCCCTCGCAGAGGTTGGAATCCGGCGCCCCCTGCCGACAGGACCATGGCATTGCGCTCTCCCTGAACCACTTCAGAACCTGCACCTGGGCAGAATGCAAGCACTCAGGCCGCCTCTTAGGGGTGTGACCGCCTCAGGCAGGTCAGGCTTTGGCCACGCCCACTTCCAAGTGGGCGGGCCGAGAACAGGGCCACGTGACTTTGTTCTGATTTGTTGAAGATGGCGGCGCCTGAGGGGCAGCTTGAAAGTTGTCATGGGCAGTCGCTGTCCAGAGGTGCTGGAATCAGAACAGAGGGACCTGGTGCCATGTCGCGACTGATCATGAAGAACCTCCCGAATGAGGTGAGGAGAGAGCGTGGTGTTAGGAATCTGAAAATGGGACCCTTTAAGCCCTTTATCCCCGCCTAGCACAGAACCCAGCCAGTGGTAGGCTCCTAGCGGAATCAGCCTGATTAGAGAGTGAAGAAGCAGGTGGATGGTTGTGGTGATGTTCTGGCTGCGGTGTACCCAAGTGGGTCGTCCTTCCTATTTCCTTGTCCTTTTTCTTGGATAGAGAGCACCCACACGACCGGTGTGGCCAGGAAAGCATGCCCCAAATACCAAGCCAGCCTTTTGGATGGTGTGAGAGTGTCTTCTGAACTCCTGCCTCCATCCTTGGGTGTCTCTTTCCCTAGGCAGAGAATGTTAGGAGCCGTTTCGTTTTTATTGTGGTTTTTTTTTTGTTTGTTTTTAGTTTTTTTTTTCTCTTTGTCATGTGGGAGGTGTTTATGCCACATAATTTAAAAAATCAAAACTGGACCGTGGTATGTAAAATGAGAAGCAAAGTCTTTCTGAGAATATCCATCTTCAAGTGGTTTGTTTTTAGAAGGACTCCCCAGAGGCTTTTCTACATACCCAGGTACTTTGCTCTCCCCTATAGTTTATCACAGGGACCATCTGCTGATTCCCTCTACTATGAAAGATGACACTTTATATAATTGATTCTTCTAAATATTCTTGTTTTTAACTATCCTAATCTTTACCTGAAGTGGTATACTCTTAAGATATGTTTTACTGATCTATCAGCTTTTTGTTGGTACCAGGGATTGAACTCATGGGCACTTGACCACTGAACCCATCGCCAGCCCTATTTTGTATTTCATTTAGAGACAGGGTCCCACTGAGTTTCTTAGAGCCTCACTAAATTGCTGAGGCTAGCTTTGAACTCTGGATCCTCCTGCCTCAGCCTTCCATGGAGCTGGGATTACAGGTGTGTGCTGGCTACCAGCCATCCATCAGCTCTAAAAAGTGTCTCCTGATGTTTCACTTAGTTGGATGAGAGTTTCAGCATGGCCACCCTTCTTTTCCTTCCTAGTTTCATTTTGCATCTCAGTGTAGCTTCCTCTCCCATTGTTCATCTTTTTTTTCTAATTTGTTACATGTGACAGCAGAATGCATTACAATTCATATGATACATATACAGCCCTATTTTTTACATCTCTGGTTGTATACAAAGTATATTCACATCATTGGTGTCTTCGTACCTGTATTTTATATAATGATGTCCATCACATTCCACCATTATTTCTAAGCCCATGCCCCCTCTCCCCCACCTTTGCCCTATCTAGAGTTCATCTAATCCTCCCATGATCCTACTCCACTATGAATCAGCTGCCTTATATCAGAGAAAACATTCGGCTTTTTTTTTTATTTTTTGGTATTGGCTAACTTCACTTAGCATGATATTCTCCAACTCCATCCATTTTCCTGTAAATGCCACAATTTTATTCTCTTTTATTGCTGGGTCATATTCCATTGTGTATATGTAACACATTTTCTTTATCTGTTCATCTATTGAAGGGCATCTAGGTTGGTTCCACAGTTTAGCTATTGTGAATTGTGCTGCTCTAAACATTGATGTGGTTGTGTCCCTGTAGTATGCTGTTTTTAAGTCCTTTGGGTATAGACCAAGGAGTGGGATAGCTGGGTCAAATAGTGGCTCCATTCCAAGTTTTCCAAGGAATATCCACACTGCTTTCCATATTGGCTGCACCAATTTGCAGTTCCACCAGCAATGTATGAGTGTGCCTTTCCCCCCACATCCTCACCAACACTCATTGTTGTTTGTATTCTTAATAGCAGCCATTCTGACTGGAGCGAAATGAAGTCTTAGAGTAGTTTTGCTTTGCATTTCTCTAATTGCTAGAGATGTTTTCATCGTTCATCTTGCCCGATAGTAGTGAGCCCTCGGAGAGTTTACTGTGTGCTAGGCGCTGTTCAGATGTGTTAGGTGAAGTAATTCATTTACTCCTCACACAACCCTGCAAGTTGGCTTCTATACCCATTTTAAAAGTGAAGAAACCAGGGCACATCAAGGTAAAGTTATCGGCCTGAAGTCACTCACGTGTGATAACTTATACAACAGTGACAGAATTGAGGTGTCTTTCTGGAATGAGCAGTTCTGACCACTGCACCTCCCGTCTCGCTTAGCATGATTGCATGCCATTGTCTTAATTATCTTCCAACAGATAAACATTGGGTCCTGAGTACTTCTGGGGTTGCTGACAGTGTAGACCGAAGTGGACAAGACTTGGTCCCTGCTTTCATGGAGTTTGCAGGGGAAACAGATCAAGATGCAGGGATTGAAGTGTGAGCCGGTGCTGCAGGAGCACAGGGGGCTTTGGTTACTGACCCACAGGGTCAGTGGGGCTGCCATCCTTCCGGAGGCTGCAGGGTCTCAGAGAGGCTTCCTGTGGGAGACGGCAGAGGAGCGCCCTGTGAGTGAATGGGTGCTCCAGGGTCGCCGAAGCAGCAGAATGATGGGTCAGACTTCAGTAAGGTGTCCCCGTGCAGTGGGGGAGCAAGTTCACTTTTGTAATCTGAGCTGACAGAGCCCTGGATTCTGTAGACCTTGGGCAGGTCATTTATCCTCTGAGAATCCCATTTTCTCCTCTCTAAAATGTGCCTGAAAGTCCCTAACTTGGTGATTGTGAGATTTGGATGCGCTCGGAGTTATTATACAGCTCCTCTGGAGATTTCTTCCTGCTGGGCAGCCAATGCCTATGGGTTCCTCTTATTTCAAGCTTGTTTGGTTGTTTGTGGCTGCCCCTGTGCCCCTTGGTCCCGCTACCAGCCACAGGAATCTCCTCTGCTGGGAAAAGTCGCTGAGCTGTGAGGGTGGTCCTGGGGCTGTGGGGATGGTGGGACCAAGTTCTGTCACATTTCCATGGCTGCCATAACAGGTGGCCACACTTCCTGAGGTGAGACAGTGCGTATTGATTCCCACAGTTTTGGAGGTCAGAGATCTTAAGGTGTCAGCAGGGCTGCCATCCTTCTGGAGGCTGCAGGGGAGAATCTGTTCCTTCACTTTTTCTGCTTCTGGAGGCTGCCTGCCCCAAGTGGCTCCAGGCCATAGCCTTCAACTTCAGTCTGCAGAGTGCTGCAGAGTATCTTCCAGTTTCTCTCCCTCTGTTTTTCATTACATCTCCTTCTCTGACTCTGATCTTCCTGATTACTTAGGACCTGGGTAATGCAGGGTCCTCTCCTTATCTCAGGGTTCCTAATCGAATCACATGGAAAATCCCGTGTGCCATGTCTGGTGTGTAACCAGCGTCTGGGGGGCTAGGGTGTGGGCATCCTTGGGGAGGCTGTAAACAACAGAGTGTGCGTACTCCATCTGGCGCTCCTTCTGCCCAGCCTTTTGAATTGGCTACTGGGCAGCAGCATGATGATGATTCTGTCCTTGGTCCTAACCTTGTAGCAGCCACACAGAGTACTGAGACATCCTGTGGCCCTCATGAGTCTCATTTCTTCACCAGTGAAGTGAGGAGGGCTTGCCTGAGGGCATGGCTCCAGTGTAAGAGCCTGGACTGTTGGGAGTCATCAGGGCTCAAAAAAAATTTCCCCATCCCCCAGAAGAGCCGTCCAATGGTGAGCCCTGCTGGCTCACATGATCCTTACCCACCAATCAGAAAGCACCCCATGCCAACTGTCAAACCCTTCAATCCTTAAACTGTCATAACTGTCAAACCTCCCCCGGCTCTATAAATATGCAGAGCTGTTCCTCAATAAACGGGCATTTTCTCCAACAACGAGCCTTGTTCATTCTTTCAGGGACCTGGCCTGACGGGCACAGCACACTGCCACCTCCTTGTCTCTGGTCGCCCCTAGAGTCCTGGAGCCCCGGGTTTCTAGTCATTTGTCCCTTTGCTGAAGGACTCGCCAACTTCTCCACTTTCTGTTCCAGATGAAGGAGGAGGGGTTCAGGCAGCTCTTCACCGCCTTCAGCGCGCTGACCCACTGCAGCCTCAAGTTCACCAAAGACGGCAAGTTCCGCAAGTTTGGCTTCATCAGCTTCAAGTCCGAGGAGGAGGCCCAGGCTGCGCTGAACCACTTCAACAAGAGCTTTATCGACACGTCCCGGATCACAGTGAGTGGGCCCCTGCCTGCCTGTCCAGAGTGTCACCCGCTGCTCCACCTGTCAGCGACACATGGGTCCCAAGGCTGTCCTTTTTAGGCCCTGAGGCCTTTGGCCTTCCTCAGCGGTTCCCTCTCTTCTGTGTGTAAGACTCTCCCGGAGCCAGACTGCTGCTGGGCCCCCCCTGGGCCCTGGCTCAGTGCGGGAGTCACGTGGGAGAACAGGCCTTCTGGAGCCTCGGTGGCACCTGTGCTGCCAGCCAGGAGGGCACTTGAGCCACAGGTGTGCGTCCTCCACTGCCCGACAGCAGGCGCTCAGGAGCCACTGGTCCCTGTCCTCAGGAGCGCTGGCAGACGCAGGTGCTGAGTTCAGGGTGGTCACTGGGTCAGGGACCCTGGGACAACTGAGCAGGACCCACCCTGTCCAGGGAGGGGTCAGGAAATTTTCCTGGAGGAGGAGGTCCCACAAGGGTCACCCACAGGTGTTCATTGACATGATAAAACGTCCCCAGCCCTTTTGCTGAGAAGGGAAAAGCCAAGATGGAGCAGCATAGAGCCGAGGCGACACACGGCCTCACCTCTCGCTCTGTGTGGTGTGGGCGTGGTGGCCTGTGGGGTCACCAGTCGCTGGTGGTTCATCTTTGGTGACAGGAGTTGGAGTCACAGCCTTTTGACCTTCATCATAGACTTAAGGGACTGCTGTGGAAGTCCACGCAGCCAGGATGTGACCAAATGGCAGGCTCTTTCTTTGGGGAGGGTGGTCGGTGACCAGGGCGTCCTTACCTGTCTGGGAGTCGTCACTCCTGGCTCCCAGCAGGACCGGCCCTCACCAGAGTCACCTCTGAGAGTGCGTTGGAGGCTTTGGTCTGGAGAGGTCTGGCTCAGGCTTCATCCTCAGCACACTTCTGGCCCCTGGGCCACCCCATCTCCCGTTACCTGTTACCTGGGAGGTTCTCCCAGACCAGCGGAGCTTGCCTCATGATCACTGGTGATCCCAGGAGCACGGGTGTCCCCTGCACCCGCCCTTGCTGACCACTGGCCTACATCATCTCATTCCATCCTCAGAGCCACCATTTGGCATGGATGGTCCTGAGTCCCCAGTCTCTGTCCCTGAGGGCCTGGGTCACCTGGGGTAAGTTGCTTCACATCTCTGTGCTCCAGTTTTCTGGTCTTGAATTGGGGAGAGCTGTGGCTTCACTGCCCGCTGTTCGGAGGCTCAGCGTGTCCACGGTCCTCACAGGGCACTCGGGTGCTGCGTGGAACTCCCCAGTAGACGGTAGCTAGTGTGGTGCCTTCGCGGAGGACAAAGCCAAGGCGGGGTGGTAGTCCTCTGCTTATGCTCTACTAGTGGCAGCTGCCTGTCTGTAAAGCCCAGGTTCCCAGGTGCTGAAGGGTGGGACCCTCAGGACTCTGGCTGTCACAGCAGGTGTGACAATTGCCCTTTCTCATGCAGGTGGAATTCTGCAAGTCCTTTGGGGACCCAACAAAGCCCCCAGCCTGGAGCAAACATGCCCAGGGACCAAGGCAGCCCAAGCAGCCCTCACAAGGTTCCGTCCCCCTGGAAATTAAGAAGGTATGCAGGTGACCGAACCAGCACCGGGCCTGTGTGGGCAGGTGGTGGCTGTGGAGGGGTCTGTAGTTCCATCTGCCCTCCCCATCCCGTGTGCCCTCATCCTCTGCCTCTGTTTTTAGGATGACAAGAAGAAAAAGGCCCCACGTGAACTGGAGCAGGTGAGTCTGTCCTGTTGACCGAGAGGGCAGGGGCAGCCGGTCGGAGGGGTGCAGGCTGGTCCAGAAAGCAGAGCCCACACCTCGAGTGTCCTGCCGTGTCCCTGTGGACTCGGGGTCCACCAGAGATGGGGAGGATGCTCGCCCTGCTGGGAGTTTGGAGGGCTAAGCCCCACTGAGTCCCCTCTGCCTCTTCTCCTATGTCCCTGCTGCCTGCCTCCGGTGCCCCCAGCTGAAGGAAGACACCGAGTTCCAGAAGTTCCTTTCGATTCACCAGAAGCGGACACAGGTGGCCACTTGGGCAAATGGTGCCCTGGACACTGAGCCCCCAGAAGGGAAGAGCAAGCCGACCAGTGACTACCTGAACTTTGACTCTGATTCTGGGCAGGAGAGTGAGGGAGAGGCCGCGAGGAGGAGCTGGTAGGTGAGGCTTGGGCGCTGTGCCTGTGCACCTGTGTCCCTCAGCTGCAGCCCTGTGGCCCACCAATGCCGCAGTCTGGCTAGGCACAAAATCACGAGCCACTCAAACAGGAACAAACTTTATTTTTGAAACTCCCGCCAGTGCCCCATATGCTCCCCGGGAAATATGCCGACCCACACACACAGCGTTCTCCTGGACACACACTCCAACAGGAAAGCCCTCCTCCAGAATTCCCTCCTACTGCACTTCCCCAACCAATGGTAACTCTCCGGGAGTCCCCTAGCAGGCCCAGGTGGACAGCAGGGGTCTAATATCCATTTGAATGCAGACCTTAACATAATCATATCATCTCAATGGCTTGCTGGCTTCACCTTTCAACCAAAAATGCCATGCATCATTACTGCTTGCCTATGGCTCTTAGCACACCAACACCTGTTGGCAGGCACTGGCCGCCCCTCCCTCAGACACCAGGCCTGGGGCTGTCCAGACAAGGCTCCGGAGCTTTCTGGTGGGGAGATGAGGTCACCTGCAGGAAGGTCTGCCATGGCTGCTCCTAGTCACTTGCTTGTCAGTCGGCAGTGTTCCCCGAGTGCATGCTGCATGCTGGGCTCTGGGGATGTAGTGCTGAGCCATAGACAGGAATCCTGCCCCGTGGCGCTGTCAGCTGTCATTGTGGTAAGAGGAGAGCAGTAAACAGATGAGCACCCAGGGACACGTCATGGGGTCACAGCCGCTATGGAGAGGAAGCAGGAGAGTTTGGGAGGGAGCTGCCGGGGAAGGCCTTGCAGGGTGGGTGAGCCTTTGTCCTCTCAGCCTTAGCGTGCTGGGGCAGCTGGTGGCCAGTGACCGGCTGCAGTATGGGGTGGCAGCTCTGGTTGGGGGTCAGTCCGGCTGGCTGAGGGCAGAGGATGTGAACATAGTGTCACCTGTGCACCTGGCAGGGTTTCTGTGCTAAGCTGTGACCTGGAGGACTTGTGGGATGTAGTAGGACACATAGCCGGGGGCAGAGGGGGTCGCAGACCAGGGCACAGCATCACAGGGGCTCAGGACAGGGGAGCACACAGCTGCAGGGCAGACTGGCTCTGGGCACTGGAGCAGGAAGAGTGGGGCCCAAGGAGCTCACACAGGCCTGGAGCGGAGGGGCTGGGGCTCCATCCTCAGCGTCCAGAACTCATGGGTGGGGGTGTGAGGCTACAAGGACAGTCGTGACAGCCATGCAGGCACACTCCTCCTTCCCGGCTGTCTCTGTAGCACCCCTCAACAGCTAGCGTATCACCAGGTGTCCCCTGTAAGCCGTTCACACCTCTGTGCTTCCCGCAGGGTAGCAGATAGCAGGTGAGTTAGCCAGGGGCCCAGCACTGGAGCTGGGCTGGGGTGAGGTCCTAATGTTTGGGGTGTTTGCTGCCTAAGTAGATGATTGAGCGTGGCTCCCACTGGGGTTATGTGGGTGGCCCTGTGAGATGACGGGTGGGTACCGTAAAGGGTTCACTGTAGAAACGGTTCTGCTGTGTAAGTGCTTTCTGTGGCACGTGGAGCCCCTTAGTGTACATGACACAATTGGGAAGGTGACTGATGACCTGGAGGGGCCGTCCAGGGGAGAGCCTGGCAGGCGGCAGGGAGCCATGGAGCTGTGTGTGTGGCACGGGAGCTTCGCCCTCTAGCGGTGCCCATCAGAGGGTTTATTGTGCCGCTGGGCACCAGGGCCCTGATTGTGGTGAGTGTGGTCCACAGGCTACCCCCCAAGTTTCCAGCCCTGTGCTGCCTGAGTCTCTGGCTGCTCAGGAACATGACCTCCTCCCCGCCCCCTGCCCTCTCAGCAGAGCAAGGCCTGGAAGCTAAGGCGGCTGCCCAGCGGGGGCTGTCGGACATGGAGTACCTGAAGTCCAAGGTGGTGGCAGCTGAGTCCTCTTCCTCAGAGGAGGAGGAAAGTGAGGACGAAGCTGTAAACTATGACAGAGGCAGCGAGGAAGAGGAGTCCCTTGCCACCCCTGACCAGCCGGAGCAAGGGAGCCCAGGGACCCTGCCTGGGAGGGGGAGGCTGCAGGAGCCCGGAGCCCAGGTATGTGCCTGCAGGAGGGACAGCGGGGTTGTGTGCCTGTCTGGGGTTGTGGCCCCACGGCTGGGGGTGTGACACGGAGGAGAGCTAAGCAACCTGTCACGCACTCCCTGATCCTCTGGGCTCATTGCCTGCTACACGAGAGGGGTGGCTTGCTGGGGCTCTGGGCACGAGTGAGGTGGTGACGGCTGGGTTACTTGGTGTTCAGTCACAAGGCGGGCAGGTGTGGGTGGGCTCCTCGTTGATAGACATGCCTGCTGTCACTGGATGCTGTCACAGTTGCTCGGCAGGCATTCTCCTGCTTCCATTTTATAGGTAAGAAAACTGAGGCCCAGAGAAGGGAAGTGACAGGTCAGACCCCAGGCCCGGGTCTGTCAGGCTGTGAAGTTGAGATTGTAAAGGTGGACGCGACTTCCACCTGGAGTCCTGTCCTCCAGACACAGGGCATTGGACGTGCGTGCCTCCCAGTTCCTTCGGTGGAAGCTCCAACAAGAGGAAGGGGCTCCGTCTGCTGCCTCCTCTTCCCCGCCCTCCTTTCTAATGCCCACCCTGTCCCTGTCCAGGGAGGTGAGAGGGTGAGGGGTTCAGTCTCAGCTCTGACCCTGTGTGACTGCTGGGCCCAGAGGGTGCTGCAGCCCCACAGGCCTCTCTGATCCTCATCTGGAAGGAACCTCCTCACAGCGCCTGTGTGTCACCAGGCAAGCAGACATCAGTGGTAGCAAGGTCTCTGCCCCGGGGCTCCTTCCATCTCCCCTGGCCTTTGATGGCCTGGGGCACTGCTCGCCCAGCCACGGTGCCCTGAGCCCTGGCTACAGCCCTCAGAGGCAAATGGAGACCCGCAGCCGCCACCTCCACCTGTGCCTGGACCCTGAGCCCGTGGTGGGTACAGATGCGGCACTCTCGTGCTACCCCATAGCCTCCTCTCCTAGGGCTGCCATGTCCCAGTCTGTCCCCTGCCACCACTGCCCCAGGGAATCCACTGTGGTCGTTTCTCTTTGTTCAGACAGAGAAACCAGCAAACCAGAAGGAACCCACCACGGCCCACACCGTGAAGCAACGGGGAGCCCCTGTTCAGTGTCACAGAGGTAGGTGCTCTGAGGAAGATCACCTGTGGGAGCAGAGGGGGGGTGGGAGGGGAGCTTCTGTTGCCTGAGGCCATTAGTATCTTAGTGTCCAGAGTAAGAAGGAATATGAGGCCCAGAGGCTGACAGATGACTTCAGGGAAGGAAAGGAGATGGCTGCCTACAACTAAAAAAAAACGCTTGGGGCCTGGGGAAGGCCAAGTGGTCAGTGTGGTCTCTGTTGGGATCCCTCACTCTGCTCCTGTAGGGGCAGCCATCTCGGACACAGGTGAGGGCGTAGGTATTGCTGCAGCCCTGCTCAACACTATTTCCAGAAACAGGCCGCAGGCCACTCAGAGCACGCGCTGCAGCTAGCTGGCTCTAGGTGTGCGCCAGCAGAGGCGCCTGTCTTCATTTCCCTCCTGTGATGATCAGGGAAGCTCACTACAGGAAATTCTAAAGGACACAGCTACGTGACAGAACCTGAAAGTCACCTACAACTGGGATGACCACGTGGGTTACTGTCCACACTGAGCTGCGAGCTGGGGTGTAGCCAGGTGGGGTGCCAGGGTGCAGGTAAGGTTGCTGCAGGTCTAAGGACTAGAGCTGGAGGTGCCAACTGTCCTTGGCACAGTGGGCAACCCTGCTCAGCATTCCTGTGTCCCACCCAGTGGCAACCACTGGTACTTTGGGGACATGCCTTCTTAGATGCTTTTTCCTGTGCACTGACACTGGTCTGGTTTCTCATTTCCATTTTGGTTAGCAGCGTCCCTGCAGCAGGACCACGCTTGCTGCCTTGTTGTGTAGTCTTCCTTCCTCAGGAGATGCTTTGGTACACTTTCCTGATCTCCTAAAGTGGACGTGGGAGCTATTTACAACTTATGCTGCTAGAAATACTGAAGCAATTCCTTGTGATTAGGGGTCAGTTTTTTTTTGGGGGGGGTACCAGTATTGAACCCCAAGGCATGTAACTACTGATCCACATCCTCATCCCTTTTTATGTTTTGAGACAGGGTCTCACTAAGTCGCTGAGGCTGGCTTTGAACTTGTGATCCTCCTACCTCATCCTCCAGAGCCACTGGGATTACTGGCCTGCCCACTGTGCCCGGCTAGTTAACTGTTTTTGAAGAAAAGATGAACCCCTGCCCTAATCCTCCTGATAAAATCAGGTTCAGATACATCAAGGATTTGAGCTGAAAAAGTTTCTTTCTAAGCAATTTGTAAAGTTTCGTGGGAAAAAAGAAAAAAAAAAAACCATAGATTGATTACCTACCTACCAGCCCAGAGCTCTGGAAGCCAGCAGCTGTCGTGAAGTCACAGTGGTTCATGCCTAACAGAGGCAGGAGTCTAGTGTCTCTAGTTTACAGAGATTTTTATGAAGGATTTATGACCCAACAGAAAAATAACACAAAGAACAGAAGGTTTTCAAAGAACAAGAACTCGGGTGGCAGTGCACATGTTTGGATTCTGTCATGATTATCAAAAAAAAAAAAAAATCAAAACTGGAGTTCACATTTTTCACTTGCCAAAATGGTATGCATCGTTCATGTTTGGCAATAAACATTTTCTTGCCTTTTAGAGGGCCGCGTGGAGCTCCCGGCAACCTTACGGACATCCAGGCCTTTGCGGAGCTGGTGCCTGGCCAGGGCTTTGCCCCAGGTGAATCCCGGCACACCAGAGCCTGAATGCGGGAACGTTCTTGCAGCCTTCCTGTTATTATTTATAACTCAACGTGTTGATTTGCAGTCATTGATAAGAACCAAAACCCACATCAACCCTGAAGTTCCATTTCTGGGGAAGTGGTGTGTCCGTGGTTCTCGGAGGGGAGTGGTCTACCCCTGCACAACATCTGGCCGTGGTCAGAGCTGCTCTTGATGGTAACATCTGTTGGGGGCTGCTGGCCTCTAGTGAACAGAGACCAGGTGTGCTGTGTAAGCCCTGCCACAGGACAGCCCCCACATCAAAGAGTCACTAGCCCAAAATGTCACCAGTGCCAGGTTAAACCTGGGTTAATTCACGGGGACACATGAAAATGGTGTAAGATGACGTATCACAGAAAAGAACATGATGACAGGGAAGACCCCCAAGATGCCACGGCCAGCAGAAAAGGCCAGGTGTGGAGCAGGACATGGCTTCATCCCCAGAGGAACCTAGCTGTGTGTGACCCACCATGCTGGCTTTCCTCTGGGCAGGGGACGGTTTGGAAAGAATCTGGTAATTGCAAACTTGGATGCAGTAATGTGAAAGCTCAGAACTTGGCTGGGCTTCTTCCACTGACCTGGAGCGCCCGGATGTGTCCTTCTGTCCTTCTGTCACCTTGTAGGACAAGCTACATCAGGGTGGGGCCTCAAGGGCTTCCCCCAGTGCCCAGATGGGAAATGGATCTGCGGCTTTTGATTTGCAGAAGAGCCAGGAAGAGTGAACTGGCCTCGGAATTAGGAACCAGTTTGGTTTCCTGATTTGTACTTTTTAGTATTTGTTAGAGTTTCACACCCTGAATGTTCACATATTTTTAAAAATGTGTTTAAATCTCACACATGTCCAGAGAAGGGAGTAGTTAAGAAGGTCGGGGACCTCCCTACAGTGGAACTTTAGGTTTGTCACTGTGATTAACGTAGACAAATATCCGTGCTTTAAAGAGAAGTAAGAAAAGCCAGCTTTAACCCCAAGTATTTAAAAAAACAAAAACCAAAAAAAAAAAAACAACTCCTTAGGAACAAAAGACCAGATGTAATGCCTTAAAACGCTGCTGTTAATGTTATTATTTTATAATTACATTATTCGTTTCTTCTTCAGTTTTTATTTCCCAGTTTTTCTTTATGGTGGAGGAGAGATGAGTGTGACTTAAAGGAAGGAGAAAAACCGTGATCACTTTGTTATCTTTTCTGATCCAACACTTTGCTCCTTATCTCTTTATCTGGTTGCATGGTTTCTTGGGGGAATGATAAGGGGCAAAACTTGTCCTTGCAGAAAAATGTCCTGGAATTCCTGGCGCCCCTGAAACCAGTGGCCATTCGAATAGTGAGAAATGCGCACGGGAACAAGACAGGTAAGGCCTAGGAGCTGGGCGGATGTGCGGGGGAGGGCTGGCCACATGGTTGGGGATGTCCCAAGGCAGCCTTGTCCCTTCTCCTCCTTGGGTTCCTCAGTTCTGTGGATGTGGCTAACTGTTCAGGACGCGGATCTGTGTCATCCTTGCCTCTGGCAGCCTGGTGTATAGTGTCAGAATTTTCTCCTCCACTGTTCTAGTAGGTTCCCCTGTTCTGTTCATGTGGATGCCCGCAGGTCTGGGTATGCTGGGCTAAGTCCATGGGCGGCTCTGCCAGCGGGCAGTCCCCTACCTCTCTGCACATGCGTGGTGTTGCCCCAGACCACATCTCCCCAGGTGTCCGCTCCAGGCTGTGAGCCTCCTCCCCTGGCCTTGGAGCCCTGGGTCTGGTGTCTCCAGGCAGTGAGCATGGCTGGAAGGAAGGTGGATCTGGGAGAGGAGGGCACCTGCCCAGCCCAGGGGCCAGCTAGGCCAGAAAGCCATAGGAGACCAGTGGCAGAATAGCCACATCTCAGAGAACCATACTAAGGCTCTGTGACCACTGGGTGTCTGGACCATAGGACCCTAGAGTTGGGAATGCCTTGGTAGGAAGAGGCCACCTGGGCACAGTGGTCAGGTCTGGCCGAGCTGGCACCCAAGGAGAAAGGTGCTCCTGCGTCGGGGTGGTCCAGTGCCCTTGCTCTGTCAGGTCTTGTCCCTCCCCAGCTCTCCCACCCAGCTCACCAGGCTGATGGTTCAGGCAGCCGTTACTCCTGGAGCTCAGCAGAGGGCAGTGTGAGGGGCGGGGGACAGAGCCCCTGCCCAGGTTCACAGCCCAGCCAGCCACTTAGGAGCCCTGTGACCTGGGACAGGAACTCGGCATCCTTTCCTTGTCTGCATAAGGGGTCAGACCTGTCGTGCAGTTGGGAGGGGTCAGGGTCAGGCCCGGTCGGTGTGAGCACTGGGCACGCTCGGAGTGCTGCTGTTGGTGTTGGTGCTGGTGGTGGGGCCACCGGTTCATGATGCCTCAGAGACCAGGCAGGGAGCCAGGAGGAAGGTACCTGCCTTGTTGGGCTCAGGGACAGCATCTTGGAGGCCTTGGCGCTGGAGAGAGCCAGCACCTGAGCATGACGCTGTTGAGGGCAGCAAATGACCCAGGTGGAAGTGTGGGGGCGGAAGCTGGGCTGGGCCCTGGGGCTGCAGTAAGAGGGGGAGCCTGGGCCCAGTGGAGGCTCGGGGCTTAGGACAGCGTCGGGTTTAGAAAGGCCCGCTGGCCAGTGCAGGGAGGGCCTCTGGCAGCCGGAGGCAGTGGAGACTTTTGCTTATGTGGGCTTGTCGGGGAGGCTGGGGGAAACTGTGGTAGTGTAGATGGGGTGCTGCTTGGCGGCTTTACGGGTCAAGGCCCAGTGAGGTTGAGGCTGTGGAGGCCTCTGTACCTGCTTGTTTCTGTGTAGTCACGGCCTCTGGAGCTGCAGGCAAGGTGGTGTGGAGGTGACCCTCCAGTGCTGGGCTGGGTCACAGCGGCCATCGTGAGCATTTCTTCTCTGCAGAACATGGTCAGGGAAGGGGTGAGGCTGGGAGGGAGGCAGAAGGGGCCTGGTTTTTGCACCTTCACCCTCAATGCCAGGTGGGTGCTGAGTGCTCCTCCAAAGGGTGGCCAGGTGGGGGGTCAGCCTGTGCGGTGGCGACTCCCGCTTTCTGCACCTAGCAAGGTGCCCACGTCCTCTGACTCCGAGCATTGGCAGGGCTGGCAGTTACCTTATCGTGGTCCCCTCTCAGGGTACGTCTTTGTGGATTTCAGCAGCGAAGAGGAGGTGAAGAGAGCCCTGAAGTGCAACTGGGAGTACATGGGTAAGGAGGCGCGGCGCTGCGTCCTGGGCTCCCTGGCTCCTGCGTGGGCCCTGGCTTAGGTGCTTGTGCTGAGCACCAAGGAGGACCTGGAGAAGCTCTTCTCCACCTATGGTAGGACCTGCTCCTGGGCCGCCCCCAGCCCTGGGCAGCCCCCTCCACCTCCCTCTAGCTCTTGGCCTTGGACAGTGGCACCAGCTGGGGTCTCCTCATCTTAGAACAGGGCTTGCTGTCCCTCCCTGCTGCAGATGTAGGACATCTTTTACTCTCTGAACTTGAACTTGGATTTTCTCTCCTTTCTTTTCTTTTTAATTGTTCTGGGGATTGGACCAAGGGGCATTGTACCACTGAGCTGCATCCTAGTCCTTTTCATTTTTTGAGTCGGGGTCTTGGTAGGTCAACGAGGTTGGCCTTGATCCTCCTGCCTCAGCCTCCCAAGCCGCTGGGATTAGAGGCACAGCCACAACGCCCGCAGAGCTGGGATTCTCACTGTCTCTCCGAGCACCGAGCTGGAGAGGTGGAGGCGTTTTCCTGGGCTTCCTTGGCTGCTGGGTGTTGGGATCCAGCGGCCGCACAGCCCCCAGTGCCCGCAGTGCTCCTCTGCCTGGGAAGGCTGTCCTTCCTCGTCTTCCATCCAAACGAGCTTCAGAGAGGAGGCCACAGCCAGGGCCCTTTGTTCTTGCCCTGGTCGTTACTTCTTGGACTGGGAACTTGCAGGCCTGTGGTTGCACTCGGCCACACTGGGCCGAGTCTGTGGGGAGGGGTGGCTCATGGTGCACCGTCTGTAAGTGCTGCCCGAGCCCCTGTCTCTTGGGAGGCTGGCCTGGACGTGGAGCATCAGAGACAGCGTGACGTCCATAGAGGTCCCACATGGGATCTGAAGGTCTGGCCATGCTGTCCTGCTCCCCAGGTCCTCCCACACAGGCTGGTGCCCTGGCCACACAATAGTGCTACACAGGACAGGAGGGGGATTGTCCATAGGCTCCAAGTGCCCATTTGGGAAGAGGAAGACCCACAGAGGGGGCGTGGTCACACCCTGGTGTTCAGAGTGTCCACTGCAGACAGTGTCCTCTGAGTAGGACAGAGTCACAAACACTTCCACGGCACTAAGTGTAGCCAGTGCTGGGTAGTAACCACACACTGACCTTGGACCTTTGAGGCCACCCTGCGCTTGGGGACTGTTGTGCCATTCACAGGCAGGAGGCCTGAGTGGGTGAGGTGACCGGTCCAGGGCAGGTTGCACGTGAAGCGGGATGGAGCCAGGTGCCCCTCCTCCCCCACTTAGTAGGCACGAGGGACTGTGAAATGACGCCCTTGACTTTGGGCCTGGTGGCTGGCACAGCACAGCTGTTCTGTGTTCGTGTGGCCGACCCCTTAGTGCCCGGCCCTTTCTCACCCTGAGCTCAGCCCCAGCTCCAGCTCCAGCAGGCTGACGCCTCCCCTGTCCTCAGGTCCCCTGTCGGAGCTCCACTACCCCATCGACAGCCTGACCAAGAAGCCTAAGGGCTTCGCCTTTGTCACCTCCATGTTCCCTGAGCACACGGTGAAGGCCTACGCAGCCGTGGACGGACAGGTGTTCCAGGTGAGGTGGCTTGTGGGCACCGGGTCACTGAGCCTGGCGACGGAGAAGGCCACGCCGGGTGGCTATATGAGCAGGCGTGCGTCCATGTTCTGGGTCCCAGGACCCACGGTGGCCAGCCATGTGGTCGCCTCCAGTGAGCTACTTGAAGGGAAGATGCTGTGAAAGGGGAGCTGGCTGGGGTGTGTGGGTGGCCCTGAGGAGCCAGGGAGCTGCTGCTCTCCCAGTGTCCCCGTGCCGTGTGCCCAGGCCCGGGCCAGGCCACCTCCAGAGCTCCTCCATCCATCTGCTCATGGCATATTGGTGTCCCGGGCACCGGGCCAGACTGGCCCCTGCCATGTGCAGCTCACAGTGTCACCTGTGCAGGATCCACCAGGGGGAGTCGGGAGCCGTGGGGTGCTCACAGAGGGGTACAGTCCCCTTGGCGTGGCTGTGTAGGGTGCCCCCAGCCTCAGCTGGACGGAGAGTGACCACGTGGCTTTCTGTCTGCCGTCCCCGTCTCCCATCAGGGCTCAGTGGTGAGTCCAGCTGGCTTATGATGAGGGGACAAGATGGAGGGCGGGGCTCCTCTCACCTCCTGCTCTGTCCCCTCAGGGCAGGATGCTGCACGTGCTGCCGTCCACCATCAGGAAGGAAGCCAGTGAGGACATGGACGTCCCCGGGTCGTCCTACAAGAAGAAGAAGAAGGCGTCTGAGGACAAAGCCCGCAGCCCCAGGTCCTCGTCCGCCCTGTGGGGCCCCTGCGCCCGTCCAAGCTCTGCTGCCCACCCCCCAGCCTTTCCCCAGCCGCCTGGGCCCTTTCCCTCTGTAGGGTGGGGCCTTCAGGGCCTCAGTGTCCCCACTGCACATTGGGAGAGTGGGACTGTGTCAGCATAGGTTCTGAGGTGTCACCAAGGGCTGGGTCCCTGGCACAGGGCAGATGCTGACACTTGTCAGGGCTTGGGTTTGCGGCCTCACTGCAGGCCGGGTGCTTGCCCAGGACAGGAGAGCTGGCGGGGGGCGGGGAAGGCCGGCGAGGCTCATGGCAGTTTTGGTGTCTGTGAGAGGCCTCTGTTGGTCCCAGCCTGACCCGTTCTGCCTGCCCCTGCTCTCAGCTCCCACAACTGGAACCCACTGCTCATGGGGCCCAATGCCATGGCCGATGCCATCGCACAGAAGTACAGTGCCACCAAGAGCAAGTGTTCGACCACGTGAGTGAGCCCGAGTGTCTTGCGTGCATTGAGTCCACAGACTTCCTTCCAAATGCTGTCCACGGTCGCCCTCTGCTGGCGTCGTTTCAAGCAAACTCCGGAGTGTTTTTCAGCCACTTGGCAAAGGGCGTCCCTTGGTTCTGCCCATTAGCTGCTTTCTCCATTGTCCTTTACTCTCTCTCAGGGCACTCGGGTCAGCGCTGACCGTTGGAGGTAGAAGGCCGGCCCCGCGTGTAATTGTGAGCGTCCAGTGGCCACGAGTGTACAAAGAAACAGGCAAAACTAGTCTTAACGAGACACCGTCTTCAACTTGACGTCTAGAGCCTCGTCACTTTGACGTGAGCAACGTAAAAAGCCACACTGTGTTTCCTCCCTTCTTTCCATCAATCCACTGTATTTTGTGGGTAGCACGACCTGGATCTGAACATGCCACACTTCAGGTGCCTGGTCTTGTGGTGGCTTGTGGCTGCTGGGCTGGGGAGGGCAGCCTGGCCTGAGTTGGATGGACAGCCACAGCCGCTCAGGCCCTGCCTATGCCCTCTGAGCACTGGGGCTCAGCAGCACCTGGACAGAGGTCCTGCCTTGTAGTGCCACCTAGAGGAGGCAGGGGAAGAGAGAAGGGCTTGGGGGGTGCTGTGGCAGGAAAGTGGGCAGGTGGGGAGGTGACAGAAACAGGACTGGCTGTAATGGGGTCAAGGTCAGCGCATGCAGAAGCCCCAGGGCTGCAAGAGGAGCCACACAGAGACCTGCCCACTGCGGAAGGGAAGAGCTGGAGGGTGGGCGGGGATGCATGGCTGCGGAGGGCAGAGAGCTGGTGTAGCACCAGAGCGTGGTCCCCACATCATTGTGGGTGGGCGACAGCACCCTGAATCCCCTCCCCTCTGGGCCTGCCCAACTGGCTAGGCCCTGCCTGAGGGGCCCGGCCTCCTCTTCTCTCCCCACAGGAGACCAAGGGCAGGGTGGCCGTGCACGTGGCCCTCTGGGAGACTCAGCTGGTCCAAGAAGTGCGACGCTTCCTCATCGACAACGGCGTCAGCCTGGACTCTTTCAGCCAGGTGGGTGCCCACTGCCCCGCTGTCCCCACCTCTGGGCAGTCGACTGCTGCTGCTCCAGAGCTGGGGCGGCCCAGGGGAGGCTGGGGGTGTGGGTGGGTCCTGTGGTGACTGGATCCAAACCGAGGGCTCAACTTCAGAGTCTCCCCTCCCAAGGACAGGGACAGCCAGCTCCTGGGGGCGGTGGCTGCTCCTGGGGGCACTGGCTCCTTGCTGCTCTGCTTCCCACGCCTGTGGCTGCAGGTGGTCCGCAGTGCCAGGAAGAGCCCTCCACGCTGAGGTGCCGATCTCGATTACTGCCCAGCGCAGGGCGCCTGGGAGGTCCAGCGGGGCTGTGGTCAGTCACTGTCAGGATCTGGTGACTCAGCTGGGGCTGGGATTCGACCCTGGGGTTCTCACCTGGTGCCCTGGGCCTTCGCCCTCAGTGGAGCTGCCTGTTGGCTGTGGAGCCAGCGGGTGGCGCCTCTTGGGTCCTCCCAGGTGCCTGGCCACTGAGCCCCCAGGGGCGCACCTTGACTAGAGGCCACCAGGTCAGTGCCAGTGTCCAGCTGAAGAGTCCTGCTGCCGTCCCTCACATGGCCTCTCCTCCCTGCAGGTGGCAGCAGAACGAAGCAAGACTGTGATTCTGGCCAAGAACCTCCCGACAGGCACCCTGGTGGCCGAGCTGCGGGAGACCTTCGGCCATTTCAGAAGCCTGGACTGCGTGCTGCTGCCTGAGGGTGGCGTCACTGCCATCGTGGAGTTCCTGGAACCCCTGGAGGCCCACAAGGCCTTCTGACACCTGGCCTATTCCAAGATAGGCCACTGGGAGCTGCTGCAGGGAGAGGGCCCGGGAGCTGGTGTGCCCACTGCCCAGCATGAGTTCAGTTTGGGTTCCAACTTGCTGGTGGCCCGCCCCCCCCCCCCCCCCCCCCCGAGGGTGCTGCAGGAAGCACCCTCGGCCCCTGCCCAGCTCCAGCGGCCATCCTTTGCCTTCCGTTCCTGCCCCCACTTGGGTCTCCCTGGTTGGCTGTGGCGCCATCTGTGCCTGTGGTGAGCTGCAGCCGGTCCTGTGTGCAGGGCCGTCCCTGTATGCACACACGTGTATCTGCAGCACAGGGGCCTCTGGGGCTCCATGACAGGTGGCCGTGAGCTAGGTGGCCTAAGATCACACAGTCACCTGTCGCAGAGCTGGCAGGCAGGCAGGCATCCAAGAGCAAGGTGTGGCCAGGGCTTCCAAGGGCTCTGGGGAGGACCTGTCCTGCCTTTGCCCACTGCTGGGCTCCCGGCATCCATCAGCTCCCTGCGCCACTCCCGTCCCTGCCCTGTCTTCACGTGGCCTTCTTCTTGGCCCCAGATCCCTCTCCTGGGCTTACAGCCCACCCAGATAACCCTGGACCATCTGGGGGTCTTGATGGTACTTGCAGGGGATGCACTGATAGGTCTTGGGGGTCTAGATGGCCATCTCTTGGGGAGCCACCTTTAACCCACCACAGGTCATTTGTCTGCCAGGCCCCCAGTCACCCGCAGGCAGGCCTTTCTGGACCCTCCAGCCCTGGGGGGTTCCCAGCTGGGGCCCTGCCCACTGCACCATCAGGGCTTGGTGAGAGCCTGGCCTGCTGGACTGCAGTGTCTCTGGTGGCCCATCCAGGAGCCATGTCTGGACTGCAGCCTTCCCTTCCTTCCTCACTGCTTCAGGAAGGAGTCCCCATCACCAGAGTGGACGATGACAAAGGTACATCCGGGCGCAGCCTCCCCTTTGACTCTGACAAGTGTTTTCTTCACTGACCGCTCCCGTCAGCAGCCTCGACTGAGGCCCAGTGACCCGAAGCCACACAGCTCCTAAGTGGCACCGCCAACTGTCAGACCCCCAGGCTGCTCCCTCTCCCTCCCGAGCACATTTTTTTCTTTTTCTTTTTTGTTTTTATACCAGGGATTGAACCAGGGGTGTTTATCCACTGAGCTTTGTCCCCAGCCCTTTTTTATATTTTATTTTGAGACAGGGTCTCACTAAGTTGCTTAAGGCCCCACCAAGTTGCAGAGGCTGGTCTCGAACTTGCTAACCTCAAACTTCCTATCCTCCTGCCTCAGCCTCCCAAGCCACTGGGATTACAGGTGTGCACCACCGTGCCCCGCTGCTTGTTTTTTTTCCCCTGAGCATAATTAATCATTGAGGCTTGAATGCAGTATGAAATTTGAAGAGTCCCAAGGGCTGTAAGTTGACAAGTCTCCCTCCCACCCTGCCCTGTAGCTACCCAGGGGCCTTCTTCTGAGGTGGCTATTAGCAGGGGCTGTCTCAACCTTTTTTAAGAAACCCCTGGCACACAGGTCGCCTCTAAACGGCAACATGAACTCTCTTGGCTTTGCGACCCAATGACTTCCCCTGGAGCTGCCCTGTGCCAGCAGTTCCTCCCCTTGTCACAGTCCCCATTTCATCCTCTGACTAGAGAAAGCGCACAGGGCACCTGGAACCCACCGCAGGTCAAGGCGACAGAGACGTGGCCTTTGCCTCTCAGCCTGGGCCCCAGTGTTTTCCTCAGGCACCCAGAGCACTTGGGGTTCTGGGCTGCGCGTCTCCTGGCTCCTCTGCACCCATCTTCTCGACCCTGGGGCGCGTCATCTGCACATGGGACTGAGTCCCTCTCAGCTGTGTCCCATGACAGGGACCCACAGTGTTGGCACCTTTGCCTCTGCAGTTCCACCACGTCCCCCTGTATCTCGAGTGGGCTCCAGTTGGCGTCTTCTCCAGCACAGCCCCACAGGGGAAAGAGCCCCAAGAAGCATCTGCAGAAAAGAACATGGTGGAGCCAGAAACCGGTAAGAACAGGTCAATGTCATGGGAGGGCAGGCGAGGGGTGGGTGGAGAGCCAGGAGCTGTTCAGCAGACCACTGCTTTATGGCTTTGTTCATCCACAGACCAGCGGGTCTCGGTCTCTGATTATGCAGGTGTTAAAACATCCCTGAAAAACAGCATCAGAGCCGGGTGATGAGGCCCACGCCTGTCACCCCAGCAGCTCAGGAGGCTGAGGCAGGAGGATCCTGAGTTCAAAAGCAGCCTCAGTGAGACCCTGTCTCTAAATACAATGCAAAATAGGGCTGGGCTGGGGCTCAGTGGTGAAGCACCCCTGAATGCAGTTCCTGGTACCAAAAAAAAAATGAGATCAGAATTACGAGTCCAGGTCTGGGGATGTGGCTCAAGCAGTAGCCACAACCTGGGCATGCGTGCAGCCCAGGTTCGATTCTCAGCACCACATACAAAGATGTTGTGTCCGCCTAAAACTAAAAAAAAAAAATATTAAAACTCTCTCTCTCTTAAAAAAAAAGAATTATGAGTGCAACGTAATGTAGCATATTTTTAGTTTGTCAGCTAACGGTTAAGGGAAGAAAACCTAGATCTCTTCATACCCAGAAGAGCCCATGAAAGCCCAGACCTCCATAGGTGGCTGAGGGGCTGGGGGCCATGTTCTTGGAGTGCCTCAGCGCCCTCTGGTGTCCAGCGACTGCACAGGCAGGAAAGGAAAGACCAATGTGTGTTCCCAGCCACAGGGGTGTCGGCCCCCTGGGTACCCCCTCACAGTGGGGCATTGGAGGCAGGATGAGGTTTTCCTTCAGGACTGTGGTGCACACTGCAGGTCATGGGTTGGCCCTGGCCCTCGCCCCGTCAGGATGCCAAAACCTGAGACCCTCCCTGTCCCCCAGCTGCCCCTAGGAGACAGGCAGCTTCCCATGGAACCATGTAGTCTGGAGACCACGACCACGTCTTAGAATAGACACCTGGAGGGAGGTTCTGAGGACTGGCTTAACATCTGCCCTCTCCCAGATGTTAAGATTTGACCTTCGCCCACCCCCCCACACACAGGGCTTCCAGTTGCTCAGTTTACTAAGATAAGGATTTTCCTCTTAAAGATAGACCTTCTCTTGTTTACCACCCTGGTTGTTCCTGTATATTTACAAAAATTAAAGTGTTTTACGGTTTTTTTTTTAAAAAAGTAGAGGAGGAGTCGTCTCTGGTCAGCCAGTGTCGGTTGGATTCTGCGGCCTTCTCTGAGCACAGGCCTTCCGCCATGCCTGCAGCTCATGTCCACTCCCCGTGGGTCTTCAGGACTGGTCGTCTGTGCCGCGTGAGGTGACCACCCCTCTCGGCTGGCTGCTGCCTGAGTTCGTTACCACCAGAGGGTCCACGCCACAGCAGCATCTGCCTTGCTGACCACAGCACCCTGCGGAGTGTCAGGCCCTGGGAGTGACAGAAGACAGAGTGGCACCTGCTCCCTGCCTGCTGGCCTGCCCTCCACGTCCTTCCACTCAGGAGCCGCTTCAGGGGAACTGGCCACCATGCTGGTGACGTGGGCAGTGCTCTGGGACTGGGCCAGCTGCCTCCTCTGAGGCTGTTTCTGACTCTGACAGAGAGAGTGGTGCCCACGCACCCTCCTGAGCACGCGGGATATGCAGCCTGCTGGCCACCGACAGCCCCACGTGGTGGGAACACCTGTCTAACTGGTGTCTGCTGCCCATGGTGACCAAGACAGGCGTGGCATGACTGTCCTCAGCATCTTGCGGCTGGTCACAGGTGGTATCAGATGGGCCCTGGGGTCATATGGGCTCTAGAGCATGAACAATGGCTTCTTGGCACCTGTGTCCGGACCCTGTCAGAATGCTCCTCTGTCCCCGGTCCCCCGGTTGGTTTTGAGGCCCTGTCCCCTGTCCTCAGGTCGGTGTTGAGTGTCCTGACAGTGACCAGCCATTGGAGGGGCTGGCTTCTGCTCACTGGCTGACAGAAGAGGCCTCAGCCTGGATCTGCTCCAGGACGTGGTGCGACGTCCACCCGCTGGGCTCATGTCACTTCCTGGGTCAGCGCCCTGAGCCCGTCTTTCTCTTCTGACCATGTTGCCTACACACCCACCCCCCCACCGGGTCCTGGTCCCCTGAGCTATGCCCTCTCCCCTGCCGCTCCCCACCCCGCTCTCTGCCTGTTGTTCCAGATGTCATCTTCCCCAGGGTGACAGGAGGGGGACCCGCCATGTCTTGGGCTGGGTGGGGCAGGAGGGGAGCTCTGGCAGCTCTGCTCTGCTCTCTGTTCTGGTCTCCAGGGGTGTGGCTGTGTTATCTCCCACCACCAAGACCCTCACTTCCAGAGCTGCTTGCCACTGATAACAGTCCTGCCAGGAGCCCCCAGGGGGCAGCGCTCATATTCTGCGCCTGATTGTAATGAAGCCTGAGCCCTGGATCTGCCTGTGTGCTGCAGTCCACCTCTCAGCCACTGACATCCACACCTGGCTTGGCCTCTAGAGGTACAGCTAGCAGTTTCTCAGGCAGGTGGCCTTGAGTCTCTGGGGCCAGCTGTGGTCCTTGTGGTGTCATGGTCACCCCTGGCGTGGTGTGGGACATCAGGGATCAGCGTTTCTCAGTGATGCGCAAACAGCAGCTCAAGAGCATCCTCAGGAGTAAAGGCCCTGGAGCTGAAGGCCCAGCCAGGACCATCTAGTTCAGATTGGAGACTGAGCTTCAGAGAGGCTGCTTCACTTTCCTGAGGTCACAAAGCTCATTAGAAGCACACCCAGCGCACAGGACTCCTGTCCTAGCACCTGAGTAGAGCCATAATTGGGGTCAGTCCTCTTGGGTCTGGATTCTGGCCTCACTCCTGCCAGTGGGTGACTCCTGCAGTCTGTCTGTGCCTAGGTCATGAGACATGAGTAGAAGCTTTCCGTTGGGTGGTTTGAAGGTCTGACTGGGACAGTGAGAACCTGCAGTACAGGGCCCCATGCTTGACGCACCTGCCTGCTGCGAGTGTGTGCGTTGGGGTCCCCACTCCTCCTGCTCCCCGTCGCTCACCTGGTGGACAGTACTGAGCGCCTGCCTGTCTTTAGTCCTCAAGATGCAGGCAGAGCCATGTGGAGCTGGCCCCAGCCGGGCCCCAGGGAGACCAAAGGGAAAGGGAAATACAGGGTGGGATGCGACTTAGAGGGGTTTTGTTGTTGTTTGTTTTGTTTTGTTTTTTAATTATTTTGGCTTTAAGCACTGAGGGCAGTGAGGTCAGGCCTGGGGTCAGTAGGCTCCATGTGTCCAGACTGACACCCGGCTTCTGCAGCAAACCCCTCAACGGCTCCGTGCCCCAGTTCTTCCTTCTGTAAGAGGAGCAAGAACCAGCCTAGCTGCCACCTCAGGAGGCCTGGGGGACTGGCCATCACTCACCCCCTCAGAGCGACCCAGGTCTCCACAAGGCAAACTTGGGAGGACAGTGTTGGGCAGGGCTGCGGGGTGGCTCAGAGCCTGGCTGGCAGCCTAGGTCCCCAGGGCCTCAGCCACTCATCTGAATGTGCCATCGGGGTCACTGGATGGGTGGGTGGGTGGTGTGGGGGCCAGACACAGGCCAGTGCACCGGGAGCAGCACCTGGTGGCAGTCTGCATGCCCCCTGGTCCCTGGAGCTGCGCCTGCTCGGGTGGCGGGAGGACCTGGGAGTGCAGGGGCTGCATTTCTTTCTAGGTGTTCTCCAAAGTGGGGGCCGTGAGGAGCTGCTCAGTCTCCAGGAAGAAGAACAAAGCAGGTACCCTGTTCTCGTGGAAGGACGCTGTTCTGGGAGACCACACCTGGGGGCGGGGGGGCCAGGCTTGTGCAGAACAGCCTGGAGATCCCTGCCGTGCTGTTGGAGAGGTCCCCATCCTGGGCTCTGAGAGAGCCTTCGCAGGCCCTCAGGTGGTCCTGAGCTGTGTGCATGGTGGGCAGCAGCAGCACCCATCAGCACCCAAGGCCTCCCTTGTTCCCACACCTTGGCACCCAGGAAATCCTCAGGCGTAGCAAAAACGATGGATTGTGGGCTTTCCCCTCAGTTCCAAGGGAAATGACCCCCCCCCCCATGTGGAACTTCTAGAACATTCCATCACGTCGGTAATCCTGCTCTTCCCTGGCCTGTAGGTAGTGGTAAGGCACAGGCCGCCTGGCCCCTTCGTCAGCCCTGGACCTTGTCTTGACGCTGTTGGCCTCTGCCCATATGTTGTCCAGCGCTGAGACTTCAGAGCATGAGCAGGGAAGGTCCTTTGTCCTTTTCACAGCCATGCAGTCCCATCCAGCAGCCTTGGCCTTGCAGAATTGGTGGGTGCAGAATTGGTGGAGTGCAGTGTGAGTCAGCCCGATACGGTCCTGGGTGCCTGTGTGTGTGGCCACAGTGTCTGCTGCTCCTTCATTCCCCATAGGCCCTGGGCCACCAGGCAGTGGGCATCCAGGACAGTAGACCAGAGGAGATGCTGTCCCTGTCCCCAGGCACCCACAGTAGCCGGGGGACATATGAGCTGCTGGCTTCAGCACAGGAGGCTGTACCAGGAGGGCCATGGTAGGACTGCAGTCTCCAAGTCAGACTGGGGCCTGGAGGCAGGGAGGCCAAGCAGCCTGGGGGCAGAGGCTGAGGCTGGAGGTGCCCTGGAAAGGGAGGCAGACTCCCATTGAGAAGTGGCTTCTGTGCCCTGCAGAGGTTTGGACTGTGACCTGGTGGGCAGCCACCAAGAGTTTTAGCAGACACTTCTGTGGCATAGAAGTTAGAGTCCCTTGCCTCCGTCTGCTCAGGTGCTGGAGCAGAGGGCCACGCCTGGGGCCTTCATCGGCAAAGACGGCCTGCCTTAGGGCTCTGGAGGCCAGAAGCCCAAGGCCAGGCATTGGCAGCAGTGGCTCCTTCTGAGGGCTGGGCTGGGAGGGGCGGCCTGTCCAGCCCTCCCTGGCTGTGATGGCGTCCCTGTGCCCACAGGGGGTTTTCTGCGTAGGCCTGTCCTGGGTTCGATCCCCACACACCTTTTAAAGGGCACCAGTCGCTCTGGCTTAGGGCCCACCTCAGTGACCTCCATTGACTTGATTATTGATGCAAAGAGCTTGTCTCAAGTGAGACTCTGACACCTGGGGTCAGGCCTCCAGTCAAGACCCAGGGGCCCATGGCTCCGCCCCTGTCATCTCTGTTCTTGAGCACTTCAGACCAGTTTGGGACAGGAGGAAGGGCAGCTAAGTGCCACATTAGTGGTAGGAGGGTCGAGGCCTGGGGATTCCAGGAGGGGAGTCGTCCCTGAAGTGCAGCAGGTAGATCAGCCTGGATGCATTTTCAGCTCTGTGCAGGCCGCAGGGACACTGCCTGTCCCCGTGGTTCTGAGCCACGTTGGGGCAGTTCTTGGTATCTACTGCTTAAAGAGTCCAATTTAAGACCCACCAGATCAGCCCAGGCTGCTAACAGCTTGTGTGGATCAGGAAATAATGTCCCTGGGAAACAGTTCCTCTTTGCTCAGTGGTGAGTCTAGGTGACACTTATCCAGAGGAACAAAGGCAGGCAGTGAGGGAGGAAGGACTTTCTTTGATCTCAAGCTCCCTGCCTATTTCAGGACTTAGTGTTCCCTGAACTTAATTATAGGAGCATCCCCTCCCTGCATTGTCCTGGCAGAGTTTCCCAGACCTGGGAACCAGGCCCTTCCCTCTCCCTGCTCCCTCTCCTGGCCTCCTGGGTGGCACTGGCTGGTGGGTTAAGACAGTTCTGAGTGGCGGACAGCAGGGGTCGCTGTGAGCCTGCTCAAGGACTGAGACTCCTCCAGGGAAGCCCCAGATCTCAGACAAAGCCACTGGCCAGCAAAGGTCACCTGCCAGGGGAGGACCTCAGGGCTGGGGGACAGTCTGGTGCTCTGCGTCAGGCTGGTTCTGCAGGCTGCCCTCCCAGGTGTAGGAAGAACCACCAGCCCCCGTGTGGCACACTCTGGGTATTGTGTCTGTGCCCAGCGCCATCTGTGCACCTGTCCCCCTGTGCCACAGGCAGCCCTGTGAGGGAGGAGCCACCGTCCCCTACACCCGCAGGGAGACTGGAGATGAGGAGGGCAGTCCTGCCTGGGACCCCACCACCACGACGGCTGAGGGTTTCAGCTGGTCTGACCCAGAGCCGGGCTGGGAAGGCTCCTCTCTGCCACCCTTTGTCTTCCTCCCGGGTCTGGAAGGGCCTGTCGTCCCCTGGTTGGTCTGAGTGGGGACGCTGTGCCTTCGCCACTTGTTGTTTTTACCAGGTGCCATGTGGGGACCACGTGCCTCTGTTTCAGGCAGCCCCAGGCCCTCCACGGCCCAGAGCCTGTGGAGACTCGGGAGGGAGCCCACGCAGCAGGCTCCCCGGCCCCAAAGGCCTTGGCTGGGCCCCCCAGGGCTCTGCCCTCTGCACTTGACCACGCTGTGCTCCCACCCGTGAGTAGTCCAGCCTTGGTGATGCCCAGACGGGCGCCAGAGGCCCTGCAGACCCTCACTTCCTTGGGGTCATTGTGGGCGGCTCAGGGACTGCTGTGGGAAGGTCAGGGTCCACACACCGTGGAGCAGGCTGGGCAGAGCGGCCCCACCCCCTGCCCGGCCACTGGCTTCCTGGGCCTCGGTTTCTCCTGGCTTCAGACCTTGCAAAGCTCATGACGCAGGCGCCGTGGTTCCCGATGGTGCAGGGGCGACCTGGTGGTCCTGCGTGCTGGGCCAGGCTAGGGGACTGGGCTGTTTCCGTCCTCGGGTCCCGTGGTCATCAGAGCCTGCGGGTTGTCCTCAGCCCCATTTCCCAGTAGGAAAACCAGCTCCTGAGCCCGAGCCCTGCCCCCTCAGTCCTCAGGGACCTCAGACTGTCACCCTGCTCCTCCCTCACTGCATGGCTGCCCTCCTGGGAGCTGTTCAGAGGTTGAGATGAGATCAGGCACCTGGCAGGAACAGCAGGCGGGAGGACCTGCCAACAGTGTCACTCAGGGCAGAGCCCTCGGTGGCAGGACTGAGTCCTTCCCACTTGTCTTCCTCCCTAGTCACGTCCTGCCCTTGTAGCCTCCCGAGCTCTCTTGGGTCAGGCTCTAGGGAACCTGTCCCCAGTTCTGCTGCCCCTGCCGCCCACCCAAAGGCACTGTGGTCACAGCTGGGGGCCCCAGACTCTGCAGGGCCCCAGCGCACAGTGGCTTGAGCAGCTCCACCCCACAGCAGGGGCAGGGCAGAAGGGGCCTCAGTCCCCAGCAGGTGCCCAGAGACCTATGTTGCTTCAGATTCCTAAATAAGAAAGGAGTTTTGTTCCAGATGTCCCTGTCTGGTCCACCATGTGCCCTTCCCTAGTCTCTACCTGAAAGTCCCCCGGGCAGAGAGGCTGTGGGCTGGGGCCATGCAGGGCAGGCTCTGGGGCCTCTGCCCTTGGGCACCAGTCCCTGTGCACAGAGCTGAAGGACTCGCTGGACAGGTCTCACTTCTGCCCATGTTTCTCATGATGGCCTTCCATACCAGGGCACTTGTGGGGACGGTGCTGGGACAGAGGTGTCCAGGACTGAGGGCACTTGGGAGGCCTCGGGGCGGGGCTGGGCTGGGCATGCCCCACGCTCTCGTTCATTGTCCCTGCAGCCCAGTGTGCTAGGAGTGCTGTTGGATACGGTTCTGGCCAAGGCCCTGGCACCAGCAAAGGTCCCTAGAGGCCTCAATCCCCTGTGTCAGTGGCCTTCCTTAGGTTGGCCTTGCTTTCAGTCCTGGTTTCTGGAAGGCAGTGGTCTCCCTCTTCTAGGAAGGGGGTTCTGTGACACAGCTGGCCCCTGGGCAGGTGACTGCATGGCCACACAGGCTGTGGTTAGGGTTCTGCTCCGGCTGTTGTAGAATCCCCCATTTTTTAACCAGGGCCTAGCCGTGCACCAGGCTCCGTAGGTCTCTTGGTCACCTCTGCCTGTGGCCCTGGAAGGATCGAGGCTCCCAGCCCCAGCTGCTCCCTCTGCCCTGGGCAGTGTTTCCAGCTCTCAGGGCCTTGGTCTCCTGTCTGAAGAGGGAGGGGCAGCGTTCCTAGAGCAGGAGGCAGAGACCTGGCCATGGGCTGCCACCTGCAGGCCAGCCCCAGAGCCCAGCACAGGGCTGTCCCTCTGGCCGTAGGCAGCCGCCCCTGAGGAGCAGCTTGCTGTGGGCATCTGCGAGGGGGCAGCGTTCTCAGTGGGGTCGTGGGTGTTCCAGTGTTCCCCCCTGGAAGGGCCAGGTGACAGCTGCCGTCCTCCCTGTGTTCAGAGGGGCTGCACTGCTGGGCTGAACCCACCCAGGATCCCCGTGTTCTTCCACGTCATTTTACAGATGAGGAGGCTGGGGCCTGGGGGCTCTGGGCTCCCGGTCACCAGCTGGTCACTGTAGGACCACAGCAGGAGCACAGGTACCTGGGCTTTTCTGGACCCCTGTAGGCCCAGAACAAGTCCCTTAGCCTCGATTTCTCCTGAACTGGCACCCAGGACGGTATCGAGCTGACTCACACTGCACCCACCAATTCTGCAAGGCCAAGGCTGCTGGACGGGACTGCATGGCTGTGAAAAGGACAAAGGACCATCCCTGCTCATGCTCTGAAGACTCAGGGCTGGACAACATGTGGGCAGAGGACAACTGCGTCAGGACAAGGTACAGGGCTGATGGAGGGGCCAGGTGGCCTGTGCCTGCCCATTGCCTACTGGCCAGGGATGTGCAGGATTACCGATGTGGTGGAATGTTCTAGAAGTTCCATATGGGGGGGGTCATTTCCCTTGGAACTGAGGGGAAAGCCCACAATCCATTTTTTTTGCTATGCCTGAGGATTTCTTGGGTGCCAAGGCGTGGGAACAAGGGAGGCCTTGGGTGCTGCTGCTGCCCACCATGCACATAGCTCAGGACCACCTGAGGGCCTGCGAAGGCTCTCTCAGAGCCCAGGATGGGGACCTCTCCAACAGCACGGCAGGGATCTCCAGGAGAGGAGGGGCTGTTCTGCACAAGCCTGGCCCCCCGCCCCCAGGTGTGGTCTCCCAGAACCATGTCCTTCCACGAGAACAGGGTATCTGCTTTGTTCTTCTTTCTGGAGAAGGAGCAGCTGCTCACGGCCCCCACTTTGGAGAACACCTGGAAACAGGTGCAGCCCCTGCACTCCCAGGTCCTCCGGCCACCCGAGCAGGCGCAGCTCCTTATGAGAACGGGGAGCAGGGGGCATGCAGACTGCCACCAGGTGCTGCTCCCGGTGCACTGGCCTGTGTCTGGCCCCCACACCACCCACCCATCCAGTGACCCCGATGGCACATTCAGATGGGTGGCTGAGGGCCTGGGGACCTCGGCTGCCAGCCAGGCTCTGAGCCACCCCGCAGCCCTGCCCAACACTATCCTCCCACTTTGCCTTGTGGAGACCTGGGTCGCTCTGAGGGGGTGAGTGATGGTCAGTCCCCCAGGCCTCCCGAGGTGGCAGCTAGGCTGGTTCTTGCTCCACTTATAGAAGGAAGAACTGGGGCACGGAGCAGTTGAGGGGTTCGCTGCAGAAGCCGGGTGTCAGTCAGGACACATGGAGCCTACTGACCCCAGGCCTGACCTCACTGCCCTCAGTGCTTAAAGCCAAAATAATTAAACAACAACAACAACAAAAAAAAAAACGCCTCTAAGTCGCATCCCACCCTGTATTTCCCTTTCCCTTCTGTCTCAATGGTGCCAGCTCCACATAGCTCTGCCTGCATCTTGAAGACCAAAGACAGGCAGGCGCTCAGTACTGTCCACCAGGAGAGCGACGGGGAGCAGGAGGAGTGGGGACCCCAACGCACACACTCGCAGCAGGCAGGTGCGTCAAGCATGGGGCCCTGTACTGCAGGGTCTCACTGTCCCAGTCAGACCTTCAAACCACCCAATGGGAAGCTTCTACTCATGTCTCATGACCTAGGCACAGACAGACAGCAGGAGTCGCCCACTGGCAGGAGTGAGGCCAGGATCCAGACCCAAGAGGACTGACTCCAATCATGGCTCTACACTCAGGTGCTAGGACAAGAGTCCTGTGCGCTGGGTGTGCTTCTAATGAGCTGTGTGACCTCAGGACAGTGAAGCAGCCTCTCTGAAGCTCAGTCTCCAATCTGAACTAGAAGGTCCTGGCTGGGCCTTCAGCTCCAGGGCCTTTACTCCTGAGGATGCTCTTGAGCTCCTGTTTGCGCATCACTGAGAAACGCTGATCCCTGATGTCCCACACTACGCCAGGAGTGACTGTGACACCGCAAGGACCACAGCTGGCCCCAGAGACTCAAGACCACCTGCCTGAGACACTGCTAGCTGCACCTCTAGAGGCCAAGCCAGGCGTGGATGTAAGTGGCTGAGAGGCGGACTGCGGCACACAGATCCAGGGCTCAGGCTTCATTACAATCAGGTGCGGAATGTGTGTGCTGCCCCCTCCTGGCTCCCATGGCCACCAGCAGGGCTGTTATCAGTCGCGAGCAGCTTTCCAGGATCCCCGCCCCCAACCTGGAGCCCTTTATCTGGAAGTGAGGGTCTTGGTGGTGGGGAGATAACATGGCCGCCCCCCAGGAAACCAGAACAGAGAGCGGATCAGAGCTGAGACAGCTGCCCTTCTGCCCTGCCCAGCCCAAGACATGGCGGGTCCCCCTCCTGTCATTCTGGGGAAGATGACATCCGAAACAACGGGCAGAGAGCGGGGTGGGGAGCGGCAGGGGAGAAGGCACAGCTCAGGGGACCAGGACAGGGGGTTTTGTAGGCAACATGGTCAGAAGAAAAAGACGGGCTCAGGGCGCTGACCCAGGAGGTGACATGAGCCCAGCGGGTGGACATCGCACCACGTCCTGGAGCAGATCCAGGCTGAGGCCTCTTCTGTCAGCCAGTGAGCAGAAGCCAGCAAACAACAAACAACAAAAACCCTCTTAAGTCACATCCCACCCTGTAGTTCCCTTTCTCTTCTGTCTCCCTGGGGCCCGGCTGGGGCCAGCTCCACAACACCCCTGCCGACCCTGGGAAGAGCAGCTGGTGGGAGATGAAGGCCAGCCTCCACATGCCTGGCCTTTCCCAACACACAGGTCCAGCCATTTCCAGGGACATTCACTCCCTCCCTGAACCTTCACACCCACGACCATGGCATCCCTCCCCCTGGAACTGCCCCAGAGCCTGGAAGAGCTACAAGAGCACCTCACAGTCACACCCTGTTGATTCAAGCAAGGCCCAGGATCAGCCCGGACTCCAGAGGGGAGCATATCTCCTCCCCTTGCTCTGAGAGAGAGCAGGTGCATACAGGAGGCTATTGTGGACAGCAATATGCTCAGCAGTGGACACTAGACTGGGTAGACAGAAGATCGTTCAGAAGGTGAGCAATGCAGTTTTGCAGTTGTGACACGGGTGGGTTTCCCCATTTGGATAGGAGTTGGTATATTGAAATGACATTTATAGAATTATTTCATCCTCATGGATTCAGGACTGTCTGCAAACTTGTTGTACAAAAAGATTTTTTTTTTTTAAACCAAGAAAACATAAGACTTGCGAAACCCGTGTCTGGTCTACGAAATGGAACAGAGAAACCTGTTATGTGAATGTCCCTCCTCCCTGCCTCCAAGGGATAAAGGTCTGAGAATTTCCAGAATCTCTGTCCAGAGAATGTTTCAGGCATGAGCCACACTCTGGACGGGTGGGCTGCAGCCAATAAACCTGCTTCCAGAAAGTTCCTCAGGTGTTCAGCCTCTTCTGTCCTTCAGCAGGGCCGAGATCTGGAACCAGGTTGTGACTTCACACAGCTGTTTTTTCCGTGGTGCCTCAGATATAAACCTGAGATTTGATCAAGGCCTCCTCCATTTCTCCATGAATCAACCCTGGAGCTAAAAGGGACAGGCTTATCACCCCCTTCCTATGACCCCTAAGCCTCTAATCTGCAGGTAAAGGTTTGATTGTCAGATCCCAAAGGATTGACAGCTTTAAAAGCACCCTCTGGGTGCTAAAGATCTACCAGACACGTGAAGCTCCACGTGCCCATTTCCAGGGCTGGAGTCATCCTACGTTGGCTTGATCTGCAATAGTCATCCTCGCTTTCCAATAACCACTGCACTCTGACCCCCCAGATCTCACAAGCTTATGTCAATTCTTGACAAGTGTTCAGAGTCAAAGGACAGTTTTCACTCATGGCACAGTGAAAAATGTAAGCAGCATAGTGTGAAAGTTCCTCTTGCATCACAAGCCCCCCCAAGAGTGACCTTGAGCAACCCAGGGAAACTCTGCCCACATGGCAGGTTTGCATCCCAGCTGAGAAACCCGGAACTTGGCAGCCTGACAAAGCCCACGAGGCACCAATCACACTGGAAACCTCCAAAGCCAAGTCAAAATACATGAGCCTCCAAGTTGATTCTCACAGGTGGACATTACAGAATGACTAACAGGTTGACCTGCCGGATCTGCTTTCTCCATACCTCACAGCTACCCCAGGCCCCTTTACATGGGAGTTTAGGGAAATGAAGCAACTTGTCTGAGGTCACAGTAGCCGAGCAGGGATTCCCACCCAGGCCGACTCGGGCCCCTGAGTCCTCCGGATAGAATCAGTGGGTGTCAGTGCTGCTGGTTGCCCCCCTTTCTATCAAGTACAAAGACCAAAGTTAGATGACGCCAGGAGGGGCTGACTCCCTGGGGACATCACCGCCTGGCTGGACTGCACTTTTTCAGATGCCAAGTCCACATCTCACGTCTCAGCCACATGAGAAGCCTTTATGCCAACAAGAAAAACCAGGAGGTGCAGAACTTGGTGGCACCCTGCCCGATTGGACAACCCACCCCTTCTGTACACCTGGGGAAGGGAGGGGCTTGACTCCACGGCCATTTCCAGAGGCCCTTCATGGGGATGTAAGGGTGAGACGGGGAGCAGCAACGGGTAGCCATCGGGAGCAGAGGCTTGGGGCAAGGTTGAGTCGAAGCTCCCCAGCTGTGGGTGGCACAGCCAGGATCCAACACCTCCGACTATCGACATGCGACATCTGACCAGAGCGTCCATCACTAACTCAGCCGCTTTAAGGATTGAGACGAGGCCCACACGTGGCTTAGTGGTCCAGGCCACGTTTCGTGGGCATTTTTTCAAAGCTTGGCATCCTTCTCTCAGACTCCTGGGGGGTCCTCTTACCTCCCGGGCTCACTGGGTCCCCAGTGGCCCAGATGGCCTGCCACACACACAGGGGCAAAGCCGTTGGCAAACGTCCCATGGCCCTACTGCTGTGTGCATTCTGGGGCACGTACATATCTAGAGGTGACTTGTTGCTGGTGTCCCTCAGCTCCTGAGGGAAGGAGCAGCCCCAAGCAGGGTCAGCAGAGCCCTGGACGGACTCTATGTCCCCAGACACACATTCCCATCTGCTGTCAGCAGGGAGGAGAGTGCTGGCTTTGCCCAGAAGGTGGGTTCTTCCAGGGAGCGACACTGTCCTCAGACTCTGGCACTTTGTGGGTTCTGCAAAGGAGCCTGGGGATGGCCAGCTTCAGGAGAGGACCTTTCCTCAGCTCACAGGCCTCTCACCTGTGGGAGTCACATCTGGGCCTCCTCTCGGGCCTCCTCTTCTTTGGTCTCATCTGTTCCTGACACTCCCTCCTTTCGGCTGGCTGCCCCACAGTGTGTCTGGGGTGGGACGGCCAACCTCAGAGCAGAGTGACCTTTCAAAGACACCAGGATTTGTTTAATTTTCAGAATTCACCCCGTCCTCCTTATCAGAGGCAGCGAGGCCCCAGCTGGGGAGGCCTGTGGCATCTTTCCCTGAATTTTAAACAGATGGGCTGGGCCTCCTCCAATGGGGTCCTTTCTTCACCAGGGGATGGAAAGGAAGGAAAAACAGGGTGGGATCTGAAGGGGGCAGAGAAGTCACCTGGAGGGAGGGGGAGAGGCGCCAATATGCCCATCACTAACTCAGCTGCTTTAGGGATTGGCCCAGAATCATGGATTGGCCCAAGCCCTTTGCCATCTGAAGTTGCTAAATCCCAACGGCTTGTGAGAGGGGACTCCCATCACCATCTCCTGGGAGAGGAAGGATGAGGCTCAGGGAGAGATGTTCAGGAGGAGTTCTGCAGGAGACAGTTGTAGGCCAGAGTTCACATCCTCCACTGTGCAGACCAGTCAGCTGGACCCCGACAGAGGTCCCTCTGGCCATCCCCTGCAGGATTCCTGATGCTCCACAGGGGCAGACCCCAGGGATCACACGTCCCATAACTGCTTCCTTTTCAAAAGTCTAGACATCCTCCAAGTTCCCCTAGAAACCTCAGGGGCACTTCGAGGCTGGTGCAAACTGGCCCGAGAGGAAACCACACTTGGAGTAACTACAGGACAGTGGCGGGCCCCGCTACCTGAGCCAGGGAGGGAGAGGGGCTTCTCCCACAGGAAGCCACACCAGGGAGTACCAGGAGCTGACCTGTCTGTGCTCTGGACAGAGCGTGCTGAGGGGAGTGGGAGCTTGGCCCTTGGGCTCAGTCTGAAGCCCCAAGGGCAGAGTGGCACGGGGTCCCTGCTCGGGTATAAGCTAGAATGGTGACTGGGGGGGCCTCTTGCCGAGATCTCCCGTCTTGGCCTCTGGCTCCCTTAGTACCAAGACACCCAGCCCTTTGCACCTAGGGGGTCAGCTAGGAGCAAAGAGGAAGAGACCATGATCAATATCCTTCATCTTAGCCAGGTTTAGGTTTGGCCTTCCAACTTGACTTTGTGGTGAGCTGCTCCACCCACTTTCTTGACCTCACGTCCCCGTTTACATCTTCGCGTGGCCTTCCATAGGCTTCATGCTACAGCAGGTCCATTTGGGGTTCAGTGTCTGGTGGAATACATTGCAGGAAAAGGAAGTGGGCTTCGAGGATGCACCCTGCGTGTGAGCTGTGCTGGGAGTGGGGGTACAGCCTGGAGAAGTCCACCTGTCCTTCCTTCTGCCCCCGGAGGGTTCCCAAGCCTATGTCCACTGCTAAGGTGCAGAGCACCAGCTAAGGAGCCCAGGGCTCCCGGGAGCACGTAGCCAGCGTTTTGGGTCAGCTATGGAGTGGCTTCGCACTGAGGATCTATCTTGTCCTTGGATTGGATTATCATCCATTTGGGATTTTATTCTGGCCTGATGCACTGGCAGGCAGGAAGTGTGGATCCCAGAGCCACGGAGACAGGGACAGGCCACGCTCTAAGTGGTCCCTTAGCCACCTCCCCACGCAGAGTCTTCAACCTTCGGGCTATGCATTTCTGAGTTACACAGAACAACAATTTGTGAGTCTCTGCATCTTTCTGCTCGAACTAGATTTCCTAGATGTGTTCTGTTTCTTGGGGTGGGGGCAGATGGCTATATTCTGCGTGTTCTAGAAGTCCTAATAGAGGGGTCAGATGCCATGTGTCATGAGCTCATCCCATCTTCCCCAGAGCTCCAGTCAAGTGCTCTCTGTTCCCATCTTCAGAGGGACCAAAACAGGCTCAGCAAGGTCGAGAGATGTTCCCTGGGTGACAGCATTGGACCACTCGGTCCCATTCTAAGCCCTAAGCAGCCTATACCCTTAAGTTGGAGGCTGACCTTGGCATGGTCTGGAAATACAGAAACCACATGGCCACGAACTTTTAGGATGGAGTCCAACTGCTACAGGGAGGTAATGTGCTACCAAGTTCTGAGCAGACAAGGTCTGGAACGGCCCCATCCCACGAGTGTGACTTCTGTGAGCCTAAATTTGCTTATCCACGAAGCACGGGTGTCCCACCACCCTCTCCCCTCAAGGGATAAGTTTGAGGATCAAATGAACATGAAAGAACTTAAGGAACTTAGAACATTCTGGATGTTGAATCAAGCCATTCCTGGGTAGGCAGATCTTGTCAGAGTTGTGGCCCTGCAGGGGTCCTCGGACACTCTTGTTGGGAACATCTACACCACTCAGACCAGGTTGATGACAGTCCCCGAGATCAACGTGAAGGTCTTCACACCTCGGGCTACAATTCCACCCCCTGCACCACAGACATGGCCCAGGATGAGCTCGGCAGCTTTGCTCCTTGTAATCACAAGCTGGAAACCACCAAGTCCAAGGTCGAAGGACGCATCCTGGCCCATTCTTAGGATAGGGTAAGAATCCAGTTAGAAGAATCAAACTACATGGCCTGCTCGACTCTGGATCAGGGAAGGGCCACAGTAGAGGAGGATTGAAGGGCTAGCAGGACCAGCAGAGTGACCGAGACCAAGACGGACAAGGGGGGTCCATGGTTGCTGCGTCCTAAAGGATCACCGACACCTCCATCCTGTGGTCACTCAGGTAAAGTCCCCACCTGAGGCAAGAGTCTTCAGCAGTGTTCCCAGGGAGCCGTGCCTGATGCCAGCCCCTGTCCTTGGATCCCATCCAGTGTGTCTCGCCACCAACCCATGTGAGTCCAATAGTGAGAAGCTTAAAATCTGCACCCGTGCGGTTAGCAATGACCCTCCCAGGGGACCTCTGCCCAGGGCCACTCTAGTTCTGCCTCCCTGGAGCCCCATGGGAAGCTTTGAAGGGTTTGTAAGATGGCAGTCCTGGGTCAGATGGCCAGGTACAGACGTGACCACCTGTCCTTGGACAGGTGAGAACCACCTTCAAAGGATGGTGTTGGGGATTAAAATTGGGTCCTCATCTCTTTGGTCCACCATCTGACACTTGAAAGTCTTTAAATAGTGGTGCCCAAGTTTTGCACTAGAGTCACCTGGGGGATTTTGAGGTGTCCTGGTGCCAACATCTCACCTCACACAATGCCTTGGGATGGAGGTCGAGCATTAACGCTTTAAGAATCACGACGAGCAGGACAGATCAGGAGCCACTAATGACGATGATCTCCCTACCACATTAGGTTTCAGCTCCCTCAAGTCCCCGCTCAGGGAGCCTGGTCATCGCTCTGTCTGGCCGTCCATCTTCGGTCTGCTTAGGCGTGCAAGAGGAGCTCGGCCCCTCCAGGATTGCCTGCGCTTCCTGGAAAAACCAAGAACACTGCCACCCTCCTTGCAGCCAGGGGCACCGAGCACCAGATGCTCAGACTTGGGAGGCTGCCTCGACTTTTTCTCCACGAGGCTCCTGAACTCTGGTAGAGTTCCTCCCACAGCCCCCATTGCTGTCTGTTAAGCAGAGAGGGGAGCAGCCATGCTCCCCCAAGCCCCTGTCTTCTCCCATCTGGACAACTCCAACCATCTCCTGCCTTCCCAGCCTCTTCTCCAGTCCCCATTCCCAGGACTAGCCACTCAGGTCTTCTAAATGTCCTCACCCCAATTCTCAGCATTAAGCCCTATAGGGCTCCCCAATGCCACATGGGCAAAGACCAAACTCCCATTAGTATCCAAGACTCCTCTACCAGCAGCTCTATTCTCATTGTGCTTCCTGCATTTTGAGTTTCCATGCACTGATGGTGGATTTTAATTCCTTGAATAATTCAGCCCCAGGACCTTTGCCCCTACAAATTGATTTTACTCTCAGGCTCTTGAGGCTTCTGACTAGCTTACATACTTCTGTTAGCCATTCCTTGGTCTTTTTCTGGCTGTCTTGCCTGCTAACAGCTGAGAAAAGTGTTTGGCACTCTGTGGAGGCTAGTATGTGCTTTCAGTGTTAGCTCATTTAATCCCAGGACCCTGGCCTTCTTACCCCACTTTACATATAGGACACTGGGTCCCAAAGGTTACGCCTTTCTCTTAAGCTAAGGTCACATAGCTAGTGAATGGCCGAGCTACAACTTGAGCCTGGGCAGTCTTGCCCAGAGCCTTTGACCTTGGCACGATCTTGCTCTAGACAGTAGTTATTCTGCTGTGGCCGAGTCAGGATGGCCATCTAGGGTTCCCAGAGCTCTGGACATAGTCAGCATGTGATTTTTTTTTTAATGGATCACCCTCTAGAGAGGAGGGGCAGGCAGAGAGGAACCCTATGTGGGTTCTGAACACACAGACTCATAGGAGCAGGGGGCAGCCCAAGCTTTGGGAACGTGGTTGTGCCCACAGCAACATGCCTCTACACGCATGTTCACACGTGTCTACACGGCATGTCCCTTGGCAGGGCCATGTCCTTGCCTCTTTAGAGGACGCCATCCTACCTCCGCCCTGCCCCCTTCCCAGCCAGCCCAGGATCTCGGAACAGAACAGCCCCAACAATTCATCAGGGGACGTCAGGCTTCCAGGGCTGTTTGGGACATAAATCAAAGTGAGGAGGAGGAAAGGTTTTTAAGAAAAGTTTTTAGGGAAGGTAGTGAGGAAAGGAAAATTGGAGTAGTGGTAGGGGAAGAGCGATTGAGGGGTGAGATCAAAGGAGAAACTTGGTCAGAGATAAGCGAATTATTTACTTTTCCTGCTCTGGGTTTCTGGGCTTTGGAGGACTCCACGCAGATGTATTTGGATGGCTCAGGGCTGCCTGCTGCAGAGGCCACCCCACCCTCCACACTGGCCAGCCCCCAGCAAACTGGTTCCATCACCAGCAGCTGCCCCTCCTTGAGGCCCGGGAGCCTTTTGAAGTGGGTCCTGCTGGTGTTGGTCCCCCTCCTGGAGGGGCATGCACGAGGGGCTGGCAGGACAGCTGCCCGGGTGGGGGTGGGAGCTGAGGGTCCCCTCATCACTCATGAGCCTGTTTATTTGGGAACCAGAGTCCCCCCTTCTCTGGTTATTACTCAAGTTCCCTACCCATGACACCACCCCATTCCAGGGGGTAGGGCAGGAATAAACACTGCCACTTCTGCAGGAGGCGCCCATCTTGCCTGGCCTCACGTGAACTTGGCTTTCAGAGGACAGATGGAGGTGGAGGGCCCGAGGATGCGTGTCCCCAGAGGGCTTAGGACAAGGTGGCTGGAGGCATCGCCCACGGCCAGACACCAGAGCTCAGACTCTAGCTCTGCCTCCGCCACTGTGTGGTCCTCACAGGCAGGAGGACTCCAGATCCTCAAGTCCATTGTGTGCCCACTTTACAGACAGAGAAGATAAGGCTAAGAGATGCTAATGTCCGCCAACAGGCCGAGGCACCTGCCACACAGTAAATCCAACACCTGTTCCTGTGATGGTTGGTGACAGGCTAAGGGCTCCTGGGATCAACTCTCCCCTGATCTTCTAGTTATCAGAAGAGCTTAGGGCACTGGCCCACCCATCTTCATGGACCAGCTAGTCGTGTGCTACTAAGTGAGTTGTCATCCAAATGGGTTCCTTAAAATCGTGGATAGTGTTGCTGTTGACCAAGAAGAGTCACCTTCCAAGATGATGGCCATCGTGTCCCCAGTGACTATCAGATCAGCTACCACCATATTCAACTCGGTACCAATGCCAAGACTGGAGTCCAGACGCCTAGGCTGACAATCCAGGCTGCACTTGCTGTGACCCTGAAGCACGGGGACCAGCGGCCCTGCTTCCTTTTCAGCCAGCGGCCAGCACTGAATAGATCCTTCCTCCAGGAGACCTTTGACGACTCACGGGACCTCGAGGAAAGATTCTGTGACGTGACATGCCAGGTGCTGTTCTCAGAGCCCAACACATCCTGGCTCATTTGACCCTTAGAACAAGCCCATGAGATACATACCAGTGCCCCCATTTTACATGGGGTGGAAACTGAGGCTCAGAGGTGAACAAAGGTATGTAAGCTTGTTTCTAGGGACTGTAATAGGTCTTCAGAAATAGGTCGCTATTAAGTCTCTGCATTTCTAGGACTTTAAACCTAGTTCCCAATTGCAAAGCTGCCTTGTGTCTACCCTCTGGGGAAGGGCACTTTGGGATGCCAATGAGCAGGATTGAGGCATCTCCCCTGGAGACACCCAACTAGAATAGGAAGTATCCAGGCAGTAGGACCTCCATGAACAGTTACCCAGTCCCTTTTACGGAGACCCCAGGCCCTGCAGGGATGGGGCGAGGGCTGGGGCGAGGGCTGGCCAAGAGTTAGAGGTGCTGATGCCATTCAGGTTTGAGTGAATGGCACTGTGGTCCATGGCCCACCATTCTGGGTGCCCCCTCCCTCCCCTGCCACCAGATACTAGGACACCAGGCCTCATCAGCACTAAGGCAGCTGGGTTGACGTCGAGTCCATTTCATTTTATTTTTTAAGCAGAGTCAAGTTTCTACTCTCCTCTCTCAAGAGGACCATTCCACAAAAGCACAGCAGCACCCGCTTCTCAAATTGGTGCTTCTTACACCTTCCCTTCATCTAGTCTGGGACTTGGGATACTGTCACCTGGCTTTCAGAAGAGGCCGCTACTCAGAGCACTTAGGACTCAGACCCCCGGCAGAGATTTCAGATGACCGTTTCCTGCTGACGCCTCAAGGACTCAGTGATACTCAAGCCCAAAGGGAGAGGCATCAAAAGGTACCACGGGTGTCCGCAACTGGGGGACTTCCCAGAAGATGTGAGTCAGGAATCTTTGGCGCTCTGGGTAGGAGGGTGGGGGTCAGGAAATGACAGATATCATGAAGTATCAGGTCTCACTTGATGTTTGGACTTTTAAGACCACTCAATTCTTACTGATTCACAGAATCGGCAGATAAACAGGCTCAGAACAACTCATGAGAAAGGATTCCCCCGAGTGCTTATAGTGAGGACACAAAAACGTAGAGATAGGACACAATCCGTGTTCCCCAGGCTCCATGGTGCTCTATGGGGCTCTCCAAGGGCAGTGACCTTGGCCAGTTCCCACCCAGTAGAACAGTCAGGGGCGTGTCAGAAGCCCTCGTGTCCCACTTGGCAAAATCCCAGCCTTGAAGCTCAGGGTGGGGAGTTTCCCAGTTGTTTTTTTTTTCAGTTAAAAATGGAAGTAGGGAAACCTCTTTGGCCTCCAGGGAAGGAGGTTCTGGGAAGGGCACATGGGCCAAGGTGGCAGGTGGCCCTTACCCATAGGTTTTCATAGAGGTACTAGAAGGGGCCTCAGGCACCAGAGTCTCTGCCACCCTTCAACAGAACGCAGCTGGGTCTCTGGCCAAAGCACCCTGCAGTCTTCAGACACCTGTGGAGGCCCCACAGCAAGAGGACTGGAGCCCACTCTGCTCCTACGGGCTCGGCCTTCCCGGCCCCATGGAAGTTCCCATGTGGAGCCCAGAGCCAGCCAGCGCTTTTGGAGAATATTTCTAGTACAATCCAGGGTTTTATTTCTTAAGCCAGGCCACAAAAATCAGTTCTCCCTGGCCATCCATCCTCTGCCGCCTTCTGGACCTGCCTCCCTACACCACCCAGTTCGGCACCTGTCAGGCAGCAGTGCAGTTTCAACATCAGTGAACCGCAAGAGAAGCATTGGGTTCCTCAGTGACACTGGCTGCACTTTGAGCACTCACTTGTCAACATTGCTAGTGGCCACAGCTCTGGATAGCAGACTCTCAACTCCCCTGTTCTAGACATCTGTTTCCTACAGATATGGAAATACACACCTTCCATTGCTTTGCATTTGTCGGGGGCTGTAGCCCACCCTGCATGCAGAGATTCGCCCAGATCATTACAGAGCTCAGTCCACATGGGCACCTGTCCAGCCTCATTCACTGGCTGGGTGCCAGCCCGTGGAGGTGGACCACTAAGTCACCCCCTCTTGATGGGCACTTATATCATCCTCAAATCATTCCTGTCATAGGAAGGTTTACATGGAATGTCTGTAGCCATCCTGAGAAAGCCCAGGGTTGATTTAACTTGGGGGTAGAGTGGCCGAGGTCAGCACCCACACTCAGGGCAAGACTGCAGCCCTGGGCTGCAAGCAAGATGCCTGGTCTCCCACGTGTTTCGAGCCCCTTTAGAAAGCATTGGGCTAGACATCCACTGGCCCCCCGCAGGCAGAACAGGGTGATGATCAGGCCATCAAATTGCGATGAATTGTCCTGAGGGGACACTTGGGTGGTTTGAGTATGGGTTTCTAGGCTGCCAAAGCTCCTCTCCCCAAATTAAGCCTCAGTCACGTGCATGGTACGAACCACCAGAGAGATGTGCACAATGATTTTGTCTCGTGTTAGAACACGTTTACCCCCAGCACAAAAACCTCATGAGAGCCCTATACATACATGGTTAGAGCTTCCAGAGGGAGTGATTGCTACGCAGACTTTGATCTTTAGATATCTCACTTTGCTTATATACTATCTGGTTATTAAATCAGGCTCCTAGTTTAATATACTATGTTCCCTAAAGCCTGCAGACTCGCCCTGCAAACTAATCAAAATTAACTCAATCCAACTAACAAGAGCTCCCAGTCAGCCCGTTCTCTAATGCTGCTACCCAGAATGCCATTCTGGATTTTGTTAATAGCGTGGATATTTCATTCTGTCACATGCGTATACCAGAGCACATTTAGGGAAAATAATGACAACATAATGTTTACTACGAAGGTAGGTCTTTGCACCCTTGACCAGCAAATCCTCAGTTCTGAGCGACTGCTGATGTGTTTTCCCCACTTAACAATTTACAAGAGTTTTAGATCTACAAAAAACTGAAGGTAGTCAAGTTGCCTCATGAACCTGTGCCTACTTTCCCTTAGGATTAACATCTTCCATTGGAAGTGGGACTAAGGTTATAATAAGTGAGCCAGTAGAGACACAGTATTATTAACTGAAGTACATGCTTTCTTCTATTTAGCTTTTATATAATGTCCTTTTTCTGTTCCAGGATCCCTGATGTATTTCTTCTAAGGAAATTAATCCTGGAATAGTTCATGACTGTCTCAGCCCAGGTCAGCACACTGCATGATTGTGCTAGTGCATGCACGTGTTCAAAGTCTGGACCATTAGCCAGCAGGGCCTTGGAGGGACTCTCTCAAAGTCAGGCTGCATGGGGCGCATGGACTCCAGGAGATGGCTGCTCCCTGGGTTTCAAGCCTGAAGCCCACGTGACTCATAGCTCTGAAATCCACCTCAGATGCCAGCGGAAAGTAGGCTTTGCATAATCAAGTTGACAGATAAATCTGGGCCTGCCCTGCTAGGAACAGGCTCATCCATATCCCGGTTTAAAAGAAATATTGCATTTTTAAAAGAGGAAAGAAACATATTTGAGAGATAAAGAGAGGGGAAAGAGAAGAGTTTTCTGGTCATTAATTATAATAAAATGCAGAGGGAAAAATTCACTTTAAAGGCATACTAAAGCCCTATAATCTTCAAAGAGATAGAGGAGGTTCAGCTGCCAGGGGAAGGGAAACCTTAACCAGGAGGCACAATTTCCAGCTGATTACAAGCAGCCATGGTGAGGCCCCAGTGGGTGGTGGGACATGTTGGGTCAGCACAGGTTATTTTCCTGCTTGGCTAAGATGGGCTGCTCAAATCAGACTCTGCCATGGAAGGTGCCGGTTTTCAGATCTACTACACCTGCACCATTGCTTTTGGAGGGTCCTCAAGTTCATCCTGCCAGTTGGGACCCTGTGACTTCAGGACAGGTTCTGGTTTCACTCTATCAGCTTATTGCAAGGTGAGAAGGTGGGCCTAGTGTTGCCAGACTCTGGTCCGTCCTAGAAGTTCTCTCTTTAATGTCAAAAGTCTGTCTGCAAAAGCCAGATTGACATGCTTGCAGCTGATCATGGCCGTTCTGTAGCCAGGTGGCCAATCCTTGGAGACCCTGGAAGTGTTGTTCCATCTAGAGCTGTGACATCTGTGAATGCCACTATTGATGGCTGAATATGGCTTTGTCCAGAGAGTTCCCGGCTTGTCTGCAATATCCAGGTGTCAGAACCCGGGAGTTTCTTTTAGGGGTTGGGGGATGGGGTAGGGTAGGACCTTGTTCATCCTCCCCACTTGCAAAAACACTTATTAGGGCACCATAAGAGGGCTTCAGTGGAGGTCTTTGGGGAACTGGGCAAGGATGCTTTGCCAACTTTTTGGTGTTAAAATACCTTGAGTGATCCAGGTGGAGGCAGCAGATTTCCTGCCCCTAACACCGCCTTGTTCTAGCTCTGAGCTCCTGCCTGTTCTGCCAAAGAGTCCACTCGACTATTTCAGACTGCAGCTTAAACAGAAAATCCGTTCACTAGTAAGGCAACAAGGTAGACACAGGTTTCTTCAAGATATTTTTGTTCCACTGACACGTGCATGGGAAGGCTGGCCCAGGACAAGCTTTCTCCCAGAGTCAGCTCCTATTGATTAGGGATTTTGCAAATCTCTCACCGAGTTCACATGCAGAGACTTCCAGGTGGTAGTTTGGAATACTGGGGTACAGCTACCCCCTTCTTAGCACACATGGTGGAGAGCAGTCAGGTGAACCTCCCAGACCCCTCCCAAAGGGATCTCACATGTAGATCCTAAAAATGTTGAACTCAGAAGCAGGGTAGAATGGTCGCTAATGGGTCCCTGTGGTTGGAAGGATGTTGGTCAAATACAAAATGTCAGATAAGAACAAGTCCAGGAGATCTGTTGTATCACATGAAAAAGTCTGTTAACAAAATATTGCCTTCTTTCTTGAAGAGTTGGAAAGAGTCGAGTGCCAAGAGTCGATTTTGCTTTCTTATCACAGAAAACAAGAAAGCCAGAGAAATGCATTAGCTTGAGCCTGTCCCTCAGTGTACACATGTTTCAAGACATGTTTTGGGTCATTTTTTTTTAAATAAAAAAGATCATCTTTCTATTTAGCTGCAGAAACGCCATTAGCTGAGATTCTAGGGTTGATCTCTGCCTTCAGGCTGAGCTGGGCTCTTCCTGGGCAGCCCCAAGTCCCAGGCTGAACATGGTGTGGCACTTCTGCCCCATGCAGGACTCTTCCGTAGAGAGGCACTCTCGGCTCTTAGCTATCCAGAGTTCATGGGGACCATCAGGTCTGCTTCCTGGGTGGAGGCTCTCTGCCTCCTGCCCCCATCTCTTTTGCAGACACCGGTGGCGTGCCAGCAACCTTTAACAACCTGGTCAGGTTATAGCATCTGACAGATTCTGTGGTGTAAGCACTCTCATCACAGCTGATCTCCCAAGACGAGGTAGCACTCAACACAGTCAGGAATTGTCTCCAACTGATCCCTGGGAATTGTCTCCAACAAGCCTCTTTCCTGTCTCCATCTCTGCATTTATTTCCTTAGGGACCCAACCAAGAAATGACATGGCCACCTTATGAAGTCTCCCTCTTTCCACATCCTGTCCATCAGCATGTCCAGTAAGCTCTCAAACACCCTGAACCTGCCCACATCCCTCCTGTCCTACACACTAAGCTCGGAGCCCAGTGGGCTTTCTTGCCAAGTGCCTTCTTGCAATTGTCTTAGGAGAGGCATTGATACGAAGTAGGGCCTCAGCATGTATTGGCCAACCCAGACCAAAGCTAGGATGTGCATAGCTAGAATCCAAGGCATGTCTCCCATCCTCCCAGCCCACTCAAGTCCACCTGTCCCTTCAGACAGTCCTTGTCCCTATGAGCATCATGCTAATAGCCTCAAAGTCAACCTGAGGTCTTTCTCTGATCACGTAGCATGTAAGAAGCACACACAACCCCAAAGTCCCTAGACATCCCCACCCAGAGGTGCCCACCCCACCTGACTCATGAAAGATGGTTCGATACCCTGTGGCTTCCTCTTTGCCTGGAGAACCGTCCTTAGAGCTTTTTTCTGGGCCACCCATCAAGTCGTCCCTGTCTTAGTCTGTTTGAGCTACTCTGACAAAAGGCCACAGACTGGGGTGGGGGTGGCTTAAACAAATCTCAGTCTGAGTGTCAAGATCAAAGTAGCAGCAGACTCAGCGTCTGGTGAGGCCTGTTTCCTGGTTCAGACCTTCTTTCTGGGTCCCCCCTGGGTGGGGCCAGGCAGTTCTCTGGGGTCTTTCATGGGTGTAGCAGTCCCTTCAGGAGGACCAAGGGCACCCCACCCTCATGGGCCTAGTCACCTCCCAATGGCCCCCTCTTCCACCAGAGCCTCGGGTGGCAGGTCCTCAGCACGTGAGTTTTGGTAAGAAATATCCAGGCAATCTGTTTCCAACAGGATAAAGCCCCTCTGCTCAGCACGGTTCCTAAGGGCCTTTTGTAATCCGGAGGTCCATCCCAGGAAGCAAGAGGGTGGGGCAAAGAGACAGAATGCGAGTGGACTTCATGGTACCCAAGCTCAGTCTGGGAACTTCCAAAAGCAGACCTGGAGCCACTACATTGGCTAAGCTGATCTCAGAATGAACTGGGAAATTTATATCCTACCAAGAAACCTCATCAGCGTCCATCTTGAGAGCCACTCTGTCCTTGAACTAGGCCGCTAGGCAAGGAATCAGGGAACTGTGTGGACCAACCAGGGGAAGCAGGTGTGCTCAGGAGCTCCCAGAGGTGATGGCCACCTTGATCCACTTAACGTGGGCCTTCTGGGCCAGAGATGATGGAACCTGCTCCTGCATGTGCGAGTTTTCAGAGGAAGTCTGGTGGGGCAGATTTAGAAGTCGCAATCTCCTGCTGCCGCAGTCTGGCTGGGCACAAATTATGAGCCACTGAAGCAGGAACAAACTTTATTTCTGAACTCCACCAGTACACTCCACATATGCTCCCCGGGAACTCTCCGGCAGGCCATATGGCTCCCCCAGGAACCACACACCAACCGGAAATCCCTCCTCCAGCATTTCCCCAAACAATGGGAACTCTCTGGGAATCCCCGCAAGAACTCCAAAGTAGGGAGAACTCCAAAGCAGCAGGCTGAGGCGGACAGCAGGGTCTAACATACACAGCTCAACATAACCATCATCATCCCAATGGCCTGGTGGCGTCACCTCTCAACCACTCCATACTGGCAAAAATGCCATACTTCATTCGGACTCGGCTATGGCTCTCAGCATCCTGCTTTGATCCCGGGCAGCTCCCTTCCCAATCCCTCCCCCCTTATCTGCATTATCTACCTGCTCTGAAGTTACTGGAGCCTGATTTGAATTTAGGGACAATAAAACCATCAAAGGGCTTGGTCCTGAGAACAATCAGTTGGGGAGTTTGCAATAGAGTATCCTGCCCCGGGAAGGTGCAACTTCAAGGCAAGTTGATGAGAGACCTTGGGTGGGGCCTTTGGGAGAACTGGGGAAACTGGAGACCATTTTTTAAAAGTTATCTGCTGTCCCATTGACCTCCCACCCCATGTCCCTTATCCCTTCCCTGCAGTCACTCCAGCTGCCCATTTCTAGCATTTGAGCTTCTCTGTCACTGTGCCTGTGGTGAGTCAGTGCTCCTCATGCTCCTGGAAGCCCTGGGGGTAGGACACTCCTGAAGGCAGCCTTCCAACCCCCAGTGGCCTCTTCCCTTTATCTTTTGCTTTCTGGAATCCCATCAGGTAAACCACTTGCTCCCATGATTTTGGGTCTTCATCCAATGCAGACGCCAGGAGATATGAAGACTGGAGGGAATGCACAGCTTCCGGCCCTTCTTCTGAAGTCTACAGAGGGATGGGCCCACGCATTGAATAGGCCATTCAAGTCCCCTCATGCTCCGACTGCCCCAAGGATCACAGAAAAGGCCCTGCCACCAAGTCCACTGACCTAGAAGATTCCCAAGAGTAAAATGCAGGTTAAGTGGACATATCTGGATGCATCAGACTCTCCAGTGAGCCTGGATTCTGGAGCAGGGAGGAAGATGTCCACATGGCAGTCCCACAGGTCCCAGGCTTTTATTCAAAGAGAAAGTCACTATTCAACGGTTGAACTGAACCTGTCTATAGTACCTTTGGGATCTATCATAGCATTGGCAGTGTCACCATGAGCTTCTCAGGTCACCCCAGCCCAGGGTTGAGCACAGAAGGGACATGGGGCCTGGCTCATTTGTGCCTAGTGTGGCATTGCTCAAATGAGCCTTGCTCTGGAGCTTCCCCCTGGGATTTGCCCAGATATCCTCAGACTTATATTACAATCCAAGTCTCCCCTGTCCACATCCGTTCACCACTTTACCTCTGCAGAGTACCTCAGCTCGTGCACAGGGCACGCGAGGGGGAAGGGCTCTGCACTGGCAGGTACCTTACATCATCCGCAGTTGGCCCTCTCCTGCTTTCAGATCTCACCCACCTCTCAGTCATGGCAGGGCTACTCAGGTGGACACAGCTGCTCAGGGAGGTTCCACCTTGGCCCCTTCCAAGGGATCTTTAAACCATAATTGCTGACCCAGGATGTGTTGGTGCTGAGTTTATCAAGAAGTTAAGTGCCAGCCTTCCTCCTTCAGCTCCAGAGCCAAGAATAATCTGAACACCCCACTCCCCATTCGTTACTCTAATTCCATCAGCAAGCTGACCAGGCCTGACCCTGCCTCTGGTTTATGGCCTCACGAACAAATGCAGCAGCTGAGGACCCAGCTGGGCATCTGGGTAGCAGGGAGGTGGGTAGGTCAAAAGAGAGGGCAGCTCCCACAGCCCTTCTGGAGGGAAAGGAGATGTAGGAAATTTGAGGTTTTGCTGGATGAATACAGAGGGCAAGTTATCTATGCAGGGCAGAAAGATTCCTTTCTGCATCTTCAAGTGAGCCAACTTGGGAAGAGGGAAAAAGTAATTGAAAAAGATGCGTCAGTGGCATGAGGTGGCATGTGTGGTCTGATCCCCTCTCTCACTCTTATGGCTCCATGATTACCATGAGCCCTGGGTCATTTTAGTTTTAGCAAATATATTGTGATAGGATCACAGGCAGGACCCGCAGGTCAGTATTTACACTTTAGTGGTTTCACAGTGTTTTTATTATATTTGGGAAGGTGCGAAGATCCCAAGTACGGTGCTTAGGGAGCGTTCACAGAGTGAATGTGTCTCTGCAGTTGTAATTAAGAAGAGCATCTTTACCTTGGTCTTTCTTTGAGAGATCTGCTTTTTGAAAGAAGGTACCCTAGGCCTCCTTTCTACACACAGGCAATCTCACTTGGTGCATCTATTTGCACAGGTTCCTGCTCCACATGGGGAATGACCCTGGTCTGTGGTGAGCCGTTCCTGCGGACTGTGGTCGCCATTACATGATGGCGCTGGCTCCGTTGTGGTCTGTGAAGGACAACTCCATATCAAGGAGAGTTGGCGTGTTCCCAGCTCCTTATCAGAGAAAGTTGGCGTGTCATTTTCTAGCACCCTGTGAGAAGGGTACACGTGGCAGCTTTGCATTGGGGTTCGAGGTGCTTTATTAAGGCTGGGAGGGGCATCCAATTATTATTCCGGGTGGTAGAAGTAGAGTAGAAGAATCATTAGAAGAATATCAAGGGCCTGAATAAACTGCTGAAAGAAGATTCCTGAGTCGCGTCTTCCTTGCGGGCAAGGGGGTCGTGACAAGTGGTGCCGAAACCCGGGAGAAAAGAAACAAAGAAACACCCAGGAACCAGAACTTTCAGCAGTCAGGGAGGCGCGCCGGTAAGTCCCAGGTAAGGTGGGACCCGCTGTTAAAAAGCGGAGGCTCCTCTATACATAAAGAGGGAGCATTAAAAGGTACCTGCTCCTCTGTAAAAAGAGAGGGCGTTACATCTCATAGCAATTGCACTCTGTATTTTTGTTTTGTTTTCTGTGTATGTTCGTTTTGTTTTGTGTACTTTCACTTTCGATTTCTGTGTTTTCTTGTGTTGCGTTATGGGTGCTGTGACTTCAAGTCCACTCCTTCTAGCCCTCGATGGCCTTTTAAGTTCCAAGGGACTGGAGGTGAAACGCAGTACCTTAGAGAAATTTTTACAGAGGGTAGATACAGCTGCACCGTGGTTTGCATTTTCAGGCAGCCTCACTACACCCAGCTGGGATAAATTAGGCAAAGACCTTGACTTTGCTCGTGAGCAGGGCATGCTAGAGGGCGGGGTGATACCCCTCTGGAAGATGGTCCGTAGTTGTCTTACGGATGGCCGATGCCAAGAAGCGCTTGTTAAAGGGCAGGAGGTTTTAGAACAATTGCATGAAGAAAAATCAGAAACAACAGAGAGCGAAGTGTCTCAGGAAGAGGGGAGTGTGCGGGGTGTGGAGAACCGGAGGAGACTGTATCCAGATCTCAGTGTGCTGCGCACGCCCCCATGCGAAAGTGGGTCAGAGGCAGAAGACGCTGAGGAGGAGGAGATAAGAACGCTGTCCCGGCAGCTAGGGAGTTTAGGTACAGGGAACAGAGATAAGCAAGGGCTCAAGAATGGGCGGCCTCCCGATCCGCCTCCGTATGGCGGGGGTGTTTCAGGCTGCCGCTGCTTTCCTCTGTTCCTCAGGGCTGGCATATTATTGCTATTGACATTAAAGACTGTTTCTTTTCTATTCCTTTGCATCCTAAAGACTCACAGCGTTTTGCCTTCACCCTTCCCTCGTGTAATCACGAGGAACCAGATTAAAGGTTTGAGTGGGTTGTTTTACCACAGGGAATGTCTAACAGTCCTACGATTTGTCAGATGTATGTGGGGAAGGCACTCGCACCTCTCAGACAACAATATCCTTCCATCAAGATTATTCATTATATGGATGATGTATTATTGGCAGCCAAATTACAACAGTCAGTTTATGAGGCCTATAAAGACTTGGTGAAGTTGTTAGCTCAGTATGGATTACATATTGCACCTGAGAAGGTTTAAACAGGGGATTCTATTCAGTATTTGGGAGCAACGATTGGATATGACATATTAAAACCACAAAAGGTTACTATAAGAACTCAAGATCTCCAAACTCTAAATGATTTTCAAAAACTGTTGGGAGATATTAATTGGATAAGAGGTTATTTACATATTCCTAATATCGTGCTCCAGCCTTTGTATGCTATTCTTAAGGGTGATCCAGATCTTACTTCCCCTCGTACCTTCACTAAAGAGGCCAGAGCGGCCCTTATAAAAGTAGAAGAAGCTATACAACATGCTACTCTATGCAGGCTCCAGAGTGATAAACCTTTCCAGTTATGTGTGCTTGCCACTATGCGGCAGCCTACTGGAGTACTGTGGCAAGATGGGCCTTTACTATGGATCCACCCACATGTATCCCCAGGAAAATCTTTAGAATACTATCCTGATGCTGTTGCAGCGTTAGCACTTAGAGGGATTCAACAGAGCATTCAATTTTTTGGACAAGCACCTTCTTCTCTTATCATACCCTATTCTAAAGTTCAACTTAATGTTTTGTGTGCTACTCTGGACAACTGGGCCATTCTATGTTGCTTGTTTCAAGGGGATATTGATAATCATTACCCTTCTCATCCATTACTCCATTTTGTTAAAGAGCATCCTATCATTTTCCCTAAAGTAACTTCACCCACTCCAATTCCGGGGGCTGTTAATATTTTTACTGATGGCTCTAAGTCTGGAATGGGAGCTTATGTGATTAATGACTCTCCCCCTGTCCAGCATCAATTTGCTCCTGGAAATCCACAATGGGTAGAACTGCAAATTGTCATTGAAGTTTTTAAACAGTGTTCTTTTCCTTTCAATCTCATTTCGGACTCCATCTATGTGGTGCAGGCGCTCAAAATTCTGGAGGCTGTAGGAGCTATTAGTGACACCCATACTGTGTCTGCTTACTTTACTCAGCTTCAACAGCTTATCCGTAGCCGTACTGCCCCTTTCTATCCAATGCACATTCGGGCTCACACCTCTCTTCCTGGCCCGTTATCACAGGGTAATGCCTGTGCTGACTCGACAACTAGAAGCCAGTTGGTATGCTTGGCCTCCTCCTTAGAAGAAGCTAAATTGTTTCACCACAACTTTCATGTCAATGCTATGACACTGCGCAGACGTTTTTCCATCTCAAGAGCAGATGCTCGTCAGATAGTATTACAATGTCCCCATTGTGTCACATTTCTTCATCCTCCTACTTATGGTGTAAACCCACGAGGATTGAAGCCATTGGTCGTCTGGCAAATGGACGTAACTCACGTGCCTGACTTTGGTAACCTCAAATATGTACATGTTTCTATTGACACATACTCTGGAATTATTCATGCTTCTGCTTTATCGGGAGAAAAGGCACGTAATGTTATTACTCATTGCTTAGAGGCATGGGCAGCATGGGGTGCACCTGCATCCCTTAAGACTGATAATGGACCTGCTTATACAGGCAGACAGTTTACATCTTTTTGTTCTACTATGGGAGTACAACTTGCTCATGGGTTGCCTTACAATCCTCAAGGGCAAGGCATTGTTGAACGTGCCCACCGCACCTTAAAGGAAACCTTAGAAAAACAAAAAGGGGGAATAGGAGTTGACCACACTCCTAAAGAACGCCTGTCCTTAGCTCTTTTTACCATTAATTTTTTGAATTTGGATATTCATGGCCGCTCTGCGGCCGATAGACATGTGTCCCCTCAGCCCTCTGTGACTGGCTATGTTAAGTGGAAGGATGTTCTTACGGGCCAATGGAACGGCCCTGACCCCGTGCTGACATGGGCACGAGGATCTGTATGTGTTTTTCCCCAGGATCGCACGGAGCCGCTGTGGATCCCTGAACGCCTGACAAGAAGAGTCTCGAGATCTACTAACCAGCAGCAGGAGGTGCCACAACAGCCCCATGATGAGGAGCTTCATTCTGATGAGTGCTCTGGCTCTGATGCTGGTGCCAACGGTACAGATGGCACCAATGCAGTGGTGGGCAGTGGCACGGGCATGGCCAATGCCAATGCCAGTTCATAGTAATTCTAGTGTCCTCCCCACTCTTTTTTCTACCTCATGTGAGATGTCTGCTCCTTGTACCTCTCCTAGAGGGGACATAGAAAATATTTTTAATCAGTCTCAAGTTAATCTCACAGGAGTTTTTTGTTTCAGCCTTGGGAACACTAATTGTATTAGCCTTAAGACCAAAAATTTGACTAACTGGGAGGACCCATTGCGGTCCAGTCGAGTCTCAGGGAGTATTCTCAGTGCTGTATTGAGCCAAGTAGTTTCAGGGAAGCAATCAGGCTCAGGGACCCCCGCAACTAGCTCTGTTTTAAACATAACTACTTTAGCTATTATCTCCGAGGTATTAATCCCAATGCCTCCTTCTTCTAATAGTACTTGCTATGCCACTCATTTCAAGGCCTCTCCTTACTGTACCCCTAATTTTGGTTTTCCCCCGACATTTACGCCTTGTCAGGATCATTCTTGGGAGAAACATCAAGTTGCTAAAGGTTTCTCCTTTTCTCCCCCTCTGAAGAGATATGTTTATAACTTTAACAACAATGCCAACTCCTCTACAGGAACAGGTTGGTCCTGGTTTCAATGGCTAATTTCCAATGAGAAGGGGGCTTCAGCCGATATTTCCGCATTGCCTCAATTACTAGGAGCCAAAAGTTGGCTGGCTAATGTTTCTGGCACTACTAAGGAGAGTGAACGAGGTAATAGGCTTACATCTGTTTCGTTCAACTCTCTGTTACATTATGCCACATTGCCTCCTGCAATGGTCTGTATACAATCCCCGTTCCTGTTCCTTTTAGCTAATCACACCTCATCGGGGATGCTGGATTGTTCTATTATTACCTGTTTCTTATCTGAGTGTTGGAATGGTCCTTGGACTGTAGCAGTAATTATGAAAATTCCAACTTTTGTCCCAATCCCAGTCACTGCGGATCCAGATAAATTTCCTATTGTAGAGCTACTTAGAGTTCGCAGAGATTTTGGAATCACAGCAGCTATAGTGACAGCCGTGGCGGCATCTGCTGCTGCAGCAGTTACGGCCGGAGTAGCCATGGCCAGTCAAGTACAAACTGCTGCCACTATTAATCAAGTTGTTCAACAAACGTCCACTATACTTAAATCGCAAAATGCGATTAATCAACATATTTTGTCAGGGATTTTAGCTACCAACCAAAGAATAGATTTTCTTCCAGCTCAGGTAGAAGAATTGGCTGACCTAGTACTTTTAGGCTGCATTGACCAACGTGCACATTTATGTATAACCTCTGTCAGATTTAATGATTCCAGGAATGCTTCCCACATCATTGGTGGATATCTGGCCGGAAATTGGTCCATGGAAGCGGAAGACATGATCCAGTCTCAACTAACCCAGATAGCTGTCTTGAATAGTACCCGTGTCGATCCCGTGACTCTGGGTCAATTCACCAATTGGATATCTTCTGCTTTTTCCTTTTTTAAAGAGTGGGTGGGAGTAGGCATTTTTGGTGCACTGTGTTGTTTTGGTATGTTCCTCTGTTTGTGGTTTCTCTGTCGCCTTAAGGCTCATAGTGCTCAAGATAAGGCTATGATCGTACAAGCTCTTGCTGCTTTAGAAACTGGCAACTCGCCACAGGTCTGGCTTGCGCATCTTAAGCACTAAACTTTTGACATGGTCATTGCACCCCAAGTTATTATAACATTGCACTGGGATTGACATGTCTTTCCTCGTTATTCTCTTAGTGTCAGAAAGCCCTTGCACTCTGCTGGTCTTGCTACCATTGCACGCAGATGGGTTTCTACACTAGTGCCTTTGACATGGTCGTTGCACCCCAAGTTATTATAACATTGCACTGGGTACGACATGTCCTTCTTTTGTCTTTCTCTTAGTGCTGGAAAGCCCTTGCACTCTGCGGGTCTTGTTGCCATTGCACGCAGAAGGGTTTCCACGCTGGTCTTTATCTATCACTTTAAAGTCCGTGCCTTTCTTTCAGGGTGCTGCCAACTTGTTTGTAGTTGTACCTCTGCATGGCCACAGTTCAACCTCAGCTATTCCCTCTTACTCACCATCGTCACGATACAGGATGCGAGGCAAGGCACTGCACTTGAGTGATCCATTGAGAAGAGGGACCTCAAGGGGAGCATGTCCTATTGCATGCGGGTTTGACGTGTCTCCGCCCCGCCCCACGAAAAAAGGCGTCGGCTGATATGGTGTCAGGTCTGGGGAAGGCGCCCCCTGGGGCTGGCCCATACTATGCAGCCACTTTTGCACAGTGGGATAGGACCTCTACTCTCGCCTGTATTGTCTTAGTGAAACAAAAAGGGGGAGCTGTGGTGAGCCGTTCCTGCGGACTGTGGTCGCCATTACATGATGGCGCTGGCTCCGTTGTGGTCTGTGAAGGACAACTCCATATCAAGGAGAGTTGGCGTGTTCCCAGCTCCTTATCAGAGAAAGTTGGCGTGTCATTTTCTAGCACCCTGTGAGAAGGGTACACGTGGCAGCTTTGCATTGGGGTTCGAGGTGCTTTATTAAGGCTGGGAGGGGCATCCAATTATTATTCCGGGTGGTAGAAGTAGAGTAGAAGAATCATTAGAAGAATATCAAGGGCCTGAATAAACTGCTGAAAGAAGATTCCTGAGTCGCGTCTTCCTTGCGGGCAAGGGGGTCGTGACACTGGTCTGAGCTGGATACAGTCTGGATACAGTCTGGTTGGGCTTCTAGATGGAGTGGAAGTTCTTTATTCCCTCTTCACTTCCATGTTTGATCCCGCAAGAGCCAACTCTGCACTCAAACAGCACTGAACTATGGGTCTAGACCCATCTAGGCTCTAATCCCATCAACACCTGCTTTAGCCCACGTGCTGGATTCCTGTAGGAAGCTGAACTTCAGTTTCATCTACTCCATTTCTACAAAGCTACGAGGTTTATTTGTTGCCAAGAAATAAGTGGGGGGATGCCACCCCAGTGGGTCCCCTGGCATCGACTCTGGGATCCAGTGGTTACCACAAAGTGCCCTTGGGATTTACTGGTAGGGATCATTCCACTCAAGGAAGTGGGAGGCCAGAGGATGGACAGATGCATACCATCAAGCAAAGTCCAGAGGCAACCACATCACTCCATCTCTGAGCTCTGGGGACGGAACAGTTTGTCTCCAGTGGGCTTCAGGGGTGCAAGGGGGTTTTGGATCAATGCCTGGAGGAGGCCGAGGTAGAGTCACCTCTGGTTCACACATACATCCCAAGTGGCCCAAGGTTCATCCTTTGACATTAGAGATTTGACTTTAGGATTACAAGAACCTCAGGAACAAGTGCACATAGAGATGAACAGGAGGGTCCAGCAAGGACACGCTCCAGACGCTGAACACATCAAGATGCCAGGTAATTTGTTACCATTAGGAAGAGGTGCTTCTGAGCACAATCCAGGTCCCTAAACTGCCACCAGCCTTTTCAGCCATGGGTTACGTGGGAGCCACTCTGCCGATTTCACTGGACAGACAACCAGGGTCGGAAGAATCTTGGTCTGGTGAAGACTAAGGACAAGGAATGATTCCACTGTAAAGATGACCATGCACCCGACTTCATTTCTACTGCTGCCAAGGGGCCTCCACAAGGCAGGGACAGGGGGTGGGGAACCAGGGGTGGTAGAAGTGGTGGCATATTTGTGACAACCTGAGAAGCAGGAAGAGCCAACAGGGATGACAACGATGGCAAGATCCCAAAAGACAGCTGTAGTGGGGACAGCATGAAAAACTCCTTTATAACTAGATCAGGCAGAGATGCCATCCTAGTGTGGGGGACTCCAGTGGAAGAACGGACCATATACGATGTCAGCCGCCATAAATGGTCATTCCTCATCCTCGAGGAGACGCCCCAAGTCGGCTGACAGGACATCTCCACGTGGGTGTGATTGTTTGGTTTGACTCCAAAGATCATGCTATACCCTGTCCTGTGCTCCATAGGAGTCACCTATTTGTATTCACATGGAAGTCTCTGGCCCCAGTCCTCAGTGAACCATGAGTGCCAACTTAAAGTTCCTCGCTGGCCATTTCTTGGCTTTTGCTAATGAGATTGGGTTTTGGTGGCTATGAAAATAATGGTACCTCTGGAATCCTATAGTATAAGAGATCCTATCCCCAGGGACCAGAGGATGCCGTCAAGAAAAATCCTCAGCAGAGCAAAAGGCAGTCTGAGGTATCTCGTTCTTTTCTTCCCAACCAGTGACTACATTCCCTTACCATTTTGGGCTTCCATGGCTACAAGCTCAGCTGGGCCCATGAGCACTGGTTACTTCTCTGCTCTTTCAGTTCTAGGAGAAGTGGCAAGGGACACCCAGTCCTGAAACTACAGAGAGACCATGACGAATGGGTCATCTTTTAGGCCGTGGACTTCATGCAGTGGTTTCCTGTCTGCCATCAGGGATTGACTGGGAATCAAAGTTCCTTCTCTCCACTTGCCCAGGGTATAAAAGCTTTGGTTCACAGAAACATTAGAGTTATAGCCAGGGGAGGAGAGATTCTGTGTGTTAAATAAACAGCATTTGTAAGGAGGAATTCTCTTCCTTAGGAGTTCGTTCAAGAGGGGCTTATCCTCCCCAGGTGAGGGTTTCACATTCACTTCCATTTGCAAAGGCACATTGACCCCATCGGTTCCCATACTCCCCTCTGGGAAGGCAGAGCCAAGGAACAGCTGAACCTACTTTGATTCACTGATTTGATTCCTCAGCTCCACTGATTTGATTCCCAGGTTAAGGGATGATTTCTCAGGTTCAGCAGAGGTGGGCAACCTCACCTCTGAGTCAAGACCATCCCCTGCAAGGCCACAGTACTGGAGCATTTGGTTCCATGTCCCAGGAGAGCTTGTATCATGGCACGCATGCAGGGATGACCACAAAACTCAGGTCTTTCTATCTAACGTCCTTATTTCTCGTGTCCTTCCGTCTCTTCCCACTAGACTCCAGGAGCCCACAGTTTTCTTCAAAGGAAGTCTGGATAGCCCTAGACTTTTGGAAAGTCCCACCCCCCACACAAACCTCTCAGGCCATAGGATTCCAGAGACTACCATTATTTTCCTAGCCACCAAAACCCAACCTCATTAGCAAAACCCAAGAATGGCCCAGCAAGGAATTAGAGTTGGCACTCCTGGTTCATTGAGGACTGAGGCCACAGAGTCAGTGCCAAGTCCCTCATAGGTGGACTCCATGACGGCAGGCTTATTGTTATCATCCTGCATAAGACAAAAATTCTCGAAGCCACATGACTGCCAACCAAGGCAGGTCAAACGTCAGAGTTTCCCATTCTGTTTCTCTCTAGGTCTTTGTGTGGCGAGTCCTATTCTCGGGTCCCAAGACTGCCTTCCATTCTTTGATTTCAGACACAACTGACCTTTGGTCACTGATTGAGCCATGTATTCTGCCATGTGAACCCTTATTTCCCTTTATGCAGACAGCAATGGACGGCTGAGGGTCCGATGCTCCATGAGGACCACTTTTTAATCCAAAGCCTCCTCAGCACAACCTTCAGGGAATGGCTTCTGAGGGGCGTTTCAGAGGCACACCATAGCATTCCTCCTCCGGCCCACGAAGGCCCATGTGCATCTTATAATGAGGACTGCATTTAGTGGTCTTCAGGAGTCTCCCAGAACCTTGGCAGACCCAGCATTGCTTAGGAGTCCAAGTCCAACCTCATCTGGGAACCTCACGGTGAACTGTAGCTGCAAGTCCTCAGTTAAAAGCCAAGAAACAAGTCACTTATTTCCAAGATTCGATGGCTCAGGGTACACACTAATTCTGGAAGGCAGTAGAATGATAGAAAGGATCAGATCCAAGGAGACCAAAACCCAGCAGGGCAGACGTTAAATCCTATGGCTTCCTCCTGGGATCAGGGACACCTGGGGGTGGATGTGAGCATCACAGGATGCAGAGGGGCTGGCTCTTCCTGAAGCTTCCTTCAGCAAATGACCCCCGTTCTTGGCATCCCCAACTTTGAGGTCTCCAGTCTAGCTTCAACTTCCCCCAGCATCACAGCCCACCCTCTGGTGATGCTTGGAGGGTTTCTGACAGCAACACGTTTCTGGCCTCCCATGTTTGCCTTGACGCCAGCCCCACAGTTCTGACATCCAACAGAGCTTTCAAAGGATCATCATGTGAGCAAGGCCAAGGTCTGCCCCTCGAGCAAGCCACACATGGGGACCCGCTCAGACTTTGGCTATGGCAGCCTGAGTGCCCGAACCCCACAGCACAGGGAAACAAACCTTTGGGACGTAGGACTCCTAGGTGGTCTTGAGCAAGTTGTGCATCCCGGGTCTCTCGAAAGTCTGAGCCTTGGAGGCTTTGAGTTTTGCTGGTTGCCAAGAATGCCCTTAATGGCCTTTTTCTACTTTCCTGGTCAGCGCAGGAAACCCAGGGCCTTGTGTGACCAGGGAAGTGCTGAGCCACTTTTGGCTTATTAATGGCAATCACCTCATTAGCAACAAAACCGTCACTGGCTGAGGTTTTAAGTACCCCCATTTTCTGAAGAACGGAAAGTTCAAGTCTTTCCACTGTGTTCTGCTCTGGACCCACTTGGGTTTAAATAAAAGCAAACAGCAATGCCAGTGCTACCTAAATGCTATTTTGACTTGAAGTTCTCTCCAGATAACTCTTCACCTTCAAACTCAGCCTGTCAAGTCTCCAGAGGGACAAAGTAGAGCACAAGTGGCAGCAGGTCCCCAGCTCCACGAGATCCAATTTTCCATCTAAAGCCTCATCAGCACACCCTTCTCTGTCTGCGTTTCTATAGGGATTGTGGTCCTCTGAGGTCAGGCTCATCCATTAACTTGGCTTGGACCATCCTAGGCTGCCTGCAGCCCCACGCCTCTAGACTTAACTTGTGCCATAAGCCAATTCCAAAGGCTTCTAAAGTATACCGGGTGTCTCACAGCAGTGGCCTCACTCCTTCCTGGTGCCAGGTTTTGTTTAGTTTTCTATTGCCTTGGCAAAATGTCCTAGATAGACAGTTTGTGAGGAGGAAAAGTTTTGACTCGGTTTTCTGAAGATTTGAGTTGACGGTCACTTAGCCCCAATTGCTTTGGGCCTGGAGGGAGAGCATCAGGGAAGGAGCAAAGCTAGTCACCTCACTCAGGAAGAGCAAGGGAAGGACCAGGGTCCTAACAGACCCTTCAAGGATCTGCCCCCAGGGACCTTACAGCCTTCTACTTTCGCCACTCCCCCACACACAGGGTGCCACAGGGTGCCACCAAGCCTTCAGTGCAGGACCTTCGGGGGCCAAGGTAGAGCCTGTACATCTATTCCATTGTTACAAACAGCTCACTTTTAGGTGTTAACTTGGATTAGTGAACAGCTGGAGAACTGGAAAAGTTGGAGTTTTGGATACCTCTATGGAGATGTTTCTAGAAGAAATGGAGTAGACCAAGCATGAGAGATTGGTCCCCACATGGAGGAGCCCTTTCTATTGGTTTTGGTTCTGCATGGAACAGGAAAGAGTTGAACCTGGGGGTGGGATGTGCTCTTAATTCTATTCTTGATCAAGACTCCAGGATTGACACAAGCACCCTCTACCCACCTCAGCCTTTTGAAGACTTTCACTAGGACAAGGCTTCTCTGAGCGTCCCAACATGTCTGGCTTTCAGATGGCCTGTCGGGGCCTTCTCAGCCTCTGTACTCAAACAAGTTCTCTTAAATCCTGTCTCATCCATACTCAGATGAGTTTTTTGACAAAAACATAACATGAATGGCTGTGGGTCCAGGGCTCTACAGGATCTGCTTTCCCATCTGAAGCCTCATTGACACAACCTTCTCTGTCTTCATGGCTAGTCAGGGGCCTGCAGATATTTATATATCTCCTGCCAATCTTCCCTGTAGATCTTTGACTCAATAGGCTTTGGTACCAAGCACGATTCTAAAGGAACCAAGTTTTAAGGCACTTCTGAAACTGGCTCTCTAATTCCATCACACCTAAAATGTTAGTAATTCTAATCCCGTAGTACAGAGAACACACTGGTCACTCTTGACATGAACTACTTAAGATATGCCTATTTAGTGTATTTGGCCATCAGATTTCAGACAAGCTGAAACAGGACTCCTGGCAACTCCACGTATGCCTTTAAACATTTGTGGAAGAGGGGGATATGATAGTTTTGAGAAATTGATGAAAGGGCGAGCTCAAGATTTGGTTTGCTAAGTCCACATCAATAGCCCGAGAGCTGGGGGCACTCTACAGCCACAGAGGTGGAATTAGTTGAATCCAAAAAGCCTGCTCATTGTCCAAAACCTCATGAGCCAGTCCCCCTCAAAAGCACAACTAGTATCTCGTGCTTTTGATGGTATAAAACTCATTAAGTCTTAATAAGGGAAACTATTTGAAATGCTTGGTTTTAAATTCCTTGGTAAATCACAGAAATTTAAAACTTAAAGGGTTTTAGTGACACAATGAGTATTCATTGGTTTACCTGAGAGTGCATTATTTTTTTTCCCCATTTAACAGAGTTGTCAGGATTGGATGCTGCTGCCTGGGGTGGGCGGCTTTCCTTCAGTGTATGTCAGAGCTCCTTCCTCATGGAAACATGGATCCGAGTAGGAGAACCAGGTTGGGACACTGAGAACTCAGTTCTCTTGGCATCTGCCAGCCATTCCAAGGTCAAAGACCATTTTCCCAAATCCCTGTTAACTGGAGCCATGTTCTCCATGCTGCTTCTCATTCAGCAACTGGCTGAGCTGGGTTGGCCTCTATTTCTGTATGAAGCAGCTGGGGAAGGAGTCCTGGTCCACCCCCTAATTCTGGGAAGCACAGCATGTATCAGAGGGACACGGGGAGTGGTACCAAGATGAAGATGTGGAGGGAACTAAATTTGAAATCCAGGAACCTGCGGTCACTGGGAGATAGAGCTCTGATCAGGAGGCAAGAAGTAGGTTTCTCCCAGACTTCAGTGCTGACCCCATGTGGAAGAATGAATTCCCACAACAAAGGATAAGAAATCGGCAGAAATATACATTTGACATTCACAGCTGAGTCCTCGGATTCCGAGTCAGTCTATGGCGATGACCAGGATGCTTAGGACTGTCACTATTTCATTTGAGCCAGTTGCCCAAGGACAGACCAGAGGGTACCTCAAAGAAAAAAAAAAGACATGAAGGTTCTTCATGGAAGACCCTCAGCAGCAAAAATTGTTTGCCCAACTCTTGGTCTGAAGGGCTTCTTCTCTTGCATGGAGAAATCCTAGGCGTGGCCCTGGATGCCTGGCTTCCTGTCCAGGAGCTGCTTCTAGGAGCTACAGAGGCTGTCTTCCCCTGAAGGTTCTCCTATTATAATCACACCCAACTACCGTAGTCTCATCTTAGATCCCTTGCCATCTATCCGACGGCATTGGACAGGTGTCCCTCAGCCATCCTGCATGAACCAACTTGTCTGGTTAAGTGATTGGTGATTCCAGTCTTGGGTCAGACTCACCAACTCTGCCAAAGTCATCGGGATTCTGCTGTGAGCATAGAGATCTGTGGGAACGAGAGTTTGGCAAGATTTTTTAATCCCGATTAAGGACAAGCACATACCACTTTATGACATGCCTTCTCTCCCTTTTACATTTTTGGCAAAGAGACATTGTCATAATGACAGGAAACTGTTAGTCATAATTGCCCCCCACCCCATACAATAACATCCAGGCATAAGTAGGTATGACTTAGTTTAGGTCCAACATAGCCATCAAGTTCCATTCTCTAAACATTTGAAGGAAAGTTTCGAACAAATCTGAACATGTCTGTGGCCATAATTGAAAATGGCATTGAGGCCATCGAGATGGTGAGACCCAAGGATCTAGCATAGACCACCACATCCAGTCCAGCTTCTATGGGAGTTGTAAGGTGTCAGAGGCCAAGGAGCCCTGACACTCAGGTGCCCAAACTTCAAGTTGTGTTGTCAACACAACTGTCCTCACATCATGAGACATGAGGCCAGAGACATGAGGCTCTTGTGCCAAACTTCAACCTCGGAAGTACCCCCGCTTATCTTACCCTGCTCAGTTCTGAATCCCCAACATCCTTTCCCCCAGTCACAATCAGAAGTCATCCAGACCCCGCTGGGATGCTCCAAGAGGAATTGGGACTAGTTCCCAGCTTGGACAGAGTACCACCTCCCAGAGGCAAAAATCTTTAATATATTAGCCAGTTGTATTCAACAGATTAAGATCACACAGCATGACCAGCTTGCTTTAATCCCATGAATGCAGAGATGGTTTAACATGTGTGTCAATACTTTATCACATTAAGTAGTGTTAAGGACAAAAGTTAGTGATGGAAAAAAAGTCTTTGACAATTTGGCATTCATAATGGAGTCGCTGAAGAAAACAGGGATAGGAGCTACCACATCATAAAGATTATGACAAACTCAAGGCCATCATAGTGACTGGAGAAAACAAAGCATTTCCTTTAAAATCTGGAAGGCAAGAATGTCTACTCTATTCCTGTTTAATAAAGTACTAGAAATACTCGCAAGAGCAACTAGGAGAGGGAAGGAAATAAACAGTAGGAAATGAAGCAGTCAGATTCAGTTTGCAGGTATGATTCTGTATTCAGAAGACCCAAAAAAAAACTTACCAGAAGACTGCTAGAGCTAATGAATGTATTCAGTAAGATATCAACAATATCTGAGACCCTGTTCATCCTGTTCACAACTCAACACACACAAAAAGATAAATAGGGCGGCGGGCGCGGAGAGATCAAGTCTCTGACCTCTTCAGCTGTGCAGGCATAAAGAGTCGTAAACAGCCTAATTCTGTTTGCTCAGGATCACTAGGCAATGCTGAGCTGACGTGGATCTGGGGCGAGCAGTCTGGGCCTCTCAGAACACACACTGAGCCTGGATCGGCTGAATTCAAGCTTCCCGCAGACAAACAGCTGTGACTCAGCACTAATCCATCTGGCTGAAACAACTGGTCAGCCCTTCTGATCCTACGGAGGTAAATGCCAACCGAGCCTTCATAGGTAGTGGCCACAGGTTTGAAACGGGGCTTGGGAGAGACAGTAAGGACCCACCCGTTGCATTGGTCACCCGGCAAAGGGAAACGAACTGTCACCATTTGCAAGAGATACCACCATGGCAGACAACTGACGTCATCAGACTGCGGTGGAAGAGATAACTTCATTGAAACCTGCGGCTACAGATGTGTAATTCCCTAGCCTTCCCTCTACACACATCGGGGAAACCTTAAGGGCCAATCTCAGCTCTCCTGTAAGGGCTCCTCCCAGCTCTCCCGTGAGCACGGTAGCCAGACCGAGGGAATTAGAGGTGGCGCGGGACCCGCGGCGCGGGACTACCGCTCCCACCAGTGCTGACAGCTAAGGTCTCTTGCACCAGCTACCGGGGGTGTGGTTACCGGAGGGGCAGTAAAATTCGCTGAGGATTCTCAGCCCCAAGCTCTACAAACTTAGGGTCTGAGGGAATGGCAAACTGGAAGAGTGTGTCCAGTCATTTATGACAACAGGGCTCCCGGGAGCAGCAGACCTGGCATATACCCAGTATTGTGGTGAACGGCACCCATGAGAGGGGCCTGACTAGAGGAAAAGTGGGGAAGTGACTAGACACAAGAGGACGCCCTAGGCACTCAGGATTGGAGACTCGCCCAGTCTGGGAGGAGGAGCTGCTGCACAGTGAGTGGTTTCCGCGTATTGATAGGAGAAACTTGGCCTGGTGGTCACAGCACCACCTACTGGAAGAGAAGTTAATCAAACTCTAAGACTGCATTTATTAGTTGTTTTTTTTTTTTAATTTTGATTTGGGGTTTTCTTTCATTTTCATTTTTCTTTCTTGTTTTTTTAATTTTTTTTACAATTTTTTTTTCAAATTTTTTTCTTCCAATTTTAATTTTAATTTTTTTATTATTTAAATTTTTTTTTCTTTTTTTATTTCCTATTTTTTTCTTCTTTTGTCTTTTCATTTCTTTTCAATTATCTTATCCCCCCTTCCTTGAATTCTACCTGCTTACTCTCATTCTCTTTAGTGACTTTTTCTCTTCCCTTCTAATACCTTTTCTCCCAAGCATCAAATAAATTTATAGGAGTAAACAGTAACTCAGCAGTCAAACAGAACAAGAAGTAACATGAGCAGCTTCAGAAAGCAAGGAAGAAAAGGAGTACAAACAATGCAGGACAGCCTAAATATTCAGGAGGACCTAGAGTCATCAGAAAAATGGTCATATAAAGAACTCAAGGAACACCTTAGACAGATGGAATGGAACCTTAAAGAGGATACGAGACAGCAAATTCAAGCAGTGAAAGAACACATTGAGAATGTATTACACAAATAGATAAAAGAAGAAGTTAAGCACCTTTATCAGGAGATAGAGATTATAAAAAAGAATCAAACCATAATCTTAGAAATGAAGGAAACTATAAACCAAATTAAAAACTCAATTGAGAGTATCACTAACAGAGTGGAGCAAGTAGAAGCCAGAACGTCAGATAATGAAGACAAAATATTTCATCTTGAAAAGAGTCTAGCCAACTCAGAAAGGCTGGTAAAAAAATCACGAGAAAAACATCCAAGAGTTATGGGATAACATAAAAAAGCCAAACTTACGAGTCATCGGGATAGAAGAAGGTACAGAGATTCAAACCAAGGGAATGAGTAACCTGTTGAATGAAATAATTACAGAAAACTTTCCAGAAATAAAAAAGGAAACAGATATACAAATTGAAGATGCATACAGGACACCGAGCACACAAAATCACAGTAGACCAACGCCAAGACACATTGTTATGAAGATATCCAATATACAGAACAAAGAGAAAATATTAAAAGCTACAAGAGAAAGGAGACAGATTACATTCAGGGGTAAACCAATAAGGTTAACAACAGATTTTTCATCACAGACACTGAAAGCAAGAAGGTCATGGAACAATGTATTTCAAACACTGAAAGACAATGGATGCCAGCCAAGAATTCTGTATCCAGCAAAATTAAGCTTCAGGTATGACAACGAAATAAAAATCTTTCATGATAAACAAAAGTTAAAAGAATTTGCAGCCAGAAAACCAGCATTGCAAAGCATTTTGAGCAAAACACTACACGAGGAAGAAATGAAAAACAATAACCAAAACCATCAGAGGGAAGTGCCTCGGTAAAGACAGAGGGTGAGGGGAAAAATAATCATGGAGAAACAAACTAATTTTTTTTTTAAAAAAGGATAAATAATCAAACATGGATGGAAGTACAAACCATATATCAATAGTAACTCTGAATGTTAATGGCTTAAACTCTCCAATAAAGCGACATAGGCTGATATCATGGATTAAAAAAACAAATCCAACAATATGCTGCCTCCAGGAGACACATCTGATTGGAAAAGACATACACAGGCTGAAGGTGAAAGGATGGGAAAAAATATACCACGCACACGGTCCTTGTAAGCAAGCAGGGGTGGCCATCCTCATATCGAATAAAATCGACTTCAAGACTAAGTTAATCAAAAGGGATAAAGAAGGACATTATAAACTGTTAAAAGGAACCATTCACCAACAAGACATAACAATTATCAATATTTATGCACCAAATAATGGCGCTGCAACATTCATAAAACAAATTCTCCTCAAGTTCAAGAATCAAATAGACCACAACACAATAATTATGGGTGACTTCAACACACCTCTCTCACCATTGGACAGATCCTCCAAACAAAAGTTGAATAAGGAAACTATAGAACTCAATACCACAATCAATAACCTAGACTTAACTGACATATATAGAATATATCAACCATCATCAAATGGATATACTTTTTTATCAGCAGCACATGGATCCTTCTCAAAAATAGACCATATATTATGCCACAGGGCAACCATCAGTAAATATAAAGGGGTGGAGATAATACCATGCATTTTATCTGATCATAATGGAATGAAACTGGAAATCAATGATAAAAGAAGGAAGGAAAAATCCTACATCACATGGAAAATGAACAATATATTACTGAATGATCAATGGGTTACAGAAGATATAAAGGAGGAAATCAAAAAATTCTTAGAGATAAATGAAAATACAGACACAACATATCGGAATCTATGGGACACAATGAAAGCAGTTTTAAGAGGAAAATTCATCGCCTGGTGGTCATTCCTCAAAAAAAGAAAAAACCAACAAATAAATGAGCTCACACTTCATCTCAAAGCCCTAGAAAAGGAAAAGCAAAACAATAGCAAATGTAGCAGAAGGCAAGAAATAATTAAAATCAGAGCGGAAATTAATGAAATTGAAACAAAAGAAACTATTGAAAAAATTAACAAAACTAAAAGTTGGTTCTTTGAAAAAATAAATAAGATCGACAGACCTTTAGCCATGCTAACAAAGAGAAGAAGAGAAAGAACTCAAATTACTAACATACGGGATGAAAAAGGCAATATCACAACAGATGCTACAGAAATACAGAAGACAATTAGAAATTATTTTGAAAACCTATATGCCAATAAAATAGAAGATAGTGAAGACATCGATAAATTTCTTAAGTCATATGATTTGCCCAGACTGAGTCAGGAGGATACACACAATTTGAACAGACCAATATCAATGGATGAAATTGAAGAAGTCATCAAAAGACTACCAACCAAGAAAAGCCCAGGACCGGATGGGTATACAGGGGAGTTTTACAAAACCTTTAAAGAAGAATTAATACCAATACTTTTCAAGTTATTTCAGGAAATAGAAAAAGAGGGAGCTCTTCAAAATTCATTCTATGAGGCCAACATCACCCTGATTCCGAAACCAGACAAAGACACCTCAAAGAAAGAAAACTACAGACCAATATCTCTAATGAACTAGATGCAAAAATCCTCAATAAAATTCTGGTGAATCGAATACAAAAACACATCAAAAAAATTGTGAACCATGATCAAGTAGGATTCATCCCTGGTATGCAAGGCTGGTTCAATATATGGAAATCAATAAATGTTATTCACCACATCAATAGACTTAAAGATAAGAACCATATGATCATCTCAATAGACGCAGAGAAAGCATTCGACAAAGTACAGCATCCGTTTATGTTCAAAACACTTGAAAAACTAGGGATAACAGGAACGTACCTTGACATTGTAAAAGCTATCTATGGTAAGCCTCAGGCTAGCATCATTCTGAATGGACAAAAGTTGAAGGCATTCCCTCTAAAATCTGGAACAAGACAGGGATGCCCTCTATCACCACTTCTATTCAATATAGTTCTCGAAACACTGGCCAGAGCAATTAGATAGACGAAAGAAATTAAAGGCATAAAAATAGGAAAAGAAGAACTTAAATTATCACTATTTGCAGATGACATGATTCTATACTTAGAAGACCTGAAAGGGTCTACAAAGAAACTACTAGAACTAATAAATGAATTCAGCAAAGTGGCAGGATATAAAATCAACACGCATGAATCAAAGGCATTTCTGTATATCAGCGACAAAACTTCTGAAACGGAAATGAGGAAAAACACTCCATTCACCATATCCCCCCAAAAAATAAAATACTTGGGAATCAACCTAACAAAAGAGGTGAAAGATTTATACAATGAAAACTACAGAACCCTAAAAAGAGAAGTAGAAGAAGATCTTAGAAGATAGAAAAATATACCTTGTTCATGGATAGGCAGAACTAACATTATCAAAATGGCGATACTACCAAAAGTTCTCTATAGGTTTAATGCAATGCCAATCAAAACCCAATGGCATTTCTTGTAGAAATAGATAAAGCAATCATGAAATTCATATGGAAAAATAAAAGACCCAGAATAGCAAAAGCAATTTTAAGCAGGAAGTGTGAATCAGGCGGTATAGCGATACCAGATTTCAAACTATATTACAGAGCAATAGTGACAAAAACAGCATGGTACTGGTACCAAAACAGGCGAGTGGACCAATGGTATAGAATAGAGGACACAGAGACTAATCCACAAAGTTACAACTATCTTATATTTGATAAAGGGGCTAAAAGCATGCAATGGAGGAAGGATAGCATCTTCAACAAATGGTGCTGGGAAAACTGGAAATCCATATGCAACAAAATGAAACCGAATCCCTTCCTCTCGCCATGCACAAAAGTTAACTCTAAATGGATCAAAGAGCTTGATATCAAATCAGAGACTCTGCGTCTGATAGAAGAAAAAGTTGGCTCCGATCTACATATTGTGGGGTCGGGCTCCAAATTCCTTAATAGGACACCCATAGCACAAGAGTTAATAACAAGAATCAACTAATGGGACTTACTTAAACTAAAAAGTTTTTTCTCAGCAAGAGAAACAATAAGAGAGGTAAATAGGGAGCCTACATCCTGGGAACAAATTTTTACTCCTCACACTTCAGATAGAGCCCTAATATCCAGAGTATACAAAGAACTCAAAAAATTAGACAATAAGATAACAAATAACCCAATCAACAAATGGGCCAAGGATATGAACAGACACTTCTCAGAGGAGGACATACAATCAATCAACAAGTACATGAAAAAATGCTCACCATCTCTAGCAGTCAGAGAAATGCAAATCAAAACCACCCTAAGATACCATCTCACTCCAGTAAGATTGGCAGCCACTATGAAGTCAAACAACAACAAGTGCTGGCGAGGATGCGGAGAAAAGGGTACTCTTGTACATTGCTGGTGGGACTGCAAAATGGTGCGGCCAATTTGGAAAGCAGTTTGGAGATTCCTGGGAAAGCTGGGAATGGAACCACCATTTGACCCTGCTATTGCCCTTCTCGGACTATTCCCTGAAGACCTTAAAAGAGCATGCTACAGGGATGCTGCCATATCGATGTTCATAGCAGCACAATTCACAATAGCTAGACTGTGGAACCAACTCAGATGCCCTTCAATAGATGAATGGATAAAAAAAATGTGGCATCTATACACAATGGAGTACTATGCAGCAATAAAAAATGACAAAATCATAGAATTTGCAGGGAAATGGATGGCACTAGAGCAGATTATGCTTAGTGAAGCTAGTCAATCCCTAAAAAACAAATACCAAATGTCTTCTTTGATATAATGAGAGCAACTATGAACAGAGCAAGGAGGAAGAGCAGGAAGAAAAGACTAACATTTAACAGAGTCATGAGATGGGAGGGAAAGGGAGAGAAAAGGGAAATTGCATGGAAATGAAGGGAGACCCTCATTGCTATACAAAATTACATATAAGAGGTTGTGAGGGGAATGGGAAAATAAACAAGGAGAGTAATGAATTACAGTAGTTGGGGTAGAGAGAGAAGATGGGAGGGGAGGGGAGGGGGGAAAGTAGGGGATAGGAAAGGTAGCAGAATACAACAATTACTAATTGGGCATTATGTAAAATTGTGGATGTGTAACCGACGTGATTCTGCAATCTGCATTTGGGGTAAAATTGGGAGTTCATAACCCACTTCAATCTAATGTATGAAATATGATATGTCAAGAGCTTTGTAATGTTGTGAACAACCAATAAAAAAATTAAAAATTAAAAAAAAGATAAATAAATAAAAAAGAGGATCAGAGACCTAGGAATTAGACCAGAAACTACCCAAGTCTTAGAAAATGCAGGGTCACTATTCCAGCACATAGCCAGAGGCACCGAATTTCCTCAATAAGATCCCTAAAACTCTTGCCATTATTTCCCGTGCTAACAACATGCCATCAAGTTAGAAAACTCCTGCACAGCAAACAATATGTCACCATATGATCTAGCTGTGCCACTCTTTGGTATTTATCCTCAGGAATTAAGAAAAGTCTTACTATAGCCATACACGCATACCCATGTTTATAGTAGCACAATTCACAAGAGCCAAACTATGGAATCAGCCTTGGTTTCCATGAATGGATTAAAAAAAAAGTGATGTCTATACACAATGAACTTTTATTTAGCCATAAAAAGATTTAAGGGAAATAGACGGGATTTGAGAACATTATGTTAAGCAAAAAACCCAAACTTGGAAAGTCAAGGGTCATGTTATCTCATGTGGAAGCAAGAGGGGTAAAGGGTATGGGGAGGTCTTATTTTCAGAGGAAAAATATCAGTAGAGAGGGAAGTTGCAGATACCTGTGGAGTGATTGCTTTTGTTATCCTTTGCACCACTATGACCAAAAGACCTGACAAAGAGAATTTTAGAGGGGAGAAAGTTTATTTGAGGGTGGACATCATGGTGGAGGACGGTGGAGGAGGAAAGTGGCTCAGGACAAGGGCAGGAAGAAGAGATCTGTTTGACAAAGACTATACCCCAGAAGTTCACCCCAAGGACCCCCCTCTTCTAGCCACACCCTACCCACCTACAGTTAGCACTCAGTTAATCCTCATCAGGGGATTAATTCAGATTGGGTGAAGGCTTTTGCAACCCAGTCACTTCCCCATTAGACCTTATGCTCTCTCAAGCTTTTGGGGGACACCTTACATTCAAACCCTAACATGATATTGGCCAAGTTACATTGCTACGTTGCATGCAACAGCAAGTCCCAGAGAGGGGACCACATCAGAGCATGCTTCCTTCCAGCCAGTCCTGTGAAAAGTTGTTCATGCTTCCAGACGCCTTCTCTTTGAGAAGGAAAGGACTTTAACCACACTCAAGTGGAACTTCCTTGCAGCCGAGCCTCCTGGAGGTGGGGGCAACAGGAGTTTTCCTCTGGGTGGGGTTCCCTCAGGATACAGATCACAGGACCTGCTGGGGTCCGACTTTCAACAACAGGTAGCTGCAGGTGGAGGCGGCCATGCTCCCCCCTTTCAGGGTGCAGGATTCTAGATACATAGAACATTCAAGGTTTTCTAATCAGAAGACTTCAATGGTTTGACAGTGTTTCAAAGCCAAGGCACTTTGCCAGCATTATCTCCAATGGCAGCTTTTCCGTGTTGCTGGTTAAAGATGCCAGAGGATGGCTTCCGAGCTGTTAAGTGCTTCACATTGCATTTTAAGTGTGTAGCTAAAGGTATTCATGAGCTGTGTTTAGGGGACCATTGTCATAGCATGTAGGTTAGTTTTCTTATAAGATTAAGCTAAAAATTGATCTCCCCTTCATATTCTTGCTGTGTTATGGTCATCGTCAATAGGGTTCATTGTGATATATTTATACATGCACACGAGTGCCTTGTTAATTTCATTCTGCCCTTCTCTCCCTTTCCTATCCCCCCTCCTTGCCCCTCGCTCCGCCATCCTCCACTCCAGTTTCATTTTTAAAAACCACCTTGATATGCTGGACATCAGAAAGCCACACATTGACTCATCACCTGATGAATTCAGTTTGTTTAAATTGCTGTACTGTGAGCCTCGGAAATCTGTATTTCATTTCTCATGCTCTACCAGTATTGTCTTAAAGCCATTTTCATCAGGAGAACCTTTTTTTTTTAAAATATATACAGCAAACATAATATTTATTCCATTCTGCTGCCCTTCCTTTCCCCCCTACTCCTCCCCTCCCCTCCAATCTAATGTGACACACTTTTTTCTTCTTTTTCTCATCACAACATCATACATGTATTCTGTATAATGATGTGTTTCTCCTTTCATTTTTCAAATAGAGAATCTTTAGTCAAATGAGCCATGCCCTAGAAAGAGTGGGAGAATTCAGAAGTTTGGAATCCTGATAACTTATGGGTTTGGCATAATCCTCAAATGATATTAAAGAGAAGTTGTTCACGGAAGATTCTTTCATGGTCTGCCCTCCAATCCCGTCAGTAGTAGTCAGAGTTTGAGTGTTGTGTGTCCACTCTAAAATAAAGCTGAGCTTGGGTTTTGTGCTTTGTTCCTGCAGAAGGTCTTGACATTATGGCACCAACAATTAAGTTGGGCAGAGAAGTTACTGGTGGTGCTGCATTCTATAGGTCTCAAAACGGCCTTCAGAAAACCTAGGACTCTGAGACAGTCATAGTGAGTGAAAACTGATCAGAAGAGTCCCCTTATGCCTACTTAACCAGTTGGGGGACTAGAAAGTTCTATGGAGGTCACAGACTCAGGAAGGCAGACTGGTTATTGGGCAAGCTGGTCCAAACAGACCAGCATTGGTTCTGAAGTGCCAGCCTCTCTGCTTGGTAAGCTCAGATATGCCCAAGGGGGCAAGCAGTGCCCCAAGTCTCTGAACGGAAGCAGACATTCAGCCAACATCAATGCAGAGTAGCTCATCTTCGAGTCCAACCCCTTGAGCTCCGGCTTAATGAGGACCCTGGGGCATGCTCCCCTTAGTTGAGCCCGTATCTGTTCTTCGGGGTCCTAGGCTTGGTTTCCTGTTCTTGGCAAGTCAGGTAGCAGCCACCTCTGCCCTTAGGAGCCTCAGCAGCAAGATGCTCAAAGGCCAAGTGAAGGTCTTCACCGGCGCCCCCTGGAGGCCGCTGCTTTGTCTTAGGAGGCTTGTGAGTGAAGGGGCAGATGGGGGAATTTGAAGGAAACTTGGTCCTTCTCAGTCTAGTTCTTTGGGAAGGAATTATTCATCGACTCTAATGGGTAGGATGTGGACCCACCTTAGGCTCTTCATTGGCTCCTGCTGTACAGTGCCAGTGTAACCTAGGACGTGACATCCATGGTTCCCTTACCATTGGAGGGGAATTTCACTGCCAAGTCCTTCTCAACACAAAGGTTTTATCCCCATATCCCCTCTCTGGGGACATAAAAAGCTCATCCCCACCCTTACCCATAGGGGTGGCTTGTCTTTCAGTAAACATGTACCTCTAAGGGCCACAGGTGCCCTTACTTGTCCTTTAGAAGCTCCTTCTTGAAACACAGAAAAAGTCACAGGCTTCATGGGAAACTGGGGGTCTGATTGCAGACCTGAGATAAAAGGGAAGCCAGTTTTCCTTCAATGGGGACAGGAAATATCCTCAGCTATTGGACATGCTTCCAGGCCATCTGCCCCTTCCAGTCAGGACGTCCACATGGGAGGAGGACGGCCCTGTTGACTTCCTGTCCTCTTGCTGGGAGGATGCCCTTTTGGTCATTTGGTGGCAGATAGCCTGGGCTCCCGAAAAGCTGATACTCACAAAAATGGTCTTCAAGGGCAGCAGAGGAAGTGCCTTGCAAGCCAGAGCCACCAGCTGCACCATAGCCAAGCCCTGGAGGCTGACCTATCCCACGTTGTCCCTTGAAACGCAGAAGTTATCCCAGTGTTCCAGGGAGCTGAAAATGGCCCCCACACCAGCAGACCCAGAAGCATGTGTCACAACACCATGGCCAACAGGCACTTCGTACCCCTGGAGACGGTCACAGACAGGCTTCCTTCATGGCTCTGATGTTCCCATGCACTCATCCAGAGGGACATTTGAGGAACGGGAGTGGGGGTGAGGGATGTGCCTCTGTACATGCCAGACATTTCAACCCAGTGAGGGGTTTGTTCCCTGTGTTTGGAGACCACACTTGAATACAGCATCATCTTGTTCTTGTGTTATGAACACATGGGCCACAGAGGAAGAAATAGTTATGTTCCTTCCAAGCAGTAGTTGGGATCCATCTGAAGCCTGCCTTGTCTGTTGACCCTCAGATGGTGACAGAGAGGGACAACATTAGATGCGGTGGCCAGTCACCTGCCCAGGCACCACACAGCTGCAGCCCCTTGGACGTGCACATTCCACAGGGCAGCTTGGGGGGCAGTAGGTGCACAGCTCTTGTGCCTGACTACAGGCTTTGTTCTGAGACCATCACCGAAGGCCAGGCCTTTCCCTTGAGAACATTTCTGAGAAGACAAAGTTCCGGCCCTTCCTGCAGCTAGTAAAGGTCACACTCTGGTCCAAGCCTCTCCCACCCGGGACTTGTGGCATGGAAATGGGCCCAAACTGAGGCAGAAGATAAAGATCTCCCCAGGATGACAGGAGGAACGCCAGCCCTTCCTTCAGGGGACCCACTTGGGGAATAAACGCACATTTATATCGACTTCTGAGGGAAGTCAAGTGTCCGAGACAAGCCTGTTAAGAGTCCTCAGACTTCGACTTTCACCACAGAGAATTCTAGAAGCAGAAGGGAAGCACCCTAGGTACGTGCAGGAGAACCCCAATTCCAAGGGCAGCATCTCTGCAGCAGGGGTGTTGTCTGTGGCCTACCAAGGTCCCCAGGGGGAAAAAGGTGATGAAAGATGACAGAGCCTTCCGTCCCCAGAGGGCACCAAGGAAGGCCCACTCCTCCCGCCCTGAGTTTGCTCGGGACCCAGGTACAGAATGCAGAAGGCTACAGTCAACCCAGAGCACCAAGGGGCTGCGATCCCAGGGAAATACTGGGCTGTTCCCCACCAGTGTCCCTCCAGGAGGACCCGCCTCAAGGCCCTCGGGAGGCCAAACGGCAAGATGATCAAGGTGCAGGTGCCCAGAGCAGAACTGCTCCTGGGCCCACTTTGAGATGCAACTGAGGAAAAGACACCACCCTCAGGGACATCTTTCCCAAGAGGCCTTTCTGTCCCCCTCAAAGTGCAGAACATGGGGGATGCAGAGATGGGACCTATTCCTTCAGTCCTGGGCCATGCGACAGTGTCACAGGACGTGAAGGGGGAGTTAGCGGTATGTCTGACAGAAGTGGAGCTGCGTAGTGTGTCCCATGACCCCACCAGGAGCCCAGTGGCAGGCACTGAAACCAGATCTCCCTGCCCAGGTTCCAGGAGAGCCACATGGTGGCCCGACGTCTTTCTCCACTTTTCTCACAGAAGTCGAGCCAACAGACAGCCGAGGGACCACCCATCCCACTTCTTGACCTAATGGACCTGCACAGGAGGAAGGAGTCCAAGGGCACGGGACGACCCGGGAGTGGGCTCCTCTGGTCAAGGGTTTTTCCAGACTCAGCTCCTGATGTTCCTGAGGTTTGGCTTTGCAAGGGACCCGTAAGAGCCGACTGCAAACTCAGGGTTCCACACAGGGAGGTGGCATGGGGAGGGGCCGTTAAAGCTGTCCCCAAGGCTTCTGCCACAGACTGTCAAAAGCTCAAGCCAGGAAGTGAGGAATCTGGGCCCCCTTCCTGCCAGCCAATGAGAACTGGGCGCTGTGCCACATCCTGCCCAGTTGGGATTGGGTTTTAGACATAGAGAAACTGTCATGAAATAACGAGCTGTTTCTACTTACACCTCCTATTTATCACCTCCTAGCAATCGTTTTTGAAAGAACTCAGGGATTCTTTAGGCAATAGCAGTTCTACACGATTTCACCTTCCTCCTGACAGGGAGAGTTGTTTGCCACATGCCAATTTTCTTTGAAAGAAAATCATCTTGAAGACATGGGATTCACAAGAGTCCTCGGTAATTTCTAGGAAACCCAAGAGACCAGAGCACCTCAGGCCATGTGGCTTTGACATTAATCCCAGGAAGTCTCTCTCCTGGATTTCCTACCCCTCTCCCTCCACTATGAGTGAAGGAAGTAAGAATCTATTTGAAGACTGGACTGCTGCCCATTTTTCCTCCTTGGAGAGGTTAAAGCATCTGCAGTTTTAAGTTCCCTGTGGAACCTGGTAAGAGGACCACCTTTGGTTTGCCTAAACCGCCCCCAGTGATGCTGCCCTTGACACAGGATGCCACTTCTCACCCACATTTTGTACACGTTCAGGGAGGAAGAGGGAATCCCCTCCTTCAGAAAGGGGGATCTTTTCATCAAGCTGAGACCCTCTCTGGCTTAGGCCGATTCCAATTCCTCCCAGTTTTAGAGGAATATCAAAGAGTTGGTATGAACCAGAGTTTACTACCCAAATCTGTTTCTGAAAGTCAAAGCAAGTGGCCGTGCTCGAGTACAGACAGCTCCCTCTAAGAAAGAGGAAATCTTGCACAGGCAATCTTTAGACACTAAAGTAGGTGATTTGACAAGACTCTGTGGCTCTTCTGGCCTAGGAGTGACACTCTAAGCCGTGGGTTTGCCAAGCTACAGAAGGGCTTCAGATGGGCCTGGGTTCTGATCCATAACCCATGCCCTGGCTACTGTCATAGCTCTTGGTTTTCCATGTATCTTTGCATGCTACTTCTGTCTGGTTTTGAACTTGTATTTTCAGAATCATTGTTCGAGGCTAGAGGATAATGGATCATTGGCTGTGTTTCCATGCCCTGTATCATGTTGGATTATTATTCTTTTATACCCATTCATTCGAGGTTTACCATGAGGGGATGCGGACTTTAAGGGAACCAATTTTCTGTCTGTATCGAGATGATTGGTGTGTGTCCTAGATTGCATGAGATGCATCCCATTCATCGACTCACTCACGTATGTCTAACAACCTTGTCAGAACCAGCTCCATCATGGTGCCAGGAACTTTGATGTGATTTGAACTTTACTGCAAGTATTTTGAGAATTTTTGTAATTATGATGGTGTCACTTAGTGACATGTCTGCTCCCTTCAACACTTGACCCCGGCCAGCTGCATGGCTAGGGTCTCACACCACAGATCTGCCTATCGCGTTGATCTGCTAGTGCCATAGTTTATACCAGTAACCAAGAGGGGGTTTGCCACTGCTCAGAAAGCACCTTCAGGGCAGTCACCCCCAGAAGGTTGAAGTGATCAGGAAGGTCTATTCTAAGCCACATTGGCTTCCATGTTTTGGCTACACCATATTCAGCTCCTGAGAATCAAAGACCAATAGCAGCCATGGAAACCAAAGTGAATAGAAACTCAGGTGAGAGCCACCATCTAGAGGAGCTGGCAGAGCCAAGTTCCAATATAGCTCCCTTTCGTCCCCTCATGGTCTCCATTCGAGGCCTCATCCCAGTCAACAGTAAAAAGAGCAGGCCTTGGGCAGCACCCACCTCAGGGTGAATTCCGTTTCTTCCACAGTTGGACATCTTTCCAGGTGCTGAGCCCTCGGCTTCCCGATATGGAACTTGGAACTCTTCCACGCCAGACATAAGGAACTAAGGGAGGCATTTGAGAGATCCACGGTAAATACCTAATATGTTTCTTGAATAATGGAAGAAAGTTCTCTTCCAAAAATCCTACTGGATTTATAATAAGATGAGAGGATTTTGTTATGGCCCCAGAGACAGCATTGAGTAGAGGAAACCATGTCTTCAAGAATAACTTTACTCTCCATAATTGGAGAGTGGACAGTTCAGGCCAAGTTGGCATCCCCTGCCCCAAGTGATCATCTCCTCCCCTGGGAGGAGCTAGCATGTCCTAGTATAGAGCCCAGATGAATTTGGGCCAAATCCGAGCCTTGTGGCCTTGTCAAATCCCTGCCCCAGCTGGATAAGATTTTGCTATCATGTCCCTCGAGTCTAAAAATAACAATTCAGAACAAGTCGACTTGGTAGCTTCTACTATGGTTTCATGAGTAGGGGTTTCCCCAACCAATGAAGATTTAATAAGGACCTTCCCCCTCAGAGGTGGTAGAGTTCAGAAATTCGTAACCTGACAATTTACAGGTTCAAGCAAGTCAAAGAAATCAAGAAGTAAGGCATTGCATTCTACGCCACGTCCTTGGAAGTTCTGAGAACAGGATTGTGTTGTGCAGTGGCTCCTCCACCTGGGCAGGGGTGACCTGCCCCTCGCCTGGAGCAGCTGCTGCAGCCCTGAAGATGAAGCCCACACTGACCTCCTGGGCCAGGATCCCAGCTCAGCTTGGGGAAGAGGAGAATAGTTATCCTCAGAGGCCTGTGGCCCAGAGGGCCATGCTTTATGCCGACATGGAAGGCTGGGGTCAGCTTAGGCTGCACGGGCCTGGGTTCCCAGAGATACAGGAGCAAGGACACTTCCTTCCTTCCAGACTGCAGATTTCCACCCCTGCTCCTAGAGAGCAGCATGTGCCCCTGACACGTTCCCAGAAGCAAAATCTTAGTGCAGAGATGTTAACTGCCAGGAGCCCTAGGCAAGGGGAACAGAGGGAGTGGAGGGAGAGCTTGACCATCCCCCTACAGTCAGCTCCAGCAGGCCATGGGCAAAGGAATCTTGGTCCTACCTACACCCTGCTGGCAGAGTCTGCCATTTGAGGTGGAGGAATGCTGGGGATCGCCACTCTTCCCAGTTAATCAGATGAAAAGCTTCTATGTTCAGACTAAGTATCTGAAAGCAGGAGGAGCTATTCTTTTGCCCTTCCCCAAATATAGGACATGGAATATATAAAACACTCTTCAAAGTGTTAACAGGAGACCTTTGTGGTTTGACAATGGGTTAAAACCCCAGGGCACTCTGCCAGTATTGTAATCCAGTGGTAGCCATTCCCTGCACTTCCAAGTTAAGAGTATGTAATTCGGGATGGGGCTGTGGTTGGGGGGTAGAGCCCTTGCCTAGCACATGTGAGGCACGGAGATAGATTCCCAGCACCACATGTAAAGGTCTGTCGACAATTAAGAAGTCGAAAAAGTGGGCACAATGCTTTGATTTTTAAGTGTGTGTAGTTTTTCATCGAGCGTACTTAGAGCAAGTGCAGGTTGTCAATTTCCACGTGGGTTGTTTTTTTTCCTTTGTGCTCATTTGGAAAACTGATGCTATGATTGACACGTCAAAGTGACGCGTTCATAATGTGATCAGCTGGTGGGCTCAATTTTTAGTGTCGTGTAGTTGATAGTGCTGTGAGCCTTAGAAGTGATTCGTGGGTCACTTTTATGTTGTGCCAGCAGTTTCTGCCATGGTTTCATTGTGGGTGATGTATGCACTGAGAAGAGTGCTAGAATTCAGAAGTTTGGAACCATCCTGATGGCTTGGAGGCTTGCACAGCCATCCTCAGTAAGTACTAAGAGGACAGGAAGCTCCTGGCAGAGGCTATTTCCATGGTCTCAATGCCCTCTCCAACCCTGCCACCATTAGTGGTCATATTTTTAGTACCGTATGTCCACAGTAAAGCTCAGCTCATCTTTGTGCCATTATTCTTGCTGAAGGTCATGGCAATAGGGTGCCAAGTCAGCTTCAAGCTTTGCAAGGCAGTTACTGGTGGTATTGGGTTCACTAGACCCCCCCCCAACAAGGTGACTGCAGAAAGACTGAGAAACCGAGTCATACTCAAAAATAGACTGATCAGAATCAGTCCTCTTACACCTGAACCAGTTTAAGTTCTAGAAAATTCCAGAGGCCTTAAATTCAGGAGATGAAATAAGTTATTGGGCAAGCTGGTCAATGCAGCCGGACCAGTGCATTCGATAGGAGTCCAAGTCTGTCAAGAAAGTTAAAGTGACCTTGACCATAGTGTGTGCAAAAACTGCAGGAAGAATATCTGCTCATAATCAACAGGGTTAGGGCCTGTTTGAAGAGGCACTTGTTGTCTAGACAGCTGGGAAGGGTTATGTCAGTAACCCTCTAAAGGTCTGATTTCTAGAACTACGGAAGGAAGACTCAGGAATTACCTTGGTAAGTATGGAATGTATTATAACATCTGATAGGAGCACAGCCCCCAAGGTTCAGATTCTACAGTTGAAATAGAAAGTTACTGTTGAGAGCCACAGCCAAAGGGGCCCCGGCCAACTTCCAGCTGCCAGCAAACTTCCAGCTGCTGGCTGATGATTGGCTCACAGCGGCCCCAGTAACATCTAGCTGATTGGCTCCTCTGCGGTGATGTTCATTGGGCTGTTTCCCTGCCCTTCAGACTGCCAGCTGATGATTGGCTCACAGTGGCCCCAGCAACATCTAGCTGATTGGCTCCTCCACGGAGCTGCTCATTGGGCTGTTTCTCTGCCCTTTCAGACCACGGAGCTGCTCATTGGGGGACTTCTTTGGCTCCGCCCATGCGACCCAGCCAATCGACCTCAAGAGCAGGAGGATTGTGGGAGGTGGTGAGGTTTGGGTGGGTGAGAGGCTTGTGGAAGCCGGTGGTGGCAGTTGAGCTCTGAGGGTTTTTTTCCTGAGGAGCTGTTTTGTTTGGCGTTTGTAGTTCTAAAAATAAAGTTAGTTTCTTTTGACAAGTGGCTCCTGAATTGTGCCCAGATAGACTGCGGCATTTGGTGGCTCGCATGGGGAGTGACTGAGGGTAAGTAAACTGCTCGCCCCTGAGGGCAGGGCGAGAGGATGGGTAGCCATTTTAAGATTCCTCTTTTGTTTTGCTTCACTTTTGTTTTAAGTTGCTTGTCCCTGGAGATGAGTGAGACGGAAGAAAAACTGCTCACATCTGAGGAAAAATCCCTGTCTGAGGAACAGATAGGGAAAAAGGTTATAATGATTTTTTGTTGTTCCATTTTTATTTCATTGTATCTCGGCTTTGTTTGGTGTTATCTTGTGGGGTTGTATTATAGTAGAAATATGGGATCAGAAATTAGTAAAAAACAAACCAAAAGAGTGTTAAGTAAATTGTTAGAGGAAGGAGGCATCCCAGTAAAATTAAGAGCAATTAGGGCATACGTTGATACAATACAAAAATGTAGCCCATGGCTTTTTAAGGAGGAGTTGTTGAATATATCACAGTGGGACCATCATGGTGAAGATTTAAAAAGAATAGCAAAGAAAAGCCCAGGGACTCTGCCAGTTGGCACATTGCCATTCTGGACATTGGTATCTTGTTTGCTTAGTCCAAAGCCTTCAATTCAGACAAAGGTAGAGGCTAATAACACCTTTCTATCAGAAAGTGTAAGTGTCCAACCAACAGCACCACCTCTACAGGATACTGCTACTAACAGCATTCTATCACCAGAGGGCATAAGTGTCCAATAAACAGCACCACCTCCATATACTAGGAGGCTCTCAATCCCCGCAGTTGATACTTGGGATCTTGACAGGATCTCAAGTATTAACATGCCCTGTATTTGAGGTAGGAGGGCAGCGAATTTACCAGGGTTTAAATTTCAAAACAGTGAAGGAGCTAAAAGAGTCTGTAACAACCTATGGTCCTCAAGCACCCTTCACTGTAAGCTTGGTCGAATCCATTACCAACTTAAGCATGACACCAGAAGATTGGGCTAATATGTGTAAAGCTGTGCTAAATGGAGGACAATATCTGTTATGGAAGGTTGCCAATGAGGAATTTTGCAAGGAGATGGCTAGTCAAAATGCAGCAGCTGGTTATCCTCAGAAAAATCTAGATATGTTGTTAGGAAAGGGACCTCATGAGGATCAGTAGCAACAAATTGCATATGATCCTGGTGTATATTTACAAATTGCTGTAGATGCAGTTAAGGCATGGAAGACTTTACAAGGACATGGAGGTTTACAAGGTCAATTATCTAAGATAATACAAGGAGCTAATGAACCTTACGATGAATTTGTAGATAGGCTTATTTAAACAGATACCACAGTTTTTGGGAATACAGAACAAGCAATGCCATTAATAAAACAACTGGCTTATGACCAAGCGAATCGTTGGTGCAGAGATATCATTAGACCATGGAAACAGGAAGATTTAAACACATATATTAAGTTATGTAGAGACATTAATGAATAACAGCAAGTCATGGCAGCTGTAGTAAAACAGGCTTTATATGCCAGGCCAAGAACATGCTACAATTGTCAACAAACAGGACATTTTAAAAGGAATTGCCCCATAGGAGGAGGGTTTAACAAAACTAGGTATCAAAGGAGTAGAATACCGGGTATTTGCCCACGATGCCGTAGAGGGAGACATTGGGCTAATGAATGCCGTTCTCAAACCACCATAGAGGGCACTCCATTACATTGGGCTAATGAATGCCGTTCTCAAACCACCATAGAGGGTACTCCATTATCAAAAAACAAACAAGGACCAAGTGTTTATCCACGATATCATGGAGAAAGGCATCAGGCTCCGTTGCCAAAAAATGGACAGGGGGCCCCAATGCTCCAGGGCCCCAAACCACAAATATACGGAGCACTGGAGGGACCCAGCAACCCCAGCAACCCCATCAGGGTAGTGACCAAGACACATTGTCCATCAGATCCCTCATCAGAGAAACCAGAGGGAGCGTAGGGTTGGACATCTGCGCCTCCGCCAGATAAGTACTAACTCCAGAGATGGGAGTTCAAATCATTCCCACAGGGGTAAAAGGACCTCTTCCCAAAGGAACAGTAGGCTTATTATTGGGACGCAGCTCTTCTACTCTAAAAGGACTTTTGATAAGTCCTGGGGTAATTGATCCCGATTATGAAGGTGAAATAAAAATATAGCCAGTTCTCCAAAGGGTATATCAGTAATTTCACCAGGAGATAGAATAGCACAGTTACTAATAATACCAAGCCTATATGATAAATTTTCCAGTCATGCTATAGAAAGAGGTTCCAAGGGATTAGGCTCCACAGGTGTAGATTGGGCTATGCTTTCTTTAAATTTAGATTCTCGCCCCATGCTAAAACTAAATATTCAAGGACATGAATTTAATGGGCTACTGGATACAGGTTCAGACCTTAGCATCATCTCTCGTCAAGAATGGCCAAAACATTGGCCATTACAACAAGCCACTCAAACGCTTCGAGGCCTAGGTTGGCGACTAATCCCCATAGAAGTGCAATGGTATTAGATTGGAAGGATCCTGAAGGATGTGAAGGAACTATACAGCCATATGTACTGGATCATCTTCCCGTAAATTTATGGGGACGAGATGTCTTAGATCAATTAGGTTTGACATTAACAAATAATATCAATCAAAATGCACCCACTATTATGGCTAGACAAGGTTTTAGGAAAGGAAAAGATTATAAAAACAAGAACAAGGTATAGCAGCACCAATACAAATAGATCAAGGAACAGACAGACATGTGTTGGATTTTCACAAAGGGCCACTGAGACAATAAAAATTACATGGAAATCAGAAAGACCAGTATGGGTTCCTCAGTGTCCCTTGACTAAAGAAAAGATACAAGTAAGTAGCCCATGATCTGGTCAAACAACAATTAGTGGAAGGACATATACAACCTTCTGTATCTCCCCATAATACTCCCATTTTTGTCATCAAAAAGAAATCTGGTAAATGGAGATTATTGCAAGATTTAAGAGCCATTAATAATGAAATGGTCATTATGGGACCTGCTCAATTGGGGATTCCTCAATTGTCTGCATTGCCAAAAACTTGGTATGTTTTAGTTATAGATATTAAAGATTGTTTTTTTTTCAATTCCAATTCATCCTGAGGATAGTCCACGTTTTGCATTTACTATCCCTGCACTAAATCATGAAGGTTCTGATCAGAGATATGAATGAAAAGTACTCCCTCAAGGGATAGCTAACAGCCCAACCATGTGTCAAATTTATGTTAACAAGGTAATCCTGCCACTTAGAAATCAAAATCCTGAGCTACAAATATTTCACTATATGGATGATGTATTATTAGCACACAAAGCTAAAAACACATTGCTAGAATGTTATGCCACACTTACAAACTTATTAAAAAATTATAATCTAGAGATAGCAATAGATAAAGTACAATTAAATTTTCCAATTAATTATTTAGGAGTTCTATTATCCTCAACCATCGTCTGTCCACCAAAAATTCAAATACGAGTAGATCAACTCAAATCGCTTAATGACTTTCAAAAGTTATTAGGAGACATAAATTGGATAAGGCCTTATCTACTTATTCCAACAGGAGAATTGGGACCTTTATTTGATATCCTAAAAGGTCTATCAGATCCAAATTCACCCCGAATGTTAATGCCTGAAGCAAGAAAGGCATTAAAAATCATTGAAACATATATGGAAAATATGCATTTGGATAGAATTGATATAAGTTTGCCTTTATTACTCATTGTACTACCAACAAAAAAATATTCCTTCAGGAGTATTTTGGCAAGAAGGTCCATTATTATGGATACATTTATCTTATTCTCCTAACACTATTCTTACTAGGTATCCTGAGGCTGTAGGACAATTAATACTCAAAGGAATAAAAACAGCAAAGGCAGTGTTTGGAATTTCTCCTAATAAAATTATTACTCCATATACTATGAATCAAATTGATGAATTAGCTAATGAGTTAAATACTTGGGCAATAATCATGTGCAAATATAATGTTTCATTTGATAACCACTTACCATCTAATCCTTTATTGTCTTTTTGGTCATTGCATCCTGTAATTTTTCCAAAAATGACAAGAAAAACACCTATCGTGAATGCTCCAAATATATTCACTGATGGGTCAAATAATGGTACAGCAGCAATAGTTACACCTGATCGAATTTTTACATATTTAGTACCCAAACAATCAGCTCAAAAGGTAGAGCCTAATGCAGTATTACAAACTTTTGTGATATTTAAAAAATCTATATTTAATTTAATTTCCGATAGTCAGTATATAGATAATGCTATAGTATCTCTTGAAGATGCTGGTAGGATTTCCCCTTCTTCTACTGTTTTCTGTTTGTTTTCCACTATACAAAGTTTAATCTGGGACAGAAAAGATCCATTCTTTATAGGACATATCAGGGCACATACAGGATTGCCTGGAGCCCTTAGTTTGAGCAATGATTTAGCAGATAAAACTACACATGACATACATATTTTCTCTACACTAGAAGAAGCTATAAATTGTCATAAAAGGTTCCATGTCAATGCTAATACTTTACAAAAGCGTTTTAAAATAACTAAGGAACAAGCTAGACAAATAATAAAACAATGTCAAAATTGTGTGACATCCATCTGCCAAATATGGTTAGGTATCAATCCTCTAGGATTGACTCCAAGATTAACTTGTGGTAAAAAGGTCACACAATTTTGATACATTGATACTTCTTCTGAATTTTAGATGGGCTCTCTTCATGCTGGAGAAAAAACTAAAGATATTATAGCTCATTGCTTACAAAATTTTGCCACTGTGGGCATTCCAAAACAGTTAAAAACATATAATGCCCCTGGTTATACTTCTACCTCTTTTAAACAATTTTGCTCATCATTTGGCAATACTCATATAACAGGAATCCCATACAATCCACAGGGACAAGGCATAGTTGAAAGAGCTCATCAAACTATTAAAATGTTCTTATTAAAGCAAAAAGACGGAATTGGGAAGGGGTATATATTCCCCAAAGATAAACTTAAAATAACCCTTTTTACTGTAAACTTTTAAAATTTGAATTCATCAGGACTTAGTGCTGCGGAAAGGCATATATGTCCAAAAAATATGCATAAGCCCAAGGTACTTTGGAAGGATATTCTAACAGGACAATGGAAAGGTCCTGACCCAGTAATTGTCTGGAGTCGGGGGTCTGTTTGTGTGTTTCCACAGGGAGAATAGCAGCCAATTTGGATTCCAGAGAGATTAACCAAGGTCCTGACCCAGTGATTGTCTGGAGTCTGGCGTCTGTTTGTGTGTTTCCACAGGGAAAACAGCAGCCGATTTGGATTCCAGAGAGATTAACTAAAGCGATTTCTACAGACCAAAAAGAAGATGATTTGGCTCAAATCCATAACAGCTGATATCCAAAACTCTAATTTGGCTATCCTTACATCTGCGACAGAATCAGGATGCTTTTTTTCAGTATCTGTTTTATTATTGCCCTTTCCCATATCATGAAGTTTTATTTTGTTTTTTGAGCTCATACAGACCTAGGTTAATGTTTTGCTGATCAGTTCTTTTTTTTTTTGACTATAGAGTTTTTAAACATTGCAATGGGGATTTCACCTGTAAAAAGTTATAAGGCCTTTACTATTATGTTATGTGTTGTATGTATTATATTATGTGTGCACACTTGTGTTTTGTGTTATATGTTTGAATGTACGTATGTCCATATATCATATATGATGAGCGCTCATGAAAAAATGGATCCAAATATTTTTTTTTTAATTCACGTGATTTAAATGGTTTAATTTAAATTGGGTAAATAACTGTTAAGAATTGTTTTAATATGTAAACTAAAAAGGAGGTTAACAGATCTGTTTGTTTACTTTCACCTATCCTTTTCATTATATTTAATAATTCTCTTCAAGATAATGTAAATTGTTAAGAAAATTGTTTTCTTTTAGTGCCTTCTGGAATGTTACACAATTATTAATATTAACCATTATTGCCAGAATTTCTATCTTCATCCCATTGCTGATGAAGATAATGTAAATTGTTAAGAAAATTGTTTTCTTTTAGTACCTTCTGGAATGTTACATAATTTTTTCTTTAGCCATTATTGCCAGAATTCCTATCTTCATCCCTGTGCCAGTGAAAACAAAGATAAAACTAATCTACAGTTTCTGCAATAGCCATCACTGAACCACTTACAGAACTTGCCTAAACTATGTGTCACTTGTATGCATTGTGAACTCACTTGTATGCATTGTGAACTATCTGTTGGTGCAGCGACTTGTGGTAGTGTTGGGGTATTTTTACTGATGATGTCATCGGTGGTACAATTTTCCCAAAAGGAGCCCTCAATTGGCTTGGTATATCTTCCTCTCTTCTGCTTGTCATGATCGTTCAGCTGAAATTTGGGGGCCAACAGAGGTGAGGCAAAGAACCCCCCCCCCCCGCTGGTTCCTCTCCACAGGTGTGGCTGTATACTGGACCGGTAGTCAATGATGGGTAAGATCCAATTACAATGGAACCAACCTAAGACAGGAGGCTGACGCCCTGAGGTCAGCTCATCCGAAGATGGGTAAGGACCATATGTAGTATTGGACAAACTAAGGCAGGCACGGTCCCTAAGCCACATGCTTGTTGTTTAAAAAGAGAGGGGGAGATGTTGAGAGCCGCAGCCAAAGGGGCCCCAGCAAACTTCCAGCTGCCAGCAAACTTCCAGCTGCCGGCTGATGATTGGCTCACAGCGGCCCCAGCAACATCTAGCTGATTGGCTCTTCCACGGAGCTGCTCATTGGGCTGTTTCCCTGCCTTTTCAGACCACGGAGCTGCTCATTGGGGGACTTCTTTGGCTCCGCCCATGCGACCCAGCCAATTGGCCTCAAGAGCAGGAGGATTGTGGGAGGTGGTGAGGTTTGGGTGGGTGAGAGGCTTGTGGAAGCCGGTGGTGGCAGTTGGGCTCTAAGGGTTTTTTTTCCTGAGGAGCTGTTTTGTTTGGCGTTTGTAGTTCTAAAAATAAAGTTAGTTTCTTTTGACAAGTGGCTCCTGAATTGTGCCCAGACAGACTGTGGCAGTTACTTTCAGGGATCTCAAAACTTTACCCCACGTGAATCACAAGTCAAGGAGTCGACCTTTTCAGAAGAAGGGCTGTTGGACTTAACTGAGAAGCATTCTTGGCATCCTCAGAGGTGGAACACCATGGCACATGCTTGAACATGTGACCACAGACGAAGTTTCTGCCACTTTCCTCGGATTCTTGCCAAGTTTCCAAGTGTAGTGGAATCAGAAGGAACCAAATGCAGAGTTCAGGTTATCTTATAAGATACCCTCCATTCTGGATGAGCCCGTCTAGAAAACTTGACAGCCACATGGTTTGTAGGGTTAGACCATGGATTTCCTATCTAAGTGGGTGGCAAAAAAAGGTGACCAGTGTTGGAAGTTGGAGTCAGGCCCTTCCACACAGGCCAACCATTAGAACAAAGACAAACCCTTAGAACAAGGGTCTTGGATCTGGGAGTTTCATGGGGGCAGTTGTGCACCAAGGTTCGGCCGTTCAGCACTTCTCAGGGCTGGTGACCAGAGGGGATATAACCACATCCATCTGACCAGCTGACTGCAGTTTGGCCCTGCCTAAGCATCTGATGCAACTCTTGGGTTAGAGGCTGGGATGGGACCTTACTATGAAGGCAAACATGAGAGGCAAAGCTTCAGTAGAAAGCCTTCTGCTGCTGCCGCCATCTTGTACCTTCTTCTAGACTCTTCCTTACGTGTTTCAGTATTTGTCTTTAAAAGTGATCAAGAACCCTTCCTTGCATTGCAGACTGTCTAACCTCCCATGGTAAGAGTTAATCCTGACCATACACAGTGTATGCAGTTCTATGGAAGGTAACAAAGAACTATCTTGTGTGGCCCGGGAAGGATAACTAGGAACGCATTAAGGACTATGTTCCTGAATGTTCTCTCATCTTCCATGGCTGCCAGGAGAGAGTGTCCAGCATTTTCCAACATCCATCACATCTCAATGGAGGACAAATTCCACTTTTTTGGTTAACAGGACAGGGAGCTGGAAGTGTCCGATGTTGACCATAGAATTAGAAATGCTGGATTATACACCTTGTTCAACCAGTTAGTAGAATTCATGAACTAGAACGAGGACCTCATTTGTCCCCATGTAATGACCACCCAGCAGGAAAAATAACCTTCATAAAGGGAGAAAAAAAATCTTTGGTTTTGTCAAGTAGCAATCTCAGTGTCCATAATGTGACCCCCAACATGTGCCTTCGAGACAGGACACTACAAGTGATCACCTTCATGGAAGCTTTTACAAGTCATATTGAGAAGGAACGAGAACCCCTTCAGCAGTAGCTAGTGAAGGCCCAGGTGGTCCCACCCATTACCCGACTGACTATTGGCCTTTCGTTTGTGTCTAGGAACCCACACCTGGTAGGATGGGGCAGTCAGGCTACTAGGTGTCAGCCCCAAAGGACAAGCCTTTCATCTGAGGAACCATGGTAGGCAGTAGATAGAAGGTAGAACTATGGACCTCTATCTTCGAGTGACATCAGAGCCAAGTTCCCAAGAAGTGCCAAAAACTCCACAGGTCACTCCAGGCCTCACCTGGCAAGGCTGGTGCCCCGTGATTATGCCCTCCTTCCCTGACCCCAGGTGCCAGCACCATAGGCAGAAAGAACCTTTTGAGGGGTTGTAGATTTGGGACACTATTCCTGTTCCAAGCTAAGAGAGCCTCAAAGAAAAAAGATGAACTAACAGCACACTCACTTTCAGGAGGGGGTGAGGAGCAAGGGTTGAGGACCACGAATAGGAACATGAAGCCATGACAGATACTGGGCACATCTATAGGATATTGGATGTCCAGTGTAGGATAAGCAGCCAGGGGACAAAAGGAACGATTCCATTTAGAGGGCTTGTGATCTGCTAGCTACCAGTGTATGGCCCATGTTCGGATCCTGACTTGAACAGTGGAGGAAAAGGCTGCCAACTTGGAGTGTGACTACTTATGGGTCATTTGGTTGAGGAATTGGGTTTTCTGAGAGTGTGTTAGAGACGTCATGGTCTTTGTATACTGCAGTAGGCAGACCTAAGACCTAGGTTTAAGGGACACTTGAGAGGTTGAGGGATAAGAAACTAGACCCAACCAATGTCATTGATGTGGTTATTGCCGAGAGGAAAGCCACATTGTGCCTTTCTGATGCTTTCTATGACCATTTTAGAAACACCGAAGATTCATTGCAGACCAAAAACCAGCATAAGCTGCATCCCTCAGATTTATACAACCCTCTCCCCCCTGCCAGTATTTCTGTCCCATGGCCCTGACCTGTACATCATGTCTACTGGATTCAAGGATAATCATCTTGTTGCAAGAATTCTCTGTTAGTGGTCAAGAACTCGTTACCCTCCGTAGAACTGCATGCTTTTTTGCTAACATGAGCATATTTAAGTCTTAGTTAAAAACCTTCATGAGCCTGCATTTATACAGGCTTCCTGAACATTCAGTATCAGGTCTGTTAAGATGTCAGGGGTAATAACATGGACTTCTCTTCCTGTTGGATAGGGGACTTGACATCAGGACAGTGTTGATACCAGCAAGGGACCTGCCCAGTGGCTAGAAGGCTCCACCAAGCTTGTGCACAAGTATGTTATGGTGATGGAGAACTGCCCCAGAAACAATGGGGCCCAGGGGAACACACCCAAGGGACCCAGTGGGAGCCCCACCCTCTCAGAAGTCTGGATTTACAGAGTTGCTAAATAATTCCTGACTTGAGATCCAAGTTTAGGGTTTTTTAGGATAGGAAAGTTGTGGGGAGAGCTGTCCTAAGCCTGCTCCAGCTTCTCTTCACGGAGTTTGGAGGTTCAGTTTTCAGCATTGATGTCAAGCAGATACCATCCTGAGCCTCTGGTCCCTCTGCTCAGAGGGCAAGGGTCATTGTTCCCTGGCCTTTACTGGGGACACTTCTCTCTAAGGAGATCAAGAGTTAACGGGCAGAGAGGAGTGACGGGCAGGGAGTGTAACGAGGGAAAAATCATCATTGCTCCTACTTCGAGTAGACTCAAGATAGGGTCCTCATCACTAGGGTACAGCTTTGGCAGTTCTGGAAGACATTGCTGGCCTTCTCAAACCATCCCATGCTCCTACGAAGGAGCAGGAGAACTGGAAAGAAACTAGAGAAGTACGCTCTCTGACAGGTTCTCCATGTCAGAAGACCATCATTAATGTAGCTCTTCCTATGTGAAAGTCTTTTATGGTCAAAGTTTTTCTGAACCAAGAGTCTCAGCTGTACCCAAGTAAAAGTCAGCACCCAAGGGTGGTAGGTGACCTTTGTCTTGCAAAGAAAGACAATACACACATGCTTCAAGTGTCATTACCTGCCTTTCACGGGCTTACTCCAAACAAGATCCAGAGGTGTGGGGTGACCTTGGAGGTAAGACAGGGGGCAGAAGTCTCCTTCAATGATGTCAGGAAACCCATTTGAGCCTTGGAGACTTTCCCAGACCATTTTCCCCGTACATTAAGACCAATCCTTCCACGTCAGGTTACCCCACACATAGAGTTCAGAATCTTTGTAAACACTATTTTGCTGGTCTGTGGCACATAAGGCTTGAGCTCATGAGAAGTTAGCATCTCTCATCATCTCCAAAGATGACAGGGCAGATCATCCAGCAAGAACAGAAGCCAACTCTCAGAGGTCTCGGCTCTATCAAGACTAACATGATATTGAATTCAAGGTCACTTGACCCAAGCCACATCCCCAGCTGTTTTATTTAGAGAAAGGGTCTCACCAAGTTGCTTAGTGCCTCACTGTTGCCGAGGCCGATTTTGAACTCCCAATTTTCCCTCAGCCTCCCAAATTGGTGGGATTACAGGCATGCACCAGCATACCCGGCCCAAGATTTTCCAGAGTGGATTCTTCCAGTGTTAAGCTAATGGTCCAAAAGTCCAGAAAACCCAGGCAAACCCCACTCCTAGTCTATAGGCAAATGTCAAGTCTTTTCCATGAACCTTTGGTCATTCTAGGAAAGGTTCCAGCCTCTGGGGTCAATAGGAAGTCACTAGGATTTAAGATCAGCATGCAGAATGAGGCAAGTGTGACCAAGTAGTAACCTGTCCACTAGACCCCAGTTTAAGTTAGTCAAAGACTCAGGTGTGCCACTGATTGGCAAGAAGTGGCAAGGCCACACTTAAAGCTGCATTGCCACCAAGGAGAATCAGCATATGCTCTTAAGAGGGTAGTCAAGCACCTTCCTGAGATTCGATGTCACCAAGACATGTTTTTGTTCCACTGGGGACTTGGTCCTGCCCACTCAGGTGATTCAACAAAAGACCAGTTTCAAGTTGATGGGGGAGGGTAAAGTTGATGACTGTCACATCCAGATCATTCAACTGAGACTTGAGACTCTCCCCTGGTGCACATGCATAGGCACACACCAGGTGACTCATCAGCTCACCTATATCCAAGGTGATACTATAGCTGGAGGTTGGGGAATCAATAAAGAAACAGTGACTAAGTTCCCCAGGGTTGGTAAATCCAGTGAGCATGTCACTGGAGGTATCCAGGAAAGAAACTGATCTCACTGAACAGTTCTCATCTTGGTCTCAGTAAGACCTTGAATGGATGCCATCAGTGGGCTAGGAACTGAGGGACCTTGACAGCAGAGAATCTGCCATTTTATTCTAGTCTAATAGAATTGAGCCTCCCTACCAGGTGGTGAGCAGTTGACTGAAGTGGTAAGAAAATTCTTTGGGAGAAGTTCCTAGTCCTGAAGAAACACCTCTGGTTCAATCAGAAGTGACTGTCACCACCATTCCATATGCTTAGTTTAGTTAAAACTAACTCAGGTCCTGGAGGAGTGAATCCAACCAGTGCTCATGGTTCCCAAATATACCCCTACTGAGAAGGGGCCAAAGACATTTAAATCAGAGGCCAGTTATGGGATGGAGGAGGAGAAACCCAAAGTATGGACAGTTATTCCAGAAAGTGAGGAGGTACCCCAGGGGCATGGGGTGATGGGAGCCAGGCTAGAGAGATTTCTGGAAAGAATCCTAGTAGACAGAAGGGCTTAGCGGGGTCCAAGTCTGATATGAAGTGGGAGGGGAGACACTGAGGATTCCCTTAAGGAGGGTCCACAATGGAGAATTAGAGGTGTCTAACTGACTCAGGGAGGAGTCAGGGATTTGATGATATAAAGTCATTTTCAAAGGGATGGAGTTATCATAAAGGTGTTCCCTCCCAACAGAAATTCGTCTTGACCAAGATGGGCTCCCCCTCATCAGTAGAGACAGACCCTTGCCCGTGCTTCCAGACAGGATGCCGTCAGCTGGATTCTTGTACTTGGCCTGAATCTGGTTTGGTGAAATCCATGAGCTGAGAGCCATAGCCGAGTCAGAATCATGCCTAGTATTTGCCAGAGGGAATGTTTGAGAGGTGAAGACTGTGAACCATTGAGATGATGATTTGAGTTAAGCTATATATAATTGCTGTGATTCTGGATTGATTATATTGTATATTTGAAATTACTGTCCAGCAATGGGGTAGCTCTTGCTGCCTTAGGAGCCTGCTACTTTGGAGTTCTCTTGGGGATTCCCGGAGAGTTCCCATTGGTTGGGGAAGTACTGAAGGAGGAATTTCTGGAGGAGGGATTTCCTTGTGTGTGTGGTGTGTCCCAGGGGAAGACCACATGGGTGGCGTTGGTGGAAAATCCCGTGTGCAGTGCTGGTAAGAGTTGAAATAAAGTAGTTGCTCTTTGAACTTACAAGGCTTTGTGGTGGCTCGTTATTCGTGCCCAGCCAGACTGCAGCATTCGTGACCCTTGGACATGTCTGGGTTAAAAAAAAAAAAAAGTCTTTTTTTTTTTTTTTTTTAAAGATGTGGAGCCGGGCTGCATCTGGAATCCTACCATTAGCCTGCAAGGTGTGCTTGGAACGACTGAGGTGAAGCCCCCTGTACACATCAGACCTTGCTCTTCATGAGTTCCAAGGGTCAGACCCACATGGAGGTGGTATGACAGGAGACAAGCTCTGTGTGTTGTGTAGTCCTTTTTAGGGACAAGGACTGAGGATTGTCCCAGCAGTGGGACCCCCACAGGCTGACACAGGGCTTTGCTCTTCATTTCCTTAGAGGAAGAACCAAGGGGTGAAGTCTGGAGTCTCCTGCCAGTTAAAGACCTGGTTGTTTTAAAAGAAACCCCAATAGGCTTTGGGTTGAAAGGGACAACCTCAGGGAGGTCAGGAGGAGGGAGAAGGCTGGTGGAGGAGGCTGGTGGTGGAGGCTGGTGGGCGGTGGGTGGTGGGCGGGGAAGGCGAGAGGTGGCTCATTCACTCCGGCTCCTTACAGCCCGTGTGGGTGAGATGCGATGCCATTGATAATGTCTGCTTTTATTCCTAGACAGATGTCCGACTTTGCATGTCTCAATGAGGAAGAGACTTGGCTTCATTTTGGGGGGAAATCTTGTCATTTGAGAAAGAAAGGCAACCTTTTCCTTGTCTGAAGTGGCTTAAGATAAGCCTCCGGAGTATCCTTCCAGGGTCAGCCAGTTTGGGCAGCTGGACGCAAGGGCTGTGGTGGCCACAGAAGCAGTCATGGCCAGTGGCTTAAGCTGCTTCATGGGCTGTTACCTTCAAGTGCAGCGTCAAGCACAGGGGCATTCCGTTTGCATTCACCTAGTTTTATTTAACCCAAGATCCCAAACAAAGCTGATGCCTGGGTTATGCTTCAGGAAACAATGTCCAATACAAATTCTCAGGAACAACTTGAGCTGCACTTCACTATAATCTCAGAGGAGATTCTGACCAGAAACAGTTTCTTACCAATTGAAGAAAGAGACATTGTTCAGCATTAATAGCCATCGTACAAATGTAAACACCTGAGTAGGGCATCTGATACTTGAGGCTCCTCATTATTGGCCAAGAAACTGAGTTAAGCAGAAATGGGAAACGATATCCAGGGAACGGATAATGTGTTTATTCCTCAGGGACATTCGGGCATGGACGCTGGTGTGTGCATTTCATGTTGCTATAAATAGCAAACTGTCCTATAGCAACTATAGCGCCACTGGCCACCAAGTCCAATTAGATGTCCCAAGTCCCTTTTAACATGGGACAACCACCTAGGTGTTAGGGAGCAGCCCAGTGGTTAGGTGTGTGCACCAGACCCTGGGTTCCACCCTGTCACAGCTGGTCAGTGACATCCTTAACTTACTGAAGTCTATCTTTCTGCGAGACACAATGTGGGTAGCAGAAGAGGTAGCTTACGGGACTCACAGCAAGGAATTCAAGATAAAGGGAAGCATGACAAGAGTTTTAGGGAACTCGTGTTCACTAATTGCCCAATGCCATCACAGGACACAAAGTTCCCCTAATCCTCTCATTCTGGTGGCTTCAGTTGCTATCCGCCAGCCCTCAGTGGTCAGTGTGCAAGGGTACGTTGGTGGAAGATGGACCTTCCAAGGTCACACCTGGTTTTCATCCATGGACCCTGATGGCAACTAAGCCAATGAGAAGCACAGGGCCCCACCTCTCCCAGGATCATTCCGTCTCCAGGACACTCAGCCTAGCCAGGGTTCCTTCTACCAAGTGCATTTCCTGGCACCTCTTCTGTCTGCCCATCCATTTCTACAGAATCAAACCTTAAGACACTCTGGACAACAACGGACGGGAGGGTTGGAGGCACCCGGCCTCCATCTGAGGTGAGCAAGGACGTGTGAAAGGGGCCAAAGCACAAGCCAGCATCCAGAGTCCCAGTGCCAAGGTCTTGGCACCTCTGATGCCATCTCAGGCAGTGTCTGCACTACCAAGTGATGTCCTGGAAGGCCACAGTGGAAGAGGCACCCAGAGGCTGGGCCTGTTCATTTCATCTGGACTCCATCAGGCCTTACGTACCACCTTGGCAGAGGAGGCCACCTGGACAGCACCAAGATACAACACCCCCCACCTAATAAGCTCATCCATTTCCAGAAGCTTGTGTTCTGGTCCTAAAGAGTTACCAAAAGCTGCTTGGTGCTCTGTTCCTGACAGATACCAGCATTTCTCAGTTGTGATAACATCGACATCGTGGTCACCGACTTGTCCTAAAGCTCGGCAGCCACGTCCCTGGACGATTAGGGAAACCATGGAAACGGCCTTGCCCCTCTTGCCAATGTGACTTGAACAGAAGAAACTGAAGGGGGGAAGCACAGGGGTTGTGCTAGTTTAGTCTTCAAGGTCCTTCTGCCCATTTGCCTTGGGTAGACTCAGAGGTGACCAAGGTGAAGGCCTCACTAGAAGTAAGGTGTCCCCCTTAAACCAGATCCACATGGAAGGGTTACAATGTAGGAAACAGACAGGGGATGTGTGCTGTATGGTCCCCTTGAGTGACCAGGAACAAGGACAGTTTCAGATGTGGTACCGTCGCAGGGCTGAGGGGCATGTCTTATGCTATCTATTTGCCCCTTAGTGGGGAACAAATCCAGAGAAACCCCGAGTCTCCTCACTAGCCAGGGGAAAGACCAGGGTGCCTTGTGCCTCCACCGGACCTGCTCAGTACAGACTCAGCCCAGTTAGGCCTGGGATGATGGGAACACGTGGGACGAGAGCAGGAAGGTGGGCTGCTGCCCCTGGGAAGAGGGGAGGAGTCACATCCTCTCCAGGGAGGTTTGAGAAAGCACTTGTAAGATGTCATGAACCATGGTAAAGGCAACTCATTCCTAGCTTTGACATGGGGCCATTAAAAAATGACATCACGGTTGGCCAGCAGCCAGCTTCTGGGGAGTCCAGACGTAGAACTCCATGAGCCACTGGGGCTGCTGCATGAGCACGGGTATCCATGGTCACACCATGTAGCTGGACCCCGCTCCTCCCCTCAAAATAAAGCATGCTAGCAAGCAGAGCTGTAGTTGCTCCACAGGTGGCACATGTGCTCCTGGCCCAACAGAGCCCCTCACTGGTTAGAGGTTGGGAGGCAATGACCACTTTGGCTCTAGAAAACACAGACCAACTTTCAGTCCAGTCTTACTGGGCATGGTCCACAGCACTGGTCTGGATTCAAGCTAAGATCCAAGCCAAGCAGAGCCTGGATCCTGTCTTGATACTCTACAAAAGTCAAGTCACAAGCCCTTGAAGACACCGTGGTGGATGACATTTCTCTCAGGCTAGGACCACAGAGGCACTCATTTCTTACACCTTTCAGAAAGGTGACAGTGTTGTGCACTGTCATGAGCAGTAACGCTCCTCTGCCTGGCCCAGAGTCTCCAACACGTGTTGTTTGACTAGAAAAATCCAAACCACAGGTAGCAGGAAATCGAGCTGTGGAGGAAAGCATTCGGTTATTTAGGGGTGTTTAAGCAAAGACTGGTGTCTGCCTCCAACACATCCTTTATAGGGTTCAGTCTAAGAACCCCCTAACTACACCCTAACTTGCTGCTGTCTGGTTTTATGCAAGCCTGGGCAGTCAGGAATAGTGGAGGGGGCAGCTTTGGACACTAAACTAGGAACTTTGCCAAGGAAAGCAGAGTCAAGGAATAACCCAGAAGGGTCCTACTTTGTAGTATCCTACTTCAAGTCCCCAGGTGCTCAGTTTGACAGGTCTGTGCTAGGTCTTTCTAGGGTTAGGTCCCCATGTTTTGGGGAGACCAGGAGTTAGGCTCTGAGATGTTGCTGGCTTCTGTTTAGGCCATTTCCTTTTCCATTCCACATCTGTATTTCTACCCCTTTTCTGGCTAAGGTGAGTTTCCGGAGTCGCCTTCTCATTTTGGTGTGTGTCATGAACATCGCTACATCTGTAAGGAAGTCCTGAGCTCTCCATCCAAATTCAGAGATGGGCATTTAGCTCAATGGTCATCGTGTGGGGGCAGGGGGAGAGTAAAGAGTCAAGGTCATCAAGGTTAGTAACTGAGCTCACTCAACACTGGTGCCACAGGGTATGGAGGAGCAAGCTCAGGGCCTGGTCAGCTGGTGGACAAAGTTCAGTGTCCACCGATCTGCCACATGTTCTAGGCCATGAGAACAAGAGCTTGGCCCTCTCTCTATTGGCATTTTAGAGGTTGGTGTTGTAGACTTGGATTCCTGGCCCCATTTTGGTGGCCAGCACAGACCACCTGAATTCTGAATGCTTGACCCTTGGGAACCCATCAAGTCAAGGCATTATTTGATCTCTTCCTGGTCCCAGCTGATGCTGGACAGCCCAGAAGCTTCCCCAGGGGGTCAGGTTGGGCCCAGAAGAAGACGTGGACACTATGGCCCGGTTCATCCTCTCGCAGCTGTCTCATTCCACTGGAAGCCTGTTCATTGGGGATTCAAATGGCCACGGTCATGGTTTGTGTTCTCCTTAAGTTACATGTATTCAGGGACCAGGTGCAAAGCCCAATGTGGACCATGGAAATGAAGGTGGCAGCATCATTGTCACCCGAAATGCTGGAGTGGTCAGAGCTCAAGGAGAGGGACTGTCCCAGGGGGACTAGGAAAGTCGACACGTCACTTGTTCAACAACGGCTTGACCTCGATCGTTAGGTCACAGAGCATCTTTGATTTCCCGCACAGCACATCCCCAGATGAGAACGCACAGCACAGGGACCCGCAGGGCTATGCTTTAGGAGAAGAGATGCAAGGACAGAAGCCCGAAGCACAAGCGCTTCTCCAAGATTCTCTTGCACCCAGTAACTCCCTTCTTGCGAAGGTTCTTGGGGCGGGGGATGTCAATGGAGGCTTATTTCCAACTCACTAGCAGGTTATCCAGAGCTCACACGTGTGCCACAGCAAATGTCTTAGCCTGAGCCCTTTCCCAGGATTCCAGCCCCTGTACAGCTACAGTGAGGGCAGTGGCATCTCTAGCCAAGGTTCTGTCATGTATCACCTTTGTCTTACTTCACGTGACCTCTTCCTCAGCATCATTCCAAAAGCCACTTTCCCACGCTTCACTGCCAACGCAGACCCGTAGGATCCTAGTCCAACTCTGCACAACTCCGACTGGCCGAGTCAATGGACCCTTACAAGTATACATGGTCCTTGATCCCCCAACCCAGTTGAATCAACTCTGCTCAGGACATGCCAAGAGGATTTGGTCATATCAGTCCTCCCAATATGAGTGTGATCAAATCATTCACTAGGAAATTGAAGCAACAGCCATGGCTGTCATAGCACCAGGCTGCTAAATGCCACCTGATCACCACCTTAACTAGGACCCAAAGCAATGTTGGAAGTACTGGCCCTTCCTGACCAGTACATTCCACTTTCAAAAGCTGCTTTCTGGGTCAGAGCTTACTCCTGAAGACAAATGCTACAGGTACTAGTGCCTAGCTGGGCAACAAGAGGGCCACCTGACTAACCTCAGGCCTCCATGCAAAGAGGCAGCCTCTAAGTCACAGAGCACAGGTGAAGGATGGGGCAAGTTGACACTCTGGTTACTGTGGCAGCTCACAAGGCCAGTGAGCAAGGACTTAGCCACCACTAATCCCCCCATAGCTCAGAACAGAAGAGGGAGGAATGAGAACGGAAGGGGCTGAGGAAAATCGGTGCAAAGGAGAATATCATCTTCCAGTTGGCACCCACACTTGGGCTCTTTGGCCATACAGTGGACAAAGGATGTGTGGCCTTAAGGACCCAGCTGTAGGATGTGACTGGGAGCTAGGGGGAAGGGCGGGAACCTCTGCCCAGGGCGTGTTCTTCTAAAATGGGAGGCAAGATTTTTTCCTCCAAGTCAGGAGCTCTCAATCAGTAAGAAAGCTGAGCTGCCAATTAGCACTCGTAAACCAAGATGGGGAAGTAGAGTGCTGTCCCATCCTCTTATCACCCAGCTGAGGGGACAGTAGGGGATTGAGGGTTGGTGAGCCCCACAAGATGGAAAATGTCCCTGAATTCAGGGGCCAAAAGCACGCACACCTAAAGTTCCAGGCATCTTGTTCATGGCTGGCAGGAGGCAAGAAGTAAGTATTGTATCAAGACAGGTAAAGAAGCTCGCTGCTATTTACATGTGGGAGAGAAACAAGCCCCCAGCTGGATTTACAGTCAATCCTCAGAAGTAGATGTGCATTGAAGGCATAGGAAGCCACAAGGAGGGAGAAAAATTTCCAGAAAGAAATAGCTCGAGCCACTCCCCACAACCTATAGCATAGGCTGGAAGAACAGAGGACCCCAGAGTGGTGGGATGCATGGAAGCCCAGATGTTGGTTCAGGAACACGAGTGTATGGGTTTGAACTGCCTCCACTTGCTTTTATGGAGCCCAGTCGACAGCCCTGGGCACCCAAGCTGGGGAAGGACACAGGCATGTTGCAGCTGGAAAGGCTCCTACTAGCCTCTGCTCGGGTGTCCAGTCCTTACAGGGACCAGGGTTCAGGATCTGAGGCCCATCCGCCCAGATCAGCAGCAGGGGAGTGCGACCCGTCTCTGCTCTCCGGGTCTCCCCTGTCTGATTGCCCTGGCATTTGACTCTAATCCTCTCTAAGCTGAGGCTAAACAAACACCGGGCTCTCTTTTCTTCTTCAGGGAGAGGGACCCATCTGTGCCTCCCTAACAGCAGGGGAAACAGACTTCTGTCCTCCCGGGTCAGGAAGCAGACACCCCCGAGATGGCCGGCTCTCCAGCCCCTGCCCTCCCATCAGTCCCCAAGCCAGAGGCTGGAGACACTGTCACCTCTCATTAGAGGGGCCCAGTACCCTGGCTGCCCTCCTTAAAAGGGCAGACACTGGATAATCACCTCCATAGGGGGCCGAGAGAGGGGCAGGCGCCTTGGACCAACCAGTCAGGCTCATTAAGGTCAGAGCCAGGGATGTCCTTGTCCCCATGCACATGAGCAGTCCTGACTGGACTATTGTAGACGATTCAAGGGGGAATAAAGGCAGCCTAAAGAGGGGCTGGGGGAAGGAGGAGCTGGTGGGTATAGGTAAATGGACCATCCAGGGAAGCGTTTGAAAAATTTGAAAGATGATTCTGAAGCCGCGTCCCATGCATGTCAGTAATAGCTAGCACATCTTTAGTTTTTCCCTCTGCTGTGGGCTGGTTAAGTGTTTAAGCACGCATCCAGTATTTATGATGCAGCTTACAGGCTTAGTTATAGAGGCATTTTAGTGTGCCAAAGTGGTTACAAGAACTTCAGCATCCCCGTTGGGGCCCCAGCAGTTTCCAAAATGCTACTCATGGCAATGCAGAATGGGGCCAGGGAAGACATTTTCCCTAGCAGAGTTTTGGTATTAGGTTTGAACCCAGGGCTGCTTAACCATTGAACCACACCCCCAGCCCTTTAGAGAAGGCCCTAAGCAAGTTAGGGCCTCGCCAAGTTGCTGAGGCTTGTTTTGAACTCGTGATCCTCCTGCCTCAGCCTCCAGAGCCACTGGGCTCACAAGCGTGTGCCATTGCACCCAGCTCCAGCAGACCTTTAATGGGTGAAGAACCACTTACTACATATGCCTGGCACAATTCGAAGCCCGTTGAACTTGCCATGTTGAAGATGGAGTTGTGCTACTCTTATATCTGCTAGAATATACTTACCACCTAGAGCCTCAAAATGTCACCAGCTGATCAGTGGTCAGGCGGGATTTTCATGCCAGCCATCTGGCCCCCCAGCACTGAAGTCAAGCTGCCTCTAGCCAGCAGTGACGAGCTCTTAAGCGCTAGGATGTTGTAAGATGCAGAGTGTTCAAACGCAGGAGTGCTTGCTCCCACTAGATTATCTAACAGGAGTCACCAGATGTTGAGACCGATAACATGTTTAAGCATATGCTAAGATAAAGGTAAGGCCCAGTGGATCTACTGGAGGACTGACATGTCCTTGATGAACTAGGACGCTTCCTCATTTGTAGGTTCCAGTTTCTATGCAGCTTTCAGAAAGTGCTAGTTGTTCCGTGCACACGTGGTCATGGTGGCTACTGGGATCTGGGCCTGCCCTGGGGTATTGTGGGCTATTCCTGCTAACCTCAACCAGGAGGTAGCCCCGTGTCTCTCCAGCCACCCGAGAGCTCACAGTCAGAACATTAAGTAGGACCAGAACATACCTTAAAAACAAATGGGATCTTTTTCCATGAAATGGAAGGGTATTTGTCAAACTTCTGAGGTATATCTTCCTGCCCAGATGGGGAAACGCCATCAGGTGGTTTTTCTTTATTCTCCCGGCTCTTAATGTTTCACGACGCTGATCTTTGGATCAAAATTCTTCACATGAGGGAAGGAGCCACTTTCAAACTCATTAGGCAGCCATAGTGCAGTTCAGCTTTATATAAACACAAACTAGGAGAATTCTAGAGAAAGCAGCCCAGGTCTCTCTTGACTCAGCCAAGAGAGCAAGTCTGAGGACCGAGCCACCTCCTGCGGCTTCCGTTCAATATGGAATCACCATTCGCACCTTGCATCCCTGGCAGCGCCCTTCGGTCTGTACGCACTATGAATTGGGCCTAGCTGGACCCAAGTTCATTATCAGCAGTATCTACTGTATACAGTTGAAAATGGATCCTGCAGATGGGGGACAGCTGTTTGTACTTAGCAGTAAGTGTCCCTGAAAGGCCAGCAGCCTCTGCCAAAGGCATTGTTCTCTGCAAAGCATCCATCTCTCAAAGACTCCATAAATCAGGGCCAGATGTCCACATGCAACTCACGTTTCTCTGAAGATTCTACTTTCTGGGAAAAAAAATAGATAGATGAAGTAGGACGCTCACAGTGGCAGACGCAGCCCTGAGAAGATGGTGCAAGTTCTAGGGGTGCACTAGGAACGGGGGACATATTGGCATGGACGAGGTTAATCCAAACAAGCCTACAATAGCTATTTTCATAGCTGTAGAATGGGTGTACCAAGATCAGCGATTGGGTCAATGGTTCTGAAGTTCTAGAGCCAGTACTGTGGCGTGTGCCCATCCTTGGGCCAGTTAGCCCTGAAGTGTGATTTCTTGCTCTTCACCCCCAGTAGTAGTAAGGTTTCCCATTTTTAGCTGGGTAGATTCGAGCACCCAGTAGGTTCATATAGCCATGTATATTTCTTTCCTGAAGAACTAGCAAATGGGACTCTGGTCGATGCAAGTTTAGGTCTTAAAGGGATACCTCCTTTTATTGAGCCCTTTTGCCATCCTATTAGCTGAGGCTCCAACCATTGTCTGGGTTTTGGCTATCTGGAAACTGTCCTTGGAATGGACACCTTCCCTAACAGGGTCCCTGCGTCCTGGACCATCATGCCAGCCCTGACATGGACTGCCTCCGGATTTTGAGCACAGCAGCTTGGTTAGTTCAGGCTGCTATTCTTACAGGTTTGCCAGTGATGACCAGCTACACCTAATGTGAGGCGATTACCACCTCATTATTAAGTGCACTGGAAATAAAGAGTGTCTGTCGTTAGAGACCCCCTTTGGGTCCTTTGTCAGCCACTTTCCACTAGACTGGGTGGAATAGTGTTAAGAGGATCCTGTAATTCTGAGCACAGAGGAGAATCAGGGAGCTTGTCTGGACTCTTGAGTTCTAGCATGTCTTGGCTGGGCCATGCCTCAGTACAGAGGGCAAACTCCCGGATTTTTGCATCCTCATTTAGAGGCTAGATGGGGAGGTACACAGTAAGTACTGCTAGGAGTGCTCAAGTGGAAAGCCGTTGAGTACATGTGTACTTAGGCAAGGGTGGCCCTTTGTTTAGGTTCAAGAGTTCCATAGGTAGGTGAGCCATCTGGATGAACCTAAAACTTGCAACTGTTTCATGATGCTTGTCTGCTGGTGGAGCTCCCAACCATGCTGCATGCTGACCCTCGACCAACTTCAGGCTCGGTCACCGACAGTTCTCTAGTATGAAATCCTTCACGTGATGTGCACCAGTGTTTTCCAGTGCATCAAAGCTGGTAGTGGCATATCTGAAGGCCATTTGCCAAGGGGGGCAAGGTATTGAGAAAGAGGCATTGAGGGTTTCTTGGCCACGAGATGCCATTTGGGGGAACTAGCAGTTTCTCCAAGGAACAGGGTCAAGTTGGGAACCAAGCTACTGCGATTCCTGGTCAACCACAGGGCTTTGAAGTCAAGGGAGTAGCAGGCCCACCATGAGGGCGCTCAAGTGCAATTGTTTAAGGAATGAATGGCTCAGGTGTCACAGTGAACCACTCTTACTTTGGTCCTTAACACCCATCCTTGCTCCCCTTAACAGGCAGGCAGTTCATCAGACGTTTGAGCAAACAGCTCCATGGGCTCCATTTCTCCATCTCTAATGTTCCCACCAGAAAGGGTCAGTGTGAACCCCAGGCAGGAGTTACAGAGCAGGTAGTGTGAGAGCCTGGTTCATGTCCTTTGTAGATGGCCTGTCTCAGTGACCACCCCCCATCTTCTAGGGGATGAGCACTTAGGAGTTAAACTTTGACTCCCATGACTTCAGATAAGGTATTAAGATTTTCCATGTTATGGGAAAAAGAAAGCCAAGCACATCTCAACATTGAGATAACAGCCAATATAGAAAACAGATAAGGACATTGACTCTTAGTTGTGCTCTTAATGAAAAGATACAAAATTCCTCAATGCTTAAAAAAAATCTATAATCAGGGACCATCTAGTTGGTTTCACTCTAGAGATATAAGGATGGTTCAACATCCAAGATTAATATGATATAGCATATGTTAAATCAGGGGGAGTCACATGATCTCAGATGCAGAAGATGCTTTTGAAAAGATTTGACATCACTTCATAGAAGACATAAAGAAGCTAGGTATAGACAGTCTATTATGTTGAGATATAATCTATCCATCACAGAAGGGAAACAAAGTATTTCCTGTGAATATCAGGAATGAGTAACATCTCCCTTCTTGTTCAGCACAGAACTCAAAGTTCTAGACAGTAACCTGGAAAGAAATAAATGGAATACAAACAGGAAAAGTCAAATTATTCCTGCTTGTAGGTAGGATTCTATACTTGGACTTCAGAGGACTCCACCCAAGACTTCAAACTCAGCAGAGTAGCAAAAAACTTAGGAGTAAGTAACCACGGTGGTGAGAGGTCAGTACAATAGAAGTTCTCAAGCACTGGAGGAAGAAACTCAAGACACCACTGGGAGACAAGGCCTCCTGTCACGATTTGGAAGAAGCTTATTTCAATGTCTGTTGACAACTGTGGTCTAGAGACTGAATGGGATCTAGAGATCTAACATTCTACACTGAAAAGAAAAAATACCCAAATTGATGTGGAAGGCTAGAAGTTTCCCCCCCAAAAATCCAAAGCAACCATGAGCAGAAGAATACTAAAGGCATCGATACCCAATTTCAGATTGTACTACAGAGCCATAGCAACAAGACAGTATGGTATTGGCACAGAACCAGTCATGTAGACAAGTGGAGTATGTAGAGCACCTTAATAAACCCACACTTCCGTAGCCATCAACCCTCCACAAAGGTACCAAGACACGTGTCAGAATGGCCTCTTCTAGTGAGGTTAAAACCAAATACAAAGATTGACACTAGACTCTTTCCCAAACTAAACCCAAGGTGGATCAGAGATCTTTCAAACTACAGGAACACACCAAGATAGGTGTTGGGGTTTATGTGTGCAGAGTTTAGCTCCCTCAGCCTGACACTTTGCAAAGAGCTGTGGCTGTGATTTAGGTCAGCTAAGGCAAACCTCAGCTAGGAGGAGGAAAAGTTCTCTTCCCCTTATCGCAAGCCACAAGCTCTGCATGGTTTGGCCTAGAAGAAGAAGCTTCCTGCATACTGGACCTGGGAACAGTACATTCGGGGATTAGATAATGTCTACAAAGAACTTTGGGAGGGTACTTATCAAATGAACAGGAACAATCTGAATTTAGCTCTGTGTACCCGCTGAGACATGATATTTGGGAAATGTAGATGAAATGTTACTGAAGAATTGCTTGCTTTGTTAGAAGAAGAATATAAAAGGAACTTGCAAATAAACCTCAGCATGCAGTTGCAATTGCTGCCTTGGCTCTGCATCCCCTGTGTCCCGGTGATTTCGTGACCCTTACCCAGGGACCCAAACGCACTAGACGTTCACAGATAGGCACAGGCAGCGATTTCTCAAACAGGATGAAAGAATCAAAGATTAATTGAGGAGCTTCTGCACAGCCAGAGAGCGAGGAGAACATGAAGGATAGAAAAGTCTTTGCTAGCTATTCACCCGACAGAGGGTTCATGTCTAGAATATGCAAACAAGCAGTCCAGTCAGTAAGTAGGCAAGCAATCTGAATGGACTTCAGAAGTAGTTCGAGTGTCTAATGTGGAAAAGAATGCTCAGGTTTGACGAGGGAAATGCAAGTCAAAGTTATATTGAGATTCCATCTTATCCCAGTCAGAATGGCTGTTGTCAAGAGAATGCTCGATGGGGAAGAGGGGACCCTTATATACCACTGGTGGCAATGTTAGCTAGCACCGCCTCTGGGAGACAGCAAGTTCTTCAAGTCAAGAGTGGTTGTATCATGATCCAGCTATTCTGCATCTGAGTATGTTATTAAAGAAAAGAAAATTAGCATACAGGAGAGAGAGCTGTATACCCATGTTTACCACGTCACTTCTCACAATAGCTATGTTGTAGAATTGGCCTAGGTGCTCATTGACGAATAAGAAAATGCATGTGTGCATACACAAAATGGTATAGCCTTAAGAAGTTAAGTATCATTTGCAGAAAAGTGACTAGAACTAGGTCATGATGCTGAGCGAGAGAGAAGAACACCTGGTACTTGTCTTTGGCTTATGTGGAAGAAACTGACCCAGTGTAGGAGGGCGGCCGATGGGGAAGGAGGCCAGGAGGTAAAGAGAGGCAGGAGTAGGTGTGATTGGCACATGATATGCACGTCTATGGGGATGTTAGTGCACAGATAGCTGGGGCTGGACACAACTCGGTGATGGTGCACTTGCCCAACACGTGTGCGGTCCTGGTTCCCATTCCCGGCACTGGGGGAAAAGGCTCAGTTTTAAGAGGGGATGAGCAAGACTTCAGTACCAGAGAAGGGCAGCTGTGGCAGGGCTAGCCTGGGGAATGGGGTTGAAGGTGGTCACTGGGGAGGCCCAGCTCACACTCTTCTCACTTTTGGGCCCAAATGCCAACTTGGATTAGTACCCAGGAGACCTGGGAGGGGGGAGTTAGACTCTGCTGTCAGTGCCTCGCCAACAGGTGGGAAATGAGTGCGTTTCCTGCAGGTGGCTGTGGGAAGGTCCCACGTGTGTGCTCACCCCCTGCACCTAGGCACTCATGGGCGGAGTAAGCAGCCTCAGGGCTGACACAGGAAGCCCCTGTGGCCATCTGCCTGGTGAGGGTGTCCAATGTGGATACAGAGAGGGATGCAGAGCCCCTCATGTGCCATGGCAGGCAGTGCCAGGGTCCTGCATGTTGCCGAGGGAGAAGGATGGGACCATATGACTGTGGCTGTCCTTTTGTCCCAAGGTGAGCTGGAACAGTGGCACACCCATGCTGTGGCTGCCTTCACCTGTCCAGGGTTGATGGTTGGCCTTGTTTTACTCCTGCATGGTCTGGGCGTTGCAGGCTGGGTGTGCAGGGGAAGGGTCAGTCTGTCCTGACCTTCCCGTCTGTCCAGTAATACTGCCCAAGGCTTCAGCAGCAACAGAAGTCACTTGGAGCAGTGACCCAGCCCATTTTTTGTGTTCTCAGACAGCACGTCTCTCCCTTTCCAGGGCTCGCTGAGGTCTCTTTCTCCTCTGCTGGCAACAGGTTGAATCCTGGTGACCAGGAAGCTCATCTCAGCTTGCAGGACACTCCGTTCTTGATCCCTATGGCATGTACGACAATGTAATGCATTGATCTGGCTCTCCAGGGTACTGACTGGGGGTACAGCAGGGACAGGCCCTAGGAACTGCAGAGACCACGTCCCCCATTTCTTGAAGTCCAGAGCTGGCTTGTCCCCACCCTCTGTCAATACAGAGGTCGGCCACCTGAGGCCCTATGAAGGGTGTGGAAAGGAGGAGAAGAGTGGATGGGGAAATGGTGACAGCTCAGAAGGCAACAACTTGCTCCCCACCCAGAAAAGGAAAAACAAACAAAAAAACACACCCAAGCAGGATGAATTCGCTCTCGACCTAGGACCATGAAACTCACATTGTTCACAGGGAACTTGGCTCCATACAGAACCATACTGTTGTGAACACCCCAAGAACTGTCTCAAGAAGTCCCCACCGTGATATCAAGGATGCTGCCTGACTTCTCCCCTGTAAGGGCGAGTGCCAAGACTTGTCTCCATGGCAGTTTTTATAGTGAAAGACACCAAGGCCCTAAAGCACTATCCCAAGTAAAAGATCCCATGAAGCCACTGGCAAAACTTAGACAGCCTACGTTCATGTTTAAGAATGTGCTTGGGACTGAATAGGATCCCGTCCTCGTCTTCATTTAAGGCTATTGCCTCCTTGCTGTCCAGAGTTGGTTGTGCTGGACGTTAGAGCAGGATAGGTGTAGCTGGTCTCGGGCAGGGAATCACAGTGGACTTTAGTGGAGCTAGCAGAGGGAGACGATAATGTGTTTCCTGCCTAGGGACAGATCTGGGTACTTGGGGCGGGGGACACTGTTGACCACTCATGGAACTACGGATTGCAACTATGACCAATCCTGTTTGGGATTGGTCGTCTGGGTACTGGAGTCTGATTTCTTCAGATCTACACCAATAGGCACAGAGCCGTCACGATGACCCCATCTGCTCCTCCTTTTCACACCCTTCATAGGGCCTCAGGAGGTTGACCTCGTGTGCTGCTTTTATCCATCTTCTTGCCTCCCACCATTTTTTTTTCAGCAGGAATCAAGACTTATGACAGGAAAGTCTGAGACCTTATTCCCCCAGTTCTTTTTTTAGCCTTCAGTTTTGGCAGGGACACAGGACATTCTCCTGTCCTTGCAGTTATAGCTTTTGCTGGAGTCATCCTAGGGGTAGCATTGTTCCCTGGGGTGCCAGCCCTTGAGTATGCCACTTTGCAAATTCCTCAGTCACTGCTTGTGTACCTGCATGTGGTCCATTCACTACGCTGTCATCAGTTAACTCCTGAATGAGGCAGGCGCTTCTCAGGACCCTGAACTGGAACATTCACTCAGGTCAGGTGTATAGCTCATGGGACTCATAATAAAAGGGGACGTGGTCCTCTTCCTCAGGAGATAACATTGAGACACCAAGACAAGCAAAGGTCCCTTTGTGACTACACAGGTTTCATGTTCATGATGTGGCCTTGCACTCGAGGTGAGGGTCCCCCTACCAGCCTAAGGCCTGTCAGTGCAGCAACATGTGCAGGGTGGCCCCAGGCTCCACCCAGACCTTGGTAAGACCCTCCGGGTGTAGTTGGGATTCCTTACCCGAGACTACCAGAGCTTATGAATTGGCCTGAGAGCCAAGATCTACCTGGTAATTGGCTCACCTCACTCAAGGTGGTTTGGAGGAAAACAAAAACAACAAAAAAAAAAATAGAAAAAAAGCCATATGCTCCATCGACAGCAGAAGGATTTCTCAGATTCACTGCCAGCAGCGACCTTGGTGGTAATGGCCAACACCATCCAGCTATGAGCTTTCTCTGCTTGCTCTAGGCCATGCTGAGCACTCAGTAGGCATTCCAGGTTTATCCTGGCTGGAAAGGGTAGCTCCATTATACCCGGCAGGAAAATCAAGGAGTGAGGGGGAGTGATGTGCGTGGTTTTGTACAGGCTGAAGTGCAGCCTCTACACAGCATCCTCAGAATAAAAAGCCTTGTATAGTAGCTCTTTCAGGTTGAAAGCAGCATTTTATACACCATGTACCAAGTCCTAATAGCCAAGAATTGTGTTGTAGCAATTTTTAAACACCTCCTGGGTCTGCTGGGAGGGGTCCCAGCTATGAAGTCTGCAGGACACTCCGTGTTTGCATCATGGCCTGGTCTCTCCACTCAGCTCCCAACTGCGACTCCATGGCAGAGCTTCAGCCTGTCCAGCAGTCTAATGTACCTCCCACTCAGTTTCCTTCTCTTCAGGGCCACATCAAGACCCGAGGCTTTCCCGGCCTCCTCCAGCATTTCCCCCAACATGTTAAGCTCTCAACAGGTCAAATCCTGTCCTAGGATCCAGATCAAGATGATTGGTACTCCCACTTTGGTCCTGGAGAACAAGACTCAGAGACCAAGCGTCTAACCAAGGCCACAGAGCAAGAGGGTAGTTGAAGCCAGGTTCAGAATCTGGAGCCTGTGGTTCTCATTGCTGTAGTCAGAGTAGTTCTAACTTAACCTCAAGCCACGATATGATGTCCAGGCAAGAATTCAGTGCTATGCCCGACTAGACCTAGTCCTCTAGGTCCTGGGAAGCTTAAGTTCTAGAATGATGGACGTGGTCGTTCATGCAGAGTGGTAACTGAGGCTCTCATGTCAGCTTCTCCACTCCAGGTGCACAGGTGTGTCGGGACTTTTGTCTGATGAGGCCTGTGCTGCTCAGGAGTCTGTCGAGTAGCCTTTGTCAGTGTGCTATCGTCTCATGACCCGCGAGTTCTGCAGAAGATGCCTGGCCCAGTCTTCACACTCTTCAGGACCATAGAGGCAACCCAGTTTTAATCCGTTTGCAAGTCTGGAACTGGTATAGGTTTTGGTGTTCTCGTGTGGACTTTGTCACGAGTTTAATTTACTGACTTTTCCCCTGGTGTCCAGGAGAGTTGGGCAGTTCAACCTTCAAGCATTTCCTGGCACATAATTGGGGAGCACCTAATGTAACAGGGGTTCTTGGGCAACGGTCTCTTGCTCTTCCCTACTCCTTTGTGAACAGGAAGCCCACTTTTAGGTTCTTGTTAACTGACTTCCTGCAATGAGCCCATCCATGTTTCCCAGACAGGGAACACCCCTGGATGAGGACCCCACGCCAAGCATGCATTCATGCCTGTTATCCAACTGTCCCCCTTTCACTCCTCAAAGCTCTTTGTACTCATACTCCAAGATGGGAGGAAAGCTTACACCAAATATTTCTTCAAAAGCCAGTTTTGAATAGAACTTTCTCCCCGCTTCAGTCTCCCAGATTTTCCAACCCAGCATCAAGCAGCATAGACCCGTCACCCTAGGAGGGTCGGCAGAGCCAGCCAAGAGCAGCAGACAGCCCCAGGCAGCTGGCATTTAGCTGGGAGAAAGGACTCAATCGCTTTGGGCTGTACTTGTGGTCAGGACTCTAGGGACATCCCAGCAGCAGCCGAGATCCTTCATATCAGGCGTTTCTCTTCCACATCCCCCCTGTGGTTGGCCTTGCCAGCCTAGAGACACTCGTTAGAAGAAAAAGGACTCTGGTTTTGGCACAGGAGTGAGAGGATCTGTCAGTCCAATCTGGAGTCTGGTACACACCAGGGATCTCCGGTGTCTACTTGGTGCTTAAATAGCCATTTGGATCTCTTTTGAATCCTTTGAGTTCTTATGAGGGATGAGATTCGGAGCGCTAAAGGGCAGTGCCCAAAAGGTTGGGAGTTTGCTCAAATGCTTCTCCCAATTGCTCTTTCCTCTGGAAAAGGAGTGGAGTAAACTCAATTGCAACACCCAAGTCCCCAGACATCACCATCTGACTGTAAAGACTATGGCTGACGGGTATGCAAAGGAAGAAGTGGTAGTCTGTCATCCTTGAGTAGCTCGAGTAGATTGATAAGACATGGCAGCGTAATGCTTCTTGAAAGTTAAACTGGTTTGTCCAAGATCAGGTAGATGGGATCCCATCCCCCAGGTACAAGCCTTTCATTGTCTTGCAAGATGGGTGGAGAAAGAGGGAACTGGGTCCATTTACACAGTGGAGGACATCATTCCCTTCCAGATAGTCAAACTCTGAAGGGGAGGCATGGTCTCTTAGGTACCTTAAGTCTTCTCCAGTTGGCAGCTGGTCAGCCCGGCAGGTGCCCCGCCCAGTGGCCCTCTCTTCTGGGTGCTGCCTGAGCTGGACAGCACCCCCTCCTAGATTGGTTCTGTCCAGAAAAGCACCTCCTTGATGTCTCTGGGTGTCTGGGCACAGTGTTCTTTGGCCGGGGAAGGCAGGGTCCCTTGTCCTCAAAGTCCTCGCTCACTCTTCCTCCCCTCCGTGCCCCACACTCTCCATCCCTCCTTTCTCCTTTTCCAACGTCTGATGGGCTCCCTGTCCTCCAGGGACTTCATGCTCCACCTAACTCCCTGTCCAGTGAAGGAGAGGGCCGCATAGGTAGGGTGTGTGACCACCCAGGGGTCTCGGGCGGGAGCCAGGCGGGTCTTGGGCCCCGTGTTAGGCCCCTTAGTGTGGCCCTGGGTGTCACTGGGAGGCGGGGTGTCTGAGGTTCCTCCTGGGAGCTGCGTTTGTCAGTAAGCACGTGCTTCCCCTGAGGTTGTCGGGGGCCCAAGTACCCCAGGGTTGCTCCTGGAGCCCCTGTGGCCGCAGGCCTCCCCCTCCCACAGCCTCTGCCACTCCCTAGCCTTAGGCCTCCCCAGGCTGCTGCAGACTTCCATGTCCAGACTCCTCCCAGAGATGCCCAGAGCGCCTTTGAAATGCACCATTCTTCACCTCTGGGGGTGGGGGGGGGAGGGTTGCTGTCTGCCTATCCTGCACCCTGTGGAGTGGGCAGGCCCTGCAGGTCAGTGCCTTGTGCAAGGCCAGAGCCCCAGTGCAGGTTCCAGAGGCAGCTCTGAGCCCCAGTGGGCGTGGAGAGCCAGCACTGCCTTGGGTGGCCCAGTCCCTGGGCAGTGTGGGGTGGGGGGTGGGGGGCATGTACTGGCTGCTCCTCCCAGCTGCCCGCACTTGTACCCCTGAGATGAGAGAGCGGTTTTCCAGGGGATCCGAGGTGTGGCTCTCAGAGGACAGAGGCCAGCAGCAGTCTGTGCCAGGCCCCTGGAGGCCTGGGGGTTCTGATGTGGACGCTGCGGTGGGAGGGCCCAGCTGCTGGAAGCCAAGCAGCATCCCCAGGGACACACCATGCGCCTGCCTCCCAGCAGAGGCAATGTGGCCAAACCTGGTGCCCAAAGTGGCGCCTCTGCCGCATGGGACAGCAGGGCCTTCCAAAATGGCCTCCTGTCTCCAGTTGTTCCCAAGAGTCGGTGGGGCAGGGAAGCCATGCGGGTGGTGGGGCGTAGGGCCCAGCCTGGAGGCGCAGCCTCCTGACGCCCAGGATACGGGCTCCGTGGTCCTGGCATGGGCTCCCTCCCGTCCCCCCCACCCTCTGGCCGTTTTCAGCAGTGGAGGCTGCGTTTTGTCCACGCAGGGAAGGGGAGCCAGCCACAGGCTCTGGCAGGCTGTCCCTTACAGAAAGGGTCTGGTGGCTGGAGGAAGGCTTGTTCCCCATGGCTGTCCCACAGCTTCTCTGACTCACCATTTCCCTTCCACGGAGCAGATGTGGCTTTCCATGTGGGTCTGCCTTCCACTGCCCAGCTGGGCCTCCTTGGCCACGGGAACTTGGACCTGTGTCTTTGGAGGTGGGGACATTAGGCCACACAACGCTCTGTCTCCTTCCTCCCTTCCCATGACAGATCTTGCAGTTATTCTGGGGACACAGAGCTCTGAGGCTGAATTACTGCGAGGGCTGTATCATGGCAACCATACCTGTCCTGGCTCCTGTCACTCTCCTGTGCCACCGCGGCCTGCAGGAACTTGCTCCAGAGAAGTCATTATGGGGCAGGCGGATCTGGATGGGAGGATGCTGAGTCCCTACTGTCCCCCAGGCCCATCAGGCAGTGCCCTGGGCAGGAGCCTGGGTGACAGGCAGATGGGGGGTCGGGCGGTGGGTGCATGATGGGGCTGCACGTGTGTGTGGCCCACAGCCCACTGGAGTCCACAGAGCCAGGGTCACTTGTTGAGGGTGGAGGTTTCGGAAAGGGACGAAGCCTAGAGGGCTCCTGTCTTTCTGCCCTCCTGATTTGTACCCTCTTTTGTTCATTTCTTGGCTACTGACCGCAGGGTAGGGCCCTAGGGGATGTGTTGGTGACCCTGTTGTCACAGAGCTCACATCCAGGTGGGGACAGGGCCTGTCACAGTGCACAGGCTCATCACTGGATCCTGATGTTGAGCGTGTTGCTCGGTGGGTGGGGAGGCTGCCCAGGAGGGGCCTTTGACCTGACACCTGCAGGCCCTAAGCAACTTAGTGAGATTATCTATAAATAAAATATAAGAAAGGGCTGAGATGTGGCCCTGGGGCTAAGCTATGGGTTCAATCCCTGGTACCAAAGAAAAAGTTAGCTCAGTTAACTGGTCAACCCTCCCAATACCAGCCAGCCTCAGCCCTTTTTATGTAAAAGAGAAGTAAATGTAAAGCCACATCAATGTTTATAGCAGCTCAATTCTAATAGCTAAGCTATGGAGCCAACCTAGGTTCCCTGGAAGAGATGAATGGATAAAGAAAATGTGGTATATATACACAATGAAATATTACTCAGCCATAAAGAAGAATGAAATCATGACATTTGCTGGCAAATGGATGGACCTAGAGACTATTATGATAAGTGAAATAAGCCAGTGCCAAGAAACAAAGGTCTTTTTTTCTGATATGTGGAAATTAACCTACAAAGGGGTGGGAATAGAAATAAAGGGAAGAAAGGAGGATGGGAAAAGGAAAGACAGTGGAACAAATTAGACATAACTTTCCAATGCACGTTTATGAATATACCACAGTGAATCTCTCTGTCATGAACATCCACCAGACTGGGGTCCTAATTAGAATCAGATCTATTCCATGCTCGTACAAATATGTCAAAATAGACTCTATTGTCCTGTATAACTAAAAGGAACCAATAAAAAAGAGGAAGTATCTAAAAGCATAGGCTCGAAATTCAAACCAACCTACTTTACATTCCTGCTGTGGGCCAGTGACTTTGCTCAAGCGTATCCAGAATTGGAGGAGAGGAAATGTTGAAGCAGAGCCCTTGAAAGGCCATTTTAGGATAAAAGTTGTACTGATGTCGTCAATGTAGCAAAACAGATTCTTGCTGACACATCTGCCTGTGTCAACCGTGTCCTCCCCTCCCCCAGTCCTTCTGCAAAAGTGAACCTGGAGACAATCGGATCCTCTTTAACCTGTGGTGTCGGTGAAATGCCTCCTGCTGTATGTAACCCAAGGACTCCAGAAACAGGGAAGTTCACAGGGAAGACCCAGAGCTTTTCTGATCCTTCCTCAAGTTCTCCACAAACAGGGGAATACAGTGTATGCCACAGGACATGGTGCAAACAGATTAAAAGGACCCTGCATGGGAAGTGCTAAGTGTAGACTCTGGAGAGCAAACGCTGGAAGATGTTCTTAGTATTGGGAGTCGCCTGGCTCCAAAGACTAAGTTCCCCATCCCCCGAGAAGAGCCATCCAATGGTGAGCCCTGCTGGCTCACATGATCCTTACCCACCAATCAGACTAGCCCTGTGGCTCACATGATCCTTACCCACCAATCAGAAAGCACCCCATGCCAACTGTCAAACCCCTCAACAGTTAAACTGTCATAACTGTCAAACCTCCCCCGGCTCTATAAATATGCAGAGCAGTTCCTCAATAAGCGGGCATTTTCTCCAACAATGAGCCTTGTTGGTTCTTTCACTTAGAGCTCAGCATCTGGCTGGGTGAGCTCCTTTCCAAGACCAAGCACCTGTTGTCACTCACCACCCGCCTGTTTCTACGGAGCTCGAGGCTGGACTTGGTGCAGAGGACACTTGGGTGTGTGCTGTGGACGGAACCAGGGCCTTGAGCCTGTGAGGCAAGCGCCCTCCCAACTGAGCCCGACCTCCAGCCCAGAGGGCACATTGACCTCGTAGGTGACTGGACTTATTTGGCTAATTCTCCTACCACACCCTAGGAATGGAGGATCTGAAGAAGGCAGCGTCTCCGACTTCAAGGAATTCATGGTCTAGGTTGGTTGCAGTCTCTGAAAAATCACCTGCACGTCACCTGGAATCTTGTTAGTAATTCAGTCCTGTCCCCATTCCTGGAGCCACCCAGTCAGGAGTCTGTGGGGTGGTGTCAGCACTTGGCATTTGACAAGCCCTCTGGGGGCTTCTGATGGCTTCAGTTGGAGAACACCGACTAGTGGGAGAGAGGCAGAGGAAAAATATGATTTTTTTTGGTGTTTTAGGCCAATCCAGGGACCCTGGGAACAGAGGCAGGAGGGTGGCCCCAACTTGGGGGTTTCATAGGGGGGTTGGGGCATGAGCTGAATCAGGAAGTACAGATAATGAAAAGGCCCCTTTCCTGGAAAGGGGAGGAGTCTCCCATCTCCCAAGTGGCTGTGAACTTTAGGGTGAGGGGGGTATTCTTGAGTGGCAGGGAGGGTGGCAGGAACATCTGGTGTACCTGGGTGTCATTGTGAGGAGGTGGCAGGGGGTCTTCCCCACTGGGGAGCCTTGCAGATTAGAAGAGTTCCTTGTGGACCATGCAGCCCCCAGGGCGTCCTTGGGAGGCCCAGGGTGGGAGGGACCGTGGCTTCCCAGAAGGGGGGAGGTAGCAGATGCCTGAACAGTCCTGTCTCTAGAGTGAGGATGTTGAAGGTAAAAGTGAAGAATAGCTTTGTCTGTGGGTGGGAGGAGACCAGAGTAAGGATTCAGGGCAGAGCAAGTTAAAAAAGAGAAAGGGCCGCCATATTGCTTAGAGAACTTTCTGGAAGAGTATCTGGTGAAGGGCAGCTCTTTTGACAAGGCTCAGGTACAGTCCCCAGGGTCCCCCGGGAAGCACTTTCTCTAGCTTGCAATGAGCTCCGAACACATTCGGAGGGAGAATTCAAGGACTACGTGCCTCAGGAAGAACCCAATAAGACCTCTGCCCATGAACCCACGATGCACCGTGTTGGTAGACGTGTCCTGATGTTAGAAATGAAAAGATGGGAGAAATTGGACATGTTTGAACAGGTGAAATGTAGCCATGAGCTTCTTAGAAGCCAGAGCGGGAAACCATCCTCCCCTGGGTCTGAAGAATTTGATTCCATTTTAGGAGTGTAGACTCTTAGAGCTGCGAGAGCCTGAAGCAGGGTCTGTGGATGGACCAATATTTGGGGCCAGATAGTTACTCACTGTAGAGGGCTGGCTTATCCCCCCTAGGTGCCGAAGGCACAGCCCCCTTGTCCAGCTGTGACAGCCAGACGTGTCTACCAAAGGTGACCAAGTTCTCTAGGGGCAGGTGTTTCTTGGTGAGGATCCTCGATTGGAGACCTATGTCCATTCTCTCCGATGCTCAGCTCATCACTGGTGATTTTGTAATTGGAGAAACTGAGGCCTAGATAGGTCTCCAAAGTCCACTTAAGTTAAGTCACCCTAACAAGACACCAAGGAGCTCTTATCATGGGACATTTTCTTCCCACGCCTGCATTCATTCTTTCCTTCAAGAACCTCCCTCCCAGAGGGCACAGAATCCCACCATGTGAATTCTAGGAGCCAGTAGGGGGTTCTTCAGGGTCATCCTGCTTCAGGAGCAAGGGAGCTGGACGTCCATCCAGCAGCTCCCACAAGCCCTTGGTCAGGGCTTCTCTGTTAATCTCCCAATGGGCAAACCCTACTGTACCTAAACCCAAACCCAAATCCCCCAATCCCCAGGATAATAAAACAAGGAGTTAGGGCCTGACAATAGGAAGCAGAGCCAGCCACACCAGAGCTGCAGTGAATACCATGGGTACCAAGAGCAAACAAGGTGTGGCCCCTGTTCTCGTGAAGTTCATCACACAGAGAGGGAGGCAGGCACTGACCACTCCATGAAATGTCAGGTCACACAGAGGCAACACTACAAAGAACAGGTGTGTGATGCTCAGGGTGGAAGTAGCAAAGAACTCTTCCATAGTCCCTGTTGCCACAGAAGGGACATTTGAGCTGGAATTCACAGGCCAAGGGAGCAGAGAAAGAACAGCATGTGCAAAGTCCCTGTGGCACTAAGTATAGCAGAATCCAACTGGAGGGCCAGGAAGCAAAGAGAGAGTGGTCCAGTTGTAGATGTGGCCAAACCTTGAAGTGTGTGTTAGGAGGGCCACGGGGAACCTTTGAGGATTTTAGGTAGAGAGAGGCCAATTTCAGAGAAATATTTGGGTTGTTATAAACAATAAGTAGGTGTGGGTGACAAGAGTGGAAGCAGGGAGACCCAGGTGCTCAGGGGTCCCTTCCACATACCAGATGAAAAATGGTAAAGGTAAGTAGCAGGTGTGAAGGACATTCTTCTAGACCCTGGAGAGCTTTACCAAGATGTCACGCTACCCTCATAATCCAACGAGGAGGCAGGCGCTCTTATTTCTCCCCATTTCAAGGAGGGAAAGATGGAGTCTCGCGTCTTCATGGAAGCAGTGGGTTCCTAACTCTCTAGATCAGACTAGGAGAGTGGTAAAGGAGAGGGAATGGGTGGGAAATGCTTTTGGGTGACTTTGACGCCACACTCATTCATTCATCGAACACATTCTGGTACAAAGCCCGCTCCCTGCTGGTCATTCCTCAGGGAGCTTGTCCTCGCCACGAAGCTGCCTACCCCTCTTCCTGACATCCCTTTTAGGTAGGTCTTGTGGTGACCCATTTTACAGATGAGAATATGGAGGCTCAGAGAGATGAGATCATCTGACCCTAAACATTAAGACACAAGAGAATATCCTCAGGGTTCAGACTCAGGTTGATCCAGCTCCCAAATGCATATTATTTCTTTTTCCAACTCCACAGTTCCTGCCAAGACCCGGCCCAGCCCAGGAAGTCATTTGCTGCAGGCCAGGAGGGGCCTGGGAGGTCTGGGAGGTGCTGAGTGTTGACATAGGGTCTCTGACAGGCATGGTATATAGTTTTAATTAAGGTTGTAAGGGGTGAAATCTGAGAACTCAGGTGGGTGGCCTGCGGGTCCTTTGATTTTCCAATGCACTATCTTCCAGGTCCACAGGATGAGTTCCTGGTTGAGTCCTGGAATGTTCCGGAATCAGGACTCCAGAGATGCAATCCTCTGTTAAATGTAGGTGGATATGGACTGCGTGAAACCCAGAGGGGGGCTGGGAGAGCGTGCTGGACCCCAGCCTGTTTCTCCTGCTTCTTTCATTAAATAGATTAATTTGGAGCTGGGTATGAGTTTTCCAGGGGCAGAAGTTATTGGTCCCCTGGAGCTAGGGCACGACCCAGTTCTCAGGAACTGCCCTGTGTGTCTGGAGACCAGCTGGGGTCTCCTTAAAGGAGCTCTGGGCTGAGGAACAGGGGCTGGACTGAGGTTCAACTCGGCCCCTCATTTTTTGGGGGGGTGACTTTTCCTATTTCCTCCCCCCCCCACTCCCCTTTGGTTGTTCCAGAGCTTTCCATTTCATGCCATTATTTGGAAGGCACTTGGATTTGCCATTGTGGACAATTCAGTCACAAGTCTCAGGCAGACTCCCACTAGAGCTGCCGTCCTGGCACCCCTAGCCCCTGACTCCCTTTTGCCTCTGCTCACAATCCCCCCCCTTGAATTTGTGGGTGCAGAGCTAGCCAGAAAAGGAACTGCTCTTAAGAAGGAGGCGAGTGGAGGAGGGGACCACAGAGGCCTCAGGAAGGGGTGGCCATTCCTTAGGAAAGGGGAGCAGACAGCCCTGGGCCAGGGCCACCCTTACATTTCCTGGGGGCCTGAGTTGAGCCTCCGCTGAGTTCTCATCCGGGGTCTTTTTCAGATCTTGACCTGAGAGCTTGGTGAGCAGCGGAGTTGGGGGCAGGCGGGAAACAGAAGCAAATTGAAAGACCAAGGTCAATGCTGATGGGAGACTAAACAACAAAGGATTTTTAGTAAAAAAACAAATTAAATAAGATATACAGGAAAGTGTTCAGGCCAGCTCTATAATTTGCTTGACCCGTGAATAATGAAAATACAGGGTCTTTGTTCAAAAAGCAGGAAGCAGGAGTGCTGAGAGGTCCTAGAGGGTAAGGCTTTTCCCTTCCTCTGTGATTTCCTTCTTGATGCGTGTTGGTGTCTTTCTTTTTCTTTTTTTCATTTTTTAAAAATTTGCTATTTGATATTATTCTAAGTAAAAAAAAGAAATAAAAATGAATCTGAAATCACAAGCATGAATTTTACCATCTTCCCGTCACAGGATGTCAACTTTCAATGCAGAGGCAGAAGCCGGGGATCCTCCACAGAATCACCCGAGTTGGCAATTTGTGCTCCAGAGCTGATGTGGTGTGTGCCTCCCGCCAGATGTCCCAGGAGCAGAAAGTCCATGCAGAGCTGGGTCATCTGTTCTGCCCTTATGTCCGGATACGTGCACATTCGACCAACCCCCTGTACCTTGAGCTTACAGGTAAGGGAGGAAGGGAAGGAAGGAAAAGAGACTATGGTGTGCCCCACTTTCCCCTTTCCTCTGATGTCACCATCGGCAGCACAGGTGATTGGTGAACACAGGGGGTGATGTGAAGGGCAGAGGCCAGGATGGGCTTCCTTGCTGGTCTCTGTCTTAGCGTGCCATTGGCTTCTCTGTGCATTTGATGCAACTTCTTATCTCAAGGAAAAGTGTGGCATTTTTCCATCTATCCGTGACTACCTTCCTGCCTGGCTGTGAACACAGCACAGTCACCTGGTGACCCATCCTGGGTCCACCAGAACCCTGTGCTCACGGGGCCTTCTCAGCGTCATATGCAATGACAACGCAAGAACTGGAAGGCACACATATCCTATGGGCTTTTTTGCTCCCACACATGCCTTGTGGTCCCATTGGGCTTCACTCAGAGTCAAAGGTAGAAGTAAACAGACTATCAAGTGGTGACGGCTGAGCTCATGAAGTTAGCCTTGCCAGGTGACAGAAATGGAGACCGAGTTCTAAGCCATGGGAATCATCATGAGAGCCGATGTCACAGCAGCCTGAGGAGATGCTGGGCTTGGTACAGGCCAGAATGACCTAAATCTAAGGTTCTAATAGCCACATGGGGCAGAAGAGGTATATTTTTAGGGTCAGAGGGGATGGAGCTGGGATTGAGATGACTTGAGGCCCTTAAGGGAGCTGTGTTCTCCATGAACATGGAGCTCCCACCCAGGGAAGTGGCATGAGAGCTAGATCTGCCTAGGCCTCTGGATAAGAATGTTTTTAAAACTCCAATGAAAGATCAGATCCTTTATATGAAAGAATATAGTCCAAATTCACACAATCTATGGGGCAGACTTTGGAGTATTAAGAAAAAAAAAGGCAAATCCACACTGTAGGCACATATCCAGAAACTGAGGTGAATAAGTGCATGAGCAAAATGTTCCAACTGAGGATGAGTTGATATGCAAACACACACACACACACACACACACACACACACACACACACACACACTCTCACACCCCTTCAATCCACACATGAAGTAAAGCACTATAAAACTGAGTCAGCAGAAAGTAGACTGATAACTCGAAGTCATAAAATATTAAGCACTATTAGACAAACATGTTAAAATTATAGAAAACAACAGAACAAAGAGAAGCCACAATAAAATAATGCAGTGAAAAAAAGAACAGCTCAACTGGGTAAAGCATAACAGGGGACTCAGAATCATTCAAAATATACTCCAGAAAATTCGATGGATGGGACACTGTAAAGATTAAACACAGCTAAAGAGCAACTTAGTAAACTGGAAAACCAAACTGAGGAATTAACCAGAATGTATAATGCACACAGAGACAGACATATGGAAAATTTGAAAGGCAGGTTTATAGTTAGGAAGGATGGGGAAAAAAAGTGTAATAAAGGACAGAAAGAATTTCCAGAAAGTCAAATTAAAAAGAATTTAGAAAATAATCGAATATGTGAGTGTTAAAATTTTCCAGAACTGAGGGAAGATACAAATCTTCAAAAACTAAGTGTTATCATGTGCTTAAGCACATAATGAAATCCTCACAAAGATAATATCTTCAAAGTAATCAGTGAGAAAAGAGAGATTATCTACACAGCATATTCCTTCATTTGGCCAAGTCTCAGGGTATGAGTACAAATTGAATTGCTAATGAAAGCACAATTTTTTTTATGCTGACAGCATGCCTTTAGATATCGATAAGGAACCCCAGGAGATAATGGAAAGATAATCACAATTTTAAAGTTACAAATCCAGTTGATTAGCATTGCAGGTGAGATAAACATGTTTTCAAACAAAAACTGAGGAATGGCATCCCTCACAAACATTCCCTTAACACATTCCTGATGAATATCTGCAAAGAAAAGGAAGGGTTAATAAGAAAGAGTAGGAAGATTTCAATAAATATATCAGCAAATTAAATAATTATGTTCTCTAAAACAATCTGATGAGGGTTAAAATATACACAATTAGCCAGGGGTGATGCACATCTGTAATCTCAGCAGCCCAGGAGGCTGAGGCAGGAGGATTGCAAGTTTGAAGCCACTCTCAGCAAAAGTGAGGCACTAAGCAACTCAGGGAGACCCTATCTCTAAATAAAATACAAAAATGGGCTGGGGTTGTGGCTCAGTGCTTGAGTGTCCCTGAGTTCAATCCCTGATACCATTAAAAAAAAATAGATTGTGAGAATCAGGGTAGAGAACACCTGGATGGGAGCATTTTCAGATTCTTGTATGGTTTGCAGGAAAGGAAAAAACATGGATGCCTTTGGAGTTTCAGTCAAATGGCCCTGTTCAGAACATCAGGGTTTAACTAGCAAGAGAGTAAGATGACATACAATTTCCACACGGTGCTGGGTGTGGAAAGTGTACATAACAGGCAGTTGGTGGTATGGAAGACAGGAAAGAAACCAAAACACAAAGCAAAGAAAAAAATCCCATATAGAGAACAGGCTCAAACCAGAACTGGTAGAAATGAACACAAACAGTGATCCTGCCAAATGTGAACATCAGAATACGGTGTTAATTCACACAGCTGGTGAAACCCTCCAGTTAACAGACCAAGATGGTCAAATTCAATATGGTGGCAGATGTCACTTTCTGAATATGGGCCTCACCATGGTCACACTCCAAGTGCTCCTTTCAACACGTGGTTTTGCGGTTCCTCCCCCAAAGCATGGGGTAGGGTTCCCCATAAAGACTCGGTGGGCTTGTGACCTCTGCAGAAGCAGAGCTGTGTGGCATGACTATCCATGGTGAAGTGGGACAGAAGATGCTAAACACCTGAAGAATTTTCAGGAAGCAGGTTGATTGACCACAGGGTTCAGAGGTGACTGTCACCTAAGAATTCTTCCTCTGAACAAAGAGTAAGAAAATTCTTTGAACTTGACACCCAGTGTGGAAGGCGGGGCTGGGAGGTTCATATGACAAGTGCATTTCTTTCCATCCTCTAGACAGACGGGGGTTTCACAAGTGTTTTTTCTGCAAACCTGGTGTTTATAAACAAAGGGACAGCTGCTGACCACAATGCCTTCTGCAGATGTCCTCTGCACAATGCTCTCCAATGCTACAAATATGGTGGGGGTTTCTGCTTAATTATGGTAAGGGATTTGGGGAGGGGGGGGGTCTCTGGCCTGCTTCAGAGAGACTTCAGTCTTTCCTGGACCATTGACGGGTTTCTGCCTGGTGCAGGGGGGCTTGCCCCCCACAGAACCCTGTCCTGGGCTGATGCACCCATCTGAAGGCAGCTGGAGAGTGGCCACTACGCTCTTCCCACAAACATCGCCCCCCACTACCAAATATATACCCCCCAGGCAGGAGCAGCAGCTCCCAGTGACCAACATACACAGGCACAGAAGGCAATTTCCTTCCACTGGGGACAGGGCTGAGATGCCATTCTTGTTCCCGAGCTCCTCCCAGGGTCTGACCAAGACTAGATTCCAGCTGAACCACTCACCCTTGGCCTGTAACTCATTTTCTCTGAAGAGCTCGCTCCTCGATGCCTCTGCTGGATGAATATTTCCATCTCAGCCTTCTCCTCTAGGGAGCCCAACCCAAGGCACATCACATGGGGGATTCTGAACATGCTGATGTGGGTGGGGAGGGGGATTCTTCCCTTAATACAGCTTAATTTGAATATGCAGCCATGTGCTGCCTAAGGATGGTGACACACTGTCAGAAATGTATCCTTGGTTGATTTTGTCCTTGTGCGAGTGTCCTGGAGTGTGTGGGTGATATTGTCTCAGGGAACCATCATCACATACGCGTTGACATTGATCAGAACACCGTCCTGCAGTGACTGATGGGGCCATCATTTCAGGTGCCCAGAGGCCCCATGGCCATGTGGGAGGCAGAGTGTCCATACCACATGCAGATTCAGGATGGTAGGCTCCCTGGCTCCAAGCACATCCCATGATGGTCTTTAATGTCCGAAAGGTCAATAATGGCCGGCCAGAGAGAGCTCACTGGACAATTGAATTTCCAGTCATAAGAAAGGGGGCAAACTTGTTTTGACGTTCCCTGAGGCAGATCAAAGGAGTTATTAGTGATCATCACTGAGGTTCTGCTCCTGGCCAAATCTTTTCCAATTAGAGAAAACGAAATCTTTGCTCGGTGGTGAACCAAAACAGAACCGAGGTCCCTAATGAGTCCCTTGAAAAGGCAGCAGAGAATCAATTAAATTGGTAGAGCCATTTCAGAGGCTGTGATTTACTCTGTTACAGCAAGAGCCATAAAAACTGTCAAACGTTGGATCCAGAAATCTGCACGGTTTGCATGTGGAAGATGTTTGTGCAACACTATGGGTAAGAGCATGGTCCAGAAGCAAGTAATTACGGCACATCAGGGACTGACTCAGAGGCCATGGAGCCTTCTTAAGATGAAGATAAACTGTCCTTCCAAAATATGTCACCAAAGAGTAATTGATAACCCACACATCTTAATGGCCTATTACTAAGTTACAAAGGAGCGTCTTCACATGGAATTGAATTATGATTTCTTTTTAAAGTTTAATCACACAGGAAGACCGTGGGATTCTACAAACCAACAATATTAAAGCTGTCTGCGTGGAAGGGTTGATTCTAATTTGGTTAGAGCTTTGTGCCTTTGTGCTTTTCTGTACTTTGAAAGAGTCTGCTGTGTTTAAGGACTCAAATTATCAGAGAAACTGCAAAAAAAAAAAAATCATTGCCATCAAGAAAACAGTTTTTTTTTGAAACTTGTAGAAAATTTTGGAAAATGGATCAGGAAGTGAATTTTATTAGCTCAAGGGGTCAAAACTATCTTCCCAAATTACATAACAAACCTGTCAAAGAAGCCCAACTAGAAAGCCTGGTACCTGACCTCAGAGAGCAGCAGCAACTGCTACTCCGATTTCCCACTAAAAATAAGATCCATTTCAGATTCCTGCAGCCTTGAGATTCTAAAGTCATGTAGAGTCATTTGTGAGATTCTCTCCCTCTCTCCCTCCCTTTCTCTCTCTCTCTCTCTCTCTCTCTCTCTCTCTCTCTCTCTCTTTCCCTCTCTCCATTCTCACTCTGTTCCAAAAATATTCAGAAGTCTTATATTTTCTTGCAATTCTATTTTTTTTATAGTCCTTGCAGAAAAAAAAAAGAAAATCAGTGTGTGCCCAAGATCACCCATGTAGAAAGTGGAGGCTCATGTTCTCTCTCGCCCTCTCCTTCTCTTTTTTGATTCCTTCCCCCCCCCCCTTTATTTTTGTTTAGTGTCTTGAAGACATCGTGTTGCTCACACCCCAGACAATAAGACATATGAAGTTAATAAATTCCCTCCTGTTCTTCTCTCTCATCTTCCCAATGGACACTCCATTATCCCCAAGTCACTTTTCTTAGTTTCTTACCATTCCGACATTCCTTCTGCGTGAACAAATTATGTGCATGTAAATTCTCATCTCCCCTTTTCCAGAGAGGAAGTGAGTTTTACCCATCCTATGCATATTATTTTTCCCACTTCAGTTATCTCAGCTTTCTTCCCACACCGGGACATAAAAAACTCCATGGTTTCTTTCAGAGCAGCATAATATTCCTTGTATGGTTGTACCAGTCACCCACTGGTGGACATTGGGTTATTTCTAATCCCCAAACACATCCCATCCCACATGTGCACCTGAGTCTCCAGGATACTTTTTCCGATGGTGCAATTGTTGGGTTCAAGGTTATATGCTTTTGTATTTTAAAAAGTGCTTACAAATGGCCAGAGGAGTGTAATTGGTCCAAGCACCATGGAAAGATGTAGAGCTATGGGTGCCCTCGTAGGACACAGTGAGACAGCACAAACGGTAAATGAAGAGGGGGTGGGGAATGGAAATATGCGCAGAAAGAAAGCAGGAGAGAGGCTGCTCTAATGACATGTCTCTTGAGATCTGCACTGTGGCCTCCGAGTATCTTTCCTGCCACCCACAACAAAGACACGATAAGAGTCACAGAACCGTGATTGCTACTGGAGAGAAGCATAGTTTCCATGGCTCTGAGTCAGAGCAAATGTCCCCCACAGGGTGGGGAGGGCTTCTTGCTGCACCACGTCTCTTGCGTCTCAAGGACATGGGACCAGGGGCCCCAGTTCTGTGCATCCTCTGCCATTAAGGGCAGAGGCCCCAGGATGTCCCCGGCTGACTACAAATGGATCAGGAGGAAAATGCCAGCTCACGATATTGGGGGGCCCTGTGTCTCTGCTCCCTGGACTGTGAGGAAATGAACGGCTCTGTCTGCATTAGAGACAGACCGTTTCCCTGGACTCTTTTAATGGGACCTACCCATCAAGAGCGTAGCACTTGCGGTTTGTGCATTTTGAGGCCACACCTGCTCAGGGTCAGACAAGGCAAGGGGATGTGGGCTCTTGGCAAGGAGAGCCCTGTATGCCTGCAGGGAGAACCCTCAGTGGGCAGGGTGCGGGGCAGGGTTTATCCCATAACTCGGTCTTGGATCCCCAGAAACACAGGCAAAATAGTGTAGTAGGAAGCTTCACTATTGGACAAAGACCCGAGGAGAGCCTCCCCGTTGCCCACTGTGGGCAGCTGTGGGCTTTGATGGTGGATGAGGATCGAGGAGGTGTCCTGAGCACAGTGGGGGACAGCCAGCATGGGTGTGGCATGGTAATTTCACCTGCAGCTGCCACATCCATCAAGGTCCAACCAGAGCACAGAAACCCCCTGAGACTCAGGAGAGCCCAGGAGATTGGTCACACAGGAGCTAGAAGAGCTGAGCCTCCAAGGGGTGGATAGGGAGCACCAGGGGAGGAGAGAGGGGACCCGGGAATCAGGAACAGTAGAAGACACCACCGTTCCAGGGCTGGAGAGCTGGGGGAGCTAGTCTCCCAGGAAACCAGAGACAGGGTCGCCAGTTTTCTGCCAGCTTTTAGCATTAAACCAAGAGACCCAAGAGGAAGGCAGAGCCACAAGATGGTAGGTGCCTGGGTCTCTGAGCCACTGGGTCTCTGAGCCACTGGGTCTCTGAGCCACTGAGGCTAGGAATGCTGTGAGGGACAGAGGGTGTGGATGGACAAATCAGGGGCCCCATGGAGCACCCCTAAGAGCAGGTGGAAAAGCAGAGTGGGTGGCCATCCTTGGGAAGGTAGGAAGGCTTATAGCTTTTGAGTTCAGACAGCATCAACCTCAACCCCTGCTCTGGGTCTTCCCATCTGTGTGACTTTGGGCAAGTGACTCACCTTCTCTGAGCCTCTTGGGAGGATGATGGAACCCATCTTGAAGGGCTGCTCAGATGATGGACAGGAGGATGGATGCCAAATGTTTGGAACCAGACCCAGAGAGAATGCTTAATACATGGCTACTGTTGTCATGAGTCCTGTCAACCAGACTTGCTCAAGAAGAGAAGAGAGGCATTGTGGAAAAAGAGACTCCTGGTTCCCTGTGTGTCCTGTGACACTGGGTCCTCAGGGACTGTTGCCATTGCTGAGACACCCACCATGGAGACCCTGAAGTGGACCATTCATGGATGGACTAGGACAGGGCCTCCTCATTCTCCTCTCTAACCCCTCACACCTCTGACAGAGTCACCATCCTAAAATGGTGCATGGACCCCCGTCTTCCCGGATGACTGCCCTTCAGTGTCCCCCTTACTTAGGCCATCCAGTGTCCCAGCGTAATGTTCCTATTGCACTTTGGGGACACTCAGACATACCAGGGCACTGGAACCATTAGGGGCTTGTTGAAAATGTCAACCTGAGGTTTCAACCAGGATCTACCAAACAGAAAGTCCAACCAGAGGGCCCAAAGAGTCTGCATTTTAACAAATACCTGGGTGATGCAGACAGACTCCAGTCATTGGGAATCATGGCTGTAAGGCCCAGTACAGCTTAGCCCCATTCAACACTCCTGAGTGTAGCACCCCATGGTCCCACCAAACAAAACCCAACATCCGAGCCACAAGGAGATCCTTGCTCTCATGCCACATGCTGGGTGGTTCTACAACCATGTCATCTGAGACACTTATTGAGGCCTTGCTGGGTACCAGCCAGACAGGAGGCTGATCTCAGAGCCTGGATTAACTCTTTGCATTCTGTCTGGTTGGCAGGGGCCATTATTGTCCTTGTTCAATGTAGTCACTCAGGCATTACCTGGAAGGAACAGGGCTCAGGTCTCCATGCAAAGCAACAGGGAGATCGTGGAGTCAGACCTGGCTTCAAACTCTGGCTTGGTCTTGGGCTGACATTTGCCAAATGCTTCTTCTATGCTCAGTATCTTGGAGCAAATGACTAAATCTTCAGAGCCTCTCTTCTCTCACCCCTAAGAGGGGAATTTATTCACTGTAGCCGATCTGAGGGCGGCTCACTGGGCCAAAACTGGAGGCGAGGCTACATCCTCTTCCAGTGTGGGAGAGTTCCGTGAGCTAGCATGCAGTAGGTAACGGCACTGCAGAAGCTTTGGACTAATGTTCCTTATTAGGATTATTCATAATTAATATTACGATGCCGTTGGAAAAAAGCTTAACACCACCTTGCGAGGTAAGGTCACCAGGTTCAAATTCTCCCGGTGGTTAGTACCAACAAATTCAGGGGCCCACCATCTATCTATGTTTGTAAACAAAGTGTACTTGACCCCCAGAGCAGGGTATTTGTCTACACCTGCTGTTCCCTCCCAAGGGCACAGCCCAGTAGTTGCAGTCTGGACCGTGTTGGGCTTCCCAAAGCTAAAATATTCACTATGCAGCCCTCAGCAGAAAGCATGGAGAGGGTTATTTATGTTCTCTCTCCTTATTGAAGCATTTGGTTTTTAGCTTTGCTCCCTTTCTCCTCAAATATGGCGGACAATGATATTTCCATGCGGGAATAAGTCCTTTTAAGGTCATTTCTTTGGGGTGGCTGCCGGGCACTGTGAATTCTATGTGGATTAAATTCCCCCGAGTGAATATCAGAGGATTGAAGAGCTTATTGTGGAGAGGAGGACCACAGATCACAGGTTAATTCCAACAAAATGAGAAATCTCTATGCAACAGATTCTTTGAATTCTGTGTCGCTCTGAAACAGAAAGTGGGGTGACCTGGAGATCAATATGTAAAGCAAAGTTCGTTGGACCCAGGAAAAAAAATACTGTGTTTTCTCTGTTAGGTGCAATATAGAGAAAAATAAATAAAAACAAGATGATATAAAAGTAAAAGGGGACTCATAGAGAAGGGGAAGGGGACCAGAGAGAGCAGGAGGTGTGAGAGATGGAAATAGGAGGGTGGATACAATCAAAGCACCTGTACGCATGTATAAAATGTCACAATGAAACCCATTATTGGGTTCAATGAATGTACATTCAAAATTATAATTTTTTAACAAGTCAATCAAAAGAAGTTTGGGGTTTGGGAGCATTTCAGATGTCAAATCTGCATTAGGAATGCTCAGCCTGTGTTCTCATTATCATTCAAGACAGGGATCCTGTATTTTGAGAAATCACACCCAGCTTCTGGCTACCAGTTGATAGGTTCACAATGGCCAATGGACTGACCTTGCCAGGTGGGATGTCCAACCCCCTCTCTGTGAACTGTTTCTTGAGTGGTCCTCATGGTAGGCTCTGGATTTGAACCACTTTATGTCCCCAGTGCCTGGCACATAGAATATCATCAGTAAATCTTGTTGACCTGGCCCAACTGGTGAGACCTTCCATGTGGGGCTCAGAGATCATGGAGAGGAACCAGACATGACTAGACAGGGCCTGGAAATATCTTTCCACCCTTGGCTCCTTCTCTCCTGTCCAGGCCCCCAGAGCATTTGTAAGTGGATGCTACCCGCTGAGCCTCCAGCTGCCTCCCACCACTCCTTCCTGTCCTCAAAGCCCACTCTGCCTCCTGCTCCGGAGACATCTGCCTTGGGTCCTCCAGGAGTCAGCTCCTCACCAGAAAGTCAGCAATCTGCACGCCTGCAGCCTGGAAATATTGATTTCATGTTGAATCACATTTTCTCCCAAGCTCCTCCCTCTGTCATCACCCCCATCAGAGGAGGCCGAGCACTGTGCAGAAGGTTCTGACACCGGACTTTGAATCTGGACAGTAACTGGGGCTCGGGGTATATGGGGAGAAGGGGAGACGGAAGAAAATAAATCCCCCTTCGCAGAACCGTCAGTGGAAGAAAGACTTGAACAGTGAGCAGATGGTCCTCGCAGGCCACGATGACAGACATTTCAAACTTATCATGCCCTGGCACTTTATTACGGCCCCGAGATTATAGTGAGGTTCATTAGAGGAACATCTGTTGGCAATCAGCACAGAGCCGCCAGATATGATTGCTCAGAGCACAGCCCAGGCTGGGCACAGGGAGATCCCATCTCTGCAGGAGAAAAAGTCCAAGAGACACTGTCCCTGATGTATTGGGCTTTCCTGTGGCTCACTTCCCTCCTCTCATAAAACCAAGGACCTTAATTCAAATAGGCCAAGGAGCATCTGTTAGGAAGCAAGATACATTTCCAAGACCCGGAAGTCAATAGAAGTAATGGTGGTGTGAACAAGGACTACCTGGTAGAACTTAGTAGGTGCTCAGCACTAAGGGGCATTATCTCATTTCATCTTTGTGTAACCCATGAGGGACTTAATATTGCCACCCCTCTTTACAGCCTAGGAAACTGAGGCCAGGGAAGGGAAGGAACTGTCACAAGGTCAAGTATCTAGTGGTTCATGGATATGGTGACTCACTCTCCTCTTTTACCCAGACTGAGGGTTTTCCTGGGATGCAAGTCTCCCCAGGTCATATCTCTGGGATGGTTCCAGGCAAACCTGGATGCATCCTGACTCTGAGTTCACATCTTTCTGGTGTCAAAGCTCACCTCCTGATCCCTTCTGGAGCAGTATCTCTTGTGTTCTTGGCTCCTTACTATTTACGAAGACAAAGTGTTTACTGAACACCTATTATGTGTAGACACCACTGTGGGCACTATAGACAAAATAAGTGAAGGACTAGACAAAAAAATCTGAAAACCTCTGCTTCTCAGAGCTACAGCCATAGCAACTCTCATATTTACTGCATATTCTCCTAGACTCACTATCCTCCTGAGACTACTTAAGTTTAATCATTAACAACAAGAGAACTGGAAGGGCCACCTTTCTGGTGTCCTGTCATGCATAGTTCTGAAAAGGATCTGTAGCCACCTTCTAGGAAGGTGTGTACCCACAAGGCTCATCCACTTTATTATGTCCCCACGTCCCCTCTTCAGTCTAGAAATAGGACATCCTGAGAGGCGATGTGATCAAAGGTCACACAATCAGAAGGGTTATAAATAGGGGAAACCTGGACTTGGGCAAATTCCTTTGCACTGCAACTAGGAGACGCCCTTGCAATTCAAGTGGTTTCACAGAAATACAATATGGGCTCCTGTATTGTAAGGACTTTGGAAACAGCTAGACCCAAGTTCAAAGCCAGACTTTTTGCTCTCTTATCTGGTGACCATGTTGTGTGCGTCTTAACCTTAGCATTTTTTATTTCTATAATAAGAAAACCTGCTCGAGGTGCCCGCCTGAAGCAAATTAACACAAACAATGACGCAATGAACCGACCCACAGAAAGGACTTAATTACCAGGTCCTGTTTCTCTAACTCACTGGATCTTTCTGCCACCCCTAGGTTTTGAGGATTACTCTGGTTCCTGATGGAGAAACAGAGGCAAGCCAAGGCAAATGAACCAATCCAGAGTTCAAAGATACTGTCCGAGCCGGGGTTTGGAGCCAGGGTGGTGTGGATTAAAGTACAATAGTTTAATCAGGACTTAGATAAAAGCACAGATGAAAACCCCCACCTCCAGCTATCCAGAGAGCACCCTAAGTTAAAGGAAGCAAACAGCACTCAGGTGGCTAGAGGATGATGGTTGGGGTGACAGGAAGAAGCCAGGGGCTGAGATGGCTTTGTTAGCTAGGGGCTGGTCAGGCTCTGGGGAGCCCAGTCAACTGCTGTTTGTATTTGAGGGCCATTTGTCCACATGGAATACCTTCTAGAGTGGAAGGCCATGCGGTGGACAATCACAGGCAACAGGGGGAGCTGGGCTTACAAGCAGCACCTGGACTGGAATACCTCCAGGAGCTGCTCCTGGGGCCCAATTGATGGGCATTTGGGAGGAGGGCAGCCAGTCAGTGGGCGTGAGGATCACACCCAGTGGGGAGGGTTAAAAGGACCCTCTCTGGCTTCAGGGGCTGTCTCTGTTCTGCTCTTGCTCTGAGGTGGTACTGGGAGTGGGTCGTCTTGCTGGGCTCTCTCTCTCTTTTGCTGTTCTACTGCTTGGGCAAAATGAGAAGCTCAACATTTTCTGATCCAGGGAAGGAAAAAAGAACACTGAGGTTGTTAGAGACGGGAGGGACGTTTAAAATCTGAATCGAGGAAAGATCTATCTCTGGAGCAAAGTTTCACTGGGCTCTGGCATTCTTGTGAGCCAAGGTCTAGGGAGTGGGGAGGACCAAGAGGGGAGGGAGCTGAGCTATCGGGGGCAGGGGGTGCACTCTGCTAGTAACAGCTCGCTCTTACTCAACTCTTAAAAGCATCCTCTCTGATTCTTAGTCTAGTTGCTCAAAGTCTATCCTTCAGGGGGACTTACTGATCTTGCCTACCTGTCCCTGTGGGACATAATGGCATGTCTCAGGAGGCTGGGTGACTAGAATAGGAGCCCTTCTGGCTGATCTGCCAGGTGACATGCTCTAAGCTCACAAACACCATGTTCCTAGCCTGGGCTCCTCACACACGCAGCTTGCCTTGAAGCTCTGTTGCTCTCTACTCTTGCAGGGACGCTGGGCTCTCAGCCCACCAACTGGAGTGGGGGAGGAGAGACCAGGCCCAGGGCAGGATTCTGGCCTGGATTTAGTTAGCAGGCTTCCTTTTTGAAAAATCATCTATCCTAAACACCGTGAAGCTCGCTTCATAAGCATCTCTCTTCCTCAGTCTGTTACAGTTAAGCCGGTTCTGGCCTAGGGACTGATAGGGTGGGTGGGGGGAACCTTCTAAGCTTATCCTGCTTGAGGAGGGCTGGTCTGCTCTGGAGCATCAATTCGAGTTGCCCGAGAGCCTCTGGAGAGCTCTCGCCTCTTTGCCACTCCAGCAGCCCTACAGTGACTGTAGTACCTAGCTTCATCGTCTAAGTGACAGTATTGCTCAAATGATAGTCTCTCTTTAGATCATGGGGCTGATTCTCTGAAGCTGGGAAGGCCTGGCTTCACCTCCAAGAGCTAACCTGGGGGAAAACTCGGAGGGCTGAGCCTAAGGTGGCCATTTTATCATCTCCTGGGTCTTCACAGTGATCCCAGCTACTGGGGAAACCCTGGCTGGATCCTAAGTCCTCCCACTTGCCTCTTTGCTTCTGACTTGAATATTTTCTCCAGTCTTGCAATCTTAGCTCCTTATATGCTAAAAAGGGAGTTGGCAGCCCAAGATGGCTCAAAACTAAAAGCTTTCACTTACAAGCAACAGGGGATCCTGCAGCCAGAGAGGTCTCCCCTAGGAAGGGGAGGCGGCCGGGCACGGGGCACCTGCTCTGGGAGGAGGTAGCTTTGCCTTTTTGGGCTGCAAACCCCAAGTCTTAAGCCCCTGGGGAAGCTGGCCTGGGGGCCGGGGGTGGTGTGGTTAACTGTCAATGTGTTAGCCTTACTCCAAATTCAAGGCTCCGGTACTGCAAGTCCTGCTAGTGAAGTCCACACATGCAGTAAATAATCAGGGACCACAAACCTGCAGGTGCAGTGGGTTAACCCTCGAGCTCCTGGGAGCCTTGCTCATTCTCATGCTCGCCCCTCCGCCCACCTGTGGATCAACTCCCAGTTACAAGAAGCTCCAGGAGAAAAACCTGCAACTTACCTTGGCAAGGGGGAACCCTGAGATTCATCTTCACCTCTAAATGCTCTAGATCACGGGGCTGACACAAGAACGGTGATGTGGCAGACGGTATTATGGGGTGCTCACGAAGCATCGTGGGGCTCGACTGGGTCTCTGGCTATTCTGATTAGAACAAATAACGGCACAGGAGGTGCTGGGTTAATCACCCAATGGGCTTGCACGCCCAGCTGCAGCGAGGGCTCTATTCAGTATGGTGAAGGAAGCCAGCCTTCCCGTGGAAGATGGTGCACATGGCAGGACATTCTTAAGCAACTTGCACACTGATGGGGATGCTCAAATGTTCCACATAAGCCCTGCCACCTCTCACAAAATGGACAAATCTGTCCACCACAGGGGCCCTAGAGCCAGGAGGGAGCTGTGAGGACCTCTTGACCAACTTGGTGTGGTTGTGCCTGGGACTTGTCCATGTTGGACACTTCATGTCAACTATGAGGTCGTAAGTTCCCCCCAATTGCAGCCCTTGAAGGGGATTTCGGTTCATCTCATATCTGGCACAAAACGAGATGCCAGGTCAAGCAGTAAGGATGAGACCTGGGCTGAGCTGGCTTAAAATCTTAGAAGTCTTTTCCTTATTGAGAAGGCATACCTAGCCCACCTGTGCTGCACGGGGTTGGGTGAGTGGGATCTGCAGGTATGTGGGCCTCTTAAGATTTTATGCCATCTTTCTAAACCGAGCTGTCTCCTAAAGAAGCAGTAGCCCTTGGCCTTACAAAAGGTCAAGGAAGACGATTATCTTTGACCTTGCTCCTAACCTTGAGCAGGTTCCTGGTGGAAGTTGTTAGCAATCAGCTGGGATCATTGAAAGGACTAACCAGGGTTTCTCTGGCTACTGGAGAAAATGCCAAGCCCTGAGGCTTTATTCACACAACACCTCCAGGACTAGACAGGGAGCTTGTGACATCCTGATCCTGACTTTCCTCTCCAACCCTGATGCCCTGTAAGAGAGCTTTCTTACCTATGGTCATGAGGTTGCACACATCATGTGTCATGCCAGGTTGTCCTAAGTTTCCCTTAGAAGTGGAAACTGTCCCTCCAGTTAATGGTGCATGACAACTGGTATAGCTCTCAAAGGCAGGAATGGCCAAGAACCAGGCTCAGTAGTTGCTGACTGGGGGAGGGATGTGGCCAGAATCTCTGAAATTCTCTCCATTTCTCAGACTGATCAGAATGGTCCATGAACAGAGACCCCAAGCCACTACCTGGTCTCGCCACAGGACGGCCTATTTACCTGAGTACCCTGTGGGCTGGTCTGGCACAGCTTCAGACCTGGGAACAGCTTTAATACCCGGGTGGGCTTGTGACTCGGATGCAGAGTGTGCTGGGGTGGCGTGGCGCAGTAAATGGCTGAGTGTCGTTCCAGATGTTCTGAACTACAGAGGATCTGAGCAGGAGCACATTTGGGAGCAGGAGGCTGAAACTGGGTGCCTTGGCTGTGAAAGTGGGGGAATGTCCTACCTGAAACCAGCAGGTGACGCTGGACTCCAGGGACACTCTTTCCAATAATGGAAACTGATGGAGTAGGGCAAGGGAACTCGGGGGCAAGGCTCTCCCTGGGGCCCTCCTTTAGAAAGGGAGTTGGACCATCAAGGTCTGACAGGCCCACTGAGCAGAAGGAGCTCGCCCTGCTGGCTCACCTTGTGGGCCATCTGCAGTGAGTGTCAACGCTGTCCCCAGGCATCCAGTCCAGTGAAGAGGAGTCCCTGTCCATTCCAGAGAACACCTGCAGGGCACCCTGGCATCAATGATGCAAAGCTGACAGTGGCTGAGGGTGGCACAGCCCAGGCTTCCTGGGGTCAGCTGTCTGGCCATGAGTCAATGAGCTTTCCCTCTGTGTCCCCCGTCCCCCCAGCAATCTATCCCCACTTAAGGGGCCAGGGTCTACCTTTAGCTGCTTCATACTGATACAGGGAGGCTGTCCTAGTCTTGTCCCCCCACATGCTCCAGAGGGGACAATGGGTGATGCAGAGTTCTGAACTGGAAAGGTCCCTGTGTGTCTGAATAACTACACGGGGGCCCCCTGCGAGTTATATCACCAGGCGGTGTCTCCTGGTAGAGCAACCTTGACGAGGTACTCTCGGCACAGTGCCTGGGGAAACCTAGAGAAACCTGTGGAGGATCACCTAGAACAAGTCTTACCCTTAAGTGAACCCACCGGGGAACTCCAACTCTAAAGCAGTTGGGGCCAGTATCCCCTGAGGGTCCTTATTCAGGCTGAAGTTGGTCTCTTGGCAACTCTCCATAGACAATCTGTCTTCCTGGTTATTCTTTCATAAGAATCACATCAAAAAAGGAATTCCACCTAAACTCCTGGGGCTTGACCAAGTTCATAAGCCATGGTCCGTATCTCTAAACCAAGCAGTGGTTAAAGGTTGACCTAAGTACCCCAAAAGGATGACTTGGGCTGCTGGTTGGGGTTGCTTGGGCACCTAAATTGGCAGTTAGGACTCTGAGTCTTCTGGTGCTATGTGGCCAGGATTTGCTGGAGGACATAGTTGACTTTCCTATCCCAAGGGAAAGATATCAAAGTAGTTAAGACTTCCAAGAGCTGTAAAAACTTCCTTGTTGTAAGAAGCGGTGGCCCATGACCGCTCTGGAGGACTTTGGGAGCCCAAGTGGAAATCGTGTCCTGAGACACCTAATGGATTTTAATTCAATCAAGCTTAGTATCTATCCTGGGGAAAAATACTGAACCTGTAAACAGTCCCAGGAACTTACGTCAGAGAGTGGCCCTTGTCGGGTCCCAGTGGGTGCACCTTAAGGGGTGGCGTCATGGGGATATGTCTGCACTGATCACTGGGGAACCTTGTACCTGTGAGCCTTTCTGAATTAATGTAGTGTCCCAACTTATCCTGTTTCTGTATCTCCATAGAGGAATACATAGTACTTAGCTAAGGTCACATTTAGTTCTTTTGATGTGTGGGTCTTGTGACTGGGGTGTAAACTTGCAGTCTTATCTGGCAGTCTACTGCCTTGGCTAAGGGCCACCTTCTTGGGATCCCCTGCAGTGAATTACACCCACCTTAGAAGCTGGTCCTCTCCAGAAGCTATAAATCCTTATACTTCACGAAGAGTGCTTAACTGTGAACATCCCTCTTTCTTGTCAAATAGCATGACCATGGTATGTTCTAGAACATATGTTCTAGAAACATAATCTGTAGAAGTTCAAGACTTGCTGACCTTAATCAGGACTTGCAATCAGGTCAGGGCGTTGACCTTTCAGGTGTTGCCATGTGGGAGGGCACTTGGCTCTATGATACTAGAGCCACTGACCACTGTGCATCTGGCCTTTATGAAGACTTCTTCGAAATGCCCATCTCCAAAGCCGCTCAACCACGGCTCTCAAGAGGACCAAAAGAGAGGTTGATCCAATGCCCTAACAAGACAGCCTGACATATCCTCCCTTCCCCTGTGAACCCATGTTGACCTTTCATAAACTGCCTGAACTTGGTGTCTGAACCTCATGACCTCGTTTCAAGGTTCTTTGAGGCCTTACTAATCAGCAAAGTAGTCGCAGCTATTGCTCTCAAATTTGGTCACAACGGGCTCTTTTCGGAGAAAATAATAGACGAGTTGTGATCACAATTCCTAGGTTACAACACCTGAAGGTAAGCCCAGACTTCACATGCCTCAATGAGGGGTGTAGGAGGCTGGGCCAGAACTTATCAAATACACCTTAAACTTAGTCCATGAAGAGGCTCTTTCCTTGTCCAATGTCCTTTCTTTAAATCTGGGAATCCATATCCAATAGGAACCTGTTCTTCCCACAAATCCTCAGTGGTCTTGGACTCGGATAGATCGTGTAGATGGGGCAGCCTTTGGTTAGGGATTAATGCATGAGCCCCTGTGGCTAAAAACTAACCAGAAAACTTAAACCACTTAAGATGGAAGCTTATGGTGGTGAGGGGAAACACTTCAAGGAAACAGCATCAAAGCCTGACTCTGCCGTGTTGGCAAGCCACAAGCCATCAATATATCAGGATGCCATTAAGCTGTCACTTAAATCACAGGCTAACACATTATCAAATGAGTATGAACTGTCCCTAAAAGGACAGGTCCACACAAAGACCAAGAACCGCCACCCACCAGAACATCACGCAAGGGACTCCTTGTGGGTAACGGGAGGCACAACGACAAGGCCCTGCCTCCTAGGAGAGCAGCCCCTTCTTTGCACTCAGCAGCTTTATAGCCACAAGAGGACTCTCACTAGCTGCTCCGGAGTCTGAGCAGGGGTGAGGTTGACGGCAGGCGCACACGCTCATGGTCAGCTAAGCAGCTTTGCCTCGGAATCTAAACTCAGAACCCCTAGATAAAATGCCTCGTAAAATGGCAAATAACCTGAAACAGCAAACCTGATGCCGATAATCCCTAAATCCAAAGGCAACACCGTCGAGTGTTTGGGGTTAACTTTGGGATCTCTGCTTAAACCATTTGGTCTAACCAGCTATGGTGCACTAAAAATCCTTCAGACATCACTTGGGATACCTAGGGAGTCCAGGTATGGATTAGGATGATGAGATGTTTCACTCACGGACTTGATTCTGTACAAGGGGATGTTCCAGAGACTTCTTGACCAGGAAGGTTAAGGAGACGGACTTGAATAAAGTTGATGGTCTATTTTTGCAATAGATGGTGTATTTTTGCAATAGGAATCGTAGTAGAAGGTTCTGGCTTTAAGGGATGTTGTCATCTCTACACACACCTCAGGTCCTAACCTGACCTGGAAACGTGTCACTAGCATGTCCTGGGAGAGGGTCTTACTGAAGTGTACCTCCTGGGGGTGCACATAGGGCGTCCCTGACAGGGCTAATGGATGAGGGACTGCCCTGGAGACACTTCCATCTGAACTTTGCTTCCAAATGAGATTATTTGCTCCTAGCTAATCCTTTTTCTAATGGGCATAAGACATCCTGGGACACAACTTGACACTTTCTTGAAAGTAGGGAAAAGCGAAGCCACAACCTGGAAGCTTACCACCTACTGCTATAGAATGCCCTTGACCTGAAGAATGAACCAGGCTGAGTCAACACACAACAGGTGACTCCAGTGTCGATCTAGCTTCCTGACATGATTATTGGGTCACCCTCCTCCTCTGGAGAAGTTTGGGTGCCAGGGCCCACCGTTCTGGTCACCATCTCTCAGCGTTGTCAACGGGGCCTCTTTCCCGAGTTGCCACTAGGGTGTCCCTGTTGCTAGAGACCTTCTAATAGGAGTAGACCTATAATGGGACCCAGGGCTGTCTGACCTCCAGACTTCTAAGGAGGTCCTTTCCTACGGTCACCCCAAGGTGGCAGGATTAAGGCAGCCACATGCTGTCCATCTGATTCTGGCTCACTCCTAGATACCCTAAAGATCTCATGAACCACAGTAGCAATAAGTTTGTCCCTACTCTAACCTTTGCAAATGTCTTTGCTTGGGGCAAGACATCTATGCCTATTGATCTTTGAGTTGATCCCCTTGACATTTCTGTAACCTGGGCTTCACAATCACAGACCTGCATAGCTTCAGCTAAGCAGGTAAAGTGTTCCAGCCACTCCTACAACCCCCACAGCTATCCAGCCAGAGTGGCAGACTGAATTGGTCACTTCCTACCTTGAATGGTACCTAGGGTGTGGTGAGTACACACATCGGCCAAATCCCTCTTGAAATCCTGGCCTCATTTCTAGTGCAGTAATGAGCTGGGAATAGCCGCCTTCTAGGTAGGGGGAAAGACGATCCTAGTTTCAGGGATTCATCCAGATCTTATAGAAAGAGGGGCATATGCCACAGGAGTCTCTCCAGCAGGTATTCTTCGAAAATGAGAATGACCATCAGCTGTTGTGATCTAGGACAAAACCTTTGTAGGGTCGGGGCTGGATTCTCAGAAGATGTCACTTAGAAGGTGTTGGTGCGGAAGGGTCAGATGATCCTGAATACATCTGGTACGAGTTTGCAAGACTTGGTCACCTAGAATGCTCAGAGACCTCCCAGAACTTCGAGTGCTGCCAGGATTTTGTAAATGGGACCCTTCCCCAAGGAAAGCTCAAAGGCTCAATCCCCTGCTGAGTATGTGGGGGATCAGTCGTGGGGAGTTGGTCAGGTGACAGGCCCCTCTGGTCCGCTAGAGACAGCTTCATATCTGGTGTGCTGTCTTGAACAAGGATTGAAGTGATGCAAGGGAGGACACAGCAGGAGGAGGTGAAAGGGGAGACATGGCGGGGGCCCTACCTGAAGAGCAAAAGGAAGGAGTGGGCTAGAGTATGTGGAGGCTCAGACCAGTGTATCCCTTGAGGATCCGTTTATGTCCCTCTTGCATCTGGGTTCTGAGCCTAGGACCTTGCATCTGGGGATAGTTTACATCTGTGTTTTGAGCCCAGATAAGCCCTGTCCTTGGCAGAACATAGTCACAAATCACAAATGATGCTGGACACTAGGTTTCAGCTGGTAACAGCAACAAAACTGATTCGGGTGAGCAAATGTGCAGGCAAAGCTTGCTGGGGCTCCCATTTAGGAAGAGACGGCTCAGACACCCTCGGGCGGCTCCCTGGAAAGAGCTTTCTGGTCTTCAGGGGCGGAAGAGTAAAGTGACCTCGCCTGCACCCGGGCAGCTTGCTCTGTGTTGGAGAGGAGTTACTGCAGCCCATTTGCGAAAATACCTGCAGGGCACCCTGACAATGACCCAGTGAGGGTCACACACCGGCCTCCTGGAGGTCAGCTATCGGGACACGAGCCAAGGCCTACAAATGCATCTGCCCTGTTCCTCTGGGCCTTGTCTCTACTGGGCCGAGTTCCTCAAGAACAGAAAAGTCCAATGTGACAAGTGGTATCAGACTGGCCAAATGGCAGTCCTGATAAGCTCAAGGACAAAGGGTGGGAATTGCTGCCCTACAGACTGGGTAAGGGGAAGACCAGGGACTGCCATGTCCAGGCATCTGTAGCCACCTTACTCCAACTAGAACGGGCCATGAATCAGACACAGGTCACCTTCCCTGTCCTCACCCTAAGCAGGTCTATGACCAGTAGTAACCAGCCTGAGCCTTCAAGGGGCTGGAATAGCACAGAACTGAACCCAGGACAGCCACACTGGACTGGGGTGGACACATGACTTCAGACCACAGATCCGTGCCCGGGTGGCATGGTGTGTGTGCAGTAGTGGCCAAGCGGCTCTCTGGAGTCTGAACTTGGCACCACTCTGAGAGGTGGAGTGTGGCAGACTGGGAAGATGACCTAGATGAGTAAGCTGTGTGGGTGGATGGGCTATAGGGGCAGAGAACAACCTGCCTGAAACATGCATCAGGAGCTAGATGACACCAAGAGTGTGGCCCCGAGTACTGCATCAGCTCTTGATCACTCAAGTCTGAAATAGAAATCCTGCCTGGCCAGGTACGGTGGCACTTGCCTGTGCCCCCAGCGGCTCTGGAGGCTGAGGCAGAATGATCGCCAGTTTGAAGTCGGCCTCAGCAAAAGCGAGGCACTAAGCAACTTGGCGAGTCCCTCTAAAATGTAGAACGGGGCTGGGATGTAGCTTAGTGGCCTAGTGCCCCTGAGGTGCTTGGGGATGGCACCGCCTGCCCTGGGCCCTTTGTCTGCAATGGGCAAGGCGTGGACCCACTGACCACATGGAGCTCAATGGCCTCACTAGCCTTCAGGTTCTGTGCCTGACAATCTCTAGGCAGAATCACAGCTTGATCTCTATCCTGCCCTTAAACATCTGAACGGGTTCTCCAGGCACATTCAAGTCCTCAGGGCTCCTGACATGGGGACCTGGCCTGGTGGTGTCACCTGCTGGTTACCTTCTGTCCTGCTGACGGCACTTAACCCCCTCTTCTTCCCTAGCTAACCTGACCTCAGTCTAACCCGGGCTGACCCTACTCTCGGGCCCATGACTTATTACCAGGTGCAAGGTGTTGGGCACACCTTCAGGTGGCTGTATTCTCTGATTGGGGAACTCTGCCCTTAGTAGGTGGGTCAGGCTACAAGCTCTGGTGCTGCCACAAGCTTGAAAGCTTTCAGCTACCAGATGTGACAACTGGGGACTTGGATCCCTGGATGAGGGGACTTCTGGGAAGTTACTGAAAGTAACTCAGGAGTCAGGCTGCTCATAACCCTACGAGGGCCATTGCTGGACATGGAGGAGCCTGGGTCTCTCCCAGGCCTGACCTCTATCAAGTCTCTCAACCTGACTTTGATTGTCTTCAACTCGGGTCTCAAATGGAAGCAAACCACTCCAGAGACCAAGTGAGGGCAGGAAGTCGAACCCCAAGCACCAGCTGCATGCCACAGACTCACCGGGAGAACATCAAGCAATAATCTGAATCATCTAAGCCTGGACTTGGGCTCTGAGATCTAGTGGTCCTTGCCATTTGTTTTCTGATTTTTCTGGAATCGGCCTCGTTCGTAATCACTGACTCGAGTCATCCCTCAACTAACAGTCCACTTAGCATTTTCAGAAGGTCACCTGGAGACTGAAGTCACCTAGACAGAATTCTTTAAGAATTTCTAAGAATCCTGAGACCTACATGACTGTCTGGAATAGACAGACACAAGGCAGCCCCCCACCCACCCAGTGTGGGCCTCGTCAGAAGCCTTAAGTTTGACCCGGGGAGACCTGAACAGTGACGCCTGAGCATTTGGCTGAACCTGGCATCTAGGCAAAGGTGTCGGAAAAGCAAAGTTCAGACGGCCCATGCAGAGATGCCAAGGTGTGGAAACTGTTGGAACAAAGGACCCAGCTGAGGCACAGGAAGCATGAGTGGCAGGTGGGGAACCGAGGCTGTAGCTCTCGACTCAGCACTGCCACTGTCTTCTCAGTACAAAGGAACCAAGGGTGCCCTCCCGGAAGCAATACTGAGACTGGGTGATGGGTCACCCAGGCTGCACGCCGACCACACAGCCATTCCTGAGGCAAAGGTGGGGATGGGGGTCTGGAAGGCCAGAGGAAGTGAGCCTGCAGGCTGCCGTAGCTGGCCCAGGGGTCCTCAGGATGAGCACAGCCCATAAATGGGTAAGAGATGAGGGAGCTCCCCATCACCAAAATTTCACCCCTAGCCACTGAAGAGCTCTACAGACTCTGGTGCAAAACTCGAACCCAAACAGCCTGGAAGTCCATGTGATAGCACCAGTTTTTATAAAAGATTTCTTGGAGGTGGACCAACAAGGAGGTGGAGGCGCATTCCCATCTCTCTAGGATGGGCCAGTAGCAAAGGAAGGAAGTCTCAGGGTGAGAAGTGGCAGGGACTGATCCTAACCTGAGTTTCCAGTCCCTTCCACTGGCCCTCCAACTGTAGAACAGCCCCCCTAACCAGAGTAAGGAACCCTTCTCCAGGTCCTGCTCTAACTTGTGGCTTCATGCTCAAGGTCACGTCTCTGCTTCTCTTGGAGTTTACCCGATACTATGGGCTGCGTTCCCAGACATGAGTCCAGCAAGGCCCAGGCCTGGCACACCAGGGGGCACTAGCAGCCTGGCACTGTCCCTGGACTAGGCCTGGATCAGGTCCTGAGCCAGCAGGGGGTCTCACTGGGCCACATCTCCTGCATCCTGAACTCTCCAGAGTTCTGTCCCTGTCATGGAAACGGTTGGCATACACTGCTGTCTCATAACCCTGACTTCTGTGTGGTTGAACCACATAGCCTTTCCTAGGCAGGGTCCCAGACTTGAATAACTGAGATTTATAATCAAAGTCCTGAGTAGAGAAGGCGGGGAGCTACTGTCTTGTCCTCCCCATGCATTATTTTTAATGAATATGAATTGCTTCTACTGAAGTAGATCAGTCCTGACCCAGGGCAGAAAAGTCTCAAGCTGTGCTGATCATGGTGAGCAGATTTATTCACCTCTGGGTAAGTGAGTCATTCGTATAAAAGCAACAGCTTTTCCCAAAAGACTTCTGGGGGCACCTGAGCTAGTTAAACTAACTAGTTTCAACTGTCCTAGCAACTCTTAGATGTCCTGAGAACAGTTCCTGGAAACTTCCTACCAGTCTCTCAGATCTGAAAGTCCTGGAGACACCTGGCCTGATCCTTTTTTGAAGGAAGAGGAGAAACTGAGGCCCACCTGGGAAGGCAGCCTCTTAGTGTCTGGGCTGGGACTGCCGCCCAGATCCTGGCTCATCAGTATTTTTCTGTTGCCTGAGGAAGCATCTGAGTTGATTGATCCGTGCTTTGAGTAACTCTAATTCCATTAGCAATGAATAATGCACTCTCCTCATTCTGAGGAGCATTGATTGAGGAGGAAGAGAGGGAGGATGAACAGCTGTCTGGCCAACTTAGAAGACACTGGCTTAAATACATGAAGGCACAGGCACCCGGGCCTTGACAGAGGCAGCTTGTGGGATCTGTTGAGTCTGATCCAGCCTTAGACTTTGGCCCTCTATTCAAGCCTTGTTTTTTAGCATTGCTACAGGCTCTCACAAAGTGTAGCCCCTGCTCATGTCTTCTAGAACTCGGCATTTACCATGAATCAGTTTCTGAGAAATCCCAGCCTCAGTACCCAGACATCCCTTTGACCAATGTCTAGCCTGAGGATACCTGGTTCATTGTCTACCAGGACTTGGGAACCCATAGGAGACCTAGGAAGGTTTCCACGACCTCCTCCCTCTTAGCCAAAGACTTGCTGTACTAAATCCCAAGAAGTGACAGACCTGAACGCTCTCTAGATAGAGGGGCTGAGGTCAGTTGGAGCAAAGCCTGGAGCAGGGAAGCGGGCAGATGCCCTGGTCCTGCAAGGGTGATCAGCACCTCCGTGAATGGGACAACTGCACTTCCTGGATCGCAATGGGCTTTAAGATCACGTGTTGACTTGTCTCCAGGTGAATGAACACAGGTGGGCTGGCTGGGCTTTCTCAGCATTAAGCTTGGCAGGAACAGTGATGTCACCAAAGTGATCAAGCCGGAGATCTTGTTTCCCCTAGAGTAGAAGGGAGAAGCTCGAGGTGCCGAGCTTCCAGGAGAGGCAAGAAGCTTCAGCTTCTCTGCTACAGAATGGAAGGAGTCAATCTTTTGGGATAGACCACAGCTGCAAATGCCTCTGCTGTGTTAGGTTTGGAGTTAAAAATCTTACACTCGCCCACATGCAGTCCTGGGGGTCAGCTAGAGTTGGCATACAGACCGCAAGAGAACCCTAGAATTCTGGAGGATCAGAGACTTAGAGGCCTTAGCTAGGTTTCCAGGCAGCCCTTGCCCCATGGAAGAGATGCCAGGTGTTGTCCGGTGTGGTCCATACCCTATGGAACCCTCCCTCCCTCCCTCTGAGTCTTCCATGTCGGGATGCCCTTTGAACTAGCTCACAACTTCTGGCTCCTTGGGCACACAAATGTGGACCTTCACACTGGGTTTCCACCTACTGGACAGGTCCTTCTAAAGGGACAAGTTCAAGTCCGTTCAGCCATTGAACGGCAGGAAGTGACGAGAAGGAGCTTCTCTCAAACTGGAGAGATGCCAGCCCTAAACGTTGCTACCAAGAAGGTTTGTGCAGTCCAAGTCGCCCAGACCTGGGTGAATGAAGACGGAATTGTGGTCGCATATTGGTCAAATGATGTATCGAGTACCTAGCCCCTTTCCCCAGGGGCCTGGATGAGTGGATCCAGCTCACCCCTGAGCTAAAAGCCTGGCTGTGCTTTAAGCTTCTGTTCCTGTTCCAGCAGAATGGAAGCCTCAGCTTTCATGATCTGCATTATCTTTAAGGTCCTTTGTAGGAAAAGCCCTATGTCGGGTGGGTCCTGCCCGCTGGGGGTCAGACGGGTGACTTGGGCTAAACTGTTTCCCCTCCCTCCCTTGAGGCCAAGCCCTGAGATGAAAGTTGATTGAAGAAACATTTTTAGCCTAATGATTCCATGATGGATGGAAAAATGACACTTTGTACCATAAAGCATGCAATGGTAACTCATCAGCCAAGGACTTTGTGTTTCTTCCTGGGAAGCTCCCAGGTGGATCAGTGTCTGATGCTTGGGTCGTGCCCACTCTCTGACCTTCATGGTGGAGGGGCTGGGGGCAGTGCTAGAATCTGTGGCAGACATTACTAATCCATTACAGTGCTCCATGACCTCCTGCAGATGATCAATCTCTCAACACAGTCCAACATAGTAGCAACTTTGGGTCCTCTGAAGATAGTTTGTAGTAGACTTCAGTCCTCAATTACCCATGTGGCACTTGCTAGAACAATAGCTCTGCTTGGCACACTCAGGTACAAGCTCCCTCCCTGAGAACTGCACACAGTGCCGGAGGTAAAAAGGGTCTCGCCTGAAGTGCATGCCCTGAATTTCAGGGTGGATAAGAGGTTAGAGGGGAAAGTTGGAGATGGTGAAGTTCTCCTAGGCTTTTGAATTAATGTTTTGGGAGGTTATAAGTGGTACCAGTTGATCTGAGGTCAGTATCTTCCTGGGTCCTTATTTGCAACTAGGTTCTCCTAAGACCTGGTCTGAATGTTGGATTCATGCTCAGGTCTGCGCCTTGGTCCAATGGCTCTTATGAGGTTCCAAGGTGTTAAGTGACAGAGGATGACGATAGAGCCTCTTTCCTCCGTCAGTGGTAAGCTACCAGGTGAGCATCTGAGCTGGGTCAACCTCTTCACCTTGAGGGTGAATGGCTTTAGTTCTGTGGAGTCTTCCTCCTCCCCCTCAACCTTCTCTTAGGTCATTCAGCTTACTTAGGTCATTCAGCCATTGTCGGGGGGGGTACTGTTCTCTGGCTGCCATATCATAATGGGTAGTGACTTTGAGTGGATGGAGACATTTCTGAGACAAAGGACATTGGCCTGGAAGATGCTGCCAGGGGTAGTGACTGGTCCTTTAGATACTGCTGCTCGGGCACCTACATCAACCACAGTGTTTGAGATGTGCTTGGGCCCTGGTTTGCAACTCAATCTGGGACTACAAAGACTGGGGTGGAAAATGGTCAAATCATGGCTGGCATCTAACTGCCTCCCCCTAACTTCCTAAGCCTTTCACATCGTGAAGGCTTAAGTTCTGGGAAACACAAATGCATCTCAAACTTCTTGATGCCTGGAAACACCTGAGTAAACCATTCAACAGCAAATGCCTGTGCACCAGATTCCTGCTGAAGATGTGGCAGAGAATGCCCTTGCTTGCAGAAAGTTTTCAAGACCCAACTGAAACATTGGGTAGTGGCATGACCTATGAAGGAAACTGAAGCTGGCATATGGAGCAGGCAGAACTCGGGAGTCGTGGGCTCAGGTTCTGACCTGCAGTCTTGGCTAGACACGGAAGCCCTTGATCTGCAAGACATCCCACTGTCAAACCTTAACATGTGCTTCCCCTCAGAAGTTCACTAGATTCTCCTAAAGGAGTAAACCTTGATTCTTAAAGACAAGTCTTAAAAACACTAGCTAGAAACTCAAAGTAGTGAAATAGAAGTCTGGGGAAAATGGGTGTGGCTGTAGCATCTCCCCAAGAACTGCCAATCAGACCCAAAAAAGGCTCCCAGTTGGTACTTCAGATGAGATAGCTTTGGGGTTGAAGAGCCATCCTGCTGGCTTCCTTCTGAAATGTGTGTGGCGGACCTTAGTTTACCTGAGATCCCTTCTAGAGGTAGGTGTGCAGACCTTGGGTCAGATTTCAATTGGCTCCAGCAACTGTCATTTGGTTGATACCGGATTTGGATCCTGGCACCACTTGGGGTTTGGAGGGAAAAATTTGTTTGCTTGTTATGGGGAGCAAGAGGGAGTACTGCAGTATGTACGTGTCCTGGGTCATAACTCGGGCAAACAGAACATGAAAATACATGGGCTACAAAAACCATGGAGTGGAATATACCACGTATGTGGAAGAGATTAAAAACCATGAACCCCCCACAAGGTAATGGGGAAAGATGGCCGGCCCAACAGATGGGCCAATAAATGGGGGCCTTCCCTGACCCATCCACCCAAGTTGGACTCTGGGCTAGTTGGAGTCTCTTCTACTCCTAAAATCTGCTAAAGAGGAAAAGGAACAGTTTCCTAACCAAAAAGCTCGCCTCCATCCCAGCCCCAGGAGGGAGGGGGAGATAGCCCTGGAGCAATTGAACTAAGCAACTTGGCAAATCGTAAGGATGTTGCCATTTTATTTTTGCTCATAAAACACAAAGGCCCTGGTTAGTGGACCAACATGGTGGCTCCTAAAAGCACACCTTGAGGGCCATGTGTGTCTTGGGTTGACCCCCCACTATCCTAAAGAATGGAGGTGGACATGGTCCACCCAAGTGAATACTGGGTGACTTGGGCTTGGAATTTCTCTCTAGGGGGAACTTAACTCTCCCCCTCAACTTAACTGACACTAGCCTAGCTGTTATCAGTATAACAATTGTGTACATGTGACTGTCTTTGGCTAGGCTTCCCCCAGGGACTGGGGACTTTGGGTGCCCTGACACTCATTGTTGACGGTTGCTTCCTTTGAGGGGGAAAAAGGGGAAATGAGCACACGAGCCCTAATGTGGGCTTCCCTTGAGCACCTGGTACACCCAAGTTCTCCACTGTGCGTGATAGTCTCTGCACCTGGAAGACCTAAGTCTTTGCCCTGGTTCTCCAAGGTGGTAGTAGAGAACCTCCTTAGGTGGTGTCTCTGGCCATCCCTGGAACAAGAATAGCCTCTTCCTTCTGACCAGGGCCTTGGTGCTCCTGGAGAGGCATTTCTCAACCTCCCCATCTGGGATACAGGCCAGCAAATGGGCGTCTGCAAATGTTGCTGAGCCTCCACTTTCCTTAGAGGTTGGAATCTAGGGATTTCTGAGCTGGAGTGGGTGGCACTGTCCACAGGGCTGTGAGCCTTGTGGGGAGGGGGGAAGTACACTAGCAAGAGGTTGATTTGTAGATTAGTGTTATAAACTTAAAGGGTTGGACAATCATGCCTCAACACCGCTTAAACATCACCAATGGCACCTGAGTGATAACTTGTGGTAGAAGGCAATGGGTCCATCTCGGGTTACCACAAACCTATCCTGTAGCCCCTCCTTCCAATAGTCAAAGCTACTAAGGCAAGTGCTGCTCACACTCTGCCACAGTCCGGCTGCAGCAAAGTAACGGGGGGGGGGGGTGACGAGCAACTTGTGTACATTGATACATCAGGAGTGGGAGCCGTTTATTGTAGGGCAGGAGGGGAATATATACGTTACACACAGCTTATCTTAATTAACATAAACTAAATACAGCAGTCAACCATTAAGGAATCTCCACACTTAATGGCTTGCAGATGTTACTTCACAAACCACTCCCTCTGGCAAAATGCCAGGTGCTATCTTGACTTGATTACAGACTCTAACACACTAAGGCTTGTTGAAGCAAAGGACAGGTGGGGGAGGGACACTGGGTAGATGCAAGTGAGAATTTGAGGCTCCTATCAGGGTGACTCTGTGCTGAACGTCTAACTTGAAGATTCAGGTTATTCTGTTGTGCAACGATCTTGTACATGTGGCTGCCTGTAATTAGATGGGGTTCTGCAGGGACCAGGGACTTGAACCACTCAATCCGCTGAATCCTGAGTGGGTCATTGACAAGTACTGAGTAGTGCTAGCTAGATTTGAAGACTTGAAAATTGTTTCCCATGTCTGAGTCTTAAGTTGGCCTGAGATTTTATTTTCATGGAAGGATCCTAAGGCTTTCAAATAACACCAGTTTGTGCTTGTAAAGGAAGCAAACTGACACCCCCAACTCTTCCTGGGGTCTGGACTCCATTTACAAGTGCTGAAGGTCAATCTCAAAGAGCACTTGTGACTTGGGCTATAACTTGTCACTATAGCTTTATACCCAATAAAAAGCTACCTAAAGGGAAATAAAGATGTTTGCTGGGAAATAGGTGGTGCCTTTGTAAGAGGAGCCACTCGCTGAGGGCTTACAAAATTTGAGGGCTCTGAAGGGAGACCTCTATACATGTAGACTTCATAGCCTACTATTATGGCAGGTGGAGCACTTCTACACGCCCCAAGTATTAAACCTGGAGCGAAAACATCCCATCACCTGCTTGTCCTTGATATATCAAATCTGGAATGACTTTGGTCCTACTCCCAGCCTGTCCTTCTGGCCTCCAGCTGATCGGACAAATCTAGGGGAGGGAGGGCGGCACTAAGTTTCATCTGACACCAAGCTCTGGTGCTGGGACCTTAAACCCAAGCCCTTCCTGGCCCAGGCAGGTAAGGGCTGAGAGCAGACCAGGAGGGGGCTGGACAGTAGACACACAACTACTTGAAGCATGGCTCAAACACCTGAGACAGTGGGAGGGCCAACTGTGCTGCCAGGACTGTCCAACAGGTACTAGGAAACTCGAGTTTCCATAAACCTCATGTGCAGGGCCCAGACTGCTGCCCCAGGCCAGGTGTGAACACGGGCAGAAGCCTATGGACACTCCTTGGCTTCTAGCGCTGGCCATGTAGGCAGAGTCCTGTACCTGGTACCTGCCCATATACTCAATTGTCAGCTCTTCCTTTGCAGAGAACCTCATTATCAAAAAGCACCAATGCTGGCTTGAATGTGCTCCCTAGACCCCATCCCCAACTTCCCTTATGGGTGAGCCTGCAGCCACTAGCACTGCCCAGGAAGGACTCACTTATGCAAGTGAGAATTGTCCCAGTGTGCCTCTGGGATGTGATCTCAACAGCTCCTCTAGAAGCTGAGGACCTTCAGAGGCCACCCAATATGGCTGCCTAGACCTTTGGTTTTTATGGACAAAGGGACAATCCATCTAGTCATGTGTGCACTGTGACCTACAAGTCCTTGTGTTATACACAGTCCACCGCAAGGTCCCCATTAGCTTTGGAGACCAAACATGGAAAGGAAGACAACATACACCTATGCACTGAATATAACTTGCAATGTGTCAGTGACAAGTCTCAAAGCTTACCCAATCTCTTGGGTACAGCTTGGCTAAACACTCGAATTCACTAGGAACACCACTATACCTTAAGTAACGATCTTGGTCTCAGCATGACTAAACACACCAGTACATGTCTAGGTCCATGCTAAGTCGTAAGACCCCATGATTTGATGGTAAACCACATGAAGTTTCTGAAAACATAGTTTGGCTTACTACCCCCAACCTCAAAGTCTACATTCTGAATGCTAAACCAAACTATCTTACAATCACATTCTTTCCAAGAAACTGCAAGAAATGACCCTAGTAGGGAGACTGGGGATCAATACCTTGTTGCTCAAAGGATGAATAAGGATCTAGACTTGTGCTCTTACTTCTTGATGAAGCAACGAGTATTCAAAGCACCTCACAGTAAAGCCAGTCTTGTGGGCGGAGCTGAAATTGACCTAGAGGCAGACACCAGGCTTTGTTACACTCTGGGAGATGATGATGGAGCTAGGAAATGTGCATCTTGGCTTCTTGGCTACCTAATGTGCCCTCAGCAGGGACTTCCTGCTGCCACAATTCCACATTGACTGCATTCTTAAAGCCTCTTTCCACCATGAGTTCTGTGGTGGAAGTGAGTTCCCAAGGCACAGGCTCTGGGTGTCCGGGCCGTGAACTTGGACATGAGAACACTGTCCGTGCCTCTGGCCTCCCTCAGGAGGAAACTCTGGAATCATGCTACAGAAAAGAAAAGGCACAAAAGTCCTCTGTTTGGAGGACTCCCACAGTAACCCACTGTGGTCACCATTCTGGGGTCAGACTGGTCTTCACTGTAACTCCATGACCCTAGACCTAGCATCACCTGTGCAATGGCAAGCTGATAGGATGTCGATTATATGAACGTGCCTGGCCCTAGGATGGACTCGTGGGAGGGCTAATGCTAACCCAATGTGTTTTCTTGGGGTCTAGACTGAGATGACCTCAAGTGTTGGAATTGGCCTGAACTTGCTGTGTGCTTCCCCATCTGCCAACTTGGCCCAGGTCCTGTGACTATCCACTGCTGACATCAAATAGATCTGCTTTAGATTGAAGTGGATTGAAGACCTTCACATTCTAGGGGTGGGTGCATGAAGGCATGTTCACTCTTCCACACAGTCCAGTTAATGTAGCTGCAGAACATATGGAAACACAGTTGCATCCTAGGTGAGGCACACCCTCTAAAGGAACTGAATGTGAAGTGGTGCACATGGGAAGGCCTTGAGTGACTTTAGCACAATATCATGTAAATGATCTCTGAATCTCCCAGTGAACCATAGGGTCCATGCTGCATGCCTATTGCAGAAGTAGGAAACCCAGTAGTTGCAGAACCAGAGTGAAGTGCCGCTCACATCTCCTAGTCCTTGCAGGTTGAGGAATCTCAATCTGTCAAGGTGCTTGACTCCCCCCATTGAGATTCCAAATTGCTGCAAAAATGCAATTTGCAACCAATCACATGAACAGTCTCTTGACGTATTTTAACCTCCATGTGCATCCTGCTTGACTCTGCACCCTGGTTGACGGGGTGGAAGCTGGCTGTGTCTTCCATGTTCCCAACATGGCAGACCCTTGTAGTTAAGGGGAGTGGCACATGACAGAAGTGTGCTAATGGGCTCCATTATGGACAGACCTAAGCACGGAATTGCAAGTAGAAGGGATTGTGTTGAGGGTCCCGGAGGAACTGGACCCCAGTGAAACAGCTTGACACAGGCCTGGCTTCCTGGAATCCCCAGGGCTTGAATCCCTTGAGCTTGTTCTAAGTGAAAACAAGCTTTCAATCTCTATCCTTGAGATGCCTTGTGTTTTATTCACACACACGATGAACTTCGTCCAGCACCTTCCTCTGTGCCAGGGTCTTTGGTCTGTTGACAAGCGGATTGAGCCATGGCTGGCTGAGTCTGGAGGGTGAGGTCATGTGGTACAGGACATGGCTTGGTTGGCCTGTGGGATCCAGGCAGTTTCAGCTCCAGGAGTGTGAGTAGGTCCCTACCTACTTGTACCTAGTATCTCCTCAGGACTGGTTGGGAAGATACTCGACACTGTCGTCCCTGTAAGTGTCTAAACAGTGCAAGCTCAGGAGCAGGGGTCCTTCTTTGTACCAGGCAATGTACCTGGACATGTTCCTCAAGGGCAATGACTAGATGTGGCCGTTCGTCCTGAGAACCCTGACCTGTGCCTCAGTTTGGGGAGCATCATACCTAAAGTCCTAACAGATGCTTTGTGCAGACACAAACCCTGGGTCTAGCTCGGGGTGGGGTTGGGGGGGCAGCAATGTTTCATGTCCCATATGAATGCCATCAAGAAGGCATCTGCGTCCTTCTCTGGGCCTGGCCATCCTATGGACAAAGATGTGGTCTACCTTGGTGATTGTCCCAGGTGAACTTGAATGTGTGCTATGCTAAATGAACTGTGAGTCTTCTCCAGATGAAGTTGACTGTTCCACTCAACTGTCCTCATGGATTTTCTTGTGGGTCTGCCAACAGCTAATAGAAGGGTGTCCATGTTTCAAACTGCTGCAGTCCGGCTAGGAAAAATAACTGAGAAGTGACAAGCAACTTGAAGGATGAATCAGGAATTGCTTTATTGCAAGGAAACTTGGTGGGAACTGAGCGGGCACTCAATAGTAATAAACCTACTGTTCCTTGGGGAAGAGGTCCTTTTACCCCTGGGGGAATGATTTGAACTCCCATCTCTGGAGTTAGTACTGCTCTGGAGGTGCAGATGTCCAATCCTGCACTCCCTCTAGTTTGTCTGATAAGGGAGTTTGCGGATAATGTGTCCTGGGCACTACCCTGATGGTGTTGCTGGGTTCCTTTAATGTCCCATATATTTGTGGTTGAGGGCCCTGGGGCATTGGGCCCCCTTGTCCATTTTTTGGCAATGGAGTACCTTCTACAGTAGTCTGAGAATGGCATTCATTAGCCCAATGTTTTCCTCTACAACATTGTGGGCAAACACCTAGTATTTTTCTTTTTTGATTTCTAGGTGGCTGGATTGCTTTGTCAACATAAATTTGACACATAGTAGGGCTATTAGCCATCCCTTGAGGGAGTACTTTCCATTCATATCTCTGATCAGAACCTTCATGATTCAGCGCAGGGACAGTAAATGCAAAACGTGGAATATCCTCAGGATGAATTAGAATGGGGAAAAAAAAATCTTTAATACCTATAACTAAAACATATCAGGTTTTTGGCAAAACAGACAATTGAGGAATCCTCGATTGAGTAGTTCCCATGATAACCATCTCTTTATTATAAGATTTAAGAGCTATTAATAATCTCCATTTGCCAGATTTCTTTTAATAACAAAAATGGGAGTATTATGGGGAGATACAGAAGGTTGTATATGTCCTTCCGCTAATTGTTGATTGACCAGGTCATGGGCTGCTTGTATCTTTTCTTTAGTCAGGGGCCACTGAGGAACCCATACTGGCCTTTCTGATTTCCAAGTAATTTTTATTGTCTCAGTGACCCCTTCCGAAAATCCAATCCATGTCTATCTGTTTTTTGATCTATTTGTATTGACTTGTCGTCTTGTAGACAGCATAGTTGGGTCGCTTTTCTAATAAAGGAAACTAAGCTGACCTGGGATAGCTCAGCTGACTAGGGTGCAATGGCCCTTAACTCGCCTACTACCAAACCAAGGTCAGTCTGCTTTTGCTAGGACTTTTGGCCACTAAACCTTGTTATACACATACCCTCACAAACTGGCACCTCTATGGTGTGGATCTCCAGAAGGGACTTGTGCTGGCTTCAAGAAGGTTCCATATTGGTGTTGCCAAAGAGTTTTCTGAAAAAGACATGCATGCTCTACTAAGTAGCACCATAGTCATTGGAGCCAAAGACGGAACATAACCAGGAAATTGTCCAGGAGATTTGAAACCAAGGCACCAAGAGCCCTTGAACCCAATCATGCCCTATGGGCAAGTGTTAATTGTCCCGATACAGTCTTTGCCCTGTCAATGTCCTCGAATTAAGTTCTAAATCAGGCATAAATGTCTCTAAGCAGTGTTCCTTGCAAGATATCTGCATAAATTGGGTTCCTTGCAAGAAGTCTGTATAAGTTGGACTTGCCAAGGAGGCAAAGAAACCAGAATCTTGGTATTGATGTACCTTTACTTTGAACATGCTTGACCTTATGGTGATTGCCTGAACTTGAACTTCTGTGGCTGGCCTTACCGAATCCTCCTTTGAGCCTTTGAGGCCCAGGCCTTAGCATCCTGGGCTCATGCCCAACAAGTAGCTAATCCTCATTCTTCCCGGGCATCCTCACTGCACCCTAGCCCTTAACAGATGTGTACTTAGAAACGGCAACCTACTAACGGGGACTCGGATGGTTATAGCCAGAGTGTTAAAACTGTGGCTGAGGAATGTGGGGCAGGATTTGCACAAGGGCTTTATCCCTGCTCTTGCTCATAGGCGATTAACTTATCTGCATTACCAGTGCATCCCTGCTATATGTGTCTATCAGACCCCATGCCCACAGCCACCTGGGCAGATGGCACATGAGATGCTGCAGAGGCCTGTTGCCAGGTGCTATATATAACTCTACTTGGGGACTGGAGGGGAGGGTCTCTGCCTGCTTTTCAACAGCTCTCTGTAGCACCCTTGCCTGTCGCTCAGTGATGAGCCAGGACTACCTTCAGGCATTTTCCCAGCCAGCTAATCAAATGGCATCAGTGGGAATGTTTACAGCTTGCTGCCACTTAGGGAGATTTATCAGAGCCCTTAATATCAACCCACCCACCAAAACCTAATAACGCAACAAGGGCTGGGGATGGGTAGCCTCTAGAGAGCTGGTGAAGACCAGAAAACAAGATGCCAATCTAATCAGACTTCACCTAGGGCCCCTGCTTGGGTTGGGAACAGCTTTCCAGGGATGACATGTCAATGGCACCAGACAGATGCTCAGCACTTGATAGTGCTTGTCTCTCCAGTCCTGGAGCACCGGTCCTGGTACCACATGCTCGTCTCCATAGCCTGAGACGCTATTCCTAACACTTGCTAGGAACTGAGTCTGGGTGTTTGTCTTGCCTCTACATGACCTTGAACCACTTTCCTAGCCATTCTTGACTCTGTCAAATGGGGCCATTCTTTCAATCCATTAAGGGCATACACGACCTCCAGTCTCATACCTCATCAGAACTCTGACCCTGTAGTCCTAAATCATGACTGTTGACCTGACACCGGAGGCCTACTGCCCATTTTGGTAAGAAATCAAAGTGTCTCTTCCTCTGTGTTTCCTGCCTTAAAAATGCTACAATGACTTGGAAAACATTCCTATGACCATGCCTCCTGAGTCTTACGATTCTAGACAAATACCCGATCTTGGCAACATGTGATCACCTAATCACTAACAAAACAAAATCTCTGGTCTCAGGCAGACTTGGTGGCCTTGCATACAGTCTCAATGTGAGTGGTGACCCCAGTGACCAAGAGTGGCCGTGGTACTTAAACTAAACATGGCTTCCTTCCATTCTAGGATCACATGCTGCTTAGAAACTATTCTCGGTCAGGTGCAAATGCATGACTTAAGCCCTGACCACTGACTGCAGCCTGGATACAGGGTGGAAAGGACATTCTGGGGATCTGCAAGCTGGTGGCCTCCACTGCTGGGCACCCGATTGTAGTCTGAAGTGCTGGCTCAATGCACCCCTGGCACCAAGTATGGACAACAGGCTGCTATGTCTTGACACCGGGAGGCGGGGGGTAGTAATGCCTGCTCTACAAAGTTCACAAAGCTGCTTAGGGGGAAAGAAGGGGAAGGGGACCCCCAACTTGGGTTTTAAAGTTATGATGCTCCTGTGGACAACAGGCTTCCAATGCCTGCCAGTCGGGATGAAGAGCTGGCGACTGCACAGACTGAGGAAACATCCTGATCCAACAGTGGCGGGGTTCTGGTAGCGGGGAGATGAAGGGTCCCCTGGCCTAGCATGCTTATTCTTCCTCTGGCTTATTGTTTTGAGGCCCTCACTGTGTCTAGGCAGTCAGTGTTTGCATCAGCCTTTCTGGCCCAACGATATCCCGTTGCGAGTTGAAATTTTAAGTGTCTTCTGCTGAGATCTTCTTAGACTTGTGTTTTGATCGAACCTTAAATTAATCTTGGTTGTGGGGGAGTCAAAGATTAGCAGACTGGAATGAAACAACTGTCAAAGTCTCTTAGTAACTGCACAATTATTGATGAGAACTGTGTCTCTATCCAAATCGCTGATCAAATATTGAACAGAACGAGTTGGTTCTCATGTGCCTGAATAAATGTCTCCCCGGGGACGTGACTCTATTAGTTCATGCTCTGCCACCCACATCATCCAGCTATGCTTGAATGGTTTCATCTGCAGAAATATTCCATTGGCTCAGGTGTTTCTGGGAGTTGAGATGGTTTCCTAAAATGCTGCCCTGGCGTTCTAGAATCTTCCTAGGACAACATAAATCTTATTGCTGACCTCTGCCTTCTAACCTCTTCCATTTCTAGGCTTGAAGGCAGCTTGGGGGAGTGGTGTCTGAAGGTGAGCCTGCAGGGTTAGGCTGGGAGCTCATGCTTGCAGACCTAAGCCACTGATAGACTGAACCTTTACTGGTGCTGTTGGCCTCGTAGCTCGCCAGGCACTTGAATAACCAAATCCAAAGGGTGAATGCAACATAAAGCAGAAATGAGATAGCTGCAGAGTCTGGGCATCACCCTCTTTAATACTTGGTGCCCAGAGGCAGAAGGGAATCCAGTCTGGAACCACTTTGTTCAAGTGCTTGTGATCGGGGTCATCAGAAATGCCTAGTGCCCTCAAGTACTTCCTGTGGAGTGCCACCTTGGTGCACCACCTCCACCAGGCCAAGATGCACAACACTGCCCATGAGAATACGTGGCCCTCCCGAGGCTCGAGTTGAGAAATATGCTGCAAAATGGGCAGAACCCTTTAAATTGGTCAAGAATCAAAGATGAGAAAATGGACCTGGCAAAACCTGACGTCCTAGAGCTGACTCTGGAACATGGAATAAACATCATCGCTGAAAAGGGAAGTTGAGCTCTAGTTGCGTTGGGTCAAATTTCCTAGTTCTTGTGGCTGCCTGACCCTTCTGAGAGCCAGGCTTGGTGACAGTTGAGGACCTCTGCCACTTTTCTGCCCCTTCTCTTGGTGTTAACTATCCCAAGCCCTTACTGAAAGGGGCAGTGTGCTAATGACTAAGAAACTGTCCACGGGCTGCCCTTCCCATAAGGCTGTGTCCAGGTAGAGCAGGATTCTGAGCAGTGCCCAGTGGAGCCAACCAGTCCGTCTTGCTGGAGAGCCAACAAAGGCTCAAGGGAAAAGCATCCTGGTGGCAAGGCCACGTTGGTCAGAGCTGGTCTCCCTGGACTTAAGGGAGTAAAAGGGATGTACGGAGGTGAACACAACTGACTGTTGCCTTTATCGCCTATCCCTGCCCCCAGAGGTTCAGTAGCTGTGGGCAGATGCCCGTGAACATAACCTTGAACGCAGAGGCCTCTGGAGAAGGATTTCAAGGGCAATGTTGACCATGTGGTGGCTGTGGGCACCCACGGATGCTGTGGTCTGTTTCTGGATTTTTGTCATGGTTGACGCACCTCCAACTCCATTGCCGATTCAAGTCTTCTACTCTGCTTGACCCAATGGGTCCTTTGGGAAAGTTGATCTCGGAGCTTGGCCCAGAACCAGGGAGATCCTGTCGTGAAATGTAAGGGGAATGATCATCTGGGTTTCTCAGGGTAATCCCAGGGACCAACCCAAGGCCCAAAGCCTCACCCTCTGGGAAGAACCAGAGGTCCCTTGAGCTTCCAATGCCATCTTTATGGGGACACTAGCTTTCTGAGCTAAATGGACTCTACTCTCTGTAAAAGTGGAGTTTAATGCTAATGTTCTGCCAGTTTTTTTTTTTTTTTGTAGTAGAAGTCATGCTAACAAGAGGATGGGTTCCTGTGCCTTTAAAGACAGAAGGCTAACCTGAATCCAAAGAGGAAACGGACCGTGTAGGTGAACGGGCTATAGGGAGACTTGGGTTGCAATGAGCCAGAGGGGTCCCCCAGGCCGGGGCTGAGTGAGAGCCAAGTTAGGGGCACAAACCAGTGTGATGCCTGGCTGTTGTCACTGGCTAACTAGCTACTAAACACAACTAGGGGTAACTCCGACTCAGGAGCCAGCATCTGATAGCGTTTCTTAGGAGTCACTAAGAACCTAGAGGAGAACATCAGGACTTGGTCTCCTATATCTAAAGACAAAGGAAGTTGATAAGGACCTGTTATGGTTTTGGATATTAGGTGTTGCCCCCCCAAAAACCTCATGGGGGGCAATAACTTAATTGGTAGACTAATCCACTGAACCAATGAATAACTTGAGGATTACTGTCCGGGAGGTAACTGTAGGCAGGCCGTGTGGCTGGAGGAAGTGGGCCTTTGAAGGTGTGTCTTTGTACTGGCCCTGACTGGCCTCTGCTTCTACAGTGAGGGCCTCTCCTCATCCACACCTGCTGCCATGTTCTGCCTCACCTGAGGCTCCAAGCAAGGGACTTGTCTAAGCATGGGCTGAGACCTCTGAAGCCACAAGTCACCCTAAATCCTAAGTTCTTGCCTTGGGTTTCGGTCATGGAGATGAAAAGGCTGACTAAGGCAACCTATAAAGTGAGGCTGGAGTGGGCACCCAGTGTGAGGTACCAGGGTCATGGCTGTGAAGGGGAATGGGGTGGACAGACTTGTGCTGGGACACTGAAGGGACTTCTCTGATACAGAAAGTCCTCACTGTGGTCATGAGGGATTTTTGGACTTTAACTGGGTAAACTAAGCCCCAGGGCTCAGATGGACACCTCCTGAGGTCCTTCTAAGGACATGGCTCCCTTTCTCCCTCTAGTCCTCAGACCTCTTCCTCCCACTGCCAAGAGCTCGACCTTCTCGAGTCACACTTGAGCTTGTCAGTTCCCAGACCTCTGCAGGCATGTCCGTTTCAAGGGTCTTCGGCCTCCCCCATGGTGAATGGAGCGATGTGGTTAAAAAGCTGCCCTGGGGAGCAGGTCATGGGCTCGGCTGCTCCCAGTGGGAGTGGCTTAATGGAAGGTCTCGGAACCAATGGCAGTTCAAACAGGAGGGCCTTTGCATTGGAACTACTAAAACAACAAATCGGAGCCCGGGGATTGAGGTATTGACAAATGCCAAGCTCAAGCTCGGCCTGGTGCGACACTCTTGATCTATATTCTACTTCCTGGCCCACTGTGCTAGCTGAGTCTCTGGGGGATGAGATTCCTGGCTCTGATAAGCTAACTTGAGTAGTCACTGATATTGGGGACAAGCCATCCAGGGCTGAATGGCATAGCAAAGGCTTGAGTTGACCCATCATGTGCTGCTTAGCCTATGACACTTGTCGTGGTTACCTACCTTCCTCGGGGCCCTGGGAGAAAATAGAGGTCAATCCATAGTCCCTAGTTGATGGGACTGCATGCTGGTCCCAGACTTGGAGTCTGGCAGTATCCGAAGCCTTGGTCGTGTTTCCCCCACCTATCCAGAACCACACAGCTGTGTAGAGACCCTCAGCTACTGCTCTGCAGTGACCATCCTAGTTGTTACTTGAACAATAACAACTGGTTAGAACCTGAAACTTGCCTCCTGTCAAGTAACCTGTCATGGTAGCATCTCTGTGCCCACCCTACCTGATGGGTGATAGTCCCTTGAGAGATGAGTATATTAGGGGTCTGAGCGCGTGGGCACTGGCCTGAGACACCAGACAACACCTGGGTGGACGCTGAACTGGGAGTGAGCAGGCGGGGTTGAGTCTCCTTGTGGAGAAGGGAGCATTCCAGAAGACAACTGGAAGCAGGCCCTTGTGGCCACAGTAGAGACTGGACAGAAAGGCTGTGAGCCCATAGAAATGGGGAGTGGACAGAACATCTCGGAGTTGCCAGCACGGAGTTGGTCAATGAAGTTGCTGGAAACCAACAGTGGCTCACGCAGGAATGTGTTGCCCACGGGCTGCTGGAGCCGTGCTGGATCTGGGGATGGGGTGTCGGCCCCCACTCCCAAGCCCTAACTTGGCCCACTTCAAGGGTTTGACCTCCACTCAGAACCAGCTCTACTAACATGGGCTCCCCTGGTCAGTGACCAGGCGGGCCAGTGATGGCCAGGGAGGCCTCCAGTAATGGACACCCTTACTTTCAGCCCACCAGGTTGATGGTCTGAGCACAGCCCAACTCAAATCCGAGTCCTGCTGAGCCTCTCCTGAAACAGTGGAGGTAGGGGAGGCTGGGTTCCTTGGGCCCAGTCCCCGGGAGCCCCCTGTAAAACCCGAGCATTCCTTAGTCTTATCAAAACGGAAACCACATTGTCATAATCGCTTTCTCTTGATGGTTCTATAGCCTCACATCTGTTCTCTATCTTAAGTCAGATACAACTTTTGTCCAGTTGGGTAGATCGAGGTTTCTCAACCCACATCATTTGCCCTGTGGGAGGGACTTGCTGAGGCCTACCTGCAGGTCTCTAGACTGTTCTAGCTCCTCAGAGTAGTCCTTCTGAGGCTGACCTGGGCTAGGGTCATCCTTATAGATGGTGACATATGCTCAAAAGGCAGTCATTCTCCCAAAATCCTACATAACAAGACTGGCCTTGGATCTCTAGGCTATTGTTTGGATTCTCTATCTTCACACCATTTCTTTAAACCTCAGCCTGAGCACAAAGTGGTAGATACTAAACGGATTCTAGTGACCAACTGTCCCTAGAAAACCGCTGCTGAGAATGGAGTTTCCAAATGTTAAATTTTTCCTGATGAAGCCAAACTAGGGGTGTTTCTCCTGCCTTGCAATAGTGGAGAAGGTCACGGGAGGATGTTCACCAAACTGGTGCCATCGGCCACACCTTCATGAGTCTAGGAACTGCAAAGATGTTTGGGTACTTCAGGACGCTTCTGCAGAGATGAATTAGAAGTCCTTACAGGCCTCAAACTCAAACTGGTATTTAGAGTAATGATAAAAAGAAGCCAAGCAAGACTGGCCTCCAGGGTGTCTAGTGCACAATGGACCCAGAGTTTGTCAAGAGTTAAAACTTGACTCTAAGCTTCTTGTGGAATTAAGGGCATAGTCTACAGTGACTAAGGAGCTTTGTAAACTTGAGATGGCTTGGGCACAAGACCATTCTGACGGGTCTCACTAGACCCATGCAGCCTACCCCAGTGTTGAAGACAACCACGACTGCATGTTGGGCACTGAGCCGGTCCCGTCTAATCTGAGACCCAGGTCGATGTCAGCACCTCCATTTTACAGTGGAGGAAATGACCTCGAGCTTCCACCTCCCTGGAAGCCTGCGATGGCAGAATCGCCACGAGGTCCGTGGAGTTCCTTGCTCACAGGCCTCAGATAACGGGACGGCATGGAGGGGGACAAGGGACAGTTTGAAATGACCCTTTTACTGTTCCCCCTTGTAACTCCCTTGATGGTAAGGGGATCAATTGCTTATTTGGAAATACTTGATGGTTCCCAAACTGGGGCAAGTCTAGTTCATGAGAAGGTCAAGTGAAGCCTCTACTTACATGAACCAGCAACTGTGTAAAAGGAGCCAAAGCGTGGCTCTCCCTTTTAAGGGTGGGGACAGGCCTGTTCTTAAAACGCCTCCACTTGCGAAATCTGTCAACTTCACTCAATCTCTGAACGACCTGGAAGGTTGGTCTCGGGATCCTTGTTCTCGGCACCACCGTGGTTAATCTGAGGGCGTGCGATGGCCTTATACTAGATGGCTCCACTGCATGAGTGACGATGAGATCCTATGACACTTCAGATTGTTTTGTGGCCATTTGGTATCTCAGCCTAACACAGCTACAGAAACAGCAAAGGACTCCAACATGCCCATTACTGTCTCTTCTAAATCCATTTGCTTTGTTCTCTAGGAAGTCTTGTTCAGTGCCCTGTGCCTCTTGGAAAAAAACAACATAGTCCTTCCAGAACTGAATAAAACATGAGGCAGAGAAGGGAACGTTCTACCTCTGGGGTTGAATATCCACACTGCTCGCTGGTCAACCCAGAACTTGAAGATGAGTTGGCTAAAAGAAAGCTTAAGTCGAGTCTGACTCTGAAGATAGACTGCCCCATTTCAAGACTCGGAAGGGGTTTGATCCATATGTAGAGCTTCCTATAGGAATTAAGAGAGGGCGGGTAGTAGGAGATGGGAAACCCACATGCTGGTTGAGGCCTTGGTCCTCCCAAGGTGTCCTCTTCCCTCTGGAACGTGGATGAACTTGACCACAGGAGGTCAAACCATAAACCTAAGGAAAGGCTTCCCCTCAGCATAAGATGGAGGTAGGCAAGGGACAGTATGAAATGACCCTGTTACTATTCCCCCTTGTAACTCCCTTGATCGTAAGGGGCTTGACTTGCTTATTTGGGAATGCTTCATGGTTCTCCAGCTGGGCAAAGTCTAGTACGTGAGAAGGCCAATCTAGGTCTCGCATGAATCGGCTGTTGTGTGGTTACAGAGGAGACAGAGGCTTGGGCTTCCTCGAAGTACATGATCTCTGAATCAGATGATCATGCACAGGGACGCTGTTCCTGGTATCGATCACTTTTTGGTAGGATTGACACACAAATCTTCTAGTTTGCCTCATGGGAATGTTAACCAGCTTTCTGTCTTAACAAAGTACTTGACAAGAACAACTTGGAAGTCAACTCTACAACTGGCCTGTTCAAAGATCTCAGTCCATGGTTGGCCAACCCCATTGTTCTAGGCTCAAGGTGAGGCAGGACATCATGGTGGAGGGAAAGATGCTTGGGTCATGGCAGATGGGAAAAGACCCAGGGATAGAGTCCTGTTGCTGCACCCCCAGGGCCAATCCACCTCCAGTTACCCCAACCCCCTGCCCAGTTAGTAATGCCCAGTTAGTCCATTCAAATGGATGAATCCACTGAAGTGAACTCATAACCCAATCTCTTCACCTGAACATTGTGGCATTGCTTAACACGAGAGTCTTGAAGGAGACACGTTGAAGTGTGACAATGCGGAGAGTTGTTTCTGAATCTTGGCAAGGTTTCCCTGCAGGAAACAATTTTAATGACTCTAGAATCTGATGTAAGCCAGGGCAAGATGGGAAAGGGCAGCCCACCTAGGCAGAGAAGTGGGCAACGCCCTGTGGTCTGTTAGTGCTGATACACATGGACAGGCTAGGCCGGTGGGCTACCAACTGTACCTGGAATAACTTCCAAATGGACCTTCATGGAAAAGCAAAGGCTTTCTCCAAACCACCATCTAAGATGGCGACCACTCATTACAACTCAAATATATCCTCATACACAAGCTGTTGCTCTCAGAGTATTAAATATGATTTTTGGTCCTATTTTATCTTCCATAGCTCATCCTCCAAACTATTGGCCTATGTTAGATAATGTACTCTATAAGTTAACTTCCAGAGAATACATACCTGGAATTGATCAAACATCACATCTTTGTGGTGTGTCAGTGTTACATAACTTACAGAACAAATTTTTTAGACTTGAACCCAAGAGTACTTGGCAACTAATATTTTCTTATGAAGATTCAGATGTTATATATAACTGTAAACATGCAATCTACACTTGTCAGCCTTATTTCTAAGCTATTTTCAAATTGCCCATGGAAATTGAAATGAATCAAATGCATAGGCAATACTCTAGGGTTATTCACTTTGGCACAGAAACGACTTAAATATTGCCATACACAAGTACAGAAAGCGAAGGGCACAGCATCTTAAATGCTTAAGATGTCTATCTTGCCGTACTAACTTCTGTTAACATTTTAATCACAGGAAAAAGCAACAGAGCAACACAAACTTACCAGGTTTATAAACCAGATTAAACACAAATTCTGTTGGACAAACTTAAACAAGTGGAGGTTCCTACAACTAAGGTTCTTAGTTTTCAAGTCTTATGTAAAGACTTGACCAAGATCATAGACAGTAGGACATTAATTTTCTTTTTAAGGGAAATTTCTGCCACTTGATCCTGAACACTCTGAGGAATGTTGGCCACCTTTGGTCCTCTAACCTGATCTCTGATCAGATGTAGTTCCTCAAGGAGTAGGAAAATTTTCATGCCCATTTGACCCGGGGGAGCATTAGATCTCATTGGAGTTGGCTCTAGGTTTAGACACCAACAGGGGAATATCAATTTCTCATAAGCTTAACATAAAGCCAAGTCATCCTTAGTTAAAACTTCCCAGATTTTCTTGCAAAGGGTAACCCTCTGTGCTGCTGGTGTTATTTGTTTTTGGATCAGCTTGGTGTTGCTTATTTAGGCAGCTTCCAGTTCTAGCCCAGGCTGACCTCCTCCTGTACCCTAGTCTATGCTGCATGTTCAGGGAACATGAGGGTCTGAGGTCCTGGGTGAGCACCTTTCCAGGCATCTACCCAGACGAACCAACAAAGTCCCTCCTGACCCAAGAAGTGTCATGCAGAGCTATCGGCTCCAGTGCAGAGCTGTCAGTTGCTGAATGTTGCTTAGGGTAGAAAAGAACCAGACCCAAAAACCTGCAATCCAGCAAAACAAGCCAGGAGCAGAGAACCAACATGAACTCGGCAGAAAATCATGAGCTCAGAAGGTCGGAAGTAAAACAGAAAACCTATGGGTCTTCCCTAGGAGCTGGCTGTGCGGTGGGCGGCTTACCTTGGCCAGTCTTAAGCTTTGGCCAGTGTCTTCAGGACTCCTCTAAGTCATAAGTACTGTGGAGACCACACAAACAGTGGCACAGATGCATCCCAGACAAAACCTACAGCTTATGTTTGATATGAACCAATTTCTATCTTCCTTTCACAACAGATTCACTCAGTTGTCTCATAAGCAGTCTAATCTAAATCTTCACTCCCAAAGGAATGATTTGGGACACTAGAAAGATCAACAATCTGCATTTTTTGAGATGTAGATTCTAAATACCATTGAAAGAATACAAATAAAGACCCAGCCAAGGTGGAAAGATGAGTCTTGTGCAGGCTTAACTTAATGTCTATCCTTCAATGCGTCCCTCCTTCAGATACCCCTAGAAATGGAAGCCTACAAAGTTTGAAGGGGTCCACTGGCATGTGGGCCATGTTTGGTCTTTTAACCTGAACAGATGTGCCTCTCAAGGAGTAGAATTTTCATGCCCATTCAACCCGAGGCAGCATTACTCCTCGATTATCGGAGTTGGCTCTACCTTTAGACACCAATTCGAGCATGTCAACTTTTTCTACTAAGCCTAACACTAAAGCCAAGTCATCCTTAGTTAAAACTTCCCAGCTTTTCTTGCAAAGGCTAACCCTCTGTGCTGCTGGTGGGATTCACTTCTGGATCAGCTTAGTGTTGCTTATGGAGGCAGCTTCCAGTTCTAGCCCAGGCTGACCTCCTCCTGTGCCCTAGTCTATGCTGCATGTTCAGGGAAAATGAGGGTCTGAGGTCCTGGGTGAGCACCTTTCCAGGCATCTACCCAGACAAACCAACAAAGTCCCTCCTGACACAAGGGGCTGCTCCCTGTGGGGCCCTTCTGTATCTAGGGGAGCTCCTCGGACAACTCCACCTCCAACTCGGGGGGCCTTATGCTTGGCATCTTCATGCTCAGGTGCTCGGAGCTTCTACTTAAAAGGGGCAAGTTTGCAATGGTGACATAATGAAAAAAGAAGGGGAACTTTAGAGTGGCGGGATTGAAATACCAAAAACTTAACCCTATGGGACCCGAGGGTGCCGTGGCCCCAACACCAACTGGAGAAGACTTAAGGTGACTAAGAGACCATGCCTCCCCTTCAGAGTTTGACTATCTGGAAGGGAATGATGTCCTCCACTGTCTAAATCGACCCAGTTCCCTCTTGCTCCACCCATCTTGCAAGACAACGAAAGGCTTGTACCTGGGGGATGGGATCCCATCTACCTGATCTTGGATGAACCAGTTTCAACTGTCAAGAAGCATTACGCTGCCATGCCTTATCAATCTTATGTGTGAGCTACTCTGGAATGATGAACTACCACTTCTTCCTTTGCATACCCGTCAGCCATAGTCTTTACAGTCAGATGGTGATGTCTGGGGACTTGGATATTGAAACTGAGTTTGACCACTCCAGAGGGAAGAGCAATTGGGAGAACAGTTGGAGCCAACTCCCAACCTTCTGGGCACTGGCCTGTAGCTCTCCGAATCTCACCCCTCACCAGAACTCAAAGGATTCAAAAAAAGATCCAAATGGCTATTTAAGCACCAAGTGGACACTGAAGATCCCTGGTGTTTACTGGACTCCAGATTGGACTGACAGATCCTCTCACTCCTGTGCCAAAACCAGAGACCTTTTCCTTCTAACAAATGTCTCTACACTGGCAAGGCCAACCACAGGGGGAGTGAGGAAGAGAAACGCCTGATATGAAGGATCTCAGCTGCTGCTGGGATGTCCCTAGAGTCCTGACCACAGGCACAGCCCAAAGACTCGAGTCCCCTCTCCTAGCTGAATGCCAGCTGTCCTGGGCTGGCTGCTGCTCTTGGCTGGCTCTGCCAACCCTCCTAGGGTGACGGGTCTATGCTGCTTGATGCTGGGTTGGAAAATCTGGGAGACTGAAGCGGAGAGAAAGTTCTGTTCAAAATTGGCTTTTGAAGAAAAACTTGGTGTAAACTTTCCTCCCATCTTGGAGTATGAGTACAAAGAGCTTTGAGGAGTGAAAGGGGGACAGTTGGATAACAGGCATGAATGCATGCTTGCCATAGGGTCTTCATCCAGAGCTGTACCCTGTCTGGGAAACATGTATGGGCTCATTGCAGAAAGTCAGAGTTAACTAGAACCTAAAAGCGGGCTTCCCATTCACAAAGGATTAGGGAAGAATAAGAGACCATTACTCATGAACCCCTGTTACATTAGGTGCTTCCCAATTATGTACCAGGAAATGCTTGAAGGTTGAACTGCCCAACTCTCCTGGGCACCTGGAGAAAAGTCAGTAAATGAAACTCGTGACAAAATCCACACGAGAACACCAAAAGCCTATACCAGTTCCCGACTTGCAACCTAATTAAAACTCGGTTGCCTCTATGGCCCTGAAGAGTGTGAAGCCTGGGCCAGGCACCTTCTGCAGAACTCGCGGGTCATGAGACGATAGCACACTGACAAAGGCTACTCGACAGACTCCTGAGCAGCACAGGCCTCATCAGACAAAAGTCTCGACACAGCTGTGCACCTGGAGTGGAGAAGCTGACATGAGAGCCCCAGTTACCACTCTGCATGATCGACCACGTCCATCATTCTAGAACTTAAGCTTCCCAGGACCTAGAGGACTAGGTCTAGCCGGGCATAGCACTGAATTCTTGCCTGGACATCATATCGTGGCTTGAGATTAAGTTAGAACTACTCTGACTACAGCAATGAAAATCCATAGGCTCCAGATTCTGAACCTGGCTTCAACTACCCTCTTGCTCTGTGGCCTTGGATAGATGCTTGGTCCCTGAGTCTTGTTCTTCAGAATCATCTTGATTTGGATCCTAGGACAGGATTTGACATGTTGAGAGCTTAACATGTCAGGGGAAATGCTGGAGGAGGCTGCTAGACCTCGGGTCTTGATGTGGGCCTGAAGAGAAGGAAACTGAGTGGGAGGTACACTAGACTGCTGGGCAGGCTGAAGCTCTGCTGTGGAGTTGCTGGTTGGGAGCAGAGTGGAGAGACCAGGCCATGATGCAAACAAAGAGTGGCCTTCAGACCTCATAGCTGGAACCCCTCCCTGCACACCCAGGAGGTGTTTAAAATTTCCACAACACAATTCTTGGCTATAAGGACTTGGTACATGGTGTTAAAATGCTTCTTTCAAACTGAAAGGGCTGCTATACAAGGCTTTTATTCTGGGGATGCTGTGTAGAGGCTGCACTTCAGCCTGTACAAAACCACGCGCATCACTACCCCTTACTCCTTGGTTTTTCTGCAGTGTATAATGGAGCTACGTTTTCCAGCCAGGATAAACCTGGAATTCCTACCTAGTGCTCAGCATGGCCTAGAGCAAGCAGAGAAAGCTCATAGCTGGATGGTGTTGGCCATTACCACCAAGGTCGCTGCTGGCAGTGAATCTGAGAAATCTTTCTGCTGTAGAAGGGGCATATGGCTTTTTTTTTCTTTTTTTTTCCTGCAAACCATCTTGAGTGAGGTGAGCCGATTACGGGGTAGATCTTGGCTCTCAGGCCAATTCATAAGCTCTGGTAGTCACGGGTAAAAAATCCCAACTACACCCGGTGGGTCTTACCAAGGTTTTGGTAGAGCCTGGGGCCACCCTGAACATGTTGCTGAACTGTCTGGCCTTGGGCTGATAGGGGGACCCTCACCTCGAGTGCAAGGCCACATTGTGGACATGAAACCTGTGTAGTCACAAAGGGACCTGTGCTTGTTTTGGTGTCTCAATATTATCTCTTGAGCAAGAGGCCCACGTCCCCTTTTGTTAGGGGTCCCATGAGCTGTACAACTGACCTGAGTGAAGGTAACAGTCCAGGGTCCTGAGAAGTGCCTGCCTTGTTCAGGGGTTAACTGATGACAGCATAGTGAATGGACCACATGCAGGTACACAAGCAGTGACTGAGGAACTTGCAGAGTGGCAGACTGGAGGGCTGGCACCCCGGGGAGCAATGCCACCCCTAGGCTGACTCCAGCAAGAGCTCTAACTGCAAGGACAGGAGAATGTCCTGTTTCCCTGCCAAAACTGAAGGCTAGAAAAAGAACTGGGGGAATAAGGTCTCAGACTTTCCTGTCATAAGTCTTGATTCCTGCTCAACAAATGGGGGGGGCAAGAAGATGGATGGAGGTAGCTCACCAGGTCGACCTCCTGAGGCCCCGTGAAGGGCGTGGAAAAGAAGACCAGATGGGGACATCGTGACAGCTCTGTGCATATTGGTGTAGATCTGAAGAAATCAGACTCCAGTGCCCAGCCAACAAATCCCAAAAGAGATTGGACATAGTTGCAATCCGTAGTTGCATGAGTCGTCGACAGTGTCCCCCCCCAAGAACCCAGATCTGTCCCTAGACAGGAAACTTGTTATTGTCTCCCTATGCTAGTACACTGAAGCCCACTGTGATCCCCTGCCCAAGACCAGCTATACCTAATCCTGCTCTACCGTCCAGCACAACCAACTCTGGACAACAAGGGAGTAACAGCCTTAAATGGAGACGAGGACAGGATTCCGTTCAGCCCCGAGCACGTTCTTAAACACGAACGTAGGCTAAGTTTTGCCAGTGGCTTCATGGGATCTTTTACTTGGGATAGTGCTTTAGGGCCTTGGTGTCTTTCACTATAAAAACTGCCATGGAGACAGGTTTTGGTACTCGCCCTTACAGGGGAGAACTCCGGCAGCATGCTTGACATCACGGTGGGGACTTCTTGGGATAGTTCTTGGGGTGTTCACAGCAGCATGGTTCTGTATGGAGTCAAGTTCCCTGTGAACAATGTAAACTTCATGGTCCTAGGTCGAGAGCGAATTCATCCTGCTTGGGTGTGGTTTTTTGTTTGTTTTTCTTTTCTGGGTGGGGAACAAGTTGTTACCTTCTGAGCCTTCATCATTTCCCCATCCACTCTTCCCCTCCTTTCCACACCCTTCATAGGGCCTCAGATGGCCGACCTCTGTATTGACAGAGGGTAGGGACAAGCCAGCTCTGGACTTCAAGGATTGGTGTGGGGGGTGGTCTCTGCAGTTCCTGGGGCCTGCCCCTGCTGTCCCCCAGTCAGTACCCTGGAGAGCCAGATCAATGCATTACATTGTCGTACATGCCATAGGGATCAAGAACGGAGTGTCCTGCGAGCTGAGATGAGCTTCCTGGTCACCAGGATTCAATCTGTTGCCAGCAGAGGAGAAAGAGACCTCAGCGAGACTGGAAAGGGAGAGACGTGCTGTCTGAGAACACAAGAAATGGGCTGGGTCACTGCTCCAAGTGACTTCTGTTGCTGCTGAAGCCTTGGGCAGTATTACTGGACAGACGGGAAGGTCAGGACAGACTGACCCTTTACCTGCACACCCAGCCTGCAATGCCCAGACCATGCAGGAGTAGAACAAGGCCAACCATCAACCCTGGGCAGGTGAAGGCAGCCACAGCATGGGTGTGCCACTGTCCCAGCTCACCTTGGGACAAAGGGAAAGCCACAAGTCAGATGGTCCCACCCTCTCTCCCTCCGCAACATGCAGGACCCTGGCACTGCCTGCCATGGCACATGAGGGGCTCTGCATCCCTTTCTGTATCCACATCGGACACCCTCACCAGGCAGATGGCCACAGGGGTCTCCTGTGTCAGCCCTGAGGCTGCTTAATCCTGTTCGGTGGGTGCCTAGGTGCAGGGGGATGAGCACACACATGTGACCTTCCCACAGCCACCTGCAGGAAACGCACTCATTTCCCAACTGTTGGCAAGGCACTGACAGCAGATTCACAGCTGCGGGTGTAGAAAGGCTAGAGGGGAGAAGCAGTTTCCCAGCCCCAAGCTGCTGCAGAAGGAGAAATTGAGCACTTGAAACTCCCCCCCTTCAAGTCTCCTGGGTACTAATCCAAGTTGGTACTTGGACCCAAGGGTGAGGAGACTGTGAGCTGGGCCTCCCCAGTGGCCACCTTCAACCCCATTCCCCAGGCTAGCCCTGCCATAGCTGCCCTTCTCTGGTACTGAAGTCTTGCTCATCCCCTCCCAAAACTGAGCCTTTTCCCCCAGTGCCAGGAATGGGAACAAGGACCACACACGTGTTGGGCAAGTGCTCCATCACCGAGTTGCGTCCATCTCCTGGTTATCTGTCCACTGACATCCCCATAGACGTGCATATCATGTGCCAATCACACCTACTCCTGCCTCTCCTTACCTCCTGGTCTCCTTTCCCATCAGCCCCCCTCTTACACTGTCAGTTTCTTCCACATAAGCCAAAGACAAGTACCAGGTGGTGTTCTCTCTCACTCAGCATCATGACCTAGTTCTAGTCACTTTTCTGCAAATGACACTTACTTCTTATGGCTATCCTGTTTCTTGTATGGACACATGCATTTTCTTATCCGTCAATGAGCACAGAGGCCAATTCTACAACGTAGCTATTGTGAATAGTGATGTGGTAAACATGGGTATACAGCTCTCTCTCCTGTATGCTAATTTTCTTTTCTTTAATAACATACCCAGATGCAGAATAGCTGGATCATAATACAACCATTCTCGACTTGAAGAACTTGCTGTCTTCTAGTGGCTGTGCTAGCTAACATTCCCACCAGTGGAAAGTCAAAGACCACATATACTTGTAAGGGGCCGTCCACTCAGCCAGTCGGAGTTGTCCAGAGTTGGGCTAAGGTCCTATGGGTCTGTGTTGGCGGTGAAGCTTGGGAAAGTGGCTTTTGGAATGATCTAATGTAAAAAAGTAGGCCGTGCTGAGGAATGAGTAACATAAATTAAGACTGAAAGGTGACATATGACAGAATCTTGGGTAGAGATGCTACTGCCCTCACTACAGCTATACAGGGGCTGGACATCCTGGGAAAGGGCCCAGGCTAAGACATTTGCTGTGGCACACGTGTGAGCTCTGGATAACCTGCTAGTGAGCAGGAAATAAGCCTCCAGTGACATCTCCCGCCCCAGTCCCTTCACAAGAAGGGCATTACTGGATGCACGAAAATCTTGGAGTGCTTGTGCTTCCAGCTTCTGTCCTTGCATCTCTTCTTCTCCTAAAGCATAGCCCCATGGGTCCCTCTGCCGTGCGTTCTCATCTGGGGATGTGCTGTGACGGAAACCAAAGATGCTCTTGACATCGAGGTCAAGCCGTTGTTGAACAAGTGATGTATCGACTTTCCTAGTCCCCCTGGGGATAGCCCCTCTCCTTGAGCTCTGACCCCTCCAGTATTTTGGGTGATGATGATGCTGCCACCTTCATTTCCATGGCCCACATTGAGCTCTGCACCTGGTCCCTGAATACATGTAACTTAAGGAGAACCCAAACCATGACCGTGGCCATTTGAACCCCCGATGAACAGACTTCCAGTGGAATGAGGCAGCTGGGAGAGGATGAACCAGGCCATAGTGTCCACGCCTTTTTCTGGCCCCACCCTGATCCCCTGGGGAAGCTCCTGGGCTGTCCAGCATCAGCTGGGACCAGGAAGAGATCAAATAATGCCTTGACTTGATTGGCTCCCAAGGGACAAGCACTCAGAATTCCGGTGGTCTGTGCTGGCCACCAAAATGGGGCCAGGAATCCAAGTCTACCACACTAACTTCTAAACGTCTAATAGAGCTAGGGCTGAGTCTTTTTCTCGTAGCCTAGAACATGCAACAGATTGGTGGACTCTGAACCTTTATCTTGTCCACCAGTTGACCGGGCCCTGAGCTTGATCCTCCATATCCTGTGGCACCAGTGTCCAGTGAGCTCAGTTGCTAACCTTGATAACCTTGACTCTTCACTCTCCTCCTCCCCCCACACAATGACTATGGAGCTCAATGCCCATCTCTGAATTTGGGTAGAGGGCTCATGACACACACCAAAATCAGAAGGTGACTCTGGAAACTCGCCTTAGCTAGAAAAGGGGTAGAAATATAGATGTGGAAGGGAAAAGGAAAAGAAAAAGGAAAAAGCAACATCTCGGATCCTAACTCCTGGTCTCCCCATAACATGAGGACCTAACCCTAGAAACACCCATCACAGACCTGTCGAACTGAGCACCTGGGGACTTGAAGTAGGATACTACAAAGTAGGACCCTTCTGGGTTATTCCTTGACTCTGCTTTCCTGGGCATCAAGTTCCTAGTTCAGTGTCCAAAGC